>NC_072419.2:34940000-36190000 GCF_028858775.2 Pan troglodytes
TGATAGAGCAGTTTTGAAACACTCTTTTTTTGGAATCTGCAAGTGGCCATTTGGCTAGCTTTGAGGATTTCTTTGAAAACGGGAATGCTCATGAAAAGTGGACAGCAGCATTGTCAGAAACTTCTTTGTGATGTTTGCATTCAAGTCACAGAGTTGAATGTTTCCTTTCATAGAAGAGGTTTAAAACACTCTTTTTGAAGTGTCTGTAAGTGGACATTTCGAGCGCTTTCAGGCCAATGGTGAAAAAGGAAATAACTTCCCATAAAAACTAGACAGACGCTTTCTCAGAAACGTATTTGTGATGTGTGTCCTCAACTAACAGAGATGAACCTTTCTTTTGATAGAGCAGTTTTGCCACACTCTTTTTGTAGAATCTGCAAGTGGATATTTGTCTATTTCTGAGGAATTCACTGTAAACGGGAATACATATAAGATTTAGACAGCAGTATTTTCAGAAATTTCTTTGTGATGTTTGCATTCAAGTCACAGAGCTGAATATTACCTTTCATAGTGTAGGTTTGAAACACATTTTTTGTGGTACTGGAGGTGGACATTTTGAGCGCTTTCAGGACTGTGGTGAAAAAGGAAATATCTTCCAATAAAAACTAGACAGAAGCATTCTCAGAAACTTATTTGTGAAGTGTGTCCTCAACTAACAGAGTTGAACCTTTCTTTTGATAGAGCAGTTTTGAAACACTCTTTTTGTAGAATCTGCAAGTGGATATTTGGATAGCTTTGAGGATTTCGTTGGAAACGGGAATATCTTCATATAAAATGAAGACAGAAGCATTCTCAGAAACTTCTTTGTGATGTCTGCATTCAAGTCACAGAGTTTAACATTCCCTTTCATAGAGCAGGTTTGAAACACTCTTTTTGTAGTGTGTGCAAGTGGACATTTGGAGTGCGTTGACGCCTATGGTGAAAATGGAAATATCTTCCCATAAAAACTAGGCAGAAGCATTATCAGAAAGTTGTTTGTGATGTGTGTACTCAACTAACAGAGTTGAACCTTTCTTTTGACAGAGCAGATGTGAAACACACTTTTTGTAGAATCTGCAAGTGGATATTTGGCTAGATTTATGGATTTCGTTGGAAACGGGAATAAATATAAAAAGTAGACAGCAGCATTGTCAGAATCTACTTTGTGATGTTTGCATTCAAGTCACAGAGTTGAACCTTCCCTTTCATAGAGCAGGTTGGAATCACTCTTTTTGCAGTATCTGGAAGTGGACATTTGGAGAGCTCTGAAGCCTTTGGTGAAAAAGGAAATATCTTCCCATGAAAACTAGATAGAAGCAGTCTCTGAAACTTGTTTATGATATATCTACTCAACTAAAAGAGTTGAACCTTTGCTTTGATAGAGAAGTTTTGAAACACTCTTTTTGTGAAATCTGCAAGTGGATATTTGGCTCCATTTGAGGATTTCGTTGGAAACGGTAATACATATAAAAATTAGTCAGCAGCATTCTCAGAATCTTCTTTGTGATGTTTGCATTCATGTCGCAGAGTTGACCATTCCCTTTCAAATAGCAGGTTTGAAACACTGTTTTTTTATTATCTGGAAGTGGACATTTGGAGCGCTTTCAGGCCTATGGTGAAAAAGGAAATATCTTCTCATTAAAACTATACAGAAGCATTCTCAGAAACTTAATTGTGATGAGTGTCCTCAACTAACAGAGTTGAACATTTCTTTTGATGCAGCAGTATTGAAACACTCTTTTTGTAGAATCTGCAAGTGGATATTTGGATAACTTTGAGGATTTCGTTGGAAATGAGAATTCATATAAAAAGGAGGCAGCAGCATTCTCAGAAAATTCTTTGTGAAGGTTGCATTCAAGTCACAGAGTTGAACATTGCCATTCACAGAGCAGGTTTGAAACACTCTTTTTGTAGTATCTGGAAATGGACATTTCGTGCGCTTTCAAACCTATGCTGAAAAAGGAAAAGTCTTCCCAAAAAATCTAGATAGAAGCAATCTCAGAAACTTCTTTATGATGTATCAACACAACTAACAGAGTTGAACCTTTCTATTAATAGAGCAGCTTTGAAACACTCTTTTTTTGGAATCTGCAAGTGGACATTTGGCTAGCTTTGAGGATTTCTTTAGAAACGGGAATACATATAAAAAGTAGACAGCAGCATTCTCAGAAACTTCTTTGTGATGTTTGCATTCAAGTCACAGAGTTGAACATTCCCTTTCATAGAGCAGGTTTGAAACACTCTTTTTGTAGTATCTGGAAGTGGACATTTGGAGCACTTTCAGGCCTATGATGAAAAAGGAAATGTCTTCACATAAAAAGTAGACAGAAACAATCTCAGTAACTTATTTGTGATGTGTGTCCTCAACTAACAGAGTTGAAACTTTCTTTGATACAGCAGTTTTGAAACACTGTTTTTGTAGAATCCACAAGTAGATATTTGGATAGCTTTGAGGATTTCTTTGGAAACGGGAATACATATAAAAAGTAGACAGGAGCATTCTACGAAACTTCTTGTGATGTTTGCATTGAAGTCACAGAGTTGAAAATTCCCATTCACAGAGCAGGTTTGTAACACACTTTTTGTAGTATCTGGAAGTGGACATTAGGAGCGCTTTCAAGCCCGTGGTGAAAAAGGAAATATCTTCCCATTAAAACTAGATAGAAGCAATGTCAGAAACTTGCTTATGATGTATATACTCGACTAACAGAGTTGACCCTTTCTATTGATAGAGCAGTTTTGAAACACTCTTTTTGTGGAATCTGCAAGAGGATATTTTGATAGCTTTTCGGAATTCGTTGGAAACGGGAATACATATAAAAATTAGACAGCAGCATTCTCAGAATCTTCTTTGTGATGTTTGCATTCCAGTCACAGAGATGAACATTCCCTTTCATAGAGCAGGTTTGAAACACTCTTTATGTAGTGTCTGGAAGTGGACATATGGAGCACTTTCACGCCTGCGGTGAAAAAGGGAATATCTTCCCATAAAAACTAGACAGAAGCATTCTCAGCAACTTATTTTTGATGTGTTTCCTCAACTAACAGAGTTGAACCTTTATTTTGCTACGGTAGTTTTGAAACACTCTTTTTGTAGAATCTGCAAGTGGATAGTTGGATAGCTTTGAGGATTTCGTTGGAAACGGGAATATCTTCATATAAAATCTAGACAGAAGCATTCTCCGAAACTTCTTTGTGACGTTTGCATTGAAGTCATAGAGTTGAACATTCCCTTTCATACAGCAGGTTTGAAACACTATTTTTGTAGTATGTGGAAGTGGACATTTGGAGCGCTTTCAGGCCTATGGTGAAAAAGGAAATATCTTCCCATAAAAACTAGATAGAAGCATTCTCAGAAACTTATTGGTGATGTGTGTCCAACTAACAGACTTGAACCTTTCTTTTGCTACAGCAGTTTTGAAACACACTTTTTGTAGATTCTGCAAGTGGATATTTGGATAGCATTGAGGATTTCGTTGCAAACGGGAATACATGTAAAATGTCCACAGCAGCATTCTTAGAATCTTCTTTGTGATGTTTGCATTCAAGTCACAGAGTTGAACATTCTCTTTCATAGAGCAGGTATGAAACACTCTTTTTGTAGTTTCTGGAAGTGGACATACGGAGCACTTTCAGGCTTGTGGTTAAAAAGGTAATATCTTACAATAAAAATTAGACAGAAACATTCTCAGAAACTTATTTGTGATGTGTGTGCTCACCTAACACATTTGAACCTTTCTTTTGCTACAGCAGTTTTGAAACACTCATTTTGTAGAATCTGCAAGAGGGTATTTGGATAGCTTTGAGGCTTTTGTTGGAAATGGGAATACATTGAAAAAGTATACGGCAGCATTCTGAGGAACTTCTTCATGATGTTTGCATTGAGGACACAGTGTTGAACATTCTCTGTCACAGAATAGGTTTGAAACACTCTTTTTGTAGTATCTGGAAGTGGACATTTAGAGCACTTTGAGGCCTATGGTGAAAAAGGAAATATCTTCCCATAAAAACTAGTCAGAAGCATTCTGAGAATCATCATTGTGATGTGTGTACTCAACTAAGAGAGTTGAACCTTTCTTTTGATAGATCACTTTTGAAACACACTTTTTGTAGTATCCACAAGTCGATATTTGGATACCTTTTAGGATTTCGTTGGAAACGGGAATGTCTTCTTAGAAAATCTAGACAGAAGCATTCTCAGAACCAACTTTGTGATGTTTGCATTCAAATCACAGAGTTGAACATTCCCTTTCATATAGCAGGTTTGAAACACTCTTTTTGTAGTATCTGGCAGTGGACATTTGGAGCGCTTTGAGGCCTATGGTGAAAAAAGAAATATCTTCCAATAAAAACTAGATAGAAGCAATCTCAGAAACTTGTTTATGATGTATCTACTCAACTAACAGAGATGATCCTTTCTATTGATAGAGCAGTTTAGAAACACTCCTTTTGTGGAATCTGCAAGTGAATATTTGGCCAGCTTTGAGGATTTCGTTGGAAACGGTAATACATATAAAAGGTAGACAGCGGCATTCTAAGATACGTCTGTGTGATGTTTGCATTCAAGTCACAGAGTTGAACATTCCCTTTCATAGAGCAGGTTTGAAACACTCTTTTTGTAGTATCTGGAACTGGACATTTGGAGCGCTCTCAGGCCTATGGTGCAAAAGGAAATATCTTCCAATAAAAACTAGACAGAAGCATTCTCAGAAACCTATTTGTGATATGTGTCCTCAACGAAGAGAGTTGAACCTTTCTTTTGCTACAGTAGTTTAGAAACACTCTTTTTGTAGAATCTGCAAGTGTATAATTGGATATCTTTGAGTATTTCGTTTTAAACTGGAATATCTTCATAAAAAATCTTGACAGAAGCATTCTCAGAAACATCTTTGTGACGTTTGCATTCAAGTCACAGAGTTGAACATTCCCTTTCATAGAGCAGGTTTGAAACACTCTTTTTATAGTGTCTGAATGTGGACATTTGGAGCCCTTTGAGGCCTATGGCGAAAAAGGAAATATCTTGCCATGAAAACTAGAAGGAAGCAATCTGAGAAACATGTTTATGATGTATTTACTCAACTAACAGAGTTGAACCTTTCTAATGATAGAGCAGTTTTGAAACACTACTCTTGTGGAATCTGCAAGTGGATATTTGGCTAGCTTTGAGGATTTCGTTGGAAATGGGAATACATATAAAATGTAGACAGCAGGAATCACAGAAACTTCTTTGTGATGTTTGCATTCAAGTCACAGTGCTGAACATTCCCTTTCATAGATCAGGTTTGAAAAACTCTTTTTGTAGTATCTGGAAGTGGGCATTTGGGGAGCTTTCAGGCCTATGGTGGAAAACGAAATATCTTCCCATAAAAACTTGACAGAAACATTCTCAGAAACTTTTTTGTGATGTGTGTCCTCAACTAACAGAGTTGAACCTTTCTTTTTCTACAGCAGTTTTGAAACACTCTTTTTGTAGAATCTGCAAGTGCATATTTGGATAGTTTTGAGGATTTCGTTGGAAATGGGAATACATATAAATATTAGAAAGCAGCATTCTCAGAAACTTCTTTGTGATGTTTGCATTAAAGTCACAGAGTTGAAAAATCCCTTTGAAAGAGTAGGTTTGAAACACTCTTTTTGTGGTGTCTGGAATTGGACATTTGGATCGCTTTCAGGCCTATGGTGAAAAACGAAATATCTTCCCATGAAAACAAGACAGAAGCATTCTGAGAAACTTATTTGTGATGTGTGTCCTCAACTAACAGAGTTGAAACTTTCTTTTGCTACAGCAGTTTTGAAACACACTTTTTGTAGAATCTGCAAGTGGATATTTCGATAGCTTTGAGGATTTCGTTGGAAACGGGAATACATATAAAAAGTAGACAGCAGCATTCTCAGAAACTTCTTTGTGATATTTGCATTCAAGTCACAGAGTTGAACATTCCCTTTCATAGAGCAGGTATGAAATACTCTTTTTGTAGGATCTGGAAGTGGATATTTGGATCGCTTTCAGGCCTATGGTGAAAAACGAAATATCTTCCCATAAAAACTAGACAGAAGCATTCTCAGAAACTTATTTGTGATGTGTGTACTCAACTAACAGAGTTCAACCTTTCTTTTGATATAACAGTTTTTAACACTCTTTTTGTAGAATCTGCCAGTGGATATTTGGATAGCTTTGAGGATTTCGTAGGAAACGGGAATACATATAAAAAGTAGACAGCAGCATTCTCAGAAACTGCCTTGTGATGTTTGCATTCAAGTCATAGAGTTGTACACTCCCTTTCATAGAGCAGGTTTGAAACACTCTTTCTGTACTATCTGGATGTGGACATTTGGAGCGCTTTCAGGCCTATGGTGAAAAACGAAATATCTTCCTATAAAAACTAGACAGAAGCATTCTCAGAAACTCATTTGTGATGTGTGTCCTCAACTAACAGAGTTGAACATTTTTTTTGCTGCAGCAGTTTTGAAACACTCTTTTTGTAGAATCTGCTGGTGGATATTTGGATAGCTTTGAAGATTTCGTTGGAAACGGGAATACATATAAAAAGTAGATGGCAGCATTCTCTAGAAACTTCTTTGTGATGTTTGCATTCAAGTCACAAAGTTTAACATTCCCTTTCACAGAGCAGGTTTGAAACACTCTTTTTGTAGTATCTGGAAGTGGACATTTGCTGCGCTTTCAGGCCTATGGTGAAAAACGAAATATCTTCCCATAAAAACTTGACAGAAGCATTCTCTGAAACTTATTTGTGATGTGTATCCTCAACTAATAGAGTTGAACCTTTCTTTTTATACAGCAGTTTTGAAACACTCTTTTTGTAGAATCTTCAAGTGGATGTTTGGATAGCTTTGAGGATTACATTAGAATCGGGAATATCTTCATATAAAATCTAGACAGAAGAATTCTCAGAAACTTCTTTGTGATGTTTCCATTCAAATCAAAGAGTTGAACATTCCTTTCACAGAGCAGGTTTTAAACACTCTTTTTGTGTTATCTGCAAGTACACATTTAGAGTGCTTTGAAGCATGTGTTGAAAAAGTAAATATCTTCCCATAAAAACTAGACAGAATCATTCTCAGAAACATGCTTGTGATGCGGGTGCTGAACTAACAGAGTTGAAAATTTCTTTTGATAGAGCACTTTTGAAACACTCTTTTTATAGAATCTGCAAGTGGATAGTTGGACAGCTTTGAGGATTTCGTTGGAAACGGGAATGTCTCCATAGAAAATCTAGACAGAAGCATTCTCAGAAACACCTTTATGATGTTTGCATTCAAGTCACAGAGTTGAACATTCCCTTTCATAAAGGAGGTTTGAAACATTCTTTTTGTAGTATCTGGAAGTGGACATTTGGAGCGCTTTCAGGCCTATGGTGAAAAAGGGAATATCTTCCCATAAAAACTAGACAGAAGCATTCTCAGAAACTTGTTTGTGATGTGTGTACTGAGCTAACAGATTTGAAACTTTCTTTTGGCAGAGCAGTTTTTAAAAACTTTTTATAGAATCTGCAAGTGGATATTTGGATAGCTTTGAGGTTTTCGTTGGAAACGGGAATATCTTCATATAAAATATAGACAAAAGCATTCTCAGAAACATCTTTGTGATGTTTGCATTCGAGTCACAGAGTTGAACATTCCCTTTCACAGAGAAGGTTTGAAACACTGTTTTTGCAGTATCTGGAAGTGGACATTTAGAGTGCTTTGAGGCCTGTGGTGAAAAAGGAAATATCTTCCCATAAAAACTAGACAGAAGCATTCGCAGAATCGTGTTTGTGATGTGTGTGCTCAACTGACAGAGTTGAACCTTTCCTTTGATAGAACACTTTTGAAACACTCTTATTGTAGAATCTGTAAATGGATCCTTGGATAGCTTTGAGGATTTCATTGGAAACGGTAATGTCTTCATAGAAAATCTAGACAGAAGCATTCTCAGAAACACGTTTGTTATGTTTGCATTCAAGTCACAGAGTTGAACATTCCCTTTCATAGAGCAGGTTTGAAACACTCTTTTTGTAGTATCTGGAAGTGGACATTTGGAGTGCTTTGAGGACTATAGTGAAAAAAGTAATATCTTCCCATAAAAACTACACAGAAGCATTCTCAGCATCTAATTTGTAATGTGTGTCCTCAACAAACGGAGTTGAATCCTTCTTTTGTTACAGCAGTTTTGAAACACTCTTTTCGTAGAATCTGCAAGTGGATATTTGGATTGTTTTGAGGACTTCGTTGGAAACGGGAATATCTTCATATAAAATCCCGACAGAAGCATTCTGTAGAAACATCTTTGTGATGTTTCCATTCAAGTCACAGAGTTGAACATCCCCTTTCATAGAGGAGGTTTGAAACAGTCTTTTTGTAGTGTCTGGAAGTGGACACATAGGGCCCTTCCAGGCCTATGGTGAAAAAGGAAATATCTTCCCATAAAAACTAGACAGAAGCATTCTCAGAAACTTGTTCATGATGTGTGTACTCAACTAACAGATTTGAAACTTTCTTTTGGCACAGCAGTTTTGAAACACTCTTTTTGTAGAATCTGCAAGTGGATATTGGAATAGTTTTGAGGATTTCTTTGCAAGCTGGAATAGCTTCATATAAAATGTAGACAGAAGCTTTCTGAGATACATCTTTGTGATGTTTTCATACAAGTCACAGAGTTGAATATTCTCTTTCATAGAGTAGGTTTGAAACACTCTTTTTGTAGTATCTGGAAGTGGACATTTGGAGCCCTTTGAGGTTAATGGTGAAAAAGGAAATATCTTCTCATAAAAACTAAACAGAAGAATTCTCAGAAACCTGTTTATTTAGTGTGTACTCAACTAATGGAGTTGACCCTTTCTATTGATAGAGCAGTTTTGAAACACTCTTTTTTTGGTATCTGCGAGAGGATATTTCGATAGCTTTGAGGATTTCTTTAGAAACAGGAATAACTACATATAAAATCTAGACAGAAGCATTTTGAGAAACATCTTTCTGATGTTTGCATTCAAATCACAGAGTTGAACATTCCCTTTCACAGAGCAGGTTTGAAACACTCTTTTTGTAGAATCTGGAAATGGACCTTTAGAGCGCTTTGAGGCCTATGGTGAAAAATGAAATATCTTCCCATGAAAACTAGATAGAAGTAATCTCAGAAACTTGTTTATGATGTATCTTCTCAACTAACAGAATTGAACCTTTCTATTGATAGAGCAATTTTTAAACACTCTTTTTGTGCAATCTGCAAGTGGATATTTGGCTAGCTTTGAGGATTTCTTTGGAAATGGGAATACATATAAAAAGTAGACAGCAGTATTCTCAGAAATTTGTTCATGATGTTTGCATTCAAGTCACAGAGTTGAAAATTCCCTTTCATAGAGCAGGTTTGAAACACTCTTTTTGTAGTATCGGGAAGTGGACATTTGGAGCGCTTTGAGGCCTATGGTGGAAAAGGTAATATCTTCCCAAAAAAACTAGACAAAAGCATTATCAGAAAGTTATTTGTGATGTGTGTCCTCAGCTAACGGATTTGAACCTTTCTCTTGATAGAGCAGTTTTAAAACACTCTTTTTGTACAATCTGTAAGTGGATATTTGGATAGCTTTGAGGATTTCGTTGGAAACGGGAATATCTTCATATAATATCTTGACCGAAGCATTCTGAGAAACATCGTTGAGATGTTTGCATTCAATGCACAGAGTTGAACATTCCATTTCATAGAGCACGTTTGAAACATTCTTTTTGTAGTATCTGGAATTGGACAATTGGAGCGCTTTTAGGCCTATGGTGAAAAAGGGAATATCTTCCCAAAAACACTAGACAGAAGCATTCTAAGAAACAGGTTTGTGATGTGTTTACGCAACTAACAGAGTTAAACTTTTCTTTTGATAGAGCAGTTTTGAAATACTGTTTTTGTAGAATCTGCAAGTGGATATTTGGATAGCTTTGAGGGTTTCGTTGGAAACAGGAATAAATTCTTAAAAAATCTATACAGAAGCATTCTCAGAAATTTCTTTGTGATGTTTGCATTCAAGTCACAGAGCTGAACATTCCCTTTAATAGAACAGGTTGAAAACACCCTTTTTGTAGTATCTGGAAGTGGATATTTGGAGCGCTTTGAGGCCTGTGGTGAAAAAGGAAATATCTTCCCACAAAAACTAGACAGAAGCATTCTCAGAAACTTGTTTATAATGGATATATTCAACTAACAGAGTTGAACTTTTCTATTGATAGAGCAGTTTTGAAACACTCTTTTTGTGGAATCTGCCAGTGGATACTTGGATAGCTTTGAGGATTTCTTTGGAAACGGGAATACCTTCATATAAAATCTAGACAGAATCATTGTGAGAAACATCTTTGTGACGTTTGTATTCAAGTCACAGAGATTAATATTCCCTTTCATAGAACCGGTTTGAAACATCGCTTTTGTAGTATCTGGAAGTGGACATTTGGAGCGCTTTGAGGCCTATGGTAAAAAAGGAAATATCTTCCCATTAAAACTAGACAGAAGCATTCTCAGAAACTTGTTTGTGATGTGTGTACTCAACTAACAGAGTTTAACCTTTCTTTTGACACAGCAGTTTTGAAACAATCTTTTTGTAGTATCTGCAAGTGTATATTTCAATATCTTTGAGGATTTCATTGGAAACGGGAATATCTTCATATAAAATGTAGACAGAAGCATTCTGAGAAACATCTTTGTGATGTTTTCATACAAGTCACAGAATTGAACATTCCCTTTCATAGAGCAGGTTTGAAACTCTCTTTTTGTAGTATCTGGAAGTGGACATTTGGAGCCCTTTGTGGCCAACGGTGAAAATGGAAATATCTTCCTATAAAAAGTAGACAGAAGCATTCTCAGAAACTTGTTTATGATGTGTGTACTCAACAACAGAGTTGACCCTTTCTATTGATAAGCAATTTTGATACAGTCTTTTGTGGAATCTGCAAGAGGATATTTGGATAGCTTTGAGGATTTCGTGGGAAACGGGCATATTTTCATATGAAAAGTAGACAGCAACATTCTCATAAACTTCTTGGTGACGTTTGCATTCAAGTCACAGAGTTGAACATTCCCTTTCATAGAGCAGGTTTGAAACATTCTTTTTGTAGTGTCTGGAAGTGGACATTTGGAGAGCTTTGAGGCCTACGGTGAAAAAGGATATATCTTCCCTACAAAAATTAGAAGATGCATTCTCAGAAACTTATTTGTGATGTGTATCCTCAACTAACGGGCTTGAACCTTTCTTTTGATAGAGCAGTGTTGAAACACACTTTTCGTAGAATCTGCAAGTCGATATTTGGAGAGCTTTGAGGATCCCTTTGGAAACGGGAATATCTTCATATAAAATCTAGACAGAAGGATTCTGAGAAACATCTTTGTGATGTTTGTATTCAAGGCACAGTGTTGAACATTCCCTTTCATAGAGCACGTTTGAAACACACTTTTTGTAGTGTCTGGAAGTGGACATTTGGAGCGCTTTGAGGCCTATTGTGAAAAAGGTAATATGTTCCCATAAACACTAGACTGTAGCATTCTCAGAAACATGTTTGTGATGTGTGTACTCAACTAACAGAGTTGAACCTTTCTTTTGATACAGCACTTTTGAAACACTCCTTTTGTAGAATCTGCAAGTGGATATTTGGATAGCTTTGAGGATTTCGTTGGAAACGGGATGATCTTCATATAACACCTAGACAGAAGCATAGTCAGAATCACCTTTGTGATGTTTGCATTCAACTCACAGAGTTGAACATTCCCTTTCATAGAGCAGGTTTGAAAAACTCTTTTTGAAGTATCTGGAAGTGGATAGTTGGAGCGTTTTGAGGCGTACAGAGAAAAAGGAAATATCTTCCCATGAAAACAAGACAGAAGCATTATCAGAAACTTGTTTATGATGTGTGTACTCAACTAACAGAGTTGACCCTTTCTATTTATAGAGCAGTTTTGAAACACTCTTTTTGTGGATTATGCAAGAGGATATTTGGATAGCTTTGAGGATTTCGTGAGAAACGGGAATAAATTCATATGAAAAATAGACAGCAGCATTCTCATAAACTTCTTGGTGATATTTGCATTCAAGTCACAGAGTTGAACATTCCCTTTCATAGAGCAGGTTTGAAGCACTCTTTTTGTAGTGTCTGGAAATGGACATTTGGAGAGCTTTGAGGCCTACGGTGAAAAAGGATATATCTTTCCTACAAAAATTAGAAAATGCATTCTCAGAAACTTATTTGTGATGTGTGTCCTCAACTAACAGGCTTGAACCTTTCTTTTGATAGAGCAGTTTTGAAACACTCTTTTTGTAGAATCTGCAAGTGAGTATTTGGATACCTTTGAGGATTTCGTTGGAAACCGGAATATCTTTATATAAAATCTAGACAGAAGCATTCTGAGAAACATCTTTGTGATGTTTGCATTCAATGCACAGAGTTGAACATACCCTTTCATAGAGCCGGTTTGAAACACTCTTTTTGTTGTATCTGGAAGTGGACATTTTGAGCGCTTTGAGTCCTATGGTGAAAAAGGAAGTATCTTCCCATAAACAGTACACAGAAGCATTCTCAGAAACACGTTTGTGATGTGTATACTTAGAAAACAGAGTTGAACATTTCTTTTGATAGAGTACTTATGAAACACTCTTCTTGTAGAATGTGCAGGCGGATATTAGGACAGCATTGACGATTTCGTTGGAAACGGGAATATCTTCATATAAAATCTAGACAGAATTATTCTGAGAAAAAACTTTGTCATGTTTGCATTCAACTCACAGAGTTGAACATTTCTTTTCATAGAGCAGATTGGTAACACTCTTTTTGTAAAATTTCCAATTGGACATCTGGACAGCTTTGAGGCCCTTCTTTGAAGTGAGTGTATCTTCACATAAACACTAGACAGAAGCATTCTCAGAAACTTGTTTGTGATGCTTGCATTCAACTCACAGAGTTGAACATTTCTTTTCATAGAGCAGTTTTGAAACACTCTTTTTGTAGTATCTGGAAGTGGACATTTGGAGCGCTTTGAGGCCTATGGTGAAAAAGGAAATATCTTCACATAAAAACTAGACAGAAGCATTCTCTGAAACTTCTTTGTGTTGTGTGTACTCAACTCACAGAGTTGAACTTTTCTTCCCATAGATCAGATTTGAAACCCTCTTTTTGTAGAGTCTGCAAGTGCATATTTGGATAGCTTTGAGGATTTCATTGGAAACGGGAATATCTTCCCATAAAAACTAGACAGAAGCATTCTCAGAAACTTCTTTGTGATGCTTGCATTCAACCCACAGAGTTGAACATTCCTTTTCATAGAGCAGTTTTGAAACACTCTTTTTGTAGTATCTGGAAGTGGACATTTGGAACCCTTTGAGGCCAATGGTGAAAAAGGAAATATCTTCACCTAAAAACTAGACAGAAGCATGCTCAGAAACTTCTTTGTGCTGTGTGTACTCAACTCATAGAGTTGAACCTTTCTTTAGATACAGCAGTTTTGTAACACTCTTTTTGTAGAATCTGCAAGTGGATATATGGATAGCTTTGAGGATTTCGTTGGATACGGGAATATCTTCAAGTAACAACTAGACAGATGTATTCTCAGAAATTCTTTGTGATGCTTGCATTCAACACACAAAATTGAACTTTCCTTTTCATAGAGCAGTTTTGAAACACTCTTTTTTTAGAATGTGAAAGTGGAAACTTGGAGAGCTTTGAGGCCTGTGGTGAAAAAGGAAATATCTTCCCATAAAATCTAGACAGAAGAATTATCAGAAACTACTTTGTGATGTGTGTACTCAACTCACAGAGTTGAACTTTTCTTTTGATAGAGCAGTTTTCAAACATTCTTTTTGTAGAGTCTGCATGTGGATATTTGGCTAGCTTTGAGGATTTTGTTGGGAACGGGAATATGTTCACATGAAAACTAGACAGAAGCATTCTCTGAAACTTCTTTGTATTGTTTGCATTCAACTCACAGAGTTGAACATTCCCTTTCATACAGCAGTTCTGAAACACTCATTTGGTAGTAGCTGGAAGTGGACATTTGGAGCACTTTGAGGCCTATGGTGGAAAAGGTAGTATCCTCACATAAAAACTAGACAGAAGCATTCTCAGAAACCTTTTTGAGATGTGTGTAGTCAACTCAGAGGTTGAACCTTTCTTTTGATACAGCAGTTTGGAACACTCGTTTTGTAGGATCTGCAAGTGGTTATTTGTATAGCTTTGAGGCTTTCGTTGGAAATGGGAATATCTTCATGTAAAAACTAGACAGAAGCATCTCAGAAACCTCTTTATGAAGTTTGCATTCAACTCACAGAGTTGAACATTCCGTTTCACAGAGAAGTTTTGAAACACACTTTTTGTAGGATCTGTAAGTGGAAACTTGGAGTGCTTTGAGGCCTATGGTGAAAAAGGAAATGTCTTCCCATAAAAGCTAGACAGAAGTATTCTCACATACTACTTTGTGATGTGTGTACTGAATTCACGGAGTTGAAATTTTCTTTTGAAAGAGAAGTTTTGAAACACTCTTTTCATAGAATCTGCAAGTGGATATTTAGCCTGCTTTGATTCCTTCGTTGGAAACGGGAATATCTTCACATAAAAACTAGACAGAAACATTCTCAGGAAGTTTTTTGTGATGTTTGCATTCAACTCACAGAGTTGAACATTCCCTTTCATAAAGCAGTTTTGAAACACTCTTTTAGTAGTATCTGGAAATGGACATTTGGAGTGCTTTGAGGCCTGTGGTGAAAAAGGAAATATCCTCACATAAAAACTAGACAGAAGCATTCTCAGAAACTTCTTTGTGATGTGTTTAGTCAACTCACAGAGTTGAACCTTTCTTTTGATACAGCAGTTTTGAATCACTCTTTTTGAAGAATCTGCAAGTGGTTATTTGGATAGCTTTGAGGCTTTCTTTGGAAACGGGAATATCTTCACATAAAAACTAGACAGAAGCATTCTCAGAAACTTCTTTGTGATGCTTGCATTCAACTCAGGGAGTTGAACATTCCTTTTCATAAAGCAGTTTTGAAACACTCTTTTTGTAGAATGTGTAAGTGGAAACTTAGAGTACTTTGAGGCCTGTGGTGAAAAAGGAAATATCTTCCCATATCAACTAGACTGAAGAATTCTCAGAAACTACTTTTTGATGTGTGTACTCAACTCACAGAGTTGAACTTTTCTTTTGAAAGAGAACGTTTGAAACACTCTTTTCGTACAATCTGCAAGTGGATAACTAGCCTGCTTTGTTGCCTTCGTTGGAAACGAGAATATCTTCACATTAAAAACTAGACAGAAGCATTCTCAGAAACTTCTTTATGAAGTTTCCATTCAACTCACAGAGTTGAACATTCCCTTTCATGGAACAGTTTTTATCACTCTTTTTGTAGAATCTGTAAGTGGAAACTTGGAACGCTTTGAGGCCTATGTTGGAAAAGGAAATATCTTCCATTAAAAAGTAGACAGAAGAATTCTCAGTAACTACTTTGTGATGTATGTACTCAACTCACAGAGTTGAACTTTTTTTTGAAAGAGAAGTTTTGAAACACTCTTTTCGAAATTACGTCTCTGCCAACACTTTTAGTTTGCTTGTTGAATAACTACAAGGTTTCCAGTTAAATTAATAGAAAACATTATACCCATAAAATCCTGAAATACTTGGCAATACACACAACAAAATATTTTACAAGTAGAGAATATAATAAATGTATGACACTTTAGAAATTCATTGAGATAAGTTTAAACAGTGTTTACTTTTAATTGGTGTGCTTTCTTTCTTCTCACAGTAATAAGCTGTGGTTTAATCAGCTGAATACTCACTATGCAGTCCTTTGTAAAATTTTGGAGGTCCGCAGTAATGTGATTATTGAGCTTCATCAGAATACACAGAAGATCCCAGGAACCAAAAACTAATCCATCCACTATGTAGTATCTAAAGTGTTTGCAAAAATAAAAACAAACGACAACAAATAAAGAAAACTGAATAACTGACTTCTAGCAAAGCTATCAGGTTAGTGCAAAAGTAATTGTGGTTTTGCCATTGAAAGTAATTGAAAGAATAGGTATTCTAGTTGGACATGCTACAATGCATGCCACAACCATGGATCAATTATGTATTGAAAACCCAAACCAACTGAGGATCACTGCTGTGCACTATTCCCATCGTGTCATAATGTGGCACACTAAAACTAAGGACATGTAAGAAGGGATTTTCAGAGGGAAAGCAAACATTGGTTAAAGCAAAGAAAACTGGCAATTTCCAATTTGCTCAAATCAAACTATTCACTTACTTTGTATGCTTCTCTACAAAATCCAGAACTTTTGATAGGATCACCCTTAGGTAAAACTCTAAAGTGAGCAGATTCTGATCAATAGGCCTCAACTCCTTTTCCCTTCTGTATCACAGACCATGTGAGTGAATCCATCACATGACTTAATAAGATTTGGCCAGTTGGGAAAGGTCTCTTTAAAGAACTAACACTCAGGCTGGGATCCAGAGCAAAGCACCGTAAATTTGAATGTGCATATGAACCACCTGGGGACTTTGTCAACATGCAGATTCTGATTCATTGTATCTAGGGTGGTGCCTGAGCTCTAGCAAGCTCCCAGGGATGCCTATGTGACTGCCTTGGACATCATTTACAGTAGCAAGAATATAAGCAGATACCAGCCAACAAATCAGGAGTGAACGCATCACGGCCGAGGCAGCCCTGTACCAGGCCAGCTCAGGGATCTGAGAAAAGAGTAACTGGACTGAGGTGTATGAGTGCTTCCATGAGAGGTGAGGCTGAGAAGGTGGACAAGATCTAGGTAAATGTGTTAAATTCCTACTAAATGCAAGGCTAGGCTCTGCATAAACAGAAATAAATAAGGCAAACCTAGTCCTTGCATCTTTAGAACTTGCAGACTAGCAGAATTATTTCATGGGTAGAAAATCATTAAAGATTTTTAAACGAAGGAGAGACATGATCTAATTGAAATTTTTGAAGAACCTCTCTGGGTGTGCCATAGAGAAGGTATTGGAGAGGCAAAAAGTTGGAAAGAGGAGTATATGTTTGCACACCAGGTGAAAGATGCAGATGGCAGAAGCGGATAATTTTAGCACATATTTTGAAGGTGAAATAACAGTACTTGATTGCAAGTTGTGATGGTGGGGGGGTTGCAGGAAGAAGAAAGCATCAAGGATGATGATGCTTTCTGGAAGAAGCAAATGGGTAAATGGAGATAATTTTTATGAAGAATGGTAAGGCTGAAAAAGAAATAAACTAACAAAAGAGAAATGATTGAGGAAGTGGCATAGATGTGGGGGCAGAACTCAAGAGTTTTGAAATCTGATTTTAGGAATGCCTGTGAAAATCACAGGGGAGATTTCAAGATGGCAGGTGAACATAATGTTTTGGAGCTTGGGAGGAGAAGTCTGTAGGAGTCATATGCATATAAATGGTATCTAAAGCCATAGTAATTAATAAAACCTTGTCTAGAGTCTGTGTAGGCAGTCTGTGTCCAATCTTTTGGCTTCCCTGGCTGCATTCGAATAAGAAGAATTGTCTTGGGCCAAACATAAAATATACTGATATTAACAATAGCTGATGAGCTAAAAAAAATCATAAAATATCTTATAATGCATGAAGAATGTTTACAAATTTGTGTTGGGCTGCATTCAAAGCTGTCCCGGGCCACACATGGCCCACAGACCATGGGTTGGACAAGCCTAGTATGGAATAAGAACAGAAGAGGACCCAGGTTTTAGGAACTTCAACATTTAAAGTTTGGTCAAAGAGGGAGAAGCTGATAAGAAAATAGTTCAAGCTAGAGGAAGAGGTCAGGGATCTACTCTACTGAATGTTCCTGAGACCCCATTGGACTTATATATTACATAATATGTACAATATATGTTACTTGGGTGATGGATACCCTAATAGCTTTGAACTGACCACTATGCATGGAACAAAATTGCACATGTATCCCATAAATTTTATATAAACCAAAGTAAATAAATAGAAGGAAGGAAGGGAGAAAGAGAGAGAATGAAGGAAGGTAAGAAGGAAGGAAGAGTGAGGAAAGGAAAGGAAAGGAAAGAAGAAAGGGAGAGTGAGGAAAGGAAAGGAAGGGAAAGGAAAGGAAAGGAAAGGGAAGGAACGAATGAAGGGAGAGTGAGGAAAGGAAAAGAAAGGGAGGGAAGGAAGGAAGGGAGAAAGAAAGAGGAAAGAAAGAAAGAGAGAGAGAAAGAGAGAGAAGAAAGAAAGAAAGAAAGAGAGAAAGAAAGAAAGAAAGGGAAAGAAAGAGAGAAAGAGGAATAGTGTTCATGATGTTTAGGAATCACCAATTCTGGGGGTGCTGAATTGTGTCCCCCCAGATTCCTATGTTGAAGAGCTGATCCCCACTGCCTCAGAGGGACTGATTTAGAGAAGGCATTCAAAGAAGTAAGTGAGGTCAAATGAAGCCATATGGGTGGACCCTAAACCAATATGGCAGGTGTCCATGTAAAAAGAGATTGAGACACAGGCAATACAGACTGAGGACACAGCAGGAAGGGAGGCATCTGCAAGGCAGCAGTTCTCAGAAGAAGGCAAACCTGCTGATATTCCATCCTGGATTTCCAGTCTTCAGAGCTGTGAGAAGATAAACCACTCAATCTGAGGCAGCTTGTGATGGAAGCCCCTAGCACTCTTATATGGTGACCTTAGCACAAGCAGTTTCATAGGCTTGATAAAAGTGAAAGCCAAACTGACCTGAATAAAGAGTGAAAGGAAAATGAGCCAAAGGAGTTAGTAAATGTGGAAAATCCTTGAGAAAAATTTGCCAAGAAAGGAGGAGATGGCTTGATAGCTAGAAAGACACACAGAGTCAAAGTTAAGGTTCCTCCAAGATAGAAGATTTTTTAAATGAAAAATTTATATTTATATGCTGACCGAATGCATCAAGAAGGAGAGAGATTGAAGATGCAGATGACAAATGGAAAAGCAATGAACAGAATCCCTGAAATATCAGGAAAAGAAGGGAGATTATTAGAGGGATGTCCTTTTACAGTAAGAGGAATATTTCCTTCACTGCCCCAGGATTTAAAAAGCTTATAAATCACAGGTAACATTCTACCTAATTATAGAGCTTTATGCTTTTCAATAAATTTTGTTGTACATAATACAGTCACTCTATGAATTCAGTGAGACAGTTATCCACATTTTACGTAAAAAGAAAGAAAAGACAGAAAAGAAGTGATTTGCTTGAAGTGACACAGAAATAGCTGGTAGAACCATGCACTGTGTAGATGGCAGGGCTCTTGACTTCTCATTTCACACCAGAAATGTAGACAGAATTAGATATAATGACAGGTATTATATTTTTAAACCTTTCAAATAGGAATATCCTTGGAATTTCATTCATTAACAAAGCACAAAGCATATGATTAGCATCTGAAAATGTTTTATTATACAATCACTAGACACCAAAAGAGGTTTCCATTTTCCTGTGTATTTGAAAGAGTTCAACAGCCCTAAGTCACACAGTTGGAGGAAACTCAAACAAGGGAAGGTTCGTTTGAATTGATGAAATTAGCATGATGAAGTTTACAATACTAAGATTTTTGTTTCAAGACTCTGAGGTTTTGTAGGGTGGAAGTGGCAAGGCAGATGACACCAAATAAGACTGGTCGGAGAGGGGATGAGAAGCATCAATTAGAAAGCTCCTCAAATTCAAATGGACCGTTCAAACCATCCTAGGACTAGACTCCAATCGGGAAAGGCTCTGAAGGAAATGATCTCCTACTCCCACGAGATGGCTAACGTTATTTAGGTAAAAAGCTTTTAATTTTATGGCTGGGGAGGTAGCAATAAAGAAAATGAACCTCCTGCCAGTGATTCTTTTTCAAGCCCTGCCAATTCCTGTTTCTGGGGAAGCTATAAAGAATGCCCAGCCTCATGTCAAAAGAATTGCCACAGATCTCCAGCTCACCTGCATTCAAACATTGAAACATCCCTAAGCCTGTTCCCAGGCCAGCCTGGAACTGAGAATCCAGGAGAGTCTTTTCTGTTCTGCTGCTGCAGCTACACTATCTACTTGTTAGCATAACCAGGGCCACCAGCAACAGATGCTAGAGAAATACAGAGAGCAAAAATCAGCAGCTGATGAAAAGCAGAATCTTTTCTTTTTGGCAGTAATACCAATAGCATGAAGCACTTCCCTTTTGGAGCTTTCCAAACCACTTCAAAAGCGAGTTTTCTGGTATGGATCAAGAAAGCTAGCCAAATTGCCCCCGAGTGTATAGTCACTGGCCAAGATATTGATGACTGTAGGCAGCTCAGGACCCATCCTCGGCCACAGTGCTGTCTTTCTCAGAGCTCTGTTTAATTCCATCAGGCACGGGCAGCATTTGCAGAAAGCTGTGTTGATTTTTGTGATCTTCAGCCAGCACAGAGGTGGCCAGTTCCCTAGCCTCCCAGCACCGTCCTTCTCCTGCCCTGCCCCTTCATGGCCTGCCTGGGCTCACTGGACTCAGACTTGCCTTTTGCAGCTGTCAAAACCTCACAGTCCTGTGTGTCTGTTTCCCTTTGAACTACACAAACTAACTAATTTGGTGAACCTATTAAGTGAACTTCTTTATACTCATGGTCTAGAGTGCATTGAATGCTAAAGCGTTTGCTAGAGATTGTCAAAATCAATTCTGTCTTCTTCTAACTGGACCAAGGCTTCTTTGAGTTAATAAAACTCTGAGAAATCTGAGTTGATTTTTCATAGTACCTCTTTCTATTCTTTTGGGGTTTTTTTGTTTGTTTTTTACTTTTCATGGGGATTTTCCTTAATTTAACCCAAAAGATATACCCACATGACATTTGAATATGAAAGAGGTAGTAGGACAAAGAATTTGAAGACAGTCTTTCAGAGCCCCACAAAGTATTTGAAATTTATCAGTAAACCCCTCCCGGTGCTTCCCACCATGTTCCACATTCCATCTCCATTTTAAGCCATGAACCTTCAAGTGGAATCTCCTCCTGTGAAACCTAGTTTGGAGATAAATTATTGATGACTAATAACTCAGAAGAACCAAAGAAAGGATCCTCTAGTGGAGACACAGCATAGAAATGGTGGTCCAGGGTGAGACGGAACTGCTTCCAGTCCCAGTGCAGCCTGTGCGGTTCCAGCTGTGTACTTCTCTTCCTCTAATCTTGTTTACTCATCTCTAATACGGGTCTAATAAGATATACATCAGACTATTGTGAGGGTTGAATGTAACGATATTCCAAATTGTTGCATGTGTCCAGTACTTAACATAGTGCCAAGAACAAAGCATGTATCAATAAGTATGAACAGCCTTCCCAGCGCACACCTCCAAACAGTGGATTTCTGGCCGGTGACAAGCAATGGTTCCCAGCAGTTCTACAGGTTATGGTTAAACTTACCACTAGCCAATCAGTAAGTTTGCCTCAGACCACATCACAATTCTTTTGCAAGCCTGGAGCTTGGTGAAAAACAAGGGGGAAAATAATCAATGTCCCTAAGGCAGATGCTGAAAGATTAACCTCATAACATAATTCTCTCACCAGACTTGTTTCCTGAATGTCTATTTAAATTTTAATTCTGCAAATAAAATAAAATTGGTAATAATGAAGGTGATTAAGATGGCATTTGTACAGGGAACGAATCTCCTCACAACATACCTAAGAAAGAGATATATGTACAGAAAACGAAGCACAGTAAAATACCTTTTCATTACTATCGGAGATTTTCCCCAAACACAGAGAAAGCTCTACAGAGCTGAGCTTAAGCCAGAATTCTGTTATTAACTTGGTCTAATGCCAAAACAGGCCAGAGACCCCTTTCACCTACTTCTCTTTAATCCCAAACCCATGTCTCGCTTTGATCTAAGAAAGAGCCAAATGCCCAGGAGGCAGCATGGTAGAGAAAAGCAGCCAGCCAGAGAGTGGCCTCCGTGCCAGGGGAGTGTGTCTGAGCTTTGCTTTATTTTTCTTATTTGTCTGTAGTTGTGTGATTGGTAGAAGAGAGTGGATATGAAGTCTACTGACACAGGATTGGTCTTCAGGAATGTCTTACCAAGCATTTGGGGGAACAGAGGGTTTCACAAATAAGAGAGCAATGATCAGACTTTTTCTAAAAGGAGCAGCCATAAGCTACCTTAACTCTCCAACTTGCCCATTAATCTTCACCTAGAGTTAGGAAGATTTCACCATTAGCTGTGGCCCATAAAAGATCCTTAAGCTTGACCAACCACAGAGGTCAATCTCCTTGAGAAGGAAGTGAAAGGGGTATTGACAGAAGCTGTGAGCTTTCTGTCCTCCGCAGGCCCCCAGCTGTGTCTTCTACTTCTTGTACAAGATAGTCTCCAAATGATGTTTTCTGGCTGACAATGCCACAGAACTGATCCTTATCTCACTATGGAAATGAAAGATTTCAAAGAATTTTGTTGCCTGAAATATGGTACTGTAATCATGTATTAATAAAGCTGCTATCCAGAAATAATGCAGATTTCAAAAGAAAGGCTGTTAGCATTCTCAGGGACCTAAAAACTACATATTGTAGAACAATGGTAAATAGATCTTGGAATCAGGTAGACTTTAATTCAAACCCCAGCTATGCCACTTATTAACTTATGTGACATTGGGAAAGCCTCTCAAATTTAGATTTGCAAAGTCAGAATAATATAAGTAGCCAACAAATAGGGTTTAATGGAGGTAATAATGAAGGTTATTAAGATGATAAAATTAGTGAATATAAAGTGCTTAGCATTCGATAAATTTATTGTATGATTTCAAAGCACATGCTTTTACCTACAGTGCTATAAAGCTGCTTGCAATAGTCAAAGCTAATAGAAGCTCTTGTCAGAGCTAATAGAAGCCTTGCGTATGTAATTATTTAAGAATTCTGTAAATATACACAATAGGGTAGGAATGAGAAAATCTTTAGAGGAGATATTCAAGTATGTTTGATTTCTAGTAAATCCAGATAGATAGTTTTGGCAACAACCAAGTCATAATTTTAAGTCTTGTTATAGGAGCTAGAATTTTATTCAAGGGGCAACTGATTTGATTAGATTAGATGCTGTGCACTGCATGTTTGCATCAACAAATGCACATGTTGAAACTCTAACAATAGAATGGCATTAGAAGGAGGACCTTTGGGAAGTAATTTGGTTTTGATGAGGATGGAGTTCCCACAATGGGGTTAACATCCTAATAAGAAGAGTAGAAGACTAGAGCCCTCTTCACTCAGCCATCTGAAGATACAACAAGAACACCTGCAAACCAGTAAGAGGGCCTTCACCAGACACTGGCTCTGCTGGCCCAGATTTTAATCTTTGAATTCCCACAACTGTGAGAAACAAGTATGTGCTGTTTAAACCACGCAGTCTACAGTTGTTTGTAGAAGCAGCCTGAGCAGACAAAGACATAGGGTTCCTTTTATTTTCAGAATTCGGTTTAGCTGTAATCACCTACCATCCTGAGATGTTGTTTCCTCCCTCCTCCCTTGAAATATAAGCTCTGGGACTATAGCTTCATGGACAAATTCTGAAGAATTTGTCTCTGCTCTTGTGGGATGCTAACCTAACCAATCAAGGAATGTTTGCTCAATGGAATGAAACATCTTAATGCAGCTCGCCAGCCAATATCTGCAGAGCACACCTCATGGGTTCTGGCCGGCTTGGATTTCTGAAACTACTTCATCCTACTCATCAGACTGTGGACTCAGATTCAGCCAGGAGGCCCAGATTCTAGCGTCAGTTTTGCCCTTGGGATACAAATGCATGTCATGCTTCACTCAACATGAAACCCTATTTGGCCATTATTCTGGCAATTGTCCTCTCTCCCTGTGCCAATTGCCAATCAACCCAACTCCCAGGCAGCCTTGGCAGTTATGTTTGCTTGGCCCGCTGTAGCAGCCAATGACTTGGTAAAAGTCAGAACATAGATCTGCTAGCTCCCAGTCCAGGATTTTCCCATAACTCGTCCATGTATATATTAAACAATTAGCCTTGCTTTTAAAATTCTTTTTCATTTAGCCTCTTCTTAGAACTTATCATTTTGAGAATCCTGACCTGCCAATATTCCATAATCTTTCTGAAAGTGACACAGTTAGTACGATGCATGCACACTGCTAACTGCAGCTGATTTCATTTTCCATCATCTATAAAGCACATAAGGTAATTTCTAAACCAGCAGTAAAATCTATTTATAAAGATGCTGATTTGTTTTCTGCACTTTCCAAAACAGAGCTTCAATTTATTTCCTTACCATAAAAAAACCACTACTTTTTAAAACAATCATAGTTAGTACATTTTCTAAATGTTTTAATTTTTGTAAAATCCAACTTGCAAATTGGAGTGTAAATAGCTTTCTTAAAATGGAAGGAACTGTGTTAGACCCAGTATGCTGATTGATGACTTCACTGTGCTTCAAAGTAGATGACTTCACAGTCATTGGGTATATAATGCAATGAGTTTTTATAAAGCAATTGATATCACTAAAAATGTAATTATAATAAATAAAATTATAGGGAAAAGGAAATCTTCACTCTGACAATGTCAAATTTTTTAACTAACTCATTGCTAAAAGATTATGTTTCTACATGAAAAATTTTACACATTCTTTCTATGAGATAAACCTGATAACATCTTGAAAACTTAATAGTTATGGAAAAGGGACTACTGTGATTTTTTT
The DNA here is from genome assembly GCF_028858775.2 of Pan troglodytes. Lineage (NCBI taxonomy): Eukaryota > Metazoa > Chordata > Mammalia > Primates > Hominidae > Pan > Pan troglodytes. The sequence continues at coordinate 34,964,621 of NC_072419.2, forward strand.
TAGAGAATGTCGTGTTCTTGATGTTCTTGAGTGAGCTGTCTCATGTTATTAGAAGGGAAACAGCAGCACCTTGCGCACAAACAAATAAAGTGAACAAATTTTTAGGACCCGGTGCAGTGGTTCAGGCCTGTAATCCCAGCACTTTGGGAGACCTGGGCGGAGGGTAACTTGAGCCCAAGAGTTCAAGACCAGCCTGGGCAACACAGTGACACGCTGATCTTTACCAAAAATTGAAAAATTCTCTGGGTTTCGTGGCTCATACCTCAGGTCCCAGCTACTTGGAAGGCTGAGGTGGGAGGATCACTTAAGCCCAGCAGGTCAAGGCTGCAGTGAGTGTGATCATACCACTGCATTCCAGCCTGGGTGACACAGCAAGACCCTATTTCAAAAAAATTATATTTATGTAGCACTTTCTACAAGGAATACAGTATCATGTTTGTATTTAAATGACATCAGAACCAGCATGGTGGCTTACACCTGTAATCTCAGCTCCTCAGACGGCGGAAGGCAGGAGGATCGCTTGAGGCCAGGAGTTGGAAGACCAGCCTGGGCAGCATAATGAAACCCTCATTTCTACAAAAATAATAATAGTAATCAAATCTAGGTGTGCTGGCACACACCTGCAGACCTAGCTACTGTGGAGGCTGAGTGGAAGGATCACTTTGAGCCCAGGAGTTTGATTGTATTCTGTATTGTGAGCTACGCTCGAGCCACTCCACTCCAGACAACACGGCAAGACCCAGTCTCTAAACAAAATAAAGGAACATCAGGGCATTGTTTATAGAGATTTATAAATGATCCCAAAATGTCTTCAGGGAGATAAATCATCTAAATATAGCTATATCGACTCTTCCTAAATTCCAAATTTGGGAGGGAAAAATAAATGAGATAGAAGACTTCTTGAAATGTATCAAGACTCAGGAAGACAAAACAAAAACTTTCATTAGGCAGTATCAAGAATGTTCATTAATGCTATTTCTAATTTATGATACGATCATCTAAGGAGGAAATCCCAGCAACAAGAGGCCAAAGGAAAGGGAAAAGAAATGAAAATAACGACCATACTTTCTATACATCCAACCTCTTCTCTACCACCTCTCAGCAAGACCTCCCACAGCCAATCACTGCTTTCTCTTGCGGACTTACCCTCTACTCCGTGAACACATGAGCCAGAGAACCCTGAGAAGTCTCTGAGTCTCTTTCAGGGGCTCTGCAAGATCAAAAGACTTTTCATAAAAAGACACAGGTTTTGTTTAACTTTTCCACTTTCATTCTCTCACAAGTATAATTGGAGTTTCCCAGAGGCTACCTGACATGGGATGTCACAAGAAATTAAACACAGAAGCAGAAAGGAGAACCAAGTTTTCTTCTATTAAACCAGACTTTAAAGACATACCTAAAAATATAAAACAATGTCACTGTTCTCACCAACTTTACTGCTTAAAAATGATAATTTTAAATAAAAATGTGATTTATGTAAACATATATTATTTTATTTGTTTTAATTTCTCAGTTTTAATGTTTAATATGATAAATATAGATAGATATAATCCAAATAAATAAAAGCTCTTTGGGGTCCTCAATAACTTTTAAAAATGTAAAGTGTTCTTGGAACCAAAAAGTTTGAGGACTGATGCGCTAAATCTCATACCCTTTGATGTAGCTTCCACCCAGGTCATTTCTTAAATACTTGATCAATCATTTCCCATGTCCCTCACCCTATCCTTGTTGAAAAATTCCATTTTCCTACTCCAGCCCTCCCTGTCATGAGAAAGTTCCCAGGTGGTTGACATGATTCACTAAATCTTTCTTAACAGCTTTATGATGATAACATGACATATACAAATTGTATAAATTTAAGGTAGCTTAATGTTTTGATATTTCTATACTTTTCGAAATGATCACCACAATCGAGCAAATTGGCATATTATCCCTACATATTTACCATTGTGTGTGTGTTGACAGTAATTAATTTATGATCTAGTCCTTTAGCAGAACACAAGAATATGATACAGTGTTGTTCCATGTTGTACATTAAATCTCCAGAAATTACTATAACTTGAACATTGCACAATTTAATTAACATCACCCCATTTCCCCTCCCTGAGCCCCTGGCAACCACTGTCCTATTCTCTGTTTTTATGAGTTTGACTGTTGTAGATTCCTCATGTAAGTGAGATCATGAAGTATTTGTCTCTGTGTCTTGCATTTTTGCTTGGCGCAATATCTTCCAGCTCCATCCATGTTTTCACAAATAGAAGGATTTCCTTCTTTTTCAAGGTTGTATAATATTTCATTTTGTGTATACACGTCACATTTTCTTTACCCATTCATCTGTTCCTCTGCCAAAGGACACTTAGGTTATTTTCATATTTTGGTCATTGTGTGTCATGCTGCAATGAACAGCGGATGACAGACACCTCTCTAAGACTCTTCTGTCAATTTCACTGGACATATATCCAGAAGTGAAATTGTTGGATTATGTGGTAGTTCTTTTTTTTTATTTTTGAAACCGGGTCTCACTCTGTCATCCAAGGTAAAGTCCAGTGGCAAGATCATAGCTCACTGCAGCCTTGAACTCTTGGGCTCAAGCGATCCTCCTACCTCAGCCTCCTGAGTAGCTGGGACTACAGGTGTACAACACCATGTCTGGTTAATTTTAAATTTTTTTCAGAGATGGGGTCTTGCTATGTTACCCAGGCTGGTCTGCAGCTCCTGGCCTCCTGCCTTGACTTCCCCAAATCCTGGGATTACAGGTGTGAGACACCACACCAGGCCAGTGCTATTTTCAATTTTCTTTGGAGGAACCTCAATACTGTTTTCTGTGTTTTACTAATTTGCATTCCCGTCAATAGTGTATAATGGTTTTCTTTTCGCCACATTCTTACTAACACTTATCTCTTCTCTTTTTGATAATAGCCATTTTAACAGGTGTGACATGATATCTCATTGTGGTTTTGATTTGCATTACTCTGAAGTTTAGAGATGTTGAGCACATTTTCATATACCTGTTAGTCATTTGAGTTTCTTCTTTTGAGATGTATTTATTTAGTTTCTTTGCCTTAAAATAAAATTAGGTTATTCATAATTTTGGAATTGATGTGTATGTGTCCTTCTTATTTTTTGAACTCCTTATAAGAGATATGGTTTAAAACATTTTCCCCATTTCATAGGTTGCGTTATCATTTCATTAGTTGTTTTCTTTACTGTGCAGAAGCTTTTTAGTTCGATGTAATTCATTTATCTATTTCGCCTTAGTTGCCTGTGCTTTTGGCATCATATCTAAACAAATTATTGCCAAGACCAATGTCAAGAATGTTTTCTCTTGTCTTCTTCCAGGAGTTTTATGGTTTCAGTGATTACATTTAAACGTTTAATCCATTTTGAGTTAATTTTTTCATAAGGCGTGAGCTAGGGATCCGATTTCATTCTTTTACATGTAGACATCCAGCTTTCCTAACACCATTTGGTCAACAACATATCCTCTCCCTATAGTGTCTCCTTGTCACCTTCCAGGGTGATCAATTACTGCAAATGTGTGGGTTATGCCTACATTCTCTATTTTGTTTCACTGGTTTATGTGTCTGTTTTTATGCCAGTACAACAGTGTTTTTTCTTTCTACAGCTTTGTAATTTAATTTGAAGTCAGGAAGTGTGATACCTGTAGCTTTGTTCTTGCTCAAAATTGCTTCTGCCACTCAGGGATTTTTGTGATTCTATATGAATTTTAGGATTTTTTTTCTATTTCTGTGAGAGATACCATTGGAATTTTGATATGGATTACATTAAATGTGAGATTGCTTTGAGTAATATGGACACTTTAATAATATAATACTAACTCTTTCAATCCATGGGTTGTCTTTCAATTTACTTTGGTTTAAATTTCTGTCATCAATCTTTTATAATTTGTAGTGTTTAAGTCTTTCACTTCTTTGGTTAGTTAGTTCCAAAGTAGTTTATTTGATACTGTTTTTTTTAAATTTCCCTTTCAGACAATTCATTGTTAGTGTTTAGAAATAGCAATGATTTTTGTATGCCGATTGTGTATCCTACAACTTTAGTAAATTTATTATATAGTCAGTCCTTCATATCCATGGGTTCTGCAACCATGAACTCAATGAACTATGAACATAACTTGTACACATTTTCCATCTGTGGTGGTTTGAATCCACAGATGTGAACCCATGGATACATAGGGCCAACTGTACACCATTTTATGTGAGGGAGTTGATCATCACAGATTTTGTCAACTGAGGGGGTCCTGAAATAAATCCCCAGCAGATATGAAAGACTGACTGTATTATTTGTAACCATTTTCTGTGTAGTCTTTAGAGTTTTCAATGTATAATAATCATGTTTTCTGTTAACAGAGGTAACTACATCTTTCCTTTCAATTTTGATGCCTTTTATTTCTCTTGCCTGATTGCTCTGGCTAGGATTTCCAGTACTATGTTGAATAGGAGTGATGAGAGTAGACATCCTTGTCTTGTTCCAGATATTAAGAAAAAGCTTTCAGTTTTTCCCCAGTGATTATAATATTAGATATAGGTTTTTCATATACAGCCTTTATAGTGTTGAGGTAAGTTTCTTGTATACTTATTTTGTTGAGAGTTTTATCATGAAAGTATATTGAATTTTGTCAAATGTGTTTTCTGCATCCATTGGAATGTTATTTTTATCTTTCATTCTGTTAATGTGGTATATCACATTATTAATTTTTACACTTTGAAACATCCTTGTACCACATAGATAAATTATAATTGGTCATGGTGTATGACCTTTTCAATGTGCTTTTGAATTCAGTTTGCTAGTTAGTATTTTATTGAGAAATTTTGCATCTATCTTCGTTAAGGATACTGGTCTGTAATTATTTTTTCTTGTGTTGTCTTCGTCTAGCTTTTAAGTCATGGTAACATCGGCCTCATGAAGTGAGTTTGAGAGTATTCTCTCTTCTATTTTTTCTGAAGAGTTTAAGAAGTTTTGGTGTTAGTTCTTCTTTGAATGTTTGGTAGATGTTGCACATGAAAGCATCTGCACCTGGGCTTTTCTTTGTTGGGAAATTTTTGATTACTGATTAGATCTCTTTGCTTGCTTTTGGTCTGTTCTATTTCTTTTTTGTTCCATTTTGGTAGATTGCATCTTTCTAAGAATTGATCCATTTCTTCTAGGTTATCCAATTTATTGGCATATAATCACTTAATTGTCCTTTATAATCATTTGTATTCCTGTACATTTCCTATAATGTCTCCATTTTCATTTCTGATTATATTTACTTGAGTTTCTCTTTTTTTCTTAGTGTAGCTAAGGGTTTGTTATTTTTGTTTGTATTTCCAAAAATTCAACTCTAGCTTTGCTGATTTTTCTATTGTTTTCTATTTTATAGTTATTTTATTTATATTCTAATCTTTATTATTTACTTCATTATGCTAACTTCGGGTTTAGTTTCTCTTTTTCTAATTGTTTATTTTTAAAGTTAGCTTGTTCGAGTTACATCTTTCTTATTTTTTAATGTAGGTATTTATCACTGTAACATTTCCCTCTTAGCACTTCTTTTGCTGCATCCTGTAAGTTTTGTTGAGTTGTATGTTCATTTTTGTTTGTCTCAAGATATTTTTAAAATTCCCTTTTGATTTCTTCTTTTACCCAATGGTTGTTCAAGCATGCGTTGTTTAGTTTCTGCATTTTTGTAAATGTTTCTGTTTTCTTTGTTATTGACTTCTAATTTTATTCCATTGTGGAATGAGAAGATACTTGGCGTTATATCAAACTTCTTAAATTTGTAGTATGCCTTGTGACCTAAGATTTGATCTATCTCAGAGAAGATTCTGTGTGCACTTGAGAAGAATGTATATTCTGCTGCTGTTGGATGGAAAGTTGTGTATCTGTCAGTGTTTAATCTACTGTGTTGTTCAATTCAGCTGTTTCCTCATTTTTTATTCCTGCCTAGATGTTCTATCCATTATTGAATTTGGGGTAATGAAGTTGGCTACTATTATTTTAGTGTTACTGATTTCTCCCCTTAGCTTTGTTGATATTAACTTTATATATTTAGGTGTTCTGATGTTGGGTGGATATATATTTTCAGTCTTCCCATTGAAGTGAACTTTTATCATTATATAATGACCTTCTTAGTCTCTAGTGACAGTTTTTGATTTCAAGTCTATTTTTTCTGATCTAAATATAGATACCCTTGCTCTTTTTTGTTTACCATTTGCGTAGAGTATCTTTTCCAATCCCTTCACTTTGAGCCTCTATGTATCTTTATATCTAAAGTGACTCCCTTATAAATATGTACTGATGAGTATCTTTTATCCATTGTGCCACTCTATGTCTTTTAATTAGATAGTTTAATCCTTTCACATTTAAAGTCATTGTTGATGGGTAAGGAGTAACTTGCGTTTGGTTAACTGTTTTTCATATGTTTTGCAGTTCTTTTTTTTTCCTCTCTTGCTGTCTCCTTAGTTTGGTTATTTCTTGTAGTGGTTTGGTTTCATTTATTTTTCTTCACATTCTGTGTAGCTCCTATAAGCTTTTAATTTGTGGTTGCAAATTTACATCTTCTATAAACAGATGTCTTAATGTTATCAGCTTTTTTGGAATGATTTTCTTTCTCTTCCCTCTTCAGACATATTTGCAAATACTCTGTTTTTCAAGACACAGGTAAATAGGGCTCTGGTTAGAAATTTATCAATACGAAAAAAAAAAGACCCTCTGAGTCTTTTGATAAGTTAGAAAATAATGATAGACTGCGGTAGAATGTCATGTATTTCAAGTTCTGTCATGTATGTTACTCTGCAATATATTTTCTGTGTGTATTAGTCAGTTATATATTTATAAGGTAAATCCATAAAGCATACATTCTAGAATGCCCTAACTTATGTCCTTAAGAGATACGCTCCTTATAGCCTTCTTGGCACTCCTGAAGTGTTAAATATTTCCATTGAAGAAGGTTGTATATGGCTTCTGAGATGAAGTCTACACAGGTTAGGATTATTTTTTGCTCCTTTTGCCCACACAGCACCCACTGTCCCCTCCCTTTGTTATTAGCCATTATCTGATACCTTAGATGAAGTCACCTTCTATCCTTCAGTTTTGGCGTGGTGGCTGATTTCACCCCCAGTTTCAGGAATAAGCACAGGACAGCTACTAACAAGTATGTTGTTCACTCAAGGAAGAAACCCAGCTAAGGGAGAAAGGGGGGTTGAAATCCAGCCTGCATGCTCTTCTCCAAGCAACATGCACCGATACAGGGCTGCATCTAACTGGAGAAAGGGGAGCCATTTTCTAATACTTGCAAAGCACTGTGTGGACAGTGGAAACCCTGTATGTGCTCGTGACACAGGCCTGGCCAATGAATATACTTCTAATCCTGGCACAGATGAAACTAGAAATGGACATGAAATCCAAGCCTCACACCCAAAGTCAATCTCTAGTCTCTTATTGAAACTATTACAAGGGTTTCTGCTTTTGCTTTATTCTGGGGCTGTGGAACTAAGGAAATGTAAACTGGAGGAGTGATGACGGCCACATTGCAGCACAAAGGGAAAACTTGTCTGAGAATAAAATCAATGGGGAAGAAAAAGCAAGGAAGAGGAGAGGAGCCAAGTCCTGAGTCCCTACGTTCAGCCATTCTGAAGCTACACCCTGGATTTTTCCATTATACGAGTCCACAAATTAATATATATTTTTTGGCTTAGACCAGTTTGAGTTTGAATTCTATTATTTATAACCAAAGGAGTCCTACCATATTATCTTAGCCGGATTTTCATAAACACGATATATGTTGATCAACAAACTTCCTAAATGTTTCAAGTTCACTCCAAGGAGTGTGGGGAAAAAAGAAAGAAGAGGAAGAAAATAGTTACTTATCATCCACAGTAGTCAAGGAAGCTGCAGAAGCATCAAGCAAAAGCAGCAGAAGTTAGCTTTGTACTCCCACAAACCCTGCTCTGAAGTACTCCACCTAGTGGCCCACAGCAGAAGCTGCATTTCTAAAATTTTTAAAAAGACAGAAAAGACACTTACCCTGGGAAACCTAACCGGGGAGCAGGCCACATGGGAATATGTCCCATTGGTTTGAGATCGATAAGTCCATTTTCAAAGCTTTAGTAATTCCAGAAACAAGAACATATTTATTTTGCTTTGATCACACAATGCCTAGTTATATTAAAAGTAAGGAGACATTCAAAAAATACCTTTTATGGAAATAAAAACAGACAATTTAGGAGAAAATTAACTATCGATGCATTATTTTCAAAGGTAAAGAAAAAAGAAATTATTCTGAACACACAAAACTATTTTATCAAGTATCATGGTAAATTATCATTACATACTAGGTCACTTAATAAATTTCCAGAGATGATTGGAAAGAGTTTCCACAATAGATTTTGTTTCACCCCAGGAAGAAGTTTCACAAAAAGTTAGTTACTTATCTCCATGGTTACTAGTACCAAACTAATCCTATCATTCTGAGTCAAATTACAAATAACGTCCACACTTTTCTCCAGTGAGATCACAGGAGATGCCTAAGTGGAGTGTGTTTTAATGTGAGGGGATAATTGGTTTATATTTTTCACTGAAAATAACAAATTCTAGACAACTTAAGCAAAATAGGAATTCGATGAAAGGATATTGAATAGTTCACAAAATCATTGAGGATGCTGGAGAAGCAAGGTAAGAACTGAGGGAAACTCAGCACAGCCAAGTTCATTCGATGGAAGCAGATCTTGGGAAGCCACCACTAGGATGTTGCCATTTGACACTTGTCACCATGTAGCTGCGCTCTGCTGAACCTAGGCACTTGCTACCACATTTCTGGACCTGCATCTCTGCTCAATTTCTCAGAATCACCTCTGATTCTTTCAGGTCTTTTGCATCATTTCATCGGGTTCCAAGTTCTAATAAAGAGACATCAGTTGGCTGGGCCTAGATATGTGCCCACACGTGAGTGGCCAAGAAACTGGAAAAAGGATCATGCACTCCTTTCAGCTTTTGTAATGGAAGGTAGGGCCTGTCCTCATATTTCGCTTGGGGTTCAAAAAACTAGGAAGGGCGTTTTGTTGAAATGAAACCCAAAACTATAGCTATCCATTTATAGCACCTTATTTGTACAGGAAGAAACCGTGAGACAAAATGTATAAAAGTGCATGGGAGGTCTAAACATATGAGGGGGTTTCTGAGGAGAGAAAGATCATACTTGATTGGTTCTGTGGTTTCACTGTGCCTCCTCCGAGATTCAGCGTTGACAATGTGATAGTGTTGAGGTGGAGCCTACAGGAAGTGATGAGGCCATCAGGACTCCTACCTCAGGAATGGGTTTAGGAGCCCTCATGAAAGGGCTCCATGGAGGGAGTTCATCCCTCTTGCCCTCCCACCTTCCACCATGTGAGGCCACAGTGTTCCCTTTCTCTGGAAGATGCAGCATCAAAACACCATCTTGAACGGAGAGAACAGCCCTTACCAGACATCAGACCTGCCAATGCCTTGATCTTGGACGTCCTAGTCTCCAGAACTATGACAGATAAACGTCTGGTTTTCATAAATTGCCTAGTCTGTGTTATTTTGTTGTCAGAGCATAAATTGACTAAGACAATTCGGGATTAGAAAAAGTTTTTTGAAGTGGCATTTGAGAAGGGCTTGATAGATAAGATCTCTACAAATAGAAATAGAGAGACGGTTTGAAATCACCCAGGTGAAAGGAGTAACACAGCCATGTTCAGTCTGAATGCAAAATGGAGATGGTAAAAAGTACATAGGATTCCACCACCAGTGGGAGGACAGAATTGCAATGTGGCAGCAATCTGTAAATATAATATTTATCACTCATTCACATTTATTTAGAGTCTAATGTGTTCTTGGCTCAGAAATTAAGCAAAGAAAATCTAGATATGCATAAGTCCAAGACTTTGCCTTTGTGACAGTCAAAATAATGACCCCATAAAGATGTTCTAGTCCCTGGAATCTGTGACCATATTACTTTACATGGGGCAAAAGGGACTTTGGAGATGTGATTAACTCTTGAGTTAGGGGGATTATCCTTGATTATCTTGGGGGTCAATCTAATTGCATGTGTCTATAAAATCAGATAATCTTTCCTAGCTACAGTCAGAAGGTGATATGACTACAGAACAATGGCCACAGACATCCCACATTACTGGCTTTGAAGATGGAGGGATGGTCCCATGATCCAAGGAATAGGGACAGCATCTAAAAGTTGGAAAAAGAAATGGACTCTCTCTAGAGCCTCCAGAAAGCAATACAGCCCTGACAACACCTTGACTTAAGCCCAGTAAGACCACAGTCAGAGGTTTGCCCTACAGAACTATAGGGTCATAAGTCTTTGATTTAAGCCACAAAGTTGTGGTAATTTGTTATGGCAGCAATACAAAATTAATATTAAGAACTTTATTATTTGGAAGATAGGCAGACCGGAAAATCCAAATTATAATATAATTCGATTAAAACCTATGGAGATTTGGGGTAGGTGTTTTAGAAAAGAATTGAGTATTAACAAGACTAACAGAAGAAATGTTCTAAAATTTACACACTAAGTACATCACATTTTTCTAATGATCACGTTCATAGAGCAACTTAGAATCCATGGTTTTAACAAACCAACAGGCTTATATACATATATATAAAATATTATATATATATAATATATGGAATAGCCCCATGGGCACGGGCAACCCTGGGTCAAAGGGCGGCACTGTACTAACAGCCCACACCCCACCTCACCCGCCTACCCTGAGCTGACTTGTCTGCTAAATGATAAATAAACCTGTCAACCTGTTTGGTTTAACTTAGAAGGGCCTGAATGCAACAAGCCTGAGGGCTGTGACTGGCGGAAGAGAGAGCACAGACGGAGCTCCTCCTCCTTCTGCCACTGCCCACCAACTGAAAACCACCAACTGAACTTTGCTTAGATTCTCAGCCTACACCTTTTCCCCAACAAAACACATGCAATACTTTGGCCCCCACTACAATCTCTGGAATAAAATATTCTACGGATCTGCTTTTTGAGCTGCAACTTATCTTACTAAATTCCAAGAAGCTTATGTAAGAGAAAACCACCAGATAATACAAAATTTTCAATGTGATCATCATTGCTACTTTTAACTAGAAATTATCCAGTAAATGTATTGTGAACTGCTTTGTGACTATGGTGATTTGTTTAGTCTTTCTGATCCTTGGTTTGATTATCTCAAATATATGAGTATCACCAATTTTATAAAGTTGCTCTAAAAATTAAATGAAAGAAAAATAATCCTCCTACTCCATATATTGAACACTTACAAAATTATAGGCCTTGTGTCCAGGTTTTTATGTACTTACCTGATAGAAGTCTCCTAACAACCCTCTCTTTTAAATTACAGCATTTTGCCACGGTTTTTACACATGTACGTTATGGAAGCCTCGTAACAATAACATATTTTATAGATCAGCAAACTGAGGCTCAGATGAGTTAAAAACACATTCACCATCAAATCATAATGAGGGATGGAACTGGGATTCAAATCCGATTCTCTCTGATGCCAAAAATGGTGCAATTTAACGAGGACCAAGTTACACCCAGAACATGGAGGGATCAAAATATGTGGATTCCCTTTTCGGCCCCCTCATGTGGGAATTTCAATAGCTTTCACTGCCTCAGAGCAATCCTAAACTCCCTCCCAGGTTGCCTTGCAATGGCCCCCTTATTCGTGGGGATGATTAGGAATCTGCATTTTTGGACCACAAGCATCTATAAAGAGTTGTGTTGATCAAGAAATAAAATTTTCTGGCCATAGGTTACTGTGAATTATCTAGCTTCTCGCAAAAAATAAAGGGGCTATTTCTTGTAAAAAAACACAGGACCCACTGAATCTGTGCAGAAAGACTTAGAACTATACAGCAGGAGCATCTTACTGACAGCTGCGCCCGAAGACCAGCCCAAACACACAAAGCAAGAGCATCTCCAATGACCAGGTGTGGTGGCTCTTGCCTGTCATCCCAGCAGTGTGGGAGGCCAAGGTGGGTGAATCACTTGAGGCCAGGGGTTTGAGACCAGCTTGGGCAACACAGTGAGCCTTGTCCCTACAAAAAAAAAATCATTTTTTATTATTCGAATCAAGAAGAGTACCTCTAACCCCTTACCGTTGCTTTAGGGTAGATAGCTCTGGTCTAGAACTTAAGATATGAAACTGTGAGTCCCAGTGTAGCTACTTAAGTTTAAATACAAGAGCTGTCAGACATTTCCTCTAAAGCAACGAAATCTGTAGCATCCATTTTGGACTTTGAAAACTTAGTTTTTGGCCAGCCTCTAGGAAGAAGAAGAGGGCCCATAACTGGGCATATGGGTAGGGAGGAGAAAAAAAAACAGCTGGATGCAACAGAGAAAGACCAAGTGATGGAGACGCCAGGCAGAGCCAGTCCTCATGCTTGGGGCCTGGGCCTAGGAAAGGAACTAGGTGAAGAAGGGAGGAGCCCCAGGCTGTGGATGTCTCTGGGAGAACCTTGGTTCAGTAACGGCCAGAGGAGCTCCTGAGGCCAAGCGGTATCTGTCGCCTTCCTACCTTTGGGGGTCTTCTGGTCGCCAATGTGCTGCAAGTCATGGCTCCAGAATCAAATTGGGCTCAAATTGTGCGAGCTGCAATGCAGTGGAGCCTGGCGCTACTCCCACCTCCTCCTCATGGATCTCAGAGCTGCAAGATGGCTCTGCCCACTGCACCCTAAGCTGGCCCTGCTTGGGGCTGGCATTGGGCGACAGGATGTTCTGGGCGTCTCTGCTCCTTTCTGCTGGTGCCTGTGCCTTTGCTGGCCAACGACTCATAGATATCAGAGCCACAGGACGGCCCCCAGAACCACTGCGCTGGCCCTGCCGGGGGCTGGCTTTGGTGCACATGCGACCGGTCATCGTGGTCCCCATGGGGCACCTCTGCTCTTCTCGAGGCAGCTTGGGCCTTCGCTTGCCCCTACATCTGCAGAGCTGAGCACCTGCTGCCTCTCCCCAGGAAAGGCAACCAAATGCCACCAACTTAAGGCACCCACTGAAGGCCACCAACTGAAGGCCGGTTGCCCTGCCAACCTGATCGTGTCCTGCTTAGGAAGAACCAATCAGGCCTTGAGTTCCCTCCACGCGCTGCCCTTCCATTTGTGACGTGGGAGTCCAGGCACTGGCTCACAAAGCCGCGCCCCCCAGCGACCCCGCCCCACCTTTCATTTATTGGTAGCTGGAAGCAAATTTCAGGTTTCCTCACTGTGAATTATGAATATGAATTATGATGCAATTACTTTATCCTAATGTACCTCATGCACTATCTGACAGCCAAAGTCCCCTCTTCCCCCATGGCCTCTGAGTTTTTTGGAAACTAGAAAGAAGATACATTTCTGCAGGTGCTTTCAGAAAAAGCATTGCCATGATCTAAGGTTACTCTGTGATGTCAAGTCATATTTCATATGCCATACATATTCATATTTATATTTATAATTCAAAATGCACATATTCAATCAAATTAACAGGACTAAAAAGGAAATTTTCTAAAATTTATACACTAAGTACCTTATATTTTTCTAATGATCACTTTGATAGAGCAAACTTAGAATCTATGGTTTCAACAAATGAAGAGGCTTATGCAAGAGAAAACCACCACCTAACACAAGATTTTCAATGTGATCATCATTGCTACTTTTCACTAGCAATTGTCCAGTCAATATATTGTGAACTGCTTTGTGACTATGGTGATTTATTTAAACTTAGTGATCCTTTGATTATCTCAAAAATATGAATCATGCCAATTCAATTTTATAAACTTGTTCTAAAAATTAAATGAGAGAAAAATAATCCTCCTTCTCTATATATTGAAAACCTACAAAATTAGTAACATTCTGTCCAGATTTTACACACTTACCTTATTGAAGCCTTATCACAACCCCGTCTTTTAAATTACAGGGATTATTCCCAGATTTTAAATACTTACCTTATGCAAGTCTCATAACAATCCCATCTTTTATAGATGAGCAAACTGAGTCTCAGACGAGTTAAAAACACATTCACCATCAAATCATAATGAGTGATGGAACTGGGATTCAAATCCAGTTCTCTCTGACACCAAAGGTGGTGCAATATAATGAAGACCAAGTTATATGCAGCACATGGAGGGATCAAAACATGTGGATTCCCTTTCTCTACCCTCTTACATGTGAATCTCAATGGCTTTCACTGCCTCAGAACAATCCTAAACTCCCTCCCAGGTTGCCTTGTAGAGGATCCCTTCATTTTGGGGACGATTAGGAATCCGCATTTTTGGACCACAGGCATCTATAAAGAGTTGTGTTGATCAAGAAACAAAATTATCTAGTTACTGTGAATTGTCTAGCTTCTCTGCAAAAAATAAATGCGCTATTCTCTTTATTTTTTACTATTCCACTATTGAAAATAGCCTAGAATCAACCTAAGTGTCCAAGAAGACTTGGTTAACCCTGAGGATTACTAATGTTTTCACTGTGGTCATTGTGGTAGATTATATTATCATTCTCCCATTATCTGGTCTTCCTACTGCAGTGACCCTATCTCCTAGAAGATTATACATTTCTGTCCTATTGAAGAAAGGGTCAGATTTAGATATGTGACCTGTTTGGCCACTGAAATGCAGGTAGAAGTGTCATGTGTAACTTGTAAGCAGAAAATTTCCTTTTTCAAGGATCTGGGAGCCATCCCTTTCAAATGTAATCCTCCAGAAAGATAATACCTTATTTCCCAGTCTCCAGGAGAGAGTAAGAGCCTAATCTTGCTCCAAGTTGTAAAAATTACCTTATATCATAAAGATAAAAGAAAGTTTAATTTTCCTTTGAGAAAAGACAGTTAGCAAAGACAGGTGGCCTATGATCGCCCCCTTACCCTCACTTTCAAAAACTCCACGGCCCTTTGTATCAGAGGAGCTGAGTTCAGACTAGGTCTGGCCTCTCTCCCATATTGCAATAGCTTGAATAATATCTTCCTTACTTATTTAACTTTTTCCAGTGCAATTTTTCCTTTGGCTCTTTCCTCCCTCTCTAAAACTTACATTGAAATTTTAGTAGGATTCAAGGCAGCCAATCTCGACCTTTGAATATATAAAAGAACCCTTTAAGATTAAAAAACCCATGTTATCTTCCATAAGTTATTTCTTTGGACTATTGCCTTATTAAAAGTTTCTAGTTCTTATTTTTGCATTGAAAAGGAGAATGATGATTTTTAAATAAGTTCCTACTCACTTTTAATTTCTACTATCACAGTTTTATTGCTTTTCATGGCAATAGATTCCTCTGGTTCAACAAGAAGGCCAGAACAAGGAAGTACAGAAACATCTCAATACATCTCAAGAAGTTATTTAACATGGACAGTGTCATTTAATATCTTTAACATCCCTATCAAATGGATGCTATTATTATCCCCATTTTACAAGCTATTAAAACTTACATACTGTAAATAACCAGCTGAAAGTCACATAGCATGGAAGATACAATAAGCATACAAAGAAGCAATGGCATTAGAAGTGGAAGAGGGTGAAGGATTAAAAGGCTAAACTTAGTTTGGTTAAGAAAAAAGAAAACTAGGAGGTGGCAAACTCTTGTTGGAAAGGGGAAGGGTTTGGGCAGAGCAAGGTAGTGGAGTAGATCTCTCTAGTAATCATACCACTACAGACACATCTATATGAACAACTATCCACATATGAAATTACCTTTACAAGAGCTAAGGAACCCTGAATACGTGAGTGAGTCTGTGAAGCCCCTTTGGACTGCAAAGAGGAGTAAAACCATGCTTGGACAGTAAGGGAAACAGTACTCTTTGACTGTGATACTCCTCCCCCAGGCCATAATGGTATTATATGCAGAAAGTCCTCCTGAACTCACAGTTCTTACACTGAATAAAGTGAGCAGAAGTTGAATATGTTTTCCACCATACTGAGTGCCTTCACAGTAGACTCACTCCTGCATCAGCCCACAAGCAGCACCATGAGTGTCAACAGAGCTGAACTGCCAGAGGCATGCTAGGGACATAAAGAAGGGATTGGGTTAGCAATACTTACTATATGAAACTTAGCAGTGGCTAGCCATTCCTACCAGAGGGAACATTATACCAGGCAGGTTGTTTATGGGCACCACGCTGTGGGAAACATGATACACAGACTGTCCAGATTTGATGGCCTGACTTGTTATCCCCCTACAGACAGCAGTCTTTCTGTGGATCACCCACAGGCCCATCCAGTTACATTGCATCAATGGTGAAGCCCCATTGCAAGACATGTCTAACCTTTGCTTTGGTCACCTCCTAATGCTAAAATGGAATATAATGGAAACCCACACAGAATTTCTAAACAAGCCCACTGAGAAACAGTCAAAAACAAACCCAGACTGAGAAGATTGAAATAAATATTTAATTCATCAATGTGTAGACAGAGATGTACATCTACAAAAAATAAGAATAGCCTTGGAAATACTGCCTCATCAAATGGAGAAAACAAGGTGTCAGCAACTGAAGCTAAAGACATGCAAATGAATGATGTGGCAGACAAAAAATTCAAATAGCTGTTTTTTTAAAAAAAAAATCTGTGCACTTCAACAAAGCACAAAGAAACAATATGGAAATTTATGAGAAATTCAACAAAGAATTTAAAATAATGGGAAAAAATCAAATGGAAATCCTGGAGGTGGAAAGTTCAGTAAACAAACTGAAAAATGCACTAGAGGGCATCAAGAGTAGAACTGATAAAGTAGAAGAAAAAAAGCAGTGAGCTCAAAGACAGGCTTTTTGAAAATACACTGTCAGAGTAGAAAAGAGAAAAAAATGAGAAGAAACAAAGAAAACTTATGAGATCCATGGGACACCATCAAGAAAAATAATCTACAGTGTTAAAGTGTGACTAAGAATGAAAAAGAGTTAGAAGCTTATTCAGAGAAATAACAGACAACTTTTTAAACTTGGAGAAGGATTAAGATGTTTAGGATGGCCAAAGCTCACTAATTTGATTTAATCTGAATAAGACAACCAAAAGACATATTATAGTTAAACTTTCAAACATCAAAAACAAAGAGTAGGTCCTGAAAGCACTAAGAAAAAGGAAGCATATAACACATAAGAGAATTCCAATGTGCCTGGCAGCAGACTTCTCAGCAGAAACAATATGGACCAGGAGAGAGTAGGATAATAGAATCAAGTGCTGAAGCAAAAAACTGTCAACAATGAATACAGTATCCAGCACAGCTCTCATTTAGAAATGAAGGAGAGGTTAAAACATTCTAAGACAAACAAAAGATGAAGAAATTCATTGTAACCATACCTGCCTTAAAAGAAATGTTAAAGAACAATCTTCAAACTGAAAGAAAATGGCACTAATATGTAATACAAAAAATTGGAAGGTATAAATCCACAGGTAAAAATAAATATTCAGACAAATTCAGGATGCTCTAGTTTAGTAATAATTGAATATACACCACTTACATGTTTTTAGTAAGAAGGTTAAAATACAAAACAAAAATAATAACAACTACAATAATTTATTATGGGATAAGTGATATAAAAGATGTAAATTAAGACATCAAAAATGCAAAATGTGGAGGAGTGATTGAGTTAAAGAGCAGAGTGATTGCTTTTCTCCATTTCTTATTATCAAAATTAAGTTGTTATCCATTCAAAATTACCTATTGAAACTATAAAATATTCTTTGCATGCTTCAGAGTAACCAAAAAGCAAACATTTTTATTAGATACACTAAAAATAAAAGAACAAGAAACAAAAACACACAGAGAAAATCACTTAACTACAAAGGAATACAATAAAGGGACAAAAAGGTACAAAAATTCTAAAAGACAACAAGAAAAGAGTACATGGCAGTACAAGTCCTTATCTATCAATAATTACCTTGAATGTAAATAGATTAAATTATCCAGTAAGAAGACAGAGAATGGGTAAATGGATTAAAAACACTACCTAACTATATTCTTTCTACAAGAGACTCCCATCACCTGTAAAAACACACATAAATCAAAAGTGATCAGATGGAAAAATATATTTTATGACAATGGAAATCAGAAGAATGCAGAAGTAGTTATATTTATATCAAGTAAAATAGACTTCAAGTAGAAAAACTGTAAACACAGACAAATAAGGCCATTATATAATAATAAAGGGGTCAGTACAACAAGAGAATACAATAATTGTAAATATATAATGCACTCAACATTGGAGAACCTAAACATGTAAAGCAAATATTAATAGATCTAAAAGGAGAGACAAAAAACTGTACAATAATAGTATGAAACCTCGACATCCCATTTTCAGCAATGAACAGATCATTGAGAGACAATCTCAACAAAGAAACATTTAAATTGCACTCTAGATCAAAAGAATTTAACAGTTATTTACATAACATTTCATCCAACAATTGGATAATTCATTATCTTTTCACCTGCATATGGAATATTGTCCATGATAGATATGTTAGACCACAAAACAAGTCTTAGCTAATCAAAAAATCAAATCACATCACGTGTTTTTTTGACCATATGGAATCAAGCTAGAAATAAACAACAGGAGGAACTTCAGAAATTGTGCAAATACATACAAATAAAACAAAATATCCTTAAACAACCAATGGGTCAATGAAAAAAAATTAATTTAAAAAATGTCTTAAGACGAGTAAAAATGAAATCAGAACATATGAAAACTTATGAAATACAGCAAAATGGTCCTTAGAGGGAAGTTTATAGCAATACATTTCTACATCAATAAAGAAGAAAGATAATGAATAAACCATCTAACAATGTATTTCAAGGAACTATAAAATCAAGAACAAACTAAGACCCAAATTAGCAAAAGAATATAAAGATCAGAGCACAAATATACAAAATGAAGGCAAAAAATACAAATGACTAATTAAATGAAGGAATCTTTTTTGAAAAGGTAAAATTGACAAATGTTTTGTCAGACTAAGAAAAAAAGAGAAAATTCACATAAAATCAGAGATGAAAAAGGATATACTATGATAGACTCTAGAGAAATATAAGGAATCATGAGTAAGTACTACAAACAATTATATGCCAATAAATTGAAAAACTTAGAAGAAAAACGTATGCTCTGGACACATATAACCTATCAAAATTGAAGAAAGAAGAAATAGAAAATGTGAACACACCAATGACAAATAATGAGACTGAAGGAGAGATTTAGGCTCTCAGTCAAGGAAAATCCACTTCACACAGTAGCTCACAACTGTAATCTCACAGTTTAGGAGCCCAAGGCAGGAAAATCTCTAGAGGCCAGGAGTTCAAGATTAGCCTGGGCAACACAACGGCACTCCATCTCTAAAAATAAAAATAAAAATTCCCCAGGTATAGTGGTGCGTACTTGTACTCAGGAGACTGAGGCAGGAGGATCACTTAAGACCAGGACTTTGAGGCTGCAGTCAGCTATGACTGCACCACTGTATGCCAGCCTCAGTGATAGAGTGAGACCCTGTCTCTAAAAAAATAGAGGAAGAAAGAAAAGTTCACAACTTTGTGGTTTTCACTGACAAATTCTACAAAACATTAAAAAAACTTATACAAATTTTTTACAAACTATTTCAAAAAAATGAAAAGTAGGGAACTCTTCCAAACTCATTCTATGAAGACAGCATTTCCTGATTCCAAAATGAGACAAGAACAGCAAATAAAAGAAAACTCCAGGCCAATATCATTGATAAACATAGATGCAAACATTCAAAACCAGCAGTTCTAGCAATGATAATTCAAAAGCACATTTAAAAGATTTTTCACCATAATCAAGTGGTATTTACCTGGAGAGGTAAGGATAGTCTAATACATGTAAATCAATAAAATGTGATACATCACATTAAACAATGAAGGATAAAAAACATATAATCATTTCAATAGATGAAGAAAAGCATTTGACAAAATTAGACATCATTTTATGATCAAACCTTTTAACAAATTAGTTATAAAAGAACATAATAAAATAAAGATCATATGTGATAACCCACAGGCAACATTACACTGAATGGTGAAAACTTGAAAGTTTTGTCTCTAGGATCTGGAACAAGACAAGGATGTCCACTTTAATCACTTTTTTCAACATAGTACTAGAAGTCCTAGTCAGAACAATTAGGTAAGAGAAAGAAATAAAAGGCATCCAAATTGGAAAAAAAAATGTCAGATTGTCCCTCTTTGCAGATGACATGATCATATATGTAAAAAACCCTAAGTACACCACTGAGAATCAGAAATAATAAATGAATACAATAAGGTTTCAGGACACAAAAGCAACATAAAAAATCAGTAACATCTCTATACACCAAGAGCAGACTATCTGAAAAAGGGATCAAGAAAGTAATCCCATTTAAAATAGCTATTAAAGAAACAAAATACCTACAAGTAAGTTAAGCCATGGAAAGATGAAAATTATTAAATATTGATAAAAACAATTAAAAAAATTAAAATAAATAGAAAGATATCCCATGTTCATGGACTAGAAGAATTAATATTGTTGAAATGACCATACTACTCGAATCAATCTATAAATCCAATAATAATCTCTATCAAATTTCCAATTTCATTCTTCACAGATATTAAAAACAATCTTAAAAAACCCATGTGAAGCTACAAAACACCCCAAATAGCCAAATAAATCTTAAGCAAAAAGAGCAATGCTAGAGGTATTACACTATCTAATTTCAAAATATATTACAAAGCTATCCTAACTAAAACAGCATGGTATTGGCATAAAAACAGGCATGTAGACCAGTGGAAGAAAAATAGAGAGCCCAGGCATAAATCCACACATTTACATGCAACTTATTTTTGACAAACGTGCAAACATTCAATGGGGGAAAGAGAGTCTTTTCAACAAATGGTGCTTGGAAAAGTTCATATCCCCACACAAAAGAATGAAAGTAGACCCTTACCTCTCATAATGTACAAAAATCAACTCAAAATAAATTAAATGTTTAAATGTAAGACCCCAAACTATGAAACTAGTAGAAGAATACATAAATGAAATGTTATATGTCATTGGTCTGGGCAAGGACTTTTTAGAAACACATCAAAAGACATGCCCAACAAAACCAAAAATAAACAAATGGGATTACTCTAAATAAAAACTTCTGCACTGCATAGGAAACAATCAAAAGAGTGAAGAGACAACCTACAAAATGGGAGAAAATATCTGCAAACTATTCACTTGATAAGGGATTAATATCCCAAATTTATAGAAAACTCAAACAACTCAAAAGCAAAAACACAAATAATTGGATTAGAAAATAGTCAAGAGAGTTGAATAGACATTTCTCCAAATAAGACAAAAAAATCGCCAACAGGTATATGAAAAAATACTCACCATCACTAATAATCAGAGAAACGCAAGTCAAATCCACAGTGAGATATCATCTCACCCTGCTTAGAATGCTTTTTATGAAAAAGTCAAAAAATAACAAATGCTGGCAAGGATGTGAAGAAAGGGGAATGTTCATACACTGTTGGTGGAAATGTAAATTAGAGCAATTTCTACGGAAAACAATATAACTTCCAAAAACATTAAAAATAGACTTATCACATAATCCAGCAATCCCACTACTGGGTATATATTCAAAGAATATTAAATCGGTATGTCAAAGAGATTTCTGGACTCTCATGTTTATTACAGCACTATTCACAATAGCCAAGAATCAACCTAAGTGTCCAACAATGAATGAATGGATAAAGAAAATGTGGCATATATGCTGTATTTGGCCATTCTTGCATTGCTATAAAGAAATACCTGAGATTGGATAATTTAAAAGAAAAGAGACATAATTGGCTCCTGGTTCCATGGGCTGTACAGGGAGCATAGTGCCAACATCTGCTTGACTAGTCAGGAAGCTTGAGAACTCATTCACTATCATGAGGATAGCACCAAGTCATGAGGGATCCACCTCCATGACCTAAACACCCCCTACCAGGCCCCATTTCTAACAGTGGGGATTACAATATAACATGAGATATGGGTCAGGACAAATATCCAAACTATATCATATGCACATTTGGCCATAAAAAAGGATAAAATCGTGTCACTTGTGACAACATGAATGATCATAGAGGACATTGTGGTAAGTGAAATAAGCTAACCACGGTAAGACAAATATCACATGATCTCATTCATATGTGAAATCTAAAAACACTGATCTAATAGAGAGCAGAAGAGTGGTTACCAGACTGGGAAAGATAGGGAGGAGAGGTTTTAACAATGTGTCAGGTATCAAAATACCACATTGTACCCCATCAACATGTGAAATTATCATGTATCCACTTAATAAAAGAAAAGAAAAAAGAAAATGGAAGAGTCAAGATACTGGGGCACTGGAAGAGATAGAAGAGAAGGTGAGTTGGCAGTAAGGAAGAGAGAGTCTGAAAGAGCAGGTCACAGAGTGGAACATTAAAGTTTATAACATTAGAAATCAATTTTTAAGTTATTGAAAAGTTAAGTTTATAGCCATGAAAGTGAGTAGCTCAACTGAAGTGAAAGTCAATGAAAGATTAAATTAGAAAATATATTGCTTGGCGTTCAGTAGTTACTTCAGAAATATTAATAAATCTTAAGAAAATTAAGAACACCAAAGCATTCATAGTGGGCCATTATCATAATATGAATCTATGAGGTAATATTTTATTCTTTCCAGTGAAGGGAGTAATTCAACAGTCTTGATTATAGGTTAGAAAATGATTTCTCCAGGTGCGACCCACTGACCACATTCATTGTATTTGAATTGCTTGAGCAATTTGTTTCAGGAGAAAATGGAAAGATTTTAAGATGGACCAACGAAATTACCACTGAGTGTCTTTAATGGAAATCTCAGCCTTGTCTAGAATAACCTGGGTTATCTGTTTCTATAGGGTCTCTGTGTCTTTTGTTTTCCTTGTTATTTGCAATTGTGTTAGTCGTAGATTACTGATAGTAATGCAAATATTCTTGACTATAGACAGGCAAATGATTGATTTTGGTGGAAGTATAATTAATTTTCCTTTTTCCACCTTCCATCAAGAAGTCAGTTTTGAACCTATCAAGCAGATTTATTTCAGTGTTCCTTAGTGCCTAGATATGTGTGGCTCTTTTAATTTTCCATAAAGCTCAGTATAACATCTTACTGGCTCCCTAATTAAATAAATGAGTTAAACAAAAATCTTAGACAAGTGTTCATTTTATATTTGTAAGTTATAATTTACCCTATTTTAAGCAATTTTCCTTTATCATTCCTAAAAATACAGATTCCTATGCCCCATGCTAGACCTATTGAATCAAAATCTCAGGCCTAAGGCACAAGAATTTGCATTGTTAGTAGGCTTTACAAATGATTTTTAGGCATACTAAATTGTATTAACCATTACCATTCTAATTCTTTAAACTTGAATTATTGTATTTATGATTCCATCTTCATCAAAGTAAACTTTTGGTTAGCAAAAAGGGTAGAAACCCCCTTATTCAATCAGATTGGGACCAGTAATAAACAGATTAATCACAAATTTAAGTTAGATGGAGGAATCATAAGAAGTATTAGATGTAAGTCCTTAAAACTTAACTTTAATTTAAAAGACATGTGTAAATAAATTTGCCAGAATTTTGATGACAAGGTCAAAGATTTGCACGGAGTCAGAGTGGAGTTTCTTGTGGAAACTACGCCAATGATATGTTGTCATTGATTTCTTGTTCACTTTCTGTGAAGACAACTGGGGTAAAGCAATCTGAAATCCTAGATTACACAATTTTTCCCATTTGTTTCTAGTTGTCTTGCCAAGAACAGTTAAGCTGAGAGCAGCTGTTTGAGTTTCTCATTTTTCCAACAAATTTAGTTTATTTCTCAAAGAAACAACAATACTACTGTTGTTATACTCATTTTCTCAGTTTACATAATATTTATTTATTTATTTATTTATTTATTTATTTTGAGACGGAGTCTCGCTCTGTCACCCAGGCTGGAGTGCAGTGGTGCGATCTCTGCTCACTGCAAGCTCCACCTCCCGGGTTCATGCCATTCTCCCGCCTCAGCCTCCCCAGTAGCTGGGAGTACAGGCACCCGCCACCACACACAGCTAATTTTTTTGTATTTTCAGTAGTGACAGGGTTTCACCGAGTTAGCCAGGATGGTCTCGATCTCCTGACCTAGTGATCCACCCGTCTCAGCCTCTCAACATAATATCTAATTAAATCACATAACTACAAGAACAAGAACAAATGGTGTAAACATATTTAGGAATGAACACAACTTCCTCTTAGAAACTATACAATTTCTGTGATGGAAGGAGAAATGTACAGGCATTAAGAGTAGCTCAAAGGTTTTCAGTTTGCAGTGGACATCAGTCAATAAGTTGTACAGGGGTAGCAGAAAGTGCTGATTGCAAATCAGTTAAGTGGAAGTCAGTTAAGGCAGCATCCACTGTATCTTAATTTGTGAAGTGAATGTTCTAAAACTGGGTTCACTTTTGCTACAAAGGACCAGATGATAAATATTTTAGGCTTTGCAAACCATACGGTCTCTATGGCAACCATTCAACTCTACCATTGTAGCAGGAAAGCACCACAGATCCATGGATGTGCTCCAACAAAACTTTATTAAAACAGGCAGCTGGTCTGAGGGCCATGTATATACCTTGCTGTTTTCATACAATTTTCTAAGTTAGTAGTTCCCTGCCTTTTTAACAATCAAGGATTAATTTTTATCCTCTCCTCTGATTTTATGTTTCAAAAGCCTTAAGAAAAACCCACAAAATATATTTATTTTGTAATTTTGGGGGGGTTCTTATTTTACTAATAAGTAATCAATGATATATAAAGGATACCCACTAGGTCAGTATGAAATAATCAACATTATTAACTCTAATGAGTTAGTTCTGGATAGAAATAAAAAGTATTCAACTATATATATATATAACTTAAAACCTGTATAGCTTTTTCTGGTGTAAATATATAACTTTTTGAGATTTTTCAAGTATTAAGTACAACTTTTGGGAATCCTCACACCTGGCTCCCTATGATGACATTCAAGAATTCCTTAGGATTCTGGGTATCTTAGAATGAAAGTCACTGCTCTGTAGGAATGAATGAATGAATAAGAAAGGGAAGGAAGAAGAAAGAGCATGTTTACTAAATGTAAATTAATCATCAAGGAACGTTTATTTTATTAATAAATTTGTCAACTTTGGGTTGCCAAATCTAACAAGAGACCAACATGGCATTCATGGTGATCACACCTCTAGTCAAATTTTATTTTAGTTCATTGACTATAGATTAATATCCTGAAATACTCAAAAATTCTGTCCTAATTCTGTGAATAATTCACTTATTAATCACCCTATACACTACTTAATGAATGGAATGGTGCTTGGAATAAAGATAATTACAGGGCTAAAAGGGTTTTCTCTAGAGGCAGGTTATAGGATTTTGTTGTCTGGCTGGAATAAAACAAAATTAATCAATATTTTCTGCAACCGGTGGCTTTTGACTTAGTCGTCTATTAATATCTATCAATCACTATAACCTCATTCCTATTTCCTCCATTCTTCTTTTTGCTATCATAAAAACTTGTCCACTTTTTTCCTGTTAGATCTATATGTTTCTCCTCTTTTCTTTTCATCCAAACAACTGGACATCAACTTAGTACAGATAGTGAAATTGATCTGAACCCTGCAGAACTCACTGTTCCCATTTATATAACTTACATAACTGTCAAGCTGAAATCACTCTCAAATTTTTTTAATTCAAAATTTTAATTTCATTTAATCATGTTTATTTATTCATTAGTTAATTTATTTTGAAAATAATTTTAACTTGTATTTTACATTCAGGGGTACATGTGCCAGTTTGTTACATGGGTGTATCTCATAATGCTGACTTTTGGGGTATGAATGATTCCATCATCCAGATACTGATTTGGTATGTTTTGACTCTGTGTCCCCACCTAAATCTCATGTTGAATTGTAATTCCCAATGCAGGGGGAATGACCTGGTGGGAGGTGATTAGCTCATGAGGGCAGATTTTCCCCTTGCTGTTCTTAGATGGTAAGTGAGTTCTCATGAGATCTTATGGTTTAAACATATGGCACATCCCCCCTGGCTCACTTGGTCTCCTGCAGCCATGGTAGAACGTGCCTTGCTTCCCCCTTCACCTTCTGCCATGATTATAAGTTTCCTGAAGCCTCCCAGCCATGCTTCCTGTACAGCCTGTGGAACTGTGAGTCAGTTAAACCTCTTTTCTTCATAAATTACCCAGTCTCGGGTAGTTCTATACAACAGTGTGAGAACAGATTAATACATGAGCATAGTACCCAATAGTTAGTTCATCAAACCATGCCTTCCTCCTTCTCCCCTCTAGTAGTCCCGATGTTTATTCTTTCCATTTTTATGTCCATTAGTACCCAGTGTTTAGCTCCCACTTATAAGTGAGATCGTGTGGTATTTCGATTTGTATTCCTGCATTAATTTACTTAGGATAATGGCCTTCAGCTACATCCATGTTGCTTCAAAGGACATGATTTTGTTATTTTTATGGCTGCATAGTATTCCATGGTGTGTGAAATGGTTTGGAAGGTGGCCTCTATAAATCTCACGGTGAAATGTAATCCTCAGTGTTGGAGGTGGGGCCTGGTAGGAGGTGTTTGGGTCATGGGGGTGGATCTCTCATGGCCTGATACCGTCCTTGTGATAGCGAATTCTTTCAAGATCTGGTTGTGTAAGGGTGTGTGGTACTTAACCCCACTCCCATTCTCTCTTGCTCCTGCTCTGGCCATGTGATGTGCCTACTCCCTCTTTGCCTTCCATCATGAGTAAAAGCTCCCTGGAGACTCCACAACCTCCATGCAGATGCCGTCACCATGCTTCCTGTACAGCCTGCAGAGCTATGAGCCAATTAAATCTCTTTTACTTATAAATTACTCAGTCTCAGGTATTTCTTCATAGCAATGCAAGAAGGCCTAATAATACTGTGTGGATGTACCACATTTTATTGATCCAATCCACTGTTGATGGACACCTAGGCTGACTCCATGTCTTTGCTATTGTGAATAGTGCCGCGATGAACATGAAAATGCATATGTCTTTTTGGTAGAATAACTGACTTTCTTTGGGTCATATACCAGTAATGGAATTGTTGGCTTGAAAGGTAATTCTATTTTAAATTCTTTGAGAAATTTCCAAACTGCTTTCAACAGTGGCTGAACTAATTTACATTCACACCAATTATGTATTAATGTTCCCTTTTCGCCACAGCGTCCCAAGATCTGTTGTTTTTTGATTTTTTAATAGTAGCTCTTCTGACTGGTGTAGGATAGTATCTCGTTTTGGTTTTGACTTGCATTTCTCTCATGATTAGTGATGTTAAGCCTAATCTTTGCCACCAGAAAACTGGGAAAATACAGTGTTGCTTGTCAAAATAAATTGTTTTACTTTGCTTTAAAAATAATCAATTGAGTAGTATATTTCTTCCAGCAAAATTAAGAAGTAAACATTTAGAAATGTATAGTACCTTGCTGTTAAGTCTTCACACAAGTATACCAATCGAACATAAAGGCCATCTTAAACTTTCATTTGAAATGAAAGACAATTTTTAAGAGGTTAAGGGCTAGTAATTTGTTAAAGTCCTGAAGTTAAATTAGCTCAAGTAAATACAAAGACTTTCCTTTAATTAAAGCCTTTTAAATGAACACTTTAAAGCATAGTTGGTTTCTCCCTCAAATCTTGTCCAAAGCCACTGTTAACAACTCAGTATATCAAAGAAGGTTTCAGACATGATTATGAAGCTCCCTCAACTTACAATGTGCTATTTGCAACCTTAGATGGCTATCATTCTGGCTTTTCTACCTTTTAGCAACAATAAGCACACCCTTCCCATTTCTCCCCAACCCTGACTTACCCCTCTTTGCATTTAATATATAATTTTTTGCAGAGTGTTCTTACACATCTTTAACTGTAAATATGACAAAAGCACACCATATAGTACATGTGTCACACGTATAAATGTTGTATCTAGTCATACAATTTTCCTCTTAAAGAAGGAATATTTTATTTTCAAAAAGCAAAGACTCTAGGAATCTTTTCTAGCTGCCAGTCATAAAAACATAAATTCCTGGTTAGATTCCAAAATTTGCCTGACCATAAGAACCACTTGTGGTACTTGTCAAACACATGTATTCTGAGTCCCATCCGTGATCTTCTGAATCAGAATCAGCAGGTGAGAGGCCTGGGAATACACATTTTAAACAAACGTCCACAGTGATTACGATTAGTCAAGCTTGAAAAAAATTTCACTAGGATCTTTATGACTGAATAACCTCAGAAACGTAGGAAAGTTACTGGAGAAAAATATGAGCAGAATTTCAGAATTCTGCCTTTGCTGAAAGTGTTTGTTCCCTCCTCCTCTACTCATCAAGACCTGACTGCTTATGTAACTCCCCCAAACCATCAACACCTGGGAGGAGTTGAAAATGATTTTAATGAAGAAGAAAAGCTGATGTTTAATTTCAAAACTGACGGTGACAATAAAAGGGAGAGACATGAATTTATCTTGATTCTAACACAAAGCATTGTATTTGAGTCTACAAACGAAATTGGTTTCATTTTTATTTTTTGTAAGTTTTTGCCAAACTCTATGCGTATATAGAGGCTAGGCAAGAAAGAAAGAAATCCAGAAATATGGCATAAGCCATTCCTTATTATTTCCCCATGCAACCAGCCAACAGCTTCTTCACCTAGTCCCTGCTTCAAGCTGACTTTCTGTCTACTTCTCTATCGGAAATGGAGCTTCCCTAAAGACTGCCTCAATGTCAGTTACCCACCGGCCTTTTTTCCATCTTGTGCTCCTAAACTTCTATGATATTAAATGATATTACCCTTTCTAGAAATTCTCCTTAGCTTTGATTTTATACTTTTACTCTAACTCTGTTTCACTCCTTCTTTTATAGCCTTTCTTTTCTCTATCCCTTTACTGCAGACATGTTGTACGGCTTTGTTCTTGACCTTCTGATCTCTCCATATTCGTTCCCTCAGAGCATGTATCCATTTTCTTGGTGTCGGCCTTCCTGACTATCTGATTATTACCATCATATAACGATGTTGGTGATGAACATAGCTAACATATCCTAGGCATTTTCCATGTAGGTTATCATAAGCACCCTATATAATTCGTACCATTTAATTCTTCCACCCTAAATGATACTATTACTAACCACATTGTATGAGGTGAGGAAACTGAGATTTTCATCAAAACCGCGGAAAGCAAACGTGAGGAGCCCCTGTGTGTCTCCTTTGTTAATGCCTCTGGACATCATGGCATGTGGATTGCCCTGGAATGGGGATTAGGAAGTGCAGCACTGTGAAAACACCAGAAAACACGTTATGATAGCGGGTAAGGCCGCTCATCTCTGCACATTGAGATGGTTTTGTTTCTGAGTCAGGTTTGAGATGAGCCAATCCTGACTCCATGGTACCACCAGGGATCAAGAATTTAATAAGATCTTTGTGGATGCTTGGAACCCAACTGGTCTCTGTTTTCTACTTTAGGGAAAGAGCCACAGCTTGAGTGGAGAGGGGTGGTTTTGGTGTCACATACGCGATCAATAATACCCACCGTTTTGGTGTCACATACGCGATGAATAATACCCACCGCTGCAGAGGAATCACCGTGGACTACTCCTCGTTTCATCCCATGATCTTGCGATGGATCCCTCTCACCTGCTTACTGATTTCATTCAAATTCTTCAGCGAAAACAGGACCCCGACTTGCCTTCTCTATCCTGGTTCCCATCATTCTGCTTTACAGGCCTGGCCTGGTTGCGGCTCCTCACACCAGCGCTGCACGGCTCCCTCCACGCCTCCACCCTGTTTCCTCCATCAGACAGGACTAGCTTCCTCCATCTCTATCGGGCAAAAGCCTGCCCAGCGTTCAAGACCCTCCACAGATGCCGCCTCCACGATTAGCCTTCTTCCTGACCTCTGAGCTTGTAACACGCGCCACCATAACTCTCCACCTCAGCCCACATTCCCACAGCACTCGCGACGTCCGCGGCCCTCAACATGGTGCTTCATTCTATTTTAGGGTATTTCCTGCTTGTTTCCTACACACACAGTCGCACGAGGCACAGCCCCGAGTTACCCGCGCACGAGTGGCCCGCGCTTCCAGCCGCTCCGCCGCAGGCCAACGAGGGCAGCCTAAGCCGCTTCCCGCCCCCGCGGGGACCGTCGCCAGCCCGCAGCTCTAGTGGGAGGGCATTTCACAGCGCGCGCGGCAGCCCCGCCACCGCCAGCACCGGCGCCTCGGGCGGACTTTACTCCCCTCGGGGAGGCGCGAATCCTCAGGGGCTCCTCGAGAGGGAGCCAGGGAGCAGCTGCCTGCGGCACCTTTCGGCCCTCTGAGGCCGCCGTAGCTCCCCAGCAGAAACTCGGAAGTGGAAATCTCAGCCATTCAGCGTTTGGGTCAAGACGAAGGCGGGTTCTGGACAGACGTACCCTGTCAGGGAGTGTTTACTTTGCCTCCACTTCTGTTCCTCCCCGCCCTGGTGCTGCTCTGGGTCACATACTCGTCCTGAGCCGGCTTCAGCCTCTCCGCGCAGAAGTCTCCCGGAGCTGACTTCTGCGAGTCGAGTACTCTTATGTGAAGTCTACCAAGCTCGTGTTCAAGGGAACCAAGGCGAAGAGGTGGGTCCTGCAGCGCTGGCGGGAGTCTCCTCAGTTCTTTTCGGACGCACTCCACCCCCGCGAATCCGGTGGAACCCGTGGCGCGGAGAGCTGGCTTTGTGGCATCCCAGGCTTCGCCCTGGCGCCTGTCCGGGCTGGATGGAGGCCGGACCGCGGTTCCTGGCGCCTGTGCAGAGAGGGGCAGCCTCCCGCGCGGACGACCCTGGAAACAGGATAGATGGGCGGGTGACCCGTGGCCCCGTACCCACGAGTTTGGGTCCCCTGAGGCATCTCTCCAGGCCTCTGCCTGGTGGGTCTGCGTTAGTCTGATCTTGTAGCTCATGATGATAACTTCCTTTATTAGGGATTATTCTTTTCTCCATTGTCTCTTCCTGGAAAAGTTATTGATTAATTTTTTCTAAGCTAATATGTAGAGTGAAACCAGGATGAATCACACAGTGGTTGAGGTGTATATGGGCTTTGATAGGGATATGGGTTGGAACCTGCACTCTGTCATTTACTAATTTTGTAATTTGTAGCAAATTGGTTAATATGTCTGAACTTCCATTTACTCATTAAGAGATCAAATATCTTTGAACCTCCGTTTACACATTTATACTTTCAGACCATTTTTTATACCTTTAGAATACTGTGAGGATTAAATGAGAGAACATATATGCAGTAAATAAATGGAGCCAAATGTGAGGAGGAGGTCGTAGTGGTAATTTATTAGCTCTTTAGGAGAAAAATACCTGTGCACTCATATCCCCGCTTCTTTTTTAACTGGCAGATTTGCCCAAGGTTGACTGTACATACAAATATTGAGCATTTCCTCCTGGTCTCCATGATAAACAGAGGTATTGATATTTTTAGGCGAGATGGAAAGAAAGTATCAAGGAGTGAGCTGAAGCCACTGCCCTTGAGAACCCTCTCGAGGAGTCTGGCCTCATGAAGATGCCAGAATAAGTGGCAGGTATATCCTGAATGAATGTGAGATTTTTACTCTGTGAATTTGCTGTGAGGAGTGGTGAGTTATCTTCTGAACACTTTATGATGATAATGCAGACAAGAGTGTCTTAAGATTATCGTAATAATCATAATTAATGCTTGTATAGCACTTTCAGTGTGCCAAGAAATAGTTGTAGGCACTTTGCACATTAACTTTTTTCAAATCGCTCTTGGTTTTTTATTTTTTTATTACGATGTAATTCATAATTATAAAATTTACCCTTTTGTACGGTGGTTTTTAGTATATATTCAAGAGGTTCACCACTGTCTAGTTTCTCAGTGTTTTCGTCATCTCAGAAGGAAATCTCTTCCTACCCATTAAAGCAGTCACATCCCATCCTCCCCTTCTCCTAGTCCTTGGCAACCACTAGTCTGCTATCTATGTGAAATTGCCTATTCTGAATATTTCCTAAGAAATCATGCAACATGTGGCCTTTTGTATCTGGCTTCTTTCACTTATAGCATTCTTGAGGTCCATCATTGTTGTAGCACTTGTTCCTTTTTATGGCTGCGTAGTATTCCATTGTATGGATGTAACATTTTTTTCATCCATTCATCAGTTGATGAACATTTAGGTTGTTTACCCTTTTTGACTATTGTGACTAATGTTAGTGTGAATATTCTTATGTAAGTATTTTTGTGGGAGTATGTTTTCATTTCCCTTGGGTATACATACTTAGGAGTAAAATTGCTGGGTCATATGGTAACTCTTTAACTTTTTGAGGAACGCCAAACTGTTTCCTGTAGATGCTGCACCATTTTACATTTCCACCAGCAATGTGTGAAGATACATATTACCTCTTAATCCTCACAATAGCCTTAAGAGTTAAGTTATTATCCTAACTTTTTAAGTGGGGAAACTGACTCATAGAGAGATTCAGTACTTTTTCCAAAAATTGCAGAGCTAAGAAGTGACAGAATCAGGATTTAAAATCTGGAAGTGTGGCTCTACAATCTGCTTTGAACTTTAACATAATATGTACAAAGCCTGAAGCAAATTCTCAGCGCTGTATTTAAGAGAGCATAGCAATGTAAGTCTTCCTAAATCAATAATTTATAAATGAAACAGCTTAAAAGACTTCCAAGTTTCAATCTTATGATATTTATTTATCACACAAATCAATATACCTAAACTCATCTATATAAATTATGTCCTGTAGTAAGAAGAAAAAGAGAAAAGATAAGAAGAGAAAAAGAGAAGAAGATGAAGAAACCCAGCTTGATATGTTGGTGAGTCAGTTTTCAATGCTTTATTCTGAAAAAAAGTTAACATTTCTTGAGATCTCATTGAAAATATTTTCCTAGTTAGAAATTTATGATGTATTCATATTTGTCTTAAAGTGCTTAAATATTACCTACAGTTGCAAATTCCATTTATTCTTTAGCACAGTAGATGCTACTGATGCCTTTACTTCATTATCAGAACAGAGCACAGGAGAGAAGAATTACAACTCTCTGACTTAGTAGGCACCATTAGACTGCTTAATAGCCAGAGATTCTGATACATAATTTTAAAGGCTTAATGTAAATGTTATTCAACCAAATATATTTTACAAGTTATTTTCTTTGAACATGTATACATTTTAGTTGTAGAAGTCACTTGTCTCTTAAACGAAGTATCTTCACAGGAAAAATCATTATTTTGTGAACTCTGAAACGAATGAAAATTTTAAATACAATATCAGGGTAGCCTGTAAATGATACTGGAAATAAATTGACCCAAACACACTTAACCAGCCTGTTTTCCATTTAGCTGTTTCCATACTTTTTTTTTCTCTTTTAAAACTTGGTAAGTTGCATTTTGAATCTTCATAAATTATGGTAGCTTAAAAAATATATAAAATATGGAATGGTATAAAGCTAATATTCTGGAAGAATCATTGTTTTTGAAATGGCAAATCAACAATTCTAAAATTAGGGTAAATATCTAGGGTAGATATGTAGATGTGGAATTGCTGTGTCAAAGGATAGGTGAATGTTTAACTATATAAGAAACTGCCAAAAATTTTCTAAAGTGGTTGTGATATTTTACCCTCCCACCAAGAATGAATTATTTCTCCAGTTACATCCTTGCCAAGAGTTGATGGTGTTATCAGTCTTTTCTCCCAGTCTGAGTTTTTCCCAGTCTGCGTTTCTTAATGGTGGTTTTCAGATGGACACCTTTTTTTTTTTTTTTTTTTGAGATAGAGTCTCGCTCTGTCACCCAGGCTGGAGGGCAGTGGCGCGATCTCGGTTCACTGCAAGCTCCACCTCCCAGGTTCACGCCATTCTCCTGCCTCAGCCTCCCAAGTGGCTGGGACTACAGGCACCTCCCACAACGCCCAGCTAATTTTTTGTGTTTTTAGTAGTGACAGGGTTTCACCATGTTAGCCAGGATGGTCAGAAGCTTTTAATTTTTATAAATATTAGTTTATTTTTTTTCTTTTATGGTTACTGCCTTATCTCTTTGATCTAAGAGATCTTTGCTTACCTGAAAGTCAGGAAAATATTCTACATTGTCTTTTAGAGGCATCATAGTTTTAGTTTTTACATTAAATCTGTCATTAATCTCAAATTAATTTTTGGCATGGTGTGAGCTTGGTTTCAAGATTTACTTCTTTTTTTTCATTTAACATCTTGATAGCCATTTGTGCCAGCACCACTGGTGTTTCCTTTTTCCATTAATCCAGTTTCGTATCTTCATAAAAAATCAATTAACTTTCTATGTATTGGTCTATTTCTGGACTCTGTTCTATCGATTGTCTGTTTTTCTTTTGGTATATTTCTCTTGATTGCTATAATTTCATGAAGTCTTGAGATAAGGTAGTGTGTGTCCACCAACTTTGTACTTACTATTAGTTTATTAATTTCTACAGTGAAGCCTGTTGGATTTTCTCAGAGAATAGTATCGAGTCCAGATAATTTAGGGGAGAATCAACATCTTAATATTGGGCCTCAATATTTCATAATTTTCAATGTAGCAGTGTTGCATGCCTGTTTAAAAATTTATTCTTAAGTATTTTATAATTTTACACTACTGTCAGTAGAACTTTTGAATTTGATTTTCCAGTTGTTTGCTGTCAGTATGTAGATATACAATTGATTTTTGTATAGTGACTTTGTAGTCTGATAAGTCTGTTTCACTTCTTACTTCTAATGATTTGTTTATATAGAAAACTAAGAGATTTGCAATTATGTTTCCTGTGACTATCGTTTTACCTCTTTCTTCCTAATCCTTATGTCTTGTCTTGCTTTTTATTGGTTTATTATACTGTTCAGGACTTCCATAGTGTTGAACAGAAGTCACGAGAATGGGCATAATTGCATTGTTTCCAAGCTTAGACAGAAAACTTTTAGTAGTCCACCATATGGTATGATGTCTGTAGGATCTGCAGAGAAAACCTTTATCAAAATGAGGACATTCCTTTTAAACCTTGTTTCTTGGGAGTTTTTATCATAACGATGTTTAATGCTGTCCAGTGCCTCTTTCTGTATCTGTTGAGATGATTATACAACTGTCTTCATTCTGCCATTGAATAACATTGGTTTCATTTTCAACTTTTAAACTAACTTTACATCCCTGAGATAAACCCCACTTGGTTGTGGTGCGTTGTCTTTTGGGATATTGCTAGATTTGATTTCTAGGTGTTCGTTTTTCTTCTTTATAAGATTTCTATATTGGTGTTGATGGGAGATATTGGACTTTTGTATCCTTTTCTTGTAATGGCTTTATTTGATTTTGGTGTCAAGGTGATATTGGGTGTCATAAAATTAGATGGGAAGTGCTGTCTTCTTCCCTGTTTTTGGAAATAGCTGTGTAAGATCAGTATGATTTCTTCTTTACATGTTTGATAGGATTTACCAGTGAAGTCATCTGAACCTAGAGGGTTTTGTTTGGTTTGGTTTTAGTTTTTTTGTGGGAGAATTAAGATTTTTTAAGAGATATTTTCAGATTTTTCTGTTGTCAGTTTTGGTAATTTGTGTCTTTTAGGAAAATTTCATTTCATCCAAGTTGTTGGATTTATTGGCATAAAATTTTTCAGAATATTCCTTTAATATCCTTTTAATGTCTGTAGAATCTAATCTGTTTTGCAGTCTCTTCATATTGGTAATTTTTGTTTTTCCATTTTTTCCTGGATCAGTCAGTCTAGCTGGAGGTTTATCAATTCTTTATAAGATCATTTATTTTAGATCATTAATGATCTTTTAGTACAGGGGTATTCAATCTTTTAGCTTCCCTGGGCCACAATGGAAGGAGAATTGTCTTGGGCCACACATAGAATACACTAACGATAAGATGATGAGCCAAAAAAAAAAAAAAAAAAAAAAGGCAAAAAAGTCTCATAATGTGTCAAGAAAGTTTATGAATTTGTGTTCGGCTGCATTCAAAGCTGGCTTGGGCCACATGCAGCCCTCAGCTTGGACAAGCTTGTTTCAACATTACTTATTTTCTCTTTTTTTTCATGTTTTATTTCATTTATTTTCAGTCTTTTTTTTTTCCTCCCTTTAAGTTATTTTCAGTTTACTTTGCTCTTGTTTTATTGCTTCTTAAGAAGGGAGTTAGATCTCCTCATTCCAAGTTAGTTTTAGTTATAGTCAACACATTTTTTTTCATTTTCATTCCATTCAAAATATCATCTAGTTTTCCTTGTGACTTTTCTTTTCATGGACACTTGAGTTATTTAAAAGTGTACTGTTTTTAATTTCTACTACATAGAGATATTATAGGTATGATATTGTTGCTGATTTCTAATTCATTTATAGTATAGTTGGAGAACATACTTTCTTAGCGAATTTCCATGTACACTAGAAAAGGATGTGTATTCTGCAGATGTTGGTTCAGGGTTTTTTTGTTTGTTTGTTTGTTTGTTTGTTTTTGAGATGAAGTCTCGCTCTGTTGCCCAGCAGGCTGTAGTGCAGTGGCGCGATCTTGGCTCACTGCAGCCTCCACCTCCCAGTTTCAAGTGATTCTCCTGGCTCAGCCTCCGGAGGAGCTGGAATTACAGGCACCTGCCACCATGCCTGGCTAATTTTTTAAATATTTTTAATAGAGGCAGGATTTCAGCACGTTGGCCAAGCTGATCTGAAACTCCTTACCTCAGGGGATTCGCCCACCTCGGCCTCCCAAAGTGCTGGGATTACGGGCATGTGCTGTGGCGCCTGGTAGTGCAGTGTTTTTTAGATGTCAGTTATATCAGCTGGTGGAGCTTGTGACTATGGACATCTTCTGTGTCCTTACTGATTTTTCAGTCATCCTACAATGTATTGAGAGTTATGTTAAAATCTCCAGCTGTAATTCTAGATCTGTCTACTTGAGCAGTTTTTGCTTAAAGTATTTTGAGGCTGTCATGTGTACACATTTAGGATTGTTAAGTCTTCCTTATAAATTCAGTCTTTCATTTTCATAACATTTTAACCTTTATTTCTGTTAAATGTCTTGATGCCTAGTTAAATTATTTGACCACCCTTTTGCTCCTGTCAAGCCTGGGCCTTTGTTAGTTTGTGCTTATTTATTAGGTTTTTGCCTGTAGACTTAGACAGTGACTCTTACTCTAGGAAAGTTTCATCCTCATGGGCCTCAGCCACATGTTCTAGGTATATTTGGTGAGTTCTCTCCACTCTGCTATGTCCCAAATTTGTGTGATCTCTGGCATCTCCAGTCAGCCCTCAGAAGTGCCAGCCACTCTGCATGGGCCTTGTGGAGCCTGTCTACTGTATGCACTCCCCCCAGCCCTTGGCCCCAGACCTGCAGAGAACTTTTGCATACTCTTTTGAGGCCTCACCTGTATGTTGTTCCCTCTTCTCCAGCACCTTATTCTATAAACTCCAAACATGTTAGCACTGCAAGACTCTCAGCTTAGTGACAGTGACATTGCCTCATTTTTGGAGGTCTCTACCTCTCTCTGCATGGTCAAGAAACTGCCATTGGGCAGAAAACAGAAGTGTGTGTTAGATTTGCCTCCTGTGTTTTCCTGTTCTCAAATATCACAGTCCTGTTCTGCCTGTGTTCCAATCCCCAAAAACAGTTCTCTCAAATATTCTATCCAGTTTCAGTTTTCTCATTGGTCATGGTGGGAGGGGAAGTCCATCTTGGCTGGAAGAGGAAGTTCTGCATCTTTTTCTCTTTGTCCTTCCACCTTCTTTTGCATTGTGGATTTTCTAAACTCGCCGTAAAAATAAGCATGTGCCTATTTGTGAAGGGAAAGAAAAAACCTTTTAATTTTTTAAAGCTGTTCTGTTGGTTCCTCACAAGGATCTGAAAGGATTGGTAAACAGGATGAAAGAAATTCTGTTTTTCACATGGAGAATACCATGTGTGACATTAATAAAAATGAGCATGTCTGTAAGCAAATAGTTTCACTGAGCTCTGCTAGATTCAGAAGCAATTGACTTACAACATCGTAGTTTGCAAAACACAGATTTGATTTACCCAGGAACTAAAGCTAAGTAAGCTATGGGTTAATAGAAGGTCTGTGAAGGGTACTTAGACTACAGTAAGATTTGGGAATAAAATTCCATTTCCAAATCTAAGATATATCATTCCTTTGTGCCAAGCACATAATGAAGGTAGAGATTTAAGGGGGCCCTTAGCACAGAAGCACTGGGTTAATCAGAAGGTGAGGTGAGCTGTCTCACAGCCTTGATGCTAGAATGAGGGTGCCCTGGGAGTATCTTATCAGCCATGACACTGGTGCGTCGGGCCATTTTTTTTTTTTTTTTTTTTTTTGAGACAGGCTCTTGCTTTGTTGCTCAGGCTGGAGTGCAGTGACGTGATCATGGCTCAGTGCACCCTCGACCTTGTAGGCTCAAGCCATCCTCTCACCTCGCACTCCCGAGTAGCTGGGACCACAGGCTTGTACCACCATACCCAGCTAATTTCTTAATTTTTTGGTAGAGATAGGGGTCTCCTTTTGTTGCCTAGGCTGATTTTGAACTCCTGGGCTTAAGTGATTCTTCTGCTTCCACCTCTCAAAGTGCTGGATTACAGGCATGCCAGACGTATGGAAACATTCTCAACTATGTGAAAATATGTGAAAAGCTTTGTTATGCATTGTGAGACAACACAGCGGGAATGTTTCACTATCTGCCTAAGGTTTAAAAGGAAATAACTTTAAGCATGTGTCTAAATAGCAAGTAATGTTTTAGAGCGGATTCTCTTAAATTCAGCTTGGGCGTCTGCAGCATATACACAGCTTGAGCTGTAACCTGACATAGAGACAGGCAACTTCAGTGCCCACTGTTCTTAGGATCCACTGCTTTTTCACAGCTAAAACCCCCGAGTGGCACCGTTAAGTATTATGTTATGTTACTTTAGTCGTTAAACATATGAGCATACCTCCAAAGGTTGAATGTAGGCCACTTGCAGAAAGTAGGCAGAATGCTCACATTTAATTCTTGATGATACTGTGTTTAGCTTTCTTATTCTTTGAAATCTCATTGAGAAGAAATACTGGCATCTGCTCAAAGTAATTTCTTTTTCAGTTGACAATATTATAAGTAATGTTATTGTATCATTTTCCTACTTGGACAGAGGGTGAAAATTTTGAGGAGCTTCTCTGCCAGAAATTTCTTCTTCATTTGCAAAACATTAATGAGATATTATATTTAAATTATTGTATTTAATATTAAGTGTACTTGGTGAACGTGGCATAGAACATACAAA
Organism: Pan troglodytes; assembly: GCF_028858775.2. Classification (NCBI taxonomy): domain Eukaryota; kingdom Metazoa; phylum Chordata; class Mammalia; order Primates; family Hominidae; genus Pan; species Pan troglodytes. The sequence goes on from NC_072419.2 coordinate 35,003,923, forward strand.
ATAAAACTAATTTAAAATTATTAACTATTACATTTATAAGAAAGACTTGCTAATCATAACACTGTTCATAATGATTCTGAATAAAGCATTATTTCCTTTACTGAAAACAATTGTAGCTATAACTCAATCACCTAAATTGTCATTAGCTTTATTGCTTTCTAATCGTCTTTAGCTGAAATTTTAATTTTGATTAATTTTCTTTTTCTCCATTGGTTTTGTGTGTGTGTGGAGGTAAAATATACAGAATATAGAATTTGCCAATTTTTCTATTTTTACGTGTACACTTCAGTGGCATTTAAATACATGCACCATTTTACCTTCCCACCAGCATTGCAGAGGGTTTCAGTTTCTCCACATCCTGCCCAACATTTGTTTTTCTGGTTTTCTTGGTTTCTGTTTTCTGTTTGTTTTGATAATAGCATTCTAATGGGTGTGAAGTGGCATTGCATTATGGTTTTGATTTATATTTCCCTAGTGACTAGTGATGTTGAGCGTCTTTTTGAGTGCTTATTGACCATTTGTATATCATCTTTGGAGGAATGTCCGTGTATATCCTTTGCCCAGTTTTGAATTGTGATATTTGTCTTTTTGGAGTTCTCTATATAGTCTGAATATTAATTCCTTATAATGTATGTAGTTTACAAATATTGTCTCCATTCTCTGGGTTACCTTTTACTCTGTTGACATTGGTTCTTGATGCACAAAAGTTTTTAATTCTGATGAAGTCCAGTTTGTCTGTGTTTTCTTTTGTTGCCTGTGCCTTTGATGTTCTATATAAGAAATCATTGTCAAATTCATTGTCATGAAGCTTTTCCCATTTTCTTCTAAAAGTTTTCTAACTTTAGCTCTTACATTTAGGTCTTTGGTCTATGTTAAGTTACTTTTTGTATTTGGTGTTAGATAAGGGTCCAACTTCATTTTAGCTAAAGTTTTATGTATTTTAAAATTGATTATGAAAAGCATGAAATGTTTAGTTGAATAGAAAATTTTGTGCAGTGGAATTAACTGAATCTTTAAAACCTTTTTATTATGGAAATATCCAAACTAATCCATACATAGAAGAACATAATGAGTTCCCCATGTGCCCAGGCCCCAGCATTAATTATCAATATTTTGCCAGTCTCGTTTCATTTCATACACACTCCCACACACAATTTTTCCTAGAAAATTTTAAGTAAAATCACAGATATTACATCATTTGACCCATAAGCACATAAATGTACATTTCTTAACATGGTATGTCTTTCTCTCATCACCTGTTTTGTTCTTTACTTTTATACGTTATACTATATCATTATCAGACCTTGTAAAATTAACAAGAATTCCTTAATATGTCATATCCTGTTAATGATTGACTCATTTCTACTCTAGTTAAAGTACAATTAAGGAGGAGGTTTGAGGATATTTTTTAACATTAAGATATAAACTTTTATGACAACTGCTAAAATAATTGTTGCTAGAGTCTAACATTTCTATTGGCAAATTGGAAATTAGTATACATAGACATAGATTCTGCTCATTTTACTTTCAATCTAAAATTGTAGTTAAGATTACTGGCCAGGCGCGGTGGCTCACACCTGTAATCCTAGCACTTTGGGAGGCAGAGGCGGGTGGATCACGAGGTCAGGACTTCAAGACCAGCCTGGCCAATGTGGTGAAACCCCGTCTCTACTAAAAATACAAAAAAAATATTCGGGCATGGTGGCAGGCTCTTGTAACCCCAGCTACTCGGGAAGCTGAGGCAGAGAATTGTTTGAACCCAGGAGGCAGAGGTCGCAGTGAGCCAAGATCGTGTCACTGCACTCCAGCCTGGGCGACAGAGCGAGATTCCGTCTCAAAAAAAAAAAAAAAATTACTATGCTAGAAAGTCTTCCTGTAGAGGCATTTTTAAGAAGCATTATGATAGGCATTGCCTCTGGAAAGCAGGCATGAATAGATGGCTGGGGTCTATCATGAGAGAGACCATTCTCCATATATCACTTTGTACCTTCACATGTTGCCTTTTGTTTTGTTTTGGTCTTTTTTTGAGACAGGACCTTGTTCTGTCACTCAGGCTAGAGTGCAGTGGCGTGATCATAGCTCACTATAACCTTGAACTCCTGGGCTCAAGTGATCCTCTTTCCCAGCTCTCCGAGTAGCTGGGTTTACAGGCATGCACCCCCATGCCTGGCTGTATGTTGCTATTTTGTATTTTAAAAACCTAATCCTGACTGTGCTGGCAGTCGCATGAATATGTGCACATACATGCAAACAAGTACATGTAAAACTGGTGAAATCTGAATAAGTTTCATGGATTATATCAGTGTCAGTTTCCTGATTCTAACAATGTATGATACTTATGCAAGATGTCATCGAGAGAAAGAGAGTAAAGGATATGTGAGATCTGCGTATTGTTTCTTACGACTGCAAAATAAAAAGTTTTTAAAACTAAGTTATAATAAAAAAGAACTTATAATAAAATATAAAGTAGAAATATCAATTTTATTTTTTAGGAATCTGGTGGACAGTAACAAACTTTGGTGAAATTTCCGGAACCATAACCATTGAAATGGATGAGGAAACCTATATACATGCACTCGACAATGGTCTTTTTACCCTGGGAGCTCCACACAAAGAAGGTTTGTGTCTGGAAGGGAAGATCCTGCCACAAGTGTAGATTTTAGGACATTCATTCACTTAGGCCAGACTCTAACTAGTCTCAAACATTTCCCAATGAAATGGAACCATTGCATTTTACTCTTCCATTTTTTTTAATTCCTTAATATTTACCAGCCATTGGCAAGTCCCTCTTTCTAATATAAGCATTTGAAAACATTCTGTGTAGTTCCAGAAGAGTATCTTTGGAAATAAAAGAATATGAACAATTAAAATAGTAAGTCGAAGGAAAAAAGAAAACCTATTTGAGTCAAACATGTTTGAATTACTTTTTTATTCAGACCTATTACCAAAACTAACCTGGGTGCATTTAACAATTTGAAGTTTCCTCATTTTCTTTAGCCCATTAGAGGAAGCACTAATGAGATACGAAGTAATTAGAAGATAAAAAGTATCATTTGGTCAGCAAGGCCATCCATTGAATAAATGAAAGCATTTAGCTTTTTTAAATAAGTGCTTATTTATGACTGTATTTTAAAACATAAAGAGAAGCTATCTCGAGAGTTATTAAACATTATATCACCCTGTCTTACTCAGTGTATAAAATTAGCACTGTAGTTAAAAGAAGGTAAAATAGATCTTGATTCCAAAGATACAGTATTACAGTGACATCAGTATATCTGAATATTCTTACATTTAATTGCAGAAGAAAATAGCCACATTTTTAAAGCAAAATAATGTCTTTATATTTATAGCAAATGTCAAATTTATTTTCAAATGTTTTTTCTCCAATAGTTGATGAGGGCCCTAGTCCTCCAGAGCAGTTTTTGGCTGTCAAATTATCTGATTCCAGGTGAGCTTAAGTTGTAATATAATTAGTAAGCAGTGATTTTAAAAATTTAATGCATTCATTAAAAATTTTAGTATCTGTCTTAAGCCCAAGGTAATTTAGATATAAAAAATGAAATAGCTTTTTTGAGAAGTAGATTTTGTGATCTACTTTTAGTGGATTTCCTATCAATATATAATGCTAGGCTGGAAAAAAGATATGTAAGTTAAAAAATGAAGATTAATAATTTCACACACCAAATAAGATAGATTATAAAATATATCAAATAGTTCAAAACCTGGTTCACTGTTGGTATGATATTTAAACTCACTGTTTGGAAGTCTAAAGACAAACAGGAAGACTAAAGAAAGGAATATTGTTGAAACCAGCAGAGAATGTTACAGTATCATAATGACCAAAAGAATATTTTTACTCACTATTGTTACAGTCATTTTATAAAGTAACCTTTTTTATTCTCACCTTGTGCAGAAGTATAGAATGATTCTTTGGGTAAAAGATACTGAAAGTGAATTTACATATTTTAGTAATTGGTTACATCAACATGATAATGATTTCTGTTATACAATCATTAATGTATAAAGGAGTAAACGTCAATTCTGGCATCCGAGGAGATTCTTGGTAAGGTAAAAGAAATCATAATTTTAGAAAATCACATTAAGATGATTATTTCTACTCTTTCTTTGAAAGTCTGATAAGTAGGGTGAAAGACAAAGAATAAAAGCAGAGGAAGAAAAAATTCAATAGTTTTAAACTGCTTTACAATTATAAACAGAAAAGGAATATAAAGAAAATCAACTGACAAATGAGGAAAATATTTGCAACAATCTTAATAGGCAGTGAGTTCTTACTGTTCATATGTATCTTGTATAGAATTCATAGCACTGAAGACCCCAGTAGAAAAATTGCAAACAATCAGATCTGGATAGAAAAATGAAAAAGGGACATTACCAGATAATCTAAAAAGTAAAAAGAAAAGGAAAATAAAAACAATTGTTATTCTAGTTAACTACTAAAACGCAAATTAATTGGATACTGTTTTTTTCATATCAGGTTTTTGAGTATTTTTTCAGAGTCATAATGTTTAAAAAAAAATCCATGATACAAAACATACTCTGTTAATTTGAGGTAAGAATGTAAATGGAAGCAGCATTTTCTGGAAAACAGTTTGATGACATAGTTTTAGTAATTTATTATTGAAGTTTATAACTAAAGAGGTATAATTGAAGAATGATGAATTTTGAAAATATTTGTTATGTAATATATAAGGTACAATGTTTATATTAAAAAAGCAAAATATAAAACTAAATTTAAATCTGCAGTGTCCAATATGGCAACAACCAGTCACATGTAGCTTTTTTTTTTTTTTTTTTGAAGGCACATAGTCTCACTGTGTCACCCAGGCTGGAGGGCAATGGTGTGATCATAGCTCACTATAACCTCAAATTTCTGGGCTCAAGCACTTCTCCTGCATCAGCCTCCCAAGTAGCTGGTATTACATGTGCACACCACTATGCCCAGCTAACTTTTTAAATTTTTTGTAGAGATGGGGTCTCACTATGTTGTCCAGGCTGATCTCGAACTTCTTGCCCCAAGCAATTCTCCCATTGCCTTCCCAAAGCACAGAGATTACAGGAGTGAGTCACCACTCAGCCACATGCATCTTTTGAACACTTGAAATATGTCCAGTCTGAAATTTTATATATGTACACACCCACACACATACACATGTCCTGTTTTGATGCCCTATAATTAATTTTCTCTCAGTTTTTAACTTTTATCTATCTTATTAATGTACAGAATCACCCTGAAATCTGGCTATGGAAAATATCTTGTTATAAATTCAGATGAACTTCTGTTGGGCGTTCAGATGCAATTGGACCAAGAGAACAATGGGAACCAGTCTTTAAAAATGTAAGTGCTGTTATTGTTTATAAAAACTCCCTGTCAATTTAACAGAAAGTCTGTAACAGTCAATCATAATATATTTAAAAAGAAAAAGTAGGATGCAATAGTATAATACATTAAATAGGAATAAATCAGTGAGAACATAGAGCCTTAAAGAGATCTCAAAATATAGTGCAACAAAAATAGCATTAGTACTTTTGCCCACAATTATTTCTGTGTACCCTTAGTGCCTAGATATGGATCTCATTTCCATTGAAGAACCAGTCAATTTTAGGTCACAGAGTAGGAAAACAGAATTGTTCCTAAGTATCTTCTTTGTAGCAGAAATCATGGATGCTTTCAGAAACATTACAGACTCTAAGCGAACAGTGGAGCTAGCTAATACCAAGTTGTGACAATTTGTATATAAAATATAAATAATAATAGTTCATTGAAGTAAATTATCTCTAAAAGACTTTCAGTTCATAAGCTTAAAATAGTGTATGAAAAGATTTAATATAAGAAAAAAAGATAGTATACTAATTCTTAATTTTAGTAAGTAGTTGTAGTATATGGATGTTTTTTTGATACAGAATACATAATTTCCTTTTTCTGTGTGAGAAGTAAAGATTGAACAAAAATATGTGAGTGCTAAACTGTCTTTAAAAAGTAGATAACTATATCAAAAACAGTAAGGAACAGTGGGCACCACGTAGAACAAGCAAATAGAAGATAAGCTCAGCCTTTGAGTAGCAGCTTTGGTAGTATACAATAATGAACTGAAAATAGGAACTCAGCAGTGTTTTCTAAGATGACAGATTAAACAAACATCCCACCAGAAAGAGGTAATCACTTAGACTAATTTCCTCATCCCCTAGGATAAAATCTTAAGTCAGTGACTTGAAAACTATTTTGACCCAATCCATTGAGAAATGCATTTTTACCTTGCAGCCCAGCACACACATATGTATAACTGAAGCAAGAGTTGTACTTAACAATACTTACTTATCCATGTGTTATGCACTTTGATATTTCTTATTCTCTTTTACCCTTCCTCTGTGTGTCTGTGTGTTTTCCTTTTCCCCCCCATCCACCCAATACCATTCAGGAAACACTGCATTGATTTCATTACCTGCTAATGTGTTGCAACCCTTTGAGATGATCCTACTAGTTACGATGAGATGCTTCTAATAAAAGTTACACCAGTAGAAAATGCCAATATTTCATAAGGCCAGGATGATGACTTAGATAGTACTAATAATACAACACTTTAGGAAAGTTCATTTCATTTTATTTTTAGGAAGGACACTAAGTTTCAAAAATTTAAATTTAAATGAAAGAGGGTCTTAAAACTCTCTTGCAAAAAGGACTCAGCTGAATAATCTGTGACAGAGTTTTAAATCGCCTTGGACCCCACCACCATGTTCCAGGGCTCACCCGGAGCCATCCAGATGAGAGACCACCCAGCCCTTGTGACTTGACTAAGAAATTAAATCGATGTTATCAGCACGTTTTTAACTGGATGTGATATAAGGTTAACATATTTTGTAATCATTGTATTTATAACTATTTTGTCTAAATGTTATGGTATTCCAAGTTTTCCAAAAGAATCAACCAAATACAAGTTATAAATAAATGTTATATTTGTTACGGGAGTTAAGCTAACCAAATTTATAACCCAGATTTAGATACACAAGAAAATCAGTTTTTAAAGTTTTGTTTAATAGAAAGCAGTGTAATACATCAAACATTAAACAACTAAAAATGTATATGAATATTTATTTTCACACACAAAAGTCCCTCAGACATTGATTCTTAAATTAAAAACACCAAAGGCATTGTATATACCTTTTCATGCTTTCTAATTGTGAAGAAAATAAATTTTACTTAAAATGCTAATATTTGAATAAAGTATGCATTCATAATTATGTTCTCATCTTTAAAGTTAATTTTTCAAACAGAACTAAATCAGTTTTATCTTCAGTAGGTCTTTTAGAAAGGAAGCAATCCTACCTCATCTAATTAGAATAGTCCTACTAGGAAGATACGCTACAAATGTTTATTGTGGTAACCTTGAATAGTAAAATGAAAGGTGATTTTGGTTTCCTTTTCTATATGTTCTTGTATTATATTTTTCAGGTTTTTCTCTAAGTTCTTTTCTGTGATTTTTATATCAGGGAGGAAAAATTAATTCAGTGTAAACACTTAATGTTTCTTCTACAAGAAGTATCCTCATGGCTATTTTGTTATTTTGTTTCACTTAGGGGAAAATGGCTTTGTTGGCCTCAAATAGCTGCTTTATTAGATGCAGTGAAGCAGTGGACATAGAAGCAAAAAGTAAAACAGCTGGAGAAGAAGAAATGATCAAGGTAATGATGACATTTTATACAGATGACTGCGTTCACACATGCGATGTGACTGTATCTCTTTAAAATGTTAAGTCATCATTTACAGTCACTTTAAAGATTTAGTTAATGGCTTTTTATAATGTGGTGTTTCAAATAGAGTCATTTTAAATTATAAATCCCATAGTTGATGGCTTGTTTATACAATGTGGTAGAGAAATCAGTGCATCTAGGAGCTACCCTGCCATTATCTCCGTGGATTAGTATCTTTTTCTGGTATTTCCACGTGCTCTTTTTAAGCTTTCATTTTCTTGTTTTCTTGCTTGTACTTTAAAATCTAATTTTTAAAATAGATAACGTGTACACGCGGTCCAACATTTTTAAATAAAAGCATATGAAGATGAAGACATATGCCTGCCATGCATCTTGCTCACCTGTTTCCCACCTCCTTTTCCTCTTTCCCTTTGTTTTTTTATAGCCTCCTAAAATTTCTTTATAAACATATGAATATATTTATAATTTTCAACTGTTTTACACTAAAGGCAGCCTCCTCTATAGTCTTCTCGACTTTGATTTTTTTTCCTTAAAATTGTATCTTGGAGAGTTTTCTATATTAGTTTGAATGTAGAAAGTTTTCTCTTTTTCTTGCTTTTCCTCTCTTTCTCTCTCTCTCTTTTTTAACAGCCACATAATATTCCATTTTAGGGATGTACCTTAATTTATTTAGTCTTTTGTAGATGGAAATTTAGGCTGTTTCCAGTCTTTTGCTCTTATAAACAGTGCTGCAGTATATAATATTGAATATGCATCAATTTGTAGATGTGCGGGTGGACTTGAAGATAAATTTCCAGAAGCAGAATTACCAGGTCGGGGTATACACGTTTGTATTTATGTAATGCTTGAGCTTCTGTGATGATAATCACTCTATGAAACATAAAAAATCATAGCAGAACTACTGGGGCCTTAGCCCTTACATTTTAAATAATTTTTTTTAATAGTAACCATCTTCTTTGCATTAGGAGAAACATGAATCACATAAAACATGATTTTATTTTATTTTTAAAATTTGTGTGCATCACTAAGCTGGAAATAAAAGTTCCTTATTCCAGGCTGAATTCCCTCATCCGTAGTCAGACGCGTTAGCTATTGCACCAGTAGCCTGTGGCCTCCCTAATCCTACTCTTTGTTTTACATCATTTTAAAAGTTATACAGACATCTTCATTTCAAGGTGAAATTCTAAATAATACTGTTAATATAACCTAGATTAATCAGGTAGTTAACTGGAATGTGATGAAAACATTTAAGGCTTAATTTTTTAGACTTACAAAAGCCACTGATCTTTAATGATAAACATATACCAGGATGTGTCTAAAGAATAACTCCCCCCTTCTTGACACATGGCTTTTCTGTGTCTTGGCATTCCACCGCACTACTGAGCATCCTGAACCTTGCTTTGTTTGTCTCTGTTGGGAATCACAGGTTGCATCCAGTCTGACCCAGGTTTGCTCTGTAAGGCATTGTGGGGGCCAGAGTGGAAGGCTCTAAGATAGTGGACAAATGCCTTTTCTAAAATGCCTTCGTTCTTATAATTAGAGCATAAAAATTAATGTTACATTTTTCTCTACTACCAGTGTAATTTAAAAGCATCTATCAATTCTCTGTACGTGCTTCATGTTAGATTTCCGGTCATATGTTTGATTTTCTTTTTAGAATAGTCTTGATTTCAGATAATTTCAAATCTAAAGCTCAAATAATTTCAATCTAAAATGTAGGTTTTTCTTACAGTTAGAGAAGAGAAAGGTTATATTTTTTCGTTGCATGCATCGGGCACATGCGTTGTAGTCTTGAATTTCCATAAAGCTCCTGTGAGGTGGATGTGAGCTCAGCCTTACAGACAGGAAGACAGCCTCTGACCCTCCTTACATCCTCGTGGTTTTTGTCAGTCAGTTCATGGAAATCACAGTGATTTCAAGGTGTGGTAAGACAGGATGAGTACCCAGGCCCAGCTGACTCCAGAGGCCACTCTCAGTATTTCATAGCAAATTGCTTCTCAGGAAACAGGTCATTGAGGAAATGCAGATGGGTTTGTGATTACATTTAATTTTATTTATTTATATTTTATTGTATCATGTGTAAATTATTTTACATCTGGATATCATCACAAAAGTGTTATTGAAGGCAACAATTGCAAGTATATGTGCAGTGCTTTGCACTTATACAAAGATACAAAGATACACAAAGATTGAGTTTTTCACTATTTAAAGCAATTTTCAGATGAAATACAAAGTTTTCTGGGTCTCTTTGTTTAGTCAAGTACTTGGAAGCTCTGAACAGTGATTATTTAGGACTCTTTTCATACCATTTAATTGCAGGCTCTCCTAATCTCTGTCAGCCCTTCACCTTTATGACCTTGCCTTATCTACCAGAACACAGATCCCTCTTACTAAAGGTAGCATTGTGTTACAGGCCCTAGCAGGGAATGTTTTCAGGTCTGGGACCCCTCTAATCAAAACTGTCACAAAGATGTCATTGGCACAAACACGTTATTTGTCATCACTTTCTAAGCAGCCCTGGAACTGGACTCTGGCCACAGAGATCATTTAGGAGACATGAGTGCTTACCATTGCCAATTGCCTGTTCTGTGGGCAATCCTAATTGTTGAATGCAGATCAATTAACTAATGCTATGTGATAGTAAACATCTGTCCAAACTTAGGAGAATATAAGAAGCCAGTAAAAGAGGTGGGTTCCAATTAATTAAAAACAAGTTGTGTAGTGTTAAAAGTTTTAATACTTTGATAATAGTCTGTGCAATGTAAAATAGCTATTAAGCTTTCAGTCTGATCAAATGAACACTTGTCTACTAGGGATAATTTGATCCTAGTGTATTCACTTGGAGGACAAAATTAAATGAATGATTTCTTTATTGCCTAGCAGGATCTGATGTGTAAAATGTTTCTGAAATAATTTTGTCTGTAGTGTTTCTGACACAAGGGCTACGGAGGAAGCATGTGATAGCACTTACTCATATAGATTATATATATGAATTAAAAACACATAGCCAGAACCTGTCTTTTTCTGAATATAGTTGCTCAGTTAATTTTTTCTTCTGCATAAGAAATCATCTCGAATATTCTTATGTGATACGTAAAGTGGGGAAGGTGGAAGATAAACACATAACCCATTGGATTCTCTTTTCCAATATCTAGATTAGATCCTGTGCTGAAAGAGAAACCAAGAAAAAAGATGACATTCCAGAAGAAGACAAAGGAAATATAAAACAATATGAAATCAATTACGTGTGTGTATACTTTTCCTTTTAGACCTACAGATTTGACAGTGAAGTGCTTCTCAAAGTGCTTTCAAAATAAATTACCTAATTAGGTGGGGATGGTGGTGCATGCCTGTAGGCCCAGCTACTTGGGAGGCTGAGACAGGAGGATTGTTTGAGCCCAGGAGTTCAAGGCTGCGGTGAGCTCTGATCACCACTGCATTCCAGCCTGGGCGACAGGGCAAGATCCCGTCTGAAAAAATAAAAACTGATGGACAAGAAGAGGCAACACGATGTAGCCTCTAGGACAGAGCACTGAGCTAAATTCTTTTCTTTTCTTGAGGGTTCAGTTTTCCTAATCATCCTATCAGCTCCCAAAGGTACTCAGTCGGGTTAGTCAACCTCTCTATTCATTCATAGAATGGGCGTGATGCCAGTCAAAGGCTGTTCTCTGGCTAGGACACAGGGGACTCCAGCCAGCATGCCCTAATAGAAGTGGGGCCTTGTGCTACCCAGTCAATAAGTGGCCCTCCTCTTGAGATGTCAGAAAGTTCATCTTGTTGTTCAAAAGCTCCAGCTTATTTAAAAAAATATACAATTAGACTTTTTTTGTTCTCCCCCAAGACAGAGTCTCGCTCTGTCCCCCAGACTGGAGTGCAGTGCCATGATCTCAGCTCATCGCAACCTCCGCCTCCCAGGTTCATGTGATTCTCCTGCCTCAGCCTCCCGAGTAGCTGGGACTAAAGGCGCAAGCCACTGCCCTCGGCCAATTTTTGTATTTTTAGTAGAGACGGGGTTTCACCATGTTGGCCAGGCTATTCTCGAACTCCTGACCTCAAGTGATCTGCCTGCCTTGGCCTCCCAAAGTGCTGGGATTGCAGGCGTGAGCCACTGCACCTGGCCTACAATTAGACTTTTTTAATAAGTGAAAAAGAAATTAACAGTATTTATAAATTTAATAGTAAATATGTATAATCAGAGTTTGAGGTATTTTTCAATGAAGACATTTTCTTTGCAGAAAGAAATTTCAGAGCTTCCAAGACCACAAACTTAAAATAAGTAAAGAAGACAGTAAAATTCTTAAAAAGGCTCAGAAAGATGGATTTTTGCATGAAACGCTTCTGGACAGGTAGCTATTTACTTATTTTCACTATTTTTCAGTAGCCAATAGAAATGGCATGTAGAAAACCTATATTCTCTTAAATTACTGTAGTTTTCACATTTTTGTCTTTATTTATAATTTATGAGTGTGGCAATATTACCTAGAGAGGACATCATGAGTTTGGGAAAAGACTGTCAAGAAAGAATATCTAAAAATTATAACCGATTCTAAGTATATACTTTAAGAAATTCAGGTTTGACTGTATCTACTTCATAAATTTATCATTATCTTTTTATAACTATTAGAACCAGAGTTAGAAAGAAGCAGTTTGACTAATACAAAAATTATGTGGATTCTGTTAGAGTAGTTCAGGTTCCTTAAAATAAGCATATATCAACTAAAAAACTAAGTATAAAAGCTAAATAAGTGAAATTGAAGCAGTTTTATTGTAAGATTTGGAAGAGTGCAGGATGTTTATCATAGCACATTATTAATATTTATTACTCTTCCTATGTAGATAAGTGATGGCCTAGATTTACAACATAGAAAAACAGGTAGAGACGTTTAGCTGTGAGTGTACAAGTATAAATCAATTAAGTGCCAGATTTTGATAATCACCAGCTGCTCATTCAAGTCCTATGTTGCAAAGTTACTCTTACCCTTTTTTTACATTACTTGATAAAGGCAATGTTTAATTACGTATTTCCTGTTAACTAGCTGGTAGAGTTCATACCTAAAGTCAGTAAATTATGTTAAGAATTTTTTCCAGCTGAGCAAATGAATATGTGTCTAGTTGTAAGAAATCAAGAAGAGGATATAAAATATAATCAGGATATGGACTCTAAAACGGAATAAGCTCTATGTCCTGTAACTTTTTTCACTCGTAATAATACAGCATTCTCACCCTGTTAAATGGAAATTTAGAGCACCCTTAAATTCCAGAATAATTAAAATTGCTATTTGGATTGAAAAGCCCTTAGGCAACATTTACTGAATATTAGGAAATAACTTTTATAAGATTAGAATCCATTTTTTATGGAAACCAAATTTAAAAGTATACATGTTTTAATATAAGTGTTGTGGTAATACAATAACCAAAATTGAACACACAGTTTTAAAGCTTTTTATATTTAGTAGCAGTTGAATATATACGGCATGTTTTACATAGATTAATTTTACTATTTTTCTTTATTTAAAAAAGAGAACCAAATTGAAAGCCGACAGATACTGCAGATGACTGGGATTTTTGTTTCTGTCTTATCTTTTGGTGTTTTTTTTTCTGAATAAAATATTCAGAGGAAATGCTTTTACAGAGTTCTTGAGTTGTTGTGAAATTATTGTTTAGCTAGTAGCTAGTATAACCAGGATTAAACAAGTTTAATCAGGATTCTTCATGGATGTACTTTTTAGCTAACTACAGTTTTTCACATGGAAATGAAACTTACAGTACACATTTAACGTACCACAGAATTTTTTTCTGGATTTCCTGTCCTGAAGCATGAAGTGTACTAGAAACCAATTCTTCCTGCGCTACTTGTGGAATCTTTCTTAATGGATCATAATCTTACTTTACTTTAAACAATAGATGCTTAATCAGTGCCTTTCATAGGAAGTTAGAAACTCCCAATCAAATCAACAAGGCTTTGATTCTACCTCCTAAGTACTACCCAGATCACAGACAATCCAAATATCAGAACTAGGGGGCTGGACAGAGAGGACAAATCATCTATTAGGGAGTGGGACAGAAAGTGGAAACATTACAAAGGAGCAAGTAGGCTCAGAACAGAGGGGAGAGTAGTACTGGGGAAACTCCCTACTGAGGACAGGTTTGCCACAGTGGGTATGTATGTGATGCTTTTGTCCTCGTGGGCTGGAATGGAAGCTGATAAAGAAGTTCAGACGCTACGTGTTGCTTAGGTCTGCTTTGTTGAAGCCTGTCTCTTTCAGAGTTCCTAAACACAATATTCCCGTGGCATCTAATCCCAGTGAGTGCTCCAAATCCAGGCTGTGTATCAGATGCCACGGGAAATTCTGCCTCAGGACTGAGGTTGGTTCAAGCATCTGGATGATGTCAAAAGTCCACGTTGTGTGCTGGCCTAACCTGAAAGACCCTATCTAGTTCTAGCCTTAAATTCCTTCTGTCACCAAATCTAGAGTTACATGGCATCTGTACAAGCTAGGTAGCTGAGGCATGGGATCAGCCCTATAAAGGAGATTTTGGAGCTTTTTTTTGTAGGTCTAGCTTCAACTTGGCACTCCAGTTCCAATAGCTGGACTTTCTCTCATCGTGTGTTCTGATCCTTGGATTGGGAACAAAGTAACCCCTCTGATCCCACAAAGCAGTGGTTCCGGTTCCCAACTGGTGACTATTTTGCCTCCGAGGGGACATTTTTGGTTTTCACAACTGGAATACGGTGTTAGACAGTAGAGGCTAGGGATGCTGCGAAGCATGCGGCAGAATCCTGTTCCGCCCAGAATGCTAACAGTGTCAAGGTTATGAAGCCTTCCCACCCAAGGGCTTGTTCTATTCCTTGCTTTTGCCAGCTCCCTAACCCTTAAACACAACAGTTCAAATCTATATGCATAAGCATCTCCTAGGAACCTGCACGTTTCCAATATCGACTACTGAGACCCATCCGTAGAGATGCAGGCTTAGGAGGTCTAGGATTGGGCTCAAAATTTGCATTTTAACAAGTACTCCAGGTCATTCTGAGCAAGTGATACAAACCACAGAATGAGGAACACCGCCTTCAAGAGACTGAATCTTGCTTCACAACACTAGCTTGGTACCTGAGACCATCTGCCTGCTGACTGGCTTTCCTGGCACAAACATTCTGCATGTAGGCATAGTGTGTTCTTGGACTCTATGTCAACCCATTCACCCTCATGTTCCCTTGGTTCCTGTCCCCAGTCCAGCGAGCAGAACTGATTACAGATCTTGACAACAGAAGATACAGATTTAAAATAACTTGCCTGTTCCCGAGGACTTTATCCACTAGTGAAGCAGGACAAGTGGACAAGGGGAGAGGGTAGGTGTGGGCTCCTTCCCTCTTCCTCCCATTCCACTTTATACAAATCCCAGCTAGACCACTGGGAGAGCAACGGAGGTTAAGAATGACTGCATCTAAATATTGTCATCTGGTCCACTCTTCTTCCATCTTGTACACAAGGATATGAGTTTTGTTTAAAGCACTACTGAAACCAAGATAAACTCTGGCTTAGCATGCCCCTGACGGATCAGTCTAGTAACCTTATCAAAACCAAGATTACCTAAAAGCATTAACCAGAGGAAAAGCTCCCTCACCCCAACCTATGACTGCTCACATTTTTCAGATTGAATCATTTCAATTGTATTTTAAGGTTCATTGACTCTTTTCCACCTCCAAGCTGCTCCTGAACACAACTGATTATTATTTTTTAATTTTGAAAACTTTCTCACTTCTAGAATTTCCACTTGAGCCTGTTATTACTGTAGTTTCTTCTTCTCTGCTGTGATTTCCTATCCATTTATTTTAAAGGTTTTTGGGGTTTTGATTTTAGTAAGAATTACAATAACTAACTACTTTAAAAATCCACACTAATTCCAACATCTGGGTCATCTCGAGGTTAGTCTCTATTGATTGCCTTTTTCTTTGAATATGTTTTTTATATGTTTGATATAATGGGATTGAATTCTGAAGATTGTAAAACTAGATTTTGTTTTGTTCCTCTGAATATTTTGATAATTTTTTGTTGTATTTGTTGTATTTTGTTTGATTTTTTTTCTATTGTATACTTTACAATATATTTTCCTCCAATGGTTTTAACATTTCTATTTCTCAAAATATTTATGTTTATGTTAAAAATTATACAAAGTAGCTTGGTGCAGTGGCTTCCATCTGTAATCCCAGAACTTTTAGAGGCCAAGGCAGGAGGGTCACTCGAGCCCAGGAGCTGGAAACCAGCCTAGACAACAGGGCAAGACGCTTTCTCCACAAAAAATTATTAGGGTGGTGCAAAAAGTAATTGCGGGTTTTGCCATTACTTTCAGTGGCAAAACCCGCAATTACTCTTGCACCAACCTGCTAAAAAATAAGCTGGGTATGGTGGTGGCATGTGCCTGTGGTCTCAGCTATTTGGGAAGTAAAGGCAGAGGTGGGAGAATTGCTTGAGCCCAGGAGTTCCAGACCAGCTGGAGACACTGTCTCTATGAGAAAAAAAAAAAAATTAGCTGGGCCCATGTACCTGTGATACTAGCTACTTGGGAGGGAAAAGCAGAGGTGCCAGAATCACTTGAGCCCAGAAGTTCAAGGCTGCAGGGCACTGTGATTGTGCCACTGCACTCCAGCCTGGGTGATGGAGCACGACCCTGACTCCAAATAATAATAATAATTACAAAAAGGAAAGACCTAGAACACCAGGTTATGGTTAAGTATTCTAAAAATTAGCTGACTTACTCTGTTCTCTATAAAACAGGTTGCCACAGAAAATATAGCATGCCCAGTTAATTTGAAATTTCAGATAAACAAATACTTTTTTCAGTGTAAGTATATCCCATACAATATTTGGGACATGCTTATACTAAAATATTATTCCTTATTTATCTGAAATTGAAATTTAACTGGGTATTACATAATTAGAGCAGCCTGACCATAAAAGATATGTAGGCTGAGCAAAATTCTACTTTAAACTTGAAGCTTTATAATAAATGCATTATTCATCAAGAACTATTATTTACTGAGACCTGTGTAGATCCCCATATTTATCTTTTTAAATGTGGAACTAGGAAAGCTACATAAAGAACATTTATAGAAATAAATGACTGTTCTATAGCTGAAAGGAAAACTCTAGCTTTTATTTTTATCCCCATACTTAAGCTTTATTTTACATTTGTATAAACAATAAAATTACAGCTCAACTTTGGAAGCACAGATCATAATATAAAAATAAAGCAAAGATCCCAGAAACATTTAACAGGCAACAAATCTTTCACATCATCTTACTATAGCAACTAAACATATAATAACTTAGAATGATCCATTAATTATAAGTAAAGAATAAATTATTTTACAAAGCATAACTATTAATATTGACCATCATAAGAGCAAATATTTTAAGTAAAACACCATGAATACTTTACAGAAAGGAGCGAGTTGCAGATACAGTCATTCCTGGATTTCTTTCAACACCAGGCTTTCTTCCCTTTTGACCTGAACTGGGAGTTGAATATTTCCTCTCTGCCCTCTGACCCTCTAGTCTCTGAAGCATCTTTTGTACTAGAGGTATGTGCAGAGACTTCCTGGAAATTTGGATTTGTAAATTGTGCTGTTGTATCTTCTAGGCACTGCAGTGATCCAGATATAGAGCTGTTGCTCTTGCTTGTATAAGTGTAACATGTTGATTCAAAAAAGGAAGTAAAAGGAAGACAGTTGATTACATTTGGCTACTGACATTAATAATAATAAATAATAATTGTACTTGTAATATAAACATCTGAAAGTTTTAGTTATAAGAATGGCTGTCCACATAAGAAAATTATGTAAAAATAATTAATGTCTATTATAATTTATTTAACCAAAGAAAAAGTATAATTTAAAGATGACTCTTTAAGGATCAAATTGCAGCAATTGGTAAAATTAGATATTAGTCATATTTATTAAGTGACACACAGTGATACTGAAGGCACTTATTTCTCAAGAAACATCATTTTTTCCAAAAAAGAACATACTACATCCTAAACATGAAATGAAAATAAGCTTTAATTTTCACCACAGGAGGGCGACAATCAGAGAACTGAGGTAGTACAGATCCATTAGAGGACCATATCCATGAGTCTATCAGTCTCTACTGTAGGACAGAGCAAGAATTTTTAAAGAATCTCGGTGAAGGCTCCTTTTCAAAAAAATACAAAGATTAAAGCCTTTGAAATGTAAATTATTTTTTCCAGTTATTACATTGAGGACAAAGTTATATTGCAAAGTTAAGATTTTTATAACTATACCTAAAATTGATTCTCAGTGACTCCCTTGATCTACATATGTTAAGGAAAAAGTCAAGATGAAGATGTGCTAAATATTTTCCAGTTTTTAGTAATCAGTTTTAATATAAGGTATAACCAAATAATGGTTAATTAAATGACAATGAAAGTATGTTATAGCAGATGCTCACTCATCAACATGCCTTGAAATTAAAGGTTTATAAGGTGCATAAGGGCAAAGTTTTTGATGTTGCCATTACATTCACAAAAGTATCTGAGGCACGTACAGCATGAAGTTCACTAAGTGCTTGCAACATAACCAGCACTAAATTTTGTTGAATAAATACATGAATACTTTTGTATAGCATCTGTTCAAAATCTCTGATGTAAAAATGAAAATAATCTGAAAATATGCAAAATTGAAATTTCCCACATACAGCTGCCAATTCGTACAAACAATAAGATGAATTTCAAAATGAGAACATGACAATAAAATCAAGTTTCAAAATGCCTGGCCTTTTTTTTTTTTTTAGCAAAACCCATGTTCAAAAAAAGGAATAAGACATCAAATGTTTTGAGAACCAAAACTTTACTGCTGCTTTTCTAACACCCTGTTGTTAACCTGAGCACCCATCCTCTTACTGTCAATAACAGATTTTCATCATCAAATACAAGAAACAGGCAGGGCACAGTGGCTCACACCTGTAATCCCAGCACTTTGGGAGGCTGAGGCGGGTGGATCACATGAGGTCAGGAGTTTGAGACAAGCCTGGCCAACATGGTGAAACCTCATCTCTACTAAAAATACAAAAATTATCTGGGTGTGGTGGCAGGCGCCTGTAATCCCAGCTAATCAGGAGGCTGAGGCAGGAGAATCATTTGAACCTGGGAAGTGGAGGGTGCAGTGAACTGAGATCGAGCAACTGTACTCCAGCCTGGGCGACAGAGCAAGACTCTGCCTTAAAAAAAATAAATACACAACATAACAATCTCTGGGACACATTCAAAGCAGTGTGTAGAGGGAAATTTATAGCACTAAATGCCCACAAGAGAAAGCAAGAAAGATCCAAAATTGACAACCTAACATCACAATTAAAAGAACTAGATAAGCAAGAGCAAACACATTCAAAAGCTAGCAGAAGGCAAGAAATAACTAATATCAGAGAAGAACTGAAGGAAATAGAGATACAAAAAACCCTTCAAAAAATTAATGAATCCAGTAGCTGGTTTTTTGAAAAGATCAACAAAATCGATAGACCGCTAGCAAGACTAATAAAGAAGAGAGAAGAATCAAATAGGTGCAATAAAAAATGATAAAGGGGATATCACCACCAATCCCACAGAAATACAAACTACCATCAGAGAATACTACAAACACCTCTAGGCAAATAAACTAGAAAATCTAGAAGAAATGGATAAATTCCTCGACACATACACCCTCCCAAGACTAAACCAGAAAGAAGTTGAATCTCTGAATAGACCAATAACAGGCTCTGAAATTGTGGCAATAATCAATAGCTTACCATCCAAAAAAAGTCCAGGACCAGATGGATTCACAGCCGAATTCTACCAGAGGTACAAGGAGGAACTGGTACCATTCCCTCTGAAACTATTCCATTCAATAGAAAAAGAGGGAATCCTCTCTAACTCATTTTATGAGGCCAGCATCATCCTGATAACAAAGCCTGGTAGAGACACAACCAAAAAAGAGAATTTTAGACCAATATCCTTGATGAACATTGATGCAAAAATCCTCAATAAAATACTGGCAAACCAAATCTAGCAGCACATCAAAAAGCTTATCAACCATGATCAAGTGGGCTTCATCCCTGAGATGCAAGGCTGGTTCAACAGATGCAAATCAATAAATGTAATCCAGCATATAAACAGAACCAAAGACAAAAACCACATGATTATCTCAATAGATGCAGAAAAGGCCTTTGACAAAATTCAACAACATTCATGCTAAAAACTCTCAATAAATTAGGTATTGAAAGGACATATCTCATAATAATAAGAGCTATCTATGACAAACCCACAGCCAGTATCATACTGAATAGACAAAAACTGGAAGCATTCCCTTTGAAAACTGGCACAAGACAGGGATTCCCTCTCTCACCACTCCTATTCAACATAGTGTTGGAAGTTCTGGCCAGAGCAATCAGGAAGGAGAAGGGAATAAAAGGTATTCAATTAGGAAAAGAGGAAGTCAAACTGTCCCTGTTTGCAGATGACATGATTGTATATCTAGAAATCCCCATTATCTCAGCCCAAAATCTCCTTAAGCTGCTAAGCAACTTCAGCAAAGTCTCAGGATACAAAATCAATGTACAAAAATCACAAGCATTCTTATACACCAATAACAGACAAACAGAGAGCCAAATCATGAGGGAACTCCCATTCACAATTGCTTCAAAGAGAATAAAATACCTAGGAATCCAACTCACAAGGGATGTGAAGGACCTCTTCAAGGAGAACTACAAACCATTGCTCAATGAAATAAAAGAGGATACAAACAAATGGAAGAACATTCCTTGTTCATGGGTAGGAAGAATCAGTATCATGAAAATGGCCATACTGCCCAAGGTAATTTATAGATTCAATGCCATCCCCATCAAGATACCAATGACTTTCTTCACAGAATTGGAAAAAACTAGTTTAAAGTTCATGTGGAACCAAAAACAATCCCGCATCGCCAAGTCAATCCTAAGCCAAAAGAACAAAGCCGGAGGCATCACGCTGCCTGACTTCAAACTATACTACAAGGCTACAGTAACCAAAAGAGCATGGTACTGGTACCAAAACAGAGACATAGATCAGTGGAACAGAAAAGAGCCCTCAGAAATAATGCCACTTATCTACAACCATCTGATCTTTGACAAACATGACAAAAACAAGCAATGGGGAAAGGATTCCCTATTTAATAAATGGTGCTGGGAAAACTGGCTAGCCATATGTAGAAAGCTGAACCTGGACCCCTTCCTTCCACCTTATACAAAAATTAATTCAAGATGGATTAAAGACTTACATGTTAGACCTAAAATCATAAAAACCCTAGAAGAGAACCTAGGCAATACAATTCAAGACATAGGCATAGGCAAGGACTTCATGTCTAAAACACCAAAAGCAATGGTAACAAAAGCCAAAATTGACAAATGGGATCTGATTAAACTAAAGAGCTTCTGCACAGCAAAAGAAACTACCATCAGAGTGAACAGGCAACCTGCAGAATGGGAGAAAATTTTTGCAACCTACTCATCTGACAAAGGGCTAATATCCAGAATCTACAATGAACTCAAACAAATTGACAAAAAAACAAAAACAAAAACAAAAAAAATCAAAAAGTGGGCAAAGGATATGAACAGGCACTTCTCAAAAGAAGACATTTATGCAGCCAAAAAACACATGAAAAAATGCTCATCATCACTGGCCATCAGAGAAATGCAAATCAAAACCACAATGAGATATCATCTCACACTGGTTAAAATGGCGGTCATTAAAAATCAGGAAACAACAGGTGCTGGAGAGGATGTGGAGAAATAGGAACACTTTTACACTGTTGGTAGGACTGTAAACTAGTTCACCCATTGTGGAAGTCAGTGTGGTGATTCTTCAGGGATCTAGAACTAGAAATACCATTTGACCCAGCCATCCCATTACTGGGTATATACCCAAAGGACTATAAATCATGCTGCTATAAAGACACATGCACACATGTGTTTATTGTGGCACTATTCACAATAGCAAAGACTTGGAGCCAACCCAAATGTCCAAAAATGATAGACTGGATTAAGAAAATGTGGCACATGTACGCCATGGAATACTATGCAGCCATAAAAAATGATGAGTTCCTGTCCTTTGTAGGGACATGGATGAAGCTGGAAACCATCATTCTCAGCAAACCATCACAAGGACAAAAAACCAAACACCGCATTTTGTCACTCATAGGTGGGAATTGAACAATGAGAACACATGGACAAAGGAAGGGGAACATCACTCTCTGGGGACTGTTGTGGGGTGGGGGGAGGGGGGAGGAATAGCATTAGGAGATACACCTAATGCTAAATGACGAGTTAATGGGTGCAGGACACCAGCATGGCACGTGTATACATATGTAACAAACCTGCACGTTTTGCACGTGTACCCTAAAACTTAAACTATAATAAAAAAATAAAAAGTCAAGAAACAATAGATGCTGGCAAGGCTGTGGAGAAATAAACACTTTTACACTGTTGGTAGAAATGTTAATTAGTTCAATCATTGTGGAAGACAGTTTGGCAATTCTGCAAGGATCTAGAACCAGAAATACCATTTGACCCAGAAATCCCATTACTGGGTATATATCCAAAGGACTATAAATCATTCTATTATAAAGATGCATGCACGTGTATGTTTATAGCGGCACTATTCCCATTAGGAAAAACATGGAATCAATCCAAATGCCCATCAGTGATAGACTGGATAAAGAAAATGTGGTACATACACGCCATGCAATACTGTGCAGCCATAAAAAGGAATGAGATCATGCCTTTTGCACGGTCATGAATGAATCTGGAAACCATCATCTTCAGCAAACTAATACAGGAACAGAAGACCAAACACCACATGTTCTCACTCATAAGTGGGAGCTGAATAATGAGAACACCTGGACACAGGGAGGGGAAGAACACACACTGGGGTCTGTCAGTGGGGACGGGGAGGGAGAGCATCAGGATAAATAGCTAACGCATGTGGGGCTTAATACCTAGGCACCTAGGCGGTGGGTTGATAGGTATAGCAAATCATCATAGTGCACGTTTACCTACGTAACAAACCTGCATCTCCTGCACATGTATCCTGGAACTTAAAATAAAATTAAAAAAAAAAAACAAAAAGAAAACAGAAGAGTACTGAAAATTGGCTCACAGTTCCACAGCCTGTACAGCAAGCATGATGCTGACATCTGCTCAGCTTCTGGGGAGGACTCAGGAAACTTAACAATCATGGTGGAAGGGAAAGCAAGAGCAGGAGGAAGAGAGAAAGGGGGAAGGTCCTACACACTTTAAAAAACAAGATCTCATGAGAACTCTATCACAAGAGCAGCGCTAGGGGGATTATCCTTATCCATTAGAAACTGCTCCCATGGATCAGCCACCTCCCAGCAGGCCCCATCTCCGACAGTGGGAACCACTGGAGGCTGCTCCCATGGACCAGCCACCTTCCAGCAGGCCCCTTCTCCGACACTGGGAACCACTGGAAATTGCTCCCATGGACCAGCCACCTCCCAGCAGGCCCCATCTCCGACACTGGGGATTACATTTCTATAGAAGTTTCCAATAATTTTGGAACACATACTAATAATATATTTATAAAAATACAGTCCAAAGTACACCAAACACCATTCACTCTCCTATTTGAAAGTTTTCCCTCTTCTAATATCACAATCTCCAGCGTCATTAATCAGAATCCTGCATTTAAGGGCATCTATTAAATTTTATAGCTGATTATAAAACCATCATTTAAAGAGGACCAAAATGAGACAACAATTGTCTGTGGATGATAAAAACATTAAGGGTAGCCACAGTTAAACACACGAACAACAGCCTTTAAAGTAGAATTTGCTGTAGAGCCTATTATGAGGGAAATATTTTTAGTTATTACCTCTTTTATTCTAAACCATGGAAAAAGGGACTATCAAATTAAGTCCTTCTAGAAGAGTGAAGGGCTCCTGGCAATGTTTTCTTTAATCCATGATGTGGGATAAAGGGAGTTTTGACTGATTATGAGGCAATGTATATACCACTAAAGTTTCAACACCCTAAAAGGGAAAAAAGGGGGTGAGAGAAGTCCTGGAAGAACCAGATGGAGCCGTAGCAGAAGATGATTTCAATCCACTGACCCCTGAATTGTGGGCTGGTTGTGCTGCATCGCTCTGTGACTTATGGTTCTGCCGCAACAAAGATCTAATTCCCAGGGTTGTAGGAAAAGACACCTGCGGTACCCCTGAGGCACAGAGAAGGGATAAATCCAAACCTGACTTAAGTCTAGGGTTCTTAAACCACACAATCTGCTCACAAGGAGGACCTTAACTCTGAAGACACTGATTTGGGGCTGTTTCAAAGAAAGAAATTATAAATATGAGTGGGAAAGAGAACAACCTTCCCCGTATCCAGCGGCAAAAAAATGAGGGAAAGGGAAGGAAGGAAGTAAGGAGGGAAGGAAGGAGAGAGGGAAGGAAGGAAGGAAGCAGGGAGGGAGGTAGGGATGGAAGGAAGGAAGGAAGGAGAGAGGGAAGGAAGGAATGAAGGAAGGAAGGAGAGAGGAAAGGAGGGCAGGAAGGAAGGAAAGAAGGAAGAGAGGGAAGGAAGGAAGGAGGGAGGGAGGGCAGGAAGGAAGGAAAGAAGGAAGAGAGGGAAGGAAGGAAGGAGGGAGGGAGGGAAGGAAGGAGGGAAGGAAGAAAGGAAGGAAAGAGGGAAGGAGAAGGAAGCCAGGAAGGAAGGAAGGATGGAAAGAGGGAAGGAAGGAAATATGGAAAGAAGGAAGGAAGGAAGGAAGGGAAGGAACTTGGATATGCACAAAAACAAAATTTAAATTAAAACGGAAGTCTATCATCTGCCCTAATTGGACATGTACTATTTTCTAAAACAATTTATACAGTCCAAAGATAAAAGGGTGCTGATTGGTATTTGTAACTCTCCAGCATATATTCTGAATCAATTTTAACATCTGCTGAAATCTACCAATTGGCATACCTTCACAAACTTAATCAGTACTGGAGCTCAAACTTTGTTATACCTGAGATTTCACTAAATTTAAACATTGCATCCCCTAATCCTAGCAGAGTAACTGCATATAGAATAGAGGACACATAGTTATGCCTCACATTTTTTACCTTGACTAAATTTCCCGTAGTCGTAGAAGCCTTTGTCCATAGGGGACCTGGATGCTCTGACCTAATGAGTAACAAATTGATATTAAATCATTTGCACTTACACATTGACTTCACCAAATGTAACCTTACAGAACTCCCTCTCCTGTTTTTTTTTAAATTTGATTTATTTTTAATTTTTCATTTTTTTAGAGATGAGGTTTTGCTCCACTACCCCGGCTGAATGAAGTGTGGTGGCACAATCAGAGCTCACTGCTGCCTTGAACTCCTGGGCTCAAGCAATCCTCCCATTTTAGCTTTCCAAGTAGCTGGGATTACAGGCATGCACCAACACAGCCAATTAAAAAAAATTATAGAAGTGGAGTCTTGCTATGTTGCTTAGGCTGGTCTCTAACTTCTGGCCTCAAGCAATCCTCCTGCCTCTGCCTACCAAAGTGCTGGGATTACAGGTGTGGGCCATCGTGCCCAGCCTCCCCATCTTGATAAATTAGCAAATATGGTCCAACATAAATTACAACATGACTTCAAATAAATAAAACTTATTATATAAGACCTAATTAATTAGTGAAGGGGTGATAATTCTCATTGCTTCAACGTTTAGCAGTAGAATTTGGCCTTTTCTTAAACCTGCAAAGAATAAATGGTGTTTCACAGTGGATTGCTGTAATGTGACTGCAGTGCTCCCATCCATTAAGGCCCTCGTACCCAATGCCTAATATTGTGGGTTTTTTTTTAAAATTTCAATAGGTTTTTGGGGAATATGATGGTTTTTTTTTTATTTCAATAGGTTTTTGGGAAACAGGTGGTGTTTGGTTACAGGAATAAGTTCTTTAGTGGCGATTTCTGAGATTTGTGGTGCACCTATCACCCAAGCAGTGTACACTGTACCCGATGCGTAGTGTTTCATCCCTCACTGCACCCACCCCACCACTGCCAGCCTTTCCCTGAGTCCCCGAAGACCATTGTATCATTCTTATGCCTTTACATCCTCATAGCTTAGCTCTCACTTATGAATGAGAACACACAATGTTTGGTTTTCCATTCCTAAGTTGCTTCACTTAGAATAATGGTGTCCAGTTTCATCCAGGTTGCTATGAATGCATTATTTCATTCCATCTTATGGCTGAGTAGTATTCCATGTGGTAAATATTTATACCACATTTTATTTATCCACTTACTGATTGATGGGCATTTAGGCTGGTTTCAAATTCTTCCAATTGCATATTGTGCTGCTATAAACATGCGTGTGCAAGTATCTTTTTCATATAATGGTTTATTTTCCACTGAGTAGGTACCCAGGAGTGGAATTACTGGATGAAATGATAGATCTGCTTTTAGTTCTTTGGAAATCTCCTCACTGTTTTCCATAGCTGTTGTGCTAGCTTACATTCCCTCCAGAAAGTGTAAAAGTATTCCCTTTTTACCACATCCATGCCAACATCTATTAATTTTTGATTTTTTGATTATGACCATTCTTGCAGGAGTGAAGGGGTATCATATTGTATTGTGGTTTTGATTTGCATTTCCCAGATAATTAGTTATGTTGAGCATTTTTTCATGTGTTTGTTGGCCAGTTGCTTATCTTCTTTTGAGAATTGTCTGTTCATGTCCTTAGCCCACTTTTTGATGGGATGTTTTTCTTGCTGGTTTGTTTGAGTTCCTTGCAGATTCTGGGTATTAGCCCTTTAATCAGAAGTACAGATTGCGAAGATTTTCTCCCACTCTGTAGGTTATCTGTTTACTCTGCGGATTATTTCTCTTACTGCGCAGAAGCCTTTGAGTTTAATTAAGTCTCATCTATTTATCTTTGTTTTAGTTGCTTTTGCTTTTTGGGTTATTGATCATGAAGTCTTTGCCTAAGCCAATGTCTAGAAGGGTTTTTCCAATATTGTCTTCTAGAATTTTTATGGTTTCAGATATTAGATTTAAGTCCTTGATCCATCTTGAGTTGATTTTTGAATAGGGTGAGAAATGAGCATCCACTTTCATTCTTCTATGTGTGGCTTGCCATTTATCTCAGCACCATTTGTTGAATAGGGTATTCTTTCTCTGCTTTATGTTTTTGTTTGTTTTGTTGAAGATTAGATGACTGTAAGTATTTGGCTTTATTTCTGGGTTCTCTATTATGTTCCATTGATCTATATGGCTATTTTTATACCAGTACCATGCTGTTTTGGTGACTATGGCCTTCTAGTATAGTTTGAAGTCAGCTTCTAGATTTGTTCTTTTTGCTTAGTCTTGCTTTGGCTATACGGACTCTTTTTTGGTTCTAGGCTTTTACTACCTTAAGATATGTCCCTTCTATATCTTTTTTAGTTCCATGTGAATTTTTGTAGTTCTGTGAAGACTGATGTTGGTACTTTAATGGGGATTGCATTGAGTTTGTAGATTGCTTTTGGCAGTATGGTATTTTCACAATATTGATGTTACCCATCCGTAAGCATGGGATGTGTTTCCATTTGTTTGTTTCTATGATTTCTATCAGCAGTGTTTTGTAGTTTTCCTTGTAGAGGTCTTTTGTCTCTTTGGTTAAGTACTCTGGATATAATTAAGATTTTGTCTGCAAAGATTGCATGCAATTGACAATTATAGGAATATACTATTATAATTATAGGAATTATAATATTCCTAAGGTTTTTATTGCAGCTATTGTAAAAGGGGGTGAGTTTTTAATATAATTCTCAGCTTGTTCACTATTACTGTATAGCAGAGCCACTGACTTGTGTACATTAATTTTGTATCCTGAAACTTTGCTGAATTCATTTACCAGTTCTAGTAGCTTTTGGGATGAGTCTTTAGGGTTTTTTAGGTATACGATCATGTCATCAGCAAAGAGTGACCGTTCGATTTCCTCTTTACCGATTTGGATGCCCTTTATTTCTCTTATCTGATTGTTCTGGCGAGGACTTCTAGTACTGTGTTGAATAGAAGTGGTGAAAGTTGGCATCATTGTCTTGTTCCAGTTCTCAGGGGGAATGCTTTCAACTTTTCCCCATTCCATATAATGTTGGCTGTGTTTGTCATATATGGCTTTTATTACCTTAAGGTATGTCCCTTCGATGTTGATTTTGCTGAGGGTTTTAATCACAAAGGGATTCTGGATTTTGTCAAATGCTTTTTCTATGTCAGTTTTGCTGAGGGTTTTAGGCATAAAGGGATGCTGGATTTTGTCAAATCCTTTTTCTGCATGTATTGAGATGATCTTGTTATTTTTGTTTTTAATTCTATTTATATGGTGTATCACATTTATTGACTTGCAGATATTTAACCATCCTGCATCCCTGATTTGTCTTCAGATCGTATACATCTTTCGCCTTATGATGGTTAATTTTATTTGCCAAGTTGAGTTGCCTAGATATTTGGTTAAACACTCTGGATGTGTCTGTGAGGGTGTTCCTTGATGAGATGAACATTTGAATATGTAGACTTAGTAAAGTAGTTGCCCTCCCCAGTGTGAGTGGGCCTCATCCAATCCATTAAAACCCAAATAAAACACAAGGGTAGAGGAAGAGAGAATTCACGCTCTGATGATTTCAGAGCTGAGACGTAGATCTTCTCTCGCCTTTGAAGTAAGACGTGGACTGTAACTTACGCCATCAGCTTTCCTGGTTCTCAGGACTTTAGGCTTGGACTGGAACTCCAACATTGGCAGTCCTGTGTCTCCAGCTTGCTGACTGCAGGTCCTGGGACTTCTTAGCCTTCATAACCACATGAGCCAATTTCCTATAATAAACCTATATATATTCATGCAACTGATAAATATTTTGTTGTTACAGATTTGGCTACCATGTTCTTTTTGTGCCTATTTTAACAGAGTCTCAGTCATAGCCTGCCTTCATCTCTGAAGGGACCAGGCGACCCACGGAGTGCCTCGGCAGCCTTGTTATTGCATGCAATCTTCACAGACAAGATCTCACTGCAACCAGGTTTCTACAGGAGCACAGGTGTGACATTATACTGATGACATCATTCTCAGAGAAAATTCATTTTACGCACTAAGGACACACAGATACAAGGAGGCTTACACAAAGGGAATGGACCTTTCCACAACACAGATGTGCAAGGTCCTGCCACTTTGCTTCAATTCCTGAAAATTCCTTGGTAAACATGGAGCTGCTCTATTCCTGAAACTTTCAAGAAATAGTTATTGATCCTCTCAGCGTCCACAATGTTAATACAAGCCCAACATTCTTTAATTTGTGTTTTGTTTTTTGGAGGCACAGTCTTGCTCTGTCACCCAGGCTGGTATGAAGTGGCACGATTTCAGCTCACTGCAGCCTCGACCTCCTGAGCTCTAGCAATTCTCCCATCTCGGCCTTCCAAGTAGTTAGGACTGCAGGTGTGTGCCACCACACTCAGCTAATTTTGTTTATTTTTTTTGTAGAGAAAAGGTCTCGCTATGTTACCCAGACTGGTCTCAAACTCCTGGGCTGAAGCGATCCTCTTACCTCGGCCTCCCAAAGTTCTGGGATTACAGGTGTCAGCCACTGTTCCCAGCCCTTTAATTCTTTACTTGGGGTTCAGGTGACAACATATTTCTTATTTACAAATCTTACTTAATCTCACTGATGCTTTCTGTCATTAGCTAACTGATCCACCTTGAATGAAGCCTCCTCCAACAAGTCTGGAATCTGTCCGAATCTAAATTAACAGGTGCGCCTATGAATTCCCTCAGAGAACACACTGTGGATGCTTTAGCAACCTCTTACCATGCCTCCTGAAGTATCTGGATTGCATATGGTAGCCATAAGTAGTCCATGGGCTTCTGATGTGAAAAACAAACCTGCCCCTTTTCACTGTGTTCTGTACAGCATCAGGGCAGTGATTGCTGACCACATACTGGACCCTCTGGAAACAGAGGACTCTGCATCCATGTCCACAAGCCTTCATGCCCATCTGGCCATCAGGCCTTGGGAAGCAGCACCCCACAGCCTTGGCACAGCTGCAGAGACCTCCTTGCCTCAGGATGGAGTCAAACCTGGACCCCCTGCCATTCTCATCTGCAGGAAACACTGGCCTCCTTCATTCTCAGGCTGTGTTGTTGGAAGTCACCCGTCTCCGAGGTGACTCAGTGGAGCTCAGTGGGATGTTGTTGCGGTCTTCCCTCCCTTAGCCAGGATGTCCCTGATAAAGGATGACACCCAAGCCTCAGCACAATTGGCCAAACTTGAGGTGGTCATCTCAGCACTGATGCTGGGCCAACAATTAGCCCCATTTTTACATTTTTACAAATTTTTGGCAATTGCCAAGAATTCTCCACCTTCCCTCCCCATTGAATTAAAGAAACTTCTTGCCTCATGGATACTCAGAATACAATCAAGGTAACAGATGCCTTTTTTTTTTAACGAAGGACACAGTATGGATCTCACAGGGACACTCCTTATCCCCTGCAGAGTTCCTGACACTACTGATGGTGACCAAGGCAACATTTCATCAGAAAACACAGTGCTAGGCTTGTGAAAGTGTCTAATAGGGCTTCCACTGCCCCTATAAGCTGCAGGCAGCTGCTTTAGTTGAGAGATAGACTGAGCTTCTCAAAGAATTCCTATTTAAGTTACAAAGCAGCGAGTGGATGCCCTGCTGGGTTCCACTGTTGCCACAGGCTTTGATGACTCTAAGTTCATGCTTCTTAGGAAAGTGCACTTTTTACACCAATGCTACACAGTTCCCTCAGTTGCCTTTACTGGACATCAAGGAGTTCACATTTTTGACAACCATTCAGTCCTGGACTGTCCAACGGGTGGAGGTAGCTCCGTACAGGAAGCTGCCTGCTGCGTGTGGATCAGTAATATCAGACTTGCCCAACAACTCACTGGAGACATGAAAACCAATGCATGGGGGATGCATGACGTCACCCAAATAATTATGAACACTCTTGTGCTGCCAGAGACCCCAGATCTCTAAACCAATGCATGGAGAATGCATGACATCACCCAAATATTTACAAACACGCTTATTCTGCCAGAGACCCCAGATCACTTTTCCTGCCTCCTGCTAAATAAATGGGGGCAGTAGCTTTGCATCGGCTTCCACATTACATTACTCATAACTGTGGCCTTCCTAATCTCTCATGTCCCTAAACACTTATTACAATGTCTCAGCAGCTTTCGCTCAGCCTCTCAGAATATTAGTCATTACGAAAATAAATGTCTGATGTTAAAGCATCAGGGATCAATTGTATTGTGACACCTAAAATTTCATGCAGCACCCCACCATGTCCTCAGCCTAATGGCTTTCATGCCCCCACCAGACTGCAAAACTCTGAATTAGTCAAGCACATCCCTGCAGGGACGAGGGGTTACCCCACCCTCTGATTTCTACCAAGCCTGCCTCCCACACCCTCTGTTCTAGAGTGCAACCCTGGGTAGACCTGCATAAATACAGTGTCATCCCCCACTGGGCTGAATATGTGTGATGAGTAAATTACTGGGAATTTCGTCTGCTCAGTGTTTGTTTTGTCTGCAGCCATTCCCAGAATTCTAGGGCAAGACTAGCTTCTTCGCCAATGGGGTGAACAGGAAGGAACCCAAGTGGGAATTGCGTTTTAAAAAAAATCCCTTCCCACCCTCTTAATTATGTAATGCACGCATTTTTATAGCTTTTTTGCTCATTCCATTACCTGAGGTCAGCCACTGATATTTAACCCCTCCTTAGCCTCGGAGGAGGGCAGAGGAGCACTGGTCATATTGATTTTGCTAGCGGTGACATGATTTCCTCCTGTGCCACTCAAATTCTCTCCTTCTTTAACTTGATGCTCAGTAGGTTGTGTTTCACTCGTCTTTGCAGATTGTTAGGAAGATGAGAATCAGCTTTCATTTGTGGTGTTGCCATAGAGAAGACTCCATGGTAATCTCTTTGCACAGTCAACTTTTTCTTTTCCCCCAGAAATTGCAAATTCTTATGTCAGAGACAGCTTTCTGGAGTCTGCAAACATAGATTATCGTCTCTCTTTTGATGGTAAATTTCTTATATCCCCACCAACAATGAAATACTTACATATAATTTTGGCATGTCATATTGATTGCCAACTACACGTAAGAACATTCCTTGATTTTAAATCTAGACTAATTATGAAAATTAAGGTAGTCACAAAAAATTATTGTGTACAAATTTATAGACCTTAGGATTAAATGAGTTACTATTAACTAATATTTATTGTGCAGTCAGTGTATGGCAGAAGCTTACTATGTACTATTTCATTTTATACTTAAAACAATATTCTATGCAAAATGCTATAATTTCCCCATGCCTCCAATTTGGACATGATAAAACTGGGTCTCGTAAACTTTTCACCCCAGAGTTCTCTGCTTAGTAAGAAGTAGAAGTAAGTCTAAACCTAAGTTATCTGATTTCAGAGCCCATATAGTTAAATGCTCTAAATGCAGATTCCCATGGTGATGGTGACTATGACAGCCTGTCACATGATGTAGGACAGTGCTTCCCTGTAACATGTGCAAGATTCCTGTGATGATGGTGACTGTGAGAGCCTGTCAGATACGATGCAGGACAGTTCTTTCCTGTAACATGCACAAGATTCCCGTGATGATAGTGATTATGAGAGCCTGTCACATATGATGTAGGACAGTGCTTCCCTGTAACATGCGCAAGATTCCCCTGATGATGGTGACTATGAGAGTCTGTCAGATACGATGTAGGACAATGCTTCCCTGTAACATGCACAAGATTCCCATGATGATGGTGACAATGAGAGCCTGTCACATACGATGTTGGACAGTGCTTCCCTGTAACATGAGCAAGATTCCCATGACTATGGTCATAGGAATGGTGACTATGACAGCCTGTCACATATGATGTTCGACAGTGCTTCCCTGTAACATGCGCAAGATTTCCATGATGATAGTGACTATGAGAGCCTGTCACATATGATGTAGGACAGTGCTTCCTTGTAACATGCCCAAGATTCCTGTGATGATGGTGACTGTGAAAGCCTGTCACATATGATGTTGGACAGTGCTTCCCTGTAACATGCACAAGATTCCCATGATGATGGTGACTATGAGAGCCTGTCAGATACTATGTAGGACGGTGCTTCCCTGTAACATGCACAAGATTTCCATGATGATGATGACTATTTGAGCCTTTCACATATGATGTAGGACAGTGCTTCCCTGTAACATGCACAAGATTCACCCTGGAATCTTATTAAAATGCAAACTCATAGACCACACTTTGACTAGCTAAGACAAGAGCATTTAAATGGATGTCCAGGTGACAGTGCTAAGATCCTACTGTTCATGTGGGCACTGGCTCACCATATGAATGAAACTTAGGACCTCCAGTTCCTGCTGGAAAAGAAATACAGATACATAGGATGTGACTGTGCATATGGAATATCTGTTGTGTTCTCGACATTGTACTAGACACTAGAGATAAAAAGTCAAATATCCCTTGCCTCTTTCTGAAAGGAGCTTCCTACACAGTGGCTTCTGACTGCAGTGTATATTTTCTCTTCTGTCCTGGGTGGGTGAGCTCTATCTCAATGTTGGTAACTGAACACTGCCCAGTGGGTTTGACGGGGGAGACCATAGCTGGCTGCGCTCCCACATAGCTATGACCATAGCATAGCTCATGATGCCATTTCCGCCTTGTCAAAAGGCTCCCTCCAGTATCATACACACTCTTCATGATTATAAATTCTTCCTCCTTCCACTAAATGTTCCCAAATCTTGCAAAGATAAAAACATAAACCACATTCTTGTCATATTAGTTATATATTAATGATGAAAGTTCCTTACTTTTCT
The DNA here is from genome assembly GCF_028858775.2 of Pan troglodytes. Lineage (NCBI taxonomy): Eukaryota > Metazoa > Chordata > Mammalia > Primates > Hominidae > Pan > Pan troglodytes. The sequence goes on from NC_072419.2 coordinate 35,037,556, forward strand.
TTCTTTCTTTTTTTTTTTGCGACGGAGTCTCGCTCTGTCCCCAGGCTGGAGTGAAGTGGCCAGATCTCTGCTCACTGCAAGCTCCGCCTCCCGGGTTCATGCCATTCTCCTGCCTCAGCCTCCCGAGTAGCTGGGACTACAGGGACCCACCACCACACCTGGCTAATTTTTTTGTATTTTTAGTGGAGACGGGGTTTCACCATGTTAGCCAGGATGGTCTTGATCTCCTGACCTTGTGATCCGCAAGCCTCGGCCTCCCAAAGTGCTGGGATTACAGGCATGAACCACCACACCCAGCCCAAGTTCCTTACTTTTCATGTGTTTAATATTTTTTCCCAATTTATAGAATATATTGATTAAGAATAAATTTTAGCCATGCACATCTATTACAAACTTCACGATATACTTTGCTATTTTTATATTTCTTATACTCTTATAAAATGTGTGTTCTGGACTCACGTTGGCTTCCATTTCTTCCCTCTGGCTTCTATTACTTTAGGTTATGAGCAGAGATGGACGAGGTGGCTACTGTAATGGATCAAGGCTATGAGCAGAGATGGATGAGGCATCGGCTGTAATGGATTAAGGCTATGAGCATCTTGTGAAATAGGATGTTAAATCTATAAATGTCAGAATGAATCCAAACTTACCAATTCAAAATTGGATTGTAAAACAGCTCAAAAAAGACTGAAAACACAGCTCTACACTTCAGGAGGCTGAGGCAGGCAGATTGCTTAAGTTCAAGAGTTGGAGACAAGTCTAGGAAACATGGAAAAACCGTCTCTACAAAATATATATATATATTTAATGAGCTGGGTATGATGGTATGAGCCTGTGGTCCCAGCTTTTCAGGAGTCTGAGGTGAGAGGATTGCTTGAGCCCAGAAGGTAGAGGCTGCAGTGAGCTCTGATCACGCCACTGCATTCCAGCCTAGGTGACAGAGTGAGACCCGTCTCAAAAACAAACAAACAAAAATAACAAACAAAAACAGCTCTAAACGAAAGTGGCTAGAAAAGTAGCTCAAGTTGTTCCTGTCTGGTTAAATAGAAACATAAATGAATTACTTATTTGCCCCAGTGGCTTCATAATGCTGAGAGCAAAGTCAATTATTCTAGCAGGTTCTAGAAAACTTTATCATATCATGGGGTTCAATGAAAATATCAAATCATAAATATAATAATCAAATCTGAAAGTGAATCTAGTTTCAAAGACCTCAAAAGCCAGTGTTTAGGAAGCTCTTTTCAGATAGAGACAAGGGATTATTTGACTTCTTATCTCTGTTGTCTAGCACAATGTCCAGAACACAACAGATATTCCATATGCACAGTCACATCCTATGTATGTGTATTTCTTTTCCAGCAAAGACTAGAGGTCCTAAGCTTTGTTTATATGGTGAGCCAGTGCCCAAATGAGCAGGAGAATCTTAGCACAGTCACCTACACACTCATTTCAATGCTCTGGCCCCTTATCCAAGCTAGTCGAAGTGTGGTCTATGGTTTTTCATTGCAAGGGATCCCCGGGTGAATCTTGTGTCTGTCAAAGGAGGAGAAGCACTGCCCTCAAAATATAGAAAAGGTGAACTAATTTATTCAGGCAGCCTGGCTATTTATTTATGTATTTATTTATCTTGTTGATGGGAAGATTCAAATTGACATACACAATCACCCTCATAAGGATTTCAGGTAAAAAACAAACAAAGATTTAGATATCAGATGTGTTTTACAATTACCGCACCATTCTTTTTACTACAGAATCTAGTAGCATATTTCCAATAGATCTAGGTGAAAATTTCTATCTCATGACCCTTCTGTCAGTATTTTTAAAATTGGATACTCTATTAGTGGCCAAATTGAATCTCTTACAGACATCTCACTCAAACTGCAGTCATACTTTCCAATAGGCCCTGTAAAAATCCTTCTTCTGGAGCAACCTAATATATTTATCCACCTCTTTAGACACTTAGGTAAGTATAATAATACAAGTTTTGTGTGTGTGTGTGTGTATTGTGTACCTTGTGGCCTTTTGTCCAGTTTCTGCAACACCTGACGCTGAGGCAAGTTTAATGTAAATAACGTCCAGCAATGTTAGAAATGTTGACTTTTATTTGCCCATCAGGGAAAAAAAAGGTGAATGTTAATGTAGAGGAAATTTTCATTCTGGAAAAAATGCCTACTGTTTGAATATTACTTTCATGCTTTCCACAGATATTATACACAGATATTATATTGCAAGGATTATGTTTCAAAGTCATCAAAAATAGAAAATACATTTTATATTTCTAGTTGAAAATAATAACAGTAATTAGCCTACCTTTGAGGAAATGTGATAAAAATACTAATGACCATCACAACTCATTAAAAGCATAAAATGTGCAATGATTTAAACTACATGTTCTTTCTATGAATCTGCGTAGAAATGTAGACACATTTGATAAATGCTATTTAAAGTCTGAGTGCTTTGGTTAATGATTCATCTATAAGTTGAAGGGATTACTTTTATCTGCCTTCACAGTGAGAATTAGATTTCTGTTCTTTATAAAGCAGGGAATACAGATTGTGCATGGAGTAAAAACATTCAATCCTTAATAATGATGGTAGCTGCGCTGCAGAAAAGAAAGCCTGTCAGAGTAACGTGTTCAGTTTTACATCATAATCAGAGTGTGTCCATCTCTGTTGAAAGCAGAATTAAAAACGACTTCAACATTTTTAAAATAATAGACGAAAAACATCTCAAAGTCACTTTTAAAATTTGAATTGACGATTCCACATAACAGGAAAAGGACCAGGAACATCTTAAATACTTCTCGATGGAAGTGATGTTTTAAGTGTAATTTCATCAAGGAGAAGTTTTTCCAGAAAGTCTTTTGACCTCAGTAAGAAGCTTATTTACTCTGGTAAATAGTTTCTAGTAAGATGAGAAAGACTTGATTTTTTAAAAAACAATTAAAAATTTACATTGTTTATTCTAATGTTGTGATTTCGAAAGTACTACCTTTGCCCTTATAGTTACGCATGTATATTTATATGCATTTTCTTGGTTCATTCAAATGCCAATAAAATACTTTACTATCCAGGCCCCTTGAAAACCAAATTAATTTCTAAAAGTGAGGATTGAATGTATGCTGTGAGGTGTGCGCAGGTGTATGCATGTGATGTGTATGTATGGTGTGTGTATGTGGTCTGTGTGTGTAGTAGGTTCATGGGGTATGTATGTGTGTGGTGTGTATTGTGGGTGTTATGTATGTATACTGTGTGTAGTTTGTGGGTGGTGCATGGTGTGTATATGTGCTGTGTTTGTGGTGTATGTGTGTGTGGTGTGTGTATACTATGTGTGGTGTGGTGTGCGTGTGATGTGTGTGTGTGCAGTGTGTGGTGTATGTGACGTGTGTGTATTTATGGTGCTGGGTGTGTGTGCACTGTAGTGTTTGATGTGTGATGAGTGTAGAATGTGTGGTGTGTGTGTGCACAGTGTGTGTGTTGTGTGTATGTGATGTGTGTGCTCTGTGTGTGTGGTGCTATATATACGTGTGCAGTGTGTGGGGAGTATGTGTGGGGTGTGTGTTTGATGTGTGTGGGGAGTATGGGGTGTGTGTGGTGCTGTATGTGTAAGTTGTGTGTGTGGTGTAGTGTGTGCAGTGTGTGTGGGGTATGCGTGTGTGCACGTTGTGCAGTGTGTGGTGTGGGGATGTGCGTGCGTGTGCACATGGTGTGTGTGCAGTGTGAGTGGTGTCTGGGGTGTGTGTGTGCACATGGTGTGGTGTGTGTGGTGTATCTGGGGTGTGTGTATGTGCACCTGGTCTGTGTGCAGTGTGTGGTGTGTGTGTGTGTGTGTGCACATGGTGTGTGTGCAATATGTGGTGTCTGTGGTGTGTGTGCATGTGCACGTGGTGTGTGTGCAGTGTGTGTGGTGTGTGGGTGTGTGTGCATGTATACATGGTGTGTGTGCAGTGTGTGTGATGTCTGTGTGTGGTGTGTGTCCGTGTGCACATGGTGTGTGTGCAGTGTGTGTGGTGTGGGCGTGTGTGTGCGTGTATGCATGGTGTGCTGTGTGCAGTGTGTGTGGTGTCTGTGTGGTGTATGTGTGGGGCATGTGTGCTTGTGTACACGGTGTGTGTGGCATGTATGTGGTGTGCACATGTACACATGGTGTGGCATGTGCAGTGTGGTGGGGTGTGTGTGCAGTGTGCGGTGTCTGTGTGTGGGATGTGTGTACACATGGCGTGGTGTGTGTGGTGTGTGGTGTCTGTGGGGTGTGTGCGTGTGCACATGATGTGTGTGTGCAGTGTGGTGTCTGTGTGGGGTGTGTATGCGTGCACATGGTGTGTGTGCAGTGTGTGTGTGGTGTGTGTGCCCATGGTGTGTGTGCAGTGTGTGGTGTCTGTGGTGTGTGCATGTGCACATGTGTGTGCAATGTGTGGAGTGTTTGTGCACATGGTGTGTGTGCAGTGTGTGGTGTCTGTGTGATATGTGTTCATGTGCTCATGGTGTATGTGCAGTGTGTATGGTGTCTGGGTTGTGTGTGTGTGCACATGGTGTGGTGTGTGCAGTGGGTGTGGTGTGTGCAGTGGGTATGGTGTCTGTGTGGTGTGTGTATGTGCATTGTGTGTGGTGTCTGTATGGGGTGTGTGCTGTGCACATGGTGTGGTGTGTGCAGTGGGTGTGGTGTCTGGGGTGTGTGCATGTGCAGATGGTTATGTGCAGTGTGTGTGGTGTCTGTGTGTGGTGTATGTGTGCGCACATGGTGTGTGTGCAGTGTGTGTGGTGTCTGGTGTGTGTGTGTGCACATGGTGTGGTGTGTGCAGTGTGGGGTGTGTGCATGTGCACATGGTGTGTGTGGAGTGGGTGTGGTGTGTGTGGGGTGTGCTTGTGCACAGGGTGTGTGTACAGTGTGCGTGGTGTCTGATGTGTGCATGTGCACATGGTGTGTGCAGTATGTGGTGTCTGGGGTGTGTGCGTGTGCACATGGAGTGTGCAGTGGGTGTGGTGTGTGTGCAGTGCGGGGGGTGTGTGTGCATGTGCACATGGTGTGTGTGCAGTGTGTGTGGTGCCTGGGGTGTGTGTGCCTGTGTGTGGTGTTTGTGTTTGGGAAATGTATGCGTGTGTGGGGGGAAAAGAAAGAAATCAGACTGTTACTGTGTCTATGTAGAAAGAAGTAGACATAAGAGACTCCATTTTGTTCTGTACTAAGAAAAATTCTTCTGCCTTGAGAGGCTGTTAATCTGTAATCCTACCCCTAACCCTGTGCTCACAGAAACATGTGCTGTGTCAAGTCAAGGTTAAATGGATTAAGGGCTGTGCAGGATGTGCTTTGTTAAACAAATGCTTGAAGGCAGCATGCTTGTTAAGAGTCATCACCACTCCCTACTCTCAAGTACCCAGAGAGTAGGGTACAAAACACTGCGGAAGGCCACAGGGACCTCTGCCTAGGAAAGCCAGGTATTGTGTTATGCCCAGACCGTTAGTTCCCCAAAGAAGACCACCAGAGTCCAGAGTCAAAGCCAAGCGGCAAGGATCTTTACTACAAGTTCGAACCTGGTCCCTCCATTCCACAGCATACAAGAGGGCCCTGAACAATGCGAGTCTTTGCTTTTTATAGCCTGAAAGTTACAGGGGAACAAAGGAATTCTTTTGGTTCCCGCTCTTTCAGTAAAACTTTGAACGGCTGTCCCCTTATCGGAGACTTTCCTGGTGGTGTTTGTACTGGGCTCAGGAAGTTTGAGAGATATATGGCGATATGTGGTGGGATGGGAGGATGGGATGTGTTCGTACTGGGCTTGTATGTTTTGAGCCCGGGGCTGAGGAATGTGCCCGGCTCCCTTCATTCTCCCCCTTTCTTTTCAGGTATTTTTTAGAGCCAATCTTGGGTCTTATAAGTCTGATTCTGTTTCAGCGTTTACAGGTTGGTATTGGGCTCTGAGGACCATGAGTTGTACAGTGTTGAACCTTTCTTTAACGAACCACAAAATTCTGTTAACAACACAAGGTCCTACGGTAAGCAGAAATAGTAGACTCAGCAGGGGTCCAAGGAAGGGGGTTAACAGAGGAAACATAGATGAGTTCCACCATTGGTCTGCAGCTGAAGCAAACTGCCGTGTTCTTACTTCTGTGCTTAACTTGCGTAACTGTTGGACCCAGTCTTCTACAAGCCCTGATTCATTTATGTAGAAACAACAGTCTTCCTTTAGAAACATACACGTTCCCCCTTTTTCAGCAGTGAGTAGGTCTAAGGCCCTCCGGTTCTGCAAGGTTACCTGTGCTAGGGACATGAGCTGCCGCTGGAGGGAGGCAAGGGACTCAGCTGACTCCTCCATAGCAATGGCAAATTGTTGGTACAGCTTGTTACTTTCTATGAGGGTGTGACCTAGGGCTCCCCCAGCCAGTCCAGCCGCCATGAAGGATGCGGTGAGGGAGATTCCTGCAATGAGGGGGAGAAATATGGCTCGTGCAGGTCTCGGTCTAGGGTCTGGGTGAATAACAGCACTAGTCCAGTTACCGGTATACCCTAGGAACTCGCCGGCAGTAAGTAGAGTTAACCGGGGAACTAATGTGACAGGAAGACACAGTAGGTTGGTAACAGAGGGGCTTGATAGGTTTTTAGATAATGTTCCATTACACCAGAAGAATATGCCTGACGGAGCCCTTAAGGTGATATTAGGGGGTGTTGCAGTGATGCTGCAGAGGCTGGAATTAGTTCCTGAGAAACAGTAGGGAAACTTTTCTTGACTGGGGTTTAGGAATGGTGGCACGTTAGGGATAGGGGCATATGAGAGGTTTTGGTGGTTGTTAGCTTGGGCAGAGGTGGAGGATCCCCATGGCAGGGGGACAGCCGTTAGCGGTGGACGCCCTAGAGTGGCACACAGAAAGCAGCCAGACAGGCTGTGAAGTCCTGTAAGGTTAGCAAGTTCTAATCCTTCTTGCAATAATTTTAACCAGGAAAAAGGACGTAAATCTTGTGTCAGGCGGTTTTCTTGTCGCTGGATATTTCCATGGACCAGGGGCCATACCTGCACTAGACCCCGTCACAGATAGAGGTGACTGCTAGGCCATGTGGAGGCGGAGGAGTAGTATACAGCCCCATGTTGAGGCGTGGTCCAGCGGGAGTTCCAGGGGTCTCTAACTATCCATGTATATGAAAGGTCTCTATCTCGTCTGTGATGGAAGGGCCATCTGGGATCTATCTGTTCTTTTCCACCCCACCATTGGTATTTATGGATGTTACAATAGTTATAAGGGCAGCCGGCACTTTGGTGCCACCAATAGTGCTTACAATTGTATTTAGTCTGATCATACTCGAAGCATATTATTGGTGCCACTGGTTTGGCTACTGGGAAATCGGTAAAATTTAGTAAAATTGGGCTATTGCACCCTGAGGAGGGGCAATCTGCACTGGCCACTAATTTCCCAGGCTTATGAGGTTGCACAGGGTGGGTTTGGTTTTCATAAAGCCAGAATCTCCAGACAAAGGGATTAGGAGCTGGCTTTATGTTTTCCCCAGCGGCCACTAGGGCGACTAATGTTAGAGTTAGACTACCTAACTGCATGTTTGCAGTGAGCTATGCTGCCGGCGCAGGGTGAGTTTTAAGGGGTTGTTCTTAGCTCTGTCCACAGTCCACGTGTCCGGTGCTTCAGCCGCCGCCGTGATTGGCCCCAGAAGGTCGGAGGTTGGGTCCACTGGCTTGACGTGGGTGTAGTGGATCCACGACGCAATGCTTTCTACTTTCAGGGCGGTGGGTGTGGTCAGGAGTACTTGGAGTGGTCCTTTCCACCTGGGCTCTAGGGTCTCTTGTCAGTGTCGCTTAACCAGGACCCAGTCTCCCGGCTGGTACGGATGGGGTGTCGGTGGGGGACTGGTCTCATATAGCTCTTTCAGCTTGGGCCAGATTTCTTGGTGAATTTTCTGTAAGGCTTGTAGGGAAAATAAGAATTCAGAGACATTTTCTGTTTCAGACTTAAGCAGATCATCTTTTAAGCTAGGAACCAGGGGTGGAGGTCTGCCATACATGATTTCGTAAGGGGTAAGGCCCAGTTTGTAAGGGGTATTACGGGACCGGAACAGAGCATAGGAGAGAAGGACTACCCAATTAGCGCCAGTCTCTATAGTCAATTTAGTTAAGGTCTCTTTTAAGGTCCGATTCATCCTTTCTACCTGTCCTGAACTCTGGGGCCTGTAAGCGCAATGTAGTTTCCAATTTGCCCCAAGGATGGAAGCCAAGTCCTGACTTACCTTAGCGACGAAAGCGAGCCCATTATCTGACCCTATCTGGACGGGGAAGCCATACCTGGGAAGGATATCTTCCAGAATTTTCTTTGCTATGACCTGAGCAGTTTCTCTTTTGGTTGGGAATGCTTCAGTCCACCCTGAAAAAGTATCTACAAAGACAAGTAAGTGCCGGTACCCGTACTTTCCTGGCTTTATTTCAGTAAAATCTACTTCCCAGTAGATACCGGGCCTGGTTCCCCTGAGCCTTGTTCCTGTTGCAGCTTGAGATTGGGGGTATGCGTTGTTAAGCTGGCAGACTTTGCAACTTGTCACGATACTGCTGGCCGTCTCAGCTATATGTCTGATTTTGAGCTTGGAGCGTCTGATCAGGTCTATCATCCGCCGGGCCCCCAGGTGGATGGTTCGGTGGATGTGTTCTAACACCTGTTGTCCTAATTTTTCTGGTAGGATGGTTTGGTCATTAGTATCAGTCCACCACCCATTCTGGATTTGTTTCAGGGGAAGTTTGTCAATCCACTGGAGATCTTGTTCTGAATATTCAGGGAAATATGGCAAGTCCCGGGGGCCCGGGTCAGGGAGCTGGAGTGCAAGGAGTTGGCTGGGAGCCTTCGCCACATTCCTTGCAGTTTGGTCTGCCAGAAAGTTGCCTTGAGCAGTTGGAGTAGTTAGTTTCTGATGCTCTGGGCAATGTACAATGGCTAATTTTTCTGGCCTCCATAGGGCTGTTAGCAGGGCTAGGATCTCTTGCTTGTTTTTTATCTCTTTTCCTTCAGCCATCAGTAACCCTCGCTCCCTGTAAATGGCCCCATGTATATGCGCCGTTGCAAAAGCATATCGGCTGTCTGTATATACTGTCAGCTTTTTCCCCGCCCCTAAGGTAAGACCTTGGGTGAGCGCTATCAGTTCGGCCTTCTGGGCCGATGTCCCCGGGGGCAGGGGTTCCGCCCAGATTACCTCAGTCTCTGAAGTTACTGCCACTCCAGCGTACCTCTGGCCTTGATGCATGAAGCTGCTCCCATCAGTGAACCAGACGAGGTCGGCGTCACGAAGTGGGCGGTCCTGCAGGTCTTCTCGAACTCCGTGCACCTGAGCTAGTATCTTGGTGCACTCATGGAGTGGGGCGTCCAGGTCTGGGTTGGGCAGCAGCGAGGCAGGGTTTAAGGTCGTTGGGGGCAGGAAAATTATCCTGAGAGGATTTAGTAGTAGTCCTTGGTAGTGGGTGAGCCGGGCGTTACTCATCCATCGATTAGGTGGCTGTTTGAGTACACCTTCGATGGCATGTGGAGTAACGACCCGCAATTCTTGCCCCATGACAAGTTTATCAGCATCTTGCACTATCAGAGCCGTGGCCGCAATCATTCGGAGACAAGGGGGCCACCTGGGAGCTACTGGGTCTAACTTCTTTGACAGGTAGGCAACTGGCCTCTGCCAGGGGCCTAAGTTCTGAGTTATTACCGCCTTGGCGACACCCTTATTCTCATCCACGTATAAGTGGAAGGGCTTGGTAACATCAGGTAGTCCTAGTGCAGGCGCGGAGAGTAGGGCGGTTTTAATCTGTTGGAAAGCTAACTCGGCTTCGTCTGTCCAATTAAATGGCTGTTGCCCCCATGTTGCCTGATACAAGGGTTTAGCCAGTTCTGCGAACCCAGGTATCCATAGTCTGCAAAATCCTGCCGACCCCAGGAATTCTCTCACTTGTCGGGTGGATTGTGGCCTGGGGATCTGCAGAACAGTTTGTTTCCAGGCGTCTGTTAGCCAGCGCTGCCCTCCCTTAGGCAGGTACCCTAGATATGTTACCTCTGGCTTACAGATTTGAGCTTTCTTTGCCGAGGCTCAGTAGCCTAGATTCCCCAGAGCTTGTAAGAGACCCTTGGTCCCTTGGATGCAAGCTTCTTGGGTCTCAGCAGCAATTAGGAGGTCATCAACATACTGTAGTAAAATTATTTCAGGGTGTTTACGTCGGTACTCACCCAGGTCTTCATGGAGGGCCTCATCGAACAGGGTAGGAGAGTTTTTGAATCCCTGCGGCAGCCTGGTCCATGTTAGTTGGCCACTTATGCCCCATTAGGGTCATTCCACTCGAAGGCGAAGAGCTTTTGGCTCTGAGGGGCTAAAGGCAAACTGAAGAAAGCATCTTTCAAATCTAAAACAGTGTACCATTGATGTTTAGGGTTTAAGGTACTTAGGAGGGTATACGGGTTAGGTACAGTTGGATGTATGTCCACAACCCTCTTGTTGATTTCTCTTAAGTCTTGTACAGGTCTGTATTCTCCACTATTAGGTGTTCGTACCGGCAACAATGGAGTATTCCAGGGTGAGTGACATGGGCGAAGGACCCCTTGGTCAAGGAGCCAGCGGATATGCGGGGCAATCCCTTTCTTGGCCTCTAGGGGCATCGGGTATTGGCGTACCCGCACAGGGTCTGTCCCAGGCTTAAGTTCAATAAATAAGGCAGGATGGTGTTTTGCTAGACCTAAGCCCCCCATTTCCACCCACGCCTCTGGATATTGCTGGAGCCAGGTTGCTATGTCCTGGTCAGGGGCCGCTTTCTCCTGGTGGAGCCGGTACTCATCTTCTAGGTTTATAGTCAGGACGGACACAGGTCGATTGTGGGAGTTGGTCACGATGGGCCCCTCAGGGAGGAAATGGATCTGTGCTCCCATTTTAGTTAGCAGGTCTCTCCCCAATAGGGGACAGGGGCTCTCAGGGATGACCAGGAAAGAAAGGGTTACATTCTTGGCTCCGAGGTTTACTGTTCTTTGTGTTGTCCATGGGTATTTCTTAACTCCTGTGGCCGCTTGTACCCACGAGGATTTGGAGGATAATTTCCCATTAGTTTTAACTAAGACCGAGTGCTGTGCTCCCGTATCGACCAAGAACTGGACTGGGGACCCCTCCACTTGCAAAGTTACCCTAGGTTCGGGGAGGGGGTCCGAACCCCATCTTCCCTGGTCTTCGTCTTGAGTGACTAGTATGGGTGTAGACCTAGGGGGTCCCTGTCCTCATTGTTTCTTTTTGGGGCAGTCTCTTACCCAGTGGCCAGCCCCCTTACAGTAGGCACATTGGTCTTTGCTCAGATTATCATGCCGGGGGGGCCACCTAGGTTGGGTGTACTCTGGCTGTAGATACTCTTTCTGTACCACTGCTGCCAGGACCTTGGTCATTTTTTCAGTGGCCTTAAATTGCTTTTCCTCTGGAGTATCTCTGTTATTGTAAACCCGCTGGGCTATCTGAAGGAGGTCCTGAATCCGCTTTCCCTCCAAGTCTTCTAATTTCTAGAGTTTTCTCTTAATATCTGGGGCTGCCTGATTTAAGAAAGACATTACAACAGCTGCCTGACTTCCTGGAGCCTCTGGATCCATGGGGGTGTACTGTCTAAAAGCTTCCATTAATCTTTCTAAGTAGGTAGCTGGGCTCTCTGTCTTTCCCTGCAGAATAGAATATACTTTAGCCAAATTAGTGGGCTTGCGAGCAGCTGCCCGGAGACCTGCCATTAGAGTCTGGCGATAAAGGTGTAGCCGTCCCCTACCTTCTGCCGTGTTGTAGTCCCACGCCGGCCTGGTCAGAGGAAAGGTTGCGTTTATGAGGTCGGGGTGGCAGTCGGTTGACCGTCGTCCCCCGGGACCAGCTTTCTAGCTTCTATCTGTATTCTCTCTTGCTCTTCCGTGGTGAACAAGATTCGGAGGAGCTGCTGACAATCATCCCAAGTGGGCTGGTGGGTGAACATGACACTATCCAGTAAAGCCAGTAAATCTTTGGGGTTGTCTGAAAACCGAGCACTCTGAGTCTTCCAGTTATACAGATCACTGGTGAAGAATGGCCAGTACTGGAGCCTGGGGATTCCTGTGTCATCTGGGGGTCCTATTTCCCGAAGGGGTAAAGCCACCGTGGAGTCAGGCAGCTGAGGGGGGCTGGTCCGTGAAGTGCGCCCTCGAGTCCGCCCCGCCGGCCCTTCAAAGTTACTTTCCCTTTCAGCGGGCCCATGTGTGCCGGCCGCCTCCCGTCCACCTGCTCCCTCCCGCAGCTCAGCCAGGTGGGCTGGGGCCTGGGGCCCGGAGGGGTACGGAGGGGGTTCTGTGAACAGTGGGTCCCCGCTGTCAGGTAGAACAGGATGGGGGGGGGCAGTTGGTTGCTTGGATTTTAGGGGTCGAGCAACCAGTGCCTTACAGGGTTCAGAGGCTAATTGGAAAGGGGACAGCCAAGGAGGCGGGTTCTCAACAAGGTCCTGCCATATGAGGATATATGGGATTTGATCTAAGTAGCCCGCATGCCCAGGTAGGAAAATCTTGGACTTTACCCTAGTGATGACAGCAAGTCGGAAGGTCCCTTCGGGTGGCCACCCCACATCAAAGGCAGGCCATTCGGAGCGACACAGAGTAATTAGCTTTCCTTTCCTGATTTCTATACCAAGATCATGGCCCCTTGCTCTAACTTCTTTGAAATTTCTCGTAAGGAGAGATAGAGGAGTGCTCTGGGTATTACCCATCCTGTAATAATTTGTAGTCTCTTCCTGTAAAGGAATGTGGGTTAGAATCCCTGTAAAGGAAATCTGATCTGGCTTATTAATGATATCTAATCGCAGGCGCACTTTGGCAGCCCTGGTCAGAGTTAGCTGCCTGGATCACGATCGCACTGGGGCAGCCCAGATCAGAGACAGCTGCTGCCCGCCAAACCGGGGCAGTTCAGATTGCAAGCACGCACCGGAAGCCCGGGTCAGAGTTAGCTGCCTGGATCGCGATCGCGCTGGGGCAGCCCAGATCAGAGATAGCTGCTGCCCGCCAAACTGGGGCAGTTCAGATTGCAAGCGCGCACCGGAAGCCCGGGTCAGAGTTAGCTGCCTGGATCGCGATCGCGCTGGGGCAGCCCAGATCAGAGATAGCTGCTGCCTGCCAAACCAGGGCAGTTCAGATTGCAATTTAGATCAGATGAGAGCCAGGGGACGTCTCCTACTGGTCTCCGCTGGCTGTCCTATAGCGCGTCCGTCAGGACTGTGCCAGCTCCAGTTTCAGACCTCGCGAGTCACAGATTCAGATTCAGAACAGACACAGACAGACAAATGGAGATGAGCCAGCTCACCTATCAGTAGATCGATCCTAGCAGATCCGTTGACCAGGGGTCTGGTGGGCTTGGGGAATCCCGGATGAACCCCCAGATGTTATGCCCAGACCGTTAGTTCCCCAAAGAAGACCACCAGAGTCCAGAGTCAAAGCCAAGCGGCAAGGATCTTTACTACAAGTTCGAACCTGGTCCCTCCATTCCACAGCATACGAGAGGGCCCTGAACAATGCGAGTCTTTGCTTTTTATAGCCTGAAAGTTACAGGGGAACAAAGGAATTCTTTTGGTTCCCACTCTTTCAGTAAAACTTTGAACGGCTGTCTCCTTATCGGAGACTTTCCTGGTGGTGTTTGTACTGGGCTCAGGAAGTTTGAGAGATATATGGCGATATGTGGTGGGATGGGAGGATGGGATGTGTTTGTACTGGGCTTGTTTGTTTTGAGCCCGGGGCTGAGGAATGTGCCTGGCTCCTTTCATTCTCCAAGGTTTCTCCCCATGTGATAGTCTGAAATATGGCCTCGTGGGAAGGGAAAGACCTGACTGTCCCCCAGCCTGACACCGATAAAAGTTCTGTTCTGGGGAGGATTAGTAAAAGAGGAAGGCCTCTTTGCAGTTGAGATAAGAGGAAGGCATCTGTCTCCTGCTCCTGCCTGGGCAATGGAATGTCTGGGTGTAAAGCCCAATTGTATATTCCATCTACTGAGATAGGGGAAAACCGCCTTAGGGCTGGAGGTGGGACATGCTGGCAACAATACTGCTCTTTAAGGCATTGAGATGTTTATGTATATGAACATCAAAAGCACAGCACTTTTTTCTTTACCTTGTTTATGATGCAGAGACGTTTGTTCATGTTTTCCTGCTGACCCTCTCTCCACTATTACCCTATTGTCCTGCCACATCCCCCTCTCAGAGAAATGCCCGATAATGATCAATAAATACTAAGGAAACTCAGAGACTGGTGCTGGCATGGGTCCTCCTTATGCTGAGCGCGGTTCCCCTGGGCCCACTTTTCTTTCTCTATACTTTGTCTCTGTGTCTCTTTCTTTTCTCAAGTGTCTTGTTCCACCCGATGAGAAACACCCACAAGTGTGGAGGGGCAGGCCACCCCTTCACGTGTGCACATGGTGTGTGTGCTGTTTGTGTGGTTTCTGTGTGTGTGGGGTGTGTGCGTGTGCACATGGTGTGGTGTGTGCGGTGTGTGCAGTGTGTATGTTATGAGTGACTGCTTCTCTTAGCATGTGGACATCAGTCTTCCAGACCAGCTTGCTCCATGTGTCTGGGAACATAAGAAACAAGTTTCTGCAATAATTGTTACACAGCTTTTCCAGAGAGGGACCAAATCTCTGTCGTGAGTGGGTATCTGCGTCTTTGCAGGAGGGAATGTGATGTCCTGGTTTGGCTCACACCCTCTGAGGGCTTAGGGAGTTTTCCTGCTGAATCCCTCACTGTGGCCAGAGAGGGAGGGCTCTGTTTCACCACAGGGAACCAGAAGAGGACTGGTGCGTGGGAAGACCAGGTAACCATAATGGTATTAATAATAGTGGTAATAATACTGTTTTATACATTGTATATGTCATAAGGATTTTAACTTTCACGTAACATAATTGTAAAAATGTCCCCAGTTTGTTTTGTGCTATTTGCGTGGTGTTGAAATGTGTAAGAATTTACATTTTAGGTACATTAGGTTTATTCCTTTTTATATGGTTTCTGTTTGAAATTTTGATTTTAGAAGACATTCATTCTCAAGGTCATAAAACACACACACATCTAATTTTCTTTTGTCTCTCTCTCTCTTTTTTTTACATTTAATACTGGAATTAACTTTTATGTAAGGTGTGGGACAATGATTCAATTCTGTCATTTTATATTCTCAAATCATTACCCAATATTTTAATACCATAAATGGAACAATTGCTCTGTTTTGTGGGTTTAAAATGTTACCCTGTTACTAGATAAGATTACACTCAATTTCTGTGTTTTTAATGCTCTTTCATTAATGTGTTTATTTTTGTGCCATTTCAAATTTAATTTTGAATAGTGATAATAATCTAAAATATCTTATAGTAAATTTTATAATATTGGCTCTCATTTTGTGTATGTTCAATATATGGATTTAAAATCACATGTTCTTGTTCAAAAATATTTTTCTTGGAATTTTTATTGGAATTTGAGCATATTTTTAAATGATTTACAGCAAACTAAAGAGCTAATATTATTGAGTCCTCTCATCCAGAATGTGACATGCAAATTCCTCAAACCTCCCTTAATGCCATTTAGTCAGAATTAATATGTTAAATCAATATAAATTAGTATAAATGAGTATAACTAATGATTAAAATAAATTAATGTGTTTGGCTCCACGTTTCTGTCTTCTGCCTTCTATCACTGATGTTTTGTTCCTATCTTTGTTGTTTTCTATAGTTTCTTTTATTATGTCTTTTCCTGTCTTGTGATGTGAAAACTATATGACACATTGTAATGTTTTAATTTTTCTAATTTTTTGCTTTTAATTTTAACTAATTTTATTTTTTCGAGAAGTGCAGATTCACAGCTAAAAGGAGCAGAGAATACAGACTTCCCATATGTCCCTTTCTCCACACACAGCCTCCCCACTACAGCTTCCTGCCTCACAGGAGCACACCTGTGACAACCAGGAACCTACCTTGACCCTTCATTATCACTCAAAGCTTACAGTGCACATTCACGTTTACCCTTCACGTTGTACGTTCTGAGTCTTGACAAAAGCATAATGGCAACGGGATATTATTCACTGCTAACAGGAGATGAACTATCAAGCCACAAAAAAATACATGGAGGAAACTTAAATGCATATTGCTAAAAGAAGAAGCCAATCTGAAAAGTCTACGTACTGTTCGATTCCAATTTTATGATGTTCTGGAAACGGTGAAACTATGGGAACAGTAGAAAGATCAGTGGTTGCCATGGACCAAGGGGAAGGAAGAGATGGATACACAGAGCACAGAGAATCTTCACGGCAGTAAAAACATTCTGTATGATACTGTAATGGTAGACATATACATTTGTAAAAATCTATCTTAACTTTTAATCTTTTAAATTACTTTTTTTTTTTGATGGAATCTTGCTCTGTCGCAAGGCGGGAGAGCAGTGGCATGATCTCGGCTTACTGCAACTTCCGCCTCCTGGGTTCAAGCGATTCTCCTGCCTCAGCCTCCCGAGTAGCTGGGACTACAGGTGCCCGCCACTGCACCCGGCTAATTTTTCTATTTTTAGTAGAGACTGGGTTCACCATCTTGGTCAGGCTGGTCTCGAACTCCTGACATTGTGATCCACCTGCCTTGGCCTCCCAAAGTGCTGGGATTATAGGCGTCAGACACCGCACCTGGCTGTTTTTGTTTTAAGAACTGCAGACAAGCTGGGTGCAGTGGCTCGAGCCTGTAATGGCTGCACTTTGGGAGGCTGAAGTGGCTGGATTGCTTAAGCCCCGGAGTTCAAGACGAGCTGGGCAACATAGTGAGATCCCATCTCCACAAAAAAAGTATTAAAAAAAATAGCCAGGCATAGTGCTGCATGCCTGTAGTCCCAGCTACTCAGGAGGCTGTGGTAGAAAAATTACTTGACCCAGCAGTTGGAGGCTGCAGTGAGCTTTGATCATGCCACTGCACTCTGGCCTGGGCGACAGAGCGAAACCCCATCTCAAAAAAAAGAACAACCAAAAACCTACAAGCATACTCAGAGATATTGTGGGTTTGGTTCCAGACAACTGCAACAAGGGAAATGTTACAACCAAAAACCTACAAGCACACCTCAGAGATAGTGTGGGTTTGGTTCCAGACCACTACAATAAGGCAAATGTTACAACCAAAAACCTACAAGCACACCTCAGAGATAGTGTGGGTTTGGTTCCAGACCACTGCAATAAGGCAAATGTTACAATCAAGTTAGTTGCATAAACATTTTGTTTCCCAGTGCTTATAAAAGTTATGCTTAAAACTATATTGTAGTCTAATGAGCATTTAATAATTAATAATTAGTAATTAATAGCATGTCTAAAAAACTGTACATACCTTAAGTTAAAATACGTCAGTGCTAAAAAATGCTAATGAATATCTGAGCCTTACTAAGTCATAATCTTTTTGCTGGTGAGGGTCTTGCCTCTATATTGATGACTGCTGGCTAATCAGTGTGGGGGGGCTGCTGAAAGTTGGATACCTGTGTCAATTTCTTCAAACAATGAAGTTTGTTCCTTTCACAAAAGATTTCCCTGTAGCATGTGATGCTGTTTGGCACCGTTTTATCAACAGTAGAACTTCTTTCAAAATTGGAGTAAACTCTCTCAAACCCTGCTGCTGCTTTATCAACTAGGTTTATAGAATATTCTAAATCCTTTGTTGTCATTTTAACAATGTTTATAGCATCTCCACCTGGATAATATTCCATCTCAAGAAAATATTTTCTTTGCTCGTCCATAAGAAGCAACTCCCTATTTGTTCAAGTTTCATCATGAGTTTACAGCAATTTCATCTCACCTTAAGGCACTAATTCTAATTCTAGCTGTCTTGCGATTTCTACCACATCTGCAGGGACTTCCTCCACTGACATCCTGAGCCTTCAAAGTCATCCATGAGGGCTGGAATCAACTTCTTCCAAACTCCTGTTAATGTTAATATTTCAACCTCCTCCCATCAATTACAAATGTCCTTAATGGCACTTAAGGATTGCTATTAAGGACATTTGTGATTCACGGGAGGAGGTTCAAATATCATGAAAGGATTAACAGTGAATCCTTTCCAAAAGGTTTTCAATTCAGTTTATCCAGATTCATCAAAGAAATCACTATCTATGACAGCTATACCTTTACAAAATGCATTTATTAATTAATAAAAACACTTGAAAGCCAAAACCACTCCTTGATCCACAGGCTGAAGGTAAATATTGTATTAGCAGTCATGAAAATAACATTAATTTCCAAGTACCTCTCCATCTAAGCTTCTGAGTAGCTAGGTGAATTGTCAATAAGCAGCAATCTTTTTTCCTTTTTCTTTTTCTTTACTTTTATTTTTTCTTTTTCTTTTCTTCTTCTTCTTTTTTTTTGTTTGAAGTAGTTTCGCTCTTGTTGCCCAGGCTTGAGTGCAGTGGTGCGGTCTCGGCTCATTGCAACCTCCGTCTCCAGGGTTCAAGCCATTCTTCTGCCTCAGCCTCCCGAGTGGCTGAAATTACAGATACTACCACCATGCCTGGCTAATGTTTTTGTATTTTTAGTAGAGATGGGGTTTCATCATTTTGGCCAGGCTAATCTTGAACTCCTGACTTCAGGTGATCCTCGGCCTCCCAAAGTGCAGGGATTACAGGTGTGAGCCACTATGCCTGGCCAAGCAACAGTCTTTTTAAAGGAATCTTTTTTTTTTTTTCTGAGCAGTAGGTCTCAATAGTGGGATTAATATATTCAGTGAACCATGCTATTAACAGATGTGCTGTCACCCAGACAGTGATGTTCCATTTCTAGAGCACAGAAAGAACAGATTTTGCATAATTCTTAAGGGTCCTGAGATTTTCAGAGTGGTCAATGAGCACTGGCTGTAACTTAAAGTCACCAGCTGCAGTGGTCCTCAAAGAAGTTTTGAAGCCAAGCATTGACTTCTCTCTAGCTATGAAAATTCTACATCTTCACTAAGCTTAATCATTTCTAGCTCTGGACTTAAAGTGAGAGACGTGCAAGTCTTCCTTTCATTTGAGTTCTTAGAAGCCACTGTGGTTACTAATTAGCACCCCCGGTGGGTGTCACCCTCCTCCCTCCTCTATCGAGTTCACCCACACCGGGGCGTGGGGAACCGCGCTTCCCGCACCCCACATGTCCTGCGCGCCTGGGGCTCTCCCACAGGGGGCTTTCGTGAGCCAGGCAGCAAGGGCCATCCCGCTGCTCCAACCAAGCCAGGCTGCGCAGGCAGAAGGACTCTCCCAACCTGCCCGGGCAGGCGGGGCTTTGTGTTCGCTGCCCTGGCTCCTCCGGAATTGGGGCTCTCCCATCCTCAGACTCCCTGGTAATCTCCGCACCCCAACAAATGACAGGAAGACCAGAACCCGCAGCGCGACATCCTTCTGGGCGCGTGCTCAGTGGGACAGCTTGGGCCCCCTCAAGCTGAGTCACAGGGGCAAGGTGTGCTTGCGCCACCCATGTCCCACCGGAGTCCGTGGTGGGGCTGGAGCGCCAGGGCGGCGTGGGAACCCGAAGACGGGGCACCTCCACCTCCGGAGCTCGCGACCCCGGAGGCCTCCGCGTCAAGCACAGATGCCAGCCATCCAGGCGCCTCCCAACAGCTCCAGGAGCCGGGGCTCTCGTCTGCACTCACCTCCAGCCTGTTAGATGAGCTCCTGTCAACCCCAAAGTTTCAGCAAACGGCTCAATCTTTCCTAGATCCGGCGCCACTGGGGGAGCTGAAGGACGTGGAAGAGCACGTTTTGCTGGAACCACTCCTCAGCCAGGAAGAACACAGGGCTCTTCTGGAGGAGCAGGTTGGAGTGGGGATGGGGAGGGGTGGGGGCAGGGCGGCGGCCTCTCTTTCGTGGTGAACCTCAGGCTTGGTATGGAGAGGCGTGTCTTCCCTTCCAGCTGACCTGCCTAGGATCCCTGAGTTCCAGGTCCAGCGAGAGACTCCGCACAGAGGAGAGCTGTCAAGAATGACAAGAAAGAATTCCTGAGCATCCCGGGGATCCCAGGGCCGGTCCAGGTACCGGGAGGTGGGCTGTCTACTGCGCATGCGAGGGTTTCCAGGCAGCCTGGGTTTTCTGACTAGCCCAGGCGGAGCTCTCATCCCTTTTTCCCCGCGTTCTTCAGTCGGGTTGGCGGAGACCTCAGTCCGCGAAATACCGGGCCGGGGCAGAAGCCAGGCCAGTTCTCCTTTCTGCGGCTCGACTCCTCTGCCTCTTCGCTCACCATCACTTGCCAACCCCTGTCCCATCAGCCTCCTTGCCAGCACCATGGAGGGCCTTGCAACTAAATGTAGACCTGAGACCCCGTGCAAACCGGGGTGCTGCCCATTCCAGGCAAAAGGGAAGGCAGGCAGAGATGAGGACAGGAACGGAGAGAGAGTGAGATGGAAGGATGGAGCTAGGAGAGGACGGGTGGAAGGAGGGACCCCGGAAGGGAGAGAAAGAGGGAGGGAGAAAGGGAGGAAAAACCCGGGGGAGGGAGGGAAGAACAGAGGGAAGGATGGACCGAGGGACAAAAGGAGCAAGAAACAGAGAACGGAAGGCAGAGACAAAAACGGTCTTATGCCTCCAGAGCCAACAGGACCCAGCACTCCAGGAAAATGTTGGGTTCCCATTGCGGGCTAAGTGCTGGGCCCACAGCCCCGTTGGCCGGCGGGGCGATCAGCGGCCCTCTGGATCGCCAGCCTGGGTTACTTCATCCCGGAGCAATTCAGACCAATTCCGTTTCTGAAGGAATGAGCGAATTCCCCAGAAAGCAATGAGTTGAGACTCAGGTGGTTGTCTGCTTTTCATCCACATGGTTCACAGATGACATATCCCCACGTTAAGCCCTGCAACAGAGCTCGAGGCGGATCGTCCCATCCACACGGGAGTCACACTGAGGCCAACTGAAGCGTGATTCTGGATTCCACGTTCTTTGCCCTCTGCAAAGGTGCCTGTTGCTCAAGTTTCTGTCCCCCGAAAGCGTGACCATGTTGACTGATTGTTTCCCGAGCTCTGTGGGGCCCTGGAAACTTCCAGGAATGCGTGGAAGACCAGCATCATGTCGGTGCTCTCCTTTCCAGTTTTCAAACAGGCTATATTGGAGACTTCCCATTTTGCAGGAAACAAGAATCCATCGTCAGGCCATGATGTACGGGACGTTTCTTTTCTCTGTGGTTTCGCTCTCGTTGTCTACGTGAAAATGAACAAGATCCACACACCTGCGTGTGTGAGACTATCACGGCAACTGTGACACCCACGCGCTGGCAATAGAGTTGGCAGCCTGATCCCGGGACAAAGGTACTGATGGACATCCAGATACTCCCCGCCACAATCACTGGCAAACCCACTCCCAAACACACAGACGCACAGGGGTGCACGCGCGGGAACACAAGCACACATACAGACACACAAAGACACAGACAACTTGAAGGAGAGCAAGGGACAGAGGGATGGAGAGATAGAAACGGAAGGAGAGAGAGAAACAGCCATCGAGAGAGAGAGAGGAACTGGGGAGATTGAGAGAGAGAGAGAGAGAGAGCAAGGTGGAGAAGGAAGTAGAGAAAGGGAAAGGGTGAGGGAGCTACAGAGGGAGAGCAACAGAGCCTTGGAGAGGGAGGCTCTATCTGGTAGACAGGGTCCCCTTTGGCCAGGGTAGGGTGGAGGGTGACTGGGCCGGGCTGGAACAGGGGGGCAAGGCCGCCCCTGCGGGAAAATCAACGGAGCCCTGAGACGTGTTTTTACTTGGATTGGTTGGTGGCCTTGGGGGTGCGTTTCGTAGCGTCATTCTTTTGTGGTCTCCTCCCTGTCCTCTTGGTGCTGTGGGCCCTGAAAGTTGTAGAGTGCGCCCGTCACTGTGGCAGGAGCAGTGGCGCTGAGCGTGCCCACGGGCCGTGGCTTGGGTCTCTCGTTTTCCGGGTGGTATGGCCTTAGACAATGGCAGTGGCGCCTGGCTGGCCCAAGAGCCCGGTCCAGCTACGCCCGCCTGATTCCAGGCGTCACCTCGGGGCCGCGAGGCTGGGATCAGGCACCCCGGAGCCGCTTGCCCTTGGCCGGTCTGCTCTCCCCCTCTACGCCCAAGCACCACCAGTTGCCGCGCTACGCTTTCTGCCGACCTCCCAGAGCGTCCTGCTGTCCCTGGCGGCCAGACCACGCGCGAGACCGACGCGGCGCCAGAGGCCTCCATCCCCTGCCAGGGCTCTGGACTCTCCATGCGGCCACCCTCTCGCTGACACTCCAGGCCTTCCCCAGGCTCTCGAGCTCCAGAGCTTCCAACACCTGGGGCCCGCTCAGGACGCGGTGTGCTCCGAGGCGTCAGGGCCCAGCGCCCTGGGGTACCCTCCGGTCCTCCGCCTTGCCGTGGAAAAATTATTTTGGATTCCTGGCCGCCCCTCCTGCAAGGCCCCCTCTTGCCGCACACACCCAGAGCCGCCAGGGCTGCCCAGGGGCTAACAGCCGGCCCAGACCCGTGGGCCCTTTTTCTCACAACACCCACACCATCGTCGCTTGTTCCGATGAGGACCCGCCTTGGCCAACGGGGCAGGAAGGCTCTGCTTTGCCCCGTGCTAGCACTAGAGCCCCGGCAGCCTCATCCCGGGAAAGAGGGGCTGACGGACACCCAGACACACCCCACCACTACCACGAGCAAACCCACCCTGACACACACATGGATACACACGGGTGCACGCACGCAGACACACACACACACGGACACACACACACACCACACCCGTGCACACACACACGGACACACAAAGACACAGACACAGAGAGCTTGAAGGGAGACCACCCCTCATATTGTCTTATGCCCAATTTCTGCCTCCAAAGAAAGAAGTAAAATCTAAAAGGCAGAAATGAAATCCACAGGCAGACAGCCCTGCGCACACCCTGGGCCTGGTAGTTAAAGATCGACCCCTGATCTACTCGATTATGTTATCTATAGATTACAGACATTGTATAGAAAAGCACTATGAAAATCCCTGTCCTGTTTTGTTCTGATCTAATTACCGGTGCATGCAGACCCCAGTCCCGTACCCTCTGCTTCCTCAATCCATCACGACCCCCTCACACGGACCCCCTTAGAGTTGTAAGCCCTTAAGAGGGACAGGAATTGCTTACTCAGAGAGCTAGGTTTTTGGAGACGTGAGTCTGCCTATGCTCCCAGCTGAATAAAGCCCTCCCTTCTACAACTCGGTGTCTGAGGGGTTATGTCTGCAGCTCCTCCTGCTACAGAAGGAGAGCAAGGGAGAGAGGGATGGAGAAATAGAACCAGAAGGACAGAGAGACAGCGATAGAGAGAGAGACAGAGAAGGGGGAGGCGAGAGAGAGGGGGGAAGAGAGAGCCCCACAGTAGAGAGCGAAGTGGAGGTGGAAGTAGAGTAAGGGAGAGGGTGAGGGAGTTGTAGAGCGACAGCGACAGATCCTTGGAGAGGGAGGCTCTGCTCAGGTAGACAGGGCACCTTTCAGCAGGCCGGGGTGGGGTGGAGGGTGCTTGGGCCGGGCTAGAACAGGGGGTCAGGGCCCCCCACCCAGGAAAACCAATGGAGCCCTGAGACGTGTGTGTTTTTTTTTTCTTGAATTGGTTGGTTGCTTTGGGGGTGCGTTTCAGAAGGTCCTTCCTTTGTTTGCTTCTTTCTGTCTCCTTGGTGCCGTGGGCCCCGAGATTTGTAGAGTGTGCTGGTTTGTCTGCTGGGAGCAGTGGCACCGAGCGTGTCCACGGGGCGAGCCCTGGGTCTCTCTCCCGTCCTCAAGACTGGAGTTTACACGAAGTCGGTGGCATTGGGAAAGCGGGTGCACAGGGACGGATTTCCTCGTGGCTGGCGAAGACAGTGTCCTTCCCCTGGGGAAAGCAGCCCACGGGTTCTGGAGTGGAGGTCTTCGCTGGGGTCTGTGGGACCCGCTGTCCCTGCCCGCCCCCTCCCCCGGCTTGGACGGTTGCCGCGTCGCTGGAAGAATGAATAGAATTGCCTGGGAGTCCGGGGAGCGTGAAGACACCCGGGACCTCAGGGAACCCGCGCCTTCGCCCTCGGGGTCGGTCCAGTCCCGCCAGGGTTGGAGCCGGGCTCCTGGTGGGGCTGCGGCGAGTCGGAAAAGGTGGGATGCTGCTGCCTGGCGGTGCTGCAGCGGCGGATCTTCAGGACGAGGTCCTGGGCTTCGGCTGGGGCTCAGGGGTGGTCAAGGGGGAGCAGAGGCGGGGGGCGGTTGGGAAGCACGGAGACAAAAGGGGGAAAGAGGGAGGGAGCAGGAAGCCAAAAGCCTACGGTACCCGCTATTACCAGGCGGAATCCCATCCAGGTACTAACCAGGCCCGACCCTGCTTAGCTTCAACAGATCAGAGGCAAGAGGGCCCGTTCAGGGTGGTGTGGCCTAGACGCCAGCAGCGGCGCCTGGCTGCCCCAAGAGCCTGGCCCAGCCAAGCCCGCACGACTCCAGGCGTCACGGCCACCCCGGGGCCGTGGGTCTCGGATCCGGGACCCCCAGAGACGCTCGCCCGTGCCTCCAGGCAGCTGTCTCCCTCTACACCCGAGCACCGCCGGCCTCCCAGAGAGTCCCGCCGTCACCGGCGGCCAGGCCTGGTGCAGGACCAATGTGGCGCCGCCCTGCTGTTGCTGGGGGGCGCCCGAGGCCTCTGTCCCCTTCCCAGACTTCCGGCTGTCGGGGCGGCCTCCTTTCCGTCCACGTTCCAGTCCTTCCACGAGCTCCCGAGCTCCGGAGCTTCCACCACATCTGCCAGCTCAGGACGGGTCGTGCTCATCCCTTAACTTTTTAACTTTTTGTTGTTTCTATTTATATTTTATTGTGCTATGTCTTGAAATGTTGTCGTAGTTATTACTTTTGATTGGATATTATTTAGTATTCCTACCTTGAATAAGAGTAGTTTACACACCACCCATCTATAGTGTTATCATATTCTGTTTTGTTTTGTATCCTATTAGCAGTGAGGAATTTTTTTTTTACTTTTAGGTGATCATTTATTGCTCGTTAATGTCCTTTTCTTCCTGATTGAAGTACTCCCTTTAGCATTCCTTTAGGACAGGTATGGTATTCATAAAATACTTCAGCTTTTGTTTGTCTGAAAAAGTCAGTATTCTTTTTATTTGAAGAAAATTTTCACTGTATATTCTGTTCTAAGATAAAAGTTATTTTCCTTTAGTACTTTAAATATTTATTGCTTCTCTCTCCTGGCTAGTAGAGTTTCCACTGTAAAGTCTGCTGCCAGACGTGTTGGAGCTCCCCAGTATGGTATTTGTTTCTTTTCTCTTTCTTCCTTTAGAACTTGTCTTTATCTTTGACTTTTGGAAGATCTATTGAATGCTTTGAAGTAGTCTTTTTTGGGTTAAATCTGCTTAATGTTCTATAACATTTTTGTAGTTGGATATGGATATCTTTCTCTAGGTTTGGAAAGTTCTCTGTTATTATCCCTTTGAATAAATTTTTCCACCCCTGCCCCTTTCTCTACATCTTCTTTAAAACCAATAACTCTTAGATCTGTCTTTCTGAGGCTATTTTCTAGATCCTCCCCTGCCTCTTTCTCTACATCTTCTTTAAAACAAATAACTCTTAGATCTGTCTTTGTGAGGCTATTTTCTAGATCCTGTCGGCATGATTGGTTGTTTTTATTCTTTTTCTTTTTCTCTTATATGTATTTTCAAAGAGCCTGTCTTCAAGCTCACTATTTCTTCGCTTGATCCATTCTGCTATTACATGGCTCTAATGCATTCTTCAGCATGTCAATTGCATTTTTCAGCTCAGAATTTCTGCTTAATTTGCTGTAACTATTCCAATCTCTTTGTTGAGTTTAGCTGATAAAATTTGGAATTTCTTTACTTTGTTATCTTAAATTTCTTTCAGTTTTTTTTTTTTTTAAATACAGCTCTTTTGAATTCTCCATCTGAAACATCACATATCTCTTTTTCTCCAGGATTTGTCCTCGGTGCCTTATTTAGTTCACTTGGTAAATTCATGTTTTCCTGGATGGTGTTGATGCTAGTAGATGTTCTTCAGTGTCTGGACATTAAAATCTTGGGCATGCAGCACCATATGAGAGGTTTAAAAAATAAAATTTAAAGAGAGTAAAGGTTAGTATTTATTGTAGTCTTCACTGTCTGGGCTTATTTGTAGCTGTCTTTCTTGGGAAGGCTTTTCACATATTTGAAAAGAGTTGGGTGTTGTGGTCTAAGCCATATCTGCTTTATGGGGGACCTTATACCCAATAATGCTGTAATTCTTCCAGACTCAGAGAAGTACCACCTTGACAGCCTTCAACAAAATCCAGGAGAATTTTCTGGTTTACTAGCCAGAGACTCTTTTTCCCTACCCTTATTTTCTCTCAAAGATACACAGTCTTTCTCTCTGTTCTAAGCCACCTAAAGCTGGGAGAAGAAAGACACAAGCACCCCTGGCCACCACCACTATGACTGTCCTGGATCAGACCTGAAGCTAGCACAGCACGGGTCTTGCTCAAGTCCTGCTGCATGCACTTTCTGACGACTGCCTATGTTCACTCAAGGCCTTTGGTCTCTACAATTAGCAGGTGGCAAAGCCAGACAGGCCTGTGTTCTTTCCTTTAGGGCAGTGAGATCCCTCAGTCCCTGGCTGGGTCCAGAAGTGCCATTCAGAAGTCAGGGCTTTGGCCACTTTTTAATAGGATTTTTTTGTTTTTCTCTTGTAAATTTAAGTTCCTTATATTGAATATTAGATCTTTGTCAGATACATAGTTTGTAAATATTTTTTCCTCATTCTATAGGTTGTTTGTTCACTCTATTGATAATTTCTTTTGCTGAGCAGAAGCTTTTAAGTTTAATTAGATCCTACTTGTCAATAGTTTTATTTGTTGTTTTTGGTGTCTTTATCATGAAATCTTTGCCTCTTTCTATGTCCAGGATGGTATTGTCTAGGTTGTCTTCCAGGGCTTTTATAGTTTTGGGTTTTCAATTTAAGTATTTAATCCATCTTGAGTTGATTTTTGTGTATGGTATAAGCCACCTTCAATCTTCTGCGTATGGCTAGCCAGTTATCCCAGCACCATTTATTGAATAGGGAATCTTCTCCCCATTGCTTGTTTTTGCCAGCTTTGTCAAAGATTAGATAGTTGTAGGTATGTGGTCTTACTTCTAAACTCTCTATTCTGTTCCACTGGTGTATGTGTCTGTTTTTGTACTAGTACCATGCTGTTTTGGTTATTATAGTGCTGTAGTATAGTTTGAAGTCGGGTAATGTGATGCCTCAAGCTTTGTTCTTTTTGCTTAGGATTGCCTTGGCTACTTAGGTTCTTTCTTGGTTCTATATGAATTTTTAAATAGCTTTTTTCTACTTCTGTGAAGCATGTCATTGGTAGTTTAATAGGAATAGCTTTGGACAGTACAACCATTTAAATGATATTAATTCTTTCTCTCCATTAACATGGAATGATTTTTCATTTATTTGTGTCTTCTCTGACTTCTTTGAGCTGTGTTTTGTAATTTTCATTGTAGAGATTTTTCACCTCCCTGGTTAGCTGTATTCATATGTACTTTATTCTTTTTGTGGAAATTGTGAATAAAATTGCCTCTCTGATTTGGCTCTGAGTTTGGCTCTTCTTGGTGAATAGGAATGCTAGCAAATTTTGTACATTGATTTTGTGTCCTGAAACTTTGTGGAAGTTGTTTATCAGCTTAAGGAGTTTTGGGTCACAACTATAGGGTTTAGATAGAGAATTATGTTGTCTGCAAACAGAGGTAGTTGGACTTCTCTTTCTATTTAAATACACTTTATTTCTTTCTCTTGTCTGTTTGCTCCAGAAAGGACTTCTAATATTATGTTGAATAGGAGTGGTGAGAGAGGGCATCCTTGTCTTGTGTGGGTTTCAAGGAGGATGCTTCCAGATTTTGCCCTTTTAGTATAATGTTGGCTGTGAGTTTGTCATAGGTGGCCTTTATTATTTTGAGGTATGTTCCTTTGATACCTCATTTAATTGAGAATTTTTAACATGAAGCTTTGTTGAATTTTACTGAAAGCCTTTTCTGCATCTGTTGAGACAATCACGTGGTTCTTATCTTTAGTTTTATTTATGTTATGAATCACATTTTATTGATTTGCCCATGATGGACCAACCTTCCATTCCAGGGAAGAAGCTTACTTCACTATGGTGAATTAGCCTTTTGATGTGTTGCTAGATACAGTTTGCAAGTATTTTGTTGTGGATTATTGAATGGATGCTCATCAAGGATACTGGCCTTAAGTTTTCTTTTTTTGTTGTGTCACTGCCAGGCATTGGTATCAGGATGTTTCTGGCCTCGTAGAACAAGTTGGGGAAGAGTCCCTCCTCCTCTATTTCTTGAAATAGTTTCAGTAGGACTGGTACTGGCTCTTCTTTGTACATGTGTTAAAATTTGTTAATCTATCAGGTCCTGGGCTTTTTTGGGGAGTTGATAGGCTATTTGTTAGAGATTCAATTTTTGGAGCTCATAATTGTTCTGCTCAGAGACTGAATTTCTTCCTGGTTCAGTCTTGAGAGAGTATATGTGTCCAGGAATTTATTAATCTCTTCTAGGGTTTCTAGTTTGTGTGTATAGAGGTGCTCATAGTAGTTGCTGGTTGTTATTTTTATTTCTTTGGGGTCAGTGGTAACATTCCGTTCATCATTTCTAATTTTGTTTATTTGAATCTTCTCTCTTTTATTCTTTATTAGTCTATCTAGTGCCCTATCTTATTAATTTTTTCAAAAAACCTTGATTAAGTGATCTTTTGAACTTTTCATGTCTCAATTTCTTTCTATTCAGCTCTGATTTTAGTTATTTCTTGTCTTCTATAAGCTTTGTGGTTGAGTTCTTCTTGCTTCTCTAATTCTTTCAGTTGTGATATTAGGTTGTTAATTTGAGATATTTCTAATTTTTCGATATGGGCGTTACTTCTTATGCCCTACTCTAACTTTTGTCCTTCTAGAAAACTCAGAACTGTGCTTTCTAAACCAATTCAAACTTTCTCAGTGAATCAACCTGGTCTCCCTGAGGCAAAGTTCGCAATTTTCCATTACACATGGTTCTCTTTCTCTGTAAGAATATCTAATGCAACAATGCAAGTGTTTCTTTCCCTCCTGGTAATGCGGGAAACACCTTTTGGCTGAGACCGAGACTTAAAACCTTGTTCTTCCAACACTAATGAAGATCTATTTAGAAAGCCTCCATTTTTACAGAAAAGATATATAAACACCAATGAAAATAAATATGAAATTATATGACATGCAATTATATTGTGGGAAGACTGAATAAATAAGTGAACTAAGCTCTAAAAAAAAAGATGATGATATAAAATTATATAGAAATAAAAACCTCGGCTGGTATAGCACAATTAATGTATTAGTAAAGCATGTACATTGTAGAAGGGGCAGGAAGACAGCACACAGAGTGAGACCGGACCAAAAGCTTTAATGGAAGTTCTATACCCTTAAACGAGATTAAAGTGGACTCAGGAAAACATGGGCCACATGAGGGGAAGGACACATGTTCCAGACGGGCCAAAGCTCAGAGGATCTCTACCTTCTCCAGGAGGAAAGGGGAGGCAAAGCAGCAGGCAGAAGACATCACGGCCAGGTCAGCACAGGGCACTCAGGCCAAGCCAGGTGGGCTCCATCCTACAGTTAGTGAGGAGCCACTGCCGGGTGGGCTTTATTCATTAGTTTGTTTTGTTTCCTTTAGTAACGAAGGCACATGATCAAAGTTGACCTTTGTAAGTGCTGCAGCTGAACAAAAAGATGGATATAACCAGTATTTTAAAAATTATGTTGTATAGAGCACTACCCTCAGTGAGATATTAGTAGAACACACATGCACACACACGCACACACACTCACACTGAGCCCAGATTATTCTGGCAAATGCTGGGTTAAGCAAACTAAAAGAAACATCTTTTGTGCTGGACTTCTCAGAACATGGAATGTGGCTATATGACTCATAAAACAGCAAGGTTAAGACAGAGCATGTCATTTTTTCCCAGAAATGTTGAAACACTTTCCTTCCCTTGGCTTCAGTGTCACCTTCTTTCTCCTGGTTCTCCATCAACCTCTTTGGCTGATCCTTCTTGATTTCCTTTTTGACAGTCTGCTGCTGCTCAGCCATTCTCTTTTCATTCCCCATGGATTTCTCAAGTGTGTTTCTATTCCTGCAGATTAAACTTCCCTTGTTTTTCCTGACAACTCTCCTTGTCTGACCCTCCCTGGTTCTAAGGCAGGTTTTCCATCTGTGTGGGCTTTTGGCATCCTGGGATGCTCCCAGCATGTTCCCTGCCACACTTCATCAGGTTTTCTCCGTAGACTCTGCGAGGGCAGCAGCCTTGTCTCCACCATTCCTTCAACGCTCAGCACATAACACGGAAGCTGACTCCATAACATTTAGTTGGCCAACTGAGACTAAATGTATGTTCCTCTAGATCTTAAAAAGTTACGGAAACATAGCACAATAGACAAAAAAATTCTCTTTAGTCAGGAGTTCTCTATATATGTACAACAGTCTGAAGTCATTATTAAAGCAAAATGAAAGAGAAACTGTCACAAAATTCCCTAAGATAAATTATTTTGCTTTAATCTTCAATTCATTATGTGAGATAATCAAGACCATGTGTTATTGTACATATTTCTAGCTTACAACACAATGACCTGATTTTTATTGTTTGAAATAACCGCAATATAAATCAGTTAATTAAAAATTGCATAAATAATCCTTTCAAATAAAATTCTGCCTAAATTTTCCATTACTCATATGTTCAAATGATAATGAGCTCATAGGCTTTTCCAATACCTCAGTCAAAACATTGTACTGATTCCAGCTGTGGGAATACTACCTGAAAGTTATTTTACAGATGGGGAAAAGGTACTTACGTGACGTTGGCCTTTGCACTACTGTGCCCTTTTGGGTCAGGAAAAAGCTGTTCCCTTAAAGTCCTAAAATCTCTTCTGTCAGGTCTGAAGGGTGGGTGGGAAACACAGTTTTATGAATTTTAGCCACAGATGTTTTATTCCTTGCTTAAAGCAGTGACTAGATAAAGGCCACTAGAAGAGCCTCCTATGATTCTTTAGAAGTGTGTGCCTGAGAACATCTTCCTGAAACTCCCTTGTCTCTGCCCAAAATCACCTTAGGTAGGAAAATCAAAACTCAGCAGGCTGAGGAGATCGAAGGGGATCACTGAGCTCTGAGTCTTATGAGAGAAGAGAGAGAGGTCTAAGACTTTTTGTGTATAAATTTAAGGGTTCCAAGTGCAATTTTGCTGTAAGCATGGATGGCATAGTGGTGAAGTCAGGGCTTTTAGGTATCCATCACCAGAATAACGCACATTGTAACCATTAAGTAATTTCTCACTGTTCACCCCTTCCATCCCCTCACCCTGCTGACTCTCCCTTATCATTACACTCTCTACGTCAATATCTACACATCTTTTAGCACCTGCTTATGAGTGATAAAATACGATGTTTACTCTGTGTCTGGCTTGCTTCACTTACAACAACGGCCTCCAGTTCCATCCATGTGTCTGCAAAAGTTATGATTCTCTTGTTTTTTATGCCTGAATAGTATTTCATTGCGTATATTTTCTACATTTTCTTTCTCCAGTCATTTGTTGATGGACATTATGTTGATTTTATATCTGTGCTACTGTGAATAGTGTTGCAACAAATACACAAGTACAGTTATCTTTCTGATACATTGATTTCTTTTCCTTTGCATAAATACTCAGTGGTGGGATTGCTGAATCAGACAGAGCCAATAGATGATCAGTAATGGTGGCCAATCATCAGCTAGAAACAAAGTACTTAGCAGAGCTTGAAAACACCAAAACTCTGAGGCCACTGACCTTCCAAAACTTCAACAGCCCTGAGTGAAAAGTCCAAACACATTTATCTACCATTTGAAGACGCTTTATTGTCTGTCCTCTGTGCATCTCAGTAGTCTCTTTTTACCACACTGTCTATATACTGCATAAGCCATTTATATGAAACTATCTGACACTCCAAGGCATCTTATACTATGTAGTCAACCACGTATCCCTAGTACCTAGCACAGTCCTGGCATATAGTTTGCTACTAAACTTTTGCAGAATGAAGGAATTATCTTGTATCCAGGTTCCAAGTTTTAAGGTGATTCTTCACTAAAAAAAAAGTATTACAGTTCACAAATAATCTACTTCCCTTTTTACAAATGGGATCGATTTTAATCTTATCTCCTAATAACATTACTTTCATTTACTCCGATCTAAATATACTGTCCTAAGAGAGCAATTAGAAAGAGAGTTGAAGCTGGAGTTTGAAGAATTGTACATGGTCCTGTGATCCCCTACCTTGTTTTAACCTGAGTGACTCTCTCCTAGCGGAGAGAGAGCCGGAGAGACTCCATTTTAGTTTCTTCAAGTGCAGCCCCCATTACCTCCCTCCCTTAAGGGCGTAACTAGTGTAAACTGACTCAAAGCACGTCCAGGAATGCACTTACTGATAAGATATTGAGGCAAGCTGCACCAGCAGCTCCTGGGGACGCGCTCGGTGAATGTCAGGCAAAACCCCTGCATTTCTCTTTTTGTGATAGTTTAAGCCCCTGCACCTGGAACTGTTTATTTGTTTTGTAACTGCTTTTGTAACCAATTAATTTTTTAACTATTTGCCAGCTCTGCTTCTGTAAAAATTGTTTCAGTTAAACTTTCCCCTCCCCTATTTAGACAACAGAATAAAAACAAAACCAGCCCCTTCCTCAGGGCCAAGAGAATTTTGAGCGTTAGCTGCCCTCGGTCGCCGGCTAATAAAGGACTCCTTAATTTGTCTCAAAGTGTGCCGTTCCTCTATAACTCGCTTGGTTACAACAGTCCAGACTGTGGCCTGAGGTGCATCGCCCACCTGAGCTTCATCTGTTAGGTATGTCAGGGAAGATAAGCAGGGTGAGAGTGGCCTCATCAGAGGACCCCAGATCTCTGGCTTCCCCATCTGGCAAGTGCACCTCTGTGAACAAAGACTTCAGAGCCAGATGACAAGAACGGCCCAAGGAGTCCACTAGGAAAACCTGGGCCCAGTGTACATCAATGCAGAGCATCAAGCATGGTGTAACAGTAGCACAGTTGCCTATTCCTGTTCAGAGATTACTGCATCTCACACACTGTAAAATGAGGAAATGCAGAGAAGCAGATGTAACTGAAGAAGACAGCAGGAGCAACAAGGAAGGACAACCACGACCTATGAAGGCACTATGCCAGAGACGCCTGGACCCAACGCTAGGCTTAGTGCCTTTTATACTCTTGGGACCCAGCGCTTTCCCTCTCCATCACAATGCATACTTGACATTATTTGTTGTTTAAAATATTGTCCTTAGTTTTCACCTTTCCTAGGAGACACAGGCAGACACTGTGACACTACAGCTTCTGGCACACAGTAGGTGCATCACAAACATCTGCTGAGTTCACACACTCTTGCCTTCTCAAACCTTCTTGTCAAGTCTTCAGTGAAAAGGAATTGCTGATTGAGCAAGAATTAAACTTCTAGAGACTCCTGGATCCACTGAAGTTTGAGACAAGTTGAGATTTGTTTACTGCCATATTCCTAGCTCAGAGCATACTGTAGTCACTTAAAAAATGTTTGCTGAATCAGTGAGTGAATTGATTCATACGTCATACTTAGCTATATATTTTCTGAGAAAAATTGATAAATTTAATAGTTTATTTCTACTATAATTTTACTTTACTTACTCAACGAACCTGACAATTCAACTCGGTGCCAAGCACACTGCTGCTGAAGGAAAAGAGGTATAAGATACGACTTCTGTCTACAAGAAAGACACAGTCTAAAAAGTAGAAACATATGAATAAATTATAACAATAAATAGGCTAAATTCAAAATCAGAGGGGTTTGTTTCTATTTTAAACAGCTCTAGTCAGGAAGTGTTAGAAAGTTCTAAACAGGAAATGTTCCAACACAGCATCCAAGCATGAAGCAGGAGACACCCATAATTGAGTTTGCTGCCACCAACCCCAACAGCAAGAATTCCAGTCCCGCTGCTGCAAAGTAAGTGTCACTCTGATTTTATTACTGCTGTGTAACCCAGTTTTAGACTCTCTGGTTCTCTCTTAATATTCTAAAAAACTGTTAAAGAGAAAATATTATTATGGTGATGAGCCCATCCACTGCAGCCATCTCAACATCATACCAATTATAAGCCCTATCATTTAAATAGAAAACTGTTAGTTTAACTTATTTATCCAAATATCAGTATTAGATAAACATGTTTGTCATCAGACTTTGGATTTGTGGGTTAAATAGCATATAAATATGATTAGAGCCTTAAAGTTTACACTTCTCTGGTTTGCTCAAATTTTTTTCAAAATAGCGTATGCCTTTCTAAAAAATTGTTAGTATATTTTTTAAAATGAACATTAATATATATATTTTCCAGAAACAAAATGCAGCTCCCATTGGTAAATGATGATGTTGAGATAAAACAGACAACTTATCTTGGAAACCATTTAATCAGTGCTCACTTTTGCACTCTTTCCAGAAATGTCAATGGCTTTAAAATGTAGAAGTATATTATACAACTAAACTTACACTTATTCAGTA
The DNA here is from genome assembly GCF_028858775.2 of Pan troglodytes. Classification (NCBI taxonomy): domain Eukaryota; kingdom Metazoa; phylum Chordata; class Mammalia; order Primates; family Hominidae; genus Pan; species Pan troglodytes. Next base: position 35,072,064 of record NC_072419.2, read on the forward strand.
TTGTGCAATATTTAGTACTTGTTCTAGCTATCTCTTGCTGAATAGTAAGCCATTCCAAAACTTAAGGAATTATTTATTGTTTAATATTGTTTATTGTTATTATTTGTTCAGTGATTTTAAATAATGTTATATCTCATGGTTTTGTGGGTTGATGGGCACTACAAAAGTTCTCTTTTGGAGTCTTTCTTGCAGTTGCTGTTGGTTGGCTGCTGCTGAACTCACCTGAAAGCTCCACTAGACTAAAGAGCCTAGACGGGTCACTCATATGGCTGGCAGTGCATATTGGCTGCTGAGTGTGATGCCTATCTGACCTGTCCATGCTATCTGGAGTGCTCACAACTTGGTAGTTGGTCCCAAGACACACAGGCAAATACTACAAAGCTTCTTAAGACCTAGCCTTGGAGGTCCTAGAATACAACTTCTGCTCCATCCTATTGGTAAAGCAAGTCATTGTGACCAGCACAGATTCAAGAAACTGGAGATTCGACTCCAGCTGTCAATGTAAAGAGCAGCATGTGCATGCAGGGAGGAAAGAAATTGAGGGCATCATCTTGAAAACTATCATAACACATTATTATTCCAACGAATGAACATTATGTTTTAGATGGGTAGTACTAGCTACTCGTCTCTCCCCCAGAAACCCAAGCTAAGCATGGACATATTGAAGAGAATGTCAGCACCATTAAAAAAACTCTAGAAAAATCACATGTGATGACTGAGGTTAATTCAGTCTGTCAATTATATCAATATAATTCCCTTCTTGTAACCCTAAATAAGGTGAAGCAGAATTGAATTCTACAAAAGCTTTTCATCTGTTTTCCTATGGAATAATTAACAAACCTAATAAATGTATAAATAGTATGAAGTCCAATTTATTTTAGATTTTTACCTTTTAATTTCAAAGCTTATAGAAATCCAGAGAACTAATCATCATAGTCCGTAATGCCTGGACCAGAAGTCCTTGTTCTAAGAGTATCTTGTGGCATGCTAAAAATGTATTACTAACTAGGAAATTTAAAACTTTTTTGTTAGTGATTTTAAGAGAGCTGACTAGCTCATCACCACAATTCACACAGATTAAGAATGGAGATTACTCTGTTGAGTGGATTCACAGTGATCAGAAAAAAAAATCACAAAAGAGGGAAGGAGATAGAGAAGGGGAAACATACTCTCAATCCCTACGATTAAAGTGATTTTTTGAATGGTTTGATTTTGTATTTGCAAAGGAAAGGCAGCTTATTGTGATGGAATAAGAATCCCACTTCTGTATATATATATATATATATATATATATATATATATTTTTTTTTTTTTTTTGAGACGGAGTCTGGCTCTGTCGCACAGGCTGGAGTGCAGTGGTGCGATCTTGGCTCACTGCAAGCTCTGCCTCCTGGGTTCACGCCATTCTCCTGCCTCAGCCTCCCGAGTAGCTGGGACTACAGGCACCCGCCACCACGCCCGGCTAATTTTTTGTATTTTTTGTAGAGACAGGGTTTCACCGTGTTAGCCAGGATGGTCTCGATCTCCTGACCTTGTGATCCTCCCACCCCAGCCTCCCAAAGTGCTGGGATTACAGGCGTGAGCCGCTGTGCCCAGCTTGTCTTCTTTTGAGAAGTGTCTGCTTATGTCCCTTGTCAATGTTTTAATGGGGTTGTTTTCTTAATGTTCAACATCACTAATCATCAGAGAAATGCAAATCAATGTGAGATACCATCTCATATTAGTCAGAATGGCTACTATTAAAAAGTAAAAAAAAAATAACAAATTCTGGTTAGACTTCAGAGAAAATGAAATGCTTATACACTGTTGGTGAGAATGTAAATAGTTCAGCCACTGTGAAAAGCAGTTTGGAGATTTTTCAAAGAATTTAAAACAGAAGTACTATTCAACCAGCAATTCCATTGCTGAGTATATATCCAAAAGAAAATTAAAAATTCTACAAAAAGAAACCCCACATGCACTTGTATATGCATCATATTGCTACTCACAATAGGGAAGGCATGGAATTAACTTATGTGTGAATCAATAAATTGGATAGAAATATGTGCCACATATACACCATAAAATACTATGCACACATTAAAAAGAATACAATCATGTCCTGTCCAGCAACATGCATACGTCTGGAGGCCATTATCCTAGGGAAATTAATACAGGAACAGAAAACCAAATACCACATGTTCTTGCCTATAAGAAGGATCTAAACATGGGGTACTCATGAATATAAAGATGACAGCAATAGACACTGAGAACTACTAGATGAAGGAGGGAAGGAGGAGGGCAGGAGGTGAGAAACTATGAGTGCTATGCTTACTGCCTAGGTGATGGGATCTATTATATCCCACATTGTTCAGCATCACACAATATATCCATGTAATAAACCTGCCAATATACTCCCTGAATCTAAAAAAATTTAAGGCAGAGACAGAATAAGAGGGCAGAATAGAAGCCTGCATTCTCAACCACCACACAAAAACACCAAATTTTCACAACTCACTACATTCAAGAAGCACTGTCAAAGGGACCAAAAATTGGGTGAGTAATCACAGTACCTGGTATTAACTTCATATCACTGAAACAGACATTGGAGAAGACAAACAAATAAAAGATGGTCTAGAAGCACGGATGCCACCTCTTTTTCAACCACCAGTAGTGGCTACATCATGCAGAGATAGTATGTTTGGGAGAGGGAGAGCATAGTTTGTGAGGCTTTGCAATAAACTCAGTACTACCCTGTCACAGTGAAAAGCAGAACCAGACTGTACTCAGCTGACATCTGCCAATGGGGGGAGCACTTGCATTGGCCTTAGAAAGAGGAAAACCTCCCATCTTAGTGTTGGGAGCTTGAGTTTTCACAAGTCTTGCCATCATGAGTTGACATGCTATTGGACTCTAAGAGAACTTAAGGGCAGTCTGGGCCACAAGGACTTCAATTATTAGGCAATTCATATTCTGAGCTGGACTCAGAGCCAGTGGAATGTGGAGGGTGGGGAGAATGGGGTCTACTGAGACAGCAGCCAGAAAAGCTAAGGGAGTGCTCACAATACCACTCCCCCACTCCCACCTAGCAGCAGCCACAAAACACAGAGAAACCTGTGAATTTGGGAGAGGGAGAGCACAGTGACTGGAGGACTTTTCATTAAACTCAGTGCTGCCATGTCAGTAAAGACCTGGCAGAATTCATCACCTGCTGACTAAAGAACCCCTGTACCCAGAATAAAAAACAGTGACAACCAGGTAATACACCATGGGCATTGGACTCTGAGAAGCGCTAACTTCAGGTGTGACCCAGTACATTTCTAGCTGTGGTAGCTACGGTGAAAGACTTCTGTTTGAGAAAAGCAGGGGGGAAAGTAAAGGTTCCACTGCGTTGCACCTGATATGCCAGCTCAACCACAGTGGGGTAGAGCACCAAGCGGATTCTTAGAGTCCCTAAGTCCAGGCCTAGAGTCTTCTTGGTCAGCATTTCTGCACTTGCCCTGGGCCAAAGGTCGAGTCCCAGGCATTGCAGAATTTATCACAAGCTAATTAAAGAGTCCTTGGGCTTTAAGTGAGAAAGTGATGATGATTTGATGGAAACCCCCCATGGGCCAGTAGTGTTGGCAGTCATAGAAGAGGCTCTTCTGCCTGCAGACAGGGGAAGGAAGAGTAGAAAATACTTTGTCTTATTCCCTAAGTGCCAGGTTAGCTACAATAAAATAGAAGAGCAGGTAAATTTTGAAGATCCTATGCTTTAATCTCTGGCTCCCAGGTAGCATCTGTGGACCCACTCATGGCTAGGGGAACTTGCCACCCTATAGGCAGAGACACAAACCTGGCTGTCTTTGCCACCTATTAATCACAGAGTCCTAGGGCTTTGAATCAACTTATATGGTAGCCAAGTAGTGCTTACAGTGGGCCTTGAGTGAGACCAAGTTCTGTGCCTACTTCAGGTGTGAACCAGCACAGTCTCAGTGGTGGTGGCCACAGGAGTGCTTATGTTACCCCAACCCCAGCTTCACATGTCTCAGCACACAAAGAGTGACTGCTGATTTGAGAGAAAGTAAGGTAAGAGAACAAGAGTCTCTACTTGATAAATCAACAGAACTTTTCTTGATGTTAATCCAAGGCCACCAAGGCAGTACCTCTATGTGTTTGCATAAACAACTTTGCTATTGGGTTTGGGGGCCAAGTTTCTTTGAATACCTGGAAAGTGTTCCCAAAGATAATGGGCACTAACAAGCCCAGACTGTGAAGACTACAATAAAGACTGAACTCTTCAATGCCCAGATACAGATGAACATCTACAAGTATCAAGGCCATCCAGGAAAACATTACCTCACCAAACAAGCTAAATAAAGCACCAGGGACAAATCCCGGAAAAACAGAGATGTGTGACCTTTCATACAGGAAATCCAAAATAGCTGGTTGAGGTAATTCAGAGAAATGTACAATGTAAGACAGAGAAGGAATTCAAAATTCTATCAGATAAATTTAACAATGAGATTGAAATAAAAAGAATAAAGCAGAAATTATGAAGTTAAAATGCTATTGTCATATTGAAGAATGGATCAGAATTACTTAAAAGAATTGACCAAGGAGAAGATAGATTTAGTGAACTTGAAGTCAGACTATTTAAAAATACAAAGTCAGGTGAGATAAAAAAGAATAAAAAATAAAGCATGCCTATAGAATTTAAAAAATAGCCTCAAAATAGCAAATCTAAGAGTTATTGGTCTTAAAGAGGAGGTTGAAAAAGAGATGAGCTGAACATTTATTTAAATAAATAATACTAAATAATATTAAACAATTCCTCAACATTTGATATCAACATTCGAGTAACAGAAAGTTACAGAACATAAAGCAGATTTAACCCAAAGAAGACCACCTCAAGGCACTTAACTGAACTCCCAAAAGTTAAGGATAAAGAAATGATTCTCAAAGCATCGAGAGAAGAGAAACAAATAACTTTCAGTGGAACTCCAATACATCTGACAGCAGACTTTTCAGGGGAAAATTGACAGGCTGGGAGACTGGCGTGACATATTTAAAAAGCTGAAGGAAAAAAAGACTTTTACTTTAGAATAATGTATCTGGCAGAAACGTCCTTTAAACTTGACGGAAAAATAAGAACTTTTTCTGACAAACAAAACCTGAGGGATTTCATTAACACCAGACCTGTCCTACAAGAAATGCTACAGGGATAACCTAACCTAAAAGAAAAAAAGTAAGTGAGCAATAAGAAATCATCTGACGGTACAGAACTCACTAGCAATAGCACATGGAAAAACACTGAATATTATAATATGGTAATTATGGGGTGCAAAAATCTCAAATAGAAAGAGTAAACATATGAATTTTAAAGTAGTTTTTCCAATTCTGTGAAGAAAGACATTGGTAGCTTGATGGGGATGGCATTGAATCTGTAAATTACCTTGGGCAGTATGGCCATTTTCACGATATTGATTCTTCCTACCCATGAGCTTGGAATGTTCTTCCATTTGTTTGTAACCTCTTTTATTTCATTGAGCAGTGGTTTGCAGCTCTCCCTGAAGAGGTCCTTCACATCCCTTGTAAGTTGGATTCCTAGGTATTTTATTCTCTCTGAAGCGATTGTGAATGCGAATTCACTCATGATTTGGCTCTCTGTTTGTCTGTTATTTGTGTATAAGAATGCTTGTGATTTCTGTACATTGATTTTGTATCCTGAGACTTTGCTGAAGTTGCTTATCAGCTTGAGATTTTGGGCTGAGACGATGGGGTTTTCTAGATATACAATCATGTCATCTGCAAACAGGAACAATTTGACTTCCTCCTTTCCTAATTGAATACCCTTTATTTCCTTCTCCTGCCTGATTTCCCTGGCCAGAACTTCCAACACTATGTTGAATACGAGTGGTGAGAGAGGGCATCCCTGTCTTCTGTCAGTTTTCAAAGAGAATGCTTCCAATTTTTGCCCATTCAGTATGACATTGGCTGTGGGTTTGTCATAGATAGCTCTTATTATTTTCAGATACGTCCCATCAATACCTAATTTATTGAGAGTTTTTAGCGTGAATGTTGTTGAATTTTGGCAAAGGCCTTTTCGGCATCTGTTGAGATAATCATGTGGTTTTCGTCTTTGGTTCTGTTTATATGCTGGATTACATTTATTGATTTGCGTATATTTAACCAGCCTTGCATCCCAGGGATGGAGCCCACTTGATCATGGTGGATAAGCTTTTTGATGTGCTGCTGGATTCGGTTTGCCAGTATTTTATTGAGGATTTTTGCATCAATGTTCATCAAGGATATTGGTCTAAAATTCTCTTTTTTGGTTGTGTCTCTACCCGGCTTTGGTATCAGGATGATGCTGGCCTCATAAAATGAGTTAGGGAGGATTCCCTCTTTTTCTATTGATTGGAATAGTTTCAGAAGAAATGGTACTAGCTCCTCCTTGTACCTTTGGTAGAATTCGGCTGTGAATCCATCTGGTCCTAGGCTTTTTTGATTGGTAAGCTATTGATTATTGCCTCAATTTCAGAGCCTGTTATTATTCTATTCAGAGATTCAACTTCTTCCTGGTTTAGTCTTGGGAGGGTGCAGGTGTCGAGGAATTTATCCATTTCTTCTAGATTTTCTAGTTTATTTGCATAGAGGTGTTTATAATATTCACTGATGGTAGTTTGTATTTCTGTGGGATCGGTGGTGATATCACCTTTATCATTATTTATTGCATCTATTTGATTCTTCTCCCTTTTCTTTATTAGTCTTGCTAGTGGTCTATCAATTTTGTTGATCTTTTCAAAAAGCTAACTCCTGGATTCATTGATTTTTTGAAGTGTTTTTTGTGTCTCTATTTCCTTCAGTTCTGCTCTGATTTTAGTTATTTCTTGCCTTCTGCTAGCTTTTGAATGTGTTTGCTCTTGCTTTTCTAGTTCTTTTAATTGTGATGTTAGGGTGCCCGTATTTGATCTTTCCTGCTTTCTCTTGTGGGCATTTAGTGCTATAAATTTCCCTCTACACACTGCTTTGAATGCGTCCCAGAGATTCTGGTATGTTGTGTCTTTGTTCTCGTTGGTTTCAAAGAACATCTTTATTTCTGCCTTCATTTCGTTATGTACCCAGTAGTCACTCAGGAGCAGGTTGTTCAGTTTCCATATAGTTGAGCGGTTTTGAGTGAGTTTCTTAATCCTGAGTTCTAGTTTGATTGCACTGTGGTCTGAGAGACAGTTTGTTACGATTTCTTTTCTTTTACATTTGCTGAGGAGTGCTTTACTTCCAACTATGTGGTCAGTTTTGGAATAGGTGTGGTGTGGTGCTGAAAAGAATGTGTATTCTGTTGATTTGGGGTGGAGAGTTGTGTAGATGCCTATTAGGTCCGCGTGGTGTAGAGCTGAGTTCAGTTCCTGGATATCCTTGTTAACTTTCTGTCTCATTGATCTGTCTAATATTGATAGTGGAGTGCTAAAGTCTCCCATTATTATTGTGTGGGAGTCTAAGTCTCTTTGTAGGTCTCTAAGGACTTGCTTTATGAATCTGGATGCTCCTGTATTGGGTGCATATATATTTAGGATAATTAGCTCTTCTTGTTGAATTGATCCCTTTACCATTATGTCATGGCCTTCGTTGTCTCTTTTGATCTTTGTTGGTTTAAAATCTGTTTTATCAGAGACTAGGATTGCAACCCCTGCCTTTTTTTTGCTTTCCATTTGCTTGGTAGATCTTCCTCCATCCCTTTATTTTGAGACTGTGTGTGTCTCTGCATATGAGATAGGTTTCCTGAATACAGCACATGGATTGGTCTTGACTGTTTATCCAATTTGCCAGTCTGTGTCTTTTAATTGGAACATTTAGCCCATTTACATTTGAGGTTAATATTGTTATGTGTGAATTTGATCCTGTCATGATGATGTTAGCTGGTTATTTTGCTCGTTAGTTGATGCAGTTTCTTCCTAGCATCAACGGTCTTTACAATTTGGCATTTTTGCAGTGACTGGTACCGGTTGTTCCTTTCCATGTTTAGCACTTCCTTCAGGAGCTCTTTTAGGGCAGACCTGACGGTGACAAAATCTCTCAGCATTTGCTTGTCTGTAAAGCATTTTATTTTTCCTTCACTTATGAAGCTTAGTTTGGCTGGATATGAAATTCTGGGTTGAAAATTCTTTTCTTTAAGAATGATGAATATTGGCCCCCACTCTTTTCTGGCTTGTAAAGTTTCTGCTGATCGATCAGCTGTTAGTCTGATGGGCTTCCCTTTGTGGGTAACCTGACCTTTCTCTCTGGCTGCCCTTAACATTTTATCCTCATTTCAACTTTGGTGAATCTGACAATTATGTGTCTTGGAGTTGCTCTTCTCAAGGAGTATCTTTGTGGCATTCTCTGTATTTCCTGAATCTGAATGTTGGCCTGCCTTGCTAGATTGGGGAAGTTCTCCTGGATAATATCCTGCAGAGTGTTTTCCAACTTGGTTCCATTCTTCCTGTCACTTTCAGGTACACCAATCAGACGTAGATTTGGTCTTTTCACATAGTCCCATATTTCTTGGAGGCATTGTTCATTTCTTTTTATTCTTTTTTCTCTAAACTTCTCTTCTCACTTCATTTCATTCATTTCATCTTCCATCACTGATACACTTTCTTCTGGTTGATTGAATCAACTACTGAGGCTTGGGCATTCATCACGTATTTCTCATGCTCTGGTTTTCAGCTCCATCAGGTCCTTTAAGGGCTTCTCTTCTTTGTTTATTCTACTTAGCCATTCATCTAATTTTTTTTCAAGGTTTTTAACTTCTTTGCCATGGCTTCAAACTTTCTCCTTTAGCTTGGAGTAGTTTGATCGTCTGAAGCTTTCTTCTCTCAACTCGCCAAAGTCATTCTCCATCCAGCTTTGTTCCATTGCTGGTGAGGAGCTGCATTCCTTTGGAGGAGGAGAGGCACTTTGACTTTTAGAGTTTCCAGTTTTTCTGCTGTTTTTTCCCCATCTTTGTGGTTTTATCTACCTTTGGTCTTTGTTGATGGTGATGTACAGATGGGTTTTTGGCGTGGATGTGCTTTCTGTTTGTTAGTTTTCCTTCTAACAGACAGGACCCTCAGCTGCAGGTCTGTTGGAGTCTGCTGGAGGTCCACTGCTGACCCTGTTTTCCTGGGTATCAGCCGCAGTGGCTGCAGAACAGCAGATATTGCTGAACCGGAAGTGCTGCTGCTTGATTGTTCCTCTGGAAGTTTTGTCTCACAGGAGTACCTGGCCATGTTAGGTGGTGGTCTGCCCCTACTGGGGGTGCCTCCCAGTTAGGCTACTCAGGGTTCAGGGACGCAGTTGAGGAGGCAGTCTGCCCATTCTCAGATCTCCAGCTGCATGCTGGGAGAATCACTACTCTCTTCAAAGCTGTCAGACAGGGACATTTAAGTCTGCAGAGAATTCTGCTGCCTTTTGTTTGGCTATGCCCTGCCCCCAGAGGTGGAGTCTACACAGGCAGGCAGGCCCCTTGAGCTGAAATGGGCTCCACCTAGCTCGAGCTTCCAGGCTGCTTTACCTACTCAAGCCTCAGCAATTGCAGGGGACCCTCCCCCAGCCTCGCTGCCACCTTGCAGTTTGATCTCAGACTGCTGTGCTAGCAATGAGTGAGGCTCTTTGTGCGTAGGACCCTCCAAGCCATGTGTGAGATATAATCTCCTGGTGTGCCGTTTGCTAAGACCATTGGAAAAGTGCAGTATTAGGGTGGGAGTGACCCAATTTTCCAGGTGCCATCTGTCACCCCTTTCTTTGACTAGGAAAGGGAATTCCCTGACCCCTTGTGCTTCCTGGGTGAGGTGATGTCTAACCTTGCTTCTGCTCATGCTCAGTGCACTGTACCCACTGTGCTGCACCCTCTGTCTGACACTCCCCAGTGAGATGAACCCAGTACCTCATTTGGAAGTGCAGAAATCACCCATCTTCTGTGTCACTCATTCTGGGAGCTGTAGACTGGAGCTGTTGCTATTTGGCCATCTTGGCTCCAAACTCTGTTTGGCTTGTTTCTTTCTTTATGCAATCAGTGTTAAATTGTCCACAGTCTAAAATCATGTATTATATTATTTTCAAGCCTTATGGTAATTTCAAGTCAAAAAGTGTACCACAGATGTACAAAAAGTAAAAAGCAAGAAATTAGATTATAATTCAGGAGAAATCACCTTCACTAAAAGGAAGACAGGAAGAAAGGAAAGAAGGAAGAGAGGACAGAAATCAATCAGAAAGCAAATAAAAAATTGCAGGAGTAAGTGCTTATCACTGATAACATTGAATTTAAATGAACTGTATACTCCAGTCAAAAGAAAAATAGTGGATGAATGGATAAAGAAGCAGAACAATAATCTGTGACCTACCAAAAAAACACACTTTACCTATAAAGATACATTTAGACTGAAATTAAAAGGATGGAAAAATTATTCCATGCCAATAGAGACCAAAAAAAGCAGAAATAGCCATACTTATACCAGACAAAAATAGATTTCAACAAAAGACTGTAGGAAGAAATTTAAAGGTCATTATATAATAATAAAGAGATCAATTCATCAAGAAGATATAATAATTGAAAATATATATGCACCCAACACTAAAGCATCTAGATAAATGAAGCAAGTATTACAAGAGCTAAAGAAAGAGACCTCAATACAATAATGGCTGGACACTTCAACACCCCACTTTAGTCATTGGATAGACCTTCCAGACAGAAAATAAACAAAGAAACGTCAGACTTAATCTGTACTATAGAACAAATGAACCTAATAGATATTTACAGAAAATTTCTTCCAACAGCTGCAGAATACACATTCTTCTCCCCAGCACATGGGTTATTTTCAAGGATAGACCATATGTTAAGTAACAAGTCTAAAAACATTCCAAAAAATTGAAGTAATATCAAGGATTTTCTCTGACTACAGGGGATAAAACTAGAAATCAATTAAAAAAGAATTTAAGAAACTATACAAACACATGGACATTAAACAATATGCTCCTGAATGATTAGTAGGTCAATAAAAAAGTTAAGAAGAAAATAGAAAAATTTCTTGAAACAAATGATAATGGAAACATAGCATAGAAAATCCTATGGAGTATAGTAAAAGAGGTACTGTTATAAAAGGAAAATTTATAACTGTAAGTGCCTATATAAAAAACAGAAAGACTTCAAATAAATAACCTAAAAATACATCTTAATTAATTAGAATAAAAAGACCAAACCTAACCCAAAATTAGAAGAAAAGAAATAGTAAAGATTAGAGCAGAAGTAGATAAAGTTAAAATGATGAAAATAATGTAAAGAATTAATGAAAGAAAAAGTTGATTTTTTGAAAAGTGAAACAATTGACAAATATTTAAACAGGCTAACTAAAAAACAGAAAAGATACAAATTAGTAAAATCAGAGGTGAAAAAGGAGACATTAAAAGTAACACTTCAGAAAAGCAAAGGATCATTAGTGAATACTATCAGCAATTGTGTGACAACAAATTAGAAAACCTAGAGGAAATTAATTCTTAGACACACACAACTTACCAAGATTGAACTAGGGAAAAATCTAAAACCTGAACAGACCAATAACGATTAACAAAATTAAAACCTTAATAAAAAAGTCTGTAGGACCAGACTGAAAACTAGAGAAGGAAAGAACATTTCCGAACTCATTCTTTGAGGCTAGTATTACCCTTGATATCAAAACCAGACAAAGACATATTAAAAAAAGCAAACTACAGGCCCATATCTGAGAATATTGGTGCAAAAATTTGCAAAACACCTAGCAAACTGAATTAAACAATACATAAATAGGTAATTCATAATGACCAAGTGGGATTTATCCCAGGGATGCAAGGATGGTTCAACATGCGAATCAATCGATGTGATAGATCACATAAAGAGAATGAAGGGGCCAGGCAAAGTGGATCACACCTGTAATCCCAGCAATTTGGGAAGCCGAGGTGGGTGGATCACCTGAGGTCAGGAGTTTGAAACCAGTCTCCCAGCATGGCAAAGACCCATCTGTACTAAAAATACAAAAATTAGCCAGGTATGGTGGTGAGAACCTGTAATCCCAGCTCCTCGGGAGGCTGAAGAAGCAGAATCACTTGAATCAGGGAGGCAGAGTTTGCATTGAGCTGAGATCATGCCATTGCACTCCAGCCTGGGTGACAGAGGGAGACTTCATCTAAAAACAAAAAACAAAAAACAAAACAAAACAAAACAAAAATCACAGACAAATCCATATAATCATTTCAATTATGCTAAAAAAGTTTTGATAAAATTTAATATTCTTTAATAATAAAAACCCTTTGAAAACTGGGTATGGAATGAACATACTTCAACGTAATAAAAGTCATATATGACAGACCCACAGCTAGTATCACACTAAGTGGGGAAAAACTAAAAGCCTTTCCTCTAAAATCTGGAAGATGACAAGAATGTCCACTTTTACCACTGTTATTCAACATAATGCTGAAAGTCCTATCTGGAGCAATCAGACAGGAGAAAGCAATAAAATGCATCCCAATTGGAAAAGAAGTCAAATTACCTTTTTTTTCTTTTGTGCCAATGTTATAATGTTATATTGGAAAAAGTATAAAGACTCCTCTGATAGGGTTTGAATGTGTGTCCCCTCCCAAATCTCATATTTAAATATAATTCTCATTGTTGGAGATGGGCCTGGTGAAAAGTGATTTAACCATTGGGGTGGATTACTCATGAATGGCTTAGCACCATCCCATTTGGTGCTATCCTCATGATAGTGAGTGAGTTCCCATAAGATCTGGTTATTTAAAACTGTGTAACAACTCGCCCCTCTGTTTCTTGCTCCTGCTTTTTGCCCTGTGATGTGCAAGATTCTGCTTCAACTTCTGCCATGACTGTAAACTTCCAGAGACCTCCCCAGAAGCATATTCCAGGACTATGTCTTCTCTAAAGCCTGTAGAATCATAAGCCACTTAAACCTACTTTGTAAAAAATAAATTATCCAGTCCCACTCTCATAGTGATGCAAAAATAGCTTAATACAGAAAATTGGCACCAAGGAATGGAAAATGCTTATAAGAATACCCCAAAATGTGGAATCAGCTTTGTAATTGGGTAAACAGGCAGAAGTTGGAAGAATTTGTAGGATTCAGAAGACAGAAAAACGAGGGAAAGTTGAGATTTTCTTAGAGACTGGTTGAATGTCTGTGACCAAAATGCTGATAGTGATCTGGACAGTGAAGGCTGGGCTAAGGAGGTCTCAGATGAAAACTAGAAACTTACTGGGACTGAAACAAAGGTCATGCACGTTGTCTTAGCAAAGTGCTTGGCTGAATTTCTGTCATGCTCTAGGGATATATAAAAGTTTGATTTTGAAATTGATGATTTAGTGTTTCTGTTGGAAAAATATCTAAGCAGCAAAGCATTTGTGATATGGACTGGCTGCTTCTAACAACCTATGCTCACATGTTCTAGCAAAAAAAAAAAAATAATAATTAGTAACTTATACTTACACAAGAAGCATAGTGTAAAAGCTTGAAAACTTTGCAGCCTAGTCATGTGGCTGAAATATAAAAAGCTTTCATGAGAGGAACTCAAGCAGGATATGGGTCAACCACTTGTTAGAGATATTTGTATAACCTAAAAAAAAGCAAGTGGTGATAGCCAAGACAATGGGAAAGAGGAATTGAAGGCATTTTAGAAATCTAAAAGCCAGCCCCCCATCACAGGCCCTGAGGCCTAAAAGAAGAGAATAGTTTCTGGGATCAGGTCCAGGAACTGCTGCCTTGGGTAGCTTTGGAACAAGGCTCCTGCATCCTGGCCACTGCTTCAGCTCCAGGTGTAGGTCAAATTGACCCAGTTACAACTCCAGTCACTGCTTCAGAGGGTGCAAGCCATAACCTTGGTAGCTTCCATGTGGTGTTAGGCCTGTGGGTTTACCAAATGCAAGTAGTTGAGACTTGGGAGCCTCCACCTTTATTTCAAAGGATGTATGAAAAAGCCAGGATGTGCAGGCAGAAGCATGCTGCAGGGGTGGAGCCCTCTTGGAGATCCTCTACTAAAACAATGGAGAAAAGAAATGTAGGGTGACAGTCCCCAGGCAGTCTCCCCACTGGGTCATGGCCTAGTAGATCTGTGAGGAGAGGATCACTGTCCTCCAGACCCCAGAATGGTAGATCTAGCTACAGCCTGCACCTTGCACCTTGAAAAGTCAGAGGCACAGAATGCCAGCCCATGAGAGCAGCTGTGGGGGCTGAACCATGCAAAGTCACAAGGTAGAACCTTCCCAAGGCGTTAGCGTGCCCTGGAAATGGAACACAGGGTGAAAAATAATTATTTTGGAGCCTTACAATTGAATAACTGCCCTCCTGGGTTTCAGACTTTCATGGGTCCTGTGGCCCCTTTCTTTTGGCTGATTTCTTCCTTTTAGAATAGGAGTATTTACCCAATGCCTCTGCCTCATTTGTATCTTGGAAGAATCTAACTTGTTTTTTTATTTTACAGGCTTATAGGAGGAAGAAATTAGCTTTGTCTTAGATGACACTTTTGACTTTTGAGTTAAGACTGAAATTAGTTAAGATTTTGGGGATTATTGGGAAGTCATGATTGTATTTTGAAATATGAGGAGGATATGCGATTTGGAATGGCCAGGGGCAAAATGATACAGTTTGGATGTGTATTCCCACCAAAATCTTATATTGAAATATAATCCTCAATGTTGGAAGTGGGCCTAGAGGGGAGGTGATTGAATCATGAGGGCAAGATTTCCATGAACAGTTTGGCATCATTTCCTTTGGTGTCATTCCCATAGTAGTAAGTTTTTATCAGAGCTGGTTATCTACAAGTGTGTGTAGCACTTCCCCCCTGCCCTCGCACTTACCATGTGATGTGCAAGCACTGGATTTATTTTTCACCTTCTCAATTGTCAGAGGCTTCCCCAGAAGCAGAAGCCAGTGCTTCTGCTTTCTGTACAGCCTGTAGAACCATGAACCAATTAAACCTATTTTCTTTATAAATTAATCAGTCACTGATTACTTTTTATAGCAATATGAGAATGGCCTAATATATCCACCAAAAACTATTAGAGGTAATAACTTGAGTCAATTTGCAGAATACAAAATCAACATATACAAATCAGTAGGGTTTCTTTACGCCAACAGTCAACAAACTGAAAAAGAATTCAAAAATGTAATACTATTTGCAGTAGCCACAAATAAAACAAAATGTGTGGGAATTTACCAAAGAAATAAAAGTTCTCAACAATTAAAACTGTAAAACACTGATAAAAGAAATGAAAAAGGACCCAAAAGTTGGAAAGATATTTTTATGTTCATAGATTGGAAGAATCAGTATTTTTAAAAAAATGTCCATACAATCCATAGCAATCTATTCATTTCATTCCATCTCTATCAAAATAACAGGCCAGGGGCAGTGGCTCATGCCTGTAGTCTCAGCACTTTGGGAGGCCGAATTTGGTGGATCACGAGGTCAGGAGTTCAAGACCAGCCTGGCCAACTTGGTGAAACCCCACCTCTACTAAAAATACAAAAAAATTAGCCAGGCATGGTGGCAGGTGCCTGTAATCCCAGCTATTCAGGAGGCTGAGACAAAAAGTTGCTTGAACCCAGGAGGTGGAGGTTGCAGTGTGCCGAGATCACATCACTGCACTCCAGTCTAGGTGACAGAGCAAGACGCCATCTAAAAAAAAAAGAAGAAGAAGACATTCCTCACAGATATAGAAAAAAAATTCTGAAATTTATATGGAAACATCACAAAGTTAAAGTTATGCTGAGTATATAAAACAGAACTGGAGGAATTCCATTACCTGGTTTTAAATTATACTAATTAAAACAGCATGACACTAGCATAAAAACAGACATAAAGACAGATAGAACGAAATAGAGACCTTAGAAAGACACTCATACAGCTAAATTAATTTTCAACAAAAGTGCCAAGAACATACAATAAAAAATAAGACAGTTTTTGTAATAAATAGGACTGGTAAAACTGGCATTCTGTGTGAGGCACAAACATTCAGACCCTCATAGCAGTGTTCTGGAATCCTATGTGAGGGACAAACCTTCAGACCACAGCAGGAGTGTTCTGGAATCCCCTGTGAGGAACAAACATTCAGACCCTCGTAGCAGTGTTCTGAAATCCTATGTGACAAACGTTTAGAACCCAGCAACAGTGTTCTGGAGTCCTATGCAAGGGACAAACATTCAGACCCTCATAGCAGTGTTCTGGAATCCTATGGGAGGGACAGCTAAATTAATTTTCAATAAAAGTGCCAAGAACATACAATAAAAAATGAGACAGCTTTTGTAATAAATAGGGCTGGGAAAACTGGCAAGCCATAGGCAGAAGAATAAAACTAGAACCCTATTTCTTGCCACTTACAAAAATCAAATTAAAATGAATTAAAGACTTAAACCTAACGCCTCAAACCATCAAACTTTTAGAAAAAAACATTGGGGAAACTCTTTAGGTCATTGGTTTGGGCAAAAATTCCTTAAATAATGCCCCAGAAGCACAGACAACCAAAACAAACATGGACAAATCGGATTACAGAAAGTCAGAAAGACTTTTTAAAGTGAAGGAAACAAGAAACAAAGTGAAGAGAAAATCCACAGAATGGGAGAAAATATTTGTAAATTATCCATGTGAAAAGCAATTAATAGCTACATGATATGGTTAGGATGTGTGTCCCCACCCAAATCTCATATTGAATTGTAATCCCCAGATGTTGAGGGAGAGACTTGGTAGAAGGTGATTGGATCATGGGGGTGGTTTCCCCCATGCTGTTCTTGTGATAATGAGTGATTTCTCATGAGATCTGATGGTTTTATAAAGGACTCTTCCCCCTTTGCTTCACATACATGCTCTCTCGCCTGCTGTCATGTAAGAGGTGCCTGCTTCCCCATCTGCCATTATTGTAAGTTTCCTGAGGCCTCCCCGGCCATGTGGAACTGTGATTCAATTAAACCCATTTCCTTTATAAATTACCCAGTCTTGCCAGGTGTGGTGGCTCATGCCTGTAATCTCACCACTTTGGGAGGCTGAGGCAGGTGGATCACGAGGCCAGGAGTTCAAGACCAGCCTGGCCAAGATGGTGAAACCCCGTCTCCACTAAAAATATAAAAATTAGCCAGGCATGGTGGCAGGTGTCTGTAATCCCAGCTACTCAGGAGGCTGAGGCAGATAATTGCTTGAGTCAGGAGGTGGAGGGTGCAGTGAGCCAAGATTGCACCACTGCACTTCAGCCTGGGCAACAGATCAAGACTTCATCTCAGTAAATAAATAGATAACATAGTCTCAGGTATTTTTTTATAGCAGTGCAGGAACAGACTAATACACTACAATATATTGAGTTCAAAAAATTCTACAGAAAAAAGTAATAACCCAAATAAAGAGTGGACAAAAAATTTAAATAGACATTTATGAAAAGAACACATACAAATGTCAAACAGACAAATGAAAATGTGCTCCACATTGCTGATCATCATAGAAATGAAAATCAAACCCAAAATGAGATATCATTTCACCCCAGTTAAGGTGGCTTTTATCCAGAAGTCAGTGAAAAACAAATGCTGGTGAGTATGTGGAGTGAAGGGAACCCTCGTACACTGCTGTTGGGAGCACATTTAAGGATAGTTTGGATGTTCCCAATATAATTAAAAATAGAGCTACTATATGGTCCAGGAATCCCACTGCTCAGTATATGCCTACAAGAAATAAAATTGGTAAATCAAAGACCTATTGGCACTCTCATGTTTGCTACAGCAGGGTTTATAATAGCCAAGATTTGGAAGGAACCTAAATCTCCATCAACAGACGACTGTGTAGAGAAAATGTGGTACATATACACAATGGAATACTATTCAGCTGTAAGAAAGAATGAGAGCCTGTCATTTGCAATAACATAAATGGAACCGAAAGTCTTTATGTTAAGTGAAATGTCAGGCACAGAAATACAAATGTCACATCGTCTCACTTATTTGTGGGTGCTAAAATTCAAAACAATTGGTGTCCTAGAGATAGAGAGTATAAGGATGGTTACCAGAGGCTGGGAAGGGCAGGGAGGGAACAAGGGGATAGTGGAGATGCTAAATGGGTAAAAAAACAATTGTTAGAAAGAATGAATAAGACAGCATTTGATAGCACAACAGGGTGATTATAGTAAAAAATAATTTAATTCCACATTTAAAAAAACTAAAAGAGTATAATTGGATTGTTTATAACACAAGCTATAAATGCTTGAGGGGACAGATACCACGTTTTTTATTATGTATTATTCATTGCATGACTGCATCAAAGTATGTCATGTACCCCCATAAATATATACACCAACTATGTACCCACAAAAATAAATTAAAAATTGAAATTAAAATTAAAACCAAAGGGAGGAGAGTATAATGAGGCATGTGTGACCCATGGCTTGAGCTAGCTTTTCAGGTTAACTTTGGAATGTCCTTATCCAAGAAGAGAGGTCCATTTAGTCAACAGGAGTTTAGAAATTTATTTGTAGTTTATAAATGGAAAAAAGAAGGATTTTTAATCCTGAGCCATAGTTCTCAGTCAATCAATCCCTGCAGGGAGCCCTGTTCTTTACTCTGGAGATAAACACCAGTTTTCTTTTCCATGGAATAACACCGCATTTCAAAATGAGGGGAAACATCTTGCAACTAAGAGGTACAGCCTTATTAAATTTGATTTGGTTTCCACTGTAATTAATTTAATCACATGTGTTCTAGAGTTTGTCCTCAGTCTTCCTCTAGTTTAGGCCCATAATCTGTTGAATTTGCTCAGCTCCCTGCTCAACAGCAGGAAATCAGAATTATTTAAAAACCTCATTGTTGCTGGGAGTGGTGGCTCTTGCCTGTAATCCCAGCAATTTGGGAGGCCAAGGTGGGCAGATCGCTTGTTGTCAGGGGTTCGAGACCAGCCTGGCCAACAGAGTGAAACCCCATCTCTATTAATGATACAAATATTAGCTAGGTGTGGTGATTCATGCCTGTAATCCCAGCTACTTGGGAGGCTGAGGCAGGAGAATTGCTCGAACCTGGGAGGTGCAAGTTTCAGTGAGCCAAGATAGCCTCTGCAGCCTGGGCAACAGAGCAAGACTCTGCCTCAAAATAATAATAATAATAATAATAATAATAATAATAATAATAAATAAGTAAAAATAAAAATCTCATTGTATTTTAAACAAAATTTCTTTTGAATATCAACTATATCAACTTGCATATTAACTATAATCATTTTCTTTACTTTATATCCAATCTTGAGAAATCTTTGAGAACTAATTTCACTCTTTTCTGCCATTTTGGTAAACATACCAAATGCCATCAAACAAAATGCACAAAATTCCTGAGAAATACATTTTCTCCTTGAGGAGTAGACTTGCTGTGTTAGAGGAACTCATGGTTACCTAGCTTCTAGTTTAATAAACATGACTAGAATATTCTTTTTTTTTCTTTTGTCTTTCTTTTGTATTTTTATTTTTTATTATTGCACACAATTCACGCAGAGATTAAGGAGACTTTTTTTTTTTTTTTTAAGAGAAGGTGTCTCACTATGTTGCTCAGGCTAGAACTCCTGGGCTCAAGTGATCCTCCTGCCTCAGCCTCCCAAAGTGCTGGGATTACAGGTGGCAGCCACCACGCCCAGCCCAGTCTTTGCCTTTCTTAATGCTGATTTTTTAAAGAATCCAGGTAGGCCATTTTATAGAATGTCCCTTCCATTTAGGCGCATCTGATGTTTCCTCATGATTAGATCTGGGTTACATGTGTGAGACAGGAAAACCACAGAAGGGACGCCAGAGTCTCAGTGCTTTGGCTGAAGGAAGCCCATGCTCTCATGCTTCCTGAAGTTCACGTGCTCAGAGCTCATATGCTCTGAGTGCACTCCACCAAGGCTGGAGTGCAGTGGCACAAACGAGACTCACTGCAGTCTTGGCCTTCTGAGCACAAGCGATCCTCTCACCTCAGCCTCCTGAATAGCTGGGATTACAGGTGCACACCAACATGCCCGGCTAATTTTTTTTTTAATTATTATTATTTTTTTAATTGATCATTCTTGGGTGTTTCTCGCAGAGGGGGATTTGGCAGGGTCACAGGACAATAGTGGAGGGAAGGTCAGCAGATAAACAAGTGAACAAAGGTCTCTGGTTTTCCTAGGCAGAGGACCCTGCGGTCTTCCACAGTGTTTGTGTCACTGGGTCCTTGAGATTAAGGAGTGGTGATGACTCTTAACGAGCATGCTGCCTTCAAGCATCTGTTTAACAAAGCACACCTTGCACCACCCTTAATCCATTTAACCCTGAGTGGACACAGCACATGTTTCAGAGAGCACAGGGTTGGGGGTAAGGTCACAGATCAACAGGATCCCAAGGCAGAAGAATTTTTCTTAGTACAGAACAAAATGAAAAGTCTCCCATGTCTACTTCTTTCTACACAGACACGGCAACCATCAGATTTCTCAATCTTTTCCCCACCTTTCCCCCCTTTCTATTCCACAAAACCGCCATTGTCATCATGGCCCATTCTCAATGAGCTGTTGGGTACACCTCCCAGATGGGGTGGTGGCCGGGCAGAGGGGCTCCTCACTTCCCAGTAGGGGTGACCGGGCAGAGGCGCCCCTCACCTCCCGGACGGGGCGGCTGGCCGGGCAGGGGGCTGACCCCCCCACCTCCCTCCCGGACGGGGTGGCTGGCTGGGCAGAGGGGCTCCTCACTTCCCAATAGGGGCGGCCGGGCAGAGGCGCCCCTCACCTCCCGAATGGGGTGGCTGGCTAGGCGGGGGGCTGACACCCCCACCTCCCTCCCTGGCGGGGTGGCTGGCCGGGCGGGGGGCTGGCCCCCCCACCTCCCTCCCGGATGGGGCGGCTGGCCGGGCGGGGGGCTGACCCTCCCACCTCCCTCCCGGACGGGGCGGCTGGCCTGGTGGGGGCTGACCCCCACCTCCCTCCCGGACGGGGTGGCTGCTGGGCGGAGACACTCCTCACTTCCCAGACGGGGTGGCTGCCGGGTGGAGGGGCTCCTCACTTCTCAGACGGGGCGGTTGCCAGGCGGAGGGTCTCCTCACTTCTCAGATGGGGTGGCTGGGCAGAGACGCTCCTCACCTCCCAGACGGGGTCACGGCTGGGCAGAGGCGCTCCTCACATCCCAGATGGGGCAGCGGAGCAGAGACGCTCCCCACATCTCAGACGATGGGTAGCCGGGCAGAGACACTCCTCACTTCCTAGATGGGATGGTGGCCGGGAAGAGGCGCTACTCACGTCCTAGATGGGATGGCGGCCGGGCAGAGACGCTCTTCACTTTCCAGACGGGGCAGCCAGGCAGAGGGGCTCCTCACATCCCAGATGATGGGTGGCCAGGCAGAGACGCTCCTCACTTCCCAGACAGGGTGGCGGCCGGGCAGAGGCTGCACTCTAGGCACTTTGGGAGGCCAAGGCAGGTGGCTGGGAGGTGGAGGTTGTAGCGAGCCAAGATCACGCCACTGCACTCCAGCCTGGGCACCATTGAGCACTGAGTGAACCAGACTCTGTCTGCAATCCCGGCACCTCGGGAGGCTGAGGCTGGCGGATCACTCACGGTTAGGAGCTGGAGACCAGCCCGGCCAACACAGCGAAACCCCGTCTCCACCAGAAAAATACGAAAACCAGTCAGGCGTGGCAGCGCGCGCCTGCAATCGCAGGCAGTCAGCAGGCTGAGGCAGGAGAATCAGGCAGGGAGGTTGCAGTGAGCCGAGATGGCAGCAGTACAGTCCAGCTTCTGCTCAGCATCAGAGGGAGACCGTGGAAAGAGAGGGAGAGGGAGACCGTGGGGAGAGAGGGAGAGGGAGAGGAGGGAGAGGGAGAGCGAGAGGAGGGAGAGGGAGAGGGAGAGGGAGAGCGAATATTCTATCTTAATATGAGTAGATAGGTACTCACAAGGCATCTAGAGGGTTAATGTTCATGGTCTGAAAATAGTCACATTTTTTAACTGGCCACAAATTACAATTGCAGAATATGAGTGATCATACAAGACATCTTCCACCAAGCCTGAAAAATGTATAAGTGTCCTAGGAATGCAGCATTTTTTTGTAAGGATATTATTAATGAGCTAGCTTAGGTCAATGGGTTAATGGTTATTGTTAAAACCAATAGCCCCGACTTTAGTGACTACATCTACACCTTCCAAGTTTAATTATAACTCTTTCTCTTTATAGTTACTTATAAGTAGAGATACTAACAAAAGACAACGCATTCCTGCTCTTGTTTTCTGAGGATGTCCAACTCTGTAATGGAATAATTTCTAATAAACTTACTTCTTTCACTGTGCTCTCTGACTCACCTCAAATTTTTTCCTGCACAAGATCTAAGAATCCTACTTTGTGGTCTGTATCAGGACCCTCTTTTCCAGCAACATCTTTCAGCAACACCATGAACGGACAACAAGACAAGACCCCCACTCCAAGGAAAACAATCTACACAGAATCAATCAGCTGACACCTGGCAAGTGTGCTGTCTTTTAGAATCGTGAAGCCATTCAGGTGGGCAAGAATGATTATCCACTATTATCATACTCAGATTAGAGGCCAAGCCCACAGGGTTAGAGGCCCTGGGGAATATTGAGAAGAATGGATTTGGCTAAACAAGATGTTTGCCACTTTCTCTTTTTGGACTGTCCACCTTGTGCTCTCTGTCCCTTACCTGAGTGCTCTACATCTTGTCACCTTTCTGCTCACCGCCTCTGTTTTGTAATAGCCTGGAGGCTGCCCCAGGACAGAGGCCCCAAACAGTTTAGTTTTACTTTCTTCAGCGATCCTCTGACTCTTAACTGACTGCTTGTTTAATTTGCCACTGGTCCAAGTGACACTGAAAAAAAGAATTGTCTCGGGACCTAGTATTTTTGTACCTTAATTATCAGAAAAGATCAGCAGTAACCTCACCATCATTATGACTAGAAGTTGAAATGTGGTATTTAAGAGCTCTACATGATAAGATCAGATATGCCTGTTTAGTGACAGCCTCTTTTATGACAACCCTCTGCAAACAATTACCCTCAAGATAGAGAACATGAGACTTTTTCTTAACAGTTTTCTCTCATTTCTTAACCATAATGCCATCTTTGATCAGCTGATATAGGGCAGCTGGACCCTACTTTCTAAACCCAGCATGTCACTTTTTTCCTGAGAGAGTTTTGTCAGTTTTGTCATAGCAGTGTGAAAATGGACTAATACATTACAATATACAAGTTACAGCCTTCCCATTTCCCCTGTTTGATCTGACTCCTATTTTGCAGCTTAATTTGTTTTATAGAAGAGAAACTAAGAGAGAGGAAATATATTATATACAGGCTTCTCTGATGATTGGTCAGGATAAAAAATTAAAATGGACTTCTATATGTTTGATGCAGGAAAAGATAAAATAGGAACGGCATGTAATTGATTACCCTTTTAATGCAAGTGCCTCTTAATATTAGGCTTTTCTTAGCTGGGGCTGAACTCCCCCTTCCAGTCCAAGCACCCTATAAGAACACAGTTAGACTCCTTCCAGTTCTAGTGAGGTGTGCAACATGTTATTAATTTATTCTAGTTTTCCAGGGTTATCTAGTGTCCGGTCATCATCTTCTCCCTGCCCTGTGAGTCCTGTCTTACGTACATACCCCACTCTCGAAACACCCTAGCTTCACCAGAACAACATGCAGTGGGGCCTCTTATCAGCTGGCAAAGTTGAAGGTTTGCCCTCTCTGGGAAGTGACAGATGATAATAGGGACAGTATATTGAAGAAGTGGCCTGTCCCTCCACACCTGTGGGCATTTCTCGTCAGGTGGAACGAGATACTTGTGAAAAGAGACGCAGAGACAATGTATAGAGAAAAAGTGGGCCCAGGGGACCAGCGCTCAGCATACGGAGGACCCACGCCGGCACCAGTCTCTGACTTTCCTTAGTATTTATTGATCATTATCGGGCATTTCTCGGAGAGGGGTATGTGGCAGGACAATAGGGTAATAGTGGAGAGAGGGTCAGCAAGAAAACACGTGAACAAATGTCTCTGCATCATAAACAAGGTAAAGAAAAAAGTGCTGTGCTTTTGATGTGCATATACATAAACATCTCAGTGCCTTAAAGAGCAGTATTGCCTCCAGCATGTCTCACCTCCAGCCATAAGGCAGTTTTCTCCTATCTCAGTAGATGGAATATACAATCGGGTTTTACACTGAGACAGTCCATTGCCCAGGGACGAGCAAGAGACAGATGGCTTTGTCTTATCTCAACTGCAAAAAGGCCTTCCTCTTTTATTAATCCTCCTCAGCACAGACCCTTTACAGGTGTCGGGCTGGCGGATAGTCTTGTCCTTCCCTTCCCATGAGGCCATATTTCAGACTATCACATGGGGAGAAACCTTGGACAATACCTGGCTTTCCTAGGCAGTTGTCCCTGTGGCCTTCCGCAGTGTTTTGTGTCCCTGGGTACTTGAGGATAGGGTTTAACAAGCATGCTGCATTAAAGCATTTGTTTAACAAAGCACATCCTGCATATCCCTAAATCCATTAAACCTTGAGTCGACACAGCACATGTTTCTGTGAGCACAGGGTTGGGGCTAGGGTTACAGATTAACAGCCTCTCAAGGCAGAAGAATTTTTCTTAGTACAGAACAAAATGGAGTGTCTTATGTCGACTTCTTTCTACATAGACACAGTAACAGTCTGATCTCTCTTTCTTTTCCCCACACTATATAGGTACGTGTACACTTTTCTATATCTGAATTAGCCATATGCAAGGAAAAACTAAAACAGTTTTCAGAGGTTCCGGGAAAATTCATAGACAAATTTAAAAGGCTAACCTTGATGTATGATCTGACCAGGTAGGATTTGCATATATTTATGTTTACCTGCTGCATGGTAGAAAAGCAGTGCATGATGGGAGTGGCTACAGCACATGCTAATAGGGTGGCATCCTGCAACCAGGGGCATGACACCTCTCAAGTAGGAGGCACAGCAGTGCCTGACTAGGACCCAAAAGAGGACTAGAATCTAGAAAAGACAAATAAGTAAGGAAGAAAGTGGGATATAGAGAGAAAAAATTTTGATCATTTGACTCCGTGTAGGAATAAAAAAAAAGTGTGATACAGCTTTTTAATTTTTATAAAGTCTGGAAAATTACTCAGGGAAAAGATGAAAACCTAGCCTTATTACAAGGGTGGATAATTTAGACCTTGAGGAAATACACTAACACTGACCCTGACTCCAAGAAGGGACAGGCATTGCTAGGAGTTTAATTTATAGCGTGGTCTCCTTCTGATATCTGCAGGAAGCTGCCAAAAGCAGCCTTAGGCTTCCAGACTCCCACGGATCAGATTTTAGACTTGGATTTTGCAGTTTTCCATCACAGGAATTGGGCAGAGAAAACATAAAATAAAGCAAATCTTCCAAGAGGCCCAGCTTCTAGCTGCAGCCTTGTGCTCTCCACCACTTCAGAGGCAGCCCCTTAACCCCTGGCCCTCACAGAGGAAGTGAGAAGGTGAAAGTCCCAGTCTGTGCCTCTGGGCCACCGCGCCTTGGATATAAATCAATGTGCCTTCTGTAGGAAGGTCAGCCACTGCCGAAGGAAATGCACTGTCCTTCCAAGGGAGCCATCATCAGAGCCCAGCAGACTCAAAAGTGGCAGGGCCTGATACTTCCTACCTCTGCTCCCATTGGACTATTAGCTATTGAGAGATGGAGGAGCCTCAGGTGACTCTTGAAGTAGTAGGTAGGAGTATTAACTTCGTATTAGGTGTGGGAGCAGATTACTCTGTCCTGATTCAATACAATGGGCTCCTGTCTTCTCATGATGGACAAGCCCCAAAACACTCCTTTTTGTATCTTCTAAGTTGTCCTCCAGAACCTCTAGCTATCTCACCTGCCTTTTTAGTACTGTCTGATTGCCTGACCTCTTACTGGGGAGAGGTTTAATGACTCAGGAGACCAAGTCATGGTCACCTTCACAGATCATAAAGCATAGAAAGTGTTACTTTTGTTCCTGACCCCTCAGGGGAAAAAATAAGTTAAGAATGAGCTGTCACATTTACCACCTGAGATGTTGTCTCAAGTAAATCTTGAGGTTTGGGCCACACAGGCTCTGAGAAACGCACTAAACACCTCCCCCATTCAAATCCAACTTCAGCCTAGTGCTCCTCGCCCTCAGAAGAGACAACACATTTTAAGGCAAGAAGCATGAGGGGAAATTCAACCCCTTATTGCCAAATTCTTGCCATATGAGTTATTAAGGCCATGAGAGTCTCCTTACACTACTCACATGTTACCAGATAAAAAGCCTAATGGCAAGTACAGATCTGTCAGAACCCTTAGAGCATTAAGAAATGCAGTTGTCTTCGTACACCTCATTGTCCCAAATACTTACCAAGTCCCAAGGGATGCAAGCTGGTTAACATTCTTATATCTGAAAGATGCACTTTTCTGGATCTCAATGCATCCAGATTCATAATATGTTTGCCTTTGAATGGAATGATCCAGATACGCATTCAGCCTCAAAACTAACCTGGAAATCATCTCTGAAGGGTTCTGGGATAGACCCCGCTTATTTGAAAATGTTCTAGTTAAGGACTTAACAAATCTACAATTGGAAAGGGACACAATTATTCAGTACGTAGGTGACTTGCTCATTGCTAACCCAACTAAGGAAGACTCATAATAATACTGTTAAGTTGGTAAATTTCCTGGGAACTTGCAGATATAGGGCATCACCACACAGGGCTCAGATTTTGACTGAAAGACTTAAATATTTGGAATCTGTCTTAACCTCTGGAACTGATCAACATCCCTAGAAGACAAAAAAGTTATTTTAGTCACCCAAGGGTCCCTGTCCAAAAAATGACTGTGGGCTTTTTTAGGAGATGGCTGGGTACTGCTGCTTATGGGTGCCCAGATTTGGGCATGTAGCCAAGCCTTTATATGATACACTAAAGGGAAAGATTTAGAGCTCCTAGAATGTAATGAGAACTGCAAGCAAACCTTCAATACTCTCAAGGAGAAATTGGGCTCTGCTGCAGAAGTGGGAGTCCCCAAGTTGGATGAACCATTTTTTCTTTATGTGACCAAAAAGCAAGGCATAGGCTTGGGTAATCTTGTCCCAAAACTGGGGGACATTCCAAGGCCAGTAGCCTAATTTTCTAAGCAGATAGACCAGGTGGCCTCAGGGTGGCCTTGATGTCTTAGAGCTATTGCTGCTACCAGTTTTCTAGCAGGCGAAGCTAATAAACTAACATTAGAACAGCACCTACAGGTTTTTGACCCCACACCAAGGGAAGGTGGTCCTAGAAGCTAAAGGGCAGCAGTGGATAATAGGAGAACATTTAGGAAAGTATCAGGCCTTATTGCTGGACCCTCCAGACATAATCCTTAAAGCCTGCCAAACCATAAACCCAGCTGCTTATCTGCCAGAGTCCACAGGTACTTCTAGCCTTTCTGGCATACAGGTTGTATTAGTCTGTTCTCATGCTGCTAATAAAGACATATCTGAGGCTGGGTAATTTATAAAGAAAAGAGGTTTAATTGACTCACATTTGCACGTGGTCGGGGAGGCCTCACACTCATTGCAGAAGGCAAATGAGGAACAAAGTCACATCTCTTACATGGCAGCAGGCAAAAGGGCTTGTGTAGGGAAACTCCCCTTTATAAAACCATCAGCTGTAATCCCAGCACTTTGGGAGGCCAAGGCAGTGGATGAGCTGAGGTGAGGAGATCGAGGACACCCTGGCCAACATGGTGAAACCCCATCTATACTAAAAGTACAAAAATTAGACAGGCATGGTGGTAGGCACCTGTAATCCCAGCTACTCAGGAGGCTGAGACAGGAGAATCGCTTGAACCCAGGAGTCAGAGGTTGCAGTGAGCCAAGATCACGAAAATGAACTCCAGCCTGAGCAACAGAGCAAGACTATGTCTCAAAAATAAATAAATAAACCATTAGATCTCATGAGGCTTATTCTCTGTCACAAGAACAGCATGAGAAAGACCCATCCCCCAATTCGATTACCTCCCACTGGGTCCCTCCCACAATATATAGGAATTATGGGAGCTAAAATTCAAGATAAGATTTGACAGGGGACAGAGCCGAAGCATGTCATAGGTTATGAAACAAATTGATTCTAGCAGGCTAGACTTAAGAGAGATGAGCCACTTGACCATCCCAAGGAAGAGTGGTTAACAGATGCAAGTTGTTTTATGCATCAAGAGAACAGGAGGGCTAGGTATGCTATTAGTAGTCAGCACAAGAGAATCAAGGCACAAGCCTTGCTGGCTTCGACCTCAGCCCAAAAAGCTGAGTTAATTGAACTTACTCAGCCCCTGCAGTTGGGAAAGGATTTAAAAGTTAACATTTACACTGATTTCAATTATGATTTTTTAGTGCTTCATGCTTATGCTGCAATTTGGAATGGGTAGGGACTGCTGACCCCCAAGAGTTTTCCATACAACATCATTCAGATTTTGAGCTTGTTAGAATGCTGCTTTGCTGCCAAAAAGTGACTATAATTAATTTCAGAGGACATCAAAAGAGAGACTGGCCATGTAAAAGGAAATGCCCTTGTAGATGCCAAGCCAAGGCCCCTGCACTGAAAGGGCCAATGAAGCTTATGGGCGTGCTGGTCAGCATACATAGAACTGGGCCGGAATACTCTGAAGAAGAATAAAAATGGGCCAGGGATTGCATTTCAGTCCAGGGCCCCTCTGGCTGGCTGAATGATGGTAATAAATTACTAATGCCAAGTACCAATCATAGGAATATAATTCAGCACTTTCATGATTCTTTTCACCCTAGAAGGGATTCCTGGCTTCTGTTAATGTCTCATTTGTTTATAGGGGTAAATCTCTTCAAGACAGAAAAGCAGTTGACTCAGCCCTGTGAGCTCTGTGCCTGACATGACCCAAACCACCAGCAATTTTCTCCTTCTCCAGGTAAACCTGTCCAAAAAAAAATTGAGGAATCTACCCAGGTGAGAACTGGCAACTCTAATTTACTCAGCTACCTTTCTGCAGGAGATTCAAATATTTGCTAATGCCTACTGATACCTTCGCTGGTTAGATCGAGGCATTCCGCACCCCATCTGAAAAATGTTTACCAGAAGAAATAACTCCTCAGTTTGGGTAATCTAAAAGCCTGCAAAGTGGCAATGGCCCGTCTTTCACAGCAGGTGTATCCCAACACCTATCCTCAGCTTTAAGAATCCAATATTACCTTCACTCTGTGTGCAGACCGCAGTCCTCTGGAAAGGTGAAAGGGCTAATCCTACTCTAAAGAAGACTCTAGCTAAATCAGACGCCTGACTATCTCCAACACCCATAGCTTACAGCGGGTTTGAACTGCTCCAAAGTAAAACTTATAATAAAATCCTGTTGAGTTAACATTCGGAAGACCTTTCCTAAGCACAGATCTCCTAATAGATGAAAAGACTCATCAATTACAAAAATATGTCATCAATCTAGGACAGGTGCAAAGGCACTCTGTGAATATGGAAACAAGAGTCTTCCCCTCCCACATAGGAGGAAAATTCAGTTTCAGCTCAGTTGGGGATTTAGTCTTACTAACGATGTGGGAGGAAGTTCTCCAGCTGACCAGCTTTCCCCAACGTGGAAAGGACCACAGCAAGGTCACCTGAGCTCTCCAACAGACGTTCGATCCAAGGGATTCACAGCTGGGTACACCTGTGTGGAAGTAAAGCTGTTGCTTATTCTGGGAGCCGAATCCAAGGCTGAGGGAGGTGGGCGACGGGATATTTCAGCGTTGGCGGAGGGCGGACTGGGTAGCTGAGCGTCTGATCCTCCTTCTCGCGTTTCTCCTGCCGCTCTAATCCCGCCTTGGCCATGAGGAAAATGGTGCTCACGCAGGCTGGGCAGTGCGGGAACCAGATCGGCGCCAAGGTTGTATTTGACTCCATAAAAATTAAAATTTTGTATGAGAGAAAAATGTCTCAAAGTCAAAAGTCAACAGACTGGGGAAATAGATCTGCAACATAAATGACAGACAAAAAGGTAATTTGGGATATAGATAGATAGATAGATAGATAGATAGATAGATAGATAGATGTAAATATCCGTTTTTAACACCATTTAAAAAAATACCGTCCTTTCCCCATTGAACAGAGTTGACGCCCTTGTTAAAAATCATGACCATATTTTTTGGTTCTTTGTTTCTACTGCATTGGTCTTTGTGTCTGTCCCTATGCTGATACAGCATTATTTTGGGTACTGAAGTTTGAAACCAGGAGGTGTTAGTCCTCTTACTTTGTTAGTTTTTAAGATTGATTTGGCTGCTTGGGGTTTTCTGAGATTTCATCTGAATTTTAGAACAGGTTTTTCTGTTTTTACATATATTGGAATTTTTACAGTGATTTTATTGAATCTGTAGATGACCATAGATAACAATGGCACCTTGACAAGATTTTATCTTCCAGTCCATAAACACATGATGTCTTTTCATTTATTTGTGTCATCTTTAATACTTTCATGCCATGTTTATAGTTTTTGCTGTACAGGTTTTTCATTTCCTTGGTTAAGTGGGTTTCTAAGTGTTTTATTCTTTTGATGTTATCATACATGATACTGTTGTCTTGATTTCTTCTTCAGATAATTTATTGTTATTGTAGAAATACAACTGATTTTTGTGTATTGATTTTGTATCCTGCAGTTTGCTGAATTTTACTTATTGCATCTGACAGTTTATTACACAGAAACTAAAAGATTTTTAATATATAAGGTTATGTCATCTGCAAACAGATAATTTTACTTTCTAAAAAATTGGAATATCTTTAATTCTTTTACTCACCTTATTGTTTTAACTAACCAGAACCTTCAGTACTATATTAAATAGAAGTAGTAAAAGCACGCATCCTTGCTTTTGCTCTTAGGGTAAAAGCTTTCAGTCTTTCACCATGTTAGCTGTGTTTTTTTGTTTTGTTTTGTTTTGTTTTTTTGTATAGCATTATGTTAAGGTGTTTTATTTCTTTTTATAGTTTATTAAGTATATTTTATCATGAATGTGGGTTAAATTTTGACAAATGCTTTCTCTTCTTTGATTAAGATGATCACATGAGGGTTTTTTCCTTCTTTATGTTAATGTGATATTACGCTGATTTTCATGTGTTGGAACATACTTTTATTTCAGGAGTCAATTATACTCATTCATAGTGTATAATCATTTTAATGTACTGCTAAGTTTGAGTTGCTGGTATTTTGTTGAGGATTTCTGCATCGGCATTTATAAGGGATGTTTGTTTGTAGTTTTCTTATGGTGCCTTTGTCTGGCTTGGTGTCAGGGTAATACTGGCCTCATAGAATAAGTTAGAAAAAATTACCTCCTCTTCAATGTTTTGAAAAAGTTTGAGAAAATGTGGTGTTAATTCTGCTTTAAACATTGGGTAGAATTCAACAGTGAAGCCATCTGGTGCAGGCTTTTCTTTGTTGCTGGGTTTTTGATTACTGATGCAATCTTCCTGCTGAATCTCCTTGCTCAATAGGTTTATTCAACTTTTCTGATTCAGTCTTAGTAGGTTTTTTGTTTCTAGGAATTTGTTCATTTTATTTAGGCTATTCAATTTTTTAGTGTATAGTTCCTTATGGTACTCTCCTACATCCTTTTTAATCCAAAAATTTGTTAGTAAAGTACCCATTTTATTTTTGAGTTTAGTAATTTGAATATTACCTTTTTTTAATCAATCTAGATAAAATTTTGTCAGTTTTGATCTTTTTCAGAGAACAAACTAGATTTTGTTGATTTTTGATATTGATTTTCTATTCTCTATTTCACTTATTTCCACCGCTATCTTTATCATTTTTTTAAATTTTGCTGGCTTTTAGTTGTCTCTCTTTAATAGTCCCTCTTTTTCCCTCTGTTTTTAGTTCCTTAGGAGTAAAGTTGTTGATTTGGTATCTTATTTTTTATAATCATTTATAGCTATAAATTTTTTCCATATGGTACTGTTTTTGATGTATCTCTTAACTTTTGGTATTTCATGTTCTTAATTTGTCTCTAGATATTTTCTATTTTCTCTTGTGATTTCTTCTTTTATCCATCCTTGAGTGTTTCATATCTATATTTTTAGACATAAAATGTGTAACCTACAAAATTTTCTTGATTTGTTACAGCTTTATTTGTTGTAAGCTTTTATTTCAGAATTAAATGTGTGTATCAACATTTGTTATGTTCTCATACACTTTGAAATATATGGAGATTCCTGGTCCACATATGTAAGTGTCTACATGAATATTATTTTGAAGCATTTAACCTTCTGTTTTAATATTTCAAAGGTCTAAATGAAATTGAGATTTTGGTTTCTGAGATGAAATCATGATAGGTGACTGAGAAAT
Source organism: Pan troglodytes (assembly GCF_028858775.2). Lineage (NCBI taxonomy): Eukaryota > Metazoa > Chordata > Mammalia > Primates > Hominidae > Pan > Pan troglodytes. Next base: position 35,104,352 of record NC_072419.2, read on the forward strand.
GCTTAAAAATTAGCCAAAACTTAAAATTAAGTTAAAGTTTACCTTTGAGATTCAACCTGAATAAGTCACCCTGTATTGCTGGTAATAAAGAATAAGTCTTTAATGGTATAAAAGGAACTTCAGAGAATGTTTTCCTTTCCCCAGTTGACATATAAATTAAAAGATGTAAAAAATTTTTATGGCCTTATGCATTTTTTACCTTAGAATTCCAACTTTTTCGGGTTAAATTTTTTCCAAACAAATTCCTGTGTATTTGAAAGACAAATAATTTTTTAGTTGAAATGCTTAAGCAGTTAAATAAGGCCATGAAAGTTTCTTGAACTTGTGGGAATCCATGAGAAAATCTGACATTATGTTCTATTCTCTTGGAAGGTAGAAATATCGTTTGACTTCTGTTTTGCTGACAAGAAATGTCCTGAGCAAGGCTACCTGGGACAATGACCTCACACATGGAAAACTTTGGAGCCCATCTGTTTCCAATCTGCTTTTTTCCAAAAATTAGGGAAGTTCAGTTTTCCCTTTGATACTCTCTGTTACTACCAATCCCAATGCCAGGGCTGTCCTGCTTCTACAAGTGCCAATGACAAATATAGGCCTGAAGAAAGATGAGCTGATGGCTTTCCCAGTTTATTACCTCTACTTGGGGGCCTTATCTCACATACATGGACTCAACTCATAGACTCAGCTGGGTGAGGATCTATTATTCAGCTACATTAGAAGTGACTGCTTAAGACTCAGGTGTGTGGTGAAATGAGGCAGAATTTTCTCAATGGAGTGTTAGGAGAATTTTCTCATAACTACCATCTTACTATCACTAAATCATAGCTAAAATGAAGAAATTTTTCAAGAAGAAATAGAAATGTAATCTTAGGAAGACATAAATTTAGAGATTTGTGGAGAGCTCTTCATAATTTTATGGTGTTCTCTTTGAGCTGGGATTATAGTTGACTTTTCATTATAATATATTAGCTGTTCTAGACTTTATGCATTTATGTAAAGTTTTCTTTGTTGTACTTTAATTTCTGTGATATATGGGCAGATCATGCAGGTTTGTTACATAGTTATACATGTGCTATGGTGGTTTGCTGCACCCATCAACCCATCATCTACATAGGTATTTCTCCTAACTCTATTCCTCCCCTAGCCTCCCACCCCATGACAGGCCCCAGTGTGTGATGTTCCCCTCCCTGTGTCCATGTGTCCTCATTGTTCAACTCCCACTTATGAGTGAGAACATGCAGTGTTTGGTTTTCTTTTCTTTTTTCTTTTTCTTTCTCTCTCTCTCTCTCTTTTTTTTTTTTTTTTTTTGAGACAGTTTCACTCTTGTTGCCCAGGTTGGAGTGCAATGGCGTGACCTCGGCTCAACACAACCTCTGCCTCCTGGGTTCAAGCGATTCTCCTGCCTCAGCCTCCCAAGTAGCTAGGATTACACGTATGTGCCAACATGCCTGGCTAATTGTTTGTATTTTTAGTAGAGACGGGGTTTCTCCATGTTGGGCAGGCTGATCTCAAACTCCCCACCTCAGCCTCACAAAGTTCTGAGACTACAGGCATGAGTCACTGCTCCTGGCCTGGTTTTCTTTTCTTGTGTTAGTTTGCTGAGAATGATGATTTCCAGCTTCATCCATGTCGCTGGAAAGGACATAAATGCACAGTATTCCATGGTGTATATGTGCTACATTTTCTTTATCCAGTTTATCATTAATGGGCATTTGGGTTGGTTCCAAGTCTTTGCTATTGTGAACAGTGCTGAAGTAAACATGCAGTGTTGAAATAAACATACAGTGCATGTGTCTTTATAGTATAATAATTTATAATGCTTTGGGTATATACCCTATAATGGGATTGCTGGGTCAAATGGTATTTCTGGTTCTATATCTTTGAGGAATTTTCACACTGTCTTCCACAATGACTGAACTAATTTACACTCCTACCAACAGTGTAAAAGCATTCCTATTTCTCCACAGCCTCATCAGCATCTGCTGTTTCCTGACTTTTTAATAATCGCCATTCCAACTGGCGTGACATGGTATCTCATTGTGGTTTTGATTTGCATTCATCTAATGACCAGTGATGATGAGCCTTTTTTCATGTTTATTGGCCACATAAATGTCTTCTTTTGAGAAGTGTCTGCTCGTTTCCTTTGCCCACTTTTTGATGGGGCTTTTTCTTCTTGTAAATTTGTTTAAGATCTTTGTAGATTCTGGATATTAGCCCTTTGTCAGACAGATAGATTGCAAAAATTTTCTCCCAATCTGTAGGTTGTCTGTTCACTCTGATGATAGTTTATTTTGCTGTTCCAAAGCTCTTTAGTTTAATTAGATCCCATTTGTCAATTTGGGCTTTTGTTGCCATTGCTTTTTGTGTTTTAGTCACAAAGAATTTGCCCATGCCTATGTCCTGAATGGTATTGCCTAGGTTTTCTTCTATGGTTTCAGGTCTTATGTCTAAGTCTTTATTCTACCTTGAGTTATTTTTTGTATAAGGTATAAGGAAGATGTCCAGTTTCAGTTTCTGCATATGGCTAGCCAGTTTTCCCAACATGATTTATTAAATAAGGAATCATTTCCCCATTGCTTGTGTTTGTCAGGTTTGTCAAAGATCAGATGGTTGTATGTGTATGGTCTTATTTCAGAGTTCTCTATTCTGTTTCATTGGTTGTTTTCGTACCAGTACCATGCTGTTTTGGTTACTGTAGCATTATAGTGTAGTTTGAAGTTGGGTAGTGTGATGCCTCCAGCTTTGTTCTTTTTGCTTAGAATTGCCTTGGCTATTTGGGCTCTTTTTTGGTTCATGAGAATTTTAAAATAGTTTCTTCTAATTCTGTGAAGAATGTCATTGGTAGTTTAATGGGAATAGCATTGAATTCTTTTATAAATTACTTTGGGCAGTATGGACATTTTCAGGAATGAATTGTTCCCTATCCATGAGAATGGAATTCTCTTCTCCATTTGTTTGTGCCCTATCTGATTTCTCTGAGAAGTGGTTTGTAGTCCTCCTTGAAGAGGTTCTTCACTTCTCTTGTTAGCTGTATTCCTATGTATTTGATTCTCTTTGTAGCAATTGTGAATGAAGTTCATTCACGATTTGGCTCTCTACTTGCCTGTTGTTTGTGTATAGGAATACTAGCAATTTTTGCACACTGATTTTGTATCCTGAGATTCTGTTGATGTGGTTTATCAGCTTAAGAAGCTCTTGGGCTGAGATGATGGGGTTTTCTAGATACAGGATCATGTCATCTGCAAACAAAGATAATTTGACTTCATCTCTTCCTATTTAAATACCGTTATTTATTTTTCCTGCCTGATTGCCCTGGCCAGAAATTCCAGTACTACATTGAATAGGAGTGGTGAGAGAGGCCATCCTTTTCTTGTGCCAGTTTTCAAGGGGAATGCTTCCAGCTTTTGCTCACTCAGTATGATATTGGCTGTGAGTTTGTTATATATGGCTCTTATTATTTTGAGGTGTGATCTTTCAATACCTAGTTTATTGAGAGTTTTTAACATGAAGGGATGTTGAATTTTATTGAAGGCCTTTTCTGCATCTATTGAGATAATCGTGTTGTTTTTGTGTTTATTTCTGTTTATGTGATGAATTACATTTATAGATTTGCCTGTGTTGAACCAACCTTGTATCCCAGGGATGAAGCTGTCTTGATCGTGGTGGATCAAGGTACCCTTATCAGTCTTAAGTTCAGTCTTTTTACATAATCCCATATTTCTTGAAGGTTTTGTTGTTCTTTCTTTTTTATTCTTCTTTCTCTATTCTTCTCTTCCTGTCTTATAACAGACAGATAGTTTTGAAGCTCTGAGATTCTTTCCTCCACTTGGCCTATTCTGTGAGTGATAGTTGTGGTTGTGTTGTGAGGTTCTCATGTTGTGTTTTTCAGCTCCATCCTGTCTCTAAAATGAATATTCTGGTTATCAGCTACTGTGTTCTTTGATTTTTAGCTTCTTGCATTAAGTTAGAACTGCTCCTTTAGCTCAGAGAAGTTTGTTATTACCCACCTCCTAAAGCCTACTTTTGTCAATTCAGCCATCTCAGCCTCAGGTCAGTTTTGTGCCCTTGCTGAGGAGGTGTTGTTGTCATTTAGAGGAGAAGAGGCATTCTGCCTTTTTGAGTTTTCAGCGTTTTTGTGTTGATGCTTTCTCATCTTTGTGGGCTTATCTACCTTTGAACTTTGACGTTGCTGACCTTTGAATGGAGTTTTTGTGGGGTTTTTTATTGATGTTGTTGTTGTTGTTGTGTTTGTTTTTAACAGTCAGACCACTCTTCCCTACGGCTAGGGCTGATATGGATTTTGGGGGTCCACTCTAGACCCTAGTCACCTCAGTCTCTCCTGCACCTGGAGGTATCACCAGTGAAGTCTGTGAAACAGCAAAGCTGGCAACCTGATCCTTCCTCTGGGAGCACCAGTCCAAGGGGGTACTGACTTGATGCCAGCTGGAACACTTCTGTAGGAGGTGTCTGGAGACTCCTGTTGTGAGGTCTCACCCAGTCAGGAAGAATAGGATCAGGGACTGCTTAAAGAAGCAGTCTGGCTGCCCTTTGGCAGAGCAGGTGTGTTGTGCTGACCCCCAGGAGTCTCCAAAGCCAGCAGGCTGGAAAGGCTCAGTCGGCTGAACTGGGGAGAAACCAGCTACCCTTCTCCCTCGGGACTTCATCCCAGGGAGAAATCAGAGTTCTGTCCATAGAACTCTGGCTGGATTTGCTAAAATTCTGATGGGGAGGCCCTGTCCAGTGAGGAGGGATGGATTTTGGTCTCACTTAAAGAAGCAGCCTGGCCATGATCAGTCACAACATCTGTGCTGTGTTATGGGTGACTCCTCCTGGTCCCTTGTACCAGCAGTCTAGAGTGGCCAACTCAAACCACAGATAGAACGGCTGCCCCTCCCCCTGGGAACTCGGTCCACCTCCAGCTGTCTCCAGCCTGCTGCCGCTGGCCAGCTGGAATTCCAAGCCAATGGGTCTTGTGAGGTGCTGTGGGAGTGGGGCCTCAGAATGATATCACTTGGCTCCCTGCATTCAGCCCCTTTCCTAGGGGAATGCACGGATGTATCTCTCGCTTTGCTGGAATTCTCAAGGCAGAGTATACAAAACGCCTGGGCTTCCATGCATGCCCCAGTAACCCAGCGAGCGCTCTGCTGAGACTCCACACAGCTCTGTGCTTCAGACCCAAGGCTGTGGTGGCTGAGCTCATGAGGGGACCTCCTGATCTGCAGGTAGCAAAGATCCACGGGAGAAGCATGTTTTCCGGGCAGAGTCACACAATCACTCATGACCTCCCTTGCTTGAGAGTGGGGGCTCAGCTAGCTCTGTGACACACCTAGATGGGCCATTGACCCACTTGCTTTTCCTGACTCTCTGTGGGTCGAGCTCTCTGCCTAGTCAGTCCCAATGCAAGAACCTGAATACCTCAATTGAAGGTGCAGAATTCACTTGCAGTTTTCATTGCTCTCCATGAGAGCCACAGGCCACAGCTGCTTCTAATCGGCCAGCTTGGCCCCATCTAAAGTATGATTTCTTAATACATGAGATGTTTTAAATACATAACAATAATGATATTTATCAAAAATAATATTTTGTTTCAATGTGATAAAAATTGCTAATAAATCAATTCTCTTTTGATTATCACAAAGCTATCTGGAAATGTAACATCTGCCATTTATAAAATTTTTGTAGGGTTAATAGAACTTTACTTGAAGGGAGGCTGGCAATATGCATCATGACTTCAAACACTGCCAGTGAAGTTGTGGAGTTTGAAGTGGTACTCACATCTTGTTACTGGGATTATAAATTCGTACAAACTTTATCAATTGTGATTAAACAATATATACCAAAATTATAAATGGCAATACTCTCTGATTCAGCAATTTCATTTCCAGAAATTTACCCTACAGACATACTCATGATGCCTGGAATTATGTATGAATGGGAGAAAGTATTATACCACCTTTTTAATTAACAAAAGTCTAGAAATCACCTTAATGTTTGTCAATCACATCAATGATTATCACCTTACTGTTTATTGAAATTATGGCTATTCATATGATAGAGTACTATGCAGCTATTTAAAAAAATAAATTTTAAAAGGATGCTCAAAAATGATGTCCAAGATATTTACAAAGTAAAAAACCTGGTTGCAGAGCCATGTGTCTCATATGTCTCCATTCCTATAAAATCAGAGTGCATATAAATGAATAGAGTATCTCTATTAAATGGTAACTGTTACAAAATTTAAAGTTAATGCAGGCAAGGAATTTCTTTTTTAATGCTAAAACTCCAAGAAACTGCACAAATTTGAGGATTTCCAAAACATGCCAATCTATCTTTGAACCTACAGATTTTAGGAAATGAGACTTTTGAAAGATCAAGCATTAATATTCCTAGCTACAGTTGTTTGGGCCATAATTAGAATGACCCATTCTTTGGAAGTCTGTAAAATTTGCTCATACAACCATCTGGGCCTAGTCCTTCCTTTGTGAAAGATTTTATTTTACTAGAGATTTTATGTTTTTCATGTCGTAGTACTTCTTAGGTTTTCTATTTCTTCCTGATTCTTGAGTCAATTTTGGTACCACTTAGTACCCCACAGGTTGCTTGGGCTCAGAACACATCAGTCAAAGAAAGAGAGAAGAAAGGAAGGCAGGAAGGAGGGAGAAAGAAAAGAAGGAAAGAAGGGGACAAAGAAGGAAAGAGAGAAGGAAGGAAAGAATGAGAGAAAGAAGGATGGAGGGAGAGAAAGATGGAAAGAGAGAAAGAAAGAGAGAAGGAAATGAGAGAGAAGGAAGGAAGGAAGGAGGAAGAAAAAGTGGGAAAGAGAGAGAAGGAAAGAAACAAGGAAGCAGGGAGGGAGAGAAAGAGGAAGGGAGAGGAAGGAAGGAAGAGAGGAAGGAAGGAGAGTGGGAGGGAAGGGAGAAAGAGAGGGAGGGAGGGAAAGAAAGAAAGAGAGAAAGGTGAAAGGTGGGGACGGAAAGGGAAGAGGAGCCAGCCACAGGCTACAGGCTGTTTGTTCACTCTTTTACTTGAACCAGGCACTTCTGCCTTTTAAATATTCCACCTTCTGCCATGAGTTACACTCTTCAATATTGAAATATTCATTCCTCAGAACATTCAAAGGTCTATGTGTGCCCTGCCATGATGGAGCATGGCTTCAGCTCTCAAACACAACTCTCAGCCAAAATATTCATGACTGGTCCCTCCCATATACTCATCAATCCCCCATATATGGTCTGCGTGTGTCCCCCAGAGCTCACATGTTGGAAACTTAATCCTCTATGTGACAGTGTTGAGAGGCGGGGCCTAATAAGAGTGATTGGGTTATGAGATTCTGCCCCCATGCATGGATTAATGTCACTATCTCAGGAGTAGGTTAGTTATCTTGGGGGTGGGTTAGTTATCTTGGGAGTGGTCTTGTATTAAAAGCAAGCTCAGCCCCTTTTGCTTTCTTTCTTTCTCAAAGTCTTGCTCTACTGCCTTCAGTCATGAGATGACACAGCAAGAAGGCCCTCACCAGATGCAGACTCCCTCATCTTTGGACTTCCTAGCCTCCAGAACTCTAAGAAATAAATTTCTATTCTTTATAGATTCCCTAGTCTATGATATTCTGTTATAGCAGCACGAAATGGGTTAAGATGCCCCATTACATGGAGAGTGCTGATCCACAGGGTTGAGATCATTGACTTAGGGCTTGGAGTCTTATACAACATCCCTATGGGAGTTGGCCTCCATATTCCCTATCTTCCAGGAATCTCAAATGGTGATCTGAGACCAAAATATAGCCCAGATATTTTGCATTTGGCAATATTGCCCACTTTTCCACAACTTTATCATGACAGATTTGATGTGCTCCCTTTTATGATCCCTGAAAGGATATGAGTTCAAGATCCTTCAAGGTTACAATCCAAGGATAGAAGAGCCTAGAAAAGAGTCCCATCACCTGGGTGATCAGTGCAGAGATATGTCACAAAGCCTCCACTGGCAAAGCCTAGACAAGAGTTACGTCACCTGGGTGATCAGTGCAGAGGTATGTCACAAAGCCCCCGTAGACAGAGCCTAGACAAGAGTTACAACACCTGGATGACAGGCAAACAACAATGACAACTTATTTTCATCCCCGCTTCAGTCTTTGAGGTTAGACAGACCTGGATTCAAATCCAAGCTCCACCCCTCGCTGTGTGAGCTTGCTCATGCTGCTAACCTCTCTGAGACTTGACTCTTCATTTGTGAAATGAGGATAAAACCCCTTCTCTCAGGGGCAGTGCCAAGGATGAAATGAGTCATGCATTGGTCAGGACAGGTGATGCTGTATAACAAACAAGCCCACAATCCTCAGTGGCTTTAACAGCAAAGTTGACTTCTTTTCTTTTCTTTTTTTTTTTTGCGGGGGTTGGGGTGTGGTGGATGGAGTCTTGCTCTGTCACCCAGGCTGGAGTGCAGTGGTGCAATCTCAACTCACTGCAACCTCCACCTCCTGGGTTCAAGAGATTCTCCTGCCTCAGCCTCCCGAGTAGCAGGGACTACAGGTGCACGCCACCACGCCCAGCTAATTTTTTGTATTTTTAGTAGAGACGGGGTTTCACCGTGTTAGTCAGGATGGTCTCGATCTCCTGACCTCATGATCTGCCCACTTCAGCCTCTCAAAGTCCTGGGATTACAGGTGTGAGCCACCGCACCCGGCCTTGACTTCTCAATTGATTTCACATCCATCACGGGTCAACAAGGGGGCTCTGGTGGTCGTAGTCATTCAGAGACTCAAACAGATAGACCCTTATCCCAGAAGATGCTCCCACAGTTCCAGAAATAGAGCAAAGAAAACACAATCAGCCATGAGCCACTTCTTAAATCCCCTGCCTGGAAGGGATACACATTTCTTCTGTCACAGCTGTTGCCCAAAATGTCTCAGGCCGCCGAGTACAGTGGCTCACCTCTGTAATCTCAGCATTTTGGGAGGCAGAGGCAGGCAGATCACCTGAGGTCAGGAGTTCAAGACCAGTCTGACCAACATGGTGAAACCCTATCTCTACTAATAATACGAAAATTTGCCAGTCGTGGTGGCGGATGCCTGTAGCCCCAGCTACTCTGGAAGCTGAGGCAGGAGAATCACTTGAACCCGGGAGGCGGAGATTGCAATGAGCTGAGACCATGCCACTGCACTCCAGACTGAATGACAGAGTGAGACTTCATCTCAAAACAAAACAAAACAAAAAAGTCTCAGGCTATGTTAGAACTAAGAGAGTAGAAAGAATAGTCATTTTGGTTGCCACAAACCTTCAAAACAAAGATGCAGATCATTGATATAAAATTACAGTTAGTTCTTTCCCACTCCTTTTCAGCTTCTCTTCGTTACCATGAGCCAGAGTCTCTAGTGTCAGTATTCAGTCTATTGCCTCCCAGCTCCTAGTGCACCTTTCAATATGTGCACTGTGATAATCTGGGAAACACTGTTCAATATACCTTCTGGAAGTGAACATTCTGCAGGCCTCTAGGTAGAGGATGGAGAGACTGCAGGGGACAGGAGCTCTCTGGCTGGGCTTTGATCATGTTCAAGCCCCAACCACAGACCAAGGCGTGGTCCCTCAGCCACCTTGTAGCCTTGGCTTGCAACATCTCGACATGGAAACCAAAACGCTGCAGGGCCCATGTGATATGAAAGTTCTTGAAAAGTTGCCCAGACCCCCTCTTGTATCCCTTGTGCAACCTGCACACAGTGACCTGTAGTCTAGAGGGTCCGCACAGAACTGCCATTCCTTCTGCCAGACCCTGCGGGACCCACGCGTTCTGGAGGCTTCCTGCCCTACAAAGGCAGCCAGACTCCCGCCATGCATCCCTGCACCAGGGGCTCACGGCCAGCTCCCTCACCTGCACTCCAGCGGCTCATGCCCAGCTCCCTGACCTGCCCCAATGGCTCACGGCCTGCTGCCTCACCTGCACCAGGTGCTCACGGCCGGCTCCCTCCTCTGCACACCAGCGGTTCACAGCAGGCTCCCTCCCCTGCACTCCAGCAGCTCATGGCCAGCTCCCTCACATGCACTCCAGTGGGTGGCCTAGTGCTCGTGCAAAAGCTGCTGACTAGCTCCAGCCTGCCCAAACCCACAAACGTCTCTTATATGGTGGCTGAACCACATTTAATGACATCTGAACACCTTTCAAATCTGTGCTTCCTTGGGTACCTCCCTCTGCACTAGGGCACCAGGCAGAGTTGCTTTATGTCTTACAGAGACTCTTTTATCATAGTTGCAATCCTTTATACTCCACTTCCCCGTTAGACCCACTGTGTGCTTTCTATCTTTGAATGGGACCCAGGCTGCTACACACCCTAACCCATGCACATTGCACTTCATTAATTCCTCACTATTGGCCAAAGATCATGCTCCACCACCCCTCTCTTCCCCCGACTCTCTTTGCTTAATTGAAACCCCCAAATGCCCTCTTTGCGCCCAAAGCTTACTTGCTCTTCCTTCCCTATATTCTTGGCCAGACACAAAAATCTGATTCTCTGGCAAATGCAAAAACGGGGAGAAGGCAGGGGAATCATTTCTCCTCCCTTACATAAGCACTGAGGGTAATGTCATTCCATTGTGTGAGGAATAAAAAAATGAGGTATAGAGAGCTGCCATGATTTGCCTGGACCAATGAAGCTGTCATGGCAGAAGTGGAACAAAGGTTTAGGTGTCGCGAATGTCAGTCCAGCTCCTATGCCTTCAGAACGTGCTGTGGAGGGAGACACCGGGGGACCCCAGTCATGCTGAGCACTCAGGGTTACCCAGGTTCTGAGAGTGGGGACGTGACAGGCTGAGTTGACTCAGTCCAGTCCTCCTATACAAAATAAGGATGGAAACCCTCACATAATAGAAGTGAAGACAGGGAACAAATCCAGGGACCATTAAGAGGCTGATGCCTAGAAGGCCTGGGCAGAATGACAGGGAGATTGGAGCAGAACAGGGGCCCTAGATGGGGACAAGGGGAAGGAAGTGGCCTCAGTGGCCAGATGACACCTATCCACTGCACAGAGGCTGGAGCCTTGAGTTCCATCTAGTCCTTGTCAACTACAATCATTCTGCCCTATGGCTCAACGAGTCCTGGAGAAAATGTGTTTTCTGCAGTCTGGGGAGGTGAGAGTAAAACAATTCAGCCTCAAGAAGTTGAAAGCCCAGGAAATCATAGCACGTGGAGATGGGATTCATACTTAAACTTCCTGCCCTTGACTTCTGGTTTGGCCACTTGACTCACTTTGGCCAATGGATGTGGTAAAGTGGTAGTCTGCCCATTCTGAGCCTGGGTGGTAAGATAAGAGATCTTCACATTTCCCTTTGTTCTTTGCACTCCTGCCATTGCCATGAGAAGAAGGCACCCTGGCAGGCCCCAACCCCAGGAGGATCGGAGACACTTGGAGCATATCCAGCTCAGCCACCACATTTCGAGCTGAAACCTCCCAAGCAACCCATGCTCATGAGTGAGAAATGGTGGCCTATGGTCGTAGGCCTCTGAGGTGTGGGGTTACTTGTTACAAAGCAAGAGTTAACTACTAGAGATTTCTACCTCACATCCCTACGAATCAAAGAACAAAGGAAATAAAACAAAATATGAAAAGCAGATTTCCAATTTTTAGAAGAAACAGAGGACATATTTTATGACATTAAGCAGAGAAAAACTTTTTTAATATGACACAAAACACAGACACCATAAAAGAAATTACTGATAAATTCAATTGTATTAAATGTAGAAGCTTTGATCTGACCAAAAGGCCATGAATAAAGTTAAAAGACAAAGACAGTGCATGATATGGTTTGGCTGTGTGTCCCCACCCAAATCTCACCTTGAATTGTCCTCCCATAATTCTCCTGTGTCGTGGGAGGGAACTGGTGGGAGATAATTGGAATCATGGGGGCTGTTCCCCCATACCGTTCTCCTGGTAGTGAATAAGTCTCATGAGATCTGACGGTTTTATCCGGGGTTCCACTTTTGCATCGTCCTTATTTTTCTCTGGCCACTGTCATGTAAGAAGTGCCTTTCACCTCCCACCATGATTCTGAGGTCTCTTCAGTCATGTGGAACTGTAAGTCCAATTAAACCTTTTTTTTCTTCCCAGTCTGGGTTATGTCTTTATCGGCAGTGTGAAAATGGACTAATACAGTGCACCAATAGGGAAAACATATTTGTAAGGTATTTGGCCAAAAAAGCATTGATATCCAGATCATTAAAATCAAAATTGGCCAGTCGTGGTGACTCATGCCTGTAATCCCAGCATTTTGGGAAGCTGAGGCAGGTGGATCACCTGAGGTCGGGAGTTCGATACCAGTCTGACCAACATGGAGAAACCCCGTCTCTACTAAAAATACAAAATTAGCCGGGCGTGGTGGCACTTACCTGTAATCCCAGCTACTCAGGAGGCTGAGGTAGGAGAATCGCTTGAACCAGGGTGGTGGAAGTTGCGGTGAGCCGCGGTACTGCCATTGCACTCCCACCTAGGCAACAAGTGCAAAACTCCTTCTAAAAAAAAAAAAAATAGCACTTATAAGTCAGCAAGGAGAAACCAAAGATCCAACAGACATATGGGCCAGGAGCAATTCACAGAGAAGGAGACCCGAAGGGCTGGAAAACACAAGGCACGCGTTCAGCTACACTGCAAATTCCAAGAACAATATCAAAAAGTGCGATAACAAATATTGATGAAGATGAGTGAAGATGGATGTGAGCACTACTGGCGAGGGGCATTGTGAGGACTCCAGCCCCAAGGTCATCTGGCTGTGCTTCCTAGGAAGGGCTGACAACAGACCTGTCCCAAGACCCGAAGCCTCACCAGGCTACGTGCAGGCTTTGGACCAGAACATCAGCATCACCTAGGGATGGGGGTTGCAGGGGGAGGCACGCATCCTCTGCTCACCAGAAATGCAGAATTCTAGATTCATCTGGAAGAAATTGTTGAAGGGAAAAGCAACTTTCAGGAGAGTATGTATGGACTGCTATTTGTATACAATTGCAAAAGCAGACCAAAAAACACTATCCATTCTTCATGGACATGCACTCTAGGTATTAAACATGGATGGGAAGACACACATTGACTTCAGAATAGTGGGAGGGAGGTGGTAACTGGACTGGAAAAGGGGCATATAACTCGAGTGTCAGCTTGAACATTACGGCTGAATCTGTAATGTTTTCTTCCCTTAAACTCTGGAGCAAATGCATCCAAAAGTTACCATATTTGAATTTTAACTGGGAGGTACATGAAAGTTTAATACCATTATCCTCTATGCAGTCCTGTGTGTTTGTAATATTGAGCCATATTTTTTAAACACTTGACTCAGCATGAAAGGAAGCTTGCCTACATGGTAACAATGGTTATCTTTAGGTAGCAGAATTCAAGACTGATTCTTTTTTCTTTTTTTCCTAATTGTATGTTATCTCTATTTCCCTGTGTGAGGATTTATGACTGTTGTGATGAAAAGGCTAGTATCCTAACTCCCTGCATCATAAGCACACACCGTGCCTTGGCTGGCAGGATGAGGAGGAGGGAGCGTGTCTGTTCACCTGGCCAGCCCTAGGTAACTCTTCAGAGAAAGACACAGGCACTTCCCCTCTGCAGCCAAAGAGTTAAGAAGGCTCGATGTGAAATGAATCATTCCAGGGGAGCTAAATCCCGGCCTTATCTAATTCTGTATCCTGAGGCTGATTAATTTAAACTCAAAAATAAAATAAACATCATCTTTAAATAGGGATTAAATACTCAGCGGGGTCCTTAGTTGAACAAACTGACATACATTTTATGGTATGGATTCAGGGGGCCCGGGGTGGAGCTAGGGCTATCTGTGGGGATGCTCTCTGAGCTAAGGAGAGAAAATCGCCAGTGCTCCCGGATTCCGGAGTGCATTCACCTTTAGCTTCTTCTCTGGATACCCGCAGAAAACCAAAGAGCCACCCTGTGGCAGGATCTTCACACAGGAGGTGGGCTTGTGCCCTGTGTCCCTGAGGGAGAAGGAATTATGGAGGGAGTGGGTGAAGAGTTTGGAGGAAGCCACTGATGTTCTTAGAAAACAGTAGGAAAGAGATTCCCTTGGCTGGGCATTGTTCCCAAATAGGAGACAAGAGCATGAACTAAAAACAGAGACTCCCAGCTCCATCCATGGTCCCTGAGTTCAGAAGGGAACCCAGGGAGGTGGGGCAAGTAAAAAATTGAGTGGGCTATCTGACATGTGCCTGGAGGGACCCACGAACCTGAGTGAGGCATGAGAGTGGGCAGCTGGTGGATTTTTCCAGGCCTGCAGCACAAAGCCAGGCGGACGTCCTAAGAACAAGCCATGTCTGCAGAGGCCTCTACTGCATCCCTGCCTCATGGGCACAATGTCACAGAACAGAATTACATCATGTGGGAGGCCATGTGCAGTGTGAGTGTCATAATGGAGCTGGACCCAGAAGGTCCCAGACCCAGGTCCAGCTACGTCTCTGCTATAGTCAATGTTTGTGTGCCCCTAAAATCCGTGTGTTGAAATGTAACCCCTGATAGGTTAGGTTTGAATTAGGAGGCAAAGACTTTAGGAAGTGATTTCATCATGAAAGCAAAGACCCCATGAATGGGATTAGTGGCCTTGTAAAAGGGAGCCAATGGAGCTTGTTCTCTCCTTCCACCATTTGAGGACACAGCTAGGAGGTGCCCTCTATAAGGAACAGGTACTCAACAGACACCTAATCTGCCACTACTTTGACCTTCCACTTGCCAGCATCCAGACCTATAAGACATAAATTTCTGCTGCTTATAAGCCCCCTAGGCTAAGGTATTTTGTTGCGGCAGCCCAAATGGAAGAAGACAGCCTCTGACCATCTTGAGCAACTCACTTATCTGCTGAACTCTCCACAGATTTAACTGTGATGAAATCCCGTCAACAGATGTATATTGAACACCTTCTGTGTATAAGGACACATTGTGTTATTGGATAGGGTATAAAGAAAGTCACAGTTCCCCAGAGGAAGGCACTGCCATAGCTGAAGAGCAAACCCTAGTTGCTGTGGCCAACAGGGGAAGGGATGGGTGTCAGAGAAAAAGAGAACATGCTAGAGTCCATGTCTGCAGCAATATTGGAATGTCTAATGGATGGTTCCAAAAGTGGTGACTCCTCATCTTCTTACAAAAACTCATAGTTGTCCCTGTGTAAAGTCTTCCCAGAAGTGCAGGGCAGTTGAGAATATGCAGATCAGAAAAGACAAGAGGACAGAGAGAGCAGATTCTTGGCATCAGCAGCCACGGACTTCTTGCAGGAAGGAAAGTATTTCTCCTGGATCCCTGCGTAGCAGATAAACGTACAGAAATACATTTGTTGGCTATTTGATTCATAGACTTTGAACATTTGCAGACCGAGAGGCTGAGAATCTTCTCCAATCAGACGGTGTGGGGCGTGGAAGTACAGAAAGGGATCAAAGGAGGAGGAAAACAGAGCAATGAGAAAGGAGCTCTCAGCATGACCAACACAGAGACCTGGGTCTCTGCTACCAACAATATGAGCTAATGTATAATGATTGCAGGTGTGTAAACAGCAGGCTTTCCATATCACATGTGGCAAGCTCTGATGACAACCCTGTGTGACAGGTATTCTTATCAGAGGCAGAGAGTTGTTAAATAATCACACACAACTGGTGGAATGCCGGAGAGATTGGTTTTACTTGGTCATCTTCCTGTTTGCTTTCTATTTGTCCCATCTATAGTTGGTTCTCCTTTTCCTCTTTGACTTCTTTTGAATTTGTTGAGTATTTTTATTTCATTTAATCTTCTTTGTTGGCCTTTTACATGTAACTATTTGTGCTTCATTTGGTTTTGAGTTTTAACCATTTCTCTATGGTTTATGGTATATCATATGGTTTGGATCTGTGTCCCCACCCAAATCTCATGTGGAAATGTAATCCCCAATGCCAAACGTGGGGCCTGGAGGGAGGTGATTGGATCATGGAGCCAGTTTCTCATGGTTTAACACCATCCCCACTTGGTACTATATAGCGAGTGAGTTCTCACAAGATCTGGTTGTTTAATAGTGTGTGGCACCTCCCCTTCTCTCTCTTCCTCCTGCTCCAGTCACATAAGATGTGCCTGCTTCCCCTTTGCCTTCCGTCATGATTGTAAGCTCCCTGAGGCCTCCCCAGAAGCCGAGCAGATGACAGAATCATGCTTCCTGTACAGCCTGCAGAACTGTGAGCCAATTAAACCTCTTTTCTTCATAAATTACCCAGTCTCAGACTTTTTTTTTTTTTTGAGACGTAGTCTCACTCTGTCGCCCAGGCTGCAGTGCAGTGGTGCAATCTCGACTCACTGCAACCTCTGCCTCCCTAGATCAAGTGATTCTGCTGCCTCAGCCTCTCGAGTAGCTTAGCTGGGACTACAGGCATATGCCACCAAGCCCACCTAATTTTTTTTGTATTTTTAGTAGAGACAGGGTTTCACCATGTTGGCAAGGATGGTCTCAATCTCTTGAACTCATAATCCACACGTCTCAGCCTCCCAAAGTGCTGGGATTACAGGCGTCAGCCACCATGCCCAGCCCAAGTCTCAGACATTTCTTTTTTTTTAAATTTATTTATTATTTTTTTAAAGTATTATTATTATACTTTAAGTTTTAGGGTACATGGGCACAATGTGCAGGTTTGTTACATATGTATACATGTGTCATGTTGGTGTGCTGCACCCATTAACTCGTCATTTAGCATTAGGTATATCTCCTAATGCTATCCCTCCCCCCTCCCACCACCCCACAATAGTCCCCAGTGTGTGATATCTCCCTTCCTGTGTCCATGTGTTCTCATTGTTCAATTCCCACCTATGAGTGAGAACATGTGGTGTTTGGTTTTTTGTCCTTGTGACAGTTTGCTGAGAATGATGGTTTCCAGCTTCATCGATGTCCCTACAAAGGACATGAACTCATCATTTTTTATGGCTGCATAGTATTCCGTGGTGTATATGTGCCACATTTTCTTAATCCAGTCTATCATTGTTGGACGTTTGTGTTGGTTCCAAGTCTTTGCTATTGTGAATAGTGCCGCAATAAACATATGTGTGCATGTGTCTTTATAGCAACATGATTTATAATCCTTTGGGTATATACCCAGCAATGGGATGGGTGGGTCAAATGGTATTTCTAGTTCTAGATCCCTGAAGAATCACCACACTGACTTCCAAAATGGTTGAATTAGTTTACAGTCCCACCAAGTGTGAAAGTGTTCCTATTTCTCCACATCCTCTCCAGCACCTGTTGTTTCCTGACTTTTTAATGATCACCATTCTAACTGGTGTGAGATGGTATCTCATTGTGGTTTTGATTTGCATTTCTCTGATGGCCAGTGATGATGTTGTGGTTTTGATTTGCATTTCTCTGATGGCCAGTGATGATGAGTATTTTTTCATGTGTTTTTTTGGCTGCATAAATGTCTTCTTTTGAGAAGTGTCAGACATTTCTTTATAGCAGTTCAAGAACAGATTAATACAGTATATGTATTTAACTTAGCATTGGCTGCCATCAACATTATACCACTTCACATAGAGGATAAGAACCTTAAAACAGTGCCCATTCATTTCCCTTCTTTTGGGTTTTGTGTTATTGTTTTCATGCATTTTGCTTCTGTATGTGCTGTAAACTCACATTAATTTGTTATCATTTTTGCCTTAAACAATTATCTTTTAAAAATGCTTCTTAATGTTGTATTTTTGCTCACACATTTGCCATCTCTGGTGCTCTACATTCTTTTGTGTAGATCTGGACTTCCATCTGGTTTCACTTTCCCTCTGCCTGAAGGATTTCCTTTAATATTCCTTGTAGTGAGGACGTGCTGTTAATGCATTCTTCAAGCTTTTTAATGTCTGAAAGTCTTTATTTCACTATCATTTTTGAAAGATATTTTTTCTGGGTGTAGAATTCTAGACTGGCAATCGTTTTATCCTTAAGTATTTTATCGAAGTCACTCCACTATCCTGTAGTTTGCATTATTTCTTTTCTTTGTTTTTTTGAGTCAAGGTCTCCCTCTGTCACCCAGGCTGCAGTGCAGTGGCATGATTTCAGCTCACTGAAACATTTACCTCCTGGGTTCAAGCAATCCTCCCGCCCCAGCCTCCCAAGTAGCTGGGACTACAGGTATGCAACACCACACCCAGCTAATTTTTGCATTTTATGTAGAGGCCAGGTTTTGCCATGTTGCCCAGGCTGGTCTAGAACTCCTGGGCTCAAGTGATCATCCTGCCTTGACCTCCTAAAGTACTAGGATAACAGGCATGTGCCACCACGCCTGACCTTGCGTTCTTTCTAACCAGATGTCTGCCTTTTTTTTTTTTTTTTTTTGAGACAGAGTCTTGCTCTGTCGCCCAGGCTGGAGTGCAATGGTGCCATCTCAGCTCACTGTAACCTCCGCCTCCCAGGTTCAAGCGATTCTCCCTGCCTCAGCCTCCTGAGTAGCTGGGATTACAGATGCGTGCCACCATGCCCTGCTAATTTTTGTATTTTTAGTAGAGACGGGGTTTTGCCATGTTGCGCAGGCTGGTCTTGAACTTCTGGTCTCAAGTAATCACCCTGACTCAGCCTCCCAAAGTGCTGGGATTACAGGTGTGAGCCACCACGCTCAGCCTATTTTCATCTTTGTTCCTCTCTGTATAATGTCCTTTTCCCTTTGGTAACCTTTCAGATTTTCTCTTTGTTACTGGGTTGGGGCAATTTGATTATGATGTGCTTCAGTGTGTCATCCTCATGTCTCTTGTGCTAGGGGTTCGTTGGTTCTTAGATCTCTGCGTTTACAGTTTTTCTCAAATTTAAATTTTTCAGCCAGAGCTTTTTCAAATACTTTTTCTTCTACTCCTCCCCACCTTCTTCAGGAACTCCAATTCCACATATATTAGTCCTGTTGGTTCTGATTTTCTGTTCAGTTTTTTCCATTATTTTCTCCATGTTCCATTTTTGATAGTTTCTGATGCTACATCTTCCAGTTGACTAATCCTTTTTTGTATAATATCTATTCTACATTAAATGCCATTTAGTATATTTTTCATCTCAGACATTGTATTTTTCATCTCTAGAAATTCAAGCTGGGTCTTCCATGTCTCTACTTCCATGTTCTAACTTCCCTTTACCTTCTTCTTGTGGAATGTTATCATTACAATAAGTGTTTTAATATCGTTGCCTACTAATTCTATCTTATTTGACATTTCTGTATCTATTGATCAAGTTTTCTTCTTATTATTGAGACATTTCCTTTTTCTTCACATGCCTGGTAATTTTCAGCTGGATGGCAGACAACATGAAATTTATCTTATTGTGTGTTGGATATTGTTGGGTTCCTATAAATATTATTGAGCTATGTTCTAGGATGCAGTTAAATTATCTGGAAAGATTTTGGTTCTTTGAGGGTTTTCTTTGAGGTCTTGTTAAGTAGGACCTTAGCAGCCTCATCCTAGATCTAATCTTGCACACTACTGAGGCAATTCTTTTCTGAGTGTTCCATCCAATGGTCTAGGAAGTATGATTTGTCCACTGTTGCTGGTGGGAACACCAAATATGCCCGGTTCTGTGGGAGGTTCAAGCATTGTTCTTTCTGTTTCCTTCAGGTATTTTTTCCCCCAGACTTGTAGTTTACACACATACATGTGTTGATCAGTATTTAGGTGAAGACTCTGGAGCTTTTTTGTTTCGTGTCTTTGTCCTTTTCATTCCCTGAATACTCTGCCCTGCAGAGTTTATCTGAGCTTCTTTAGTCTCCCTGGACTCCCAGCTTCGTCTCCTCAACTCAGAACCATCACCAGGCTCAGCCTGGGTTTTCCCTCCTTGAGCTGTGGCCTAGAAACCGTTTGCCTTCTGGTCACCGCACCTGGGCAGTCCAGAGTCAGGAGAAACCCTAGGCCATGTGGCAGAATGCCCACTGTCCCCACTTCACCACACTGTACTCTCTCCATCCCGTGCTAGCTGCAGCCACGCTGTCTCACAGTCCAGAATGCTAGCCAGAGACCAAGCTTTCTGCAGTGCCTTGGCTAGGGCTCACAGATAAGGATGGCCAAGCAGTGCTCCCAGAAGCCAGCAGATGCCATCAATCAGTTTTACATCCACCAGGCACTGAGAATCTCTGGACACCAGAAGTGTCCCCTGTTGCCAGAGCTGAACTCTCAAGTGAAGACTCCAGAAGGCCCTGAAATGTGGGCAGGCTCCCATTATTGCCTGTCTGTGGCCACAAGGACACAGACTCTTTCCATGGCTGGTGAGATGTCCAGCACACTGGGGGCTCTGGAAAGCCCCTTTTCAACTTTAGGCCTTAGCTGAGCTCTCCATTTACCTCAGACCAGGCAGTGCACATTATGGGGGACACCGCTGGGTGCTGGGATGAAAATGGCACTTTGCATGTGAGCTAGGATTGAGAGCCCACCACTCTCTTCCCCAGTGAGGCGGTGGCCAGTTACCATCTCTGGCTTCTGTCCCCTTACCAGCCTCCTCTGCTACAATTGCATTTCTGGCAGGCAGTGGATCAGGGAAGCACCGGCAGTTGAGGACCATGTGGAGAACCACTACTGGCCAAGCATTCCCAACCTGACAGCAGAACAGGGGTACAGCAGTGCTGAGGTGAACTTGACAGAGAAATTTGAGACCATGAAGGCAGCCAACACTTCCAACTTATCACAACCTGCCTCTCACATAGATTTATTGTGGAAGAACTCAATCATCTCTGTGTCAACAAGAAATGGTCCTCACTCTAAACCATCACCCTTGGATTTAGATCATGAGGCTGTCCTGTCTTTAGTATGGAAGTGAAAAGCTTTAATTTCCACAAAAATGTAAGGTTTTGGGCTACAGCCTTATTAAAACAAACAAATATGAGCATCGTGGTCTACAGATGGAGTATCTGGGGCTCTAAACAAACTGCTACTTGAAAGTATAATCACTGTCTTTTTGTTTGTTTCTTTAGCCTGGTAGGGCAATGTCAGAAATTTCCTTAGTCATAGGGAATATAAAACATAGTTTGAACAAAAGCAGCAATAAAGCTACAAAATATTTTTTGGTGTATTTGCTTAAGTATAAGATAGCTGATTGGGGCTTTATCATGTAACATTAGTTTGCTTAGTTTTCATTAAGTTTGTTAAACTTGAATTGTGAATAAATATATGGCTGATTCATATTGTAATTAAACTGCACATTGACATAAACTGTACATTAAAAGTTGCTGCACACTGTCATCCAAAATAATACTTAGGTAAAACCAAAAATACTATAAACCAATGTCAAGGAACCTACCCTAAAATAAAAATACAGTTAACATGGAATTGCAAAACTAGAATGGGAGAATTATTTACCCATAAAATCTTGTTTGGAACATTGATATAACACTAGAAAAGAATTTTTCTAAATAACCACAATGTTCAACAGTGACTGTGCACCTGTGAAGACCAGGCATTTTGAATCATTGCCCTGTGGTGTATGGCAGTACAATTTTACAGAAATGCACTACAATAATTAATAAAATTCTCTAATGGGAAGATTTTAATGAATAAGTATTTATACTATTAATATTTATAATATTGGTGCTATTATTTCACAAAATAAAAAAGCTGTATTACAGCCTTTAAAGCAAATAATAGCCTTACATTTCTAAATAAAGAAAAAATATAAATTTTATGAAATATGGTTAAGAGTAATTGATAAAATAAAAATTGTGGCATAAATTATATAATAGTTTGGATAGAAGTTGAAGAAAGTGGATGAAAATTTTAATGAGCCCTTTTTGCGTGCACTAAACTTAATCTTACAGGTGAACTTTATAATATATAAGGGTACCTACTAGCTATCTAATTTACCTTTTACACAATGTATAAATCCTAGCCTATTGGTCTTAATATTTGAACCTAAAATAGCACACAAACATGCAAGAGAACAAAATAAGGAAGAAATGTATGGAGACAGTGATATTATCAAGATGGTGGAATAGGGGGTCCCTACTTTTGTATTCCCCTGCAGTAATAAAAACTAGTCAGCCATCCATCAACCAAAGTAACTTTACGAGAGATCCAGGCACAATGGCTCATGACAGTAATCTCCTCCATTCAGGAACCTGAGGCGGGAGGACTGCTCCAGGCCAGGCGTTCAAAAACAGCCTGGGCAATATAGTGAGCTTTGCGATACAGGGCATTATGAAACCTCGCTAAAACCCAAGATTGAAAAGAGTCATTTTGAGAAGCCAGGCCCTTTGGTTAATAAGGTGTCATATTATCCAAAACAATCTGTAAGTTAACTCAAATCCGTATCAAAATCCCTGTCCCACTTTTTATAGTAATAGAAAATGCAAGCCTACAATGTAGGCTGAATGGCCAAGCCAATCATGAGGAATAAGAAAAAAGTTGGGGACATCATACTCGTGACTCACACAAAACAGCTCAAAAGTCACTGTTTGTAGATAACCTGGGGAACACCTGCTAGGTACACAGTGGGAGCCACACTCACCCACACATCTGCTATTAGGCCCAGCATATAGCAGAACCTGCCCTAGTGCCTGTTTCACAAAACAAAGCCTTGAAGACAATCCAGCCTGCCCAAAAACCTAACAGAACTCACAACCACATGTGCTCCTGGTAACAAGCCCACTAAATGTAAAACCCACTTCAGATTTGGCAGCCACCTTGTGATGCAGCTACAAGCCTTTTTACTGCAAACCCAGTAAAGATCTCATCAGCCTTGAGACCCAACAGATGAAGATCTTTACCTACTAAAACCAGTTTATAAAAATGAAAAGAGCTGGCTGGGTACGGTGGTTCACACCTGTAATCCCAGCACTTTGGGAGGACGAGGTGGGTGGATCACGAGGTCAGGAGTTCCAGACCAGCCTGGCCAAGATGGTGAAACACTGTCTCTACTAAAAATACAAAAATTAGCCGGGCATGGTGGTTGGCACTTGTAATCCCAGCTACTCGGGATGCTGAGGCAGAGAATTGCTTGAACCCAGGAGGCGGAGGTTGCAGTGAGCCAAGATCGTGCCACAGCACTCCAGCCTGGGTGACAGAGCGAGTTCCCGTCTCAAAAACAAAACAACAACAACAACAACGATAAATGAAAAGAGGTGTTTGCTCCTTCAAATGCACAAACACCAATGCAAGTCTATATTATGCCCGTTCTAACGGTTCTATTTTAACATAGAATAGGAAGTCCTACATAGAATAATTGAGTCCTACGTCAAATAATTAAGCAAGAAAAGCTAAAAGATCCAAATTGAAAAGAAGAAATAACGTCACTGTTTGTAGATGACATAATGTTATATATAAAAAACATAAATAGTACGTTTAAATACTGCATTTAATGCATCTATATATAAACAGTGCATCTAATAAATGCACTCAGTAAAGAAGCAGAATATACAATTAACATACAAATATCAGTTTTGTTTCTATATGCTAGCAACAAACCAGTAAAAAAGAAAAAAAATCTCATTTATAATAGCAACAAAATAATAGATTTCTTAGCAATAAATTTAACAAACGCGGTGAAAGATCTTTACAATAAAAAATAAATTATATTGATGAAAAAAATTGAAGAAGATACAAATAAATGTAAATATATTACATGTTTATGGATTAGAAGAATATTGTCTAAGCACCATGTTATCCAAAGTAATCTGTAGATTAATTCAAATTCCTGTAAAAATTCCTGTGCCACTTTTTACAGTAATAGAAAATAAAGTCTGCAATGTATATAAAACTATAAGAAATATTGAAAGGCCAAAGCAATCACGAGAAATAAAAAGAAATCTGGGGACATTATACTTCATTATTTAAAACTACATTTCAAGACTACAGTAAACATAATAGAATGGAATGTTTATAGGAACAAACACAAAAACCAATGGAACAGAATACAGAGCCCAGAAGTAAATCTATGCATCTAAAGTTAATCTTTGACAGGGGCACTATGAATACGCAATACAAAAAGTGTAGCCTTTCAATACTTAGTGCTGGGAAAACTGGATACTCGCAAGCACAATAATAAAACTTGATCATATTTCTTATGCCAGACATAAAAATTGACTTAAAATACTTAAATTTAATACATAAATCCTTAAAAGAAAATCTTTTAAAAAGCATATGAAAAGCCTCCATGATACTGGCCTTGGCAATTTTTTTAAAATACGATATCAAAAGTATAGCAATAAAACCAGACATAAAGTTGTAGTGTATTAAACTATTGTGCACAGCAAAAAATAAGAAAACATTTATACGGGATAAAATATTTGCAAACTATATATGATACGAGGTTAATATTCAAAATATAGCAGAAACTCATACAAATCAGAAGCTAAACAATAATAATTATAAAACCCAACTAAAAAATAGGCAAAAGACTAAACATTATTTTTTAATATTATTATACTTTAACTTTTAGGGTACATGTGCACAAAGTGCAGGTTTGTTACATATGTATACATGTGCCATGTTGCTTTGCTGCACCCATTAACTCATCATTTAGCATTAGGTATATCTCCTAATGTTATCTTTCCCCCCTCCCACACCCCACAACAGGCCCCAGTGTGTGATGTTCCCCTTCCTGTGTCCATGTGTCCTCACTCTTCAATTCCCACCTATGAGTGAGAATATGCGGTGTTTGGTTATTTGTTCTTGCGATAGTTTGCTGAGAATGATGGTTTCCAGCTTCATCGATGTCCCTACAAAGGACATGAACTCATCATTTTTTATGGCTGCATAGTATTCCATGGTGTATATGTACCACATTTTCTTAATCCAGTCTATCATTGTTGGACATTTGTGTTGGTTCCAAGTCTTTGCTATTGTGATAGTGCCACAATAAATATATGTGTGCATGTGTCTTTATAGAAGCATGATTTATAATCCTTTGGGTATATACCCAGTAATGGGATGGCTGGGTCAAATGGTATTTCTAGTTCTAGATCCCTGAGGGATCACCACACTGACTTCCACAATGGTTGAACTGGTTTGCAGTCCCACCAACAGTGTGAAAGTGTTCCTATTTCTCCACATCCTCTCCAGCACCTGTTGTTTCCTGACTTTTTAATGATCACCATTCTAACTGGTGCGAGATGGTATGTCATTGTGGTTTTGATTTACATTTCTCTGATGGCCAGTGATGGTGAGCATTTTTTCATGTGTTTTTTGGCTGCATAAATTTCTTTTGAGAAGTGTCTGTTCATATCCTTTGCCCACTTTTTGATGGGGTTGTTTGTTTTTTTCTTTTTTCTTGTAAATTTGTTTGAGTTCAGTGTAGATTCTGGATATTAGCCCTTTGTCCGATGAGTAGATTGCAAAAATTTTCTCCCTTTCTGTATGTTGCCTGTTCACTCTGATGGTGGTTTCCTTCACTGTGCAGAAGCTCTTTAGTTTAATTAGTTCCTATTTGTCAATTTTGGCCTTTGTTGCCATTGCTTTTGGTGTTTTAGACATAAAGTCCTTGCCCATGCCTATGTCTTGAATGGTATTGCCTAGGTTTTCTTTTAGTGTTTTTATGGTTTTAGGACTAACATGTAAGCTTTAATCCATCTTGAATTAATTTTTATATAAGGTGTAAGGAAGGGATCCAGTTTCAGCTTTCTACATATGGCTAGCCAGTTTTCCCAGCACCATTTATTAAATAGGGAATCCTTTCCCCATTGCTTGTTTTTCTCAGGTTTGTCAAAGATCATATAGTTGTATATATGCGGCATTATTTCTGAGGGCTCTGTTCTGCTCCGTTGGTCTATATCTCTGTTTTGGTACCAGTACCATGCTGTTTCAGTTACTGTAGCCTTGTAATATAGTTTGAAGTCAGGTAGCGTGATGCCTCCAGCTTTGTTCTTTTGGCTTAGGATTGACTTGACAATGCAGGCTTTTTTTGGTTCCACATGAACTTTAAAGTAGTTTTTTCCAATTCTGTGAAGAAACTCATTGGTAGCTTGATGGGGATGGCATTGAATCCATAAATTACCTTGGGCAATATGGTAATTTTCACAACATTGATTCTTCCTACCCACGAGCATGGAATGTTCTTCCATTTGTTTGTATCCTCTTTTATTTCATTGAGCAGTGGTTTGTAGTTCTCCTTGAAGAGGTCCTTCACATCCCTTGTAAGTTGGATTCCTAGGTATTTTAATCTCTTTGAAGCAATTGTGAATGGGAGTTCACTCATGATTTGGCTCTCTGTTTATCTGTTATTGGTGTATAAGAATGCTTATGATTTCTGCACATCGATTTTGTATCCTGAGACTTTGCTGAAGTTGCTTATCAGCTTAAGGAGATTTTCGGCTGAGACAACGGGGTTTTCTAGATATACAATCATGTCATCTGCCAACAGGGACAATTTGACTTCCTCTTTTCCTAATTGAATGCCTTTTATTCCCTTCTCCTGCCTGATTTCCCTGGCCAGGACTTCCAACACTATGTTGAATAGGAGTGGTGAGAGAGGGCATCCCTGTCTTGTGCCAGTATTCAAAGGGAATGCTTCCAGTTTTTGTCCATTCAGTATGATATTGGCTGTGGGTTTGTCATAGATAGCTCTTATTATTTTGAGATAAGTCCCATCAATACCTAATTTATTGAGAGGTTTTAGCATGAAGTGTTGCTGAATTTTGTCAAAGGCCTTTTCTTCATCTATTGGGATAATCTTGTGGTTTTTGGCTTTGATTCTGTTTATATGCTAGATTACATTTATTCATTTTCGTATGTTGAACCAGCCTTGTATCCCCACGGATCAAGCCCACTTGATCATGGTGGATAAGCTTGTTTATGTGTTTCTGGATTTGGATTGCCAGTATTTTATTGAGGATTTTTGTGTCAACGTTCATCAAGGATATTGGTCTAAAATACTCTTTTTTTTTTTTTTTTTTTTTTTTTTTGTCTCTGCCAGTCTTTGGTATCAGGATGATGCTGGCTTCATAAAATGAGTTAGTGAGGATTCCTTCTTTTTCTATTGATTGGAATAATTTGAAAAGGAATGGTACCAGCTCCGCCTTGTACCTCTGGTAGAATTCGGGTGTGAATCCATCTCTTCCTGGACTTTTTTTGTTGGTAAGCTATTAATTATTGCATCAACTTCAGAGCCTGTTATTGGTTTATTCAGAGATTCAACTTCTTCCTGGTTTAGTCTTGGGAGGGTGCATGTGTTGAGGAATTTATCCATTTCTTCTAGGTTTTCTAGTTTATTTACGTAGAGGTCTTTATAGTATTCTCTGATGGTAGTTTGTATTTCTGTGGGATCAGTGGTGATATCCCCTTTGTCATTTTTTATTGCATCTATTTGATTCTTCTCTCTTTTCTTCTTTATTAGTCTTGCTAGCAGTCTATCAATTTTGTTGATCTTTTCAAAAAACCAGCTCCTGGATTCATTGATTTTTTGAAGGGTTTTTTGTGGTTCTATTTCCTTCAGTTCTGCTCTGATCTTAGTTATTTCTCACCTTCTACTAGCTTTTGAATGTGTTTGCTCTTGCTTCTCTAGTTCTTTTTATTGTGATGTTAGGGTGTCCATTTATTTCCAGCTTTCTCTTGTGGGCATTTAGTGCTATAAATTTCCCTCTACACACTGCTTTGAATGAGTCCCAGAGATTCTGGTATGTTGTGTCTTTGTTCTCATTGGTTTCAAAGATCATCTTTATTTCTACCTTCATTTCGTTATGTACCCAGTAGTCATTCAGGAGCAGGTTGTTCAGTTTCCATGTAGTTGAGCGGTTTTGAGTGAGTTTCTTAATCCTGAGTTCTAGTTTGATTGCACTGAGGTCTGAGAGACAGTTTGTTATGATTTCTATTCTTTTACATTTGCTGAGGAGTGCTTTACTTCCAACTATGTGGTCAATTTTGGAATATGTGTGGTGTGGTGCTGAAAAGAATGTATATTCTGTTGATTTGGGATGGAGAGTTCTGTGTATGCCCATTAGGTCGGCTTGGTGCAGAGCTGAGTTCAATTCCTGGATATCCTTTTTAAATTTCTGTCTTGTTGATCTCTCTAATGTTGACAGTGGGGTGTTAAAGTCTCTGATTATTATTGTGTGGGAGTCTAAGTCTCTTTGTAGGTCACTAAGGACTTGCTTTATGAATCTTGGTGCTCCTGTATTGGATGCATATATATTTATGATAGTTAGTTCTTCTTGTTGAATTGATCCCTTTACCATCACGTAATGGCCTTCTTTGTCTCTCTTGATCTTTGTTGTTTTAAAGTCTGTTTTATCTGAGACTAGTGTTGCAACCCCTGCCTTTTTTTGTTCTCCATTTGCTTGGTAGATCTTCCTCCATCACTTTATTTTGAGCCTATGTGTGTCTCTGCAAATGAGATGGGTTTCCTGAATACAGCACCCTGATGGGTCTTGACTCTTTATCCAATTTGCCAGTCTGTGCCTTTTAATTTGAGCATTTAGCCCATTTACATTTAAGGTTAGTATTGCTAAGTGTGAATTTGATCCTGTCATTATGATGTTAGCTGGTTATTTTGCTCGTTAGTTAATGCAGTTTCTTCCTAGCCTCGATGGTCTTTACAATTTGGCATGTTTTTGCAGTGGCTAGTACTGGTTGTTCCTTTCCACGTTTAGTGCTTCCTTCAGGAGCTCTTTTAGGGCAGGTCTGGTGGTGACAAAATCTCTCAGCATTTGCTTATCTGTAAAGGATTTTATTTATCCTTCACTTATGAAGCTTAGTTTGGCTGGATATGAAATTCTGGGTTGAAAATTCTTTTATTTAAGAATGTTGAATATTGGCCCCCACTCTCTTCTGGCTTGTAGAGTTTCTGCCGAGAGATCAGCTGTTAGTCTGAAGGGCTTCCCTTTGAGGGTAACCCGACCTTTCTCTCTGGCTGCCCTTAACATCTTTTCCTTCATTTCAACTTTGGTGAAGCTGCCAATGATGTGTCTTGCAGTTGCTCTTCTCGAGGAGTGTCTTTGTGACATTCTCTGTATTTTCTGAATTTGAATGTTGGCCTGCCTTGCCAGGTTGGAGAAGTTCTCCTGGATAATATCCTGCTGATTGTTTTCCAACTTGGTTCCATTCTCCCCGTCACTTTCACGTACACCAATGAGACATAGATTTGGTCTTTTCACATAGTCCCATATTTCTTGGAGGCTTTGTTCATTTCTTTTTATTATTTTTTCTCTAAACTTCTCTTCATGCTTCATTTCATTCATTTCATCTTCCATCGCTGATACCCTTTCTTCCAGTTGATCGCATCAGTTACTGAGGCTTGTGCATTTTTCACGTAGTTCTTTTGTCATGGTTTTCAGCTCCATCAGATCCTTTAAGGACTTCTCTGCATTGGTTATTCTAGTTATCCATTCGTGTATTTTTTTTTCAAAGTTTTTAACTTGTTTGCCATTGGTTTGAACTTCCTCCTTTAGCTCGGAGTAGTTTGATCTTCTGAAGCCTTCATCTCTCAACTCGTCAAAGTCATTCTCCATCCAGCTTTGTTCCGTTGCTGGTGAGGAGCTGCGTTCCTTTGGAGGAGGAGAGGTGCTATGACTTTTAGAGTTTCCAGTTTTTCTGCTCTGTATTTTCCCCATCTTTGTGGTTTTATCTACCTTTGGTCTTTGATGATGGTGACGTACAGATGGGTTTTTGGTGTGGATGTCCTTTCTGTTTTTTAGTTTTCCTTCTAACAGACAGGGCCCTCAGCTGCAGGTCTGCTGGAGTTTACTGGAGGTCCACTCCAGACCCTGCTTTCCTGGTTATCAGCAGTGGAGGCTGCAGAACAGCGGATATTGGTGAACTGCAAATGCTGCTGTCTGATAGTTCCTCTGGAAGTTTTGTCTCAGAGGAGTACCTGGCCGTGTGAGGTGTCAGTCCACCCCTACTGGGGGGTGCATCCCAGTTAGGCTACTTGTGGGTCTGGGACCCACTTGAGGAGGCAGTCTGCCCATTCTCAGATCTCAACCTGTGTGCTGGGAGAACCACTACTCTCTTCAAAGCTGTGGGACAAGGACAATTATGTCTGCAGAAGTTTTTGCTGTCTTTTATTTGTCTGTGCCCTACCCCCAGAGGTGGAGCCTACAGAGGCAGGCAGGCCTCCTTGAGCTCTGGTGGGCTCCACCTAGTTCGAGCTTCCCTGCCACTTTGTTTACCTACTCAAGCCTGAGCAATAGTGGGCACCCCTCCCCCAGCCTCACTGCCACCTTGCAGTTCGATCTCAGACTTCTGTGCTAGCAATGATTGAGGCTCCGTGGGCATAGGACCCTCTGAGCCATGTGCAGGATATAATCTCCTGGAGTGCTGTTTGGAAGCTGGTTGTAAAAGCGCAGTATTAAGGTGGGATTGACCTGATTTTCCAGTTGCCATCTGTCACCCCTTTCTTTGAGGAGGAAAGGGAATTCCCTGACCCCTTGTGCTTCCCAGGTGAGGTGATGCTTCACCCTTCTTTGGCTCATGTGTGGTGTGCTGTACCCACTATCCTGCATCCACTGACCAGCACTCCCCAGTGAGATGAGCCTGGTACCTTAGTTGGAAATGCAGAAATCACCCATTTTCTGCATCACTCAAGCTGGGAGCTGTAGACCGGAGCTGTTCCTATTTGTCCATCTTGGCTCCACCAACCAAGACTAAATATTTTTTACAAACATATTCAAGTGGCCAACATGTGTGTAGAAAGATGCTAAACATTACCATTCATGAGAAAATTGCAAATCAAAAGATACAACTTTACAGCAGTTGGAATGGCTAATATATAAAAAAAAGAAATATGACAAGTGTTAACAAGGATGTGAGAAAATATTTCTGTACAGTCTGAATGAGTTGCAAACTGGAAGAGTCATTATGAAAATTAGTTTGCAGGTTATTTTAAAAAATAGAATTATTGTACAATCCTGAAATTCCACTTCTGTCTATAAACAAATTAAAATCAGCATCTCAAAAATAATCTTCACCCCTGTATTCAATGCAGCATTATTCACAACTGTCAAAGGTATTTTTTTTAAAAAAATGACTTATCTGTAGATGCTGAATGGATAAGGAAAATGTGGTATAAATAGACAACCGAATATTATTCACTCATAAAAAAGAATGAAATTCTGCTATTTCAACAACATGAATGGACCTGGGTACATTATGCTATGCAAAATAAGCCAGGCACAGAAAGACAAACACTGTATGTTCTCACTTATGTGGACAATTTAAAAAGCCTGAACTCATAGAAGCAGAGAGTACAATGGTAATGACCAGGCCTGGAGGTAGAAAAAATGATAAGGTGTTCAAAGAGTTCAAACTTCCAGTTATAAGATAAATAAGTTTTGGGGGTCTAATGTATAGCTTTAAGATGTAGTTAATAACAGTGTTTTCTATGCTTAAAATTTGCTGCAACAGTAGGATACCTCAAATGCTCTCACTACAAAAAACATAACTATGTGAGGTGACATAAATGTTCATCAACTTAATTGTATTAAACATTTTACAATATATATAACTATCAAATTTTTATAATGTACACAATACATAATTATGCAATTTTTATTGGTCAAAAATTAATGTTATGTACACATGCATATATTCACATAAGTGTGTATATACACATATATAAAGCATATACATATATATCAATTACATATGTTGTTATGTATATACTTGTGTGTGTGTATATATATATATACACATACATATCAATGAAAAAATCCTAGTAAGCTTCAAACTAAACAAGAGAAAATTATAAAATGATAACTATTTAAAAAACAGGAAACAAATGGGTATTTAATACATGCTCAGCAATATTCTGAGTTCCTCAATGGCAAAGTACATATTTTAAATGTAGAAAGTAGATACATTAAACCATATTACAGTTTAGGAATTATGGCACAGAGTGTTTACAATATTAGCCTCAATACATACCAAAAACTTAAAATTTTGAAGTAAAATAACATTAGGTTTTATTACATGGGGCAGAAGCTTAGTGTTCTGATAAAATTATTGAGTATGAATTTCTGTAGAATCACATTTGAAACCTTCACAGGATATGAAATTATAAAGCAGAAAACATACGACATCTGGATGTGGCGTTTCTGGGATTTCTAAACCAAATCCCAATATCTCCACTACTCTCACACATTTTAGACAAGACTCAAAATGGAAATTAGAAAATGTTTAACATAGAGTTCCTTAAAAATCACAGACGGCCCCATGTCCTCAAAAGGAATAAAAGAGCAAGCAGCCAGGTCCTCCAGTCCCTTGTAAGCCATGCAAAGGGCTTTGATTTTCTTTGTAACCTAGAAGAACGATCGTTGAAGGGGAAGTCCAGTCCTAGAAAATTGAAGAGCATGGGGCAGAGGATGTCAGTCTCTAATAAAAGCAAGAGAAAGAAATCAGGGCTTTGCAGAAAAGGTTTCCATTGGAGCATAGCTTCGCAAACCACACTTTAAGACCTGGCTTTCTCCTTGACCTTTGGACATCTCGTCTGTGTCATCTGCCTTATTCACTCCCAACTATTTGGATGTTTGGCTACTATCTCCTGTCTCCTCACACTCTGGGGTTTTTTCTTTTTCTCAATGTAGGTGATCAGGATTAGCTTAGAGAACAGCCAAGGACTCTGTATTAGAAAAAGTAATATGACTTATTCTGTGATTTTCCAATTACTACTTAGTACTGTGCTCGGTGGAAAAAAAACAGAACATTATAAAAGAGTCTAAAAATGTAATATCAAATACTATTTCCTCACAGAAACATTATGATATTTAAAAACTTTTCTAAATTTGTGCCTCCTTAGCTCCATCACCCAGTGCTGCTGAATCAAAACTTGGTGGTTGTTGGCTGGGCATGGTGACTCACACCGCTGATCCCAGCACTTTGAGAGGCCAAGGCACGCAAATCACTTAAGCCCAGGAGTTTGAGGTCAGCCTGGGCAACATAGCGAGACCTATTCTACGGGTTGAGGGTGGGGAGGAGGGGGAAAGGTGGTGGTAATGGGAAGTGGTAATGCGATTATAAGGTATGGGCAACCATATTTTGTGCCTCTAAATTTGTGGAGTTACCACTAATCTAAAATGAAGGATACAGATCAGCTGAGGAAAGAAAAAGATTTATGTCAAGATGAAAGCTCCTCGTGGGGGTCCACAGCTGCAATACCACCAGGCGCAGCATCCCACCTCTTTCGACTGGCTGCAGCCCCACCAGGAGTCCGGCTCCAGCCAGGGCGCTGCGGCGCGTAACAGACCTGGAAGGTGCAGGCGCGGGTTTCCTGCCCTCCAGGGTGTCTTCCCACTCCCCGGACCCCAGGCAATTCAATTCATTCATCAAGTGCCTCCGCAACCATCCAAGTTGGGGCAGCAGGTCCCACAGTCGCCAGCCAAGACCTCCGCTCCAGAAACCATGGAATGCTTTCCCCGGGGGAAGGATATTGTCTTCGCCAGCCACGAAGAAATCCGTCCCT
The DNA here is from genome assembly GCF_028858775.2 of Pan troglodytes. Lineage (NCBI taxonomy): Eukaryota > Metazoa > Chordata > Mammalia > Primates > Hominidae > Pan > Pan troglodytes. The sequence goes on from NC_072419.2 coordinate 35,137,672, forward strand.
GTGCACCTTGTTTCCCATTGCCACCGACTTCGTGTAAAGTGTAGTCCCGAGGACACGAGAGATACACAGACCTGGCCCCGTGGACACGCTCTGTGCCATGGCTTCCACCAGGCGGATGGGTGCACTCTACAAATCTCGGGGCCCACAGCACCAAGGAGACAGAAAGAAGCAAATAAAGGAAGGATCCTATGGAACGCACCCCCAAAGCAATCAACCAATCCAAGAAAAAAAAAAAAAAAAAAAACACGTCTCAGGGCTCCGCCGGTTTTCCCGCGTTGGTGGCCCTGACCCCCTGTCCTAGCCTGGCCCAAGCACCCTCCACCTCACCCCGGCCTGCTCAAAGTGCCCTGTCTACCTGAGCAGAGCCTCCCTCTCCAAGGCTCTGTCTTTCTCCCTCTACAACTCCCTCACCCTCTCCCTTTCTCTACTTCCCCTTCCACCTCTCACTCTTCTGTCACCTTCTGTCTCTCTCGCCCTCCAACTTTCTCTCTCTCCCCCCATATCTATCTCTCCATCCCAGTCTCCCTAGCTTTCTTTCAAGCTGTGTCTGTCTTTGTCTGTATGTCCTTGTGTGTGTGTCCGTGTGCGTGTGTCCATGTGTCCGTGTGTGAGTCTTTGTGTGTCTGTGTGTCTGTGTGTGTGTCCGTGTGTTGTGTGTGTCCGTGTGTGTGCGTGTGTGCCTGTGCGCGTGCACCCGTGTGTATCTGTGTGTGTGTCGGTGTGGGTTTGCTCGTGGTGGTGGTGTGGTGTGTCTGGGTGTCTGTCAGCCCCTCTTTCCCAGGATCAGGCTGCGGGGACTCTAGTGTCAACGCGGGGCAAAGCAGGGCCTTCCTGTCCTGTTGGCCACGGGCGGGTCCTCGTTGGAACAAGTGACGATGGTGTGGGCGTTATGAGAAAAAGGGCCCGCGGGGCTGGGCCGGCTGTTCGCCCCTGGGCAGCCCTGGCGGTGACTCTGGGTGTGTGGGGCAAGAGGGGGCCTTGCAAGAGGGGTGGTGAGGGATCCAAATCAATATTTCCGTGGCAAGGCGGAGGACCAGAGATGATCCCAGGACTGTGGGCCCCGGGCCCTGACGCCTCCGAGCACACTCTGTCCTGAGCCGGCCCGATGTGTTGGAAGCTCGGGAGCTCGCGAGCTGGGGGAAGGCCTGGAATGTCAGTGAAAGGGAGGCCGCCTGATGGGCCTTGAGCCTGGGCAGGGGACTGAGGAATCAAGGCCTGACGACGGATTCCTGTTTCCTGCAACATGAGGAGTCTCCAAAATGGCCTGTTTGGAAACGAAAGGAGAGCGAAGACACGATGCTGCTTTTCCACGCTTCGCTGGAGGTTTCTGTGTTCCCACAGAGCTCGGGAAACAAACAGTCAACATGGTCACGCTTTCGGGGGCCAGAGACACGTGAGCAACAGCCCCCCCCCCCTTGCAGAAGGCAAAGGAACGTGGAATCCGGAATCATGGTTCACTCGGCTTGAGTGTGACTCCTGTGTGGATGGGAGTATCTGCCTCGCGCTCTGTTGTAGGCTTAGCGTGGGGAGGCTCACCTGTCATCTGTGAACCATGTGGATGAAAAACGGACAACAATTCGAGTCTCGGCTCTGCTCTTTGGGGAATTCGCCCATTCCTTGGGAGGCGGAATTCATCTGAATCGCTCCCGGGTGAAGTAACCCAGGCGATCCCGAGGGCCAGTGAGCCCACCGCCGGCCGATGCGGCCGTGGGCTGAGCACTCAGCCTGCACTGGGCACCCAACATTTTCCCGGAGTTCGAGGTTCTGCTGGTCCTGGTGGCAGAAGACCGCTTTTCTCTTTGCCTTCCTTTCTCTGTTTCTTGCTCCTTTTCTCCCTCTGTCCATCCTTCCCTCTGTTCTTCCTTCTCTCCCTCTCTCCCTCCCTCCCTCTCTCCCTCCTTCCCTCTGTTCTTCTCTCCTTCCCTCTCTCCCTCCATCCATACCTCCCTTTCTCCCTCCTTCCCTCCCTCCCTTCCTCTCTTATTCTTTCCCTCTCTCCCTCCCTCCTTCCCTTCCAAGGTCCCTCCTTTCATCCGTCCTTTCCTCCCTCTGTCCCTCCCTCTCACTTTGTCTCCGTTCCTTTCCCCATCTCTGCCTGGCTTCCCTCCCGCCTAGAAAGGGCAGAACCACGGTTTGCGCAAGATCTCGGGGTCTACATTTAGTTGCTGGGAGCTCCACGTGATGTGGCGGGGCACGGGTGGGCGAGGGAGGGTGGAGCGGGGAGGTAGTGGAGTTGAGCTGCGGAAAGGAGAGCAGGCCTGGCCGCTGCCCGGGCCGGTGTTTCCCGGGGTGGAGGTCTCCTCCTACACCACTGAAGAATGCGGAGGCGGGGGGGAGGTGTACGGCGTGGGGAGGCAGGGGAAGGGATGAGAGCCCTGCCCGGGCTGGTCCCAAACCCTAGCCGGCTGCCCATGGACCTGCGCATGCGCAGTAGGCTGTCCATCTCTGAGTACCTGGGCTGGCTCTGAAATCCTTGGGATGCTCAGGAAAAGAATGACAGCCCTCCTTTCTGTGGAGTCTCTCGCCGGACCTGGACTCAGGGATCCTAGACAGGTCAGCTGGAAGGGAAGACGCAGGTCTCCATACCGAGCCTGAGGTTCAGCGCGAAAGAGGGGCCACCCCCTGCCCCCACCCTGTCCCAACCCCGCGTCCTAAAGCTCCTCCAGCAGAGCCCCGTGTTCTTCCTGGCTGAGGAGTGGTTCCAGAAAAGTGGGCTCTTCCATGTCCTTCAACTCCCCCAGTGGCTCCGTTGCTTGGAAAGGTTGTGCCTTTCGCTGAAATTCTGGGGTCAACAGGAGCTCATATAACAGGGTGGATGCGAGTGCAGATGAACGCTCCAGCTCGTGGAGCGGTTGGGAGGGTGCCTGGATGGCTTACATCTGCTTCTGACACGCAGAGGCCTCCGTGGGCGCGAGCTGCGGAGGTAGATGTGCCTCGGCTTCGCGTTCCCATGTGCCCTGGCGACCTGGGGACCCTGGCCCCAGCCCCAATACGGACTCATGTGGGACGTGTGCGGCGCAAGCACACCTTGCCCCTGTGACTCAGCCTGAGCGGCTCAAGTTGTCCCACTGAGCACGCACACAGAAGGCCGCCGTGCTGCGAGTCCTGGTCCACCTGCCAACTGTTTGACTCAGCCTGAGCGGCCCAAGCTGTCCCATTGAGCACAGCACCCAGAAAGCCTCCGTACTGCGGGTTCTGGTCCCCCTGACATCTGTTCGGGTGCGGAGGTCACCCAGGTATCTGAGGGTGGGACAGCGCCACTTCCGAAGGAGCCAGAGCAGCAAACTCAAAATCCCCGAGTGCCACGGCAGGTCGGGAGATTCTTTCTGCCTGCAAAGCCTGGCTGGGCTGCAGCAGAGGGGCCACCCCTGCTGTCTGGCTCACGAAAGCCCCCTGTTCCCCACGCCCTGGAGTGGGTGAAGGCGACCAAGGAGGGAGGGTGGCACCTGCGGTGGGCCGCGTTGCACAGGCCGCCTGCGTGCGCGGATTCCCTGCCACCCTGCCCTGGATGCCTGGATCTTCGATTCTGATACGAAATCTGAATCCTGGGCTCCAAAAGGCAGGTCTCTCTGGACAGTTTGGGTACGGGTTCCGCTCAAAGCACGCTAGCAGGGAATCTTTTTTGTTCAGGTTACAAACCAGTCTCCTTCGCCGTCCTCGTCCTCGGGCTTCCGCGGGGAAGGGGCTGTCAGAAGGTGTCGGGAGAGCCATCGCGAGGGCACCTCGCCGGAATTTCACGGACAGACACGGGCAGAGAGAGGCCGGCGGCTCCTGTGCGCCTCAGTTGGCCTCTGTGCAGCACGCAGGTCCAGTCAGGAGTCCGACCCCACCAGTGGCCCTTATAAAGACCCACCAGCTTCACCCCTTCATGAATATGCGTGAGCACCCAAGGGCCCTGGGTATCCTGCCCTCCGAAGCCAGAAATCACAGACACAGGGCCCTGTGTGGTAGGCGAAGGTGGGGCCAGATCGGCCAGGAAAGGGGGGCTTCTGGGGCTGGCTTTCTGAGTTCTCCAGAATTCTACAGAAACTGGAAGTTTCTCTCTGGGCTCACATACGATTTCAGGGAGAAACCACCCTGGAAGGGTGGAGTGTGGAACTGAATCTCCATGACAGTCTTGAGTTTTCCAGGCCCTCTCCGTGAAGGCGGCAATGCCTGTGGGTGTCGCCGTTGCCGTGATAGTCTCAGACACGCAGATGTGTGGATCTCATTCATTTTCTTTTTTTTATTTTTATTTTTTATTTCTACCTCTTAAAGTCAATGATAATGTCACAAGTGTAAAATGAATACATTTAAAAACATAAAAGATACATTTCAATGACAAGAAATATGCAATGATCATGAAAATCTACTGTACACTTTGCCAAGGTCAAAGAATGAAAGACAATATGGAAAAGCCAATCTTCAAATATATCCTTAATAAAAACTCTCTCCTACATAGTAAAAGCATCATCTAAACAGCAGCTCCAACTGAGAAAAAAAAAAAAAAAAAAAAAAAAAAAAAAAAAAAAAAAGCAGGGTAGATGGGACAGATAACTTTCCCCAGGCTTTCCAGATAAAAACATGTGGTCACCAGGAATTCAAGGTAACTTCAAAAGCCACATGTAATTCAAAATAAAATGAACATTTCTGACAGATGACAGCAGTATGATACTGATTTTTTTCTTTCCTAGATACAAATGATATGGGGCATTTCTTAACAGTTTAGTAATCATCTAAGAATTACTGTAGAAATAACCCCAATTCCACCATCCCAGCCACTGGTATAAAACAAATAACCTTCCATTGATACTGTCTTTCACATAACTAAAATATCCTCACTTACTTGGAACAATTTCATGCTTACACATGATCACAAACACTTGTTTTTAGATGTTGTGGAATTATTGGAGCTGAGATTTTTGAAACAGTATCTGAATCTTAGCAGAGAGCTAATAATCCTTTCACTATACATTGATTGGGCTTCCTTAACCAAATCTGAGCAACTACTGTAATAATAATGCTGGTGGTAATCCACGATACTCTCAAATTTTTCCCTTTAAGAAATATATAATCCATGTAATTCTAGCAAATATATTACACTGCACAGTTTCTTAACAAGGATTGGCTGTTTTCAGGCCTTATTAGGAAAACAAAGAAACAAACAATGACAGTTACTATCTGTTTTTTATCACTGATAAGCTGCAATAAAACTCAAATATGAGAGTTTAATTGTGTGATATTAAGTAAAAAATGAAAACCATCATAGTTTTACCAAAAGAAACATAAAAAATATGGGAAGAATTCAAATGAGCATGGCATAAGTCCCAAAGATTACACTATGATTCTGAACAGGATTTTCCAAGCAAAGGGTATCTACTTACAATTTCTGTGAATATTTCTCACACTAGAAAGATCCAAAGCAAATGTAGGCTCAGCCCTACCTTGTCAAAGATAAATATTCAGATAAACTAGAAGTTCCATCTGCTAAAGTGCATCGGCTGACCAGGTCTACCATGGCCCTGCTACTTACAGTCATCTAAGAAATTGGCCTCACCCATGCTCATTCACTCGTTCTGTGGCCTATCAAGAGTCACACATAACAATGGTTTTGCTTTTTTTAAAAAAACAAATACTTTATACAGTGAACTACAGAAAAAATTCTAAATATACTTTTAACATTCTAGAGAGTTAAGGTAACCTCATTTTAAAAAATACTGAAAATGTAAAGGGTCCATATAAAGAGTTGTATTAGGTACATACTTCCTATTTTAATAATTCACTTGCTGTGCTCTTAAAATCTCTCTGAGAGAAGCAGATATTTTACTCATGTATTTTGGCAAGAGATTCAAAAGCAAAAGTAGCAGGGCTGTAACATTTCATAAAGTTTGTGGGATTTTTAAAAGCTAAATTATTCAATATTTTGTATTGTTATTGCACTCATATATTGCCCGGAATATATATACAGCAACCCAGCAACAGTGATTGCAATGAAAGTAAGGTGAACAGGTCTACAAACATTTGATTTCCTTATTAGATAGATGAAGTTTTCATAGAGGAAGTGCAAATTCAGATCAGATTACATAAGCTTAACAATTATTTAAACCTTATATAAAATTAAATCTAACCCTCACCACTACAAATCTGTAAGGAATCACTGTCAGGAATCTACAGGACTTGGCTCTTATTTACATTCGACGCACACTTAGAAATTTCATAAATGATGAGATGCAGGCCAAGGGGATTCCTCAAAGGGCTCCACCCAAAAGGAAAAGAAAGAGAGCTAAACAGAGAATTACCACTTATGTATTTGTGGGTAATCAGCTTATTCCTCAGCCTCTAGACAGTGAGGAGGATGAAGAAATGGAAGAAGATAACAAAGAAGAGGAAGAAAAAGATCACAGTGAAGCGATGAAGCCAGAGGAGCCACCTCAAAATTTACTGAGAGAAAAAATCATGAAGCTGCCCCTCCCTGAATCTTTAAAAGCTTACTTGACATATTTTAGAGACAAATAACTTAGATCAAGAAGAAGGAATGCCTACTGATAATTCTTTTAGTCTTGAAAATGTAGCATTTGTTAGGAATTAAGAGAATTATTTATTTCATCAGAGCAAATTATAGGGGAAAAAATATCACTTGTTACTGTCAGTAACATAAATGATGTATTGAGTGAATAAAATAATCCCTTTTATAAAATCTATTTTTCTTTAAATCTTGGAAAATTGTTGTTTCACCTCAGAGTGATTTGAAAGTGGAATGTAACAGTAGTCAAGACTTGTGTGCTATTTCTGATTCTTCCTTTTCTGATTCCTTACGGATCTCGTTCATTTTGATGTAGAAAACGAGAGTGAAAATACGGAGAAAAGAAATGCCCGGTGCATCACGGCCTGAGGATGGATTCCTGTTTCCTGCGACATGGGGAGTCTCCACTATGGCCTATTTCCAAACAGGAAACTGGAAAGGAGAGTGAAGACACGATGCTGCTTTTCCACGCTCCTCTGGAGGTTTCTGTGTCCCCACAGAGCTCGGGAAACAAACAGTCAACATGGTCACGCTTTCGGGGGCCAGAGACGCATGAGCAACAGGCCCCCTTGCAGAAGGCAAAGGAACGTGGAACCCGAAACCACGCTTCAGTCGGCCTGAGTGTGACTCCTGTGTGGACGGGACTATCCACCTCGCGCTCCGTTGCAGGCTTAACCTGGGGCTATCTCATCTGTGAACCATGTGGATGAAAAATGGACAATTGCCTGAGTCTCGGCTCATTGCTCTCTGGGCAATTCGCTCATTCCTTGGGAGACGAAATTCGTCTGAATTGCTCCCGGATTAAGTAACCCAGGCTGGCGATCCAGAGGGCAGGTGAGAGCGCCGCAGGCCGACGCGGCTGTGGGCCGAGCACTTAGCCTGCACTGGGCACCCAACATTTTCCCGGAGTGCAAGATCCTGCTAGTCCTGGAGGCAGAAGACTACTTTTCTCTCTGCCTTCCTCTCTCTGTTTCTTGCTCCCTCTTTCCCTCCGTCCCTCCCTCAGTTCCTCCCTTCTTCCCTCCCTCCCTCCTTCCCTCTCCCCCTCCTTCTATCCCTCCATCCTTTCCAAGGTCCCACGGTCCATCCGTTCTTTCCTCCCTCCATCGCTCCCTCCTTCTCTGTCTCCGTTCCTCTCCCCATCTCTGCCTGAGTTCTCTCCCGCGTAGAAAGGGCAGCACCCCGGCTTGCACGGGGTCTCGGGTCTGCATTTAGCTGTCAGGCGCTCCACAGCGATGCCGAGGAAGCTGGCGGGGCAAGGGTAGGCGAGTGACGGTGGGGCGGGGAGGCAGAGGTGGCGAGACGCGGAAAGAAGAGCAGGCCTGGCGTCTGACTGGGCCAGTGTTTCCCGGCATGGAGGTCTCCGCCCGCCCCACTGAAGAACGCGGCAGGGGGCAAGAGAGAAGGGATGAGAGCTCCGCCTAGACTAGTTAGAAAACCTAGGCTACTGCCTGCTAACCCGCCCATGAGAAGTAGACAGTCCGCCTCCCGGTACCTGGACGGGCCCTGGGATCCCCGGAATGCTCAGGAAAGAATGATAGCCCTCCTCTGAGTGGAGTCTCTCACGGGACCTGGAACTCAGGGATCCTAGGCAGGTCAGCTGGAAGGGAAGACATGCCTCTCCATACCGAGTCAGAGGTTCACCGCGAAAGAGAGGCCGCCGCCCTGCCCCCACCCTGCCTCCACCCTGCCCCAACCCCGCGTCCTAAAGCTCCTCCAACAGAGCCCGGTGTTCTTCCTGGCTGAGGAGTGGTTCCAGCGGAGCGGGCTCTTCCACGTCCTTCAGCTTCCCCAGTGACGCCGGATCTAGGAAAGACTGCCTTTTGCTGAAACTCTGGGGTTGACAGGAGCTCATCTAACAGGCTGGGGGTATGTGTAGACGAGCGCCCCGGCTCCTGGAGTGGTTGGGAGGTGCCTGGATGGCTTGCATATGTGCTTGACGAGGAGGCCTCCGGGGTCGCGAACTTCAGAGGGGGAGGTGCTCGGTCTTCGGTTTCCCACGCCGCCCTGGCAACCTGGGGCTCCAGCCCCACCGCGGACTCTGGTGTGACGTGGGTGGCGCAAACACACCTTGCCCCTGTGACTCAGCTTGAGGGGGCCCAAGCGGTCCCACTGAGCACGCGCCCACCAGGCCGCCGTGCTGCGGGTCCTCTTCCTCCTGGCATTTGTTAGGGTGCGGAGGCCACCGAGGAGTCTGAGGATGGGACAGTCCTACTTCCAGAGGAGCCAGGGCAGCGAACACAAAATCCCCGCATGCAGGGGCAGGTTGAGAGATTCCTTCTGCCTGCGCAGCCTGGCTGGGCTGGAGCGGGGGAAAGGCCCTTGCTCCCTGGCTCACGAAAGCCCCATGTGGGGGAGCCCCAGGCGTGCAGGGCGTGTGGGGTGCGGGAAGCCCCATTCCCCACGACCTGGTGTGGGTGAACTCGATTGAGGAGGGAGGAAGATGACACCCACCAGGGGTGTTAATTAGTAACCACAGTGGCCTCAAAGAGCTCAAATGAAAGGAAGAATTGCATGTCTCTCACTTTAAGTTCAGAGCTAGAAATGATTAAGCTTACTGAAGATGTAAAATTTTCATTGCTAGGGAGACGTCAACACTTGGCTTCAAAACTTCAAAGGATGGGCTGACTCTCTTTGAGGACCACTGCAGTTGGTGACTTTAAGTTACAGCCAATGCTCATTGACCACTCTGTAAATCTCAGGGCCCTTAAGAATTATGCAAAATCTATTCTTTCTGTGCTCTAGAAATGGAACATCACAATCTGAGTGACAACACATCTGTTAAGAGCATGGTTTACTGAATATTTTAATCCCACTATTGAGACCTACTGCTCAGAAAAAAACAAAAAACAAAAAAAGAAAAAACAAAAACGATTCCTTTAAAGGGATTGCTGCTTGGCCAGGCACAGTGGCTCACACCTGTAATCCCTGCACTTTGGGAGGCGAGGTGGGTGGATCGCCTGAGGTCAGGAGTTGGAGACCAGCCTGGCAAAAATGATGAAACCCTGTCTCCTATAAAAATACAAAAAAATTAGCCAGCCATGGTGGTGGTACCTGTAATTTCAGCTACTTGGGAGGCTGACGCAGAAGAATGGCTTGAATCCTGGAGGCGGAGGTTGCAGTGAGCGGAGGCCACGCCACTGCCCTCCAGCCTGGGCAACAAGAGGGAAACTACATAAAGGAAAAAAAAGGAAAGAAAAGAAAAAAAGAAAAAAGATTGCTGCTTATTGACAATTCACCTAGCTACCCAGAAGCTTAGATGGAGATGTACTTGGAAATTAATGTTATTTTCATGGCTGCTAATACAATATCTATCCTTCAGCCTGTGGATCAAGGAGTGGTTTTGACTTTTCAAGTGTTTATATTAAATAATAAATGCATTTTATAAAGGTATAGCTGTCATAGATAGTAATTTCTTTGATGAATCTGGATAAACTGAATTGAAAACCTTTTGGAAAGGTTTCACCATTAATCCCTTCATGATATTTCAACCTCTTCCGGTGAATCACAAATGTCCTTAATAGCAAATGCCATTAAGGACATTTGTGATTGATGGGAGGAGGTTGAAATGTCAACATTAACAGGAGTTTGGAAGAAGTTGATTCCAGCCCTCATGGAAGACTTTGAGGGCTCAGGATGTCAGTGGAGGAAGTCCCTGCAGATGTGGTAGAAATCACAAGACAACCAGAATTAGAATTAGGGCTTTAAGACGAGATTAAATTGCTGTAAACTCATGGTGAAACTTGAAAAAGTGGGGAGTTGCTTCTTATGGATGAACAAAGAAAATATTTTCTTGAGATGGAATATAATCCAGGTGGAGATGCAATGAAGTTTGTTGAAATAACAGCAAAGGATTTATAATATTCCATAAACCTAGTTGATAAAGCAGCAGCAGTGTTTGAGAGGGTTTACTCCAATTTTGAAGGAAGTTCTACTGTGGGTAAAATGCTATCAAACAGCATCACATTCTACAGGGAAATGTTTTGTGAAAGGAACAAACTTCATTGTTTTAAGAAATTGACACAGGCACCCAACTTTCAGCAGCCCCCACACTGATCAGTCAGCAGCCATCAACATAGCGGCAAGACCCTCACTGTAGATAAAAGAAAGAGAGATCAGACTGTTACTGTGTCTATATAGAAAGGAAAAACATAAGAGACTCCATTTTGAAAGACTTGTACTTTAAACAATTACTTTGCTGAGATGTTGTTAATTTGTAGCTTTGCACCAGCCACTTTGCCCCAGCCACTTTGACCCAACCTGGAGCCCACAAAAACATGTGTTGTATGAAATCAAGGTTTAAGCGATCTAGGGCTGTGCAGGACGTGCCTTGTTAACAAAATGTTTACAAGCAGTATACTTGGTAAAAGTCATCGCCATTCTCTAATCTCAATAAACGAGGGGCATAATGCACTGCAGAAAGCCGCAGGGACCTCTGCCCTTGAAGGCGGGGTATTGTCCAAGGTTTCTCCCCATATGATAGTCTGAAATATGGCCTCGTGGGATGAGAAAGACCTGACTGTCCCCCAGCCCGACACCCATTCAGAGTCTGTGCTGAGGTGGATTAGTAAAAGAGGAAAGCCTCTTGCTGTTGAGATAGAGGAAGGCCACTGTCTCCTGGCTGCCCCTGGGAACTGAATGTCTCAGTATAAAACCTGATTGTACATTTCTTCAATTCTGAGATAGGAGGAAAACCACCCTATGGTGGGAGGCCAGACATGTTTGCAGTAATGCTGCTTTGTTATTCTTTACTCCACTGAGATGTTTGGGTGGAGAGAAACATATCTAGCTTACGTGCACGTCCAATCATAGTACCTTCCCCTGAACTTAATTATGACATAGATTATTTTGCTCACATGTTTTTTGCTGACCTTCTCCTTATTATCACCTTGCTCTCCTACTACATTCCTTTTTGCTGAAATAATGAAAATAATAACCAATAAAAACTAAGGGAACTCAGAGGCCGGTGCTGGTGCAGGTCCTTGGCATGCTGAGCGCCGGTCCCCTGGGCCTACTGTTGCTTCTCTATACTTTGTCTCTGTGTCTTCCTTGTTTTTTCAGTCTCTGGTCCCACCTCACTAGAAATACCCGCAAGTGTGGAGGGGCAGGCCACCCCTTCACTCACCAGCAAAAAGATTATGACTTGATGAGGCTCAGATATTCATTAGTATTTTTCAGCAATGAGGTATTTTAAGTTAAGGTATGTACATAGATTTTTAGACATAATGTGATTACTAATTGATAATTAATTATTAAATACTCATTAGACTACAACATAGTTTAAGCATAACTTTTATAAGCACTGGGAAACAAAATGTGTATGCGACTAACTTGATTGTAACATTTTCCTTATTGTGGTTGTCTGGAACCAAACCCACACTATCTCTGAGTATGCTTGTAGATTTTTGGTTGTTCTTTGTTTTGAGATGGGGTTTCGCTTTGTCACCCAGGCCAGAGTGCAGTGGCATGATCATAGCTCACTGCAGCCTCAAACTGCTGGGTCAAGTGATTGTTCTACCACAGCCTCCTGAGTAGCTGGGACTACAGGCATGCAGCACTATGCCTGGCTATTTTTTTTTTTTTTTTGAGATGGAGTCTTGCTCTTTCGCCCAGGCCAGAGTGCAGTGGCGCTATCTCGGTTCACTGGAAGCTCCGCCTCCCGGGTTCACGCCATCCTCCTGTCTCAGCCTCCCGAGTAGCTGGGACTACAGGCGCCCACACCAGGCCCGGCTAATTTTTTGTATTTTTAGTAGAGAAGGGGTTTCACCGTGTTAGCCAGGATGGTCTCATCTCCTGACCTCCTGATCTGCCCGCCTCGGCCTCCCAAAGAGCTGGGATGACAGGCGTGAGACACCGCACCTGGCCTGCCTTTTCTTTCTAGTGGCTCAAGCCCCATGGTGTGTGGTGCGCCTGATCTCCGATGCTTTTGAACAGTGTAGAAACTGTTGCTGTCTGTATTTAATTTTTTCCTACACGTATGGTCTCGATCGATCACAAGAAGATCAATAACCACTTCTCCTTATTCTACTTCCCTTTCTAGCAACGGAGAACTTTGATTGGATTTTTCCTGTCTACAGACAGGAATGAATCTGCTGTTTTCTTTTTTAAACCCGGGGGGACTGAGCCTGAGGGCCTCGAGCGCGGCCACCCTCCTCCAACCCACAACTGGTGATTGTGGTGGTGGTGGTTTTGTGTTCCAGCTTCTGTTCTGTTGTTGTTGTTGCTGCTGCTGCTGCTGGTGCTGCTGCTGCTGCTGGTGCTGTCATCATTGTTTTGGTATTTTACAGACTCGGAGTGTATGTGCTTGTTTGTTAGATCAGCGTACTACTGCTTCCGGATGTAGAAGTGGACCTCCAGTGTATCCGTTACCCACATGGCGAACGTTGTCTCTGACTGGCGGTTTATCCATTCCTCGTCCCCCTCTTACCCTCCTCCTCCCTTTTGGAGTGTCTGTTATTTCCATCTTGATGACCGTGCGCGTACCCATTATTTACCTCCCACTTGTAAGCAGAAGGCAGTTCACTGGGTACATACTTGCCTCCAGCTCTACCCATGTTGTGGGAAAAGACGTGAAATCACTCTTTTTTCTGCCTGCACCATTGGAGAATTTTAACTTTTTTCTCTTCTTTTCTTTTCTTTCTTTTCTTTTTTTCTTTTCTTTCTTTTCTTTTTTTTTTCTTTTCTTTCCTCCTCCTCCTCCTCCTTCTTTTTTTCATTTTTTTCAGCTGGGCTCTCTTACTTGTGTTGCTCAGTTGCTTGGGCTGGTCTCAAACTCCTGGACTTGACACTTCTCCCGTCACATCAACCGCCTGGTTGTTGAAATGAGCATCTCTTGTAAAATTGAAAAGATGAAAAAAATAGAGAGAAAGACAAGAAGCACGGGGTGAACGTTTCTCTTGCCGCCTCCCAGGGTGTACCTTGGACCCAATAGGAGGGAGGGAGCTTGGCTGGGTGGGTTTTTGGTGCTAAATCCTCCCGAGGGCCTCCTTCCCTCTCCCCCTTGTCCCCTCTTCTCCCCCAGCCAAGGCTCCCACCGCCGCTGTGGGATTTTCCGTGGGAGAGATATGGGAGAGGAATGACACGGCTTCCAGATCTATATCTTGCCAGACGTCTCTGGCTCAGCGTCCCCCACCGGCTGCCTGCCACCTTCCAAGGAGCTCTGAGGCTGATGCCCCACCCCCTTCACATTCCGCCACCCTCCTCCGGTTGGCCCACTCCCGGCGACCCCAAGGGAGCCGCGTTGATGCTTTCTTCTTTTTTTTCTTGTTTTATTTTATTATTATTATAGTTTAAGATTTAGGGTACATGTGCACAACATGCAGGTTTGTTACATATGTATACATGTGCCATGTTGGTGTGCTGCACCCATTAGCTCGTCATTTAGCATTAGGTATATCTCCCCCAACCCCACAACAGTCCCCGGTGTGTGAAGTTCCCCTTCCTGTGTCCATGTGTTCTCATTGTTCAGTTCCCACCTATGAGTGAGAACATGCAGTGTTTGTTTTTTTGTCCTTGTGATAGTTTGCTGAGAATGATTGTTTCCAGTTTCATCCATGTCCCTACAAAGTACATTAACTCATCATTTTTTATGGCTGCATAGTATTCCAAGGTGTCGAATCCTCCAGCGAAGACTTCCACCAGATGCCCTGGGTGGGCCAGATGGATGGGATGAGACTGGACCACCCCAGACCGTGCTGTTCTTGGGGGTGGGTTGACGTACAGGGTGCACTGGCAGCCCCAGCATTGTGAAGGGTGTCCAGGTATGGAAATGTTACATAGGATGCCCTCCTTCCCGTCAGCCTGCCTTCAGCTTCCTCAGGCATGAAGACAACTTCCCATCAGAACCTTTTTTCTTCCCTTTCTCCACCACACAGATGAGACGCATGAGAGGGACAAACAGCTCAATAGATACTGCTGACCTTCATTTGTGGAATCCTCAGTCATCTACAGAGAGGTGACTAGACAGGGACCCAAATCAAACTCCATTTCCGGGTCCTCATGGTGGGATTGGTCTCTCTCTCTCTCACACACACACACACACACACACACACACACACACACACACACACACAATTTCCACATCTAGTTCACAAACCACACTAATTTACCCTTTTCACAGTATGCAGTCTGAGTAAAACCCACCCCACCCTCCACCCGGTGGCTGACGAAACCCCTTCTCTACAATTTATTAAAAAGATTATCTGGGCCAGGCACAGTGGCTCACGTGTGTCATTCCAACACTTTGGGAGGCCAAGGGGGGTGGATCGCTTGAGGCCAGGAGTTCAAGCCCAGGCTGGCCAACATGGCAAAACCCTATCTCTATGAAAAATAGAACAATTAGCCAGGCCTGTTGGCATAGGCTTGTAATCACAACTACTCAGGAAACTGAGGTGGGCAAATTGCTTGAAGCAGGGAGGCTGAGGTTGCAGTGAGCTGAGATCATGCCATGGCAATTATTGAGACAGAGCGAGACTCTCTCAATAATCATAATATTATTATAAGATTAGTTGTGCATGCTGATACCCGACTGTAGTCACAGCTACTCGTGAGGCTGAGATAAGGAGAAGATCACTTGAGGCCCCACAGGTCGAGGCTTCAGTCAGCTGTTACCCACTGTATCCTGGGCAGTCACCAGTCAAGGAGATATGCCCTTCCCCGTTTTCTTTCTTTTCCTTTCTTTTCTTTTCTTTTTTCTTTTCTTCTCTTCTCTTTTCTTCTTTTTTCTTCTCTCTTCTTCTCCCTTTCTTTCTTTCTTTCTCTCTCTCTCTTTCTTTCTTTCTTTCTTTCCTGCCTCACTGCCTTCCTGCCTTTCTTCTTTCCTCCCTTCCTCCCTTCCTTCTTTCCTCCCGCCTTGGCCTCCCAAAGTGCTGGGATTACTGGCGTGAGGCACCATGCCTGCTTGGCCTAAAGGGACATCCTTTGAAAGTAAGACACAGACAGCGCCTTCCAGTGATCTGATTGATTGACTGATTTAGAGACAGCGTCTCACACTGTCACCCTGGCAGTGGTGCCATCATATCTCACTTACTGCAGCGTGGATGCTTCTGGACTCAAGCGATCCTTCCACATCAGCCTCCAGAGTAGAGTACCTGGGAACACAGGCACACGCCATTGTGCCCAGATCATTTTTATTTATTTATTTATTTTTCCCGAGACAGAGTTTCGCTCTTGTTGCCCAGACTGGAGTGCAATGGCACGATCTTGGTCCACCACAACCTCTGCCTCCCGGGTTCATGCGATTGATTCTCTTGCGTCAGCCTCCTGAGTAGCTGGGATTGCAGGCATGCGCCACCACATCTGGCTGATTTTGTATTGTTAGTAGAGACGGGGCTTCTCCATGTTGGTCAGGCTGGTCTCGAACTCCTGACCTCAGGTGATCCTCCCTCCTCGGCCTCCCAAAGTGCTGGGATGGCAGGCGTGAGCCACTGCCCCTGGCCTTCATTTTTAAATGTTTTTCCACAGACAGGGTCTCATCATTTTGTTGCAACCCTCCTGACCCGGCGTCTCAAAGTGCTGGCGTGAAGGGCTTGAGCCACTGTGCCTTGACTCCGGGAAATGATTCACGCCCACGACCGCTGTACTTTCTTTCTTTCTTTCTTTCTTTCTTTCTTTCTTTCTTTCTTTCTTTCTTTCTTTCTTTTATTCTTTCTTTCTTTCTTTTCTTCTTTCTTATTTATTGATGAATTTTTTTATATTGATTGATTGATTTTGAGAGGGAGTCTTGCTCTGTTCGAGGCGAGGTGAGGCGAGGCGCATCACTTTGGAGGCCGCAGCACTGCCTTCTAAAGCCCCATTCAAATGCACAAAGTCCTATTCCCTTCCTGGAGTTGGAGCTGATGCCTTCCATTGCCTTGGGCTTCTCTTCTTTCAGAAGATTTTACAGGTGCAACCCCACCCAGAGGCTGGCTGCAGCTGAGGATTAGGGGATGTGGTGGGGCTGGAAACTCAGTCCTCTATTGTTGCAAGCTCAGCCAAGACATCCCCCGAACCCCATCGCTTGCTCACCCTTTGAGATCCCCTGCCTCCACCGCCTTGGAGGCTGACCTCTTACTTTAATTTCTGTCTTTCTTCCTTTCCTGCGTTTGAGGAGGGGGTGCAGGAATGAGGGTGTGTGTGGGGAGGGGGTGCGTGGTGGGGACGGAGGGGAGCGTCCTAAGGGTCAATTTAGTGTCATGCCTCTTTCACTGCCACCACCGAAGATGAAAGCAACAATCAGCTAAATACTGCGTGTTCTCATCCATAAGTGGGAACTTATAGATGAGAGTTCTGCATGGGCAGAACGAGGGGGACGAGAGACGCGGGAGCCTACTTGAGGAAGGAGGGGTGGAAGGAGAGACAGCTTCAGGAGAAACCAAAACAAAACAAAACATGAAAACTGTCGAGTACTGCGCTGAGTGTCCGGGTGATGAAATCATCTGCACACTGAACTCCCCGTCAGAAGTTTACCTATGTAACGATCTTGCACATGTATGTTTGAACAAGAAATGAAAGTTAGGGGAGAAGGAGAGAGAAAGGGAGAGAGAGAGGGAAAGAGGGAAAGAGAGAGAGAGAAGAGAAATGAAACACCACCTCCTTGACCTGAGTCAGGGTATTTCTGGCCTTTTGGGGGAACATTCAGCGACAATGCAGTACTTGGGCCCGTTCTTTTTTTTTTTCTTCTTTTCTTTTTTTGGACAGAGTATCTCTCACTCTTTCACCCAGGCTGTGGTGCAGTGGCACTCTCTAGGCTCACTGAAACCTCTGCTTCTCGGGTTCCAGTGATTCCTCTTCAGTAGCTGGGATTACAGGCGCGCACGACGATAGCCGGCTAATTTTTCTATTTTTGGTAGAGACGGGGTTTCTCCATGTTGGCCACGTTGGTATTGAACTCCTGACCTCAAGTGATCCACCCTCCTGGGCCTCCCAAAGTGCTGGGATGACAGGCCTGAGCTGCCGGGATTTCAGCCTTTAAAAGCGTGGGCCCTGACACTTTTCGCTGCGGCCCTTATGCTCAGAATGACGTGTCCTGTCTGCCATAGGTTGACTCTTTGAGTCCCCTATGCCATTGCACTCTAGCCTGGGCAGCAAGAGCGAAACTCCGTCCCACCACCTTCCTGTGCGAATAAATAGATAAATAAATAAATAAATAAATAAATAAATAAATAAATAAATAGATAAATAAAATCTCTACACATGACCTATAAGTGTGTGTTCCCATGAGTTATTTCTAAGAAATGGCACTGTACACTGAAAGCAGTGGCTCACTTCTGTCATCCCAGCACTTTGGGAGGCCGCTGTGGGTGGGTCACGAGGTCAGGAGTTCAAGACCAGCGTAGCCGACATGGTGAAACCGACTCAGTTTCGTATTTTCAATCTCTACTGAAAATACTAAACTGAGTCAGGCGCGGTGGCGCAGGCACCTGTAATCCCAGCTACTCGAGAGGTTGAGGCGGAAGAATCGCTTGAACCTGGCAGGCAGAGGTTTCAGTGACCCAGGATGGTGCCACTGCACTAAGCTTGGTCGACAGAGTGAGACTTGGTCTCGAAATAAATAAATGAAATAAAGAAAGAAAGAAAGAAAGAGAAAAGAAAAGAAGAAAGGAGAAAAGAAAAGAAAAAAAGAAAAAGAAAAGAAAGAAAAGAAAAGAAAAGAAAAGAAAAAAGAAAAAAGAAAAGGAAACCAGAAAAGAAAGATAAAATGAAAGAAAAGGCACTGTATCGCTACTGGGCTAGGACCTTCTCTCTTTCTGTCTCTTTCTCTCTGTCTCTCTCTGTCTGTGTCTGTTTCTCTCTGTCTCTCTCTGTTTTTCTCTGTCTCGCTGTCTCTATTTCTTTTTCTGAGTCTGTCTGTCTCTCTCGCTCTCTTTCTCTCTGTCTCTCTCTCTGTGCCTATCTTCTTACTCTCTTTCTCTACCCGTCTGTCTCTCTCTGTCCCTCTCCCTCCATTTCTGTCTCTCTCTCTCACTCTCTCTGTCTGTCTCTCTTTCTGTCTGTTTCTCTCTGTCTCTCTCTCTCCATGTCTGTCTGTCTCTTTCTTTCTCTCTGCCTCTGTCTGTCTCTCTCTGCCTGTCTCTCTCACTGTGTCTGTCTTCTGTCTTACTGTCTTTCTCTGCCTGTCTCTCTCTCTCTCTCCCTCCCTGCCTTTCTGTTTCTCTCTCTCTCTTTCTGTCTGTTTCTCTCTGTCTCTGTCTGTCTCTTCTTCTGTCTGTCTTTCTCTCTCTTTCTTTCTTTTTTTTTTTTTCAGATGGAGTCTCACTGTATCGCCCAGGCTGGAGTGCAGTGGCGCCATCTTGGCCCACTGCAAGCTCCACCTCCCAGGTTCACGCCATTCTCCTGCCTCAGCCTCCCGAGTAGCTGGGACTATAGGCGCCCACCACCACGCCTGGCTAACTTTTTGTATTTTTAGTAGAGACGGGATTTCACCGTGTTAGCCAGGATGGTCTCGATCTTCTGACCTCATGATCCACCCGCCTCGGCCTCCCAAAGTGCTGGGATGACAGGAGTGAGCCACCACGCCCAGACTGTCTCTCTCTTTCTTTCTCTCTCTCTCTCTCTTTCTCTCTCTCTCTCTCTCTGTGCCTATCTTCTGTCTTACTCTCTTTCTCTGCCTGTCTGTCTCTCTATCTCTCTGTCTGTCTCTCTCCCTCCCTGTCTGTTTCTTTCACTCTGTCTCTCTTGCTCTCGTGCTCTCTCTCTCTCTGTCTCTCTCTCATGCTATTTCTCTCTGTCCGTCTCTGTCTGTCTTTTTCTCTGTCTCTCTCTTTCTTTCTCTCTATCTCTGTCTCTCTCTCCCTCTGCCTGTCTCTCTCACTGTGTCTGTCTTCAGTCTTACTCTCTTTCTCTGCCTGTCTGTCTCTCTCTCCATCTCTTTCTGTTTCTCTCTCTCTCTATCTCTCACTCTCTCTGTCTCTCTCTCTTTCTGTTTCTGTCTCTGTCTGTCTGTCTCTGTGTGTGTGTCTGTCTGTTTCTCTCTGTCTCTCTCTCTCTTTCTGTTTGTTTCTCTCTGTCTCTGTCTATCTCTCTCTCTCTCTGTGTCTCCCTCCCTCCCTGTCTGTCTGTTTCTCTCTCTCTCTGTCTCTGTCTCTCTCTCTTTCTGTCTGTTTCTCTGTGTCTCTCTCTGTCCATCTCTGTCTTTCTTTGTCTGTCTCTTTCTCTGTCAGTCTGTCAGACCCCCCCGTGCCACGGAGGGCCCTGCCCCTTCCAGGAAAGTGAGAAGCGCCTGCTTAGAGAGGCCCAGAGGAATCTAGACAGACGAGACTTGCCAGGCTTCGCCACTCGGCGTATGATTTCGGGAGGTCGAGGCCGGGTCCCCATTTGGATGGAAGGGGCATTTTCACACTTTTCTCTCTGTCATGTGTGGCGTCCCTACTTCTCATATTTCCCTGATTAGCTCCTCGACTTAAAAATACACGGTTAAGGCCGGGCGCAGTGACTCACGTCTGTCATCCCAGCACTTTGCGAGGCCGAGGCGGGTGGATCACCTGAGGTTGGGAGTTCGAGACCAGCGTTGCCAACACGGCGAAACCCCGTCTCTACTAAAAATACTAAATTGAGTCGAGCGCCGGGGGGCAGGCGCCTGTAATGCCATCTACTTGGGAGGCTGAGGCGGGAGCATCGCTTGAACCTGGGAGGCGGAGGCTGCAGTGAGCCGAGATCGCGCCACTGCACTACAGCCCGGGCTGTAGAGTGAGTGAGACTCTGTCTCTAAATAAATACATAAATAAATAAATAAATAAATAAATAAATAAATAAATAAATACATTCTTTTCCGTGCTGACTGACACTTGCAGGCATCGGTTGTCTTCGGGCATCACCTAGCGGCAACTGTTATTGAAAGTCGAGGTGACACGGAGGGAGGTCTCTCCGACTTCACGGAGCCTGGGGCAACCGATTTCTCTCTCTCCCTTCTGGAGGCCCCTCCCTCTCTCCCTCGTTGCCTAGGGAACCTCCGCCCTGGCGGGGGCCCTATTGTTCTTTGATCAGCGCTTTAGTTTTCTTTGTGTGTTGGTTTCTTTCATGCACATAGACTCTTCTACTTGGGTTTTAGGAAGTGTCAGTTTAATTTTCAAGTCGCCCCCCAGCTCCCCCCACTACCCACGTCCCTTTACCTTCGTTTAGTGAGTCAGTTAGGTGGGTTCCCTCCAAACCCCCCACACCCCGCCTCCCAACACCCTGCTTGGAAACCTTCCGGAGCCACCCAGGTCTGCCTCCGTCTTCTCTCCCCTTCCCCCACCCCTTGCCGGCGATCTTATTCTTACCAGGCTGACATTTGCAACGGTGGGCGTCAGGCCTCACTCAGTGGCCACGGTTTTTTAAGATGGGGGTGGCACGGTCCCAATTCCCCAGAGGCAGCTTGGGCCGATGGCATAGCCCTTGACCCGTGTGGGCAAGCGGGCGGGTCTGCAGTTGTGGTTTTTTTCGCCCGCTTCCCTCCTCAGGCCTCCCTCCCTAGGAAAGCTTCACCCTGGCTGGGTCTCAATCACCTTTTATCATGATGTTTTAGTTTCTCCGCCCTCTGGCCAGCATAGTTTCACAATGGGAATGAAGTCACAGCTCTAGTCTGGGCCTTCTTAGCGTTTTCCCAAAATAGAAACGCTTTCTGAAAACTAATACTTTGCTCACTTAAGATTTCCAGGGACAGTGCCTTGGCCCGTGTTTGTTGGCTTGTTTTGTTTCGTTTGTGTTTTTCCTTTTTCTTATATATTCCTTTTTAGATGAAGTAGAAATCCCCAGTTTTCAGGAAGAAGTATATTTTCCCCAAGACATATTAGCTGCGGTTTTCTCCTGTTGTTAACTAACGATTTTGTGAATCTCTGAACGTATAGTGAGAGCCGGTTGATGTTTACTAGACTTCAGAACATCTCATGTTCTAGAAATCCGTAAGCAAATGCTGCTGCTGCTCTTGCTGCTGCTGCTGCTCTTGTTGCTGTTGTTGTTGTTTTCAAAGCACACCCCGGCCACCGTTTATGGGATCAAAAGCGTTATAAAATATGTGTAATTATTTCCTGAGCGTGCCCTTCCTCCTCCTCTCTCTGTCTCTCTGTCTCTCTTTCTCCGTCTTCTCTCTCTCTCTGTCTCTCTCTCTGCCTGTCTATTTCTCTCTCTGTCTCTCTGCCTGTCTCTCTCACTGTGTCTGTCTTCTGTCTTACTCCCTTTCTCTGCCTGTCTGTCTCTCTCTCTCTCTCTCTGCCTGTCTGTCTGTCTGTCTCTCTCTCTCTCTCCCTGTCTGTCTCTTTCTCTCTGTCACTGTCTCTGTCTCTCTCTTTCTGTTTCTCTCTGTCTGTCTCTGTCTTTCTCTGTCTGTCTCTCTGTTTCTCTGTTTCTCTCTCTCTGTCTCTCTGTCTCTGTCTCTCTCTCTGCCTGTCTCTCTCACTGTGTCTGTCTTCTGTCTTACTCTCTTTCTCCGCCAGCCTGTCTCTCTCTCTTTGTTTCTCTCTGTCTCTCTCTGTCCATCTCTGTCTTTCTCTGTCTGTCTCTTTGTCTGTCTGTCTGTCTGTATCTCTCTTTCTCTGTCTCGCTGTCCCTGTCTCTCTCTCTGCCTGTCTGTCTGTCTGTAGGTCTCTCTCTCTCTCCCTGTCTGTTTTTTTTCTCTCTCTCTTTGCCTGTCTGTTTCTCTGTCTCTGTCTCTCTGTCTGTCTCTCTCTGCCTGTCTCTCTCTGTGTCTGTCTTCTGTCTTACTGTCTTTCTCTGCCTGTCTGTCTGTCTCTCTCTCTCCTTGTCTGTTTCTCTCTCTCTCTGTCTCTGTTTCTCTCTCTCCCTCTGTCTGTCTCTTTCTCTCTCTGTCTCTTTCTCTCTCTCTGTCTCTCTCTTTCTTTCTCTCTGTCTGTCCATTGTCTCTGTCTCTGTGTGTGTGTGTGTGTGTCTGCCTTCTGTCTTACTCTCTTTCTCTGACTGTCAGCCTGTCTGTCTGTCTCTCTCTGTCTCTCTCTCTTTCTGTCTCTGTCTCTCTGTTTCTCTCTGTCTCTGTCCATCTCTGTCTTTGTCTGTGTCTTTATCTGTCTGTCTGTCTCTCTCTTTCTGTCTTTCTCTCTTTGTGTATCTTTGTGTCTCTCTGTCTGTCTCTCTCTGTCTCTGTCTTTGTCTCTCTCTCTCTCTCTGTGTCTCTCGCCCGCTCTCTGGCTCTCGCTATCTCCTACCCTCTCTTTCTTTGCAAAATAAGTTCAAGCACATCTAATCTAATCCATTACCACAGCCTGAATTCTTAACTTTAGACATCCCAGATTTGATCTCCCTACAGAATGCTGTACAGAACTGGCGAGTTTATTTCTGGACTTGGATACCTCATAGATACTACATATTAATAAAGATCCAACCCTAAAATCCGGGGTTGTGTTTCCCTCGACTGTCTCAAAAAATCATACCTCTGTTCACCTAGGATGCTGGGAAGGTTTTCTCAATGTGCATCTGCTCATGTCCTACCTGAACTGTGACCGAGCCCTGTCCGTTCTGTCTCAAATATGTATCTGCAAACACGTCTCTCCATTTCCACAACTACCCATGGCTCATTGTGGAACCATTGGCTCTTTGAAAAAAAACCCCAGAAGTGGCTTTGACTTTTTGGCTAGGAGGTCTAAACCTGCTGAGAACTTTCCTGTCCAGGATTCTGTGTGAACAAAAGTGCCTCTGCTGGGAGCTGGGATCCTCGGGACCATGCTTGCTACCGCTGGATAAGTCTCTGGAAGGATGCACGGGACTCCACAAAGCTGACCTGTCCCACCGAGGTCAAATGGATAACTCTGCATTGGCCCGAGTCTTCCAACTTACATCACCATCACCAACGCTCGCCATCAGCATCCTTGTGAGCCTGCCCAAGGCCTCGACTCTGGGGAGACTCTTGGGAGCCCGGTCTTCGTTGGCTAAAGTACAAAGGGATGGCGACTTCCACCCACAAGGTCCCCACTGAACTGCGAAGATGTGGAGCGTAGGTCAGAGAGGGGACCTGGAGGGGAGACGTCCTGACAGGCGATGAGTTAACTAGGCTCTGGCCACCCCACTCACGTCCCACGTCCCGGGCACCCACGGGACACTGCCGCTTTATCCCCTCCTCTGTCCACAGCCGCCCCCACCCCACCCCGCAACCCACGCACACACGCTGGAGGTTACAAAACCACACGGCGTGAATACAGCCTGACGGAGCGAGAGCTCATTTCACGAGGCGGGGGGGTGGGGTGGGGTGGGGGTTGGGGTGTCTGTAGAGAGCCCGATTCTACCTCGTGGGTGGCTACAGGATACAAATGAATATTGCTTCTTGGACGGAGGGGCTTCCTTAGGCTGTCATGTTTGTGAGACTCTCTCTCAAAACCTCCCTTGAGGCCACAAAACAGATTCCACCCCACCCCTCGACGTTTCCCCGGGGTGCTGGATGTATCCTGTCAAGAGACCTGAGCCTGACACGTTGAGTGAAACACATTTATTGGCTTTGTGTGTTTGTTTGTTTTTGAGATGGAGTCTTGCTCTGTCCCCCGCCCCGGCTGGAGTGCAGTGGCAGGATCTCAGCTCACTGCAACCTCTGTCTCCTGAGTTCGAGCGATTCTCCTGCCTCAGTGCCACCAAGCCTGGCTCATTTTTTTATTTTTAGTAGACACGGGGTTTGACCCTGTTTCATTGGTTTTCATTGGAGATTCTAGATTCAAGTCACACCTCATTGTGTGCCACATAATGACTTCTTTTCTTTTCTTTTTTTTTTAAAGCACAATATATCTGCTTTATTTGAGTGGCTTTATATATCGTTATAATTGTGTTATAGATGAAGAAAAGATATTAAACACAGTGCTAATGATAGTGAAAGTGAAAAACAAAAGAAAGGCTATCTATTTTGTAGTTAGAATAAATTTGCTCAGTATTTAGAGTTACCTAAATACGTCAGCATTTAAACTCCTCCTAGTAAAAGCTTGCCAAGCTGAATAATCCTCCTTTAAACACAATTTTTGATATGGTTAAAGTTTTTAAGAATGTGACTCCTGCAGAATAGCTGAACAGACAATACACATTTAAAAAAGAACAACACAAGGTTCAACCAGACTTGGGAAAAAATCAAAAACAACACAAGTCTTATGAAGAACTGAGTTCTTAAAATATTACGGAGGACATAGCTATCGGAAGAGAAGGCAGTATTGGTAAGTTGATTGTTACATTTTTCAGCAAAAGCTAGCACTATTTTTTTTTTGGCAATCTTTCAGGCACTGCAACTACTACTGCAAAATGAGATATAATCCATTAAACAACATATTCACAAATCAAAAAATGTTTTAGTAATATAATGCTTCAGATTTAGAAGCAAATCAAGTGTTAAAACCCTACTGCTATAATAATTAACCCCAAAGATAACCGTATCTGACAAAAAAGCTTCCACAGAGTTATAACTTCAGAATTATACTTTCTCTTGATATTTATTTATTTATTTATTTAATTTTATTTTTTTCTTGAGATGGCTTCTTGCTCTGTTGCCCAGGCTGGTGTGCAATGGCATAATCTTGGCTCACTGCAACCTCCACTTCCCGGGTTCAAGTGATTTTCTTGCCTCAGCCTCCTGAGTATCTGGGACTACCGGTGCCCAACACCATTCCCAGCTAATTTTGATACTTTTAATAGAGACGGGGTTTCACCATGTTGGCCAGCAAGGTCTCGATCTCTTGACCTTGTGATCCGCCCGCCTCGGCCTCCCGAAGTGCTGGGATGACAGGCATGAGCCACCGTGCCTGGCCTTTTCTTGATATTTAAACTTTTAAGTCAGTCCAGAAAAATACAATAAATGTCAACAGTAAGTATGGTGTTGAGGTAGAAGTAGGATCAAACTTTTTCATATGTTATTCAGTTGATAACAATATGACCTGGGTAGTAATTTCCTATGTGTCTACTTATATACAAGTACAAAAAAGTAAAACAGAGATACTGCTAAATAAAAGGTACACTAAGTTCTTAATAGTAACTCAATAAACTAGAACACTGTCAAAAAGCAGCAACTAGTGAATTTTTTCAGTGTTTTCTTCTGTTATCCAATAAGTGAATTATGCTATTCCTTTCCAATTTCCCAAGCACTTTTTGTCTCAATCACCATTTCTGTGTTCGAAGAAAAAGTAACAAATCAAGTAACAAAACTAAACAAGCAAACAAACAAACAAAACACAACTAGAGCATCTGCAAAAGTTTGGTAGAAGACTGAAACTCTTGAGTATAAGGATCTGGTATTCTACTATCATTAGTTAACTTAAGAGTTTGTTAAAGACATACATTTCATAAGAAAGCATGATAGTTTGAAGTTATTGACCAGTATGTACCATCCCTAAGTATTAGTAACCAAATTCATGACAATAAAGAGCTATCTAACAAGAAAAATTAGTGACTACCAGCACCATCAACAAGACTTTGTCTTTACACTTCATTACCACTTACCATGCATTATAATATCTAGGATTGACTCTGATAGCATTTCAAAAACTAGCTAATGCTTTGTCCAATTCTTCAGTTAAGACAAACTCATGCCCTAATAGAGTATAGACATAAGCATAATTTGGATCCACTTGGATAGCTCTCTGGAAGAATTTAATTGCAATATCGTGTTCCCGTTGCAGAGTGAAACAGTTCCCTGAAGCACATCAGGCCTCTGGCGAATTTTTATCCATGTCTGTTATGTCTTTTGACAGAAATGAAAGGGCAACATCTTTTTGAAGATGCCAAAGTGTTGTAGAGTAGATTTCCATGCCTTCAACTCTATGATTCTCAATCCTTCTAACCTCTGAGAATATTCTTTCAGCTTGCATGTACTCTGAAAGTTCAAAATAGGCCCTTCCAATTTGGCACAGTACCCAACCAGTATTGTAGTGGTGAGAAGGTAAATGGCTCAAAATATTTATAGCTTCTTTGCAGTGGTATGAACACAAAGCTAAATAACCTTTCCCCCTTTCACGAAGAAGGCTCATCAAGCCTTCTGCTTCTGCTTTTTGTAGATTAAAAGCCTGAATCTGAGGTGTGATTGTGGATATTTTCCCTTCTGAAATGATGGAAGAGTCCAATTTTGTTATTTCCAGGCTGTCATTTATATTAGGTTGAGTTATTCCTCCTTTATTAGTTTTACTTTTTGTTTTTCTGTTTGGGATTTTAGGTGGAAACTGTATTTTTAATTTCTTCCTATTCTCCTTGGTTGTGGAACTGTCACTAGTCAAGAGTCGTGAACTTCTTCGATGCAGTGCATTTGGGGGAGATGTCATAGTGGGGCTCAATACCTGAGGTGTTGTACTTATTTATGGACCAGAACTTTCTGTTTGTGCAAGAATTGGAGTTACCTCTCGGCTATTTCCACTCTGTGAGAAGACAGACTTTGCTCCAATTTGGACTATTCTGACAACAGACTTTTTTTGAGGGACTCCAGTGGATGTCACATCCATTACAGAAGCTGTATTAGTGTAGTTTTGTAAATAGAATCCATCTCCAGGACTTAGGTTTTCTAATGGGAAAATCCCTAAACTTGGGGTTAATGGACTAAGAGATGCTGGTCCTCCTAATAAACTTCGATCAGTTTTTGGTTTATTTTGAACCTGTTTAGATAATATGGAAGTTCCTGTTCCCAGTGGGACAGTATCAGGTGAAATTACAGCTGAATCAATAGAAGACACTGGGGAATCTGTATTCAAGGAGTACTTTGAATTGGCAGATTCTAAATTCAATCTGTTTAATTCAGTTGTGTTCTGGGGTGTTTCTGTAAGAACGGTCTCAGGCTGTCTGTGACATAAACTATGACGAGGTACTTGTGTGGTGCAACACTTGGACAGACAGTTGCTGAAGTTCTGTAAAGATGTGAATTTAAACCTTTCGTCAGGATCTGGCTTTTCACCTATTTCACATAATGATTCAAAGGGATACCAGAGGAAAGGATTTAAACTAAGGCTCTTTTGGTAGCATTCTGATCATTTGGCAAGCCGATCTGTCTTGCAATATACATATCCCCACAATGGAAGGGGAAAGCAAGCTGAATCACCAAACTCAGTAACAATATCATCATGGCTTTTCTGCTTATGAAACACTCCACCAGATAAGATTTGTTCCCCTTCTGCAAGCTTGCTGACATCAAAACAACATTTTGCAAGCAGGTATTTGCATTGCGGTGTAGGACAACTGTGTCCTTTCAAGAGTCTATATGCTTTATAGGCTTTTCCTTGGCGGTAAGAACAGGTCGCCAGTAAAAACAAGGCTTCTTCTGAGTGTACTTCTGCATAAAGGCGTTCTGCAAGGAAAACCCCATCTCGGTAAGCATAGTGGTTTAGTGCTTGCCATGTAGCAGCCTGGACGGGTTTCTGTAGCACCATCATCCTCGAGGCTCAGGCCCACTTTCTGCAGTGCCGCGGGCAGCCACCCACCCCACCCACCCCCCTCCCCCCCCGTAGCGGCTCCAGCAAAGCCAGCCTCGGCTCATTTAAACTCACCAGTTACCAGGGGATGGGGGAGGCTGAGCCAGAACGACTTCTTTACCCTGCCAACTGTGGAAAGCCCGGCCCCCTGTGATCCATCGCAAAGCAAGAGTCACCTCATGTTTGGAAAACGGATCCGCTCCCAAGTTCAATGGAGGGATGTGGCATGTAGGATGAAGGACTCTCTTCTTCTGATGGGGCCTAGGGCTGGAGCTCTCTCCGTGCGGACCGCTGACTCCCTCTACCTTGGGTTCCTTCGGCCCCACCCTGGGACACGGGCCTTGGCAGATTCTGACCCTTCCTGGCACTTAAGTCGCTGTCAGAAACCCCATCTCTTGCTCGGATGCCCCGAATGACTGTGGCTCACGCCTCTCTGGAAACATTGGAAATCTCTCCTCTATGCGCGGCCAACTGAAACCACAGGAGCTCGGGACACAAGCCGCCATCCACCTCACTGCTTTCGGGAGAGAATGCTGAGTCTCTTACCGACTCTCTCTTGACTTGAGTTCTTCATGGGTGTGTGGTTAAGACGTAGTGAGACCAGATATATTAACTCAGGCCTGGTGCTGGTGGCTCACGCCTGTAACCCCAACACTTTGGGAGGCCGAGGCTGTAGGATCCCTTGAGGAATTGCCGAACCCTGTGGAGGTTGAGGCTGCAGTGAGTGAGCCATAATGGTGTCACTGCACTCCAGTCTGGGGGAAAGACAGAGTGAGGCCCTGTCACAGGCAGGCAGGCAGACAGACAACAGCTGTATTATGTTCTTCTCAGGGTAGGAAGCAAAAATAACAGAATACTGCGCTTAATTTTTTTTTTTTTTGGGGGGGGGACGGAGTTTCACTCTTGTTGCCCAAACCGGAGTGCAATGGCACCATCTCGGCTCACTGCAACCTCCACCTCCCGTGCTGAAGAGATTCTCCTGCCTCAGCCTCCTGAGTAGCTGGGATTACAGGCATGGGCCACCACACCCGGCTGATTTTGTATTGTTAGTAGAGATGGCATTTCTCCATGTGGGTCAGGAGGGTCTCGAACTGGCCATCTCAGGTGATCTGCCCACCTCGGCCTCCCAAAGTGCTGGGATGACAGGCGTGAGCCATTGCGCCCGGCCAGTTATGTTTTTTTTTTTTTTTAACTTTCAATTTTGATCTCTTTATTATTATTATTATTACTTTTTTGAGACAGAGTCTCGCTCTGTTGCCCAGACTGGAGTGCTGTGGCGTGATGTCAGGTCACTGCAAGCTCTGCCTCCCAGGTTCACGCCATTCTCCTGTCTCAGCCTCCCAAGTAGCTGGGACTACAGGCGCCCGCCACCACGCCTGGCTAATCTTTTGTATTTTGAGTAGAGACGGGGTTTCACTGTGGTAGCCAGGATGGTCTCGATCTCCTGACCCCCGTGATCCGCCCGCCTCGGCCTTCCAAAGTGCTGGAATGACAGGCGTGAGCCACAGCGCCCGGCCTATTTATCTATTTATTAACTTTGAGTCCAGGTTGTGAAACCAGTTAGTTTTTGTATTTTTTTAGAGACGAGGTTTCACCATGTTGCCAAGGCTTGGATCCAAGGATCCACCTTCCCTCGCCTCCCAAAGTGCGGGGATGACAGGCGTGAGCCTACCGCGCCCGGCTCCACCCGTTCCCACAACAGCTTATCACTCAGGTGCCCGAAGTCCAGCGGTGGTGTGTGGTTCCCACCCCCAGTGCCCCCTCCTCTGGTCACCGCCGTGGTGTCCGGGAGTGGGTCCTGAGGGAGCTCGTTGGTGTGGCGGTCCAGGCGGTTGAGTGAGAAGTGCCCCTGCCACGCGGGGAAGGGCGCCGCCTGGTCTGGCGAGCGCAGGTCCCGTGATCCCCTCTGGCTGGTGCGCGTGGGCCATGTGAGCGATCGCAGTGGGCTTGGGCAGGTGAGGCGTGCGCCGGACAGCCGCTGATGGGCTACCGTTCTGCCTCCGACAGGTTGTGTGTGGATTTACTTGGAGGTGCTTTGCCTAGGAGAAAGGAGGCTGGTCCCTGGGGGTGCCTCCGGGTTCCTCGGGGTGCACGGCTGGGGGTTCCCTGGCGTGGCCTGCTGGGGCCCTCCGTCCCCCCAAGTGCAGACCGGTGACGTCTGCCCTCCTCTGCTGCCATGCCCGCCCCTTCTCCCTCCCCCCGCAGGCCCTGTGTGGTCACGCATTGGGTGGCATGGGGAAGGGGGGCTCCCGGCTGTGAGGAAGAGAGAGAGGGCGCTGCTGCCACCCGCGAAAACAGAGAGTGAAGAGAGTCGGCTGGGGCCGAGTTCCCGTGGCCACCACCGCGGTCCGGGTTCCTCCCTCGGGGCCTCCCTCGTGCCTTACGCAGCTCGTGATGCGGGGTTCGTTGGCCGTGGAGGGGTGGAAGGTCCCGTGCCGTCGTCGTCGCGTGTCGTGGGTAGTGGGGGCTTGTTGGGGGTGGGGGGAGGAAGGCAAGTAGGAAGGGTCCGCCAGGGAGAGGGTGGGGGAGCGCGTCCCGGTCGCCGCGGTTCGCCGCCGCTCCTGGTGGCGGCCCGGCCACCGGCCCACCGCCGCTCCAGCGCCCCTCCTCCCCAACACCCCTCTGAGGCACAGTCCTCCTCGCCCGCCCGCCCCCCGTCTACCCGGCGCGCATCACAGTTGTGTCCTGGGCCGGAAGCCCGCCACGCGGCCCGTCTGACAGCGCTCGTGGCCGCGGTCCTGGGGTTCGCATGCCCCTGGCGGTGACTCGCTGGATGCTGCGGTGTCGTCTGCCATTGCGCGCCTGCCTCTGGCTCTCGGCCGCGCGGTGCCTGGGGCCCGGTCTGTAGCTTCCACGTCGGGGCAGGGAGGCGCCGCCACGTCCTCGGACCCGTCCCCCACCTCCATTTAGTACGTAGGAAATCCCGTGTAACTTAGCAAAGCTAGCAAGTCCCTAAACTCGGCGCAGCGACTGTAGGGGTGGCCTCCCAGTAGCATCGTTAACATCAATTGTAATTGGTAGGCAATCACTTAGTTTCACATTTCATTACCCGAGTTACACAAATGTGTAAAAAAAAATACAATTTTAATAAAAGGGAGTAAAGGATAATATGAGTAATATTCACAATCTATAGTTGGAAGAGGTAGTGTTTTCTCAGAAATGATGCATTCCTGGAGCAAGGTCATTTTGTGTTTGGTTTGTTAAATATCTATTTCCATTTTGACAAACCACTGGAAAAGCCCAGCTTCACAAGGACTCTCCATGAGAACGATCACACAAAAGAATACCCATAACACAAAATCAAAACAAGGGTGGTCCAGGCGTCACATTAAAGGCTCATTACCAAGTTTTCTTAGAAGAGATAAAGAACACAAAGTTACTTTTATGTGATGGAAAACCGAGAGAAAGAGTAAATGCAACAATAAATGTTAGGCAAAAACAGTGAAAACCAAGCTGAGGAAAAAAATGAATGGAAATGTTTTGTTTGGTATTGATTTCCTATCCTGATATCAGAAAGTATGGGAAAGAACAAAGGACATTTTTTTGAGACAAATAGAACATAAAACAAATGAATGTTAAAGACTATTTTACAGTGCTAACAAAACTATCTGTGACTTGTTTTTTCCCTTAAAAAATATGATTTTGTACAATTACATTTATATAAATTATTGAAATAAAATTGTAAAGATGGAGAACAGACTATGGGGTTGCCAAGGGGAAGGGGTGGAGGAAAACGTGTCAGAGTGTCAACAAAGATCGCAAGTTGGAGCCTGGTGGTGAGGCAACAGTTCTGCATCTTGACTTTGGAAGTGGTAGTTGCAGAGATCTACACCACACAAAAATGAACAGAACACACGCACACACATACACACGTACAAAAATGAACACATGCAAAACGGTTGTGATCTGAGTAAGCTTTCTGAATTGTACCTATGTCAGTTTCCAGGTTTTGATAATGCTCTATGGCTATGTGAGATGTCACCACTGGAATTAGTGAATAGTACCTAAGACATCCCTGTACCTTTTGCAACTTCCTGTGAATCTATAATTATTTCAAAAGAAAGTTGAAAGTCATAGCAGACTTTCACTTCAAAGAGGAAAAAAACTGAAGATTAATGAAATTGTTGAAGAACATCAAATACTCAATAGTCTGTATGAGAGCTGTATTATGTCCACTCGCAGCACAGCTGTCATTTAGCCTTTTCCTGACGTGCCCTGGAGGACTTGAGCTCCTCTTGGATTGCCAAGGCCGATAGTGTTTACTTGTTACTAAATTTGTACTAAACCCCCCAAAAATGAAAATTGATTGAATAATCATTTATAATAACAACTAGTAATTTTACTTATAAAGAGACAATAGTGGTAACCAATTTAAATATTTAGGGTAAAGAATAGGATCTTCGTTAGACAATACTGGCATAATTTAGAAAGAAAAAATAAGGAATCAGAAACATAAGTAATTCAGTATTGTGAAAAAATTCTGGATCTGAAAAGCAAAAGAACAGAAATTGTATTGCGTTTCTGCTCCAAACCTGATGAATCACCTTAGATGTGTTGTGTTTCTGTGCCAAAGCTGCTGAATCACCTTAGGCAATGCATGCCCTTTCCCTGAATCTGTTTTCTTTTCTACAAAATGAAGTGAGCTAGATCATCTCCGAGGTCCCCCAAATATTCACATTTTCGGCTCCACATGAACTTCAGTTGAATTCCTAATTTCAGTGTGGATAATACATGTGTGCTGCACCACAAGCAGTGCGTCTAAATGGTCATGTTGGTCCTAAAAAGTAATTATTAGCAGTTTGGAAATTCTGTTGTTGTACAATCTGCAAAGGGATATTTGTGAGCACTTTGAGACCATGGTGAAAAAGGAAATACCTTCACATAAAAACTATAAAGAAGGTTTCTGAGAAGCTGCTTTGTGATGTGTGCATTCATCTCACTGAGTTAAACATTTCATTCCTTTGATGAGTCTGGAAACTCTGTTCTTGTACAATCTGCAAAGTGGTATTTGTGAGTGCTTTCAGGCCTATGGTGAAAAAGGAAATATCTTCACATAAAAACTAGACAGACGCTTTCTGAGAAACTACTTTGTGACGTGTGCATTCATCTCAAAGAATTAAACCATTCTTTTCATTGAAATGCTAGGAAATGGTGTTTTTGTAGAATCTGAAGAGGGATATTCGTGAGCACTTTGAGGCCTTTGGTGAAAAAGTAAATACCTTCACCTTTGTCAGATGAGTAGGTTGCAAAAATTTTTTCCCATTCTGTAGGATGACTGTTCACTCTGATGGTGGTTTCTTTAGCTGTGCAGAAGCTCCTTAGTTTAATTAGATCCCATTTGTCAATTGTGGCTTTGTTGCCATTGCTTTAGGTGTTTTAGACATGAAGTCCTTGCCCATGCCTATGTCCTGAATGGTATTGCCTAGGTTTTCTTCTAGGGATTTTATGTGAAGCATTCTTTTGATTAATCAGTTTGGATACTCTGTTCTTGTAGAATCTGCAAGGAGATATTTGTGAGAGCTTTGAGGCCTTTGGTGAAAAAGTAAATACCTTCACATAATAAATAGACAGAAGCTCTCTGAGAAACCTCCCTGTCTGTGTGCATTCATCTCACAGAGTTGAAACTGTCTTTTGGCTGAGCAGTTTGAAAACTGTCTATTTGTAGAATCTGCAAAGGGATATTTATGAGCGCTTTGAAGCCTATGGTGAGAAAGGAAATATCTTCACATAAAAACTGAATAGAAGATTTCTGAGAAACCTCTTTGTGATGTGTGCATTTATCTCACAGAGTTGAACCATTCTTTTGATTGAGCAGTTTGTAAAGAGACTTTTTGTAGAATCTGCAAAGGGATATTTGTCAGCTCTATGAGGCCTATGGTGAAAAAGGAAATATCTTCAATAAAAAGTATAAAGAATGTTTCTGAGAAGCTGTTTTGCAAGATGTGCACTCATCCCAGAGAGATAAAAGTTTCTATTCTTTGATGAGTCTGGAAACTCTGTTCTTGTAAAATCTGCAAAGGGATATTTGTGAGTGGCTTTAGGCCTGTGGTGAAAAAGGAAATATCTTCACATAAAAACTAGACAGAAGATTTCAGAGAAAGTTCTTTGTGATATGTGCATTCATCTCACAGAGCGGAACCACTCTTTTGATTGAGAAGTTTGGAAACAGTCTTTTCAGAGAATCTGCAAAGGAATATTTTGAGCGCTTTGATAGGTATGGTGAAAAGGGAAATATCTTCACTTAAAAACTGGACAGAAGCTTTCTGAGAAACTTCTTTGTGATGTGTGCATTCGACTAACAGAGTTGAACTTTTCTTTTGGTTGGGAAGTTTGGAAAGAGTCCTTTCCTAGAATCTGCAGAGGGATATGTGTGAGCCCTTTATGGCCTAAGGTGAAATAGGAAATATCTTCATATAAAAACTAGACAGAAGCATTCTGAGAAACTTCTTTGTCAAGTGTGCTTTCATCTCACAGAGTTGAACCTCTCTTTTGATTGAGGAGTTTGGAAACAGTCTTTCTGTAGAATATGCAAATGGATATTTGGAGCGCTTTGAGGCCTACGGTGAAAAAGGAAATATCTTCACCTAAAAACTAGACAGAAACATTATGAGAAACTTCTTTGTGATGTATGCATTCATATCACAGAGTTGAACCTCTCTTTTGATTGAGGAGTTTGGAAACAGTCTTTTTGTAGAATATGCAAATGGATATTTAGAGTGCTTTGAGGCCTATGGTGAAAAAGGAAATATCTTCACCTAAAAACTAGACAGAAGCATTCTGAGAAACTTCTTTGTGATGTATGCATTCATATCACAGAGTTGAACCTCTCTTTTGATTGAGGAGTTTGGAAACAGTCTTTTTGTAGAATATGCAAATGGATATTTGGAACGCTTTGAGGCCTATGGTGAAAAAGGAAATATCTTCACCTAAAAACTAGACAGAAGCATTCTGAGAAACTTCTTTGTGATGTATGCATTCATATCACAGAGTTGAACCTCTCTTTTGATTGAGGAGTTTGGAAACAGTCTTTTTGTAGAATATGCAAATGGATATTTGGAACGCTTTGAGGCCTATGGTGAAAAAGGAAATATCTTCACCTAAAAACTACACAGAAGCATTCTGAGAAACTTCTTTCTGATGTATGCATTCATATCACAGAGTTGAACCTTTCTTATGACTGAGCACTTTCAAAGCAGTCCTTTTGTAGAATATGAAAAGGGATATTTGTCAGCCCATTGAGGCCTATGGTGAATTAGGAAATATCTTCACATAAAAACTAGTCAGAAGATTTCTGAGAAACTTCTTTGTGATGTGTGCTTTCATCTCACAGAGTTGAACCTTTCTTTTGAATGAGCAGTTTGGAAACACACTTTTTGTAGAATCTGCAAATGTATATTTAGAGCACTTTGAGGACTATGGTGAAAAAGGAAATATCTTCACATAAAAACTAGAAAGCAACATTCTATGAAACTTCTTTGTGATGTGTACTTTCATCTCACAGAGTTGAACCTCTCTATTCATTGAACAGTTTGGAAACCATCTTTTTGTAGCATCTGCAAATGGATATTTGGAGCATTTTGAGGCCTTGGTGAGAATGGAAATATCTTCATATAAAAACTAGATAGAAGCATTCTGAGAAACTTCTTGGTGACGTGTGCATTTATCACACAGAGTTATACCTTTCTTTTGATTGAACACTTTGGAAACAGTCTTTTTGTAGTATCTGTAGAGGGATGTTTGCGAGCCATTTGAGGCCTATGGTGAAAAAGGAAATATCTTCACATAAAAACTAGACAGAAGCTTTCTGAGAAACTTCTTTGTGATGTGTGAATTCATCTCACAGTGTTGAACCTTCCTTTGGATAGAGCAGTTTGGAAACAATCCTTTTGTAGAATCTGCAAAGGTATATTTCTGAGCCCATTGAGGCCTATGGTGAAATATGAAATATCTTCCCATAAAAACTAGACAGAAGGTTTCTAAGAAACTCCTTTGTGATGTGTGCTTCCATCTCACAGAGTTGAACCTTTCTTTTGATTGAGCAGTTTGGAAACACTCTTTTTGTAGAATCTGCAAATGGATATTTGGAGCACTTTGAGGCCTATGGTAAAAAAGGAAATATCATCACATAAAAATTAGACGGAAGCATTCTGAGAAACTTCTTTGTGATGTTTGCATCCATCTCACACAGTTGAACATTTCTTTGATTGAAGATTGGGAAACAGTCTTTTTGTAAAATCTACGAAGGGATAATTGTGAACCCTTTGAGGCCTATGGTGAAGTAGGAAATATCTTAACATAAAAACTACACAGAAACATTTTGAGAAACTTTTTTGTGATGGGTACATTCATCTCACAGAGTTGAAGCTTTCTTTTTCTAGAGCAGTTTGGAAACAGTCCTATTGTAGAATCCCCAAAGGGATATTTCTGAGTCCATTGAGGCCTTTGGTAATATAGGAAATACCTTCACATAAAGCTAGATGGAAGCTTTCTGAGAAACTTCTTTTCAATGAGTGCTTTCATCTCAAAGAGTTGAGCATTTCTTTTGACTGAGCAGTTTGGAAACACTCTTTTTGCATAATCTGCAAATGCATAATTGGAGCATTTTGAGGTCTATGGTGAAAAAGGAAATATCTTCACAAAAAAACTAGAAAGATACATTCTGAGAAACTTCTTTGTGATGTGTGCTTTCAACTCACAGAGTTGAAACTTTCTTTTCACTGAGCAATTTGGAAACAGTCTTTTTGTGGAATCTGCAAAAAATATTTTTGAGCCCTTTATGGCCCATGCTGAAACAGGAAATATCCTCACAGAAAAACTAGACAGAAGCTTTCTGAGAAACTTCTTTGTGATGTGTGCTTTGAACTCACAGAGTTGTACCTTTCTTTTGATTGAGCAGTTTGGAAACAGTCTTTTTGTGGAATCAGCAAATGGATGTTTGGAGGGCTTTGAAGCCTATGGTGAAAAAGGAAATACCTTCACATAAAAAATAGACAGAAGCATTGTGAGAAACATCTCTGTGATGTGTGCATTCATCTCATAGTGTTGAACTTTTGTTTGATTGAGCAGTTTGGAAACAGTCCTTTTGTAGAATCTGCAAAGGGATATTTCTGAGCCCATTGAAGCCTAGGGTGAAAAAGAAATGTCTTCACATAAAAACTAGACAGAAGCATTCTGATAAACTTTTGTGATGTGTCCATTCATCTCACAGAGTTGAAACTTCCTTTGGATTGAGCAGAGTGGAAACAGTCTTTTTGTAGAATCTGCAAAAAGTATTTTTGAGCCCTATATGGCCCAAGGTGAAATAGGAAATATCTTCAAAAAAAAACTAGACAGAAGCATTCTGAGAAACCTCTTTGTGATGTGTGCTTCTGTGTCACAGAGTTGAACATTTCTTTTGATTGAGCAGTTTGGAAACACTCTTTTTGTAGAATCTGCAAATGGGTATTTGGAGCGCTTTGAGGCCTACAGTGAAAAAAAGAAATATCTTCACATAAAAACTAGACAGATGCATTCTGTGAAACTTCTTTGTGATGTGTGCATTCATCTCACAGAGTTGAATCTTTCTTTGGATTCAGCAGTTTTCTAAACAGTCCTTTTGTAGAATCTGCAAAGAGATATTTCTGAGCCCATTGAGGCCTATGGTGAAAAAGGAAATATCTTCAAATAAAAACAAAACAGAAGCTTTCTGAGAAGCTTCTTTATGATGTGTGCATTCATCTCACAGAGTTGAATCTTTCTTTTGCTTGAGCAGTTTGGAAACAGTCTTTTTGTAAAATCTGCAAAAGGGTATTTCTGAGCCGTTTGAGGCTGATGGTGAAAAAGAAATATCTTCACATAAAAACTAGACAGAAGCATTCTGAGAAACTTGTTTCTGATGTGTGCATTCATCTCACAGGGTTGAACCTTTCTTTTGTTTGAGCAGTTTGGAAACAGTCTTTTTTTTGAATATGCAAACGGATATTTTTGAGCCCTTTACAGCCTATGGTGAAATAGGAAATATCTTCACATAAAAATTAGACAGAATATTTCTGAGAAAATGCTTTGTGATGTGTGCTTTCATCTCACAGAGGTGAACTTTTGTTTTGATTGAGTAGTTTGGAAACAGTCTTTCTGTAGAATCCACAAATGGATATTTGCAGTGCTTTTAGGCCTATGGTGAAAAAGGAAATATCTTCACAACAACACTAAAAAGAAGCTTTCTGAGAAACTTCTTTGTAATGTGTGGATTCATATCACAGAGCTGATCCTTTCTTTTGATTGAGCAGATTGGAAACCATCTTTTTGTACAATCTGCAAAGGGATATTTCTGAGCCATTTGATGCCTATGGTGAAAAAGAATTATCTTCACATAAAAACTAGACAGAATCATTGTGAGACACTTCCTTGTGATGAGTGCCTTCATCTCACAGAGTTGAACCTTTCTTTTCTTGGAGCAGTTTGGAAAAAGTCTTTTTGAAGTATCTGCAGAGGGATATTTGTGAGCAGTTAAAGGCCTATGGTGAAAAATAAAATATCTTCACATAAAAACTATACAGAAGCATTCTGAGAAACTTGTTTTTTATGTTTGCATTCATCTCCCAGAGATGAATCTTTCTTTTCATTGAGCAGTCTGGAAACAGTCTCTTTATACAATGTGCAAAGGGATATTTCTGAGAGGTTTGAGGCCTATGGTGAAAAAGTAATATCTTCACATAAAAACTAGACAGAAGCATTCTGAGAAACTTCTTTTTTATGTGTGCATTCACCTCACAGAGTTGAAACTTCCTTTTCATTGAGCAGTTTGGAAACAGTCTTTTTGTAGAATCTGCAAAGGGATATTTGTGATTCCTTTGAGTCCTGTGGTGAAATAGGAAATATCCTCAAATAAAAACTAGACAGAAGCTTTCCAAGAAACTTCTTTTTGATGTGTGCTTTCATCTCACAGAGTTGAACCTTTCTTTTGATTGAACAGTTTGCAAACAGTCTTTTTGTGGAATCTGCAAATGGATGTTTGGAGTGTTTTGAGGCCTATGGTGAAAAAGTAAATATCTTCACATAAAAACTAGATGGAAGCATTCTGAGAAACTTATTTGTGACGTGTGCATTCATCTCACGTTGTTGAGCCTATCTTTTGATTTAGCAGATTGGAAACAGTCCTTTTGTTGTATCTGCAGAGGTATATTTGTGAGCGGTTTGAGGCCTATGGTGAAAAAGGAGATACCTTCACATAAAAACTAGAAAGAAGCATTCTGGGAAACTTCTCTGTGATGTGTGCATTCAACTCACAGAGGTGAACCTTTCTTTAGATTGAGCAGTTTGGATACCGTCCTTTTGTGGAATCTGCAAAGGGATATTTCTGAGCCCTTTGAGTCCTATAGTGAAATAGGAAATATCTTCACATAATAACTAGACAGAAGCATTCTGAGAAACTTCTTTGTGATGTATGCTTTCATTTCACAGAGTTGAACCTTTCCTTTGATTGAGCAGTTTGGAAGCACTCTTTTTGTAGAATCTGTAAACAGATATTTAGAGTGCTTTGAGGCATAAGGTGAAAAAGGAAGTATCTGCACCTAAAAACTAGACAGAAACTTTCTGAGAAACTTCTTTGTGATGCTTGCTTTCATCTCACAGATTTGACCCTTTCTTTCATTGAGCAGTTTGGGAACAAGTCGTTTTGTAGAATCTGCAGAGGTACATTTGTGAGCAGTTTGAGGCCTATGGTGAAAAACTAAATATCTTCACATAAAAACCAGACAGAAGCTTTTTGAGATTATTCTTTGTGATATTTGCATTCATCTCAAAGAGTTGAACCTCTCTCTTCATTGAGGAGTTTGGAGACTTTTTTTTGTGCAATCTGCAAAGGAATATTTCTGAGTGGTTTGAGGCCTATGGTGAAAAAGAAATAACTTCATATAAAAACTAGACAGAAGCATTCTGATAAACTTCTTTTTTATCTGTGCATTCACCTCACAGAGTTGAACCTTTCTTTCCATTGAGCAGTTTGGAAACAGTCTTTTTGTAGAATCTGCAAAGGGATATTTGTGATTCCTTTGAGGTCTATGATGAAATAGGAAATATATTCACATAAATACTAGATAGAAGCTTTCTGAGAAACTTCTTTGTGATGTGTGCTTTCATCCTACAGAGTTGAACCTTTATTTTGATTGATAACCTTGGAAACAGTATTTTTGAAGAAACTACAAATGGATATTTGGAGAGATTTGAGGCCTACAGTTAAAAAGGAAATATATTCACATAAAAACTAGACAGAAGTATTTTGAGAAACTTCTTTGTGATGTGTGCTTTCATTTCACAGAGTTGAATCTTTTTTTTTTAATTGAGAAGCTTGGAAACAATCTTTTTGTATAAGCTGCAAAGGGATATTTCTGAGCCATTTGAGGCTTATGGTGAAAACGAAATATCTGCACATAAAACCTTGACAGAAGCATTCTGAAAAACTTCTTTGTGATGTGTCCTTTCATGTCACAGAGTTGAACCTTTCTTTTGATTGAGCAGTTTGGAAGCAGTCGTTTTGTAGAATGTGTAAGGGATATTTGTGAGCCCTTTATGGCCTGTGGTGAAATAGGAAATGTCTTCACATAAAAACTAGACAGAAGATTTCTGAGAAACTTCTTTGTGATGTGTGCTTTCATCTCACAGTGTTGAACGTTTCTTTTGATTGAGCAGTTTGGAAAGTGTTTTTGTAGAATCTGCAAATGGATATTTGGAGCTATTTGAGGCCCATGGTGAAAAAGGAAGTATCTTCACATAAAAACTAGACAGAAGATTTCTGAGAAACTTCTTTGTGATGTGTGAATTCATGTCACAGAATTCAACCTTTCTTTCCATTGAGCAGTTTGGAAACAGTCTTTTGTAGAAGCTGCAAAGGGAAATTTCTTAGCCGTTTGAGGCCTATGGTGAAAAAGAAATATCTTCACATAAAAACTAGATGGAAGCTTTCTAAGAAACTTCCTTGTGATGTGTCCATTCATCTCACAGAGATAAACCTTTCTTTTGATCAAGGAGTTTGGAAAATGTCTTTTCTTAGAATCTGCAAAGGGATATTTGTGAGCCCTCTATGGCCTATGTTGAAATATGAAATATCTTCACATAAAAACTAGACAGAAACTTTCTGAGAAACTTCTTTGGGGTGTGTACATTTGTCTCACAGAGTTGAACCTTTCGTTTGATTGAGCAGTTTGGAAACAGTCTTTTTGTAGAATCTGCAAATGTATATTTGGAGTGTTTTAAGGCCTATATTGAAAAACAAAATATCTTCACATAAAAACTACACAGTAGCTTTTTGAGAAAACTCTTTGTGACATTTGCATTCATATCTAAGAGTTGACCATTTCTTTTCATTGAGCAGTTTGGAAACAGTCCTTTTGTAGAAACTGCAAAGGGATATTTCTGAGCAGTTTGAGGCCAATGGTGAAAAATAAATATCTTCACATGAAAATTAGACAAAAGCATTTTGAGAATCTTCTTTGTGATGTGTGCATTCATCTCACAGAGTTGAACATTTCTTTTGATTTAGCAATTTGGAGAAAGTGGAGTTATATTTGTGAGCAGTTTAAGGCCTATGGTGCAAAAGGAAATACCTTCACATAAAAAGTAGACAGAAGTTTTCTGAGAAACTTCTTTGTGATGTGTGCTTTCGTCTCACAGAGTTGAGCCTTTCTTTTGATTGACCAGTTTGGAAACATTCTTTTTGTAGAATCTGCAAATGGATATTTGGAGCGATTTGAGGCCTATGGTGAAAAAGGAAATATCTTCACATGAAAACTAGACAGAAGAATTCTGAGAAACTTTTTTGTGATGACTCCATTCATCTCACAGAGTTGAAACATTCTTTGATGGACCAGTTTGTAAATAGTCTTTTTGTAGTATCTGCAGAGGGATATTTTTGAGCTGTTTAAAGACTATGGTGAAAAAGGAAATATCTTCACTTAAGAACTAGACAGAAGCATTCTGAGAAACTTCTTTGTGATGTGTGCATTCATCTCACAATGTTGAACGTTTCTTTTGATTGAGCAGTTTGGAAACAACTTTTGTAGCATCTGCAGAGGGATATTTGTGAGCCCATTAATTCCTATGGTGAAATAGGAATTATTTTGAGATAAAAACTAGACAGAAGATTTCTGAGAAACTTCTTTGTGATGTGTGCTTTCATCTCACAGAGTTGAAGATTTCTTTTGATTGGGCAGTTTGGAAACAGTCTTTTTGTATAATCTGCAAATGGATATTTGGAGCACTTTGTGGCCTAAGGTGAAAATGGAAATATCTTCACATAAAACCTAGACAGAAGAATTCTGAGAAACTTCTTTGTGATGTGTGCATTCATCTCAGAGAGGTGAACTTTTCTTTTGATGGAGCAGTTTGGAAACAGTATATTTTTAGTATCTGCAGAAGGATATTTGTTAGCGGTTTAAAGCCTATGGTGAAAAAGGAAATATCTTCACATAAAAACTAGACAGAAGCTTTCTGAGAAACTTCTTTGTGATGTGTGCATTCATCTCACAGTGTTGAAACTTTATTTTGTTTGAGCAGTTTAGAAACAGTCTTTTTCTGCAATCTGCAAAGGTATATTTCTGAGCCATTTGAGGTCTATGTTGAAAAAGAGATATCCTCACATTTTAACTAGACAGAAGCATTCTGAGGAACATCTTGGTGATGTCTCCATTCATTTGACAGAGTTGAACGTTTCTTTTAATTCAGAAGTTTGGCAACGGTATTTTTGTAGAATCTGCAAAGGGATATTTGTGAGCCATTTGAAGCCTATAGTGAAATAGTAAATATATTCACATAAAAACTAGACAGAAGAATTCTAAGAAACTTCATTCTAATGTGTGCATTCACCTCACAGAATTTAACCTTTCTTTTGATTGAGCAGTATGGAAATGGTCCTCTTTTAGAATCTGCAAAGGGATATTTCTTAGCCCTTTGAGGCCTATGGTGAAACTGGAAATATCTTCACATGAAAACTAGACCGAAGCTTTCTGAGAAACTTCTTTGAGATGTGTGCTTTCATCTCACAGAGTCAAACCTTCTTTTGATTGAGTAGTTTGGAAAAACTCTTTTGTGTAATCTGTAAGTGGATATTAAGAGTGCTTTGAGGCCAATGGTGACAAAGGAAGTATCTTCACATAAAAACTAAACAGAAGTTTTCTGAGAAACTACTTTTTGATGTGTCCATTAATCTAACAGAGTTGAAACTTTCTTTTTATTGAGCAGTTTGGATACAGTCTTTTTGTAGAATCTGCAAAAAATATTTGTGAGCCCTTTATTGCCTATGGTGAAACAGGAATTTTCTTCACATATAAACTAGACAGAAGCATTCTGAGAAACTTCTTTGTGATGTGTGCATTCATCTCACAGAGTTGAAACTGTCTTTGGATTGAGCAGTTTGGAAACAGTCCTTTTGTAGAATCTGCAAAGGGATATTTCTGAGCCCATTGAGTACTATGGTGAAATGTGAAATATCTTCACATAAAAACTAGACAGAAGCTTTCTAAGAAACTTGTTTGTGATGTGTGCTTTCATCTCACAGAATTGAAACTTTCTTTTGATTGAGGAGTTTGGAAACAGTCTTTTTCTAGAATCTACAAATGGATATTTGGAGCGCTTTGAGGCCCATGGTGAAAAATGAAATATCTTCACATAAAAACTAAACAGAAGCTTTCTAAGAAACTTCCTTGTGATGTGTGCATTCATCTCACAGAGTTGAACCTTTCTTTTGATTGAGCAGGTTGGAAAGAGGCTTATTGTACAATCTGCAAAGGGATAATTCTGATCCGTTTGAGGCCTATGGTGAAAGAGAAATAACTTCATGTAAAAACTAGACAGAGTCAGTCCAAAAAATTTCTTTCTGATGTTTCCATTCATCTCACAGAGTTGAACCTTTCTTTTGATTAAGCAGTTTGGAAACAGTCTTTTTGTAGAATCTTCAAAGGGATATTTGTGAGCCCTTTACGGCCTCAGGTGAAATAGGAAATATCTTCACATACAAACTAAAGAGAAGCTGTCTGAGTAACTTTTCTGTGATGTGTGCTTTCATCTCAGAGAGGTAAAAATTTGTTTTGATTGATCAGTTTGGGAACAGTCTTTTTGTAGAATCTGCCAATGGATATTTGGATTGCTTTGAGGCCTATGTTGAGAAAGGAAATATCTTCACATAAAAACAAGACAGATGATTTCTGAGAAACTTCTTTGTTATGTGTGCACTCATCTCACAGGTTTGAACCTTTCTTTTGATTGAGCAGTTTGGAAACAGTCTTTTTGTACAATCTACAAAGGGATATTTTTGAACTGTTTGATGCCTATGGTGAAAGGGAAATATCTTCACATAAAAACTAGGCAGAAGCATTATGAGAAAGTAATTTATTATGTGTGCATTCATCTCACAGAGCTGAACCTTTCTTTTCATGGAGCAGTTCGAAAACTGTGTTTTTGTACAGTCTGCAAAGGGATATTTGTGAGACCTTTGAGTCCTATGGTGATATAGGAAATATCTTCACAAAAAAAGTAGACAGAAGCATTATGAGAAACTTCTTTGTGATATGTGCTTTCTTCTCACAGATTTGAATCTTTCTTTTAATTGAGCAGTTTGGAAACTCTCTTTTTGTAGATTCTGCAAAAGGATATTTGGAGCACTTTGAGGCCTATGGTAAAAAAGGTAATAACTTCACTTAGAAACTAAACAGAAGCTTTCTGAAAAACTTCTCTGTGATGTGCATATTCATGTCACAGTGTTGAACTTTTGTTTTCATTGAGCAGTTTGGAAACCATCTTTTTGTACAATCTGCAAAGGGATATTTCTGAGTGGTTTGAGGCCTAAGGTGAAAAACAAATATCTTAACATAAAAACTAGACAGAGGCATTCTGAGAAACTTCTTTTTCATGTGTGCATTCTTCTCCCAGAGTTTAACCATTCTTTTCATTGAGAAATTCGGAAACAGTCTTTTTGTAGAATTTGCAAAAGGATATATGTGAGCCCACTGAGGCCCATGGTGAAATGGGAAATA
The DNA here is from genome assembly GCF_028858775.2 of Pan troglodytes. Taxonomy (NCBI): domain Eukaryota; kingdom Metazoa; phylum Chordata; class Mammalia; order Primates; family Hominidae; genus Pan; species Pan troglodytes. The sequence continues at coordinate 35,182,500 of NC_072419.2, forward strand.
TCTTCACAGTAAAACTAGACAGAAGCATTCTGAGAAACTTCTTTGTGATCTTTGCATTCATCTCACAGAGTTGAAACTTTCTTTTGATGGAGCAGTTTGGAAAAACTCTTTTTGAAGTATCTGCAAATGGATATTTGGAGTGCTTTGTGGTTTGTGGTGAAAAACTAAATATCTTCACATAAAATCTAGTGAGAAACTTTCTGAAGAACTTCTTTGTGATGTGTGCTTTCATCTCACAGAAGTGAAAATTTCTTTTGATTGAGCAGTTTGGAAACAGTCTTTTGTAGAATCTGCAAACTTTGGGGCCTATCGTGAGAAGGGAAATATCTTCATATAAAAACTAGACAGAAGATTTCTGAGAAACTTCTTTGTGATGTGTGCTTTCATCTCACAGAGTTGAACCTTTCTTTTGATGGAGCAGTTAGGAAACAGTCTTTATCTACAATCTGCAAAGGGATATTTCTGAGGGGTTTGAGGCCTATGGTGAAAAAGAAATATCTTCATATAAAAACTAGACAGAAGCATTCTGAGAAACTTCTTTGTGATGTGTGCTTTCATCTCACAGGTTTGAACCTTTCTTTTGATTGAGCATTTTGGAAACAGTTTTTTTGTACAATCTACAAAGGGATATTTCTGAACAGTTTGTTGCCTATGGTGGAAAAGAAATATCTTCACATAAAAACTAGACAGAAGCATTCTGAGAAACTTCTTTTTTATGTGTGCATTCGTCTCACAGAGTTGAACATTTCTTTGCATGGAGCCTTTCAAAAACAGTCTTTTTGTAGAGTCCGCAAAGGGATATTTGTGAGCTCTTTGAGGACTATGGTGAAATATGAAATATCTTCACATAAAAACTAGACAGAAGCATTATGAGGAACTTCTTTGTGGTGTGTTCTTTCATCTCACAGAGTCGAATATTACTTTTGATTGAGCAGTTTGGAAACACTCTTTTGTAGAATCTGCAAATGGATGTATGGAGCGCTTTGAGGCCTATAGTGAAAAAGGAAATATCTTCATATAAAAACTAAACAGAAGCTTTCTGAAAAACTTCTTTGTGATGGGTGCATTCATCTCACAGAGTTGAATCTTTTTTTTTGATTGAGCAGTTTGGAAACAGTCTTTTTGTGGAATCTGCAAATGGATATTTGGAGTGCTTTGAGGCCTTTTGTGAAGAAGGAACTATCTTCACATAAAAACTAGACAGAAACTTTCTGAGAAACTTCTTTGTGATGTTTGCATTCATCTCACAGAGTTGAACCTTTCTTTTCATCTGACAGTTTGGAAACAGTCTTTTTGTGCAATATGCAAAGGGATATTTCTGAACGGTTTGAGGCCTATGGTGAAAAATATATATGTCAGATAAAAACTAGACAGAAGCATTCTGAGAAACTTCTTTTCCATGTGTGCATTTATCTCACAGAGTTGAACCCTTCTTTTCATGTAGCTGTTTGGAAACAGTCTTTTTCTAGAATCTGCAAATGGATATTTGGAAAAATTTGAGGCCTGTGGCGAAAAAGGAAATATCTTCACATAAAAACTAGACAGAAGCATTCTCAGAAACTTCTTTGTGATGTGTGCATTCATCTCACAGAGATGAAAGTTTCCTTTGATAGAACAGTTTTCAAGCAGTCTTTTTGTAGTATCTGCAGAGGGATATTTGGGAGCGGTTTAAGGCCTATGGTGAAAAAGGAAATATCTTCACATAAAAATTAGACAGAAGCATTCTGAGAAACTCCTTTATGACGTGTGCATGCATCTCACAGAGTTGAACCTGTCTTTTCATTGAGCAATTTGGAAACGTCTTTTTGTTCAATCTGCAAAGGGATATTTCTTAGTCGTTTGAGGCCTATGGTGAAAAAGACATATCTTCACATAAAAACCAGACAGAAGCTTTAGAAATTCAAACTACCATCAGAGAATACTACAAACACATCTATGCAAATAAACTAGAAAATCTAGAAGAAATGGATAAATTCTTCGACACATACACCCTCCCAAAACTAAACCAGGAAGAAGTTGAATCTCTGAATAGACCAATAACAGGCTCTGAAATTGAGGCAATAATCAATAGCTTACCAACCAAAAAGAGTCCAGTATCAGATAGATTCACAGCCAAATTCTACCAGAGGTACAAGGAGGAACTGGTACCATTCCTTCTGAAATTATTCCAATCAATAGAAAAAGAGGGAATCCTCCCTAACTCATTTTATGAGGCCAGCATCATCCTGATACTAAAGCCGGGCAGAGACACAACCAAAAAAGAGAATTTTAGACCAATATCCTTGATGATCATTGATGCAAAAATCCTCAATAAAATACTGGCAAATTGAATGCAGCAGCACATCAAAAAGCTTATCCACTATGAACAAGTGGGCTTCATTCCTGGGATGCAAGGCTGGTTCAATATACACAAATCAATAAATGTAATCCAGCATATACACAGAACCAAAGACAAAAACCACATGATTATCTCAAAAGGCCTTTGACAAAATTCAACAACCCTTCATGCTAAAAACTCTCAATAAATTAGGTATTGATGGGACGTATCTCAAAATAATAAGAGCTATCTATGAAACTTCTTTGTGATGTGTGCATTTATCTCACAGAGTTGAACCTTTCTTTTGATTGGGCAGTTTGGAAACAGTCTTTTTGTAGAAACTGCAAAGAGATATGTTTCAGTTGTTTGAGTCCTATGGTGAAAAGAAAATATCAAAAAATAAAATGTAGACAGCAGCTTTCTGAAAAACTTCTTTGTGATGTGTGCATTCATCTCACAGGGTTGGAACTTTCTTTTGATTGAGCAGTTTGGAAACAGTCTTTTCTTAGAACCTGCAAAGTGATATTTGTGAACTGTTTGAGGCTTATGGTGAAAAAGGAAATAACTTCACATAAAAACTAGATTCATGTTTTCTGGGAAACCTCTTTGTGATGGGTGTATGCATCTCAAAGAGTTGAATCTTTCTTTTGATTGAGTAGTTTGGAAACAGTCTTTTTGGAGAATCTGCAAAGGGATGTTTTTGAGTGGTGTGAGGCATGTGGTGGAAAAGGAAATATCTTCATATAAAAACTAGACAGAAGAATTCTGAGAAATCACTTTGTGATGCATGCATTCATCTCACAGAGTTGAATTTTCTTTCATTGAGCAGTTTAGAAACAGTCTTTTTGTAGAATATGCAAAGCGATATTTGTGAGCTTTTTGAGGCCTATTGTGAAAAAGGAAATCTGCACAAATAAAATCTAGACAGAAGCCTTCTGAGAAACTTCTTTGTGATGTGTGCATTCATCACACAGAATTGAACCTTTCTTTCGATTGAGTAGTTTGGAAACAGTCTTTTTGTAGAATCTGCAAAGGAAAATGTGTGAACACTTTGAGGTTTATGGTGAAAAAGAAGTATCTTCACATAAAAACTAGTCAGAATCGTTCTGAGAAACTTCTTTGTGATGTGTGCAGTCATCTCACACAGCTGAAGTTTCATTTGATTGACCAGTTTGGAAACAGTCCTTTAGTAGAATCTGAAAAGGGTTATTTATGAGCAGTTTGAAGCCTATAGTGAAAAAGGGAGTATCGACAAATAAAACCTAGACAGAAACTTTCTGAGAAACTTCTCTGTGATGTGTGCATCCATCTCACAGAGTAAAACCTTTCCTTGATTGAGCAGTTTGGAAACAGTCTTTTTGTAGAATCTGCAAAGGGATACATGTAGGCGGTTTCAGGTCTATCATGAAAATGGAAATATCTTCACATAAAAACTAGAAAGAAGGTTTCTGAGAAAATTCTTTGAGATGTGCTCATTCATCTCACAGATTTGAAGTGTTCTTTTCATTGACCAGTTTGGATAGAGTCTTTTTGTAGAATCTGCTTTGCAATATTTGTGAGCCCTTTGAAGCCTATGGTGAAAAAAGAAATATCTTCACACGAAAACTAGACAGAAGTTTCTGAGAAACTTCGTTGTGATGTGTGCATTCATCCCAAAGAGTTGAACCTGTCTTTGGATTGAGCAGTTTGGAAACAGTCCTTTGTAGAATGTACAAAGGGGTATTTGGGATCCCTTTTTGGCCTATGGTGAAAAAGGAAATGTCTTCACATAAAAACTAGACAGAAGCATTCTGAGAAACTTCTTTTTGATGTGTGCATTCTTCTCACAGAGTTGAACCTTTCTTTAGATAGAGCAGGTTGGAAAATGTCTTTTTGTAGAATCTGCAAAGTGATAATTTGAATGCTTTGAGACTTATGGTGAAAAAGGAAATATCTTCACATAAAAACTGGATGGAAGCTTTCTGAGAAACTTCTTTGTGATGTGTGCATTCATCTCAAAGAGTTTAAGCTTTATTTCATTGAGCAGTTTGGGAACAGTCTTTTTGTAAAATCTGTAAAGGGACATTTGTGAGCACTTTGAGGCCTATATTGAAAAAGGAAACATCTTCAAATAAAAACTAGACAGAAGCTTTCTGAGAAACTTCTTTGTGATGTGTGCATTCACCTCACAGAGTTGAACCTTTCTTTTGATTGAGTAGTTTGGAAACAGTCTTTTTGTAGAATCTGCAAAGGGTTATTTATGAGCAGTTTGAGGCCTATGATGAAAAAAAGAGTATCAACAAATTAAAACTAGACAGAAACTTTCTGAGAAACTTCTCTGTGATGTGTGCATTCATCTCACAGAGTGGAAGCTTTCTTTGAGCAGGTTGGAAGCAGTCTTTTTGTAGAATCTGCAAAGGGATATATGTGGGTGGTTTGAGGTCTATCATGAAAATGGAAATATCTTCTCATAAAAACTAACTGTTCAACAGGAAGAAACTTTTACTTGAGTGTGATGAATGCACACATCACAAAGGAGTTACTCAGAAAACTTCTTTCTACTTTTAATGTGAAGATATTTCCTTTTTCACCATATGCCTCAACACACTCCCAGATATCCCTTTACAGATTCTACAAAAAGACTGTTTCCAAACTGCTCAATAAACAAAATGGTTCAACCCTGTGAGACGAATGTGCACATCACAAAGAAGCTTCTCAGAAAACTTCCTTCTTGTGTTTATGTGAAGATATTTATTTCCTTTTTGAACATAGGCCTCAATGCACTCCCAAATATACCTTTGCAGAATCTACAAAAAGACTGTTTCCAAAGTGCTCAATCAAAAGAAAGTTTCAACTCTGTTAGATGAATGCACACATCAGAAAGTAGTTTCTCAGCAAGCTTCTCACTAGTTTTTATGTGAAGATAGTTCCTTTTTCAACGTGAGTCTCAAAGCACTCAAAAATATCCCTTTGCAGACTCTAGAATAACAGAGTTTACAAACTGCTCAATGAAAAGAAACTTTTACCTCTGTGAGATGAATACACATATCTTAAAGCAGCTTCTCAGAATGCTTCTTTCTAGTTTTTATGTGAAGATATTTCCTTTTTCACCATGGTCCTCAAAGCGCTCTAAATATCCCTTTGCAGATTGTACAAAAAGACTGTTTCCAAACTGCTCAATCAAAAGAAATGTTAAAGTCTATGAGATAAATGCACACATCACAAAAAGTTTCTCGGAAAACTTTTGTCTAGTTTTTATGTGAAGATAATTCCTTATTCACCATAGGCCTCAAAGCACTACAAATATCCCTCTGCAGATTCTACAAAAAGGCTGTTTGCAAACTGCTCAATCCAAAGAATGTTTCAACTCTGTGAGATGAATGCACACACCAAAAGAAGTTTCTCAGAAACTTTCTTTATGGTTTTTCTGTGAAGATATTTCCTTTTTCACCATAGGCCTCAAAGCCCTCACAAATATCGCTTTGCAGATTCTACAAACAGACTGTTTCCAAACCGCTCAATAAAAAGAATTATTGAATACTGTGAGATGAATGCACACAGCTCAAAGAAGTTTCTCAGAATTCTTCAGTCTGGTTTTTATGTGAATATATTTCCTTTTACACCATAGGCCTCAAAGCACTCCAAATATCCATTTGCAGATTCTACAAAAAGACTGTTTCCAAACTGCTCAATCAAAACAAAGGTTCAACTCTGTGTGATGAATGCACACATCATGAAGAAGTTTCTCAGAATGCTTCTGTCTCGTTTTTATGTGAAGATACTTGCTTTTTCACCATAGGCCTCAAAGTGCTCACAAATATCCCTTTACAGATTCTACAAAAATACTTTTTCCAAATTGCTCAATCAAAAGAAAGGTTCAACCCTTTGAGAGGTATGCACACCACAAAGAGGTTTCTCAGAAAGCTTCTCTCTAGTTTTTATGTGAAGATATCTCCATTTTCACCATAGGCCTCAAAGTACTCACAAATATCCCTTTGCAGACTCTACAAGAATAGTTTCCAGACTGACCAGAGAAAAGAAATGTTTACCTCTGTGAGATGAATGCATACATCACAAAGCTGTTTCTGAGAAACCTTGTTTATACTTTTTATGTGAATATATTTCCTTTTTCACCATAGGTCTCAAAGCACTCACAAATATACCATTACAGATTCTACAAAAAGACAGTTTCCCAACTGCTCAGTCAAAAGAATTGTTGAACTCTGTGAGATGAATGCATACATCACAAAGCAGTTTGTCAGAATTCTTTAGTCTAGTTTTTATGTGAAGATATTTTCTCTTTCACCATAGGCCTCAAAGTGCTCAGAAATATCCCTTTACAGATTTCACAAAAAGACGTTTCCAAACTGCTCAATCAAAACAAAGTTTCAATTCTGTGAGATAAATGCACACATCACCAAAAAGTTTCTCAGTATGCTTCTGTCTAGTTTTTATGTGAAGACAATTCCTTTTTCACCATAGGGCTCTATGCACTCACAAATACCCCTTAGCAGATTCTAAAACAACAGAGTTTCCCAAATGATCAAAGAAAAGAATCGTTTTCCTCTGTGAGATGAATGCAGACATCACAAAACAGTTTCTCAGAAAACTTCTTTACAGTTTTCTGTGAAGATACTACTTTTTCTGCATAGGTCACAAAACGCTCACAAATATCCATTTGCAGATTCTGTAAAAATACTGTTTCCAAACTGCTGAATCAAAAGAGAGGTTCAAATCTGTGAGATGAATGCACATATCACAAAGAAGTATCTCAGAAACTTTCCTTATAATTTGTATGTGAAGATATTTCCTTTGTCAACATAGGCCTCAAAGTCATCAAAAATATCCCTTTTCAGATTGTACAAGAACAGAGTTTCCAGACTGATCAGAGAAAAGAAATGCTTACCTCTGTGAGATGAATGCACACATCACAAGGCTGTTTTTAGGAAACCTGCTTCACAGTTGTTATGTGAAGATACTTCCTTTTCCACCATAGGCCTCACAGCATTCCAAATATCCACTTGCAGATTCTACAAAAAGAGTGTTTCAAAACTGCTCAATCAAAGGAAAGGTTGAACTCTGAGATGAATGCAAACATCACAAAGAAGTTTCTCAGAATGCCTCTGTCTAATTTTAATGTTAAGGTATTTCCTTTTCCACCATAGGCATCAAAGTGCTCCAAATATCCACATACAGATAGGACAAAAAGACTGTTTCCAAACTGCTCAATCAAAAGTGTGGTTCAACTCTCTCAGATGAATACACACATCACTAAGAATGCTTCTGTCTAGTTTTTATATGAAGATATTTCCTTTTCCAACATAGGCCTCAAATCGCCCCAAATATCCACTTGCAGATTCTACAAAAAGAGTATTTCAAAACTGGTCAATCAAAAGAAAGTTGGAACTCGGTGAGATGAATGCACACATCACAAGGAAGTTTCTCAGAATGCTTCTGTCTAGTTTTTATGTGAAGATATTTCCTTTCCCACTCTAGGCCCCAAAGCACTCCATATATGCAATTGCAGATTCTACAAACAGACTGTTTCAAAACTGCTCAATCAAAAGAAACGTTCAAGTCTGTGAGTTCAATACACACATCACAAAGAAGTTTCTCAGAATGCTTCTGTCCAGTTTTTATGTGGAGATATTTCCTTTTCCAACATTGGGCTAAAAGCGACACAAATATCCACTTGCACATCCTACAAATAGAGTATTTCAAAAATGCTCAATCAAAAGAAAGGCTCAACACTGTGAGATAAATGCACACATCACAAAGCAGTTTCTCAGAATGCTTCTGTCGAGTTTTTATGTGAAGATATTTCCTTTTCCACTAGAGTCCACAAAGCGCTCCAAATATCCAATTTCAGATTCTACAAAAAGAGTGTTTCAAAACTGCTCAAACAAAAGAAAGGTTCAACTTTGTGAGTTGAATGCACACAGCACAAAGAAGTTTCTCAGATTGTTTCTGCCTAGTTTTCATGTGAAGATATTCCCTTTTCCACCATAGGCCCCAAAGCGCACCAAATATCCACTTGCAGATTCTACAAAAAGTGTGTTTCAAAACAGCTGAATCAAAAGAAAGGTTCAACTCTGTTAGGTGAATGCACACATTACAAAGAAGTTTCTCAGAATGCTTCCATCTAGTTTTTATGTGGAGATATTTCCTTTTCCACTAGAGGCTGCGAAGTGCCAAAATATCCACTTGCAGACACTACAACAAGAGTGTTTCAAAACTGCTCAATCAAACGAAATGTTCAACTCTTTGAGGTAATGCACACATCACAAAGAAGTTTCTCAGAATGCTTCTGTCTAATTTTTATGTGAAGATATTTCCTTTTCCACCATAGGCCTTAAAGCACTCCAAATATCAAATTGCAGATACTACAATAAGACTATTCCCAAGCTGCTCAAACAAAACAGGTGTTCAACTCTGTGAGTTGAATGCACACTTAACAAAGAAGTTTCTCGGAATGCTTCTGTCTAGTTTTTATGTGAAGATATTTCCTTTTCCATCATAGGCCACCAATGGCTCCAAATATCCACTTGCAGATTGTACAAAAAGAGTGTTTCAAAACTGCTGAATCAAAATAAAGGTTCAACTCTGTGAGATGAATGCAAACATCACAAAGAAGTTTCTCAGAAAGCTTCTGTCTAATTTTTATATTAAGTTATTTCCTTTTCCACCGTAGGCCTCAAATCATTCCAAATATCCACTTGAAGATTCTACAAAAAGAGTGTTTCAAAACTTCTCAATCAAAAGAAAAGTTCAATTCTGTGATAGGAATGCACACATCACAATGAAGTTTCTCAGAATGCTTCTGTGTAGTTTTTATGTGAAGATATTTCCTTTGAACATAGGCCTCAAAGCGCTAAAAATCCAATTGCAGATTCTACAAAAAGAGTTTTTCAAAATTGCTGAGTCAAAAGAAACCTTCAACTCAGTGAGATGAATGCACCCATCAAAAAGAAGGTTCTCAGAATGTTTCAGTCTATTTTTTATGTGAAGATATTTCCGTTTCCAGTAGAGGCCGCAAAGTGCTCCAAATATGCACTTGAAGATTCTCTAAAAAGAGGGTATCAAAACTGCTCAATGAAAAGAAAGGTTTAACTATGTGAGGTCAATGCACATATCACAAAGAAGTTTCTCAGAGTGCTCTTGTCTAGTTTTTATGTGAAGATATTTCCTTTTCCACCATGAGCCTCAAAGCACTCCAAATATACATTTGCAGATACTAGAGAAACATTGTTTCCAAACTGCTCAATCAAAAGAAAGTTTCAACTCTGAGAGTTGAATGCGTACATCACAAAGAAGTTTCTCAGAATGCTTCTCTGTAGTTTTTATGTGAAGTTATTTCCTTTTCCACCATAGGCCTCATAGCACTCCAAGAATCCAATTGCAGATTCTACAAAAAGCCTTTTTCCAAACTGCTGAATCAATAGAAAGGTTCAACTCTGTGAGTTGAATGCACATACCACAAAGAATTTTCTCAGAATGCTTCTGTCTAGTTTTTAAGTGAAGATAGTTCCTTTTCCACCTTAGGCCTCAAAGAGATCAAATATCCATTGCAGATTCTACAAAAAGTGTGTTTCAAAACTGCTCAATCCAAAGAAAGGTTTAACTCTGTGAGTTGAATGCACACATCACAAAGAAGTTTCTCAGAATGCTTTTGTCTAGGTTTTATGTGAAGATATTACCTTTTCCACTTTAGGCCACAAAGCTCTGTAATATCCACTTGAAGATTCTACAAAAAGAGTGTTTCAAAACTATTTAATGAAAAGAAATTTCAACACTTTGAGATGAATGCACACATCACAAAGAAGTTTCTCAGAATGCTTCCATCTAGTTTTTATGTGAAGATATTTCCTTTTCCACCATAGGCCACAAAGTGCTCGAAATATCCACATGCAGATACTACAAAAAGACTGTTTCCAAACTGCTCAATAAAAAGAGCAGTTCAACTCTCCCAGATGAATGCAAACATCACGAAGTTTCTCAGAATGCTTCTGTCAAGATTTTATGTGAAGATATTTCCTTTTCAAATATAGGCCTCTAAGCACTCCAAATATACATTTGTAGATGCTACAAACAGAAAGTTTCCAAACTGCTCAATAAAAAGATAGGTGCAACTCTGTGAGCTGAATGCACACATCTCCAAGAAGTTTCTCAGAATGCTTCTCTCTAGTTTTTATGTGAAGATATTTCCTTTTCCACCAGCGGCTGCAAAGCACTCCAAATATCCATTTGCAGATTCCACAAAAAGACTGTTTCCAAACTGCTCAATCAAAAGTAAGTTTCAGCTCTGTAAGAAGAAGGCACACATCACAAAGAAGTTTCTCAGAAAGTTTCTGTCTAGTTTTTATATGAAATTACTTTTAGTTTCCCTAGAGGCCACAAAGGGCTCAGAAATATCCCTTTGCAGATTCTACAAAAGGACTGATTGAAAACTGCTCAATCTAAAGAATGGTTCAACTCTGTGAGATGAATGCACACATCAAAAAGAAGTTTCCCAGAATGCTTCTGTCTAGTTTTTATGTGAAGATGTTTCTGTTTCCATTGTAGGCCACCAATCGCTCCAAATATCCACTTGCAGATCCTACAAAAAGAGTGTTTCAAAACTGCTCAATCCAAAGAAAGTTTCAACACTGTGAGACGAATGCACACATCACAAAGAAGTTTCTCAGAATGTTTCTGTCTACTTTTTATGTAACGACATTAAATTTTCCACCATAGGCCTCAAAGCGCTCCAAATATCCAGTTGCAGATCCTACAAAAAGTGTGTTTCAAAGCTGCTTAATTAAAAGAAAGTTTCAACTCTGTGAGATGAATGCACACATCACCAAGAAGTTTTTCAGAATGCTTCTGTCTAGTATTTATGTGAAGATATTTCCTTTTCCAATAAAGGTCACAAATGATGTAAAATACCCACTTGCAGATTCTACAAAAAGGGTGTTTAAAAACTGCTCAATCAAAAGAAAGATTAAACGTTGTGAGTTGAATTCACCCATCGCAAACAAGGTTCTCAGAATGCTTCTGTCTAGTTTTTATATGAAGATATTTCCTTTTGCACCATAGGCCTCAAAGTGCTCCAAATATCCACTTGCAGATTGCACTAAAAGTGTGTTTCAACACTGCTCAATTAAAAGAAAGTTTCAACTCTGTGAAATGAATGGTAACAACATAAAGAAGTTTCTCAGAATGCTCCTGGTTAGTTTTTTTGTGAAGATATTTCCTTTTCCACCATAAGGCCCCAAAGCGCTCCAAACATCCACTTGCAGATTCTACAAAAGGACTGCTTCAAAACTGCTCAATGAAAAGAAGGGTTCAACTCTGTGAGATGAATGCACACAACAGAAAGAAGTTTCTCAGAATGCTTCTGTCAATTTTTTATGTGAAGATATTTCCTTTTCGACCATAGGCCTCAATGCATTCCAAATATCCAATTGCAGATTCTACAAGAAGAGTGTTTCAAAACTGCTCAATCAAAAGAAAGTTTCAACTCTGTGAGTTGAATGCACACATCACAAATAAGTTTTTCAGAATGCTTCTGTGTATTATTTATGTGAAGATATGTCCTTTTCCACCATAGGCCTCAATCCGCTCCAAATATCCATTTGCAGATACTACAAAAACAGTGTTTCAAAACTGCTCAATCAAAAGAAAGTTTCAACTCTGTGAGATGAATGCACACATGACAAAGAAGTTTCTCAGAATGCTTCTGTCTTGTTTTTATGTGAAGATATTTCCTTTTAAACCACAGGCTACACAGCGCTCCAAATGTCTACTTGCAGATTCTACAGAAGGAGTGTTTCAAAACTGCTCAATAAAAAGAAAAATTCAACTCTGTGAGATGAATGCACACATCACAAACATATTTCTCAGTTTCCTTCTGTCTAGTTTTTATGTGAAGATATTTCCTTTTACACCATTGGCCGCAAAGTGCTCCAAATATCCTCTTGCAGATTCTACAAAGAGAATGTTTCAAAACTGCTCAATCAAAAGACATGTTCAACACTGTGAGATGAATGCAAACATCACAAAGAAATTTCTCAGAGAGCTTCTGTGTCGTTTTTATGTGAAGATATTTCCTTTTCCACCATAGGCCTCAAGGTGCTCCAAATATCCACTAGCAGATTATACAAAAAGAGTTTTTCAAAACTGCTCAATCAAAAAAAATATTCAACTCTGTGAGATGAATACACACATCACAAAGAAGCTTCTCAGAATGCTTCTGTCTGTTTTTTAAGAGAAGATATTTCCTTTTCCACTAGAGGCCACAAAGCGCTCCAAATATACACTTGCAGATTCTACAAAAAGAGGGTTTCATAACTGCTCAATCAAAAGAAAGTTTCAACACTGTGAGGTGAATGCACACATCAGAAAGAAGTTTCTCAAATTACTTCTGTCTAGTATTTTTGTGAAGATTTTTCCTTTTCCTCTATGCCTCAAACTGCTCCAAGTATCCATTTGCAGATACTACAAAAAGAATGTTTCAAAACTCCTCAATCAAAAGAAAGTTTCAACTCTGTGAGTTGAATGCACACATCACAAAGAAGTTTCTCACAAGTTTCTGCATAGTTTTTATGTGAAGGCATTTCCTTTTCCACCATAGGCCGCAAAGTGCTCCAAATATCCACATGCAGATTCTACAAAAAGAGTGTTTCAAAACTGCTGAGTCAAAAGAAATTTTGAACTCTGTGAGATGAATGCACACATCACCAAGAAGTTTCTCAGAATTCTTCTGTCTAGCTTTTATGTGAAGATATTTCCTTTTCCACCATAGGACTCAAAGCACTGTATATATCCACTTGCCAATTCTGCAAAAAGAGTTTCAAAACTGCTCAATCAAAAGAAAGGTTGAACTCTATTAGATGAATGTGCACATCACAAAGAAGTTTCTCAGAATGCTTGTGTCTTGTTTTTAAGTGAAGATATTTCCTTTTACATCATAGGCCTCAATATGTTCCAAATATCCACTGGCAGATTCCAGAAAAAGAGTGTTGCAAAAGAGCTGAATCAAAAGAAAGTTTCAACTCCGTTAGATGAATGCACACATCACAAAGAAGTTTCTCAGAATGCTTCTGTCTAGTTTTTATATGAAGATATTTCCTTTTCCACTCTAGGCCACAAAGCTCTCCAAATGTCCACTTGCAGTTTCTACAAAAAGAGTGTTTCTAAACTGCTCAATAAAAAAAAAAGGTTCAAATCTGTGAGATGAATACACACATCACAAAGAAGTTTCTCGGAATGCTTCTGTCTACTTTTTTTGTGAAGGTATTTCCTTTTACACTGTAGTCCTCAAAGCGCTCCAAATATTCATTTGCAGATACTACAAAAAGACTGTTTCCAAACTGCTCAATAAAAGGAAAGGTTCAATTCTGTAAGTTGAATGCTCATATCAGAAAGTAGTTTCTCAGAATGCTTCTGTCTAGTTTTAATGTGAAGATATTTCCTTTTCCACTATAGGCTGCAAAGTGCTGCAAATAGTCACTTTCAGATTCTAGAAAAAGAGGGTATGAAAACTGCTCAATCAAATGAAAGGTTCAACTCTGTGAGTTGAATGCACGTATTGTAAAGAAGTTTCTCAGAATGCTTCTGTCTAGTTTTTTATGTGAAGATATTTCCTTTTCCACCTTAGGCCAAATAGTGCCCCAAATATCCAATTGCAGATTCTACAAAAGGATTGTTTCAAAACCTGCTCAATCAAAGAAATGTTCAACTGTGTGAGATGAATGCAAACATCACAAAGAAGTTTCTCAGAATTCTTCTGTCTAGTTTTTATGTGAAGATATTTCCTTTTCCCCCATAGGCCACAAAGTGCTCCAAATAGCCACTTGCAGATTCTACAAAAAGACTGTTTCAAAACTGCTCAATCAAAAGAAAGGTTCAACACTGTGAATTGTATGCACACATCAAAAAGCAATTTCTATGGTTTTAGGTTTAACATTTAAGTGTTTAATCTATCCTGAATTAATTTTTGTATAAGTTGCAAGGAAGGGTTCCAGTTTCAGCTTTCTACATATGGCTAGCCAGTTTTCCCTGCACCATTTATTAAATAGGGAATCCTTTCCTCTTTGCTTGTTTTTCTCAGGTTTGTCAATGATCAGATAGTTGTAGATATGCAGCATTATTTCTGAGGGCTTTGTTCTGTTCCATGGATCTATATCTTTGTTTTGGTACAAGTACCATGCTGTTTTGGTGACTGTAGCCTTGTAGTATAGTCTGAAGTCCAGTAGCGTGATGCCTCCAGCTTTGTTCTTTTGACTTAGGGTTGACTTGGCAATGTGGACTCTCTTTTGGTTACATGTGAACTTTAAAGTAGTTTTTTCCAATTCTGTAAAGAAAGGCATTGGTAGCTTGATGGGGATAGCATTGAATCTGTAAATTACCTTGGGCAGTATGACGATTTTCACGATATTGATTCTTCCTACCCATGAGCATGGAATGTTCTTCCTTTTGTTTGTTTCCTCTTTTATTTCCTTGAGCAGTGGTTTGTAGTTCTCCTTGAGGAGGTCCTTCACATCCCTTGAAAGTTGGATTCCTAGATATTTTATTCTTTTTGAAGCAATTGTGAATGGGAGTTCACTCATGATTTGGCTCTCTGTTTGTCTGTTATTGGTGTATAAGAATGCTTGTGATTATTGTACATTGATTTTGTATCCTGAGACTTTGCTGAAGTTGCTTATCAACTTAAGGGGATTTTGGGGTGAGACAATGGGGTTTTTTAGAAATACAATCATGTTGTCTGCCAACAGGGACAAATTGACTTCCTCTTTTCCTAATTGAATACCATTTATTTCCTTCTCATGCCTAATTGCCCTGGTCAGAACTTCCAACACTATGTTGAATAGGAGTGGTGAGAGAGGGCATCTCTGTCTTGTGCCAGTTTTCAAAGGGAATGCTTCCAGTTTTTGTCCATTCAGTATGATATTGGCTGTGGGTTTGTCACAGATAGCTCTTATTATTTTGACATACATCCCATTAATACCTAATTTATTGAGAGGTTTTAGCACGAAGGGTTGTTGAATTTTTTTTGAATGTTTTTTATTTTTATTTTTTTATTTTACTTTAAGTTTTAGGGTACATGTGCACATTGTGCAGGTTAGTTACATATCTATACATGTGCCATGCTGGTGCGCTGCACCCACTAACTCGTCATCTAGCATTAGGTATATCTCCCAAAGCTATCCCTCCCCCCTCCCCCCACCCCACAACAGTCCCCAGAGTGTGATATTCCCCTTCCTGTGTCCATGTGTTCTCATTGTTCAATTCCCACCTATAAGTGAGAATATGCGGTGTTTGGTTTTTTGTTCTTGTGATAGTTTACTGAGAATGATGATTTCCAATTTCATCCATGTCCCTACAAAGGACAAGAACTCATCAATTTTTATGGCTGCATAGTATTCCATGGTGTATGTTTGCCACATTTTCTTAATCCAGTCTATCGTTGTTGGACATTTGGGTTGGTTCCAAGTCTTTGCTATTGTGAATAATGCCGCAATAAACATACGTGTGCATGTGTCTTTATAGCAGCATGATTTATAGTCCTTTGGGTATATACCCAGTAATTGGATGGCTGGATCAAATGGTATTTCCAGTTCTAGATCCACAAGGAATAGCAACACTGACTTCCACAATGGTTGATCTAGTTTACAGTCTCACCAACCGTGTAAAAGTGTTCCTATTTCTCCACATCCTTTCCAGCACCTGTTGTTTCCTAACTTTTTAATGATCACCATTCTAACTGGTGTGAGATGGTATCTCATTATGGTTTTGATTTGCATTTCTCTGATGGCCAGTGATGATGTGCATTTTTTCATGTGTTTTTTGGCTGCACAAATGTCTTCTTTTGAGAAATGTCTGTTCACGTCCTACACCCACTTTTTGATGGAGTTGTTTGTTTTTTTCTTGTAAATTTGTTTGAGTTCATTGTAGATTCTGGATATTAGCCTTTTGTCAGATGAGTAGGTTGCGAAAAATTTCTCCCATTTTGTAGGTTTCCTGTTCACTCTGATGGTAGTTTCTTTTGCTGTGCAGAAGCTCTTTAGTTTAATTAGATCTCATTTGTCAATTTTGGCTTTTGTTGCCATTGCTTTTGGTGTTTTAGACATGAAGTCCTTGCCCATGCCTATGTCCTGAATGGTAATGCCTAGGGTTGATTCTAGGGTTTTTATGGTTTTAGGTCTAACGTTTAAGTCTTTAATCCATGTTGAATTGATTTTTGTATAAGATGTAAGGAAAGGATCCAGTTTCAGCTTTCTACATATGGCTAGCCAGTTTTCCCAGCACCATTTATTAAACAGGGAATCCTTTCCCCATTGCTTGTTTTTCTCAGTTTTGTCAAAGATCAGATAGTTGTAGATATGTGGCATTATTTCTGAGGGCTCTGTTCTGTTCCATTGATCTATATCTCTGTTTTGGTAGCAGTACCATGCTGTTTTGGTTACTGTAGCCTTGTAGTATAGTTTGAAGTCAGATAGTGTGATGCCTCCAGCTTTGTTCTTTTGGCTTAGGATTGACTTGGCGATGTGGGCTCTTTTTTGGTTCCATATGAACTTTAAAGTAGTTTTTCCAATTCTGTGAAGAAAGGCATTGGTAGCTTGATGGGAATGGCATTGAATCTGTAAATTACCTTGGACCGTATGGCCATTTTCACATTATTGATTCTTCCTACCCATGAGCATGGAATGTTCTTCCATTTGTTTGTATCCTCTTTTATTTCCTTGAGCAGTTTTTTGTACTTCTCCTTGAAGAGGTCCTTCACATCCATTGTAAGTTGGATTCCTAGGTATTTTATTCTCTTTGAAGCAATTGTGAATGGGAGTTCACTCATGATTTGGCTCTCTGTTTGTCTGTTGTTGGTGTATAAGAATGCTTGTGATTTTTGTACATTGATTTTGTATCCTGAGATTTTGCTGAAGTTGCTCATCAGCTTAAGGAGATTTTGGGCTGAGACAGTGGGGTTTTCTAGATATACAATCATGTCATCTGCAAAGAGGGACAATTTGACTTCTTCTTTTCCTAATTGAATACCCTTTATTTCCTTCTCCTGCCTAATTGCCCTGGCCAGAACTTCCAACACTATGTTGAATAGTAGTGGTGAGAGAGGGCATCCCTGTTTGTGCCAGTTTTCAAAGGGAATGCTTCCAGTTTTTGTCCATTCAGTATGATATTGGCTGTGGGTTTCTCATAGATAGCTCTTATTATTTTGAAATACGTCCCATCAATACCTAATTTATTGAGAATTCTTAACATGAAGGTTGTTGAATTTTGTCAAAGGCCTTTTCTGCAACTATTGAGATAATCATGTGGTTTTTGTCTTTGGCTCTGTTTATATGCTGGATTACATTCATTGATTTGCGTATATTGAACCAGCCTTGCATCCCCGGGATGAAGCCCACTTGATCATGGTGGATAAGCTTTTTGATGTGCTGCTGGATTCGTTTTGCCTGTATTTTATTGAGGATATTTGCATCAATGTTCATCAAGTATATTGGTCTAAAATTCTCTTTTTTTGTTGTGTCTCTTCCTGGCTTTGGTATCAGAATGATCCTGGCTTCATAAAATGAGTTAGGGAGGATTCCCTCTTTTTCTGTTGATTGGAATAGTTTCAGAAGGAATGGCACCAGTTCCTCCTTGTACCTCTGGTAGAATTCGGCTGTGAATCCATCTGGTCCTGGACTCTTTTTGGTTGGTAAGCTATTGATTATTGCCAGAATTTCAGAGCCTGTTATTGTTCTATTCAGAGATTCAACTTCTTCCTGGTTTAGTCTTGGGAGGGTGTATGTTTCAAGGAATTTATCCATTTCTTCTAGATTTTCTAGTTTATTTGCCTAGAGGTGTTTGTAGTATTCTCTGATGGTAGTTTGTATTTCTGTGGGATCAGTGGTGATATCCCCTTTATCATTTTTTATTGCGTCTATTTGAATCTTCTCTCTTTTTTTCTTTATTAGTCTTGCTAGCGGTCTATCAATTTTGTTGATCTTTTCGAAAAATCAGCTACTGGATTCATTAATTTTTGAAGGGTTTTTTGTGTCTTTATTTCCTTCAGTTCTGCTCTGATTTTAGTTATTTCTTGCCTTCTGCTAGCTTTTGAATATGTTTGCTGTTGCTTTTCTAGTTCTTTTAATTGTGATATTAGGGTGTCAGTTTTGGACCTTTCCTGCTTTCTCTTTTGGGCCATTATTGCTATAAATTTCCCTCTACACACTGCTTTGAATGCGTCCCAGAGATTCTGGTATGTTGTGTCTTTGTTCTCGTTGGTTTCAAAGAACATCTTTATTTCTGCCTTCATTTCGTTATGTACCCAGTAGTCATTCAGGAGCAGGTCATTCAGTTTCCATGTAGTTGAGTGGTTTTGAGTGAGATTCTTAGTGCTGAGTTCTAGTTTGATTGCATTGTGGTCTGAGAGAGAGTCTGTTATAATTTCTGTTCCTTTACATTTGCTGGGGAGAGCTTTACTTCCAAGTATGTGGTCAATTTTGTAATAGGTGTGGTGTGGTGCTGAAAAAAATGTATATTCTGTTGATTTGGGGTGGAGAGTTCTGTAGATGTCTATTAGGTCCGCTTGGTGCAGAGCTGAGTTCAATTCCTTGGTATCCTTGTTGACTTTCTGTCTTGTTGATCTGTCTAATGTTGACAGTGGGGTGTTAAAGTCTCCCATTATTAATGTATGGGAGTCTAAGTCTCTCTGTGGGTCACCCAGGACTTGCTTTATGAATCTGGGTGCTCCTGTATTGGGTGCATGTATTTTTAGGATAGTTAGCTCTTCTTGTTGAATTGATCCCTTTACCATTATGTAATGGTCTTCTTTGTCTCTTTTGATCTTTGTTGGTTTAAAGTCTGTTTTATCAGAGACTAGGATTGCAACCCCTGCCTTTTTTTTTTTCCATTTGCTTGGTAGATCTTCCTCCTTCCTTTTATTTTGAGCCTATGTGTGTCTCTGCATGTGAGATGAGTTTCCTGAATACAGCACACTGATGGGTCTTGACTCTTTATCCAATTTGCCAGTCTGTGTCTTTTAATTGGAGCATTTAGTCCATTTACATTTAAAGTTAATATTGTTATGTGTGAATTTGATCCTGTCGTTATGATGTTAGGTGGTTATTTTTCTCATTAGTTGATGCAGTTTCTTCCTAGTCTTGATGGTCTTTACATTTTGGCATGATTTTGCAGTGGATGGTACCGGTTGTTCCTTTCCATGTTTAGTTCTTCCTTCAGGAGCTCTTTTAGGGCAGGCCTGGTGGTGGCAAAATCTGTCAGCATTTGCTTGTCTGTAATGTATTTCATTTCTCCTTTGCTTATGAAGCTTAGTTTGGCTGGATATGAAATTCTGGGTTGAAAATTCTTTTCTTTAAGAATGTTGAATATTGGCCCCCACTCTCTTCTGGCTTGTAGGGTTTCTGCCAAGAGATTCACTGTTACTCTGATGGGCTTCCCTTTGAGGGTAACCCGACCTTTCTCTCTGGCTGCCCTTAACATTTTTTCCTTCATTTCAACTTTGGTGAATCTGACAATGATGTGTCTTGGAGTTGCTCTTCTCGAGGAGTATGTTTGTGGCGTTTTCTGTATTTCCTGAATCTGAATGTTGTCCTGCCTTGCTAGATTGGGGAAGTTCTCCTGGATAATATCCTGCAGAGTGTTTTCCAACTTGGTTCCATTCTCCCTGTCACTTTCAGGTACACCAATCAGACGTAGATTTGGTCTCTTCACATAGTCCTATATTTCTTGGAGGCTTTGCTCATTTCTTGTCATTCTTTTTTCTCTAAACTTCCCTTCTCACTTCATTTCATTCATTTCATCTTCCATCACTGATACCCTTTCTTCCAGTTGATTGCATCGGGCTCCTGGGGCTTCTGCATTCTTCATGTAGTTCTCGAGCCTTGGTTTTCAGCTCCATCATCTCCTTTAAGCACTTCTCTGCATTGGTTCTTCTAGTTATACATTCTTCTATATTTTTTTCAAAGTTTTCAACTTCTTTGCCTTTGGTTTGAATGTCCTCCCATAGCTCAGAGTAATTTGATCGTCTGAAGCCTTCTTCTCTTAGCTCGTCAAAGTCATTCTCCATCCAGATTTGTTCCATTGCTGGTGAGGAACTGCGTTCCTTTGGAGGAGGGGAGGTGCTCTGCTTTTTAGAGTTTCCAGTTTTTCTGTTCTGTTTTTTACCCATCTTTGTGGTTTTATCTACTTTTGGTCTTTGATAATGGTGATATACAGATGGGTTTTTGGTGTGGATGTCCTTTCTGTTTGTTAGTTTTTCTTCTAACAGACAGGACCCTCAGCTGCATGTCTGTTGGAATACACTGCCTTGTATGGTGTCAGTGTGCCCCTACTGGGGGGTGCCTCCCAGTTAGGCTGCTCAGGGGTCAGGGGTCAGTGTCCCACTTGAGGACCAGTCTTCCAGTTCTCAGATCTCCAGCTGTGTGCTGGGAGAACCACTGCTCTCTTCAAATCTGTCAGACAGGGACATTTAAGTTACTGCTGTCTTTTTGTTTTTCTGTGCCCTGCCCCCAGACGTGGAGCCTACAGAGGCAGGCAGACCTCCTTGAGCTGTGGTGGACTCCACCCAGTTCGACATTCCAGGCTGCTTTGTTTTCCTAATCAAGCCTGGGCAATGGTGGGCACCCCTCCCCCAGCCTTGCTGCCACCTTGCTGTTTGATCTCAGACTGCTGTGCTAGCAATCAGCGAGATTCCGCGGGCATAGGACCTTCTGAGCCAGGTTCAGGATATAATCTTCTGGTGCATCGTTTTTTAAGCCCATTGGAAAAGCACAGTATTCGGGTGGGAGTGACCCGATTTTCCAGGTGCTGTTCGTCACCCCTTTCTTTGACTTGGAATCGGAACTCCCTGACCCCTTGCACTTCCCAAGTGAGACAATGCCTCGCCCTGCTTTGGCTCACGCACAGTGCACACACCCACTGATCTGCGCCCACTTGTCTGGCACTCCCTAGTGAAAAGAACCCGGTACCTCGGATGGAAATGCAGAAATCACCGTCTTCTGCATCACTCATGCTGGGAGCTGTAGAACAGAGCTGCTCCTATTCGGCCATCTTGGCTCCTCCCCCTAGGGTTGTTGAATTTTGTCAAAGGCCTTTTCTGCAACTATTGATATAATCATGTGGTTTTTGTCTTTGGTTCTGTTTATATGCTGGATTACATTTATTGATTTGCGTATGTTGAACCAGCCTTGCATCCCAGGGTTGAAGCCCACTTGATCAAGGTGGATAAGCTTTTTGATGTCCTGCTCGATTTGGTTTGCCAGTATTTTATTGAGGATTTTTGCATCAATGTTCATCAAGGATATTGGTCTAAAATCCTCTTTTTTGGTTTTGTCTCTGCCAGGCTTTGTTATCAGGATGATGCTGGCCTCATAAAATGAGATAGGGAGGATTCCCTCTTTTTCTATTGAATGGAATAGTTTCAGAAGGAATGGTACCAGTTCCTCCTTGTACCTCTGGTAGAATTCAGCTGTGAATCCAAACCATAAAAACCCTAGAAGAAAACCTATGCATTACCTTTCAGGACATAGGCATGGGCAAGGACTTCATGTCTAAAACACCAAAAGTAATGGCAACAAAAGCCAAAATTGACAAATGGGGTCTAATTAAACTAAAGAGCTTCTGCACAGCAAAAGAAACTGTCATCAGAGTGAACAGGCAACCTACAAAATGGGAGAAAATTTTCACAACCTACTCATCAGACAAAGGGCTAATATCCAAAATCTACAGTGAACTCCAACAAATTTACAAGAGAAAAACAAACAACTCCATCAAAAAGTGGGTGAAGGACATGAACAGACACTTCTGAAAAGAAGACATTCATGCAGCTAAAAAACACATGAAAAATTGCTCACCATCACTGGCCATCAGAGAAATGCAAATCAAAACCACAGTGAGATACCATCTCACACCAGTTAGAATGGCACTCATTAAAAGGTCAGGAAACAACAGGTGCTGGACAGGATGTGGAGAAATAGAACACTTTTACACTGTTGGTGGGATTTTAAACTAGTTCAACAATTATGGAAGTCAGTGTGGCAATTCCTCAGAGATCTAGGACTAGAATTACCATTTGACCCAGCCATCCCATTACTGGGTATATACCCAAAGGACTATAAATCATGCTGGTATAAAGACACATGCACACTTATGTTTATTGCATCACTATTCACAATAGCAAAGACTTGGAACCAACCCAAATGTCCAACAAGGATAGACTGGATTAAGAAAATGTGGCACATATACACCATGAAATACTATGCAGCCATGAAAAGTGATGAGTTCATGTCCTTTATAGGACATGGATGAAATTGGAAATCAACATTCTCAGTAAACTATCGCAAGGACAAAAACCAAACAGCACATGCTCTCACTCATAGGTGGGAATTGAACAATGAGAAGACATGGACACAGGAAGGGGAACATCACACTCTAGGGACTCCTGTGGGGTGGGAGGAGAGGGGAGGGATAGCATTAGGAGATATACCTAATGTTAAATGAGGAGTTAATGGGTTCAGCACACCAGCATGGCACATGTATTCATATGTAACTAACCTGCACATTCTGCACATATACCTTAAATCTTAAAGCATAAAAATAATAAAAAAAAACAAAAAACCAAAAGAAGTTTCTCAGAATACATCTGTCTAATTTTTATGTGAAGATACTTCCTTTTCCACTTTAAGACACAAAGTGCTCCAAATATCCACATGCAGATCCTATTAAAAGAGTGTGTCAAAACTCCTCAATCAAAAGAAAAGTTCAAATCTGTGAGATGAATGGACACATCAGAAAGAAGTTTCTCAGAACGCTTCTGTCTAATTTTTATGTGAAGACATCTCCTTTTCCACTATAGGCCTCAAAACACTCCAAATATCCATTTGCAGATACTACAAAAAGACTGTTTCCAAACTGCTGAAACAAAAGAAACGATCAATTCTGTGAGATGAATGCACATATTACAAAGAAGTTTCTCAGAACGATTCTGTCTGGTTTTTAGGTGAGAATATTTCCTTTTCCACCATAGGCCTCGAACTCCTCCAAATATCCAGTTGCAGATTCTACAAAAAGAGTGTTTCAAAACTGCTCAGTCAAATGAAAGGTTCATCTCTGTGAGATGAATGCCCACATCACAAAGAGGTCTCTCAGAATGCTTCTGACTAGCTTTTACATGCAGATATTTATTTTTCCACTATAGGCTGCAGAGCTCTACAAATATCCATTTCCAGTATCACAAAACGAGTGTTTCAAAACTGCTCAATCAAAAGAAAGGTTCAACTCTGTGAGTTGAATGCACACATCACAAAGAAGCTTCTCAGAATGCTTCTGTATAGTGTTTATGTGAAGATATTTCCTGTTCCACCAAAGGCTACAAAGTGCTCCAAATATCCACTTGCAGATTCTACAAAAACAAAGTTTCAAAACTGCTCAATCAAAGGAAAGCTTCAACTCTGACAGATAAATGCTCACATCACAAAGATGTTTCTCTGAATGCTTCTGCCTAGTTTTATGTGAAGATAACTCCTGCTCCACGATAGGCTGCAAAGCACTCCAAACACCCACTTACAGATTCTACAAAAAGAGTGTTTCCAAACTGCTCAGTCAAAAGAAAGGTTCAACTCTGTCAGATGAATGGGCACATCACAAAGAAGTTCCTCAGAATGCTTCTGTCTAGTTTTTATGTGAAGATATTTCCTTTTCCAACATAGGCCTCAAAGTGCTGCAAATACCCACTTGCAGATGCTTCAAAAAGAGTGTTTCAAAACTGCTCAGTCAAATGAAAGTTTCAACTCTGTGAGATGAATGCAAACATCACAAAGAAGTCTCTCAGAATGCTTCTGACTAGTTTTTACGTACAGATATTTATTTTTCCACTATAGGCTGCAGAGCACTACAAAAATCCATTTCCAGATAACACAAAACGAGCGTCTCAATGCTGCTTAATCAAAAGAAAGATTCAACTCTGTGAGTTGAATGCACACATCACAAAGAAGCTTCTCAGAATGCTTCTGTCTAGTTTTTATGTGAAGATATTTCCTTTTCCCCAAAGGCCACAAAGCGCTCCAAATATCCACTTGCAGATTCTACAAAAACAGTGTTTCAAAACTGCTCAATCAAAGGAAAGGTCCAATTCTGAGAGATAAATGTTCACATCACAAAGATGTTCCTCTGAATGCTTCTGCCTAGTTTTTATGTTAAGATATCTCGTTTTCCATGATGGGCCACAGAGTGCTCCAAACACCCACTTGCAAAGTCTACAAAAAGAGTGTTACCAAACTGCTCAGTCAAAAGAAAGTTTCAACTCTGTGAGTTGAATATACACATCACAAAGAAGTTTATCAGAATACTTCTTAGTAGTTTTTATGTGAAGATATTTCCTTTTCCACCACAGGCTGAAAATGTCTCAAAATATCCACTTGCAGGTTCTAAAAACAGAGAGTTTCAAAACTGCTCAATAAAAAGATAGGTTCAAATCTGTGAGTTGAAAGCACACATCACAAAGAAGTTTCTCAGAATGCTTCTGTGTAGTTTTTATGTGAAGATATTTCCTTTTCCTAAATAGGCCGCAAAGGGATCCAAATATCCACTTGCAGATTCTACAACAAGAGAGAATCAAAACTGCTCAATCAAAAGATAAGTTCAACACTGTGAGTTGAATGCACACATCACAAAGAATTTTCTCAGAATGCTTCTGTGTAGTTTTTATGTGGAGATATTTCCTTTTCCACAATAGGCCTTGAAGCTCTCCAAATATCCACTTGCAGATTCTACAAAAAGAGTGTTTCCAAACTGCTCAATCAAATGAAAGTTTCGACCGTGTGAGATGAATGCATACATCACAAAGAAGATTCTCAGAATGCTTCTGTGCAGTTTTTATGTGAAGATATTTCCTTTTCCACAACAGGCATCAAAGCGCTCCAAATATTCACTTGCAGATTCTACGAAAAGGGTGTTTCAAAACTCCTAAATCAAAATAAAGGTGCAACTCTGTGTGATGAATGCACACATCACAAAGAAGTTTCTCAGAATGCTTCTGCGTAGTTCTTATGTGATGATATTTCCTTTTCCACCATAGGTCGCAAAGGGCTCAAAATATCCCCCTGCTGATTTTCCAAAAAGAGTATTTCAAAACTGCTCAATCAAAAGAAAGTTTCACGTCTGTGAGATGAATGCACACATCACAAAGAAGTTTCTCAGAATGCTTCTGTGCAGTTTTTGTAAAGATATTTACTTATCCAAAAGAGGCCTCAAAGCGCTTCAAATATCCATTTGCTGATTCTATAAAAACGGTGTTTCAAAACTGCTCAATCAAAAGAAAATTTCAACTCTGTGAGATGAATGCACACATCACAAAGAAGTTTCTGAGAATGCTTCTGTGTAGTTTTTATGTGAATATATTTTCTTTTGCACAATAGGCCTCAAAGCGCTTCAAATATCCACTTGCAGATTCTATAAAAAGGCTGTTTGCAAACTGCTCTATCAAAAGAAACTTTCAGCACTGTGAGGTGAATGTGCACATTACAAAGACGTTTCTCAGAATGCTTCTGTGTAGTTTTTATTTAGATAGGTTCAACACACTGAGTTGAAGGCACATATCACAAAGAAGGTTTTCAGAATGCTTCTGTGCAGTTTTTATGTGAAGATATTTCCTTTTCCACTATAGGCATCAAAGCGCTCTGAAGATCCACTTGCAGATTATACAAAAAGAGTGTTTCCAAACTGCTCAATGAAAAGAAAATTTCAACTCTGTGAGATGAATGGACACATCACAAAAAAGTTTGTCAGAATGCTTCTGACATGAATGTTTTCATGTGAAGCTATTTTCTTTTCCACCATAGGCCTCATCATGCTCCAAATATCCACTTGCAGATTCTAAAAAAAGAGTGTTTCAAAACTGCTCCATCAAAAGAAATGTTCAACTCCGTGAGACGAATGCACACATCACAAAGAAGTTTCTCAGAATGCGTCCATGTAGTTTTTATGTGAATATATTTCCTTTTCCACCATAGTCCAAAAAGGGCTCAAAATATTCACTTTCAGATTCTACAAAAAGAGAGAATTAAAATTGCTGTTTCAAAAGATAAGTCCATCTCTTTGAGATGAATACATAAATCACAATATAGTTTCTCAGAATGCTTTGGCGTACTTTTTATGTGAAGATATTTCCTTTTCCACCATAGGTCTCAAAGTTCTCCAAATATCCACTTGCAGATACTACAAAAAGAGTGTTTCAAAACTGCTCAATCAAAGGAAAGGTGCAACTCAGTGAAATGAATGCACACATCAAAAAGAAGTTTCTCTCAATGCTTCAGTGTAGCTTTATGTGTAGATATTTCCTTTTCCATAATAGGCCTCAGAGGGCTCCAAATATCCACTTGCAGATGCTCCAAAAGAGTGTTTCAAAACTGCTCAAACTGTTCATCAAAGAAAGGTTAAACTCTGTGTGATGAACACACACATCACAAAGAAGTTTCTCAGAATTCTTCAGTGTAATTTTTATGTGAAGATATTTCCTTTTCCATGATAGGCCTGAAAGAGCTCCAAATATCCACTTGCAGATTAATAAAGTGTGTTTCCAAACTACTCAATCAAAAGAAAAGTTCAAGCCTGTGAAATGAATGCACACATAACAAAGAAATTTCTCAGAATGCTTCTCTGTAGTTTTTATGTGGAGATATTTCCTTTTCTGACATAGGCCACAAAGGGCTCCAAATATCCACTTGCAGATACTACAAAAAGAGAATTTCAAAACTACTCATACAAAAAATAGGTTCAACTGTGTGAGTTGAATGCTCACATCACAAAGAAGTTCTTCAGAGTGCTTCTGTGTCGTTTTTATGTGAAGATATTTCCTTTTCCACAATAGGCCTCAAAGTGCTCCAAATATCCACTTGCAGATTCTGCAAAAAGAGTGTTTCAAAACTGCTCAATCAAAAGAAAGTTTCAACTGTGTGAGATGAATGCACATATCACAAGGTAGTTTCTCAGAATGCTTCTGTGTAATTTTTATACGAAGATATTTCCTTTTCCACAGCACGCTTCAAAGCGCTCCAAATATCCACATGCAGATTCTACAAAAAGAGTGTTTCAAAACTGCTCAATCGAAAGAAAGGTTAAACTTTGTGAGATGAAGGCACACATCACGAAGAAGCTTCTAAGAATGCTTCTGTGTAGTTTTTATTTGAAGATATTTCCTTTTCCACCACAGGCCTAAAAGAGCCACAAATATCCACTTGCATATCCTACAAAAAGACTGTTTCCAAACTGCTCAATCAAAAGACACGTTAAAATCTATGAGATGAATGCACACATGGCAAAGAAGTTGGTCAGAATGATTCTGTGTCGTTTTAAGTTGAAGATATTTCCTTTTCCACAAAAGGCCTCAAAGGCCTCAAAATATCCACTTGCAGATTCTACAAACAGAGTTTCTCTAACTGCTCAATCAAGTTAAAGGCTAAACTCTGTGAGATGAATGAACACATAACAAGGAAATTTCTCAGAATGCTTTGTGCAGTTTTTATGTGAAGATATTTCCTTTTCATGCACAAGCCACAAAGCGCTCCAAATATCCAATTGCAGATTCTATAAAAAGAGAGTTTCAAAACTGCTCATTCAAAAGACAGGTTCAACACTCTGAGTTCAATGCTCACATCGCAAACAAGTTTATCAGAATGCTTCTGTGTGGTTTTAATGTGAAGAGATTTCCTTTTCCACCATAGGCCTCAAAGCACTCCAAATATCCACTTGCAGATTCTACAAAAAGAGTGTTTACAAACTACTCAGTCAAAAGAAAGTTTCAACACTGTGAGATGAATGCACACATCACAAAGGAGTTTCTCAGAATGCTTCTATGTAGTTTTTATATGACGGTATTTCCTTTTCCACAATAGGCCTGAAAGCAATCCAAATATCCACTTCCAGATTCTACAAAAAGAGTTTTTCTGCTCAGTCAAAAGAAAGGCTCAACTGTGAGAGATGAATGCACACATCAAAAAGAAGTTTTTCAGAATGCTTCTGCGTAATTTTTATGTGAAGATAATTCCTTTTCCACCATAGGCCTCAAAGGGCTCCCAATTTCCACCTGCAGATTCTACAAAAAGAGAGATTCAAAACTGCTGAATCAACAGATATGTTCAACTCTG
The DNA here is from genome assembly GCF_028858775.2 of Pan troglodytes. NCBI lineage: Eukaryota > Metazoa > Chordata > Mammalia > Primates > Hominidae > Pan > Pan troglodytes. The sequence continues at coordinate 35,210,937 of NC_072419.2, forward strand.
TGAGTTGAATGCAGACATGACAAAGAAGTTTTTCCGAATGCTTCTTTGTAGTTTTTATGTGAAGATATTTCCTTTTCCACTATAGTCCTCAAAGTGCTCCAAATATCCAATTGCAGATTCTAAAAAAAGGGTGTTTCAGAACTGTTCAATGAAATCAAATGTTCAACACTGTGAGATGAATGTGCACATCACAAAGAAGTTTCTCAGAATGCTTCTGTCTAGTTTTTATGTGAAGATATTTCCTTTTCCAGCATAGGCCTCAAAGCCCTCCCAATATCCACTTGCCGATTCTACAAAAAGAGTGTTTCAAAACTGCTGAATCAATAGAAAGTTTCAACTCTGTGAGATGAATGCACACATCACAAGGAAGTTTCTCAGAATGCCTCTGTATAGTTTTTATGTGAAGATATTTCCTTTTCCACAATAGGCCTCAAAGCACTTCAAATATCCACTTGCAGATTCTATAAAAAGAGGGTTTCAAAACTGCTCAATCAAAAGAAAGGTTCAGCTCCATGAGATGATTGCACACCTCCGTAAGATGATTGCACACATCACAAAGAAGCTTCTCAGAATGCTTCTGTGTAGTTTTTATGTGAAGATATTTCCTTTTCCAAAACAGGCTGCAAAGAGCTCCTAATATCCACTTGTAGATTCTACAAAAAGGGAGATTCAAAACTGCTCAATCAAAAGATAGGTTCAACTCTGTGAGTTGAATGCATACATCACAAAGAAGTTTCTCAGAATGCTTCTGTGTAGTTTTATGTGAACATATTTCCCTTTCCACAGTAGGCCTCACAGGGCTTCAAATATCCACTTCCAGATTCTGCCAAAAGAGTGTTTCATAACTGCTCAATCAAAAGAAAGTTTCAACTCTGTGAGATGAATTCACACATCAGAAAGTAGTTTCTTAGAATGCTTCTGTGTTTTGATGTGAAGATATTTCCTTTCCAAAAATAGGTTGCAAAGGGCTCCAAATATCCACTTGCAGATACTACAAACAGAGAGTTTCAAAACTTCTGTATCAAAAGAAAGGTTCAACTCTGTGAGTTGAATGCACACATCACAAAGATGTTTCTCAGAATGCTTCTGTGTAGTTTTTATGTGAAGATATTTCCATTTCCACAATAGGCCTCAAAGCTCTCTAAATATCCAAATGCAGATTCTACAAAAAGAGAGATTCAAAACTGCTCAATCAAAATGAAGGTTCAACTCTGTGAGATGAATGCCCACATCCCAAAGAAGTTTCTCAGAATGCTTCTGTGTACTTTTTATGTGAAGATATTTCCTTTTCCACAATAGGCCTCACAGCGCTTCAAATATCTACTTGCAGATTCTTCCAAAAGAGTATTTCCAAACTGCTGAATCAAAGGAAAGGTTCAATTCTGTGAGATGAATGCACATATCACAAAGAAGTTTCTCAGAATGCTTCTATATACTTTTTATTCGAAGATATTTCCTATTCCACAGTAGTCCTGTAAGCTCTCCAAATATCCACTTGCAGATTGCACAAAAAGAGTGTTTCAAGACTGCTCAATCAAAAGAGAGGTTCAACTCTTTCAGGTGAATGCACACAACACAAAGAAGTTTCTGAGAATCCTTCTGTGGACTTTTTATTTGAAGATATATCCTTTTCCACCACACGCCACAAAGGGATGAAAATATGCACTTGCAGATTCTACAAAAAGAGAGTTTCAAAACTGGTCTATCAAAAGATAGGTTCAGGTGTGTGGGTGGAATGGACACATCCAAAGAACTTTCTCAGAATGCTTCTGTGTAGTTTTTTTGTGAAGATATTTCCTTTTCAACAATAGGCCTCAAAGCGCCCCAAGTATCCAGTTGCAGATTCTACAAAAAGATAGATTAAGAAGTGCTCAATCCAAACATAGGTTCAATTCTGTAAGATGAATGCACACATCGCAAAGAAGTTTCTCAGAATGCTTCTGTATATTGTTTATGTGAAGATATTTCCTTTTCCACAGTAGGCCTCAAAGTGCTCCAAATATCCACCTGCAGATTCTACAAAAAGAGTGTTTCAAAACTGCTCAATCGAAATGAAGGTTCAACAGTGTGAGATGAATGCACATCAAAAAGAAGTTTCTCAGAATGCTTCTGTGTAGTTTTATGTGAATATATTTCCCTTTCCACAATAAGCCTCACATGGCTTCAAATATCCATTTCCAGATTCGATAAAAAGAGTGTTTCATAACTGCTCAATCAAAAGAAAGTTTCAATTCTGTGAGATGAATTCACACATCAGAAAGTAGTTTCTCAAAATGCTTCTGTGTAATTTTTATGTGAAGATATTTCCTTTTCCACCATAGGCTGCAAAGGGCTCCAAATATCCACTTGCATATACTACAAAAAGAGAGTTTCAAAAATTCTCTATCAAAAGAAAGGTTCAGCACAGTGAATTGAATGCACACATCACAAAGTAGTTTCTCAGAATTCTTCTTTGTAGTTTTTATGTGAAGATATTTCCTTTTCCACCATTGGCATCAAAGTGCTCCAAATATCCACTTGCAGATGCTACAAAAAGAGTGTTTGAAAATAGATCAATAGAAAGAAAAGTTCAACTCTGTGAGATGAATGCACACATCACACAGAAGTTTCTCAGAATGCTTTCATGTAGTTTTTATTTGAAGATATTTCCTTTTCAAAAATAGGCAGCAAAGGGATCAAAATATCCACTTGCAGATTCTACAAAAAGAGAGATTCAAAACTGTGCCATCAAAGGATAGGTTCAACTCTGTGAGTCAAATTGACACATCACAAAGTAGTGTCTCAGAATACTTCTGTGTAGTTTTTATGTGAAGATATTCCCTTTTCCAACATAGACCTCAAAGTGCTCTAAATATCCACTTACAGAATCTACAAAAAGAGTGTTTCAAATCTGCTCAATCAAAAGAAAGGTTGAACACTGTGAGATGAATGCACACATCACAAAGAAGTTTCTCAGAATGCTTCTGTGTAGTTTTTATGTGAAGATATTCCCTTTTCCACCATAGGCCTCAAAGCGCTTCAAACATCCACTTGCAGATTCTATAAAAAGAATGTTTCAAAAGTGCTCAATCAAAAGAAAGTTTCAACTCTGTAAGATGAGTGCACACGTCACAAAGATGTTTCTCAGAATGCTTCTGTTTAGTTTTACTCTGAAGATATTTCTTTTTCCAAAATAGGCCGCAAAGGTCTCCAAATATCCAAATGCACATTCTACAAAAAGAGAGATTCAAAACTGCCCAATCAAAAGAAATATTCAACTCTGTGAGATGAATGCCCACATCCCAAAGAAGTTTCTCAGAATGCTTCTGTGTAGTTTTTATGTGAAGATATTTCCTTTTCCACCACTGGCCTCAAAGCGCTGCAAATATCCACTTGCAGATATTACAGAAAGTGTGTTTCCAAACTGCTCAATGAAAAGAAAGTTTCAACTCTGTGAGATGAATGCACATATCACAAAGAAGTTTTTCAGAATGCTTCTATATACTTTTTATGCAAAGATATTTCTTATTCCACAGTAGTCCTCTAAGCTCTCCAAATATCCACTTGCAGATTCTACAAAAAGAGTGTTTCAAGACTGCTCAATCAAAAGAAAGGTTCAACTGTGTTAGGTGAATGCACACAACACAAAGATGTTTCTGAGAATCCTTCTGTGGACTTTTTATGTGAAGATATTTCCTTTTCCACCATATGCCACAAAGGGCTGAAAATATGCACTTGCAGATTCTACAAAAAGAGAGTTTCAAAACTGCTCTATCAAAAGATAGGTTCAGGTGTGTGGGTGGAATGGACACATCACAAAGAACTTTCTCAGAATGTTTCTGTGTAGTTTTTTTCTGAAGATATTTCCTTTTCAACAATAGGCCTCAAAGCGCCCTAAGTATACACTTGCAGATTCTACAAAAAGATAGATTAAAAAAGGCTCAATCAAAAAATAGATTCAATTCTGTAAGATGAATGCACACATCACAAAGAAGTTTCTCAGAATGCTTCTGTATGTTGTTTATGTGAAGGTATTTCCTTTCCCGCAGTAGGCCTCAAAGTGCTCCAAATATCCACTTGCAGATTCTACAAAAAGAGTGTTTTAAAACTGCTCAGTCAAAAGAAAAATTCAACTCTGTGAAATGAATGCACACGTCACAAAGAAGTTTCTCAGAATGCTTCTGTGTAGTTTTTATGTGAAGATATTCCCTTTTCCACCATAGGCCAAAAAGGGCTCCAAATATACACTTGCAGATTCTACACAAAGAGAGTTTCAAAACAGCTCTATAGAAAGATAGGTTCAGTTCTGTGAGTTCAATGTACATATAACAAAGAAGTTTCTAAGAGTGCTTCTGTGTAGTTTTTATGTGAAGATATTTCTTTTTCTGCTATAGGGCTCAAAGCACTCCAAATATCCACTTGCAGATTCTACAGAAAGAGTGTTTCCAAACTGCTCAATAAAAAGAAATGTTCAAATCTGTGAGATGAATGCACACATCACAAAGAAGTTTCTCAGAATGCTTCTGTGTGGTTTTTATCTGAAGATATTTCCTTTTCCACAAATGGCCTTAAAGCGTTCCAAATATCCCCTTGCAGATTCTACAAAAAGAGTGTTTCCAAACTGCTCAATAAAATGAAAGGCTTAACTCTGTGAGATGAATCTACACATCACAAAGCTGTTTCTCAGAATGCTTCTGAGTAGTTTTTATTTGAAGATATTTCCTTTTCCATCCTAGTCCACAAAGGGCTCCAAGTATCCACTTGAAGATGCTACAAAAAGAGAGTTTTGAAACTGCTCAATCAAAAGATAGGTTCAAATCTGTGAGTTGAATGCAGACATCACAAAGAAGTTTCTCGGTATTCTTCTGTGTAGTTTTTATGCGAAGATATTTCTTTTTCCACCATAGTCGTCAAATTGCTTCGAATATCCACTTGCGGATTCCAGAAAAAGTGTTTCGAAAGTGCATAATCAAAAGAGAGTTTGAACTCTGTGAGATGAATGCACAGATCACAAACAAGTTTCTCAGAATGCTTCTGTGTACTTTTTATGTGAAGATATTACTTTCTCCACCATAGGCCTCAAAGCGCTCCAAATATCTACTTGCAGATTCTTCAAAAAGAGTGTTTCCAAACTGCTGAATGAAAAGAAAGGTTCAACTCTGTGAGATGAATGCACACATAACAAAGAAGATTCTCAGAATGCTTCTGTGTAGTTTTTATGTGAAGTTATTTCCTTTTCCAGCATAGGCCTCAAAGCACTCCAAATATCCACTTGCAGATTCTACAAAAAGAGTGTTTCCAAACTGCTCAATCAAAATAAAGGTTCTACTCTGTGAGAGGAACGCACCCATTGCAAAGAAGTTTCTCAGAATGCTTCTGTGTAGTTTTTATGTGAAGATATTTCCTTTTCCATCATAGGCCAAAAAGGGCTCCATGTATCCACTTGAAGGTGCTATAAAAAGATAGTTTTGAAACTGCTCCATCAAAAGATACGTTCAAATTTCTGTGTTGAATGCACACATCACAAAGAAGTATCTTGGAATTCTTCTGTGTAGGTTTTATGTGAAGATATTTCCTTTTCCACCACTGGCATCAAAATGCTCCGAATATCCACTTGCAGATTCCACAAAAAGAGGGTTTCAAAAGTGCACAATCAAAAGAGAGGTTCAACTCTGTGAGATGAATGCACACATCACAAACAAGTTTCTCAGAATGCTTCTGTGTACTTTTTATGTGAAGATATTTCCTTTTCCAAAATAGGCCTCAAAGCGCTCCAAATATCCATCTGCAGGTTCTACAAAAAGTCTGTTTCAAAACTGCTCAATCAAAAGACAGTTTCAACTCTCTGAGGTGAATGCACACATCACAAAGAAGATTCTCAGAATGCTTCTGTGTAGTTTTTATGTGAAAATATTTCCTTTTCCATCATAGGCCACAAAGCGCTCCAAATATCCACTTGCATTTTCTACAAAAAGAGTGTCTCAAAACTGCTCAATCAAAGGAGAGGTTGAACTCTGTGAGATGAATGCACACATCACAAAGAAGTTTCTCAGAATGCTTCTGTGTAGTTTTTCTGTGAAGATATTCCTTTTTCCACCATGGGCTTCAAAGGGCTCCAAATATCCACTTGAAGAGTTTACAAAAAGAGAGTTTCAAAACTGCTCTATCAAAAGGTAGGTTCAACTCTGTGAATTGAATGCATACATCACAAAGTAGTTCCTCAGAATGCTTCTGGGTAGTTTCTATGTGAAGATATTTCCTTTTCCACCATAGGCCTCAAGGAGCTCCATATATCCACTTGCAGATTCTACAAAAAGAGTGTTTCCAGACTGCTCAATAAAATGAAAGATTCAACTCTGTGAGATGAATTCACACATCACAAAGAAATTTGTCAGAATGTTTCTGTGTCGTTTTTATGTGAAGATATTTCCTTTTTCATCGTAGGCCACAAATGGCTCCATGTGTCCACTTGAAGATGCTACAAAAAGAGAGTTTTGAAACTGCTGGATCAAAAGATAAGTTCAAATTTGTGAGTTGGATGCACACATCACAATGAAGTATCTCGGAATTCTTCTGTGCAGGTTTTTTTGTGACGCTATAACCTTTTCCACCATAGGCTTCAAAGCGCTCCAAATATCCACTTGCAGATTCCACAAAAAGAGGGTTTCAAAAGTGCACAATCAAAAGAGAGGTTCAATTCCGTGAGATGAATGCACACATCACAAACAAGTTTCTTAGAATGTTTCTGCGTACTTTTTATGTGAAGATATTTCTTTCTCCACCATAGGCCTCAAAGGGCTCCAATTATCCAGTTGCAGATTCTTCAAAAACTGTGACGTGAATGCACACATTAGAAAGAAGATTCTGAGAAAGTTTCTGTGTAGTATTTATGTGAAGATATTTCCTTTTCCACCATAGGCTTCAAAGCACTCCAATTATCCACTTGCAGATTCTACAAAAAGAGAGTTTCAAAACTTCACTATCAAAGTAGAGATTCAATGCAGTGAGTTGAATGCACACATTACACAGAAGTTTCTCAGAAAGCTTCTGTGCAATTTTTATGTGAATATATTTCCTTTTCCACCAGAGGCCTGAAAGTGCTCCAAATATCTAACTTGCAGTTTCTACAAAAAGAGTTTTTCAAAACTGCTCAATCAAAAGAAAGTTTCAACTCTTTGAGATGAATACACACATCACAAAGAACTTTCTCAGAATTCTTCTGTGTAGTTTTTATGTGAAGATATTTCCTTTTCCACCATAGGCCTCAAAGCGCTCCCAATATCTATTTGCAGATTCTACAAAAAGAGTGTTTCTAAACTGCTCAATCCAAAGAAAGCTCCAACTCTCTGAGATGAATGCACACATCACAAAAAAGTTTCTGAGAACACTTCTCTGTAATTTTAATGTGAAGATATTCCCTTTCCACAATAGGCCTCAAAGTGCTTCAAATATCCACTTGCAGATCCTATAAAGAGAGTATTTCAAAACTGCTCGAGCAAAAGAAGGGTTCAACACTATGAGATGAATGCACACATCACAAAGAAGTTTCTGAGAAAGCTGCTGTGTAGTTTTTTTGTGAAGATATTTCCTTTTCCAAAATAGGCCGCAAGTGGCTCCAAATGTCCACTTGCAGATTCTACCAAAAGAGAGATCCAAAACTGCTCTATCAAAAGGACGGTTCAACTCTCCGAGTTGAGTGCACACATCACAAAGTAGTTTCTGGGAATGCTTCTATCTCGTTTTATATGAAGATATTCCCATTTCCAATGTAGGCCACATAGTGCTCAAAATATCCACTTGCAGATTCTATAAAAAGAGTGTTTCAAAACTGCACTATCAAAAGGAGTGTTCAACTCTGTGAGTTGAATGCAAACATCACAAAGAAGTTTCTGAGAATACTTCTTTCTAGTTTCTATGTGAAAATATTTGTGTTTCCACTGATGCCTTCCTTGCGATCAAATATCCACCTGCAGATATTACAAAATGAGTGTTTCAAAACTGCTCTATCAAAAGGAAGGTTCAACTCTCTGAGTTGAATGCACACATCACAAAGAAGTTTCTGAGAATGCTTCCGTCCAGTTTTTATGTGAAGATATTCCCGTTTCCACCATAGGCCTCAAAGAGCTGAAATCATCCACTTGCAGATTGTACAAAAAGAGTGTTTCAAAACTGCTCTATCAAAAGAAAGTTCAACACTGTGAGTTGAATGAACACATCCCAAAGAAGTTTCTGAGAATGCCTCTGTCTAATTTTTATGTGAAGATATTCTCGTTTCCACCGAAGGCCTCAAAGCGGTCCAAATATCCACTTGCAGATTCTACAAAAAGAGTGTTTCAAAACTGCTCAATCAAAAGGATTGTTCAACTCTGTGAGTTAAACCCAAACATCACAACGTAGTTTCTGACAATGCTTCTGTGTAGTTTTTATATGAATATATTTCCTTTTGTACCATAGGCCTCAAAGCACTCCAAATATCCAGTTGCAGATTCTACAAAAGTGTGTTTCAAAACTGCTCTAAAAAAATGGAGGTTAAACTCTCTGAGTTGAATGCACACATCACAAAGAAGTTTCCGATAATGCTTCTGTCTAGTTTTTATGTGAAGATATACCGGTTTCCACTGTAGGCCTAAAAGCGCACCAAATATCCCCTTGCAGATTCTACAAAAAGAGGCATTCAAAACTGATCTATCAAAAGGAAGGTTCAACTCTCTGTGTTGAAAGCACACATCACAAGAAGTTACTGAGAATGCTTCTATCTAGTTTCTATGGGATGATATTTCCTTTTCCAGCACACGCCACAAAGTGCTCCAAATGTCCACTTGCATATTCTACAAAAAGAGTGTTTCAAGACTGCTCTATCAAAAGGAAGTTTCCACTCCCTGAGTTGAATGCACACGTCACAAAGAAGTTTCTGAGAATGCTTCTGTCTAGTTTTTATGTGAAGATATTCCCATTTCCACCATAGGCCTCAAAGCACTCCAAATATCCACTTGAACCTTCTACAAAAAGAGTGTTTCAAAACTGCTCTATCAAAAGGAATGCTCAAGTCTGTGAGTTGAATGCACACATCACAAAGAAGTTTCTGAGAATGCTTCTGTCTAGTTTTTATGTGAAGATATTCCCATTTCCACCATAGGCCTCAAAGCACTCCAAATATCCACTTGAACCTTCTACAAAAAGAGTGTTTCAAAACTGCTCTATCAAAAGGAATGCTCAAGTCTGTGAGTTGAATGCACACATCACAAAGAAGTTTCTGAGAATGCTTCTGTCTAGTTTTTATGTGAAGATATTTCCCTTTCCACCACAGGCCTCAAAGCGCTGCAAACGTCCACTTGCAGATTCTACAAAAAGAGTGTTTCAAAACTGCTCTATCAAAAGAAAGGTTCTACTCTTTGAGTTGAATGCACACGTCACAATGAAGTTTCTGAGAATGCTTCTGTCTAAGTTTTAGGTGAGGATTTTCCCATTTCCAACAAAGGCCTCAAAGCGCTCCAAATGTCCACTTGCAGATTCTACAAAAAGAGTGTTTCAAAAGTGCTTTATGAAAAGGAATATTCAACTCTGTGAGTGGAATGCCCACATCAAAATGAAGTTTCTGAGAATGCTTCTGTCCAGTTTTTAAGTGGAGATATTCATCTTTCCACCGAAGGCCTAAAAGCGCTCCATATATCCATCTACAGATTCTACAAAGAGAGTGTTTCAAAACTGCTCTATCAAAAGAAAGATTCAACTTTGAGATTTGAATGCACACATCACAAAGTAGTTTCTGAGAATGCTTCTGTGTAGTTTTTATATAAAGGTATTTCCTTTTCTACCATAGGCATCAAAGCTCTCCATATATCCACTTGCAGATTCTACAACAAGATTTTTCAAAGCTGCTCTACCAAAAGGAAGGTTTAACTCCCTGAGTTGAATGCAAGCATCACAAACTACTTTCTGAGAATGCTTCTGTCTAGTTTTTCTGTGAAGATATTCCCGTTTCCAACGTAGGCCTCAAAGATCTCCAAATATATACTTGCAGATTCTACAAAAAGACTCTGTCAAAACTGCTGTATCAAAAGGAAGGTTCAACTCTCCCAGTTGAATGGACAAATCACAAAGAAGTTTCTGAGAATGCTTCTGTCTAGTTTTCTTGTGAAGATATTACTGTTTCCACCGTAGGCTTCAAATCGCTCCAAATATCAAATTGCAGATTCCACAAAACGAGTGTCTCAAAACTGCACTATGAAAACGAAGGTTCAAATCTGTGAGTTGAATGCACACATCCGAAAGAAGTTTCTGAGAATGCTTCCTTCTAGTTTTTATGTGAAGATATTCCCGATTACCCCTAAGGCCTAAAAGCGGTCCAAATATCCTCTTGCAGATTCTACAAAAAGAGTGTTTCAAAACTGCTCTATGAAAAGGAATGTTCAGCTCTGTGAGTTCAATGCAAACATCACAAAGAAGTTTCTGAGAATGCTTCTGTCTAGTTTTTGTTTGCAGATATTTCCTTTTCCACCATAGGCCTCAAACCGCTCCAAATATTTACTTGCAGATTCTAAAAAAGAGTGTTTCAAAACTGCTCTAAGAAAAGGAAATTTCAACTCTGTGAGTTGAATGCACACATCACAAAGAAGATACTGAGATTGCCTCTGTCCAGTTTACATGTGAAGATATACCCCTTTCCACCAAAGGCCTAAAAGCGCTCCAAATATCCACTTGCAGATTCTACAAAAAGAGTGTTTCAAAACCCATCTATCAAAAGGAAGTGTTATCTTCATGAGGTCAATGCAAACGTCACAAAATAGTTTCTGATAATGCTTCTGTATAATTTTTATATGAAGATATGTCCTTTTCCAACATAGGCCTCAAAGGGCTCAAAATATCCACTTGCAGATTCTATGAAAAGAGTGATTCAAAACTGCTCTATGAAAAGGAAGGTTGAACTCCGTGAGCTGAATGCACCCATCACAAAGAAGGTTCTCAGAATGCTTCTGTTCAGTTTTTACGTGAAGATATTCTTGTTTCCACCGAAGGCCTCAAAGCGCTCCAAATATCCACTTGTGGATCCTACAAAAAGAGTGTTTCAAAACTGCTCTATCAAAAGAAAAGTTCAACTCTTTTAGTTGAATGCACACTTCACAAAGAAGTTTCTGAGAATGCTTCTGTCTACTCTTTAGGTGAAGAAACTTCCTTTTCCATCATAGACCTTAAAGCGCTCAAATATCCACTTGCAGATTCTTCAAAAAGAGTGTTTCAAAACTGCTGTATGAAAAGGGAGGTCCAACTCTGTGAGTTGAATGCACACATCACAAAGAAGTTTCTAGGATACTTCTGTCAAGATTTTATGTGAAGATATTCCTGTTTCCAACGTAGGCCTCAAAGAGCTCCAAATATCCACTTGCAGATTCTACAAAAATAGTGTTTCAAAACTGCTCTATCAAAAGAAAAGTTCACCTCTGTTTGTTGAACGAACACATAACAAAGAAATTTCTTAGAATCCATCTGGCTACTTTTTATGTGAAGATACTTCCTTTTCCACCATAGACCTCAAAGCGCTCCAAATATCCAATTCCAGATTCTACAAAAAGAGTGTTTCAAAACTGCTCTATCAAAACGAAGGTTAAACTCTGTGAGTTGAATGCACACATCACAAAGAAGTTTCTGAGAATGCTTCAGTCTGGTTTTTATGTGAAGTTATTTCCCTTTTCACCACAGGCATCAAAGTGCTCAAAATGTCCAATTGCAGATTCTACAAAAAGAGTTTTTCAAAACTTGTCTATGAAAAGAAAGGTTCAACTCTGTAGGTTGGATGCACACATCACAAAGTAGTTTCTGAGAATGCTTCTCTCTAGTTTTTAATATGAAGTAATTTCCTTTTCTACCTTAGGCCTCAAAGCACTCCAAATATCCACTTGCAGATTCCACAAAAAGAGTGTTTCAAAACTGATCTATGAAAAGGAAGTTTCTACTCTGTGAATTGAATACACACAACCCAAAGAAGTTTCCGAGACTGTTTCTGTCTAGTTTTTATATGAAGATATTCCAGTTTCCAGAGAAGGCCTCAAAGAGTTCCATATATCCACTTGCAGATTCTACAAAAAGAGTGTTTCAAAACTGCTCTGTGAAAAGGAATGTTCAGCACTGTGAGTGGAATGGAAACATCACAAAGAAGTTTCTGAGAATGCTGCTGTCTAGTTTTTATGTGAAAATATTCCCGTTTCCACCAAAGGCCTCAAAGCGGTCCAAGTATCCACTTACAGATTCTACGAAAAGAGTGTTTAAAAACTGCTGTATGAAAAGGTATGTTCAACTCTGTGAGTAGAATGCAAACATCACAAAGAGATTTCTGAGACTGCTTCTGTCTAGTTTTTAAGTGAAGATATTCCTGTTTCCAATGAAGGCCTCAAAGCCATCCAAATATCCACCTGCAGATACTATGAAAAGAGTGTTTCAAAACTGCTCTATGAAAAGGTACGTTCAACTCTGTGAGTTGAATGCAAACATCACAGAGAAGTTTCTGAGAATGCTTCTGTCTAGTTTTTATGTGAAGATATTTCGTTTTCCACTGAAGGCCACAGAGCACTCCAAATGTCCACTTGAAGAATCTACAAAAAGAGTGTTTCCAAATTGCTCTCTCAAAGGAAGGTTCAACTCTGTTAGTTGAATGCACACATCACAAAGACGTTTCTGAGAATGCTTCTGTCTAATTTTTACGTGAAGATATTCAGGTTTCCAATGAAGGCCTCAAAGCGGTCCGCATATCCAAGAGCAGATTCTAAGAAAAGAGTGTTTCAAAACTGCTCTATGAAAAAGTATGTTCAATTCTGTGAGTTGAAAGGAAAAATTACAAAAAGTTTCTCAGAATGCTTCTGTCTAGTTTTTATTTGAAAACACTCTTGTTTCCAATGAAGGCCTCAAAGCGGTCCTAATATCCACTTGCAGATTCTCCAAAAAGAGTGTTTCAAAACTGCTCTATGAAAAGGAAGGCTCATTTCTGTGAGTTGAACGCACACCTCACAAAGAAGTTTCTGAGAATGCTTCTGTCTAGTTTTTATGTGAAGATATTCCCGTTTCCAACGAAGACCTCAAAGCAGTCCAAATATCCACTTGCAGATTCTACGAAAAGAGTGTTTCAAAACTGCTCTAGGAAAAGTTATGTTCAACTCTGTAAGTTCTATGCAAACATCACAAAGAAGTTTCTGAGAATGCTTCTATCTGGTTTTTATGTGAAGATATTTCCTTTTCCACCATTGGTCTAAAAGCTTTCCAAATGTCCACTTGCAGATTCTACAAAAAAGAGTGTTTCAAAACTGCTCTATCAAAAGAAAGGGTCAACTCTCTGAGTTGACTGCAGACACCACAAAAAAGTTTCTGAGAATGCTTCTATCAAGATTTTATGTGAATATATTCCCGTTTCAAACGAAGGCCTCAAAGCAGTCCAAATATACACTTGCAGATTCTACGAAAAGAGTGTTTCAAAACTGCTCTATGAAAAGGAAGGCTCATTTCTGTGAGTTGAACGCACACCTCACAAAGAAGTTTCTGAGAATGCTTCTGTCTAGTTTTTATGTGAAGATATTCCCGTTTCCAACGAAGACCTCAAAGCAGTCCAAATATCCACTTGCAGATTCTACGAAAAGAGTGTTTCAAAACTGCTCTAGGAAAAGTTATGTTCAACTCTGTAAGTTCTATGCAAACTTCACAAAGAAGTTTCTGAGAATGCTTCTATCTGGTTTTTATGTGAAGATATTTCCTTTTCCACCATTGGTCTAAAAGCTTTCCAAATGTCCACTTGCAGATTCTACAAAAAAGAGTGTTTCAAAACTGCTCTATCAAAAGAAAGGGTCAACTCTCTGAGTTGACTGCAGACACCACAAAAAAGTTTCTGAGAATGCTTCTATCAAGATTTTATGTGAATATATTCCCGTTTCAAACGAAGGCCTCAAAGCAGTCCAAATATACACTTGCAGATTCTACGAAAAGAGTGTTTCACAACTGGTCTATGAAAAGATATGTTCAACTCTGTGAGTTGAATGCAAACATCACAAAGAAGTTTCTGAGAATGCTTCTGTCTCGTTTCCATGTGAATATATTTCCTTTTCCACCATAGGCCTCAAAGCTCTCCAAGTTTCCACTTGTAGATTCTACAAAAAGGGTGTTTCAAAACTGCTCTATAAAAAGACAGGTTCAAATCTGTGAGTTGAATGCTCACATCACAGAGATGTTTCTGAGAATGCTTCTGCCTAGTTTTTATATGAAGATACTCCCGTTTCCAAAGAAAGCCTCAAAGGAGTCCAAATAACCACTTGCAGATTCTACGAAAACAGATTCAAAACTGCTCTATGAACAGGTATGTTCAACTCTGTGAGTTGAATGCAGATATCACAAAGAAGTTTCTGAGAGTGCTTCTGTCTAGTTTTTATGTGAAGATATTTCCTTTTCCACCGTAGGCTTCAAAGCTCTCCAAATGTCCACTTGCAGATTCTAGAAAAAGAGAGTTTCAAAACTGCTCTATCAAAAGAAAGGTTCAACTCTGTAAGTTGAATGCACACATCACAAAGAAGTTTCTGAGAGTACTTCTGTCTGGTTTTTATGGGAAGATATTCCCATTTCCAACGAAGGCCTCAGAGCAGTCCAAATATCCACTAGCAGGTTCTACGAAAAGAGGGTTTCAAAACTGGTCTGCGAAAATGAATGTTCAACTCTGTGAGTTGAATTAAAACATCACAATGAAGTTTCTGAGAATGCTTCTGTCTAGTTTTTATGTGAGGATATTTCCTTTTCCACAATAGACCTCAAAGCTCTCCAAATGTCCACTTGCAGATACTATAAAAACAGTGTTTCAAAACTGCTCCATCAAAAGAAAGGTTCAACTGTGTGAGTTGAATGCACACGTTACAAAGTAGTTTCTGAGAATGATTCTGTCTAGTTTTTATATGAAGATATTCCCATTTCCAACGAAGGCCTCAAAGCAGTCCAAATATCCACTTGCAGATTCTACAAAAAGAGTGTTTCAAAACTGGTCTATGAAAAGATATGTTCAACTCTGTCAGTTGAATTAAAACATCACAATGAAGTTTCTGAGAATGCTTCTGTCTAGTTCTTATGTGAAGATATTTCCTTTTCCACCATAGGCCTCAAAGGTCTCCAAATGTCCTTTTGCAGATTCCACATAAAGAGTGATTAAAAACTGTTCTATCAAAAGAAAAGTTCGGCTTTGTGAGTTGAATGCACACATCACAAAGACGTTTCTGAGAATGCTTCTGTCTAGTTTTTATGTGAAGATATTCCCGTTTTCAATGAAGGCCTCAAAGAAGTCCAAATATCCACTTGCAGATTCTATGAAAAAGTGTTTCAAAACTGCTCTATGAAAAGGTATTTTGAACTCTGTGAGTTGAATGCACACATCACAAAGAAGTTTCTGAGAATGTTTCTGTCTGATTTTTATGTGAAGATATTTCCTTTTCCACCATAGACCTCAAAGCTTTCCAAATGTCCTATTGCAGATCCTACAAAAAGAGTGTTTCAAAACTGCTCTATCAAAAGAAAGGTTGAACTCTCTGAATTGAATGCACACATCACAAAGAAGTTTCTGAGAATGCTTCTGTCTAGTTTTTATGTAAAGATATTCCCGTTTCCAACGAATGCCTCAAAGCAGTCCTAATATCCATTTGCAGATTCTGGGAAAAGAGTGTTTGAAAACTGCTCTAAGAAAAGGTATGTTCAACTCTGTGAGTTGAATGCAAACATCAGAAAGAAATTTCTGAGAATGCGTCTGTCTGGTTTTTATGTGAAGATACTTTCTTTTCCACCATAGGCCTCAAAGATTTCCAATTGTCCACTTGCAGATTCTACAAAAAGCGTGTTTCAAAACTGCTCTATAAAAAAAAGGTTCAACTCTGTTAGTTGAATGCACACATGAGAAAGAAGTTTCTGAGTATGCTTCTGACTAGTTTTCATGTGAATATATTCCCGTTTCCAACGAAGGCCTCAAAGCAGTCCAAATATCCACTTGCACATTCTACGAAAAGAGTGTTTCCAAAGTGCTATATGAAATGGTAAGTTCAACTGTGTGAGTGGAATTCAAACATCACAAAGAAGTTTCTGAGAATGCTTCTGTCTGATTTTTATGTGAAGATATTTTCTTTTCCACCATAGGCCTCAAAGGTTTCCAAATGTCCGCTTGCAGATTCTACGGAAAGAGAATTTCAAAACTACTCTATGAACAGGTATGTTCAACTCTGTGAGTTGAATGCAAACGTCACAAAGAAGTTTCTGAGAAAGTTTCTGACTAGTTTTTATGTGAAGATATTTCCTTTTCCACCACAGACCTCAAAGCACTCCAAATGTTCACTTGCAGATTCTACAAAAAGAGTGTTTCAAAACTACTCTGTCAAAAGAAAAGTTCAAGTCTGTGAGTTGAATGCACACATCACAAAGAAGTTTCTGAGAATGCTTCTGTCTAGTTTTTTTTTTTTTTTTTTGGAATGATAAACATTTTAATTTGAAAAGCAGGCATCTCTGCTGTTAAGCTTTCTTTTGATGGGTGGGGAGTGGGGGGCGTTGGAATTTATTTTTTTTGTTATTATACTTTAAGTTTTAGGGTACATCTTCACAATGTGCAGGTTAGTTACATATGTATACATGTGCCATGCTGGTGTGCTGCACCCACTAACTCGTCCTCTAGCATTAGGTATATCTCCCAATGCCATCCTTCCCCCCTCCCCCCACCCCACAACAGTCCCCAGAGTGTGATGTTCCACTTCCTGTGTCTATGTGTTCTCATTGTTCAATTCCCCCCTATGAGTGAGAATATGCCATGTTTGATTTTTTGTTCTTGCGATAGTTTACTGAGAATGATGATTTCCAATTTCATCGATGTCCCTACAAAGGATATGAACTCTTCTTTTTTTATGGCTGCATAGTATTCCATGGTGTATATGTGCCATATTTTCTTTTTTTTAAAGTTTTTTTCCTTTATTATTATACTTTAAGTTTTAGGGTACATGTGCACATTGTGCAGGTTAGTTACATACATATACATGTGCCATGTTGGTGCGCTGCACCCACTAACTTGTCATCTAGCATTCGGTATATCTCCCAATGCTATCCCTCCCCCCTCCCCCCACCCCACCACAGTCCCCAGAGTGTGATGTTCCCCTTCCTGTGTCCATGTGATCTCATTGTTCAATTCCCACCTATGAGTGAGAATATGCGGTGTTTGGCTTTTTGTTCTTGTGATAGTTTACTGAGAATGATGATTTCCAATTTCATCCATGTCCCTACAAACGACATGAACTCATCATTTTTATGGCTGCATAGTATTCCATGGTGTATATGTGCCACATTTTCTTAATCCAGTCTATCATAGTTGGACATTTGGGTTGGTTCCAAGTCTTTGCTATTGTGAATAGTGCCACAATAAACATACATGTGCATGTGTCTTTATAGCAGCATGATTTATAGTCTTTTGGGTATATACCCAGTAATGGGATGGCTGGGTCAAATGGTATTTCTAGTTCTAGATCCCTGAGGAATCCCCACACTGACTTCCACAATGGTTGAACTAGTTTACAGTCCCACCAACAGTGTAAAAGTGTTCCTATTTCTCCACATCCTCTCCAGCACCTGTTGTTTCCTGACTTTTTAATGATTGCCATTCTAACTGGTGTGGGATGGTATCTCATTGTGGTTTTGATTTGCATTTCTCTGATGGCCAGTGAGGGTGAGCATTTTTTCATGTGTTTTTTGGCAGCATAAATGTCTTCTTTTGAGAAGTGTCAGTTCATGTCCTTTGCCCACTTTTTGATGGGGTTGTTTGTTTTTTTCTTGTAAATTTGTTTGAGTTCATCGTAGATTCTGGATATTAGCTCTTTGTCAGATGAGTAGGTTGTGACAATTTTCTCCCATTTTGTAGTTTGCCTGTTCATTCTGATGGTAATTTCTTTTGCAGTGCAGGAGCTCTTTAGTTTAGTTAGTTCCCATTTGTCAATTTTGGCTTTTATTGGCACTGCTTTTGGTGTTTTAGACATGAAGCCCTTGCCCATGCCTATGTCCTGAATGGTAATGCCTAGGTTTTCTTCTAGGGTTTTCATGGTTTTACGTCTAATGTTTAAGTCTTTAATCCATCTTGAATTGATTTTTGTATAAGGTATAAGGAAGGGATGCAGTTTCAGCTTTCTACATGAGGCTAGCCAGTTTTCTCAGCACCATTTATTAAATAGGGAATCCTTTCCCTATTACTTGTTTTTCTCAGGTTTGTCAAAGATCAGATAGTTGTAGATATGTGGCGTTATTTCTGAGGGCTCTGTTCTGTTCCATTGATCTATATCTCTGTTTTGGTACCAGTACCATGCTGTTTTGGTTACTGTACCCTTGTAGTATAGTTTGAAGTCAGGTAGTGTGATGCCTCCAGCTTTGTTCTTTAGGCCTAGGATTGTCTGGTGATGTGGGCTATTTTTTGATTCCTATGAACTTTAAAGTAGTTTTTTCCAATTCTATGAAGAAAGTGATTGGTAGCTTAATGGGGATGGCATTGAATCTGTAAATTACCTTTGGCAGTATGGTCATTTTCACGATATTGATTCTTCCTACCCATGAGCATGGAATGTTCTTCCATTTGTTTGTATCCTCTTTTATTTCCTTGACCAGTGGTTTGTAGTTCTCCTTGAAGAGATCTTTCACGTCCCTTGTAAGTTGGATTCCTAGGTATTTTATTCTCTTGGAAAGAACTGTGAATGGGAGTTCACTCATGATTTGGCTCTCTGTTTGTCTGTTGTTGGTGTATAAGAATGCTTGTGATTTTTGTACGTTGATTTTGTATCCTGAGACTTTGCTGAAGTTGCTTATCAGCTTAAGGAGATTTTGGGCTGAGACAATGGGGTTTTCTAGATATATAGTCATGTCATCTGCAAACAGGGACAATTTGACTTCCTCTTTTTCTAATTGAATACCCTTTATTTCATTCTCCTGCTTAATCGCCCTGGCCAGAACTTCCAACACCATGTTGAATAGGAGTGGTGAGAGAGGGCATCCCTGTCTTGTGCCAGTTTTCAAAGGGAATGCTTCCAGTTTTTGCCCATTCAGTATGATATTGGCTGTGGGTTTCTCATAGATAGCTCTTACTATTTTGAAATGCATCCCATCAATACCTAATTTATTGAGAGTTTTTAGCATGAAGGATTGTTGCATTTTGTCAAATGCCTTTTCTGCGTCTATTGAGATAATCATGAGTTTTTTTTCTTTGGTTCTGTTTATATGCTGTATTACATTTATTGATTTGCATATATTGAACCAGCCTTGCATCCCAGGGATGAAGCCCACTTCATCATGGTGGATAAGCTTTTTGATGTGCTGCTGGATTCGGTTTGCCAGTATTTTATTGAGGATTTTTGCATCAATGTTCATCATGGATATTGGTCTAAAATTCTCTTTTTTGGTTGTGTCTCTGCCCGGCTTTGGAATCAGAATGATGCTGGCCTCATAAAATGAGTTAGGGAGGATTCCCTCTTTTTCTATTGATTGGAATAGTTTCAGAAGGAATGGTACCAGTTCCTCCTTGTACCTCTGGTAGAATTCGGCTGTGAATCCATCTGGTCCTGGACTCTTTTTGGTTGGTAAGCTATTGATTATTGCCACAATTTCAGATCCTGTTATTGGTCTATTCAGAGATTCAACTTCTTCCTGGTTTAGTCTTGGGAGAGTGTATGTGTCGAGGAATTTATCCATTTCATCTAGATTTTCCAGTTTATTTGCATAGAGGTGTGTGTAGTATTCTCTGATGGTAGTTCGTATTTCTGTGGAATCAGTGGTGATATCCCCTTTATCATTTTTTTATTGCATCTATTTGATTCTTCTCTCTTTTTTTCTTTTTAGTCTTGCTAGTCGTTTATCAATTTTGTTGACCCTTTCAAAAAACCAGCTCCTGGATTCATTAATTTTTTGAAGGGTTTTTTGTGTCTCCTTTTCCTTCAGTTCTGCTCTGATTTTAGTTATTTCTTGCCTTCTGCTAGCTTTTGAATGTGTTTGCTCTTGCTTTTTTAGTTCTTTTAATTGTGATGTTAGGGTGTCAATTTTGGATCTTTCCTGCTTTCTCTTGTGGCCATTTAGTGCTGTAAAGTTCCCTCTACCCGCTGCTTTGAATGAGTCCCAGAGATTCTGGTATGTTGTGTCTTTGTTCTCATTGGTTTCAAAGAACATCTTTATTTCTGCCTTCATTTCGTTATGTACCCAGTAGTCATTCAGGAGCTGGTTGTTCAGTTTCCATGTAGTTGAGTGGTTTTGAGTGAGATTCTTAACGCTGAGTTCTAGTTTGATTGCACTGTGGTCTGAGAGAGAGTTTGTTATAATTTCTGTTCTTTTACATTTACTGAGGAGAGCTTTACTTCCAAGTATGTGGTACATTTTGAAATAGGTGTGGTGTGTTGCTGAAAAAAATGTATATTCTGTTGATATGGGATGGAAAGTTCTGTAGATGTCTATTAAGTCCGCTTGGTGCAGAGCTGAGTTGAATTCCTTGGTATCCTTGTTGACTTTCTGTTTCGTTGATCTGTCTAATGTTGACAGTGGGGTGTTAAAGTCTCCCATTTTTAATGTGTGGGAGTCTAAGTCTCTTTGTAGGTCACTCAGGACTTGCTTTGTGAATCTGGGTGCTCCTGTATTGGTTGCATATATATTTAGGATAGTTAGCTCTTCTTGTTGAATTGATCCCTTTACCATTATGTAATGGCCTTCTTTGTCTCTTTTTATCTTTGTTGGTTTAAAGTCTGTTTTATCAGAGACTAGCATTGCAACTCCTGCCTTTTTTGTTTTCCATTTGCTTGGTAAATATTCCTCCATCCTTTTATTTTGAGCCTATGTGTGTCTCTGCACGTGAGATGGGTTTCCTGAACGCAGCCCACTGATGGGTCTTGATTCTTTATCCAATATGCCAGTCTGTGTCTTTTAATTGGAGCATTTAGTTCATTTACATTTAAAGTTAATATTGTTATGTGTGAATCTGATTCTGTCATTATGATGTTACCTGGTTATCTTGCTCGTTAATTGATGCAGTTTCTTCCTAGTCTCGATGGTCTTTACATTTTGGCATGATTTTGCAGTGGGTGGTACCCGTTGTTCCTTTCCATGTTTAGTGCTTCCTTCTGGAGCTCTTTTAGGGCAGGCCTGGTGGTGACAAAATCTCTCAGCATTTGCTTGTCTGTGAAGTATTTTATTTCTCCTTTACTTAGGAAGCGTAGTTTGGCTGGATATGAAATTCTGGGTTGAAAATTCTTTTCTTTAAGAATGTTGAATATTGGCCCCCACTCTCTTCTGGCTTGTGGGGTTTCTGCCAAGAGATCCGCTGTTAGTCTGATGGGCTTCCCTTTGAGGGTAACCCGACCTTTCTCTCTGGCTGCCCTTAACATTTTTTTCCTTCATTTCAACTTTGCGGAATCTGACAATTATGTGTCTTGGAGTTGCTCTTCTCAAGTATCTTTGTGGCGTTCTCTGTATTTCCTGAATCTGAATGTTGGCCTGCCTTGTTAGATTGGGAAAGTTCTCCTGGATAATATCCTACAGAGTGTTCCAACTTGGTTCCATTCTCCCCATCATTTTCAGATACACCAAACAGATGTAGATTTGGTCTTTTCACATAGTCCCATATTTCCTGGAGGATTTGCTCATTTCTTTTTATTCTTTTTTCTCTAAACTTCCCTTCTCCCTTCATTTCATTCATTTCATCTTCCATCGCTGATACCCTTTCTTCCAGTTGATTGCATTGGCTCCTGAGGCTTCTGCATTCTTCACGTAGTTCTCGGGCCTTGGTTTTCAGCTCCATGAGCTCCCTTAAGCACTTCTCTGTATTGGTTATTCTAGTTATACATTCTTCTAAATTTTTTTCAAAGTTTTCAACTTCTTTGCCTTTGATTTGAATGTCCTCCCATAGCTCTGAGTAATTTGATCGTCTGAAGGCTTCTTCTCTCACCTCGTGAAAGTCATTTTCCATCCAGCTGTGTTCCATTGCTGGTAAGGAACTGTGTTCCTTTGGAGGAGGAGAGGTGCTCTGCTTTTTAGAGTTTCCAGTTTTTCTGCTCTTTTTTTTCCCCATCTTTGTGGTTTTATCTACTTTTGATCGTTGAGGATGGTGATGTACAGATGGGTTTTTGGTGTGGATGTCCTTTCTGTTTGCTAGTTTTCCTTCTAACAGACAGGACCCTAAGCTTCAGGTCTGTTGCAGTACCCGGCTGTGTGAGGTGTCAGTCTGCCCCTGCTGGGGGGTGCCTCCTAGTTAGACTGCTTGGTGGTCAGTGGTCAGGGACCCACTTGAGGAGGCTGTCTTCTCATTCTCACACCTCCAGCTGCGTGCTGTGAGAACCACTGCTCTCTTCAAAGCTGTCAGACAGGGATATTTAAGTCTGCAGAAGTTACTGCTGTCTTTTTGATTGTCTGTGCCCTGCCCCAGAGGTGGAGTCTACAGAGGCAGACACGCCTCCTTGAGGTGTGGTGGGCTCCACCCTCTTCGAGCTTCCCAGCTGCTTTGTTTATCTAAGGAAGCCTGGGCAATGGCGGGTGCCCATCTCCCAGCCTTGCTGTTGCCCTGCAGTTTGACATCAGACTGCTGTGCCAGCAATCAGCAAGACTCCGTGGGCGTAGGACCCTCTGAGCCAGGTGTGAGATATAATCTCCTGGTGCACCATTTTTTAAGCCCATCAGAAAAGCACAGTATTCTGGTGGGAGTGACCCGATTTTCCAAGTGCCGTCTGTCACACATTTCTTTGACTAGGAAAGGTAACTCCCTGACCCCTTGTACTTCCCGAGTGAGGCAATGTCTTGCCCTGATTCGGCTCACACAGGGTGCATGCACCCACTGACCTGCGCCCACTGTCTGGCACTCCCTAGTGAGATGAACAAAGTACCTCAGATGAAAATGCAGAAATCACCCGACTTCTGCATCGCTCATGCTGGGAGCAGTACACTGGAGCTGTTCCTATTTGGCAAACTTGGCTCCTTCCCCCAGGTGCTTCTGACAAGTATTTATGGGAAGATATTCCCATTTCCAACGAAGGCCTCAAAGCAGTCCAAATATCAACTTGCAGATTCTACCAAAAATGTGTTTCAATACTGGGCTATAAAAAGGTAAGTTCAACTTCATGAGTTCAATGAAAACATCACAAAGAAGTTTCTGAGAATGCTTTTGTCTAGTTTTTAAGTGAAGATATATCATTTCCACCATAGGCCTCAAAGCTCTCCAAATGTCCAGTTGCAGATTCCACAAAAAGAGTGTCTCAAAACGGCTCTATCAAAAGAAAGGTTCAGTTCTGTGAGTTGAATGCACACATCACAAAGACGTTTCTGAGAATGCTTCTGTCTAGTTTTTATGTGAAGATATTCCCGTTTCCAACGAAGGCCTCAAAGCAGTAAAAATATCCATATGCAGATATTACGAAAAGAGTGTTTCAAAACTGCTCTATGAAAAGGTATGTTGAACTCTGTGAGTTGAATGCAAACATAACAAAGAAGTTTCTGACAATGCTTCTGTCTGGTTTTTATGTGAAGATATTTCCTTTTCCAACATAGACCTCAAAGGTCTCCAAATGTCGACTTGCAGATTCTACAAAGAGAGTGTTTCAATCTGCTCTATCAAAAGAAATGTTCAACTCAGTGAGTTGAATGGACACATCACAAAGAAGTTTCTGAGAATGTTTCTGTCTACTTTTTATGTGAAGATATTCCCGTTTCCAAGGAAGGCCTAAAAGCAGTCCAAATATCCAATTGCAGAGCCTATGAAAAGAGTGTTTCAAAACTGCTCCATTAAAAGGTATGTTCAACTCTGTGAGTTCAATGCAAATACCAGAAAGCAGTTTCTGAGAATGCTTCTGTCTGGTTTTTATGTGAAGATATTCCTTGTCCACGATAGGCCTCAAAACTTTCCAAATGTCCACATGCAGATTCTACAAAAAGAGTGTTTCTAAACTGCTCTATGAAGAGAAAGGTTCAACTCTGTGAGTTGAATGCACACATCAGAAAGAAGTTTCTGAGAATGCTTTTGTCTAGTTTTTATGTGAAGATATTCCCGTTTCCAACGAAGGCCTCAAAGCAGTCAAAATAGCCACTGACAGATTTTACGAAAAGAGTGTTTCAAAACTGCTCTATAAAAAGGTATGTTCAACTCTGTGAGTTGAATGCAAACATCCCAAAGAAGTTTCTGAGAATGCTTCGGTCCGGTTTTTATGTGAAGATATTTCCTTTTCCACCATAGGCCTGAAAGCTTTCCAAATGTTCACTTGCAGATTCTACAAAAAGAGAGTTTCAAAATGGCTGTATCAAAATAAAGGTTCAACCCTGTGAGTTGAATGCACACATCACAAAGAAGTTTCTGAGAATGCTTCTGTCTAGTTTTTATGTGAAGATATTCCCGTTTCCAAGGAAGGCTTCAAAGCAGTCGAAATATCTACTTGCAGATTTTACGAAAAGAGGGTTTCAAAACTGCTCTAAGAAAAGGTATGTTCAACTCTCTGAGTTGAATGCAAACACCACAAATAAGTTTCTGGGAATGCTTCTGTCTACTTTTTATGTGAAGATACTTCCTTTTCCTCCATAGGCTCAAAGCTCTCCAAATATCCACTTGCAGATTCTACAAAATGACTGTTTCAAAACTGCTCTATCAGAAGAAAGGTTCAACACTGCGAGTTGAATGCACACATCAAAAAGAAGTTTCTGAGGATGATTCTGTCTAGTTTTTATGTGAAGATATTCCTGATTCCAAGGAAGGCCTCAAATCAGTACAAATATCCACTTGCAGATTCTACGAAAAGTGTTTCAAAAATGCTCCATGAAAAGGTGTGTTCAACTCTGTGAGTTGAATGCAAACATCACAAAGAAGTTTCTGAGAATGCTTCTATCTGGTTTTTATGTGAAGATATTCCTTTTCCACCATAGGCCTCTAAGCTCTCCCAATGATCACTTGCAAACTTTATGAAAAGTGTGTTTCAAAACTGATCTAAGAAAAGGTATGTTCAACTTTGTGTGTTGAATGCAAGCATCACAAAGAAGTTTCAGAGAATGCTTCTGTCTATTTTTTATGTGAAGATATTTCCTTTTCCACCATAGGCCTCAAAGATCTGAAATGTCCACTTGAACATTCTTCAAAAAGAGTGTTTCCAAACTGCTCTATCAAAAGAAAGGTTCAACTGAGTCAGTTGAATGCCCGCATCATGAAGGAGTTTCTGAGAATTCTTCTGTCTGGTTTTTATGTGAAGATATTCCCATTTCCAATGAAGGCCTTCAAAGCAGTCCAAATATCCACTTGCAGATTCTACGAAAAGAGTGTTTCGAAACTGCTCTATAAACAGGTATGTTGAACTCTGTGAGTTGAATGCAAGCATCACAAAAAACTTTCTGAGAATGCTTCTGTCTAGTTTTTATGTGAAGATATTTCCTTTTCCACCATAGGCCTCAAAGCTATCCAAATGTCCACTTGCAGATTCTACAAAAGAGTGTA
Organism: Pan troglodytes; assembly: GCF_028858775.2. Classification (NCBI taxonomy): domain Eukaryota; kingdom Metazoa; phylum Chordata; class Mammalia; order Primates; family Hominidae; genus Pan; species Pan troglodytes. Next base: position 35,236,378 of record NC_072419.2, read on the forward strand.
TCAAAACAGCTCTATCAAAACAAAGGTTCAACTCTGATAGCTGAATGCACACATCAGAAAGAAGTTTATGAGAATGCTTCTATCTTCTTTTTATGTGAAGATATTCTTGTTTCCAACGAAGGCCTCAAACAGTCCAAATATCCACTTGCAGATTCTACGAAAAGAGTGTTTCAAAACTGCTCTATAAAAAAGCTATGTTCAACTCTGTGAGTTGCTTGCAAACATCACAAAGAAGTTTCTGAGAATGCTTCTCTCCAGTTTTTATGTGAAGATAATTCCTTTTCCAACATGGGCCTCAAAGTTCTCGAAATGTCCACTTGCAGATTCTAAAAAGAGAGTGTTTCAAAACTGCTCTATCAAAGAAAGGTTCAACTCTGTGAGTTGAATGTACACATCACAAAGAATTTTCTGAGAATGCTTCTGTCTACTTTCTATGTGAAAATATTCCCTTTTCCAATGAAGGCCTCAAAGGAGTCCTAATTTCCTCTTGCAGATTCTACGAAAAGAGTGTTTCAAAACCGCTCTAAGAAAAGGTATGTTCAAAACTGTGAGTTGAATGCAAACATCATAAAGAAGTTTCTGAGAATACTTCTGTCTAAATTTTATGTGAAGGTATTTCCTTTTCCACCATGGGCCTCAATGCTCTCCGAATGTCGGCTTGCAGATTCTACAAAAAGTGTTTCAAAACTGCTCTATCAAAATAAAGATTCAAGTTTGTGAGTTGAATGCACACATCAAAAAGAGGTTTCTGAGAATCCTTCTGTTTAGTTTTTATGTGAAGATATTCATGTTTCCAACGAAGGCCTCAAAGCGCTCCAAATATCCACTTGTAGATTCTATGAAAAGAATGTTTCAAAAGTTCTCTATGAAAAAGGTTTGTCCAACTCTGTGAGTTGAATGCAAACATCACAAAGAAGTTTCTGAGAATGCTTCTGTCCAGTTTTTATGTGAAGATATTCCTTTTTACACAATATCCCTCAAAGCTCTCCAAATGTCGACTTGCAGATTCTACAAAAAGAGTGTTTCAAACTGCTCTATCAAAAGAAAAGTTCAACTCTGTCAGTTGAATGGACCCATCAAAAATAAGTTTCTGAAAATGCTTCTGTCTAGCTTTTATGTGAAGATATGCCCATTTCCAAGGAAGGGTTCAAATCAGTACCAATATACTCTTGCAGATTCTACGAACAGAGTGTTTCAAAACTGCTCCATGAAAAGGTATGCTCAACACGGTGAGTTGAATGCAAACATCACAAAGATGTTTCTGAGAATGCTTCTGTCTGGTTTTTATGTGAAGATATTCCTTTTCCACCATAGGCCTCAAAGCTCTCTAAATGTTCATTTGCAGTTCCTACAAAAAGAGTGTTTCAAAACTACTCTATGAACAGGTATATTCAACTCTTTGACTTGAATGCAGACATCACAAAGACGTTTGTGAGAATGCTTCTGTCTAGTTTTTATGTGAAGATATTTCCTTTTGCAACATTGGACTCAAAGCTCTCCCAATGTCCACTTGCAGATTTTGCAAAAAGTGTGTTTTAAAACTGCTCTAAGAAAAGGTGTGTTCACCTCTGTGAGTTGAATGCAAACATCACAAATAAGTTTCTGAGAATTCTTCGGTCTAGTATTTTTGTGAAGATATTCCCGTTTGCAACGAAGGCATCAAAGAAGTACAAATATCCACCTGTAGATTCTACGAAAAGAGTGTTTCAAAACTGCTCTATCAAGAGGTATGTTCAACTCTTTGAGTTGAATGCACACATCACAAAGTAGTTTCTGAGAATGTTTCTGTCTAATTTTTATATTAAAATGTTTCCTTTTCTACCATAGGCCTAAAAGCGCACCAAATATCCACTTGCAGATTCTACAAAAAGAGTGTTTCAAAACTGATCTATGCACAGTTATGTTCAAATCTGTGAGTTGAATCCTAACATAACAAAGAAGTTTCTGAGAATTCTTTTGTCTACTTTTTATGTGAAGATATTTCTTTTTCCACTGTAGGCCTCAAAGCTCTCCAAATGTCCAATTGCAGATTCTACGAAAAGAGAGTTTCAAAACTGCTCCATGAAAAGCTATGTTTAATTCTGTGAGTTGAATGCAAACATCACAAAGAAGTTTCTGAGAATGCTTCCGTCTGGTTTTTATGCGAAGATAATTTCTTTTCCACCAGAGGCCTCAAAACTCTCCAAATGTCCACTTGCAGATTCTACAAAGAGTGTTTCAAAACTGCTCTATGAATAGAAAGATGTACGTCTGTGAGTTGAATGCACACACCACTTAGAAGTTTCTGAGAATGCTTCTGTCTAGTTTTATTGTGACGATATTCCCGTTTCCAACGAAGGCCTCAAAGCAGTCCAAATATCCTCTTGCAGATTCTACGAAAGAGTTTTTCAAAACTGCTCTATGAACAGGTATGTTCAACTCTGTGAGTTGAATGCAAACATCACAAAGACGTTTCTGAGAATGCTTCTGACTAGTTTATTTGTGAAGATATTTCTTTTCCAACGTAGGCCTCAAAGGTCTCAAAATGTCCACTTGCAGATTCTTCAAAAAGAGTGTCTCAAAACAGCTCTATCAAAAGAAAGCTTAAAGTCTGTGAGTTGAATGCACACATCACAGAATGTTTCTGAGAATGCTTCTGTCTAGTTTTTACGGGAAGATATTCCCATTTCCAGTGAGTGTCTTAAAGCAGTCAAAATATCCACTTGCAGATTCTACGAAAAGTGTGTTTCAAAACTGGTCTTTTAAAAGGTATGTTCAACTCTGTGAGTTGTATGCAAACATCACAAGGAAGTTTCTGAGAATGCTTCCATCTAGTTTTTATGTGAAGATGTTTCCTTTACGACCATAGGCCTCAAAGCTCTCCAAATGTCCCCTTGCAGAATCTACATAGAGAGAGTTTCAAAACTTGTATATTAAAAGAAATGTTCAACTCTGTGAGTAGAACGCACACATCAGAAAGAAGTTTCTGAGAATGTTTCTGCCTAGTTTTTTGTGAAGATATTCCTGTTTCGAACGAAGGCCCCAAAGCATTCCAAATATTCACTTGCAGATTCTTCAAAAGAGTTTTTCAAAACTACTCTATGAACAGGTATGTTCAACTCTGTTAGTTGAATGCAAACATCACAAAGACGTTTCTGAGAATGCTTCTGACTAGTTTTTTTTGTTTAGATATTTCCTTTTCCACCGTAGGCCTCAAAGGTCTCAAAATGTCCACTTGCAGATTCTTCAAAAAGACTGTCTCAAGACTGCTCTATCAAAAGAAAGCTTAAAGACTGTGAGTTGAATGCACACATCACAAGATGTTTCTGAGAATGCTTCTGTCTAGTTTTAATGGGAAGATATTCCCATTTCCAATGAGTGCCTTAAAGCAGTCAAAATATCCACTTGCAGATCCTACGAAAAGAGTGTTTAAAAACTGCTCTATGAAAAGGTATGTTCAACTCTGTGAGTTGCATGCAAACATCACAAAGAAGTTTCTGAGAACGCTTCCGTCTGGTTTTTATGTGAAATAATTCCTTTACCACCATAGACCTCAAAGCTCTCCAAATGTCCACTTGCAGATTCTACAAAAAGAGTGTTTCAAAACAGCTCTATCAAAAGTAAGGTGTAAGTCTGTGAGTTGAATGCACACACCACAAAAATGTTTCTGAGAATGCTTCTGTCTATTTTTTATGTGAAGATCTTCCCGTTTCCAACGAAGGCCTCAAAGCAGTCCAAATATCCACTTGCAGATTCTATGAAGGAGTGTTTCAAAACAGCTATATGAAAAGCTAAGTTCAACTCTGTGAGTTGAATGCAAACATCACAAAGAAGTTTCTGAGAATGCTTCTGACGAGTTTTCTTGTGAAGATATTTCCTTTTCCACCGTAGGCCTAAAAGCACTCCAAATCTCCACTTGCAGATTCTACGAAAAGAGTGTTTAAAAACTGCTCTATGAACAGCTATGTTCAACACTGTGACTTGAATGCAAACATCACAAAGAAGTTTCGGAGAATCCGTCTGTCTAGTTTTTATGTGAATATATATCCTTTTGTACCATAGGCCTCAAAGCTCTCCAAATGTCTACTTGCAGATTCGACAAAAAGAGTGTTTCAAAACTGCTCTATCAAAAGAAAGTTTCAAGTCTGTGAGTTGAATGCACACATCACAAGGAAGTTTCTGAGAATGCTTCTGTCTAGCTTTTATGGGAAGATATTCCCATTTCCAACGAAGGCCTCAAAGCAGGCCACATATCCACTTGCAGATTCTATGAAAACAGAGTTTCATATCTGATATATGAAAAGGTATGCTCAACTCTGTGAGTTCAATGCAAACATCACAAGAAGTTTCTGAGAATGCTTCTGTCTGGTTTTTATGTGAAGATATTTCCTTTTCCAACATAGGCCTAAAAGCTTTCCAAATGTCCACTTGCAGATTTTACAAAGAGAGTGTTTCAAAACTGCTCCAGCAAAAGAAAGGTTCCACTCTGTGAGTTAAATGCACACATCACAAAGAAGTTTCTGAGAACGATTCTGTCTAGTTTTTATGTGAAGATATTCCCGTTTCCAACGAAGGCCTCAAAGCAGTCCAAATATCCATTTGCAGATTCTACCAAAAAAGAGCGTATCAAAATTGCTCTATGAAAAGGTATTTTCAACTCCGTGAGTTGAATGCAAACATCACAAAGAAGTTTTTGGGGATTCTTCTGTCTGGATTTTATGTGAAGGTATTTCCTTTTCCACCATAGCAATCAAACTTTCCAAATGTCTACTTGCAGATTCTTCGATAAGAGTGTTTCAAAACTGCTCCCTGAAAAGGTATGTTGAACTCTATGTGTTGAATGCAAACATAACAGAGAAGTTTCTGAGAATGCTTCTCTTAGTTTTTATGTGAAGATATTTCGTTTTCCACCATAGGCCTCAAAGCTCCCCAAATGTCCAGTTGCAGATTCTTCAAAAAGTGTGTTTCAAAACTGCTCTATGAAAAGAAAGGTTCAACTCTGTGAGTTGCATGCACACATCAAGATGAAGTTTCTGAAAATGTTTCTGTCTAGTATTTATGTGAAGAAATTTCCTTTTCCACCATAGACCTCAAATCTCTCCGAATGTCCACTTGCAGATTCGACAAAAGAGAGTTTCAAAGCTACTCTATCGAAAGAAAGGTTCAGGTCTGTGAGTTGAATGCACACATCACAATGAAGTTTCTGGTAATGCTTCTGTCTAGTTTTAATGGGAAGATATTCCCATTTCCAACGAAGGCCTCAAAGCATTCCAAATATCCACTTGCAGATTCTACGAAAAGAGTGTTTCAAAACTGATCTATTCAAAAGTATGTTCAACTCTGTGAGTTGAATGCAAACATCACAAAGAAGTTTCTGAAAATGCTTCTGTCTGCTTTTTATGTAAAGATATTTCCTTTTCCACCATAAGCCTAATAGCTTTCCAAATGTCCACTTGCAGATTTTACAAAAGAGTGTTTCAAAACTGCACTATGAAAAGAAAGGTTCAATTCTGTGAGTTGAAAGCACACATCACAAAGAAGTTTCTGGGAAAGATTCTGTCTAATTTTTATGTGAAGATATTCCCGTTTCCAACGAAGGCCTCAAAGCAGTCCAAATGTCCACTGGCAGATTCTACGAAAAAAGTGTTTCAAAACTGCTCTTAGAAAAGGTATGTTCAACTCGTTGAGTTGAATGCAAACATCATAAAGTAGATTCTGAGAATGCTTCTGTCTGGTTTTTATGTTAAGATATTTCCTTTTCCACCATAGGCCTCAAAGCTCTCCAAATGTTCACTTGCAGATTCTTCAAAAAGAGTGTTTCAAAACTGCTCTATCAAAAGAAAAGTTCAAGTCTGTGAGTTCAGTGCACACATCATGAAGTAGTTTCTGAGAATGCTTCTGTCTAGTTTTTATGTGAGGATATTCCCATTTCCAATGACGGCCTCAAAGCAGTCCAAATATCTACTTGCATATTTTAGGAAAAGATTGTTTCAGAACTCCTCTATGCACAGGTATGTTCAACCCTGTGAGGTGAATGCAAACATCACTAAGTAGTTTCTGAGAATGCTTCTGACTGGTTTTTATGTGAAGATATTTTCTTTTCCACCATTGGCCGTAAAGCTCTCCTAATGTCCACTTCCAGATTCTACAAAAGGCGTGTTTCAAAACTGTCGTATCAAAAGAAAGGTTCAACTCTGTGAGTTGAATGCACACATCAAATAGAAGTTTCTGAGAACGCCATTGTCTAATTTTTATGTGAAGATATTCCCGTTTCCATCGAAGGCCTCAAAGCAGTCCAAATATCCTCTTGCATATTCTACGAAAAGAGTACTCCAAAGCTGCTCTAAGAAACGTTATGGGGAGGAGGAGCCAAGATGGCCGAATAGGAACAGCTCCGTTCTACAGCTCCAAGCGTGAGCAACGCAGAAGATGGTTGATTTCTGAATTTCCCTCCGAGGTACGTGTTCATCTCACTAGGGAGTGCCAGTCAGTGCACGCAGGTCAGTGAGTGCACGCACCGTGCGTGAGCCGATGCAAGGCGAGGCATTGCCTCATTCGGGAAGTGCAAGGTGTCAGGGAGTTCCCTTTCCTAGTCAAAGAAAGGGATGAGAGACAGCACCTGGAAAATCGGGTCACTCCCACCCTAATACTGCACTATTCTGACGGGCTTAAAAAACCATGCACCAGGAGATTGTATCCCGCACCTGGCACAGAGGGTCCTACCCCCACGGATCTCACTGATTGCTAGCACCCTAGTCTGAGATCAAACTGCAAGGCGGCAGCGAGGCTGGGGGAAGGGCGCCCGCCATTGCCCAGGCTTGCTTAGGTAAACAAAGCAGCCGGGAAGCTCGAAGAGGGTGGAGCCCATCGCAGCTCAAGGAGGCCTGCCTGCCTCTGTAGGCTCCACCTCTGGGGTCACGGCACAGACAAACAAAAAGACAGCAGTAACCTCTGCAGACTTAAATGTCCCTGTCTGACAGCTTTGAAGAGAGCAGTGGTTCTCCCAGCATGCAGCTGGAGATCTGAGAACTGGCAGACTGCCTCCTCAAGTGGGTCCCTGACCCCTGACACACGAGCCTCCTAATTGGGTGGCACCCCCCAGCAGGGGCAGACTGACACCTCACACGACCAGGTACTCCAACAGACCTGCAGCTGAGGGTCCTGTCTGTTAGAAGGAAAACTAACAAACAGAAAGGACATCCACACCAAAAACCCATCTGTACATCACCATCATCAAAGACCAAAAGTAGATAAAACCACAAAGATGGGGGAAAAAAAGAGCAGAAAAACTGGAAACTCTAAAAAGCAGAGCACCTCTCCTCCTCCAAAGGAACGCAGTTCCTCACCAGCAACAGAACAAAGCTGGACAGAGAATGACTTTGACGAGCTGAGAGAAGAAGGCTTCAGATGATCAAATTACTCAGAGCTATGGGAGGACATTCAAACCAAAGGCAAAGAAGTTGAAAACTTTGGAAAAATTTAGAAGAATCTATAACTAGAATAACCAATACAGAGAAGTGCTTAAAGGAGCTGATGGAGATGAAAACCAAGGCTTGAGAACTACGTGAAGAATGCAGAGGCCTCAGGAGCCGAAGCAATCAACTGGAAGAAGGGGTATCAGCGATGGAAGATGAAATGAATGAAATGAAGGGAGAAGGGAAGTTTAGAGAAAAAAGAATAAAAAGAAACGAGCAAAGCCTCCAAGAAATATGAGACTATGTGAAGAGACCAAATCTACGTCTGATTGGTGTATCTGAAAGTGACGGGGAGAATGGAATCAAGTTGGAAAACACTCTGCAGGATATTATCCAGGAGAACTTCCCCAATCTAACAAGGCAGACCAACATTCAGATTCAGGAAATACAGAGAACGCCACAAAGATACTCGAGAAGAGCAATTCCAAGACACATTATTGTCAGGTTCACCAAAGGTGAAATGGAAGAAAAAATGTTAAGGGCAGCCAGAGAGAAAGGTCGGGTTACCCTCAAAGGGAAGCCCATCAGACTAACAGCGGATCTCTTGGCAGAAACCCCACAAGCCAGAAGAGAGTGGGGGCCAATATTCAACATTCTTAAAGAAAAGAATTTTCAACCCAGAATTTCATATCCAGCCAAACTAAGCTTCCTAAGTGAAGGATAAATAAAATACTTTATAGACAAGCAAATGCTGAGAGATTTTGTCACCACCAGGCCTGTCCTAAAACAGCTCCAGAAGGAAGCGCTAAACATGGAAAGGAACAACCAGTACCAGCCACTGCAAAATCATGCCAAAATGTAAAGACCATTGAGACTAGGAAGAAACTGCATCAACTAATGAGCAAAATAACCAGCTAACATCATAATGACAGGATCAGATTCACACATAACAATATTAACTTTAAATGTAAATGGACTAAGTGCTCCAATTAAAAGACACAGACTGGCAAATTGGATAAAGAGTCAAGACCCATCAGTGTGCTGTATTCAGGAAACCCAACTCACGTGCAGAGACACACATAGGCTCAAAATGAGAGGATGGAGGAAGATCTACCAAGAAAATGGAAAACAAAAAAAGGCAGAGGTTGCAATCCTAGTCTCTGATAAAACAGACTTTAAATCAGCAAAGATCAAAAGAGACAAAGAAGGCCATTACATAATGGTAAAGGGATCAATTCAACAAGAAGAGCTAACTATCCTAAATATATATGCACCCTATACAGGAGCACCCAGATTCATAAAGCAAGTCCTGAGTGACCTACAAAGAGACTTAGACTCCCATATATTAATAATGGGAGAATATAACAACCCACCATCAACATTAGACAGATCAACTAGACAGAAAGTCAACAAGGATACCCAGGAATTGAACTCAGCTCTGCACCAAGCAGACCTAATAGACATCTGCAGAACTCACCACCCCAAATCAACAGAATATACATTTTTTTCAGCACCACACCACACCTATTACAAAATTGACCACATACTTGGAAGTAAAGCTCTCCTCAGCAAATGTAAAATAATCGAAATTATAACAAACTATCTCTCAGACCACAGTACAATCAAACTAGAACTCAGGATTAAGAATCTCACTCAAAACGCTCAACTACATGGAAACTGAACAACCGGCTCCTGAATGACTACTGGGTACATAACGAAATGAAGGCAGAAATAAAGAAGTTATTTGAAACCAATGAGAACAAAGACACACATACCAGAATCTCTGGGATTCAATCAAATCAGTGTGTAGAGGGAAATTTATAGCACTAAATGGCCACAAGAGAAAGCAGGAAATATCCAAAATTGACACCCTAACATCACAATTAAATGAACTAGAGAAGCAAGAGCAAACACATTCAAAAGCTAGCAGAAGGCAAGAAATAACTAAAGTCAGAGCAGAACTGAAGGAAATAGAGACACAAAAACCCTTCAAAAAAATAATGAATCCAGGAGCTGGTTTTTTGAAAGGATCAACAAAATTGATAGACCGCTAGCAAGACTAATAAAGAAAAAAAGAGAGAAGAATCAAATAGATGCAATAAAAAATGATAAAGGGGATATCACCACTAATCCCACAGAAATACAAACTACCATCAGAGAATACTACAAACACCTCTTCGCAAATAAACTAGAAAATCTAGAAGAAATGGATAAATTCCTCGACACATACACCCTTCCAAGACTAGACCAGGAAGAAGTTGCATCTTTGAATAGACCAATAACAGGATCTGAAACTGTGGCAATAATCAATAGCTTACCAACCAAAAAGAGTCCAGGAGCAGATGGATTCACAGCCGAATTCTACCAGAGGTACAAGGAGGAACTGGTACCATTCCTTCTGAAATTATTCCAATCAACAGAAAAAGAGGGAATCCTCCCTAACTCATTTTATGAGGCCAGCATCATCCTGATACCAAAGCCGGGCAGAGACACAACCAAAAAAGAGAATTTTAGACCAATATCCTTGATGAACATTGATGCAAAAATCCTCAATAAAATACTGGCAAACTGAATCCAGCAGCACATCAAAAAGCTTATCCACCATGATCAAGTGGGCTTCATCCCTGGGATGCAAGGCTGGTTCAATATACACAAATCAATAAATGTAATCCAGCATATAAACAGAACCAAAGACAAAAACCACATGATTATCTCAATAGATGCAGAAAAGGCGTTTGACAAAATTCAACAACCCTTCATGCTAAAAACTCTCAATAAATTAGGTACTGATGGGATGTATTTCAAAATAATAAGAGCTATCTATGACAAACCCACAGCCAATATCATACTGAATGGGCAAAAACTGGAAGCATTCCCTTTGAAAATTGGCACAAGACAGGGATGCCCTCTCTCACCACTACTATTCAACATAGTTTTGGAAGTTCTGGCCAGGGCAATTAGGCAGCAGAATGAAATAAAGCGTATTCAATTAGGAAAAGAGGAAGTCAAATTGTCCATGTTTGCAGATGACATGATTATATATCTAGAAAACCCCATTGTCTCAGCCCAAAATCTCCTTAAGCTGATAAGAAACTTCAGCAAAGTCTCAGGATACAAAATCAATGTACAAAAATCACAAGCATTCTTATACACCAACAACAGACAAACAGAGAGCCAAATCATGAGTGAACTCCCATTCACAATTGCTTCAAAGAGAATAAAATACCTAGGAATCTAACTCACAAGGGATATGAAGGACCTTTTCAAGGAGAGCTACAAACCACTGCTCAAGGAAATAAAAGAGGATACAAACAAATGGAAGAACATTCCTTGCTCATGGGTAGGAAGAATCAATAATGTGAAAATGGCCATACTGCCCAAGGTAATTTACAGATTCAATGCCATCCCCATCAAGCTACCAATGACTTTCTTCACAGAATTGGAAAAAACTACTTTAAAGTTCACAGGGAACCAAAAAAGAGCCTGCATCGCCAAGTCAATCCTAAGCCAAAAGAACAAAGCTGGAGGCATCACACTACCTGACTTCAAACTATGCTACTAGGCTACAGTAACCAAAACAGCATGATACTGGTACCAAAACAGAGATACAGATCAATGGAACAGAACAGAGCCCTCAGAAATAATGCCACATATCTACAACTATCTGATCTTTGACAAAACTGAGAAAAACAAGCAATGGGGAAAGGATTCCCTATTTAATAAATGGTGCTGGGAAAACTGGCTAGCCATATGTAGAAAGCTGAAACTGGATCCCTTCCTTATACCTTATACAAAAATCAATTCAAGATGGATTAAAGACTGAAACGTTAGATGTAAAACCACAAAAACCCTAGAAGAAACCCTAGGCATTACCATTCAGCACATAGACATGGGCAAGGGCTTCATGTCTAAAACACCAAAAGCAATGGCAACAAAAGCCAAAATTGACAAATGGGATCTAGTTAAACTAAAGAGCTTCTGCACAGCAAAAGAAACTACCATCAGAGTGAACAGGCAAACTACAAAATGGGAGAAAGTTTTCACAACCTACTCATCTGACAAAGGGCTAATATCCAGAATCTACAATGAACTCAAACAAATTTACAAGAAAAATACAAAAAACCCCATCAAAAAGTGGGCAAAGTACATGAACAGACACTTCTCAAAAGAAGACATTTATGCAGCCAAAAAACACATGAAAAATTCTCACCATCACTGGCCATCAGAGAAATGCAAATCAAAACCACAATGAGATACTGTCACACACCAGTTAAAATGGCAATCAATAAAAAGGAAACAACAGGTGCTGGAGAGGATGTGGAGAAATAGGAACACTTTTACACTGTTGGTGGGACTGTAAACTAGTTCTACCGTTGTGGAAGTCAGTGTGGCGATTCCTCAGGGATCTAGAACTAGAAATACCATTTGACCCAGCAATCCCATTACCGGGTATATACACAAAGGACTATAAATAATGCTGCTATAAAGACACATGCACACATATGTTTATTGTGGCACTATGCACAACAGCAAAGACTTGGAACCAATCCAAATGTCCAACAATGATAGACTGGATTAAGAAAATATGGCACATATACACCAAGGAATACTATGCAGCCATAAAAAATGATGAGTTCATGTCCTTTGTAGGGACGTGGATGAAACAGGAAATCATCATTCCCAGTAAACTATCGCAAGAACAAATAACCAAACACCGCATATTCTCACTCATTGCTGGAAATTGAACAATGAAAACACATAGAAACAGGAAGGAGAACATCACACTCTGGGGACTGTCGTGGGGGGGTGAGGGGGGAGGGATGGCATTGGGAGATATACCTAATGCTAGATGAAGAGATAGTGGGTGCAGTGCACAAGCAAGGCACATGTATACATTTGTAATTAACTGGCAAATTGTGCACATGTATCCTAAAACTTAAGAATAATAATTAAAAAAACAAAAACTAGAAAAAAAAGAAAATAATATAGACGAAGACAGAACAAAGACATAAAGGGAAATGGAGTCTTGACAAGATTTGAATCCCTGTCTGAATTCAACATCACTGCGAAAATTTTGCTGCTGCTTTACAATCAATTCTTTTCTGATGTAAATGAGTTCAAGTTGGATTTTTTGTCTCTTTCAACAAATAGAACTAATATATAAATAAAGAACATTTTAATTAAAAAAAAAGAAAAGTTATGTTCAACTGTGTGAGTTGAAAGGACACATCACAAAGAAGTTTCTGAGAATGATTCTGTCAAGTTTTTATGTGAAGATATTCCCGTTACCAGCGAAGGCCTCAAATCAGGGCAAATATCCACTTGCAGATTCTACGAAAAGACTGTTTCAAAACTGCTGTATGAAGCGGAATGTTCAACTCTGTTAATTGAATGCACACATCACAAAGAAGTTTCTGAGAATGCTTCTGTATAGTTTTTATGTGAAGACATTCCCCTTACCAATGAAGGCCTCAAAGTAGTCCAAATATCCACTTGCAGGTTCTACAAAAAGAGTGTTTCAAAACTGCTCTAAGAAAAGGTATGTTCAACTCTGTGTGTTGAATGCACACATCACAAAGAAGTTTCTGAGAATGTTTCTATCTAGTTTTTATGTGAAGATGTTTCCTTTTCCACTGTAGGCCTGAAAGTTCTCCAAATGTCCACTTGCAGATTTTACAAAAAGAGTGTTTATTCTTGTAAATTTGTTTGAGTTCTTTGTAGATTCTGGATATTAGCCCTTTGTCAGATGAGTAGGTTGTGAAAATTTTCTCCCACTTCGTAGGTTGCCTGTTCACTCTGATGGTAGTTTCTTTTGCTGTGAAGAAGCTCTTTAGTTTAATTAGATCCCATTTGTCAACTTTGGCTTTTGTTGCCATTGCTTTTGGTGTTTTAGACATGAAGTCCTTGCCCATGCCTATGTCCTGAATGGTAATGCCTAGGGTTCTTCTAGGGTTTTTATGGTTTTAAGTCTAACGTTTCAGTCTTTAATCCATCTTGAATTGATTTTTGTATAAGGTATAAGGAAGGGATCCAGTTTCAGCTTTCTACATATGGCTAGCCAGTTTTCCCGGCACCATTTATTAAATAGGGAATCCTTTCCCCATTGCTTGTTTTTCTCAGTTTTGTCAAAGATCAGATAGTTGTAGATATGTGGCATTATTTCTGAGGGCTCTGTTCTGTTCCATTGATCTATATCTCTGTTTTGGTACAAGTACCATGCTGTTTTGGTTAATGTAGCCTTGTAGTATAGTTTGAAGTCAGGTAGTGTGATGCCTCCAGCTTTGTTCTTTTGGCTTAGGATTGACTTGGTGATGTGGGCTCTTTTTTGGTGCCCTATGAACTTTAAAGTAGTTTTTTCCAATTCTGTGAAGAAAGTCATTGGTAGCTTGATGGGGATGGCATTGAATCTGTAAATTACCTTGGGCAGTATGGCCATTTTCACGATACTGATTCTTCCTACCTATGAGCATGGAATGTTCTTCTATTTGTTTGTATCCTCTTTTATTTCCTTGAGCAGTGGTTTGTAGTTCTCCTTGAAGAGGTCCTTCACATCCCTTGTAAAACAAACAAACCCATCAAAAAGTGGGCAAAGGACATGAACAGACACTTCTCAAAAGAATACATTCATGCAGCCAAAAAACACATGAAAAAATGCTCATCATCACTGGCCATCAGAGAAATGCAAATCAAAACCACAATAAGATACCATCTCACACCAGGTAGAATGGAAATCAGTAAAAAGTCAGGAAACAACAGGTGCTGAAGAGGATGTGGAGAAATAGGAACACTTTTACACTGTTGGTGGGACTGTAAACTAGTTCAACCATTGTGGAAGTCAGTGTGGCAATTCCTCAGGGATCTAGAACTGGAAGTACAATTTGACCCAGCCATCCCATTACTGGGTATATACCCAAAGGACTATAAATCATGCTGCTATAAAGACACATGCACACGTATGTTTATTGCAGCATTATTCACAATAGCAAAGACTTGGAAGCAACCCAAATGTCCAACAATGATAGACTGGATTAAGAAAATGTGGCACATATACACTGTGGAATACTATACAGCCATAAAAAATGATGAGTTCATGTCCTTTGTAGGGACATGGATGAAATTGGAATTCAACATTCTCAGTAAACTATGGCAATAACAAAAAACCAAACACCGCATATTCTCACTCAAAGGTGGGAATTGAACAATGAGATCACATGGACACAGGAAGGGGAATATCATACTCTGGGGACTATTGTGGGGAGGGGGGAGGGGGGAGGGATAGTATCGGGAGATATACCTAATGCTAGATGACGAGTTAGTGGGTGCAGCACACCAGCATAGCACATGTATAGATATGTAACAAACCTGCACAATATGCACATGTACCCTAAAACAAAGTATAATAATAAAAAAAAAGTGTGTAAAAACTGCTCCATCAAAAGAAACTTTCAAACCTGTGAGTTCAATGCACACATCACAAAGAAGTTTCTGAGAATGTTTCTGTCTAGTTTTTATGTGAAGATATTCCCGTTTCCATCGAAGGCCTCAGGGCAGTCTGAATATCCACTTGCAGATTCTAAGAAAAGAGTGTTTCAGAACTGCTCTATGAACAGGTCTGTTCAAACCTGTGAGTTGAATGCAAACATCGCAAACAAGTTTCTGAAAATGTTTCTGCCTGATTTTTTTGTGAAGATATTTCCTTTTCCACCATACGCCTCAAAGCTCTCAAAATATCCACTTGCAGATTCCACCAAAAATGTTTCAAAACTGCTCTATCAAAAGAAATGCTCAACTCAGTGAGTTGAATGCACACATCAGAAAGATGTTTCTGAGAATGCTTCTGTCTAGATTTTATGTGAAGATATTCCATTTCCAGCGAAGTCCTCAAAGCAGTCCAAATATCCACTTGCAGATTCTACGAAAAGAGTGTTTCAAAACTGATCTATGAAAAGGTATGTTCAACTCTGTGAGTTGAATGCAAACATCACAAAGAAGTTTCTATGAAATTTTCTGTCCAGTTTTTATGTGTAGATATTTCCTTTTCCACCGTAGGCCTCAAAGCTCTCCAAATGTCCAGTTGTAGATTCTACAAAAAGAGTGTTTCAAAACTGCTCTATCAGAAGAAAGGTTCAACTCCGTGAGTTGAACAGACACATCAAAAAGAAGTTTCTGAGAATGCTTCTGTTTAGTTTTTATGTGAAGAGAGTCCCGTTTCCA
The DNA here is from genome assembly GCF_028858775.2 of Pan troglodytes. Lineage (NCBI taxonomy): Eukaryota > Metazoa > Chordata > Mammalia > Primates > Hominidae > Pan > Pan troglodytes. Next base: position 35,251,986 of record NC_072419.2, read on the forward strand.
ACCAAGGCCTCAAAGCAGTCCAAATATTCACTTGCAGATTCTACGAAAAGAGTGTTTCAGAACTGCTCTATGAACACGTACGTTCAACTCGGTGAGTTGAATGCAAACATAACAAAGAAGTTTCTGAGAATGCTTCTGTCTGGTTTTTATGTGAAGATATTTCCTTTTCCACCATAGGCCTCAAAGCTCTCCAAATATCCACTTGCACATTCTACCAAAAGAGTGTTTCAAAACTGCTCTATCAAAAGAAAGGTACAACTTGGTGAGTTGAATGCACACATCAGAAATGTGTTTCTGAGAATGCTTCTGTCTAGATTTTATGTGAAGATATTCCCATTTCCAACGAAGGTCTCAAAGCAGTCAAAATATCCACTTGCATATTCTATGAAAAGAGTGTTTCAAAACAGCCGTATGAAAAGGTATGTTCAAGTCTGTGAGCTGAATGCAAACATCACCAAGAAGTTTCTGAGAATCCTTCTGTCTGGTTTTTATGTGAAGATATTTCCTTTTCAACCATAGGCCTGAAAGCTTTCCAAATGTCCCCTTCAGATTCTACAAAAAGAGAGTTTCAAATCTGATTTATGAACAGGTATGTTCAACCCTGTGAGTTTAATGCACACGTCACAAAGAAGTTTCTGAGAATGCTTCTGTCTTGTTTTTATGTGAAGATATTCCCGTTACCAACGAAGGCCTCAAAGCAGTCCAAATATCCACTTGTAGATTCTACGATAAGAGTGTTTCCAAACCGCTCTGTGAACAGGTATGTTCAACTCTGTGAGCCGAATGTGAACATCACAAAGAAGTTTCTGAGAATGCTTCTGTCTAGTTTTTATGTGAAGATATTTCCTTTTCCACCGTAGACCTCAAAGTTCTCCAAATGTCCATTTGTAGACTTTACAAAAAGAGTGTTTCAAAACTGTTGTATCAAAAGAAAGTTTCAAACCTGTTAGTTGAATGCTCATAACACAAAGAAGTTTCTGAGAATGCTCCTGTCTAGTTTTTATGTGAAGATATTCTCGTTTCCAATGAAGGCCTCATGGCAGTCCAATTATCCACTTGCAGATTCTACGAAAAGAGTGTTTCAAAACTATTCTATAAATGGTATGTTCACCTCTCTTTGTTGAATGCAAACATCAGAAAGAATTTTCTTAGAATGCTCATGTCTGGTTTTTATGTGGAGATATTTCCTTTTCCACCATAGGCCACAAAGCTTTCAAATGTCCACTTGCAGATGGTACAAAAAGACTGTTTCAAAACTGCTCTATCAAAAGAAAAATTCCACTCTGTGAGTTGAATGCACATGTCACAAAGAGGTTCCTGAGAATGCTTCTGTCAAGCTTTTATGTGAAGATATTCCCGTTACCAACGAGGGCCTCAAAGCAGTCCAAATATCCACTTGCAGATACTATGAAAAGAGTGTTTTAAAACTGCTCTATGAAAAGTATGTTCAACTCTGTGAGTTGAAAGGAAACATCACAAAGAAGTTTCTGAGAATGCTTCTGTCTAGTTTCTATGTGAAGATATTTCCATTTGCACCATAGGATTCAAAGCTTTCCAAATGTCCACTTGCAGATTTTACGAAAAGAGTGCTTCAAAACTGCTGTATCAAAAGAAAAGTTCAACTCTGTGAATTGAATGCACACATCACAAAGAAGTTTCTGAGAATGCCTCTGTCTAGATTTTATGGGAAGGTATTCCCGCTTCCAACGAAGGACTTAAAGCTCTCCAAATATAAACTTGCAGATTCTACAAGAAGCGTGTTTCAAAATTGCTCCATCAAAAGAAAGGTTCAACTCTGTCAGTTGAATGCACACATCATAAAGAAGTTTCTGAGAATGTTTCTGTCTATTTTTTATGTGAAGATATTTCCTTTTCCACCATAGGCCACAAAGCTCTCCAAATGCGCACTTGCAGATACTTCAAAAAGAGTGTTTCAAAACTGCCCTATGAAAAGAAAGGTTCAACTCTGTGAGTTGAATGCACACATCACAAAGTAGTTTCTGAGAATGCTTCTGTCTAAGTTTTAGGTGAAGATATTTCTTTTTACACCATAGGCCTCAAAGCTCTCCAAATGTCCACTTGCAGATTTCACAAAAAGTGTGTTTCAAAACTGCTCTATTAAAAGGAAGATTCAACTCTGTGAGTTGAATGCACACATCAGAAAGACGTTACTGAGAATGCTTCTGTCTAGTTTTCATGTGAATATATTCCCATTTCCAATGAAGGCCTCAAACCAGTCCAAATATCCACTTTCAGATTCAACGAAAACAGTGTTTCAAAATTGCTGTATGAAAAGGTATGTTCAACTCTGTGAGTTGAATGCAAGCATTACAAAAAAGTTTCTGAGAAAGCTTCTGTCTGGTTTTTATGTGAAGATATTTCTTTTTCCACCACAGGCCTAAAAGATTTCCAAATTTTCACTTGCAGATTCTACAAAGACAGTGTTTCAAAACTGCTCTATCAAAAGAAAGATTCAACTCTGTGAGTTGAATGCACACACCAGAAAGCCGTTTCTAGGAATGATTCTTTCTAGTTTTTATGTGAAGATATTCCCGTTTACAACGAAGAATTCAAAGTATTGCAAATATCCAATTGCAGATTCTCCGAAAAGAGTGTTTCAGAACTGATCTATTAAAAGGTATCTGCAACTCTGTGAGTTGAATGCAAACATCACAAAGAAGTTTGTGAGAATGCTTCTGTCTGGTTTTTATGTGAAGATATTTCCTTTTCCACCATAGGCCTCAAAGCACTACAAATGTTCACTTGCAGATACTACAAAAAGACTGTTTCAAAACTGCTCTATCAAAACAAAGCTTCAACTCTGTGAGTTGAATGCAAACATCACAAAGTAGTTTCTGAGAATGCTTCTGTCTAGTTTTTAAGTGAAGACATTTCCTTTTACACCATAGGCCTCAAAGGTCTCCAAATGTCCACTTGCAGATTCTACAAAGAGAGTGTTTCAAACTGCTCTATCAAAAGAAATGTTCAACTCAGTGAGTTGAATGGACACATCACAAAGAAGTTTCTGAGAATGCTTCTGTCTACTTTTTATGGAAATATATTCCCATTTCCAATGAAGGCCTCAAGGCAGTCAAAATATCCACTTGCAGATTCTATGAAAACAGTGTTTCAAAACTGGGCTATTAAAGGGTATGTTCAGCTCCGTGAGTTGAATGAAAACATCACAAAGAAGTTTCTGAGAATGCTTCTGTCTATTTTTTATGTGAAGATATTTCCTTTTTCATCATAGGCCTCAAAGCTCTCCAAATGTCCCCTTGCAGATTCTACAAAAAGAGTGTTTCATAACTGCTCTATCAAAAGAAAGGTTCGACTCTGTGAGTTGAATGCGCACATCACAAAGAAGTTTCTGAGAATTTTCTGTCTAGTTTTTATGTGAAGATATTCCTGTTTCCAACGAAGACCTCAAAGCAGTCCAAATATCCACTTGCAGATTCTACGGAAAGAGTGTTTAAAAACTGCTCTATGAACAGGTATGTTCAACTCTGTGAGTTGAATGGAAACATCGCAAAGACGTTTCTGAGAATGCTTCTGCCTAGTTTTTATGTGAAGATATTTCCTTTTCCACCGTAGGCCTGAAAGCTCTCCAAATGTCCACTCTCAGATTCTTCAAAAAGAGGTTTTCAAAACTGTTCAATCAAAAGAAAAGTTCAAGTCTGTGAGTTGAAGGCACACATCACAGTGAAGTTTCTGAGAACGCTTCTCTCTTTTTTATGGGAAGATATTCCCATTTCCAACAAAGGCCTCAAAGCAGTCCAAATATACACTTGTAGATTCTATGAAAAGAGCGTTTCCAAACTGATCTATGAAAAGCTATGTTCAACTCTGTGAGTTGAATACAGACATCACAAAGCATTTACTTGATAAAGAGTGTTTCAAAATTGTTCTATCAAAGGAAAGGTTCAAGTCTGCGTGTTGAATGCACACACAACAAAGAAGTTTCTCAGAATGCTTCTGTCTATTTTTCATGTGAAGAAATTCCCGTTTCCAAAGAAGTTCTCAAAGCAGTGTAAATATCTAATTGCAGATATACGAAAAGAGTATGTCAAAAGTTCTCTATTGAAAGGCATGTTCAACTATGTGAGATGAATGCAAACATCAGAAAGAAGTTTCTGCGACTGCTTCTGACTAGTTTTTTTGTGAACATATTTCCTTTTCCACCGTTGGCCTGAAAGTTCTCAAAGTGTTCACTTGCAGATTCTACAAAAAGAGTGTTTCAAAACTGCTCTATCAAAGGAAATCTTCAACCTTGTGTGTTGAATGCACACATCACAACATGTTTCTGAGAATGCTTCTATTTTTTATGTGAAGATATTCCAATTTCCAACGAATACCTTTAGGGAATCCAAATATCCAACTGCAGATTCTACGAAAAGAGTGTTTCAAAGCTTCTCTATGAAATGATATGTTCAACTCTGTTAGTTGAATGCAAACATCACAAAGAAGTTTCTGAGACTCCTTCTGACTAGTTTTTTTGTGAACATATTTCCTATTCCAACGTAGTCCTCAAAGATCTCAAAATGTTCACGTGCAGATTATAAAAAAGAATATTTCAAAACTGCTCTATCAAAAGAAAGTTTCAACTCTGTGAGTTGAATGCACACATCACAAAGAAGTTTCTGAGAATGCTTCTGTCTAGATTTTATGGGAAGATATTCCCGTTTGCAACGAAGAACTCAAAGCAGTCCAAAGATCCACTTGGAGATTCTACGAAAAGAGTGTTTCAAGACTGTTCTATGAAAAAGTATGTTCAACTCTGTGAGTGGAATGCAAACATCACAAAGAATTTTCTGAGAATGCTTCTTTCTAGTTTTTATGTGAAGATATTTCCTTTTCCACCATAGGCCTCAAAGCTCTCCAAATATCCACTTGCAGATTCTACAAAAAGAGCCGTTTCAAAACTGCTCTATCAAAGGAAAGGTGTAAGTCTGTGAGCTGAATGCACACACCACAAAGAAGTTTCTGAGAATGCTTCTGTCTAGTTTTTATGTGAAGATACTCCCGTTTCCAATGAGGGCGTCAAAGCAGTCCAAATATCCACTTACAGATTCTACGAAAAGAGTGTTTCTAAACCGCTCTATGAAAAGGTATGTTCAACTCTGTGAGATGAAAGCAAACATCACAAAGAATTTTCTGACTGCTTCTGACTGGTTTTTTTGTGAACATATTTCCTTTTCCACCGTAGGCCTCAAAATTCTGAAAATGTCCACTTGCAGATTCTACAAAAAGAGTGTTTCAAAACTGCACTATCAAAAGAAAGCTTCAAGTCTGTGAGTTGAACGCAAACATCAGAAAGAAGTTTCTGAGAATGCTTCTGTCTAGTTTTTATGGGAATATATTCCCATTCCCAATGAATGCCTTAAACCAGTCAAAATATCCACTTGCAGATTCTACGAAAACAGTGTTTCAAAACTGCTGTTAAAAAAGGTATGTTCAACTCTGTGAGTTCAATGCAAACATCACAAAGAAGTTTCTGAGGATACTTCTGTCTAGTTTTTATGTGAAGATACTTCCTTTTGCACTGTAGGCCTCAAAGCTCTCCTAATGTCCAACTGCAGATCCTACAAAAAGAGTGTTTCAAAACTGCTCTATCAAAACAAAGGTTCAAATCTGTGAGTTCAATGCACACATCAACAGGAAGTTTCTGAGAATGCTTCTGTCTAGTTTTTATGTGAAGTTATCCCCGTTTCCAACGAAGGCCTCAAAGCAGTCCAAATATCCACTTGCAGATTCTAAGAAAAGAGTGTTTCAAAACTGCCCTACGAACGGGTATGTTCAACTATGTGAGTTGAACCCAAACATCACAAAGAAGTTTCTGAGAATGCTTCATCTAGTTTTTTTGTAAAGATATTTCCTTTTCTACCGTAGGCTTACAAGCACTCCAAGTGTCCACTTGCACATTCTACGAAAAGGGTTTTTCAAAACTGTTCTATCAAAACAAAAGTTCAAGTCTGTGAGTTGGATGCACGCATCACAAAGAAGTTTCTGAGAATGCTTCTGTCTAGTTTTTTTGGTAATATATACCCATTTCCAGCGGAGGCCTCAAAGCAGCTTAAATATCCACTTGCAAATCCCACAAAAAGAGTTTTTCAAAACTGGGCTGTGAAAAGGTGTGTTCAACTCCGTAAGTTGAATGAAAATATAACAAAGAAGTTTCTGAGAATGCTTCTGTCTAGTTTTTATGTGAATATATTCCCATTTCCAACGAAGGCCTCAAACCTGTCCAAATATCCAATTTCTGATTCTATGAAAAGAGTGTTTCAAAACTGATATATGAAATGGTATGTTCAACTCTGTGAGTTGAATGCAAGCATCACAAAGTAGTTTCTGAGAATGCTTCTGCCTGGTTTTTATGTGAAGATATTCCCTCTTCCAACACAGGCCTCAAAGCTCTACAAATGTCCACTTGCAGATTATACAAAAAGATTGTTTCAAAATTGCTCCATCAAAAGAAAAGTTCAACTCTGTGAGTTGAATGCACACATCACAAAGATGTTTCTGAGAATGCTTCTGTCTAGTTTTTATGTGAAGATATTCCTGGTTTCAACGAAGGCCTCAAAGCAGTCCAAATATCCACTTGCAGATTCTACGAAAAGAGTGTATCAAAACTGCTCTATGAACAGTTATGTTCAACTCTGTGAGTTGAATGGAAACATCCAAAAGAAGTTTCTGAGAATGCTTCTGCCTAGTTTTTATAAGAAGATATTTCCTTTTCCACCGTAGGACTCAAAGCTCTCCAAATATCCACTTTCAGATTCTTCAAAAAGAGGGTTTCAAAACTGCTCTATCAAAAGAAAGCTTCAAGTCTGTCAGTTGAATGCTCACATCACAAAAAAGTTACTGAGAATGCTTCTGCTTAGTTTTTATGGGAAGATATTCCGATTTCCAACGAAAGCCTTAAAGCAGTCAAAATATCCAATTGCAGATTCTACGAAAAGAGGGTTTCAAAACTGATCTATGAAAAGGTATGTTCAACTCTCAGAGTTGAATGCAAACATCTCAAAGAAGTTTCTGAGAATGTTTCTGTCTAGTTTTTATGTGAAGATATACTCGTTTCCAAAGAAGGCCTCGAAGCAGTCCAAATATCAACTTGCAGATTCTATGAAAAGAGTGTTTCAAAACTCCTCTAAGAAAAGGTATGTTCAACTCTGTGAGTTGTAAGCAAACATCACAAAGAAGTTTCTGAGAATGTTTCTGTCCGGTTTTTCTGTGAAAATATTTCCTTTTTCACCGTAGTCCTCCAAGCATTCCAAATGTCCACTTGCAGATTCTACAAAAAAAGTGTTTCAAAACTGCTCTATCAAAAGAAATGTTCAACTCTGTGAGTTGAATGCACAGATCACAAAGAAGTTTCTGAGAATGCTTCTGTCTAGGTTTTATGTGAAGATATTAGCGTTTCCAAAGAAGGCCTCAAAGCAGTCCAAATATCCACTTGCAGATTCTACGAAAAGAGAGTTTCAAAACTGCTGTATGAAAAGGTATGTTCAACTCTGTGAGTTGAATGCTAACATCACAAACAAGTTTCTGAGAATGCTTCTGTCTGGTTTTTATGTGAAGATATTCCCGTTTCCAATGAAGGCCTCCAAGGAGTCCAAATATCCACTTGCAGATTCTACGAAAAGAGTGTTTCAGAACTGCTCTATCAAAAGAATGGTTCCACTCTGTGTGTTGAATGCACATATCACAAAGAAGTTTCTGATAATATTTCTGTCTAGCTTGTATGTGAAGATATTCCCTTTTCCAACAAAGACCTCAATGCCTTCCAAACATCCACCTGCAGATTCCACGAAAAGAGTGTTTCAAAACTGTTCTAAGAAAAGGTATGTTCAACTCAGTGAGTTGAATGCAAGCATCATGAAGAAGTTTCTGAGAATGCTTCTGTCTAGTTTTTATGTGAAGATATTTTCTTTTCCACCACAGACCTCAAAGCTCTCCAAATATCCACTTGCAGATTCTACAAAAAGAGTGTTTCAAAACTGCTCTATCAAAGGAAAGGTTCAACTCTGTGAGTGAAATGCACACATCACCTAGAAGTTTCTAAGAATTCTTCTGTCTAGCTTATATGTGAAGACATTCCCGTTTCCAACGAAGGCCTCAAAGCAGTCCAAATATCCACTTGCAGATTCTACGAAAAGAGTGTTTCAGAACTGCTCTATGAGCAGATAGTTCAACACTACGAGTTGAAAGCAAACATCACAAACAAGTTTCTGAGAATGCTTCTGTCTGGTTTTTATGTGAAGATATTTCCTTTTCCATGATAGGCCTCAAAGCACTACAAATGTTCACTTGCAGATTCTACAGAAAGATTGTTACAAAACTGCTCCATGAAAAGACAGGTTCAACTCTGTGAGTTGAATGCACACATTACAAAGAAGTTTCTGAGCATGCTTCTGTCTATATTTTATGTGAAGATATTCCCGTTTCCAAATAATGCCTCAAATTAGTCCCAATATCCAATTGCAGATTCTACGAAAAGAGTGTTTCAAAACGGCTGTATGAAAAGCTACGTTCAACTCTGTGATTTGAATGCAAACATCACAAAGATGTTTCTGAGAATGCTTCTGTAGGGTTTTTATGTGAAGCTATATCCTTTGCCACCATAAGCCTGAAAGCTCCCCAAATGTCCACTTCCAGATTCTAGAAAAAGAGTGTTTCAAAACTGCTCTATCAAAAGAAAAGTTCAACTCTGTGAATTGAATGCACACATCAAAAATAAGTTTCTGAGAATGCTTCTGTATAGATTTTATGTGAAGGTATTCCCATTTCCAACGAAGACCTCAAATCAGTCCAAATATCCACTTGCAGATTCTACGAAAAGAGTGTTTCAAAACTGCTGTATGAAAAGTTATGTTCAACTCTGTTAGTTGAATGCAAACATCACAAAGAAGTTTCTGAGAATGCTTCTGTCTGGTTTTTACGTGAAGATATTTCCTTTCACACCACAGGCCTCAAAGCTTTCCAATTGTCCACTTGCAGATTCTACAAAAAGAGTGTTTCGAAGCTCCTCAACAAAAAGAAAGGTTCAATTCTGTGAGTTGAACGCACATATCAGAAAGGTGTTTCTGAGAATGCTTCTGTCTAGTTTTTATGTGAAGATATTCCCGTTTCCAACGAAGGCCACAAGAGCTGTCCAAATATCCACTTCCATATTCTACAAAAAGAGTGTTTCAAAAATGCTCTATCAAAGGAAAGGTTCAACTCTGTGAGTTGAATGCAAACATCTCATAGGAGTTTCTGAGAATGCTTCTGTGTAGCTTATATGTGATGATATTCCCATTTCCAATGAAGGCCTCCAAGCAGTCCGAATATCCACTTCCAGATTCTAAAAAAAGATTTTTTCAGAACTCCTCTATGAACAGGTTTGTTCAACTCTGCGAGTTGAATGCAAACATCACTAAGTATTTTCTGAGAATGCTTCTCTCTGCTTTTTATGTGAAGATATTTTCTTTTCCACCATAGGCCTCAAAGCTCACCTAATGTCCACTTCCAGATACTACAAAAAGAGTGTTTCAAATCTGCTGTATCAAAAGAAGGGTTCAACTCTGTGAATTGAATGCACACATCACAATGAAGTTTCGGAGAACGCTTCTCTCTAGTTTTCATGTGAAGATATTCCCGTTTTCAACGAAGGACTCAAAGCAGTCCAAACCTCCACTTACAGATACTACGAAAAGTGTGTTCCAAAACTGCTCTAAGAAAACGTGTGTTCAACTCTGTGAGTTGAATGCAAACATCACGAAGACGTTTCAGAGAATGCTTCTGTCTTGTTTTTATGTGAGGATATTTTCTTTTCCACCACAGGCCTCAAAGCTCTCCAAATGTCCAATTGCTGGTTGTAGAAAAAGAGTGTTTCAAAACTCCTCTCTCAAAAGAAAGGTTCAAATATGTGAGTTGAATGTACACATCACAAAAAAGTTTCTGAGAATGCTTCTGACTAGTTTATATGTGAAGATATACCCGTTTCCAACGAATGCCTCAAAGCAGTCCAAATATCCTCTTGCACATTCTTCGAAAAGAGTGTTTCAGAACTGCTCTATGAACAGGTATGTTCAACTCTGTGAGTTGAATGCAAACTATGAACAGGTATGTTCAACTCTGTGAGTTGAATGAAAACATCACAAAGAAGTTTCTGAGAAAGCTTCTGTGTGATTTTTATGTGAAGATATTTCCTTTTCAACCCTAGGCCTCAAAGTACTAAAAATGTTCACCTGCAGATTCTACAAAATGAGTGTTTCTAAACTGCTCTACCAAAAGAAAAGTTCAACTCTGTGAGTTCAATGCACAGATCACAAAGAAGTTTCTGAGAATGCTTCTGTCTAGTTTCTATGTGAAGATATTCCCTTTTCCAACGAAGGCCTCAAAGCAGTTCAAATATCCACTTGCAGATTCTATGAAAAAAGTGTTTCAAAACTGCTTTAGAAAAGGTATGTTCAACTCTGTGTGTTGAATGTGAACATCAAAAATAAGTTTCTGAGAATGCTTCTGTCTAGTTTTCATGTGAAGAGATTTCCCTTTCCACCACAGGCCTCGAAGCTATCCAAATGTCCACTTGCAGATTCTACAAAAAGAGTGTTCCATAACTGTTCTATCAAAAGTAAGTTTCAACTCTGTGAGTTGAATGTACACATCAGAAAGAAGTTTCTGAGAATTCTTCTGTCTAGCTTCTATGTGAAGATATTCCCGTTTCAATGAAGGCCTCAAAGCAGTCCAAATATCCTCTTGCAGATTCTACGAAAAGAGTGTTTCAAAACTGCTCTGAGAAAATGAATGTTCAACTCTGCCATTTGAAAACAAACTTCAAAAAGAGGTTTCTGAGAATGCTTATGTCTAGTTTTTCTGTGAAGATATTTCCTTTTCCATCGTAGGCTTCAAAGCTCTCCAAATGTCCACTTAAAGATTCTACAAAAAGTGTGTTTCAAAACTGCTCTATGAAAAGAAAGGTTCAACTCTGTGGGTTGTATGCACACATCACAAAGCAGTTTCTGAGAATACTTCTGTCTGGGTTTATGTAAACATATTCCCTTTTCCAATGAAGGCCTCAAAGCAGTCTAAATATCCACTTGTAGATTCTATGAAAAGAGTGTTTCAAAACTGCTCTACGAAAAGTTACGTTTAACTCTGTGAGTTGAATGCAAACATCACAAAGAAGTTTCTGAGAATGCTTCTATCTGGTTTTTATGTGAAGATGTTTCCTTTTCCACCATAGGACTCAAAGCTTTCCTAATGTCCACTTGCAGATTCTACAAAGAGTGTTTCAAAACTGCTCTAATAGAAGAAAGGTTCAACTCTGTGAGTGAAACGCACACATCACAAAGAAGTTTCTGAGAATGCATCTGTCTAGTTTTTATGTGAAAGTATCTCCTTTTCCACCGTAGGCTTCAAAGATCTCCAAATGTCCACTCGCAGATATTACCAAAAGAATGTTTCAAAACTGCTCTATCAAAGAAAGGTTCAACTCTGTGAGTTGAAAGCACACATCACAAAAGAGTTTCTGAGAATGCTTCTGTCTAGATTTTATGTGACGGTATTTCCTTTTCCAATGAAGGCGTCAAAGCAGTCCAAATATCCACATCCAGATTCTACGAAAAGAGTCTTTCAGAACTCCTCTATGAACAGGTATGTTCAACTCTGTGAGGTGAATGCAAACATCACAAAGAAGTTCTGAGAATGCTTCTATCTGGTTTTTATGTGAAGATATTACCTTTTCTACCATATTCCTCAAAGCTTTCCATATGTCCACATGCAGATTATACAAAAGGAGTGTTTCAAAACTGCTCTATCAAAAGAAAGTTTCAACTCTGTGAGTTGAATGCACATATCACAAAGAAGTTTCTGAGAATGCTTCCGTCTAGTTTTTATATGAAGATATTCCCGTTTCCAGTGAAGGCCTCAAATGAGTCCAAATATCCACTTGCAGATTCTACGAAAAAAGTGTTTCAAAACTGCTCTTAGAAAAGGTATATTCAACTCTGTGTGCTGAATGCGGACACCACAAAGAAGTTTCTGAGAATGCTTTTGTCTAGTTTTTATGTGAAGACATTTCCTTTTCCACCACAGGCCTCGAAGCTCTCCAAAGGTCCACTTGTAGATTCTACAAAAAGAGTGTTTCAAAACTTCTCTATCAAAAGAAAGGTGCAACTTTGTGAGTTGAATGCACACATATCATAGAAGCTTCTGAGAATGCTTCTGTCTAGCTTATACGTGAAGATATTCCCGTTTCCAATGAAGGCCTCCAAGCAGTCCGAATATCCACTTGCAGATTCTACGAAAAGAGTGTTTCAGTACTCCTCTATGAACAGGTATGTTCAACTCTGTGAGGTGAATGCAAACATCACAGAAAAGTTTCTGAGAATGATTCTGTCTGGTTTTTATATGAAGATATTACCTTTTCCACCGTATTCCTCAAAGCTTTCCATATGTCCAAATGCAGATTATACAAAAGGAGTGTTTCAAAACTGCTCTATTAGAAGAGAGTTTGAACTCTGTGAGTTGAATGCACATATCAAAAAGAAGTTTCTGAGAATGCTTCTGTCTAGTTTTTATGTGCAGATATTCCCGTTTCCAATGAAGGCCTCAAATCTGTCCAAATATCCACTTGCAGATTCTACAAAAAAAGTGTTTCAAAACTGTTCTATGAACAGATATGTTCAACTCTGTGAGTTGAATGCAAACATCACAACGAAGTTTCTGAGATACTTTTGTCTGATTTTTATGTGAAGATATTTCCGTTTCCACAATAGTCTTCAAAGCTTTCCAAATGTCCACTTGCAGATTCTACAGAAAGAGTGTTTCAAAACGGCTCTATCAAAGAAAGGTTCAACTCTGTGAATTGAATGCACACATCACAAAGAAGTTTCTGAGAATGCTTCTGTCCAGTTTTTATGTGAAGATATTACCCTTTCCAACGAAGGACTCAAAGCAGTTCAAATATCCACTTGCAGATTCCATGAAAAGAATGTTTCAAAAGTGCTCTATGAAAACCTACGTTCAACTCCCTAAGTTGAATGTAAACATCAAAAGGACGTTTCTGAGAATGCTTCTCTCTGGTTTTTATGTGAAGGTATTTCCTTTCCCACCATAGGCCTCAAAACTTTCCAAATGTCCACTTGCAGATTTTACAAATAGTGTATTTCAAAACAGCTCTATCAAAAGAAAGGTTCAACTCTGTGAACTCAATGCAAATATCAGAAAGATGTTTCTCAGAATGCCTCTGTCTAGTTTTTATTTGAAGATATTTCCTTTTCCACCGTAGGCCTCAAGGATTTCCAAATGTCCACTTGCAGATTCTACAAAAAGTATGTTTCAAAACTGTTCTATCAAAAGAAGGTTCAACTCTGTGAGATGAATGCAAACATCACAAAGAAGTTACTGAGAATGGCTCTGTCTCGATTTTATGTGAAGGTATTCCCGTTTCCAAAGAAGGCCTCAAAGTAGTCCAAATATCCAATTGCAGATTCTACGAAAAGAGAGTGTCAAAACTGCTGTATGAAAAGGTAGGTTCAACTCTTTGAGTTGAATGCAAACATCAGAAAGAAGTTTCTGAGAATGCTTCTGTCTGGTTTTTATGTGAAGATATTTCCTTTTCTGCCATAGGCCTCAAAGCTTTCCATAAGTCCACTTGCAGATTCTACAAAAAGAGTGTTTCAAAACTGCTTTCTGAAAAGAAAGGTTCCACTCTGTGGGTTGAATGCAAACATCAAAAAGAAGTTTGTGAGAATGCTTCTGTCTCTTTTTTATGTGAAGATATTTCCTTTTCCAGCACAGGCCTCAAAACTCTCCAAATGTCTTCTTGCAGATTCTACAAAAAGTGTGTTTCAAAACTGCTCTATCAAAAGAAAGATTGAACTCCGTGCGTTGAATGTGAACATCACAAAGTAGTTTCTGAGAATGCTTCTGTCTAGTTTTTATGTGAACATATTCCCGTTTCCAATGAAATCCTCAAAGCAGTCCAAATATTTATTGCAGATTCTACAAAAAGAGTGTGTCAAAACTGCTCTAAGAAAAGGTATGTTCAACTCAGTGAGTTGAATGCAAGCATCATGAAGAAGTTTCTGAGAATGCTTCTGTCTACTTTTTATGTGAAGATGTTATCTTTTCCACTGTAGCCTTCACAGCTCTCCAATTGTCCACTTACAGATACTACTAAAAGAGTTTTTCTAAACTGCTCTATCAAAAGAAATTTCAACTCTGTGAGTTGAAAGCACACATCACAAAGAAGTTTCTGAGAATGCTTCTGACTAGTTTTTATGTGAAGATATTCCTGTTTCCAACGAAGGCCTCAAAGCAGTCTAAATATTCACTTGCAGATTCTACGTAAAGAGTGTTTCAAAACTGCTCTATGAAAAGTTACGTTCAACTCTGTGTGTTGAATGCAAACATCACAAAGCAGTTTATGAGAATGCTTCTGTCTAATTTTTACGTGAAGATATTTCCTTTTCCATCGTAGGCCTCAAAGATCTCCAAATGTCCACTTGCAGATTTTACCAAAAGAGTGTTTCAAAACTGCTCTATCAAAGGAAAGGTTCAACTCTGTGAGTTGAATGCACGCCTCACAAAGAAGTTTCTGAGAATGCTTCTGTCTAGATTTTATGTGAAGATATTCCCGTTTCCAACGAAGGCCTCAAAATAGTCCAAATATCTAATTGCATGTTCTACGAAAAGAGTGTTGCAAAACTGCTCTATGAAAAGGTAGGTTCAACTCTGTGAGTTGAATGCAAGCGTCACAAAGAAGTTTCTGAGAATGCTTCTGTCTGGTTTTTATGTGAAGATATTTCCTTTTCCTCCATAGGCCTCAAAGCTTTCCATATGTCCTCTTGCACATTCTACAAAAAGTGTGTTTCAAAACCGCTCTATAAGAAGAAAGGTTTAACTCTGCGAGTTGAATGCACACATAACAAAGAAGTTTCTCAGAATGCTTCTGTCTGGTTTTTATGTGAAGATATTTCATTTTCTGCCATAGGCTTCGAAGCTTTCAATATGTCCCCGGGCATATTCTGCAAAAAGAGTCTTTCAAAACTGCTCTATAAAAAGAAAGGTTCAATTCTGTGAGTTGAATGTGCACATCACAAAGAAGTTTCTGAGAATGCTTCTGTCTAGATTTTATGTGAAGGTATTCCCGTTACCAACGAAGGCCTCAAAGTAGCCCAAATATCCAATCATAGATTCTACGAAAAGAGTGTTTCAAAACTGCTGTATGAAAAGGCAGGTTCAACTCTATGAGTTGAATGCAAACATCACAAAGAAGTTTCTGAGATGCTTCTGTCTGGTTTTTATGTCAAGATATTTCCTTTTCCTCCATAGGCCTCAAAGCTTTCCATATGTCCACTTGCAGATTCTACAAAAAGAGTGTTTCAAAACTGCTCTATCAAAAGAAAGATTTCACTCTGCGAGTTGAAAGCAAACATCACAAAGAAGTTTCAAAGAATGATTCTATCTGTTTTTTATGTGAAGATATTCCCGTTTCCAACGAAGGCCTCAAAGCAGTCTAAATATCCACTTGGAGATTCTACGAAAAGAGTGTTTCAAAGCTGCTCCATGAAAAGTCACGTGCACCTCTGTGAGTTGATTGCAAACATCACAAAGTAGTTTCTGAGAATGCTTCTCTCTGGTTTTAATGTGAAGATATTTCCTTTTCCACCATAGGACTCAAATCTTTCAAAATGTCCACTTGAATATTCTACAAAAGGAGTGTCTCAAAACTGATCTATCAAAAGAAAGGTTCAACTCTGTGAGTTGAATGGACACATCACAAAGAATTTTCTGAGAATGCTTCTGTCTATATTTTATTTGAAGATATTCCCGTTTCCAAAGAAGGCCTCAAAGTAGTCGCAATATCCAATTGCAGATTCTAAGAAAAGAGTGTTTCAAAACTGCTGTATGAAAAGGTAGTTTCAACTCTGTGAGTTGAATGCAAACATCACAAAGAAGTTTCTGAGAATGATTCTGTCTAGTTTTTATGTGAAGATATTTCCTTTTCCACCATAGGCCTCAAAGCTTTCCATATGTCCACTTGCAGATTCAACAAAAAGTGTGTTTAAAAACTGCTCTATGAAAAGAAAGGTTTCACTCTTTGAGTTGAATGCCACATCACAAAGAAGTTCATGAGAACACTTCTGTCTAGTTTTTATGTGAAGATATCCCCGTTTCCAACGAAAGCCTCAAAGCAGTCCAAATATCCACTTGCAGATCCTACGAAAAAAGTGTTTCAAAACTGCTCTAATTAAAGGTATATTCCACTCTGTGAGTTGAATACGAACATCACAAAGAAGTATCTCAGAATGCTTCTGTCTAGATTTTATGTGAAGATATTCCCATATCCAAAAAGGGCCTCAAAGTAGTCCAAATATCCAATTGCAGATTCTATGAAAAGAGGGTTTCAAAACTGCTGTATGAAAAGATACTTTCAACTCTGTGAGTTGAATGCAAACTTCACAAAGAAGTTTCTGAGAATGCTTCTGTCTGTTTTTTATGTGAATATATTTCATATTCCAACATGGGTCTCAAAGTTTTCCATATGTCCACTTGCAAATTCTACAAAAAGATTGTTTCAAAACTGCTCTATCTAAAGAAAGTTTCCAATCTGTGAGTTGAATGCACACATCAAAAAGAAGTTCATGAGAATGCTTCTGTCTAGTTTTTTATGGGAAGATATTCCTGTTTCCAACGAAGGCCTCAAAGCCATCGTAATATCCATTTGCAAATTCTACTAAAAGAGTATTTGAGAGCTGTTCTATGAGCAGGTATGTTCAACACTGTCAGTTGAATGGGAACAACACAAAGAAGTTTCTGAGAATGCTTCTATCTAGTTTTTATGTGAAGATATTTCATTTTCCACCACAGGCCTCAAGTCTCTCCAATTGTCCACCTGCAGATTCTACAAAAAGAGTGTTTCAAAACTGCTCTATCGAAAGAAATGTTCAACTCTGTGAGTTGAATGTACATATGACAAAGAAGTTTCTGAGAATCCTTCTGTCTAGCTTATATGTGAAGACATTCCCATTTCCAATGAAGGCCTCAAAGCAGTCCAAATATACACTTGCAGATTCTACGAGAAGAGTGTTTCAGAACTGCTCTATGAACAGGTATGTTCAGCTCTGTGAGTTGAATGTAAACATCAAAAGAAGTTTCTGAGAATGCTTCTGTCTGGTTTTTATGTGAAGATATATCCTTTTCCACCATAGGCCTCAAAGCTTTCCAAATGTCTGCTTGCAGATTCTACAAAAAGGCTGTTTCAAAATTGCTCTAAGAGAAGAAAGGTTCAACTCTATGAGTGAAATGCATACATCACAAAGAAGTTTCTGAGAATGCTTCTGTCTAGTTTTTATGTCAAGATACTTCCCTTTCCACCGCAGGCTTCAAGGCTCTCCAAATGTCCACTCGCAGATTTTACCAAAAGAGTGTTTCAAAACTGTTCTATCAAAAGAAAGGTTCAACTCTGTGAGTTGATGCAGACATCACAAAGTAGTTTCCGAGATTGCTTCTGTACACATTTTATGTGAAGATATTCCCATTTTCAATGAAGGCCTTAAAGCAGTCGAAATATCCACTTTCAGATTCTACAAAAAGAGTGTTTCAAAACTGCTGTATGAAAAGGTATACTCAACTCTGTGAGTTGAATGCAAACATCAGAAAGAGGTTTCTGAGCTTGCTTCCGTCTGGTTTTTATGTGAAGATATTTCATTTTCCACCACAGGCCTAAAAGTTTTCCAAATGTCTACTTGCAGATTCTATAAAAAGAATGTTTCAAAACTGCTCTATCAAAGGAAGGTTCAACTCTGTGAGTTGAATGCACACGTCACAAAGTAGTTTGTGAGAATGCTTCTCTCTAGTTTTATGTGAAGATATTCCCGTTTCCAACGAAGGCCTCAGAGCCGTTCAAATATCCACTTGCAGATTCTACGAAAAAGGTGGTTCAAAACCGCTCTTAGAATAGGTATGTTCAACTCTGTGGGTTGAATACGAACATCACAAAGAATTTTCTGAGAATATTTCTGTCTAGTTTTTACGTGAAGAGATTTCCTTTTCCACCACAGGCCTCGAAGGTCTCCAAATGTCCATTTGCAGATTCCACAAAAAGAGTGTTTCATAATTGCTCTATAAAAAGAAAGGTTCAAATCTGTGAGTTGACTGTACACATCAAAAATAAGTTTCTGAGATTTCTTCTGTCTAGCTTATGTGTGAAGATATTCCCGTTTCCAAGGAAGGCCTCAAAGCAGTCCAAATATCCACTTGCAGATTCTACGAAAAGAATGTTTCAAAACTGCTGTATGAAAAGATATGTTCAAATCTGTGTGTTGAATGCAAACATAACAAAGGAATTTGCGAGAATGCTTCTGTCTAGTTTTGATGTGAAGATATTTCCTTTTCCAACATAGGCCTCAAACTCACCAAATGTACACTTGCAGATTCTACAAAAAGAGTGTTTCAAAATTGCTCTATCAAAAGAAAGGTTTAACTCTGTCAGTTGAATGTACTAATCACAAAGAAGTTTCTGAGAATGCTTCTGTCTAGATTTTGTGAAGATACTCCCATCTCCAAAGAAGGCCTCAAAGCAGTCCAAATACCCACTGGCAGATTCTAGGAAAAGAGTGTTTCAAAACTGCTGTATGAAAAGTTATGTTCAACTCTGTTAGTCGAATGCAAACATCTCAAAGAAGTTTGTGAGAATGCTTCTGTCTGGTATTTATGTGAAGATATTTCCTTTTCCACCATAGGCCTCAAAGCTCACCAAATGTATACCTGCAGATTCTAAAAAAACAGTGTTTCAAAACTGCTCTATCAAAAGAAAGGTTCAACTCTGTCAGTTGAATGTACTCATCACACAGAAGTTTCTGAGAATTCTTCTGTCCAGCTTATATGTTAAGGTATTCCCGTTTGAAACGAAGGCCTCAAAGCCGTCCAAATATCCAATTGCAGATTCTACGAAAAGAGTGTTTCAAAACTGCTCTATGAATAGGTATGTTCAACTCTGTGAGTTGAATGCAGACATCACAAAAAGTTTCTGAGAATGCTTCTGTCCGGTTTTTATGTGAAGATATTTCCTTTTCCACCATAGGCCTGAAAGCACTACAAATGTTCACTTGCAGATTCTACAAAAAGAGTGTTTCAAAACTGCTCTATCAAAAGAAAGGTTCCACTCTGTGATTTGAATGCACATATCACAAAGAAGTTTCTGAGAATGCTTCTGTCTACTTTTTTGTGAAGATATTCCCGTTTCCAACGAAGACCTCAAAGCAGTCTATATATCCCCTTGCAGAGTCTACGAAATGAGCGTTTCAAAACTGCTCTATGGAAAGTTACGTTCAACTGTGTGAGTTGAATGCAAACATCACAAAGACGTTTCTGAGAATGCTTCTATCTGGTTTTCATGTGAAGATATTTCCTTTTCCACCATAGGCTTCAAAACTTTCCAAATATCTACTTGCTGATTCTACAAAAAGGGTGTTTTAAAACTGCTCTATCAGAAGAAAGGTTCAACTCTGTGAGCTGAATGCACACATAACAAAGAAGTTTCTGAGAATGCTTCTGCCTAGTTTATTTTTGAATATATTACGTTTATTAACGTAGGCCACAAAGACATGCAAATGTCCACCTGCAGATTTTACCAAAAGAGTGTTTCAAGGCTGCTCTGTCAAAAGAAAGGTTCAACTCTGTGAGTTGAATGCACAGTTAACAAAGATGTTTCTTTGAATGCTTCTGCCTAGTTTTAATATGAAGATATTCTCGTTTCCAATGAAGGCCTCAAAGCAGTCCAAATATCCAATGCAGATTCTACGAAAAAAGTGTTTCAAAACTTCTCTTAGTAAAGGTATGTTCAACTCTGTGAGTTTAATGCAAACATCACAAGGAAATTTGTGAGAATGCTTCTGACTGGTTTTTATTTAAAGATATTTCCTTTTTGATCATATGCCTCAAAGCTCACCAATTGTACACTTGCAGAATCTACAAAAGGAGTGTTTCAAAACTGCTTCATCAAAAGAAAGGTTCAACTCCGTCAGTTGAATGCACCCATCACATAGAAGTTTCTGAAAATGCTTCTGTCTAGCTTATATGTGAAGATATCTCCAACTCCAACGAAGGCCTCAAAGCCGTCCAAATATCCCCTTGCAGATTCAACGAAAAGAGTGTTTCAGAACCCCTCTATGAATAGGTATGTGCCACTCTGTGAGTTGAATGCAAACGTCATAAAGTAATTTCTGAGAATGCTTCTGTCTAGTTTTTATGTGACGATATATCGTTTTCCACCACAGGCCTCAAATCTGTCAAAATGTCCACTAGCAGATTCTACAAAAAGAGTGTTTCAAAACTGCTCTATCAAAAGAAAGGTTCAACTCTGTGAGTTGAATGCACACATCACAAAGGAGTTTCTGAGAATGCTTCTGTCTAAATTTTACGTGAAGATATTCCCGTTTCCAATGAAGGCCTCAAAGACGTCCAAATATCCACTTGCAGATTATACGAAAAGAGTGTTTCAAAACTGCTGTCTGAAAAGGTATATTCAACTCTGTGAGTTAAATGCAAACATCGCAAAGAAGTTTGTGAGAATGCTTCTGTCTGGTTTTTATGTGAAGATACTTCCTTTTCCACCATAGGCCTCAAAGTTTTCCAAATGTCCACTTGCAGACTCTACAAAAAGAGTGCTTCAAAACTGCTCTATCGAAAGAAACTTTCAAATCTGTCAGATGAATGTGCTCATCACAAAGAAGTTTCTGAGAATGCTTCTGTCTAGCTTATATGTGAAGATATTCCTGTTTCCAACGAAGGCCTCAAAGCCGTCCAAATGTCCACTTGCAGATACTACGAAAAGAGTGTTTCGGAACTGCTCTGTGAATAGGTATGTTTAACTCTGTGAGTTGAATGCAAACATGACAAAGAAGTTACTGAGAATGTTTCTTTCTGGTTTTTATGTGAAGATATTTCATTTTCCACCATAGGCCTCAAAAATTTCCAAATGTTCACTTGCAGAATCTACAAAAAGAGAGTTTGAAAACTGCTCTCTCAAAAGAAAGATACAACTCTGTGAGTTGAATGCACACATCAAAAAGAAGTTTCTGAGAATGCTTCTGTCTAGTTTATATTTGAATATATTACCTTTTCCAATGTAGGCCACAAAGATATCCAAATTTCCACTTGCAGACTTTACCAAAAGAGTGTTTCAAAACTGCTCTATCAAAAGAATGGTACAATTCTGTGAGTTGAATGCACACATCACAAAGAAGTTTCTGAGAATGCTTCTGTCTAGTTTTAATATGAAGATAATCTCGTTTCCAAAGTAGGCCTCAAAGCTGTCCAAATATCCACTGCAGATTCTACGAAAAAAGTGTTTCAAAACTGCTCTTAGAAAAGGTATGTTCAACTCTGTGAGTTGAATGCAAACATAACAAAGAAATTGTGAGAATGCTTCTGTCTGCTTTTTATTTGAAGATATTTCCTTTCCGACCACATGCCTCAAATCTCACCAATTGTACATTTGCAGATACTACAAATGGAGTGTTTCAAAACTGCTCTATCAAAAGAAAGGTTCAACTCTGTGAGTTGAATGCACACATCACAAAGAAGTTTCTCAGAATGCTTCTGTTTAGTTTTTATGTGAAGATATTCCCGTTTCCAATGATGACCTCAAAGCACTCTAAATATCCACTTGCAGATTCTACGAAAAGAGTGTTTCAAAACTGCTCTATGAAAAGATATGTTCAACTATGTGAGTTGAATGCAAACATCACAAAGGAGTTTCTGAGAACGCTTCTGTCTGGTTTTTATTTGAAGATATTTCTTTTTCCACCATAGGCCTCAAAGTTTCCAAATGTCCACCTGCAGATTCCACAAAACAGTGTTTCAAAACTGCTCTATCAGAAGAAAGGTTCAAGTGTGTGAGTTGAATGGACTCATCACAAAGAGGTTTCTGAGAATGCTTCTGTCTAGATTTTATGTGAATATATTCCCGTTTCCCAGAAGGCCTCAAAGCAGTCCAAATATCCAATTGCAGATTCTATGAATAGATTGTTTCCAAACTGCTGTATGAAAAGGTAGGTTCAACTCTGTGAGTTGAATGCAAACATCACAATGTAGTTTCTGAGGATGATTCTGCATGGTTTTTACGTGAAGAAATTTCCTTTTCCACCATACGCCTCAAAGATTTCCAAATGTCCACTTCCAGATTCTACAAAAGGCGTTTTTCAAAACTGCTCTATAAAAAGAAAAGTTCAACTCTATGAGTTGAATGCACACATCACAAAGAAGTTTCTGAGAATGCTTCTGTCTAGATTTTATGTGAAGATATTCCCGTTACCAATGAAGGACTCAAAGCAGTCCAAATATCCACTTGCAGATTCTACGAAAAGAGTGTTTCAAAACTGCTGTATGAAAAGGTTTGTTCAACTCTGTGAGTTGTATGCAAATATCACAAAGAAGTTTGTAAGAGTGCTTCTGTATGGTTTTTCTGTGAAGATATTTCCTTTTACACGAGAGGTCTCAAATCATCAAAGTGTCCACTAGCAGATTCTACAAAAAGAGTGTTTCAAAACTGCTCTATCAAAAGAAAGGTTCAACTCTGTAAGCTGAATGCACACTTCACAAAGAAGTTTCTGAGAATGCTTCTGTCTAGATTTTATGTGAAGCTATTCCCGTTTCCAACGAAGGCCTCAAAGCAGTCCAAGTATACATTTGCAGATTCTATGAAAAAACTGTTTCAAAACTGTTCTTAGAAAAGGTTTGTTCAACTCTGTGAGTTGAATGCGAACATCACAAGGAAGTTTCTGAGAATGCTTCTGTCTAGTTTTTATATGAAGGAATTTCCTTTTCTACCACAGGCCTCGAAGCTCTCCAAATGTCCACTTGCAGATCCTACAAAATGAGTGTTTCAGAACTGCTCTATCAAAAGAAATGTTCAACTCTGTGATTTGAATGTACACATCACAAAGAAGTTTCTGAGAATGCTTCTGTCTAGATTTTATGTGAAGATATTCCCGTTTCCAATGAAGGCCTCAAAGCAGTCCAAGTATACATTTGCAGATTCTACGAAAAAACTGTTTCAAAACTGTTCTTAGAAAAGGTTTGTTCAACTCTGTGAGTTGAATGTGAACATCACAAAGAAGTTTCTGAGAATGCTTCTATCTAGTTTTTATATAAAGGAATTTCCTTTTCTACCACAGGCCTCGAAGCTCTCCAAATGTTCACTTGCGTATTCTACAAAAAGAGTGCTTCAGAACTGCTCTATGAAAAGAAATGTTCAACTCTGTGACTTGAATGCACACGTCACAAAGAAGTTTCTGAGAATTCTTTTCTATAGCTTATATATGAAGATATACCCGTTTCCAACGAAGACCTCAAAACAGTCCAAATATCCACTTGCAGATTCTGTGAAAGGAGTGTTTCAGAACTGCTCTATGAACAGGTGCATTCTACTCTGTGGGTTGAAAGGAAACATCACAAAGAAGTTTATGAGAATGCTTCCGTCTGGTTTTTATGTGAAGATATTTCCTTTTCTAACGTAGGCCTCAAAGCACTGCAAATGTTCACTTGCAGATTCTACAAAAAGAGTCTTTCATAACTGCTTTATCAAAACAAAGGTTCAACTCTGTGAGTTCAATGCACACATCACAAAGAAGTTTCTCAGAATGCTTCTGTTTAGTTTTTATGTGAAGATATTCCCGTTTCCAACGAAGGCCTCAAAGCAGTCTAAATATCCACTTCAGATTCTACGAAAAGAGCGTTTCCAAACTGCTGTATGAAAAGTTAGGTTCAACTCTGTGAGTTGAATGCAAACATGACAACGTAGTTTCTGACGATGCTTCTGTATAGTTTTTACGTGAAGAAATGTCCTTTTACACCATACGCCTCAAAAATTTCCAAATGTGCACATCCAGATTCTACAAAAAGAGTGTCTAAAAACGGCTCTATAAAAAGAAAAGTTCAACTCTGTGAGTTGGATGCACACATCACAAAGAAGTTTCTGAGAATGCTTCGGTCTAGATTTTATGTGAAGATATTCACGTTTCCAACGAAGGACTCAAAGCAGTCCAAATATCCACTTGCAGATTATACGAAAAGGGTGTTTCGAAACTGCTGTATGAGAAGTTATGTTCAACTCGGTGAGTTGAATGCAAACATCACAAAGAAGTTTCTGAGAATGCTTCTGTCTGGTTTTTATGTAAAGATATTTCGTTTTCCACCATAGGCCTCAAATGTTTCCAAATGTCCATGAGCAGATTCTACAAAAAGAGTGTTTCAAAACTGCTCTATCAAAAGAAAGGTTCAACTCTGTGAGTTGAATGCACACATCACAAAGAAGTTTCTGGGAATGCTTCTGTCTATATTTTATGTGAAGATATTCCCATTTCCAACGAAGGCCTCAAAGCAGTCCAAATATCCACTTGCAGATTCTACGAAAAGAGTGTTTCAAAACTGCTGTATGAAAATGGATGTTGAACTAAGTGAGTTGAATGCAAGCATCACAAATAAGTTTGTGAAAATGCTTCTGTCTTGTTTTTAAGTGAAGATACTTCCTTTTCCACCATAGGCCTCAAAGCTTTCCAAATGTCCACTTGCAGATTCTACAAAAAGAGTGTTTCAAAACTGCTCTATCGAAAGAAAATTTCAACTCTGTCAGTTAAATGTACTCATCACAAAGAAATTTCTGAGAATGCTTCTGTCTAGCTTATATGTGAAGATATTCCCATTTCCAATGAAGGCCTCAAAGCCGTCCAAATATCCACTTGCAGATTCTACGAAAAGAGTGTTTCAGAACTGCTCTATGAATAGGTATGTTCAACACTGTGAGTTGAATGCAAACATCACAAAGAAGTTTCTGAGAATGCTTCTGTCTGTTTTTTATGTGAAGATATTTCTTTTTCCACCATAGGCTTCAAAGCCCTGCAAATGTTCACATGCAGATTTTACAAAAAGTGTGTTTCAAAACTGCTCTATCAAAAGAAAAGTTCAACTCTGAGTTGAATGCACCCATCACAAAGAAGTTTCTGAGAATGCTTCTGTCCTGTTTTTATGTGAAGACATTCCCGTTTCCAACGAAGACCTCAAAGCAGTCTAAATATCCAATTGCAGATTCTACGAAGAGTGTTTCAAAACTTCTCTATAAAAAGTTACTTTCAACTCTTTGAGTTGAATGCACACATCACAAAGAAGATTCTGAGAATGCTTCTGTCTGGTTTTTATGTGAAGATATTCCCTTCTCCACCGTAGGCCTCAAAGCTTTCCAAATATCCATTGCAGATTCCACAAAAAGAGTGTGTCAAAACTGCCTTATCAAAAGAATGGTTCAACTGTGTGAGTTGAATGCACACATCCCAAAGAAGTTTCTGAGAGTGCTTCTGTCTAGTTTATATGTGAAGATATTTCCTTTTCTCCCGTAGGCCACAATGATCTCCAAATGTACATTTGCAGATTTTACCAAAGAAGTGTTTCAAAACTGCTCTATCAAAAGAAACGTTCAACTCTGTGAATTGAATGCACACATCTCAAAGAAGTTTCAGAGAATGCTTCTGTCTAGATTTTATGTGAAGAAATTCCCGTTTCCTACAAAGTCCTCAAAGTAGTCTAAATATCCAATTGCAAATTCTACTAAAAGAGTGTTTCAATACTGCTGTACTAAAAGGTAGGTTGAACACCGTCAGTTGAATGCAAACATCACAAAGAAGATTCCGAGAATGATTCTGTCAGGTTTTTACGTGAAGATATTTCCTTTTGCACCATAGACCTCAAAGCTTTCCATATGTCCATTTTCAAATTCTACAAAAAGAGTGTTTCAAAACTGCTCTATCAAAAGAAAGGTTCAACTCAGTGAATTGAATGCACACATCACAAAGAAGTTGCTGAGAATGCTTCTGTCTTGTTTTTATGTGAAGTTATTCCCGTTTCAAACGAAGGCCTCAAAGCATTCTAAATATCCACTTGTAGATTCTACGAAAAGAGCGTTTCAAAACTGCTCTATGAAAAGTTACATTCAACTCTGTGACTTGAATGCAAACATAACAAAGTTGTTTCTGAGAATGTTTCTGTCTGGTTTTTATGTGAAGATATTTCCTTTTCAACAATAGGCCTCAAAGTTTTCCAAATATCCACTTGCAGATTCTACAAAAAATAGTGTTTCAAAACTGCTCCAACAATAGAAAAGTTCAACTCTGTGAGTTGAATGCTCACATCACAAAGTAGTTTCTGAGAATGCTTCTGTCTAGTTTATATGTGAAGATATTTCCTTTACCAACGTAGGCCACAAAGATCTCCAAATGTTCAATTGCAGATTTTACCAAAAGAGTGTTTGAAAACTGCTCTATCAAAAGAAAGGTTCAACTCCGTGAGTTCAATGCACACATCTCAAAGAAGTTTCTGAGAATGCTTCTGTCTAGATTTTATGTGAAGATATTCCCGTTTCCAACGAAGTCCTCATAGTAGTCCAAATATCCAATTGCAGATTCTCCGAAAAGAGGATTTTGAAACTGCAGTATGAAAAGGTAGGTTGAACTCTGTGAGTTGTATGCAAACATCACAAAGAAGTTTCTGAGAATGCTTCTGTCGAGTTTTTATGTTAAAATATTTCCATTTCCAACATAGGCCTCAAAGCTTTCCATATATCCAATTGCAGATTCTACAAAAAGAGTGTTTCAAAACTGCTCTATCAAAAGAAATGTTCAACTCTGTGAGTTGAAAGCACACATCACAGAGAAGTTTCTGAGAATGATTCTGTCTATTTTTTCTGTGAATATATTCCCGTTTCAAACGAAGGACTCAAAGCAGTCCAAATATCCACTTGCAGATTCTACAAAAAAGTGTTTCAAGGCTGCTCTTAGAAAAGCTATGTTCAACTCTGTGAGTTGAATGCAAACATCACAAAGTAATTTGTGAGAATGCTTCTGTCTGGTTTTTATGTGAAGATATTTCCTTTTCCACCAGAGGCCTCAAGGCTCTCCAATTGTACACTTGCAGATTCTACAAAAAGAGTGTTTCAAAACTTTTCTATGAAAAGAAAGTTTCAACTCTGTGAGTTGAATGCACACTTCACAAAGAAGTTTCTGAGAATGCTTCTGTTTAGATTATATTTGAAGATATTCCCGTCTTCATTGAATGCCTCAAAACAGTCCAAATATCCACTTGTAAATTCTACCAAAAGAGTGTTTCAAAACTGCTGTATGAAAAGTTACGTTCAACTCTGTGAGTTGAATGCCAACATCAAAAAAAGTTTCTGAGAATGCTTCTGTGTGGTTTTTATGTGAAGATATTTTCTTTTCCACCATAGGCCTGAAAGCTCACAAATGTACACTTGCAGATTCTACAAAAAGAGTGTTTCAAAACTGCTCTATCAAAAGAAAAGTTCAACTCTGTCAGTTGAATGTCCTCATCAAAAAGAAGTTTCTGAGAATGTTTCTGTCCAGCTTATATGGAAAGATATTCCCGTTTCCAACGAAGGTCTCAAAGCCATCCAAATATCCACTTGCAGATTCTATGAAAAGAGTGTTTCAGAAATGCTCTATGAATAGATAAGTTCAATTCTGTGAGTTGAATGCAAACATTACGAGGAAGTTTCTGAGAAAGCTTCTGTCTGGTTTTCAGGTGAACATATTTCCCTTTCCACCACAGGCCCTAAAGCTTTCCATATGTCCTCTTGCAGATTCTACAAAAAGAGTGTTTCAAAACTGCTCTATCAAAAGAAGGGTTCAACTCTGTAAGTTGAATGCACACATCACAAAGAAGTTTCTGAGAATGCGTCAGTCTAGTTTTTATGCGAAGTTATTCCCGTTTCCAACAAAGGCCTCAAAGCAGTCCAAATATTCCCTGGGAGATGCTAAGAAAAGAGAGTTTGAAAACTGCTCTATGAGAAGTTACGTTAAACTCTGTGCGTTGAATGCAAAAATCAAAAGAAGTTTCTGACAATGCTTCTGTTTGGTTTTATGTGAAGATATTTCTTTTTCCACAGTAGGCCTCAAAGCATTCCAAATGTCCACTTGCAGATTCTACAAAAAGAGTGTTTCAAAACTGGTCTAACAGAAGAAAGTTTCTACACTGTGAGTGAAATGCCCACATGAAAAAGAAGTTTCTCAGAATGCTTCTGTCTAGTTTTTATGTGAAGATATTTCCTTTTCCACCGTAGGCTTTAAAGCAAACAAAATGTCCATTCGCAGATTTTACCAAAAGAGTGCTTTAAAATTGCTCTGTCTAAAGAAAGGTTCAACTCTGTGAGTTGAATGCACACTTCACAAAGAAGTTTCAGAGAATGCTTCTGTCTAGATTTTATGTGAAGATATTCCCATTTCCAACGAAGGCCTCCAAACAGTCCCAATATCCACTTGCAGATTCTACAAAAAGAGTGTTTCAGAACTCCTTTATAAACAGGTATGTTGAACTCTGTGACTGAAAGGCACACATAACAAAGATGTTTCTGAGAATGCTTCTGTCTAATTTTTATGGAAGATATTTCCTTTTCCACCATAGGCCTCAAAGCTCACCAAATGTACACTTGCAGATTCTACAAAAAGAGTGTTTCAAAACCGCTCTATCTAAAGAAAGGTTCAACTCCGTCAGTTGAATGTACTCATCACAAAGAAGTTTCTGAGAATGCTTCTGTTTAGTTTTTATGTGAAGACATTCCCGTTTCCAACGAAGGCCTCAAAGCACTCTCAATATCCACTTGCAGATTCTACGAAAAGAGTGTTTCAAAACTGCTCTATGAAAAGATATGTTCAACTATGTGAGTTGAATGCAAACATCACAAAGAAGTTTCTGAGAAAGCTTCTGTCTCATTTTTCTGTGAGGATATTTCCTTTTCCACCATAGGCCACAAATCTTTCCAAATGTCCACTTGCAGATTCTACAAAAAGAGTGTTTCAAAACTGCTCTAACAGAAGAAAGTTTCAACTCTCTTAGTGAAATGCACACATCACAAAGAAGTTTCTGAGAACGCTTCTGTCTAGTTTTTATGTGAACATATTTCCTTTTCCACCGTAGGCCTCAAAGCTCACCAAATGTACACTTGCAGATTCTACAAAAGAGTGTTTCAAAACTGCTCTATCAAAAGTTAGGTTCAACTTTGTCAGTTGAATGTACTCATCACAAAGAAGCTTCTGAGAATGCTTCTGTCTAGCTTATATTTGAAGATATTCCCGTTTCCAACGAAGTCCTCAAAGCCGTCCAAATATCCACTTGCAGATTCTACGAAAAGAGTGTTTCAGAAATGCTGTATGAATAGGTGTGTTCAACTATGTGAGTTGAATGCAAACATCACAAAGACGTTTCTGAGAATGCTTCTGTCTGGTTTTTTTGCGAAGATATTTCCTTTTCCACCATAGGCCTCAAAGCTTTCCAAATGTCAGCTTTCAGATTTTACAAAAAGAATGTTTCAAACTGCACTGTCAAAAGAAAGGTTCAACTCTGTGTGTTGAATGCACACATCATAAAGAAGTTTCAGAGAATACTTCAGTCTAGTTTTTAAGTGAAGATATTCCCGTTTCCAACGAAGGCCTCAAAGCAGTCCAAATACACACTGGCAGATTCTATCAAAAAAGTGTTTCCAAATTGCTCTTAGAAAAGGTATATTCAACTCTGTGATTTGAATGCCAACATCACAAAGAGATTTGTGAGAATGCTTCTGTCTGGTTTTTATGTGAAGATATTTCCTTTTCCACCATAGGCCTCAAAGCTCACCAATTGTACATTTTCAGATTGTACAAAAGGGTGTTTCAATACTGCTCTATGAAAAGAAACGTTCAACTCTGTCATTTGAATGTTCTCATCACAAAGAAGTTTATGAGAATGCTTCTGCCTAGATTTTATGAAAAGATATTCCCGTTTCCAACCAAGGCCTCAAAGCGTTCCAAATATCCACTTGCGGATTCTACGAAAGTGTTTCAAAACTGCTGTATGAAAAGTTATGTTTAACTATGTGAGTTGAATGCAAACATCACAAAGAAGTTTGTGAGGATGCTTCTGTCTGGTTTTTATGTGAAGATATTTCCTTTTCCACCATGGGCCTCAAAGCTCACCAACTGTACACTTGCAGATTCTACAAAAGGGGTGTTTCAAAAATGCTCTATCAAAAGAAAGGTTCAACTCCGTGAGTTGAATGCACACATCACAAAGAAGTTTCTGAGAACACTTCTGTCTAGATTTTATGTGAAGAGATTCCCATTTCCAACGAAGGCCCCAAAGCAGTCCAAATATCCACTTGCAGATCCTACGAAAAGAGTGATTCAAAACTGCTCTATGAAAATTTGTTTTCAACACTGTGAGTTGAATGAAAACATCACAAAGAAGTTTCTGAGAATGCTTCTGTCTGGTTTTGATGTGAAAATATTTCTTTTTCCACCAAAAACCTCAAAGCTTTCCAAATGTCCACTTGCAGCTTCTACAAAAAGAGTGTTTCAAAACTGCTCTAACAGAAGAAAGGTTTAACTCTGTGAGTGAAATGCACACATCGCAAAGAAGTTTCAGGAAATGCTACTGTCCAGTTTTTACGTGAAGATATTTCCTTATCCACTGTAGGCCACAAAGATCTCCAAATGTGCACTTGCAGATTTTACCAAAAGAGTTTTTGAAAACTGCTCTATCAAAAGAAAGTGTCAAATCTGTGAGTTTAACATATCTATTCTTAGAGCAGTTTTGAAACAATCTTTTCGTAGAATCTGCAATTGGATATTTGGACTACTTTGAGGGCTTCGTTGGAAATGGGAATATCTGACCATAAAATCTAGACAGAAGCATTCTCAGAAACTTCTCTGTGATGTGTGCATTCAACTCACAGAGTTGAACCTTTCTTTTGATAGAGCAGTTTTGAACCACTCTTTTTGTAGAATCTGCAAGTGTGCATTTGGAGAGCTGTGAGGCCTATGGAGGAAAAGGAAATATCTTCACATAAAAACCAGACAGAAGCATTCTCAGAAACTTCTTTGTTATGTTTGCATTCAACTCACAGAGTTGAACATACCTTTTCATACAACAGTTTTGAAACACTCTTTTCGTAGAATCTGCAAGTGGATATTTGGACTGCTTTGAGGCCTTCGTTGGAAACGGGAATATCTGCACATAAAATCTAGACAGAAGCATTCTCAGAAACTTCTTTGTGATGTGTGCACTCAACTCACAGAGTTGAACACTTCTTTTGATAAAGCAGTTTTGAAACACACTTTTTGTAGTATCTGTATGTGGACAATTGGAGAGCTTTGAAGCCTATGGTGCAAAAAGAAATATATTCACATAAAAACTAGACGGAAGGCCGGGCGCGGTGGCTCACGCCTGTAATCCCAGCACTTTGGGAGGCCGAGGCGGGCGGATCACAAGGTCAGGAGATCGAGACCATCCTGGCTAACACGGTGAAACCCCGTCTCTACTAAAAATACAAAAAATTAGCCGGGCGTGGTAGCGGGCGCCTGTAGTCCCAGCTACTCGGGAGGCTGAGGCAGGAGAATGGCGTGAACCCGGGAGGCGGAGCTTGCAGTGAGCCGAGATCGCGCCACTGCACTCCAGCCTGGGCGACTGAGCGAGACTCCGTCTCAAAAAAAAAAAAAAAAAAAAAAAAAAAAAAAAAAAAAAAAAAAAAAAACTAGACGGAAGCATTCTCAGAAACTTCTTTGTGATGTTTGTTTTCAACTCACAGAGTTGAACATTCTTTTTCTTAGAGCAGTTTTGTACCACTCTTTTCGTAGAATCTGCAAGTGGATATCTGGACTGCTTTGAGGTCTTCTCTTGAAACGGGAATATCTTCACAAATAAGCTAGGCAGAAGCATTCTCAGAAACGTCTTTGTGATGTGTACATTCAACTCACAGAGTTGAAGCTTTCCTTTGCTAGAGTAGTTTTCAAACACTCTTTTTTAAGAATCTACAAGTAGATATTTGGAGAGCTTTGAGTCCTGCAGTGGAAAAGGGAATATCTTCACATAAAAACTAGACAGAACCATTCTCAGAAACTTATTTTTGTTGTTCGCATTCAGCTCGCAGAATTGAACATACCTGTTCATAGTACAGTACTGAACCACTCTTTTCATTGAATCTGCAAGTGGATATTTGGATTGCTTTGAAGCCTTCTTTGGAAATGGGAATATCTTCACATAGAAACTAGACAGAGGCATTCTCATAAACTTCTTTGGGATGAGTGCATTCAACTCACAGAGTGGAACCTTTCTTTTGATAGTGCAGTCACTGTTTTTGTAGAATCTGTAATTGGACATATGGAAAGCTCTGCGGCCTATGGTGGAAAAGGAAATATCTTCACATAAAAACCAGACAGAAGCATTCTCACAAACTTCTTTGTGATGTTTGCATTCAAATCACGGGGTTGAACCTAACTTTTTATACAGCAGTTTTGAAACACTCTTTTCGTAGAATCTGCAATTGTTTATTTGGACTACTTTGAGGCCATCGTTGGAAACGGGAATATCTGAACATAAAATCTAGACAGAAGCATTCTCAGGAAATTCTTTGTGATGTTTGCATTCAACTCACAGAGCTGAACCTTTCTTTTGATACAGCAGTTTTGAAACACACTTTTTGTAGAATCTGCAAGTGGACATTTGGAGAGCTTTGAGGCCTTTTGTGAAAAAGGAAATATCTTCACATAAAAACAAGACAGAAGCATTCTCAGAAACATCTTTGTGAAGTTCGCATTCAACTAACAGAGTTGAGCATACCTGTTCATAGAACAGTTTTGAAACACTCTTTTCCTAGAATCTGAAAGTGTATATTTGGATTGTTTTGAGGCCTTCGTTGGAAACGGGAATATCTTCACATAAAAACTAGATAGAAGCATTTTCATAAACTTCTTTGTGATGTGGCATTCAACTCACAGAGTGGAACCTTTCTTTTGATAGAGCAGTTCTGAAACAATCTTTTTGTAGAATTTGCAAGTGGATATATGGAAAGCTTTCAGGCTTATGGTGGAAAAGGAAATATCTTCACATAAAAACCAGAAAGAAGCATTCTCAGAAACTACTTTGTGATGTTTGCATTCAACTCACAGAGTTGAACATTTCTTTTGATAGAGCAGTTTTGGAACACTCTTTTCGTAAAATCTGCAAGTGGACATTTGGAGAGCTTTGAAGCTTACGGTGGAATAGGAAATATCTTCACATAAAACTAGACAGAAGCATTCTTCCAAATTTCTTTGTGATGTGTGCATTCCACTCACAGAGTTAAATATTTCTTTTGATTGAGTACTTTTGAAACAGTCTTTTTGTAGAATCTGCAATTGAACATTTGTAGTGTTTTGAGGCCTATGGTCGAAAACGAAATATCTTCACATAAAAACCAGACAGAAGGATTCTCACAAACATTTTGTGATGTTTGCATTCAACTAACAGAGTTGAACGTACCTGCTCATAGAGCAGTTCTGAAACCTTGTTTTCGTAGAATCTGCAACTGGATACTTGGACTTCTTTGAGGCCTTCATTGGAAATGGGAATATCTTCACATAAAATGTAGACAGAAGCATTATCTGAAACTTCTTTGTGTTTTTCGCAATCAACTCACAGAGTGGAACATACCTGTTCATGGAACAGTTTTGAAACACTCTTTTCGTCGAATCTGCAAGTGGATAATTGGACTGCTTTGAGGCCTTCTTTGGAAATGAGAATATCTTCACATAAAGTCTAGACAGAAGCATTCTCAGAAACTTCTTTGTGATGTTTGCATTCAACTCACATAGTTGAACATACCTTTTCGTACAGCAGTTTCGAAACACACTTTTTGTAGAATCTGTAAGTGGACATTTGGAGAGCTTTGAAGCCTACGGTGGAAAAGGAAATATCTTCACATAAAAACTAGACAGAAGCATTCTCAGAAACTTCTTTGTGATGTTTGTTTTCAACTCACGGAGTTGAATATTCATTTTCTTAGAGCAGTTTTGTAACACTCTTTTCGTAGAACCTGCAAGTGGATATTTGGACTGCTTTGAGGCCTTCCTTTGAAACGGGAATATCTTCACAAATAAGCTAGACAGAAGCATTCTCAGAAACTTCTTTGTGATGTTTGCATTCAACTCACAGGGTTGAACCTAACTTTTCAAACAGCAGTATTGAAACGCTCTTTTCTTAGAATCTGCAATTGTTTATTTGGACTACTTTGAGGCCATCGTTGGAAATGGGAATATCTGACCAAAAAATCTAGACAGAAGCATTCTCAGAAACTCCTTTTGATGTTTGCATTCAACTCACAGAGTTGAACTTTTCTTTTGATAGAGAAGTTTTGAAACACACTTTTTATAGAATCTGTAAGTGGACATTTGGAGAGATTTGAGGCCTTTTGTGAAAAAGGAAACATCTTCACATAAAAACAACACAGAAGAATTCTCAGAAACTTGTTTGTGAAGTTCGCATTCAACTAACAGATTTGAGCATACCTATTCATAGAACAGTTTTGAAACACTCTTTTCCTAGAATCTGCAAGTGGATATTTGGATTGCTTTGAGACCTTCGTTGCAAACGGGAATATCTTCACATAAAAACTAAACAGAAGCATTTTCATAAACTTCTTTGTGACGTGACATTCAACGCACGGAGTGGAACCTTTCTTTTGATAAATCAGTTTTGAAACACTCTTTTTGTAGAATCTGCAATTGGATATATGGAAAGCTTTGAGGCCTATGGTGGAAAAGGAAATATCTTCACATAAAAACCAGACAGAGGCATTCCCAGAAACTTCTTTGTGATGCTTGCATTCAACTCACAGAGTTGAACCTACTTTTTCATACAGCAGTTTGGAAACACTCTTTTCGTAGAATCTGCAATTGGACATTTGGACTACTTTGAGGCCTTCTTTGGAAACGGGAATATCTTCACATATAATCTAGACAGAAGCATTCTCAGAAAGTTCTTTGTGATATGTGCATTAAACTCATGGAGTTCAACTTTTCTTTTGATAGAGCGGATATGAAACACACTTTTTGTAGAATCTGGAAGTGGACATTCGGAGAGCTTTGAGGCTTATGGTGGAAAAGGAAATATCTTCATATAAAACCAGACAGAAGCATTCTCAGAAACTTCTTTGGGACGTTTGCATTCAACTCACAGAGTTGAACCCTTCTTTTGATAGAACAGTTTTGCAACACTCTTTTTGTAGAATCTGCAAGTGGATATTTGGAATGCTTTGAGGCCTATGGTGGGAAAAGAAATATCTTCACATAAAAACCAGACAGAAGCATTCTGAGAAACTTCGTTGTGATATTTACATTCAACTCACAAAGGTGAACGTAAGTTTTCATGGAGCAGTTTTGAAACACTCTTTTCCTAGAATCTGCAAGTGGATATTTAGACTGCTTTGAGGCCTTCGTTGGAAACGGGAATATCGTCACATAAAAACTAGACAGAAGCATCCTGAAAAACTTCTTTGTGATGTGTGAATTCAACTCTCATAGTTGAATATTTCTTTTGATAGAGCAATTTTGAAACACTCTTCTTGTAGAATCAGCAAGAGAACATTTCTAGTGCTTTGAGACCAATTGTGGAAAAGGATATATCTTCACATAGAAAAAAGATAGAAGCATTCTCAGAAACTTCTTTGTGATGTTTGCATTCAACTCACAGAGTTGAACATACCTTTTCCTACAGCAGTTCTGAAACACTCTTGTCGTAGTATCTGCAAGGGGATATTTGGACGGCTTTGAGGCTTTCGTAGGAAACTGGAATTTCTTCACATATAAGCTAGACAGAAGCATTCTCAGAAACTCCTTTGTGATGAATACATTCAACTGACAGAGTTGAACCTTTCTTTTGATAGAGCAGTTTTGAAACACTCTTTTTGTAGAATCTGCAAGTGTACATTCGGTGTGTTTCGAGGCCTATAGTGGAAAAGGAAATATCTTCACATAAAAACCAGACAGAAACCTTCTCACAAATTTCTTTCTGACATTTGCATTCAACTCACAGAGTTTAACACACCTTTTCATATAGCAGGTTTGAAACACTCCTTTCATAGGATCTGCAAGTGGATATTTGGACGGCTTTGAGGCCTTCGTTGGAAACAAGAATATCTTCACACAAAATCTAGACAGAAGCATTCTCAGAAGGTTCTTTGTGATGGGTACATTCAACTGAGAGAGTTGAACCTTTCTTTTGATAGAGCAGTTTTGAAACAAACTTTTTGTAGAATCTGCAAATGTACATTTTGTGAGCTTTGAGGCCTGTGGTGGAAAAGGAAATATCTTCACATAAAAACCAGACAGAACATTTTCACAAATTTCTTTGTGATGTTTGCATTCAACTCACAGAGTTAAAAATTCCTTTTCATACACCAGTTTTGAAACACTCTTTTCATAGAATCTGCAAGTGGATATTTAAACTGCTTTGAGGCCTTCATTGGAAACGCGAATGTCTTCACATAAAATCTAGACAGAAGCATTCTCAGAAACTTCTTTGAGATGCGTGCATTCAACTCACGGAGTAGAACTTTTCTTTTGATAGAGCAGTTTTGAGACACTCTTTTGGTAAAATCTGCAAGTGGACATTTGGAGATCTTTGCGGCCTATGGTGGAAAAGGAAATATCCTCACATATAAACTAGACAGAAGCATTCTCAGAAACTTCTTTGTGATGTGCGCATTCAACTCACAGAGTTGAACCTTTCTTTTGATAGAGAAGTTGTGAAACACTCTTTTTGTAGAATCTGCAAGTGAACATTTGGAAAGATTTGAGGCCTATGGTGGAAAAGGAAATATCTTCACATAAAAAACAGACAGAAGCATTCTCAGAAACTTCTTTGTGGTTTTTGCATTCAACTCACAGAGTTGAAGTTAACTTTTCATACAGCAGCTTTGAAACACTCTTTTCGTAGATCTGCAATTGGATATTTGGACTACTTTGAGGCCTTCGTTGGAGTCGGGAATATCTTCACATAAAATCTAGACAGAAGCATTCTCAGAAACTTCTTCAAGATGTGTGCATTCAACTCACAGATTTGAACCTTTCTTTTGATAGAGCAGTTATGAAAATCTCTTTTAGTTAAATTTGCAAGTGGTCATTTGGAGAGCTTTGTGGCCTATGGTGAAAAAGGAAATATCTTCACATATAAACTGAACAGAAGCATTCTCAGAAACTTCTTTGTGATCTGTGCATTCGACACACAGAGTTGAACCTGTCTTTTGATAGAGCAGTTTGAAACACTCTTTTTGTAGAATCTGCAAGTGGATATTTAGACTGCTTTGAGGCCTTCTTTGGAAACGGGAATAACTTCACATAAAAACTAGACAGAAGCATTCTCAGAATCTTCTTTGTGATGTGTACATTCAACTCACAGAGTTGTACCTTTCTTTTGAAAGAGCAGTTTTGAAACACTCTTTTTGTAGAATCTGCAAGTGAACTTTTGTAGTGCTTTGAGGCCTATGGTGGAAAAGGAAATATCTTCACATAAAAACCAGACAGAAGCATTCTCAGAAACTTCTTTGTGATGTTGGCATTCAACTCACGGAGTTGAACATACCTATTCATACAGCAGCTCTGAAACACTCTTTTCGTAGAATCTGCAAGTCGATATTTGGACGGCTTTGAGGCCTTCGTTGGAAACGGGAATATCTTCACATATAAGCCAGACAGTAGCATTCTCAGAAACTTTTGTGAGATGAGTACATTCAACGGACAGAGTTGAACCTTTCTTTTTATATAGCAGTTTGAAACACTGTTTTTGTGTAATCTGCAAGTGTACCTTTTGTGATCTTTGAGGCCTATGATGGAAAAGGAAATATCTTCACATAAAAACCAGAAAGAAGCATTCTCAAAAAGTTCTTTGTGATGTTCGCATTAAACTCACAGAGTTGAACCAACTTTTTCATACAGCAGTTTTGAAACACTCTTTCCGTAGAATCTGCAATTAGATATTTGGACTACTTTGAGGCCTTCGTTGGAAACGGGAATATCTCTACATAAAAACTAGACCGAAGCATTCTCAGAAACTGCTTCATGATGTGCGCTTTCAACTCAGAAATTTGAACGTAACTTTTCATAGAGCAGTTTTGAAACACTCTTTTCGTAGAATCTGCAAGTCGATATTTAGACAACTTTGAGTCCTTCATTGGAAACGGGAATATCTTCACAGAAAAACTGCCCAGAAGCATTCTCAGAAACTTCTTTGTGATATGTGCATTCAACTCACAGAGTTAAACATACCTTTTCATAGAGGAGTTCTGAAACACTCTTTTCGTAGAATCCGCAAGCGGATATTTGGATGGCTTTGAGGCCTTGGTTGGAAACGGGAATATCTTCACATATAAGCTGGAGAGAAGCATTCTCAGAAACTTCTTTATGATTAGCACATTCAACTGACAGAGTTGAACCTTCCTTTTGATAGAGCAGTTTTGAAACACTCTTTTTGTAGAACCTGCAAATGAACATTTGTAGGGCTTTGAGGCCTATGGAGGAAAAGCAAATATCTTCACATAAAAACCAGACAGAAGCACTCTCAGAAACTTCTTTTTGATATTTGCTTTCAACTCACAGAGTTGAACATACCTATTCATAGAGCAGTTCTGGAACACTCTTTTTGTAAAATCTGCAAGTGGATGTTTGGATGGCTTTGAGGCCTTCGTTGGAAACGGGAATATCTTCACATATAAGCCAGAGAGAAGCATTCTCAGAAACTTCATTTTGATGAGTACATTCAACTGACAGAGTTGAACCTTTCTTTTGATAGAGAAGTTTTGAAACACTCTTTTTGTAGAATCTGCAAGTGAACATTTCATGAGCTTTGAGTCTTATGGTGGAAAAGGAAATATCTTCACATAAAAACCAGACAGAAGCATTCTCACAAATTTCTTTGTGATGTTTGCATTGAGCTCACAGAGTTGAACTTAACCTTTCATACACAGCTTTGAAACACTCTTTTCGTAGATCTGCAATTGGATATTTCAACTACTTTGAGGCCTTCGTTGGAATCGGGAATATCTTCACATAAAATCTAGACAGAAGCATTCTCAGAAACTTCTTTGAGATGTGTGCATTAAACTCACGGAGCTGAAACTTTCTTTTGATAGAGCAGTTATGAAAAACTCTTTTAGTTAAATCTGCAAATGGTCATTTGGAGAGCTTTGTGGCCTACAGTGAAAAAGAAAATATCTTCACATATAAATTGGACAGAAGCATTCTCAGAAACTTCTTTGTGATGTGTGCATTCGACACACAGAGT
The DNA here is from genome assembly GCF_028858775.2 of Pan troglodytes. NCBI lineage: Eukaryota > Metazoa > Chordata > Mammalia > Primates > Hominidae > Pan > Pan troglodytes. Next base: position 35,291,109 of record NC_072419.2, read on the forward strand.
TGAACCTTTCTTTTGATAGAGCAGTTTTGAAACACTCTTTTTGTAGAATCTGCAAGTAGATATTTAGACTGCTTTGAGGCCTTCGTTGGAAACGGCAATATCTTCACATAAAAACTAGAAAGAAGCATTCTCAGAAACTTCTTTGTCATGTGTGCATTCAACTCACAGAGTTGAACCTGTGTTTTGATAGAGCAGTTTTGAAACACTCTTTTTGTAGAATCTGCAAGTGAACTTTTGTAGTGCTTTGAGGCCTATGGTGGAAAAGGAAATATCTTCACATAAAAACCAGACAGAAGCATTCTCAGAAACTTCTTTGTGATGTTGGCATTCAACTCACAGAGTTGAACATACCTGTTTATAGAACAGTTCTGAAACACTCTTTTCGTAGAATCTGCAAGTTGATATTTGGATGGCTTTGAGGTCTTCATTGGAAACGGGAATATCTTCACATATAAGCCAGACGGTAGCATTCTCTGAAAATTTTGTGTGATGAGTACATTCAATTGACAGAGTTGAACCTTTCTTTTTACATAGCAGTTTGGAACACTGTTTTTGTGTAATCTGCAAGTGTACCTTTTGTGATATTTGAGGCCTATGATGGAAAAGGATATATCTTCACATAAAAACCAGACAGAAGCATTCTCAAAAACTTCTTTGTGATGTTTGCATTAAACTCACAGAGTTGAACGTACTTTTTCATACAGCAGTTTTGAAACACTCTTTTCTTAGATTCTGCAATTGGATATTTGGACTACTTTGAGGCCTTCGTTGGAAACGGAATTGAATGTAGTGGAATGGAATGGAATGGATTGGAGTGGAGTTGAGTGGAGTGGAACAGAATAGGATGGAGTGGAGATCAGTGTAGTGGATTGGAGTGGAATGGAATGGAGTGGAGTGGAGTGGAATGGACGGAATGGAATGAAATTGAATGCAATGGTGAAAAGAAATGTGAGCTGACATTTTGTCACTGCACTCCAGCCTGTGTGACAGAGTGAGATCCTGTCGAAAGAAAGGAATGTAATAGAATGGAGTGAAATGCTATGCAATGGAACGGGATGGAGTGGAAAGGAGTGGAGTGGAGTGGAGGGGAATGGAGTGGAATGGAATGAGAAGGAACGGAATGAAGCAGAGTGGATTTGAGTGAAGTGGAGTGGAGTGGAATGGAGTGGAGTGGAGTGGAAAGGAGTGGAACGGAATGGAATGGAGGGGAGGGGAGTGGAGTGGCAAGGAATAGAGTGGAATGGAATGGAATGGAATGGTGAAATGAAATGTGAGCTGAAATTGTGCCACTTCACTCCAGGCTGGGTAACAGAGTGCCATGCTGTCGAATATAAGGAATGGAAAGGAATGGAGTGGAATGGAATGGAATAGAATGGAGTGAAGTAAAGTGGAATGGAGTGGAATGGAATGGAGTGGAAAGGAATGGAATGGAATGGAATGGAGTGGAGCAGAGTGAAGTGGAATGGAGTGGAGTGGAATGGTATGGAAAGGGATGGTACCAAATGGAAAGAAGTGGAGGGGAGTGGAGTGGAGTCAAGGGGCGAGGAGTGGATTGGAATGATATTGGATGCAATAGGATGGAGTGGAGTGGAGAGGAGTGGAGTGGAGTCGAGGGGAGAGGAGTGGATTGGAATGCAATTGGATGCAATGGAATGGAGTGGAGTGGAGTGGGTTGGAAAGGAGTATAGTAGAGTGAGTTGGAATGAAATGGAATGGAATGCTATGGAATGGAACGGAGTGGATGGAGTGGAGTGGAGTGGAACTTAATGTAGTGGAATGGAATGGAATGGAATGGGATTGAATGGAATGGAATGGAATGGAATGGAATGATGAAATGAAATGTGAGCTGAGATTGTGCCACTGCACTCCAGCCTGGGTGACAGAGTGAGACCCTGTCAAAAGAAAGGAATGGAATGGAATGAAAGGGAATGGAATGGAGTGGTGAGGAGTGGAGTGGAGTATAGTGCAATGGAGTGGAATGGAATGGGATGGAAAGGAATGGAGTGGAGTGGAGTGGAATGGAATGGAATGGAATAGAGTGCAGTGGAGTGGAGGGGAAAGGGGTGGAGTGGATAGGAGTAGAATGGAATGGATTGGAATGGAATGGAATGGATTGGAATGGAATAGAATGGAATGGAATGGAATGAAATGGAATGGAATGCAAAATAATGGAATGCAAAGGAATGCAATGGAATGGAATGGTGAAATGAAATGTGAGCTGAGATAGTGCCACTGAACTCCATTCTGGGTGACAGAGTGAGATCCTGTCAAAAGAAAATAATGGAAACAGATGGAGTGGAATGGAATACAATGGAGTGGAGTGGAGTGGATTTGAGTGGAGTGGAGTGAACTGGAGTGGAGTGGAGTGGAATGGAGTGGAATGGAATGGGGTGGAGCAGAATGTAATAGAGTGGAGAGGAGTGGAGTGGGGTGGAGTGCATTAGGGTGGAATTGAATGAGATGGAATGGAATGGAGTGGAGTGGAGTGGAGTGTAGTGGAATGGAGTGGAATGGAATGGAGAAGAATGTGATGGAGTGGAAAGAAGTGGATTGGAGTGGAGTAGAATGGAGTGGAATGGAAGGAACAAAATGGAGTAGAATGGAATGGAATGGAATCGTGAAATGAAATGTTCACTGAGATTATGACACTGCACTCCATCCTGGGTGACAGAGTGAGATCCTGTCGACAGAAAGGAATGGAATGGAATGGAATGGAATGGAATGGGATGGGATGGAGTGGAGTGGAGTGGAATGGAGGGGAATAGAATGGGATGGAGTGGAATGGAATGGAGAGGACTGGAGTGGAATGAAATTGAGTTGAAAGGAATGGGATGGAAAGGAATGGACTGGAGTGGAGTGGAGTTGAATGGAGTGGAATGGAGTGGAACGGAAAGGGACATAATGGAATGGAATGCAGTGGAGTGGTGTGGAGTGGAGTGGAGTGGAGTGCAGAGGAATGGAAAGGAATGGAATGGAATGCAATGCAATGGAATGGAATGGAATGCAATGGAAGGGAATGGAATTGAATGGTGAACTGAAACATGGGCCAAGATTGTGCAACTTCACTCCAGCCTGGTTGACAGAGTGAGATCCAGTTGAAAGAAAAGAAAGGAATGCAATGGATTGGAATAAAATAGAATGGAATGGAATGGAGTGGACTGGAGTTGAGTGGAATGGAATGGAGTAGAGTGGAAGGGAGTGGAATGGAATGGGATGGAAGGGAATGGAATGGAGTGGACTGGAGTGGAGTGGAATGGAATGGAGTAGAGTGGAAGGGAGTGGAATGGAATGGGATGGAAGGGAATGGAATGGAGTGGAGTGGAGTGGGGTGGAAATGAATGGGATGGAGTGGAGTGGAGTGGAATGGAGTGGTGTGGAGTGGAGTGGGGTGGAAATGAATGGGATGGAGTGGAGTGGAGTGGAATGGAGTGGTGTGGAGTGGAGTGGAGTGGAGTGGAATGGAATGGAATGGAAAGGAATGGAATGAAATTGAATTCAATGGTGAAATGAAATTTGAACTGAGATTCTGCCACTGCACTCCAGCCTTGGTAAAAGAGGGAGATCCTGTCGAGTGAATGGAATGGAATGGAATGGAATGGAGGAGAAGGGAATGGAATGGAGTGGAGTGGAGTGGAGTGGAATGGAGAGGAATGGAATGGGATGGAGTGGAATGGAATGGAGTGGTGTGGAGTGGAGTGGAGTGGAGTGGAATGGAGTGGAATGGAATGGGATGGAATGGAATGGAATGAAATGGAGAGGAGTGGAGTGCAGGGGAGTGGAGTGGAGTGGAATGCAGAGGATTGAAATGGGATGGAGTGGAGTTGAGTGGAGTGGAGTTGAGTGGAGTGGAGTGGAACGGAATGGGATGGGATGGGATGGAATGGAGTGGAGTGGAGTGGAGGGGAGTGGAATGGAGTGGAGTGGAATGGAATGGACTGACATAGAATGGAATGGAATGCCACGGAATGGAATGGTGAAATGAAATGTGAGCTGAGATTGTGCCGCTGCACTCCAGCCTGTGTGACAGAGTGAGATCCTGTCAAAAGAAAGGAATGTAAAGGAATGGAGTGGAATGGAATGGAGTGGAGTGCGGTGGAGTGGAGTGGAATAGAATGGAATGGAATGGAATGGAATGGAATGGAATGGAATGGAATGGAATGGAATGGAATGGAATGGAATGCAATGCAATGGAATGCAATGGAATGCAATGCAGTGGAATGGAATGCAGTACAATGGAAATGGTGAAATGAAATCTGAGCTGAGTTTGTGCCACTGCACTCCCACCTGGGTGACAGAGTGAGATCCTGTTGAAAGAAAGTAATGGAATGGAATGGTGTGTAATGGATTGGAATGGAGTGGAGTGGAGTGGAACGGAATACAATGGAGTGGAGAGCAGTGTAGTGGAGAGGAGTGGAATGGAATGGAGTGGAGTGGAGTGGAATGGATGGAATGGAATGAAATTGAATGCAATGGTGAAATGAAATGTGAGCGGACATTGTGCCACTGCACTCCAGCTAGTGTGACAGAGTGAGATGCTGTCGAAAGAAAGGAATGGAATGCAATGAAATGGAATGGAATGGAATAGAATGGAGTGGAGTGGAGTGGAGTGGAGTGTAATGGAGTGGAATGGAACAGGATGGAGTGGAATGGAATGGAGTGGAGTGGAGTGGAGTGGAGAGGAATGGAATGGAATTGAATGGAATGGAATGCAGAGGAGTGTAGTGGAGGGAAGTGGAGTGGAGAGGAATGGAATGGGATGGAATAGGATGGAGTGAAGTGGAGTGGAATGCAGTGGAATGGAATAGGTTGGGATGCAACGGAATGGAATGGAATACAATGGAATGGAATGGAATGAAATGGAATGGTGAAATGAAATGTGAGCTGAGATGGTGCCACTGCACTCCACCTTGGGTGACAGAGTGAGGTCCTGTCGAAAGAAAGGAATGGAGTTGAATGGAGTGGAATGGAGTGGAGTGGAGTGGATTGGAGTGGAAAGGAGTGGAATGGAATGTGATGGAATCGAATGGAGTGGAGTGAAGTGGACTGGAGTGGAATGGATTGGAGTGGAGTGGAGTGGAGGGGAAGGGAGTGGAGTGGATTGGAGTGGATTGGAATGGCAGGAAATGGAATGGAATGGATTGGTGAAATCACATGTGAGCTGAGATTGTGCCATTGCACTCCAGCCTGGGTGACAGGGTGAGATCCTGTCGAAAGAAAGGAATGGAAAGGAATGCAGTGGAATGGAATGGAATGGAATGGAGTGCAAAGGAGTGGAGTGGAGTGGAGTGGAGTGGAATGGATTGGGAAAGAATGGAATGAAGTGGAATGGAGTGAAGTGGAGTGAAGTGGAGTAGAGTGGAGTGGAATGGAGTGGAACGGAAGGGAATGGAATGGAATGGAGGAGAGTGGAGAGGACTGGAAGGGAATGGAGTGGAATGGAATGGAATGGAATGCAATGGAATGGTGAAATGAAATGTGAGCTGAGATTGTGCCACTGCACTCCAGACTGGGTGACAGAGTGTGATCCTTTCGAATGTAAGGAATGGAATGGAATGGAGTGGAATGGAATGGAATGGAATGGAATGGAGTGGAATGGAATGGAGTGGAATGGAATGGAATAGAATGGAGTGGAGTGGAATGGAATGGAGTAGAAAGGAATGGAATGGAATGGAGTGGAGCAGAGTGAAGTGGAGTGGAGTGGAGTGGAATGGAATGGAATGGGATGGTATCGAATGGAATGAAGTGGAGGGGAGTGGAGTGGAGTCGAGGGGAGAGGAGTGGAGTGGAATGCAATTGGATGCAATGGAATGGAGTGGAGTGGAGTGGAGAGGAGTGGAGTGGAGTAGAGTGAATTGGAATGAAATGGAATGGAATGGTATGGAATGGAACGGAGTGGAGTGGAGGGGAGTGGAGTGGAAGGGAATGTAGTGGAATGGAATGGAATGGAAGGATGAAATGAAATGTGAGCTGAGACTGTGCCACTGCACTGCAGCCTGGGTGACAGAGTAAGATCCTGTCAAAAGAAAGGAATGGAATGGAAAGGAGTGGAATGGAATGGAATGGAATGGAATGGAATGGAGTGGTGAGGAGTGGAGTGGAATATAGTGCAATGGAGTGGAATGGAATGGGATGGAAAGGAATGGAGTGGAGTGGATTATAGTGCAATGGAGTGGAATGGAATGGGATGGAAAAGAATGGAGTGGAGTGGAGTGGAGTGGATTATAGTGCAATGGAATAGAATGGAATGGGATGGAAAGAAATGGAGTGGAGTGGAGTGGAGTGGAATGGAATGGAGTGTAGTGGAGTGGAGTGGAAGGTAATGGAGTGGATAGGAGTGGAATGGAATGGAATTGAATGGAATAGAATGGTATGAAATGGAACGGAATGCAATGGAATGGAATGCGATGGAATGCAATGGAATGGAATGGTGAAATGAAATGTGAGCTGAGATAGTGCCACTGAGCTCCATTCTGGGTGACAGAGTGAGATCCTGTCAAAAGAAAGTAATGGAAACAGATGGAGTGGAATGGAATGCAATGGAATGGAATGGTGAAATGAAATGTGAGCTGAGATAGTGCCACTGAACTCCATTCTGGGTGACAGAGTGAGATCCTGTCGAAAGAAAGTAATGGAAACAGATGGAGTGGAATGGAATGCAATGGAGTGGAGTGGAGTGGATTTGAGTGGAGTGGAGTGAACTGGAGTGGAGTCGAGTGGAATGGAGTGGAATGGAATGAGGTGGAGAAGAATGTAATGGAGTGGAGAGGAGTGGAGTGGAGTGGATTTGAGTGGAATTGAAAGAGATGGAATGGAACAGAGTGAAGTGGAGTAGAGTAGAGTGTAGTGGAATGGAGTGGAATGGAATGGAATACAGTGGAATGTAATGGAGTGGAGAGAAGTTGATTGGAGTGGAGTGGAACGGAGTGGAATGGAAGGAACGGAAAGGAGTGGAATGGAAAGGAATGGAATCGTGAAATGAAATGTTAGCTGAGATTATGACACTGCACTCCATCCTGGGTGACAGAGTGAGATCCTGTCGACAGAAAGGAATAGAATGGAATGGAATGGAATGGAATGGAATGGGATGGATTGGAGTGGAATGGAGAGGAGCGGAGTGCAGTGGAATCGAGTGGAAAGGAATGGGATGGAATGGATTGGAGTAAAGTGGAGTGGAGTTGAGTGGAGTGGAAAGGTATGGAATGGATTGGAGTGGAGTGGAGTGGAGTTGAGTGGAGTGGAATGGAGTGGAATGGAAAGGGACATAATGGAATGTAATGCAGTGGAGTGGAGTGGAGGGGAGTGGAATGGAATAGTATGCAATGGAATGGAATGGAATGGAATGGTGAACTGAAATATGGGCTGAGATTGTGCAACTTCACTCCAGCCTGGGTGACAGAGTGAGATACTGTTGAAAGAAAAGAAGGAAATGGAATGGATTGGAAGGAAATAGAAAGGAATGGAATGGAGTGGAGAGGAGTGGAGTGGAGTGGAGTGGAATGTAATGGAGTAGAGTTGAAGGGAGTGGAATGGAATGGGATGGAAGGGAATGGAATGGAGTGTAGTGGAGTGGAATGGAGTGGTGTGGAGTGGAGTGGAGTGGAGTGGAGTGGAATGGAATGGAATGGAAAGGAATGAAATTGAATTCAATGGTGAAATGAAATTGGAGCTGAGATCCTGTCACTGCACTCCAGACTGGGTGACAGAGTGAGATCCTGTCGAATGAATGGAATGGAAGGGAATGGAGGGGAATGGAATGGAATGGAATGGAGTGGAGTGAAGTGGAGTGGAATGGAGAGGAATGGAATGGGATGGAGTGGAATGGAATGGAGTGGTGTGGAGTGGAGTGGAGTGCAGAGGAATGAAATGGGAAGGAATGGAATGAAGTGGACAGGAGTGGAGTGGAGGGGAGTGGAGTGGAGTGCAGAGGAATGAAATGGGATGGAGTGGAGTGCAGTGGAGTGGAGTGGAATGCAATGGGATGGGATGGAATGGAGTGGAGTGGAGTGGAGTGGAATGGAGTGGAAAGGAATGGGATGGAATGGAATGGAGTGGCGGGGAGTGTAGTGGAGTGGAGTGGAGTGGAATGGAGTGGAATGGAAAGGGACATAATGGAGTGGAATGCAGTGGAGTGGAGTGGAGTGGAGTGGAGGGGAGTGGAATGGAATGGAATGCAATGCAATGGAATGGAATGCAATGCAATGCAATGCAATGCAATGCAATGCAATGGAATGGTGAACTGAAATATGGGCTGAGACTGTACAACTTCAATTCAGCCTGGGTGACAGAGTGAGATCCTGTTGAAAGAAAAGGAAGGAATGGAATGGATTGGAACGAAATAGAATCGAATGGAATGGAGTGGAGTTGAGTGGAGTGGAATGGAATGGAGTAGAGTCAAGGGAGTGGAATGGAATGGGATGGAAGGGAAAGGAATGGAGTGGAGTGGAGTGGGGTGGAAATGAATGGGATGGAGTGGAGTGGAGTGGAGTGGAATGGAGTGGTGTGGAGTGGTGTGGAGTGGAGTGGAGTGGAGTGGAATGGAATGGAATGGAATGGAATGCAATGGTGAAATGAAATTTGAACTGAGATGCTGCCACTACACTCCAGCCTGGTTGACAGAGTGAGATCCTGTCGAATGCATGGAATGAAATGGAATGGAATGGAATGGAGTAGAGTGGAGTGGAATGGAGAGGATTGGAATGGGATGGAGTGGAATGGAATGGAGTGGTGTGGAGTGGAGTGGAGTGGAATGGAATGGAATGGGATGGAATGGAATGGAATGGAAAGGAGTGGAGTGCAGTGCAGAGGAATGAAATGGGAAGGAGTGGAGTTGCGTGGAGTGGAGTGGAATGGAGTGGAATGGAATGGGATGGGATGGAATGGAGTGCAGTGGAGTGGAGGAGAGTTGAATGGAGTGGAGTGGAATGGAATGCCATGGAATGGAATGGAATGGAATGGAATGGAATGGAATGGAATGCAATGGAATGGAATGGTGAAATGAAATGTGAGCTGAGATTGTGCCGCTGCACTCCAGCCTGTGTGACAGAGTGAGATCCTGTGGAAAGAAAGGAATTTAACAGAATGGAGTGGAATGGAGTGGAATGGAATGGAATGGAATGCAGTGGAGTGGAGTGGAATGGAATGGAATGGAAAGGATTGGAATGGAATGGAATGGAATGGAATGGAATGGAATGGAATGGAATGGAATGCAATAGAATGCAATGGAATGCAGTGAAATGGAATACAATATAATGGAAATGGTGAAATGAAATGTGAGCTGAGTTTGTGATACTGCACTCCAGCCTGGGTGACAGAGTGAGATCCTGTCAAAAAAAAAGGAATGGAATGGAAAGGAGTGGAATGGAAAGGAATGGAGTCGTGAGGAGTGGAGTGGAGCATAGTGCAATGGAGTGGAATGGAATGGGATGGAAAGGAATGGAGTGGAGTGGAGTGGAATGGAATGGAATGGAATGGAGTGCAGTGGAGAGGAGTGGAAAGGAGTGGAGCAGATAGGAGTTGAATGGAATGGAATGGAATGGAATGGAATGCAATGGAATGCAATGGAATGGAATGGTGAAATGAAATGTGAGCTGAGATAGTGCCACTGAACTCCAGCCTGGGTGACAGAGTGAGATACTGTTGAAAGAAAGTAATGGAAAGAGATGGAGTGGAATGGAATGGAATGGAGTGGAGTGGAGTGGAGTGGATTTGATTGGAGTGGAGGGAACTGGAGTGGAGTTGAGTGGAATGGAGTGGAATGGAATGGGGTGGAGCGGAATGTAATGGAGTGGAGAGGAGTGGAGTGGAGTGGGGTGGAGTGGATTTGAGTGGAAATGAATGAGAAGGAATGGAACAGAGTGGAGTGGAGTGGAGTGGAGTAGAGTGTAGTGGAATGGAATGGAATGGGATGGAATGGAGTGGAATGGAATGGAGTGGAGAGGAGTGGGTTGCAGTAGAGTGGAATGGAAGGAACGGCATGGAGTGGAATGGAATGGAATGGAATCGTGAAATGAAATGTTCGCTGAGATTATGACACTGCACTCCATCCTGGGTGACAGAGTGAGATCCTGTCGACAGAAAGTAATGGAATGGAATGGTGTGTAATGGAATGGAATGGAGTGGAGTGGAGTGGAGTGGAATGGAATGGAATGGAGTGGAATGGAATGGAGTGGAGTGGAGTGGAGTGGAATGGAATGGAATGGAGTGGAATGGAATGGAATGGAATGGAGTGGAGTGGAGTTGAATGGAATGGGATGGAGTGGAGTGGAGTGGAATGGAGGGGAATGGAATAGGATGGAATGGAATGGAATGGAGAGGAGTTGAGTGGAGTGGAATGGAGAGGAAAGAAATGGGATGGGATGGAATGGAATGGAGTGGAGTGGAGTGAAATGGAATGGAGTGGAATGGAAAGGGACATAACGGAATGTAATGCAGTGGAGTGGAGTAGAGTGGAGTGGAGTGGAGGGGAGTGGAATGGAATGGAATGGAATGGAATAAAATGCAATGTAATGGAATGGAATGGTGAACTGAAATATGGGCTGAGATTGTGCAACTTCACTCCAGCCAGGATGACAGAGTGAGATCCTGTTGAAAGAAAAGAAAGAAATGGAACGGATTGGAATGAGACAGAATGGAATGGAATGGAGTGCAGTGGAGTGGAGTGGAATGGAATGGAGTACAGTGGAAGGGAGTGGAATGGAATGGGATGGAAGGGAATGGAATGGAGTGGAGTGGAGTGGAAATGAATGGGTTGGAGTGGAGTGGAGTGGAATGGAGTGGTATGGAGTGGAGTGGAACGGAATGGAATGGAATGGAATGAAATTGAATGCAATGGTGAAATGAAATTTGAGCTGAGATTCAGCCACTGCACTCCAGCCTGGGTGACAGAGTGAGATCCTGTCGAAAGAATGTAATGGAATGGAATGAAGGGTAATGGAATGGAATGGAATGGAGTGGAGTGGAGTGGAATGGAGAGAAATGGAATGGGATGGAATGGAATAGAATGGAGTGGTGTGGAGTGGAGTGGAGTGGAATGCAGAGGAATGGAATGGGATGGAGTGGAATGGAATGGATTGGTGTGGAGTGGAGTGGAATGGAGTGGAATGGAATGGGATGGAATGGAATGAAGTGGAGAGGAGTGGAGTGGAGGGGAGTAGAGTGGAGTGCAGAGGAATGAAACGGGATGGAGTGGAGTTGAGTGGAGTGGAGTGGAATGGAGTGGAATGGAATGGGATGGGATGAAATGGAGTAGAGTGGAGTGGAAGGGAGTAGAATGGAGTGGAGTAGAATGGAATGGAATGGAATGCCATGGAATGGAATGGAATGCAATGGAATGGAATGGTGAAATGAAATGTGAGCTGAGATTGTGCCGCTGCACTCCAGCCTGTGTGACAGAGTGAGATCCTGTGGAAAGAAAGGAATGTAACGGAATGGAGTTGAATGGAATGGAATGGAGTGCAGTGGAGTGGAGTGGAATGGAATGGAATGGAGTGGAATGGAATGGAATGGAATGGAATGGAGTGGAATGGAATGGAATGGAGTGGAATGGAATGGAGTGGAATGGAATGGAATGGAGTGGAGTGGAATGGAATGGAGTGGAATGGAATGGAGTGGAATGGAATGGAATGGAATGGAGTGGAGTGGAGTGGAATGGAATGGAATGGAATGGAATGGAATGGAATGGAATGGAATGCAATAGATTGCAATGGAATGCAATGGAATAGAATCCAGTGGAATGGAATGCAATACAATGGAAATGGTTAAATGAAATGTGAGCTGAGTTTGTGCCACTGCACTCCAGCCTGGGTGACAGAGTGAGATCCTGTCGAAAGAAAGGAATGGAATGGAAAGGAGTGGAATGGAATGGAATGGAGTGGAGTGGAGTGGAGTATAGTGGAATGAAGTGGAATGGAATTGGAAGGAATGGAACGGAGTGGAGTGGAGTGGAGTGGATTGGAATGGAATGGAATGAAGTGGAGTGGAGTGGAGTGGATTGGAATGAAGTGGAATGGAATAGAATGGAATGGAATGGAGTGGAAGGAAATGGAATGCAATGGAATGGAATGCAATGGACTGGAATGGTGAAATGAAATGTAAACTGAGATTCTGCCACTGCACTCCAGCCTGGGTGACAGAGTGAGTTCCTGGTGAAAGATAAGAGTGGAATTTAATGGAGTTTAATGGAATGGAATGGAGTGGAGTGGAGGGGATTGGAATGCACTGGAGTGGAATGGAGTCGAATGGAATGGAGTGGAGTGGAGGGGATTGGAATGCACTGGAGTGGAATGGAGTCGAATGGAATGGAGTGGAATGGAATGGGGTGGAGTGGAATGTAATGGAGTGTAGAGGAGTGGAGTGGTGTGGAATTGAGTGGAATTAAACAGGATGGAATGGAACGTAATGGATTGGAGAGTAGTGGATTGTAGTGGAGTGGAATTGAGTGGAATGAGATTGGATGGAATGGAATAGAAGGAACGGAATGGAGTGGAACAGAATGGAATGGAATCGTGAAATGAAATGTTAGTTGAGATTATGACACTGCACTCCATCCTGGGTGACAGAGTGAGATCCTGTCGACAGAATGGAATGGAGTGGAATGGAATGGAATGAAATGGAATGAAGTGGAGTGGACTGGAGTGGAATGGAATGGGATGGAGTGGAATGGAATGGAGTGCAGTGGAGTGGAGTGGTATGGAGTGGAATGGAATGGAAAGGAAGGGAATGGAGTGGAGTAGAGTGGAGTGAAGTGGAGGGGAGTGGAGTGGAATGGAGGGGAGCGGGGTCGAATGGAATGCAATGGAATGAAATGTAATGAAATGGAATTGAATGGTATGGAGTGGAATAGATTGGAATGGGATGGATTGGATTGGGGTGGAATGGAGTGGAATTGAGTGAAATGGAGCAGAATGGAATGGGATGTAATGGAATGGAATGTGTGTAGTGGAGTAGAGTGCAGTGGAGTGTAGTGGAATGGAATGGAAAGGAATGGAATGGAATGGAATGGAATGGAATGGAATGGAATGGAATGGAAAGGAAAGGAATGGAATGAAATGGAATGGAATGGAATGGAATGGAGTGGAATGGAATGGAATGCAATGGAATGGTGAAATGAAATGTGGACTGAGATTGTGTCACTTCACTTCAGCCTGGGTGACAGAATGAAATCCTGTTGAAAGAAAAGAATGGAATGGAATGGATTGGAATGAAACGGAATGGAATGGAATGTAGTGGAGTAGAGTGGAGTGGAATGGAGTAGAGTAGAGTGGAAAGGAGTGGAATGGAAAGGGATGGAATGGAATGGAGTGGTGTGGAGTGGAGTGGAGAGCAGTGGGGTGGAAAGAATGTGATTGAGAGGAGTGGAGTGGAATGGAACGGAATGGAGTGGAGTGGAGAGGAAGAAAATGTAATGGAATGAAATTGAATGCAATGGTGAAATGAAATGTGTGGTGAGATTCTGACACTGCACACCAGCCTGGGTGACAGAGTGAGATCTTGTCAAAAGAAAGGAATGGAATTGAATGGAGTGGAATGGAATGGAGTGGAGTGGAGTGGAGTGGAGAGCAGTGGGGTCGAAAGGAATGTGATTGAGAGGAGTGGAGTGGAGTGGAATGGAATAGAGTGGAGTGGAGAGGAAGAAAATGTAATGGAATGAAATTGAATGCAATGGTGAAATGAAATGTGTGGTGAGATTCTGACACTGCACACCAGCCTGGGTGACAGAGTGAGATCTTGTCAAAAGAAAGGAATGGAATTGAATGGAGTGGAATGGAATGGAGTGGAGTGGAGTGGAGTGGAGTGGAGTCGAATGGAGAGGAATGGATTTGGATGGAATGTAATGGAATGGAGAGGAGTGGAGTGGAGGGGAGTGGAGTGGAGAGGAATGAAATGGGATGGAATGGGATGGAGTGGAGTGGACTGTTGGGGAGTGGAATGGAGTGGAATGGAATGGGGTGGGATGGAATGGAGAGGAGTGGTCTGGAGTGGAGGATAAGGGAGTGGAAAGGTGTGGAATGGAATGGAATGGAATGGAATGCAATGGAATGCAATGGAATGCAATGGAATGGTGAAATGAAATGTGGGTTGAGATTGTGCCACTGCACTTCAGTCTGGGTGACAGAATGAAATCCAGTTGAAAGAAAAGAACGGAATAGAATGGATTGGAATGAAATGGAATGGAATGGAGTGGAGTGGAGTGGAGCGGAGTGGAGTGGAGTGGAGTGGAATGAAGTTGAGTAGAGTGGAAGGGAGTGGAATGCAATGGGATAGAATGGAATGGAGTGGAGTGGAGTGGAATGGAATGGAGTGGAGTGGAGTGGAGAGGAAGGGAATGGAATGGAATGAAATTGAATGCAATGGTGAAATGAAATGTGAGCTGAGATTGTGACACTGCACACCAGCCTGGGTGACAGAGTGAGATCCTCTCAAAAGAAGGGAATGGAATTGAATGGAGTGGAATGGAGTGGAGTGGAGTGGATTTGAATGGAGTAGAATGGGGTGGAATGGATTGGGATGGAATGTAATGGAGAGGAGTGGAGTGGAGGGGAGTGGAGTGGAATGAAATGGGATGGAATCAGATGGAGTGGAGTGTAGGGGAGTGGAATGGAGCGGGATGGAATGGGGTGGGATGGAATGGAGGAGTGGAGTGGCGTGGAGTGTAAGGGATTGGAATGGGATGGAATGGAGAGGAGTGGAGTGACATGGAGTGTAAGGGAGTGGAATGGTGTGGAATGGAATGGAATGGAATGCAATGCAATGGAATGGAATGCAATGTAATGGAATGGTGAAATGAAATTTGAGCTGAGATTGAGCCACTGAACTCCAGCCTGAGTGACAAAGTGAGATTCTGTTGAAAGAAAGGAATGTAATTGAATGGGGTGGATTGGAATGTAATGGATTGGAGTTGAGTGGAGTGGAGTGCAGTGGAGTAGACTGGAGTGGAGTGGAGTCAAGTGGAATGGATTGGAATGGAATGGAGTGGAGTGGAATGTAATGGAGTGGAGAGGAGTGGAGTGGAGTGGAGTGGAATGCAGTGGAATTGAATGGAATGGAACGGAATGGAGTGGAGTGGAATGGAGTGGAGTGGAGTGGAATGGCATGGAATGGAATGGGATGGAGTGGAATTTAATGGAGAGGAGTGGAGTGGAGTGGAATGGAGTGAAATGGGTTAGGATGGAATTGAATGGAATGGAATCATGAAAAGAAACGTTAGCTGAGATTATGACACTGCACTCCAACCTTGGTGACAGAGATCCTGTCGACAGAAAGGAATGGAATGGAGTGGAAAGGAATGTAATGGAATGGAGTGGAGTGAAGTGGAGTGGAGTGGAATGGAGTTGAATGGAATGGGATGGAGTGGAAAGGAATGGAGTGGAGTGGAGTGGATTGGAGTGCAATGGAGTAGAATGGAATGGGATGGAATGGAATGCAGTGTATCGGAGTGGAGTAGGATTGAGTGGAGTGAATTGGAGTGGAATGGAATGAAATGGAATGGAATGGAACGGACTGTAGTAGAGTGGAGTGCAGTGGAGTGGAGAGGAATGGAGTGGAGACGAATGGAATGGAATAGAATGGTGAAACGTAATGTGAGCTGAGATTGTGCCACTGCAATCCATCCTGGGTTACAGAATGAGATGCAGCAAAAGAAAGGAATGGAATGGAGTGGAGAGGAGTGGAGTGGAATGGAATGGAGTGGAGTGGAGTGGAGTGGAATGGAGTGGAGTGGAATGGAATGGAATGGAATGGAGTGAAGTGGAATGGAATGGAATGGAATGGTGAAACGAAATGTGAGGTGAGATTTTGCCACTGCACTCCATCCTGAGTGACAGAATGAGATCATGTCAAATGAAAGGAATGGAATGTAATGGAGTGGAAAGAAATGGAATGGAATGGAATGGAGTGAAGTTGAGTGGAGTGGAGTCGAGTGGAATGGAGTGGAATGAAATGGGATGTAGTGGAATGGAATGCAGTGGAGTGGAGTGGAGTGGAGTGGAATGGAGTAGAGTGGAGTGCAGTGGAATGTAATGTAATGTAATGAAATAGAATGGAATGGAAAGGTGAAATAAAACGTGGGCTGAGATTGTGCAATTGAACTAAAGCCTGGGTGACAGAGTGAAATTCTGTTGAAAGAAAAGAATGGAATGGAATGGATTGGAATGAAAGGGAATGGAATGGAGTGGAATGGAGTGTAATGGAGTGGAGTAGAGTGGAAGGTAGTGAAATGGAAAGGGATGGAATGGAATGGAGTGGAGTGGAGTGGTGTGGAACAGAGAGGGATGGAGGCGAGAGAAGTGGAGTGGAGTGGAGTGGAGTGGAATGGAGTGGACTGGAGTGGAGTGGAATGGAATGGAATGGAATGGAATGGAATTTAATGCAGAGATGAAATGAAATGTGAGGTGAGATTGTGCCACTGCACTCCAGCCTGTGTGACAGAGTGAGATCCTGTCAAAAGAAAGGAATAGAATGGAATGGAGAGGAATGGAATGGAATGGAATGGAATGGAATGGATTGGAGTGGAGTGGAGTGTAATGGAGTGGAATGGAATTGGATGAAGTGGAATGGAATGGAGAAGAGTGGAGTGGAATGGAGTGGAATGGAATTGGATGTCATGGAATGGAATGGAGAGGAGTGGAGTGGAGGGGAGTGGAGTGGAATGGAGTGGAATGGGATGGGATGGGATGGAATGGAATGGAATGGAATCATGAAATGAAACCTTAGCTGAGATTATGATACTGCACTCCAAACTTGGTTACAAGGATCCTGTCGACAGAAAGGAATGGAATGGAATGGAGTGGAAAGGAATGGGATGGAGTGGAATGGAATAGAGTGGTGTGGAGTGGATTGCAGTGGAATGGATTGGAATGGTATGGGATGGAATGGAATGCAGTGGAGTGGAGTGGAGTAGAATGGAGTGGAATAGAATGGAATGGACTGAAGTAGAGTGGAGTGGAGTGGAGTGTAATGGAGTGGAGAGGGGTGGAATGGAATGGAATAGAATGGTGAAACGAAATGTGAGCTGAGATTGTGCCACTGCACTCCATCATGGGAGACAGAATGAGATGATGCCGAAAGAAAGGAATGGAATGGAATTGAATGGAGTGGAGGGAGTGGAGTGGAGTGCAATGGAATAGAATGGAGTGGAGTGGAGTGCAGTAGAGTGGAGTGAAGTGGAATGGAGTGGAATGGAGTGGAGTGGAGTGGAATGGAATGGAATGCAATACAATGGTAAAATGAAATGCGAGCTGAGATTGTGCCACTGCACTCCAGCCTGGGTGAGAAAGTGAGATAGTGTCGAAAGATAGGAATGGAATGGAATGTAGTGGAAAGGAATGGAATAGAATGGAGTGGAGTGGGGAGGAGTGGAATGGAGTGGAATGGAATGGGATGGAATGGAATGGAGTGGAGTGGAGTGAAATGGAAAGGAGTGGAGTGGAGTGGAGTGCAATGGAGTGGAATGGAGAAGAGTGGAATGGAATAGAATGGAATGGAGTGGAATGGAATGGAATGGAATGGAATGGAGTGGAATGGAATGGAACGGAATGGAAGGGAATGGTGAAATGAAATGTGAGCTGAGTTTGTGCCACTTTGCTCCAGCCTGGGTGACAGAGCGAGATTATGTAGAAAGAAAGGAATGCAATGGAATGGAGTCTAGTGGCATGGACTGGAGTGGAGGGTACTGGAGTGGAGCCAAAGGGAATGGATTGGAATGGGATGGAATGGAATGGAATGGAGTGGATGACGACAGAGTGGAGTGTAGTGGAATGGAGTGGAATGGAATGGGATGTAATGTAATGGAGTGGAGTAGAGTGGAGTGGAGTGCAGTGGAATGGAGTGGAATGGAATGGAATGGAATAGAATGGAGTGGAATGGAATGGAATGGAATAGAATGGAGTGGAATGGAATGGAATGGAATAGAATGGAGTGGAATGGAATGGAATGGAATGGAATAGAATGGAATGGAATGCAATGGAACGGAATGGAATGAAATCGAATGCAATGGAATGGAATGGAATGCAATGGAATGGATTGGAATGGTGAAATGAAATGTGAGCTAAGTCTGTGCCAATGAACTCCAGCCTGGTTGACAGAGAGAGATCCTGTTGAAAGAAAGGAAAGGAATGGAATGGACTGGAATGGAATTGAGTGGAGTGGAGTGCAATGGAGTGGAATGGAATGGGACACAGTGGAATGGAATGGAGTGCAGTTGAGTGGAGTGTAGTGGAGATGGGTGAAATGGAGTGGAATGGAAAGGATGGAATGGAATGGAGTGGAGTGGAATGGGGTGGCCTGGAGTGGAATGGAGTGGTATGGAATTGAATGGAATGGAGTGGAGTGAAGTTCAGTGGAGTGGAGTTGAATGGAATGGTGAAATGAAATGTGAGCTGAGATTGTGCCACTGCATTCCAGATTGGGTGACAGAGTGAGATTTTGTTGAATGTAAGGAATGGAATGGAATGGAGTGGAATGGAATGGAATGGAGTGGAGTGAAGTGGACGGGAGTGGAATGGAATGCAGTGGAAAGGAATGGAATAGAATGGAATGGAGTGGAGTTGGGTGGAGTGGAATGGAATAGAATGGAATGGAATGGAGTGGAGTGGAATGGAATGGAGTGGAATGGAATGGAATGGAATGGAGTGGGGTGGAGTGGAGTGGAGTAGAGTGGAATGGAATGGGATGTAATGTAATGGAGTGGAGTAGAGTAGAGTGGAGTAAAGCGGAGTGGAGTAGAATGGAATTAAGTAGAATGGGATGGAATGGAATGGAGTGGAATGGAGAGGAGTGGAGTGGAGTGCCATGGAATGGAGTGGAGTGGAATAGAATGGAATGGAATGGTGAAAAGAAATATGAGCTGAGATTGTCCCACTGCACTCCAGCATGAAGGACAGACTGGGATCCCAACAAAGGAATGGAATGGAATAGAATGGAGTGGAATGGAATGGAGTGGAGTGGAATGGAGTGGAATGGAATGGAGTGGAATGGAATGGAATGGAATGGAATGGAATGGAATGGAATGGAATGGAAAGGAAAGGAATGGTGAAATGCAATGTGAGCTGAGATTGTGCCACTGCACTCCAGCCTGGGTGACAGAGTGAAATCCTGTCGAAAGAAAGGAATGGAATGTAAAGGGGTGGAATGGAATGGAATGGAATGGAATGGAATGGAATGGAATGGAGAGGAGTGGAATTCAGCGGAGTAGAGCGGAGTTGAGTGGAATAGAGTGGAATGGAGTGGAATGGAATCAGTGGACTGGAGTGGAGTGGAATGGAATATAATGGAATGGAATATAATGGAATGGAATGAAATGGAATGGAATGGAGAAGAGTGGAATTGAGCGGAGTAGAGTGGAGTTGGGTGGAATGCAGTGGAATGGAATGGAATGGAATCAGTGGACTGGAGTGGAGTAGAATGGAATATAATGGAATGGAATGAAATGGAATGGAATGTTGAAATGAAATGTGAGCTGAGATTGTGCCACTGCACTCCAACCTGGGTGACAGAGTGAAATCCTGTCAAAAGAAAGGAATGGAATGTAAAGGGGTGGAATGGAATTGAATGGAATGGAATGTCATGGAGAGGAGTGGAATTGAGCAGAGTAGAGCGGAGTTGAGTGGAATGGAGTGGAATGGAGTGGAATGGAATCAGTGGACTGGAGTGGAGTGGAATGGAATATAATGGAATGGAATGAAATGGAATGGAATGTTGAAATGAAATATGAGCTGAGATTCTTCCACTTCACTCCAGCATGGGGGACAGAGTGAGAACCTGTCTAAAGAAAGGAATGGAATAGAATGGAGTAGAATGGAATGGAGTGGAATGGAGTGGAGAGGAGTGGCGTGGAATGGATGGAATGGAGTGGAGTGGAGTGCAGTGGAATGGAATGGAATGGATTGGAGTGGAGTGGAATGGAATGGAATGGAATGGAATGGAACGGAATGCAATGGAATGGTGAAATGAAATGTGAGCTGAGATTGTGCCACTGCACTCCAGCCTGGGTGAGAGAGTGAAATCCTGCCAAAAGATAGGAATGGAATGGAATGGAGTGGAAGGGAATGGAATAGAATGGAGTGGAGTGGATTGGAGTGGTATGGAATGGGATGGAATGGAATGGAGTGGAGTGGAATGGAATGGAATGGAATGGAATGGTGAAATGAAATGTGAGCTGAGTTTGTGCCACTTTGCTCCAGCCTGGGTGACAGAGCAAGATTAAGTAGAAAGAAAGGAATGCAACGGAATGGAGTCTAGTGGCATGGACTGGAGTGGAGTGTACTGGAGTGGAGCAAAAGGGAGTGGATTGGAATGGGATGGAATGGAATGGAATGGAGTGGATTAGGGCAGAGTGGAGTGTAGTGGAATGGAGTGGAATGGAATGGGATGTAATGTAATGGAGTGGAGTAGAGTGGAGTGGAGTGGAGTGGAATGGAGTGGAATGGAATGGAATGGAATAGAATGGAATGGAATGCAATGGAACAGAATGGAATGAAACCGAATGCAATGGAATGGAATGGAATGCAATGGAATGGATTGGAATGGTGAAATGAAATGTGAGCTGAGTCTGTGCCAATGAACTCCAGCCTGGTTGACAGAGTGAGATCCTGTTGAAAGAAAGGAAAGGAATGGAATGGACTGGAATGGAATTGAGTGGAGTGGAGTGGAATGGAGTGGAATGGAATGGGACACAGTGGAATGGAATGGAGTGCAGTTGAGTGGAGTGTAGTGGAGATGGGTGAAATGGAGTGGAATGGAAAGGATGGAATGGAATGGAGTGGAGTGGAATGGGGTGGCCTGGAGTGGAATGGAGTGGTATGGAATTGAATGGAATGGAGTGGAGTGAAGTTCAGTGGAGTGGAGTTGAATGGAATGGTGAAATGAAATGTGAGCTGAGATTGTGCCACTGCATTCCAGATTGGGTGACAGAGTGAGATTTTGTTGAATGTAAGGAATGGAATGGAATGGAGTGGAATGGAATGGAATGGAGTGGAGTGAAGTGGACGGGAGTGGAATGGAATGCAGTGGAAAGGAATGGAATGGAATGGAATAGAATGAAATGGAGTGGAGTTGGGTGGAGTGGAATGGAATGGAATGGAATGGAATGGAATGGAATGGAATGGAATGGAGTGGAGTTGGGTGGAGTGGAATGGAATGGAATGGAATGGAATGGAGTGGAGTGGAATGGAATGGAGTGGAGTGGAATGGAATGGAATGGAATGGAATGGAGTGGAGTGGAATGGAATGGAGTGGAATGGAATGGAATGGAATGGAATGGAGTGCGGTGGAGTGGAGTGGAGTAGAGTGGAATGGAATGGGATGTAATGTAATGGAGTGGAGTAGAGTAGAGTGGAGTAAAGTGGAGTGGAGTAGAATGGAATTAAATAGAATGGGATGGAATGGAATGGAGTGGAATGGAGAGGAGTGGAGTGGAGTGCCATGGAATGGAGTGGAGTGGAGTGGAATGGAATGGAATGGTGAAAAGAAATATGAGCTGAGATTGTCCCACTGCACTCCAGCATGAAGGACAGACTGGGATCCCAACAAAAGAATGGAATGGAATAGAATGGAGTGGAATGGAATGGAGTGGAGTGGAATGGAGTGGAATGGAATGGAGTGGAATGGAATGGAATGGAATGGAATGGAAAGGAATGGTGAAATGCAATGTGAGCTGAGATTGTGCCACTGCACTCCAGCCTGGGTGAGAGAGTGAAATCGTGTCAAAAGATAGGAATGGAATGGAATGTAGTGGAAAGGAATGGAATAGAAAGCAGTGGAGAGGAGTGGAGAGGAGTGCAGTGGAGTTCAGTGGAATGGAATGGTATGGAATGGGATGGAATGGAATGGAGTGGAGTGGAGTGGAGTATAATGGAATGGAGTTGAGTGGAGTGGAGTGGAGTGAAATGGAGTGGAATGGAGTGGAGTCGAATGCAATGGAATGGAATGGAATGCAATGGAATGGTGAAAGGAAATGTGAGCTGAGATTGTGCCACTGCACTCCAGCCTGGGTGAGAGAGTGAAATCCTGCCAAAAGATAGGAATGGAATGGAATGGAGTGGAAAGGAATGGAATAGAATGGAGTGGAGTGGATTGGAGTGGTATGGAATGGGATGGAATGGAATGGAGTGGAGTGGAACGGAATGGAGTGGAGTGGAGAGGAGTGGAGTGCAATGCAGTGGAATGGAGTGGAGTGGAATGGAATGGGGAAATCAAATGTGAGCTGAGATTGTGCCACTTTGCTCCAGCCTCGGTGACAGAGTCAGATCCTGTTGAAAGAAAGGAATGGAATGGAATGGTGTCCAGTGGTGTGGACTGGAGTGGAGTGTATTGGAGTGGAGTGGAATGGAGTGGAATGGAAGGGGATGAAAAGGAATGGAACGGAGTGGATTGGAGTGGAGTGGAGTGGAATGGAGTGGAATGGAATGGGATGTAATGTAATGGAGTGGGGTGGATTGGAGTGGAGTGGAGTGGAATGGAATGGAATGGAATACAATGGAATGGAATGCAATGGAATGGAACGCAATGGAATGGAATGTAATGCAATGGGTAGGAATGCAATGTAATTGAAAGCAATGGAATGGAATGGTGAAATGAAATGTGAGCTGAGTTTGTGCCAATGCATTCCAGCCTTGGTGACAGAGTGAGATCCTGTTGAAAGAAAGGGAAGGAATGGAGTGGAGTGGAATGCAATGGAGTAGAGAGGAGAGGAGTAATGTGGAATGGAGTGGAATGGAATGGAATGGAGTGGAGTGGAGTGGAATATAGTGGAATGGAGTGGAATGGAAAGGGATGGAATGGAATGGAGTGGAGTGGAGTGGAGAGGAATGGAATGGAATGTAGTGCTGTCAAGTGGAGTGGAGTGGATTGGAGAGAAATGGAATGGAATGGAATGGAATGGAATGGAATAGAATGGAATGGAATGCAATGGAATGTACTTGAATGGAATGCAATAGAATGCAATGGAATGCAATGGAATGGAATGACATGGAATGGAATGGAATGACATGGAATGCAATGGAATGGAATGGTGAAATGAAATGTAAGCTGAGTTTCTGCCACCGGACTCCAGCCTGGGTGACAGAGTGAGATCCTGTCAAAACAAAAGAATGGAATTGAATGGAGTGGAGTGAAATGTAATGTAATGGAGTGGAGTGGAGTGTAGTGGACTGGAATGAAGTGGAGTGAGGTGGAATGGAGTGGACTGGAGTGGAGTCGAGTGGAATGGAGTGGAAAGGAATGGGGTCGAGTGGAATGTAATAGAAGTGGAGAGGAGTGGAGTGGAGTGGAGTGCAATGGAGGGGAATTAAATGAGATGGAATGGAAGGCAGTGGAGTGGAATGGAGTGGAGTGGAGTGGAATGGAGAGGAATGGAATGGGATGGAGTGGAATGTAGTGGAGTGGAGAGGAGTGGAGTGGAATGGAGTGGAATGGGATGAGATGGAATGGAATGGAATGGAATCGTGAAATGAAACGTTAGCTGAGGTTATGACACTGCACTCCAACCTTGGTGACAGAGATCGTGTCAACAGAAAGGAATAGAATAGAGTGGAATGGAATGGAATGGAATGGGGTGGTGTGGAGTGGTGTGGAATGGAATGGGATGGAGTGGAATGGAATAGAGTGGATTGGAATGGAGTGGATTGGAGTGGAATGGAATTGGATGGAATGGAATGCAGTGGAGTGGAGTGGAGTTGAGTGGAGTGGAATGGAATGGAATGGACTGGAGTTGAGTGGAGTGGAGTAGAGTGGAGAGGAATGGAGTGGAGAGTAGTGGAATGGAATGGAATGGAATAGAATGGTGAAACGAAATGTGAGCTGAGATTGTGCCACTACACTCCATCCTGGGTGACACAGTGAGACCCTGTCAAAAGAAAGTAATGGAATGGAATGGAATGGAATGCAATGCAATGGAATGGAATGCAATGGAATGGAATGGAATGCAATGGAGTGGAGTGGAATGGAATGGAATGGAATGGAACTGGATGGAGGGGAGTGGAGTGGAGTGGAGTGGAATGGAGTGGAAGGGAATGGGATGTAACGGAATGGAATGCAGGTTAGTGGAGTGGAGTGGAGTGGAATGGAGTAGAGTGGAGTGGAATGGAGTAGAGTGGAGTGGAGTCGAGTAGAATGGAATGGAATGGTGAAATAAAAGATGGGCTGAGATTGTGCCACTGTACTAAAGCCTGGGTGACAGAGTGAGATCCTGTCAAAAGAAAGGAATAGAATGGAATGGAGTGTAATGGAATGGAATGGAGTGGAGTGGAGTGGAGTGGAACGGAATAGGATGGAGTGGAGAGCAGTGTAGTGTAGTGGAGTGGAACGGAATGAGGTGGAGTGGACTGGACTGGAAGAGACGGGATGGAATGGAATGGAATGAAATGGTGAAATGAAATGTGAGCTGACATTGTGCCACTGCACTCCAGCCTGTGTGACAGAGTGAGATCCTGTCGAAAGAAAGGAATGGAATGGAGTGGAGTGGAGTGGAGTGGAGTGGAGTGGAATGGAGTGGAATGGAACCGGATAGAGTGGAATGGAGTGGAGGAGTGGAATGGAGTGGAATAGAATGGAATTGAATGGAATGGAATGCAGAGGAGTGGAGTGGAGGGGAGTGGATTGGAGTGGAGAGGAATGGAATGGGATGGAATGGGATGGAGTGGATGGAGTGGAGTGGAATGGAGTGGAATGGAATAGGTTGGGATGCAATGGAATGGAATGGAATGGAATGGAATGCAATGGAATGGAACGGAATGCAAAGGAATGCAATGGAATGGAATGCAATGAAATGGAATGGTGAAATGAAATGTGAGCTGAGATGGTGCCACTGCACTCCACCCTGGTTGACAGAGTGAGATCCTGTCAAAAGAGAGGAATGGAGTTTAATGGAGTGGAATGGAGTGGAGTGGAGTGGAGTGGATCGGAGCAGAAAGGAGTGGAATGGAATGGGATGGAATCGAATGGAGCGGAGTGAAGAGGACTGGAGTGGAATGGATTGGAGTGGAGTAGAGTGGAGTGGAATGGAGTGGAGTGGATTGGAGTGGATTGGAATGGAATGAAATGGAATGGAATGGATTGGTGAAATTAAATGTGATCTGAGATTGTGCCACTGCACTCCAGCCAGTGACAGAGTGAGATCCTGTCGAAAGAAAGGAATGGAAAGGAATGCAGTGGAATGGATTGGAATGGAATCGAATGGAGTGGAGTGAAGAGGACTGGAGTGGAATGGATTGGAGTGGAGTAGAGTGGAGTGGAATGGAGTGGAGTGTATTGGAATGGATTGGAATGGAATGAAATGGAATGGAATGGATTGGTGAAATCAAATGTGATCTGAGATTGTGCCACTGCACTCCAGCCAGTGACAAAGTGAGATCCTGTCAAAAGAAAGGAATGGAAAGGAATGCAGTGGAATGGATTGGAATGGAGTGGAGTGAAGTGGAGTGGAGCGGAGTGGAATGGAGAGGAATCAACAGGGATGGAATGAAATGGAATGAAGTGGAGTGGAGTGGAGTGGAGTGGAATGGGGCAGAACGGAATGGGATGGAGTGGAATGGAGTGGTGTGGAGTGGAGTGGAGAGGAGTGGAGTCGAGTGGAATGGAGTTGAATGAAGTAGGATTGAATGGAATGGCATGGAGTGGAGTGGAGTGGAGAAGAGTAGAATGGCATGGCATGGAATGGACTGGAGTGGAGTGGAGTGGAATGGAATTGAATGGAATTGAATGGCATGGATTGGAACGGAATGGAATGGAATGGGGAAATGAAATGTGAGCTGAGATTGTGCCACTACACTCCAGCCTGGGTGACAGAGTGAAATCCTGTTGAAAGAAAGGAACGGAATGGAAAGGACTGGAATGGAATGGAATGGATTGGAGTGGAGTGGAGTATAGTGGAATGGAGTGGAATAGAAAGGGATGGAATGGAGTGGAGTGGAGTGGATTGGAGTGGAATGGAATGTAATGGAATGGAGTGCTGTGGAGTGGAGTGGAGTGGATTGGAGTGGAATGTAATTGAATAGAATCACATGGAATGGAATGGAATGCAATGGAATTAAATGGAATGGAATGCAATGGAATGCAATAGAATGCAATGGAATGAAATGGAATGGAATGAAATGGAACGCAATGGAATGGAAGGGTGAAATGAAATGTTAATTGAGTTTGGGCCACCGGACTCCAGTCTCAGTGACAGGAATGGAATTGAATGGAGTGTATTGGAATGTAATGGAATGGAGTGGAGTGGAGTGGCGTGTACTGGAGTGGAGTGGAGTGGAGTGGAGTGGATTGGCGTGTACTGGAGTGGAGTGGAGTGGAGTGCAGTGGAGTGGACTGGAGTGGAGTCGAGTGGAATGGAGTGGAATCGTGTAATGAAACCTTAGCTGAGATTATGACACTGCACTCCAACCTTGCTGACAGAGATCCTGTTGACAGAAAGGAATGGAATAGAATGGAATGTAATGGAATGGAGTGGAGTGGAGTGGAATGGAGTGGAATGGAATGGGATGGAATGGAATGGAATGGAGTGGATTGGAGTGGTGTGGATGGGAGTGGAACGGAGTGGAATGGAATGGGATGGAATGGAATGCAGTGGAGTGGAATGGAGTCTAGTTGAGTGGAATGGAATGGAGTGGGTTGGAAAGGAATGGAAAGAAATGGAATGGACTGGAGTAGAGTGGAGTGGAGTAGAATGGAGAGGAATGGAATGGAGAGGAGTGGAATGGAATGGAATGGAATGGAATAGAATGGTGAAACGAAATGTCAGCTGAGATTGTGCCACTGCACTCCATCCTGGGTGACACAGTGAGATCCTGTCAAAAGAAAGGAATGGAATGGAATGGAGGGGAATGCAATGGAATAGAATGGAATGAAATGGAATGGAACGGAAAGGAATGGAACGGAACGGAGTGGAGTGGAGTGGAATGGAATGGAATGGAGGAGAGTGGAGTGGAGTGGAGTGGACTGGAATGGAGTGGAATGGAATGGGATGTAATGGAATGGAATGCAGTTTAGAGGAGTGGAGTGGAGTCTACTAGAATGGAATGGAATGCAATAGAATGGGATGGTGAAATCTAACGTGGGCTGAGATTGTGCCACTGCACTCCAGCCTGGGAGACAGAGTTTGATCCTGTCAAAAGAAAGGAATAGAATGGAATGGAGTGGAGTGCAGTGGAGTGGAATGGAGTGGAATGGAAAGGGATGGAGTGGAATGGAAAGGAGTGGAGTGGAGTGGTGTGGAGTGGAATGGAGTTGAATGGAATGGGATGGAATGGAATGTAGTGGAGTGGAGTGGAGTTGAGTGGAGGGTAATGGAATGGAATGCAATGGAATGGAATAGAATAGAATGGTGAAATGAAATGTCAGCTGAGATTGTGCCACTGCACTCCATTCTGGGTGACAGAGTGAGATCCTGTCAAAAGAATAGAATGGAAGGAATGAGGAGGAATGTAATGGAATGGAATGGAATGGAATGGAACGGATTAGAGTGGAGCGGAGTGGAGTGGAGTGGAATTTAATGGGATGGAATGGAATGCAATGGAGTGGAGTGGAGTGGAGTGGTGTACAGTGGAGTGGAGTGTAGTAGAATGGAGTGGAATAGAATGGGATGGAATGAAATAGAGTGGAGTGTAGTAGAATGGAGTGGAATAGAATGGGATGGAATGAAATGGAGTGGAGTGGAGTGGAATGGAGTGTAGTGTAGGGGAGTGGAGTGGAGTGGAATGGAATGGTGCAATCAAAGGTGAGCTGAGATTGTGCCACTGCACTCCAGCCTGGGTGACAGCGTGAGATCCTGTTGAAATAAATTAATGGAATGAAATGGAGTGGAATGGAAAGGAATGGAGTGGATTTGATTGGAGTGGAGTGGAGGGGAGTGGAGTAGAATTGAGTGGAATGGAATTTTATGGAATGGAATTTAATGGAGTGGAGTTGAGTGGAGTGAAATGGAATGGAATGGAATGGAATGGAATGGAATGGAATGGAATGGAATGGTGAAATGAAATGTGAGCTGAGATTTTGTCACTGCACTCCAGCCTGGGTGACACAGTGAGATCCTCTCGAAAGAAAGGAATGCAATGGAATTGAGTGGAATGGAATGGAGTTGAGTGCAGTGGAGTGGAATGGAGTGGAGTGCAGTGCAGTGGAATGGAATGTTGAAATGAAAGGTGAGCTGAGATTGTGCCACTGCACTCTAGCCTGGGTGACAGAGTGAGATCCTGTCGAAAGAAATGAATGGAATGAAATACAGTGGAATGGAATGGGAAGGAATGGAGTGGAGTTGAGTGGAGGGGAATGGAATGGAATGGAATGGAATGGAATGGAATGGAATGGAATGCAATGCAATGCAATGGAATGGAATAGAATGGTGAAATGAAATTTGAGTTGAGTGGAATGGAGTGGAGTGAAGTGGAATGGAGTGGAATGGAATGGGATGGAATTGAATGGAGTGGAGTGGAGTAGAGTGGAATTTAATGGAATGGAGTCGAATTGAATGGAATGGAATGGTGAAATGAAATGTGGGCTGAGATTTTTGCACTGCACTCCAGCCTGGGTGACAGAGTGAGATCCTGTCGAAAGAAAGGAATGAAATGGAATGTAGTGGAAAATAATGGAATGGAGTTGAGTGGAGTGCAGTGCAGTGCAGTGGAGTGGAGTGGAGTGCTGTGGATTGTAATGGGGTGGAATGGAATGGTATGTAATGGAATGGAATGGAGTGGAGTGGAGTGGAGTCGAGTGGCGTGGAATGGAATAGGATGGAATGGAGTGGAATGGAGTGGATGGAAGTGGAGTGGAGTGCAATGGAGTGACATGGAATAGAATGGAATGGAATGGTGAAATGAAATATGAGCTGAGATTGTGCCACCGCACTCCAGCCTGTGAGACAGAGTGAGATCCTTTGGAAAGAAAGGTATGGAATGGAATCGAGTCGAATGGAATGGAATGGAATGGAGTATAGTGGAGTGGACTGGAGTGGAGTGGAGTGGAATGGAGTGGAATGGAATGGGATGGAATGGAATGGAGTGGAGTAGAGTGGCGTAGAGTGGACTGGAGTGGAGTTGAGTGCAGTGGAGTGAAATGGAGTGGAATGGAATGGGGTGGAATGGAATGGAGTGGAGTGGAGTGCAGTGGAGTGGAATGGAATGGAACAGAACGGAATGAAATGGAATGGAATGGTGAAATAAAAGGTGAGCTGAGATTGTGCCACTGCACTCCAGCCTGGGTAACGGAGTGAGATGCTGTGGTAAGAAAAGAATGGAATGGAATGGAGTGGATTGGAGTGCAGTGGAGTGGAATGGAATGGAACAGAGTGGAATGAAATGGAATGGAATGGTGAAATAAAATGTGAGCTGAGATTGTGCCACTGCACTCCAGCCTGGGTAACGGAGTGAGATGCTGTGGTAAGAAAAGAATGGAATGGAATGGAGTGGAATGGAATGGAATGGAATGGAATGGAATGGAATGGAATCGAATGGAGAGGGGTGGAGTGGAGTGGAGTCAGTGGAGAGGAGTGGAATGGACTGGATGGAATGGAATGGAATGTAGCAGAGTAGAGTGGAGTGGAATGGAGTGGAATGGACGGGAATGTAATGGAATGGAATGGCATGGAGTGGAGTGGATTGGAATTAAATGGAATGGAATGGAATGTAGCGGAGTAGAGTGGAGTGGAATGGAGTGGAATGGACGGGAATGGAATGGAATGGAATGGAATATAGTGGAGTAGAGTGGAGTGGAATGGAGTGAAATGGACGGGAATGTAATGGAATGGAATGGCGTGGAGTGGAGTGGATTGGAATGGAATGGAATGGAAAGGAATGGTGAAATGAAATGTGAGCTGAGATTGTGCCACTACACTCCAGCCTCAGTGACAGAGTGAGACCCTCTTGAAGAAAAAGAATGGAATGGAATGGAGTGAAATGGAATAGAATGGAGTGGAGAGTAGTGGACTAGAGTGGAGTGGAGTGGAGTGGAATGGAATGGTTTGGAGTGCAATTGAATGGAGTGGAGTGGAGTGGAATGAAGTGGAGTGAAATCGAGTGGAATGGAATGGGATGGAATCGAATGGAGTGGAGTGGTGTGGAGTGGAGTGGACTGGAGTGGAATGGAGTGGAATGGAATGGGATGGAATGAAATGGAGTGTAGTGGAGTGGAATAGAATGGAATGGAATATAATGGAATGGAATGGAATGTAAAGTAATGGAATAGAATGGTGAAAGGAAATGTGAACTGAAATTGTGTCACTGTACTCCTGCCTGGGTGACAGACTGAGATCCTATCAAAAGAAAGAAATGGAATGGAATGGAGTAGAATGGAATGGAATGGAATGGAGTGGAGTGGAGTGGAGTGGAGTGGAGTGGAGTGCAGTGGAATGGAGTGGAATGGAATGGAATGGAATGGAGTGGAGTGGAATGGAGTGGAATGGAATGGAATGGAATGGAATGGAATGGAGTGGAGTGGAATGGAGTGGAATGGAAAGGAATGGAATAGAATGGAGTGGAGTGGAGTGGAATGGAATGAGGTTGAATGGATATAGTGGATTGCAGTGCAATGGAATGGAATGGAATGGAATGGAATGCAGTGGAATGGAATGGTGAAATGAAATGTGAGCTGAGATTTCGCCACTGCACTCCAGCCTGGGGGACAGAGTGAGATCCTGTCGAAAGAAAGGAATGGAATGGAATGGAGTGTAATGGAATGGAATGGAGTGTAATGGAGTGGAGTGGAGTGCAGGGGAATGGACTGGAATGGAATGGGATAGAGTGGAATGGAATGAAGTGGAGTGGAGTGGAATGGAGTGGAATGGAATGGGATGGAATGGAGTGGGGTGGAGTGGAATGGAGTGGAATGGAATGGAATACAATGGAATGGAATGGAGTGGAGTGAAATGGAGTGGAGTGGAGTGGAATGGAATGGAGTGGAGTGAAGTGGAGTGGAGTGGAGTGGAGTGGAATGGAATGAAATGGAATTGAGTGGCATGGAATGGAATGGAATGCAATGCAATGGATTGCAATGGAATGGATTGGTGAAATGAAATGTGAGCTGAGATTGTGCCACTGAACTCCAGCCTGGGTGACAGAGTGAGATAATGTCGAAAGAAAGGTATGGAATGGAATGGAGCAGAATGGAATGGAATGGAATGGAATGGAATGGAATGGAATGGAATGGAATGGAATGGAATGGAATGGAATGGAGTAGAGTGGTTTGGATTGGATTGGAGTGGAATGGAATGTAGTGCAATGGAGTGGAATGGAGTGGAATGGAACGAGATGTAGTGGAATGGAGTGGAGTGGAGTGGAGTCGAGTTGAGTAGAATGGAGTGGAATGGAATGGGATGGAATGGAGTGGAGTGGAATGGAATGAATGCAATGTAGTTGAGTGGAGTGGAGTGGAGTGGAATGGAATGGAATAGAATGGAATGGCATGGAATGGTGAAATGAAATGTGAGCTGAGATGGTGCCACTGCACTCCAGCCTGTGTGACAGAGTGAGATCCTGTCAAAAGAAAGGTATGGGATGGAATGGAGTCAAATGGAATGGAATGGAAAGGAATGGAACAGAGTGGAGTGGAGTTTAATGGAGTGGAGTGGAATTCTGTTGAATGGAATGGAATGGACAGGGGTGGAGTGGAGTGGAGTGGATTGCAGTGGAATGGAGTGGAATGGAATGGGATTCAAAGGAATGGAGTGGAGTGGAGTGGAGTAGAGTGGACTGGAATGGAGTGGAATGGAATGGAATGGAATGGAATGGAGTGGAATGGTGAAATGAAATGGGAGGTGAGATAGTGCTGCTGCACTCCAGCCTGGGTGACAGAGTGAGATCCTGTCGAAAGAAAGGAATGGAATGGAATGGAATAGAATGGAGTGTAATGGAATGGAATGGAGTGGAGTGGAGCAGAGTGAAGTGTAGTGGAGTGTAGTGGAGAAGAATGGCGTGGAATGGGATGGGATGGACTTGAATGGAATGGAGTGGAGTGGACTGGAGTGGAATGGAGTGGAGTGCAGTGGAATGGAGTGGAATGAAATGGATTTGGATGGAGTGGAGTGGAATGGAGTGGAGTGCAGTGGAATGGAGTGGAATGAAATGGATTTGGATGGAGTGGAGTGGAATGGAGTGGAGTGCAGTGGAATGGAGTGGAATGAAATGGATTTGGATGGAGTGGAGCGGACTGGAGTGGATTGGAAAGGAGTGGAATAGAATGGAATGGAATGGAATCGAATTGAGTGGAGTGAAGTGGAGTGCAGTGGAGTGGAGTGAATTGGAGTGGAGTGGAATGTTTTGGAATGGAATGGAATGGAATGGAATGGAATGCAACGGAATGGTGAAGTTAAATGTCAGCTGAGATTGTTGAGTGGAGTGGAGTTGAATGCAATGGGATGGAATGGAATGGAGTGCAGTGGCGTGGAATGTAATGAAGTGGAATGGAGTGGGATGGAATGGAATGGAGTGCAGTGGAGTGGAGTGGAGTGGAGTGGAATGGAATGGAATGGAATTGAATGGAGTGGAATGGAATTGAATGGAATGGAATGGAGTGGAATGAAATTGAATGAAATGCAATGGAATGGAATGGACTGGAATGGAATTGTGAAATGAAATGTTATCTGAGATTGTGCCACTGCTCTCCAGGCTGGTTGACAGGGTGAGATCCTGTCAAAAGAAAGGAATGGAATGGAACGGATTGGAACGGAATGGAATGGAATGGAATGGAATGGAATGGAATGGAATGGAATGGAATGGAATGGAAGCGAATGGAGTGGAGTGGAGTGGAGTCGAGTCGAGTGGAGCAGAATGGAGTGGAAAGGAGAGGAGTGGAATAGGATGGAATGGAGTGGAGTGGAGTAGCGTGGAACGGAATGGAATGGAACCGCGAAATGAAATGTGAGCTGAGATTGTGCCACTGCACTTCAGCCTGGGTTACAGAGTGAGATCCTGTCGAAAGAAATGAATGGAATGGAATGGTGTGGAATGGAGTGGAATGGAATGGAGTGGAGGGGAGTGCAGTGGAGTGGATTGGAGCGCTTAGAGGCCTCTGGTGGAAAAGGAAATATCTTCACATAAAACCTAGACAGAAGCATTCTGAGAAACTTCTTTGTGATGTGTGCATTCTTCTCCAAGAGTTGAACCTTTCTTTTTATTGAGCAGTTTGAAAACACTCTTTTTGTAGAATCTGCAAGTGGACATTTGGAGCGATTTGAGGCATATGTGAAAAAGAATCTTCACATAAAAACACATCACTTTGTGATGTGTGCATGTATCTCACAGAGTTGAAACTTCCTTTTGATTGAGCAGTTTGGAAACACTCTTTTTGTAGAATCTGCAAGTGGACACTTGGAACGCTTTGGGTCCTGTGGTTGAAAAGGAAATATCTTCACATTAAAATTAGATAGAAGCATTCTGTCAAATGTCTTTGTGATATGTGGATTCGTCTTTCAGAGTTGAACCTGACTTTTGATGGTGCAGTTTTGAACGACCCTTTTTGTACTATCTGCATATGGACAGTTGCAGTGCTTTGAGGCCTATGGTGGAAAAGGAAATATCTTCACATAAAAACTAGACAGAAGCATTCTGACGAATTTCTTTGTGATGTGCGCATTCATCTCCCTGAGTTGAACCTTTCTTTTGATTAAGCAGTTTTGAAACACTCTTTTTGTAGAATCTGCAATTGGACATTTGGAGCGCTTTGCGACCTATGGTGGAAAAGGAAAGATCTTCACATAAATACTAGACAGAATCATTCTGACAACCTTCTTTGGGATATGTGCATTCATCTCACAGAGTTGAACCTTACTTTTGATGGAGCAGTTTTGAAACACTCTTTTTGTAGAATCTGCAAGTGGACAATTGGAGCTCTTTGAGGCCTATGGTGGAAATGAAATATCTTCACATAAAAACTAGATAGAATCATTCTGAGAAAATTCTTTGTGATGTGTGCATTCATCTCACGGAGTTGAAACTTTCTTTTGATTGGGCAGTTTTGAAACAGTCTTTTTGTAGAATCTGCACTTGGTCATTTAGAGGGCTTTAAGGCCTATGGAGGAAAAGGAAATATCTTCACATAAAAACTAGACAGACACATTCTGACAAATTTCTTTGTGATGTGAGCATTCGTCGCACAGAGTTGAACCTTTCTTCTGTTTGAGCAGTTTTGAAACACCCTTTTTGTAGAATCTGCAAGTGTAAATTTGGAGCATTTTGATGCCTATGTTGGATTCTGAAATATCTTCACATAATAAGTTGACAAAAGCATTCTGAGAAACTTCTTTGTGATGTGTGCATTCATCTCACAGAGCTGAAGCATTCGTTTAAGCAGTTTTTAAACACTCTTTTTGTAGAATCTCCAAGTGGACATTTGGAGCGCTTTGAGGCCTATGGTAGAAAAGGAAATATCTTCACATAAAAACTATACAGAAACATTTTGACAAACTCCTTTGTAATCTGTGCATTCATCTCACGGAGTTGAATCTTTCTTTGGATAGAGAAACTCACTTTTTGTAGAATGTGCAAGTGGACATTTGGGGCGCTTTGCGGCCTATGGTGGAAAAGGAAATATCTTCACATATAATCTAGACAGAATCATTCTGAGAAACTTCTTTGGATGTGTGCATTCACCTCACAGAGTTGAACATTTCTTTTCATTGAGCAGTTTGGCAACACTCTTTTTGAAGAATCTGCAAGTGGACATTCTTAGCACTTTGAGGCCTGTGGTGGAAAAGAAAATATCTTCACATAAACACTAGACAGAAGTTTTCTGACAAACTTCCTTGTGATATGTGCATTCATCTCACGGAGTTGAACCTTACTTTTGATCAAGCAGTTTGGAAAAACCCTCTTTGTACTATCATCAAGTGGACATTTGCAGTGCTTTGAAGCCTATGGTAGAAAAGGAAATATCTTCACATAAAAACTAGAATCATTCTGAGAAAATTCTTTGTGATGTCTTCATTCATCTCACAGAGTTGAATCTTTCTTTTGATTGAGAAGTTTGGAAACAGTCTTTTTGTAGAATCTGCAAGTGAAAATTTGGAGAGCTTTGCAGCCTACGGTGTGAAAGGAAATATCCTCACATAAAAACTAGACAGAAGCATCCTGACAAACTTCTTTGGATGTCTTCATTCATCTCAGAGAGTTGAACCTTACTATCGATTAAGCAGTTTTGAAACACTCTTTTTGTAGAATCTGCAACTGGACATTTGGAGTGCTTTGAGGCCTGTGGTTGAAAAGGAAATATCTTCAAATAAAATCTAGACAGAGGCATTCTGAGAAACTTCTTTTGGATGTGTGCATTCATCTCACAGAGTTGAACTTTTCTTTTGATTGAGCAGCTTTGAAACACTCTTCTTATAGAATCTGCAAGTGGACATTTGGAGTGCTTTGTGGCCTATGGTGGAAAAGGAAATACCTTCACATAAAAACTAGACAGAAGCATTCTGACAAACTTCTTCATGATGTGTGCATTCATCTCACAGAGTTGAATCTTACTTTCCATTGAGCAGTTTTGAAACACTGTTTTTGTAGAATCTGCAAGTGGACATTTGGAGCGCTTTGAGTCCTATGGTGGATAACGAAATATCTTCACATAAAAACTAGACAGAAGCATTCTGAGAATCTTCTTTGTGATGTGTACATTCATCCCACAGATTTGAACATTTCTTTTGATTCAGCAGCTTGGAAACACAGTTTTTGTAGAATTTGCAAGTGGACGTTTGGAGCACTTTGGGGCCTACCGTGTAAAAGGAAATGTCTTCACATAAATACTACACAGAAATATTCTGACAAACTCCTTTGTAATCTGTGCATTCATCTCACGGAGTTGAACCTTCCTTTCATTGAGCAGTTTTGAAACACCCTGTTTGTAGAATCTGCCAGTGTACATTTGGAGCGCTTTGAGGACTATTGTGGAAAAGGAAATATCTTCACATAAAAACTAGACGGAAGCATTCTGAAAAACTTCATTGTGATGTGTGCATTCATCTCACAGAGTTGAAACTTCCTTTTGATTGAGCTGTTTTAAAAGACTCTTTTAGTAGAATCTGTAAGAGGATATTTGAAACGAATTGCGTCCCATGCCGCTAAAGGAAATATTTTCACGTAAAATCTAGACAAAAGCATTCCGAACAACTTCTTTGTGATGTGAGCATTCATCTCACGGAGTTGAACTTTTCTTTTGACTGAGCAGTTTTGAAACACTCTTTTTGTAGAATCTGCAAGTGGATATTTGGCGCGCTTTGCCGCCTATAGTGGAAAAGGAAATATCTTCACATAAAAACTAGACAGAAGCATTCTGAGAAAATTCTTTGTCATGTGTACACTCATCCCTCAGACTTGAACATTTCGTTTGATTGAGCAGTTTTGAAACACACTTTTTGTAGAACCTGCAAGAGGATATTTGGAGGGCTTTGTGGCCTATTGAGGAAAAGGAAATATCTTCAGATAGAAACTAGACAGAAGCATTCTGAGAAAATTCTTTGTCATGTGTACACTCATCCCTCAGACTTGAACATTTCGTTTGATTGAGCAGTTTTGAAACACACTTTTTGTAGAACCTGCAAGAGGATATTTGGAGGGCTTTGTGGCCTATTGAGGAAAAGGAAATATCTTCAGATAGAAACTAGACAGAAGCATTCCGTGAAACTTCCTTGTGATGTGCGCATTCATCTCTCAGAGATGAAACTTTCTTTTGATTGAGCAGTTTTGAAACAATCTTTTTGTAGAATCTGCAATTGGATATTTGGAGGCTCTTCGGGCCCATGGTGGAAAGGGAAATATCCTCATGTAAAAAATACACAGAAGCATTCTGAGAAACTTCTTTGTTTAGTGCATTCAACTCACAGAGTTGAACCTTTCTTGTGATTGAGCAGTTTTTAAATACTCTTTTTGTACAATCTGCAAGTGGACATTTGTAGCGTTTTGGGGCCTATGGCAGAAAAGGAAATATCTACACATAAAAACTAGACGGAAGCACTCTCAGAAACTTCTTTGTGATGTGTGCATTCATCTCACAGAGTTGAACTTTCTTTTGAATGAGCAGTTTTTAAACTCTCTTTTTGTGGGATCTGAAAGTGGACACTTGTATTGCTTTGAGGCCTATGTTGGAAAAGGAAGTATTTTCACATAAAAACTAGAAATAAGCATTCTGAGAAACTTCTTTGTGATGTGTGCATTTATCTCACTGAGTTGAACCTTTCTTTTGATTGAGCAGTTTTGAAATACTCTTCCTGAAGGATCCGCAAGAGAACATTTGGAGCGCTTTACGGCCTATGGTGGTAAAGGAAATACCTTAACATGAAAACTTCACAGAACCATTCTGAGAAACTCCTTGGTGATGTGTGCATTCACCTCACAGAGTTGAAACTTTCTTTTGATTGAGAAGTATTTTTTATTCATATATTATTATTATACTTTAAGTTTTAGTGTACATATGCACAATGTGCAGGTTAGTTACATATGTATATATGTACCATGCTGGTGCGCTGCACCCACTAACTCATCATCTAGCATTAGGTATATCTCCCAATGCTATCCCCCCTCCCCCCACCCCACAAGAGTCTCCAGAGTGTGATGTTCCCCTTACTGTGTCCATGTGTTTTCATTGTTCAATTCCCACCTATGAGTGAGAATATGCAGTGTTTGTTTTTTTGTTCTTGTGATAGTTTACTGAGATTGATGATTTCCAATTTCATCCATGTCGCTACAAAGGACATTAACTCATCATTTTAATGGCTGCATAGTATTCCATGGTGTATATGTGCCACATTTTCTTAATCCAGTCTATCATTGTTGGACATTTGGGTTGGTTCCAAGTCTTTGCTATTGTAAATAATGCCACAATAAACATATATGTGCATGTGTCTTTATAGCAGCATGGTTTATGGTCCTTTAAGTATACACCCAGTAATGGGATGCCTGGGTCTAATGATATTTCTAGTTCTAGATCCCTGAGGAATCGCCACACTGACTTCCACAATGGTTGAACTAGTTTACAGTCCAACCAAGACTGTAAAAGTGTTCCTATTCCTCTACATCCTCTCCAGCACCTGTTGTTTCCTGACTTTTTAATGATTTCCATTCTAACTGGTGTGAAATGGTATCTTATTGTGGTTTTGATTTGCATTTCTCTGATGGCCAGTGATGGTGAGCATTTTTTCATGTGTTTTTTGGCTGTATAAATGTCTTCTTTTGAGAAGTGCCTGTTCATGTCCTTCGCCTACTTTTTGATGGGGTTGTTTTTTTCTTGTAAGTTTGTTTGACTTCATTTTAGATTCTAGATATTAGCCCTTTGTCAAATGAGTAGGTTGTGAAAATTTTCTCCCATTTTGTAGGTTGCCTGTTCACTCTGATGGCAGTTTCTTTTGCTGTGCAGAAGCTCATTAGTTTAATTAGATCCCATTTGTCAATTTTGTCTTTTGTTACCATTGCTTTTGGTGTTTTAGACATGAAGTCCTTGCCCATGCCTATGTCCTGAATGGTAATGCCTAGGTTTTCTTCTAGGGTTTTGATGGTTTTGAGTCTAACGTTTAAGTCTTTAATCCATCTTGAGTTGATTTTTGTATAAGGTGTAAGGAAGAGATCCTGTTTCAGCTTTCTACATATGGCTAGCCAGTTTTCCCAGCACCATTTATTAAATAGGGAATCCTTTCCCCATTACTTGTTTTTCTCAGGTTTGTCAAAGATCAGATAGTTGTAGATATGCGGTGTTATTTCTGAGGGCTCTGTTTTGTTCCATTGATCTATATCTCTGTTTTGGTACCAGTACCATGCTGTTTTGGTTACTGTAGCCTTGTAGTATAGTTTGAAGTCAGGTAGTGTGATGCCTCCAGCTTTGTTCTTTTGGCTTAGGATTGACTTGGCGATGTACGCTCTTTTTTGGTTCCATATGAACCTTAAATTAGTTTTTTTCCAATTTTGTGAAGAAAGTGATTGGTAGCTTGATGGGGATGGCATTGAATCTGTAAATTACCTTGGACAGTATGGCCATTTTCACAATATTGATTCTTCCCACCCATGAGCATGGAATGTTCTTCCATTTGTTTGTATCCTCTTATATTTCCTTGAGCAGTGGTTTGTAGTTCTCTTTGAAGAGGTCCTTCACATCCCTTGTAAGTTGGATTCCTAGGTATTTTATTCTCTTGGAAGCAACTGTGAATGGGAGTTCACTCATGATTTGGCTCTCTGTTTGTCTGTTATTGGTGTATAAGAATGCTTGAAATTTTTGTACATTGATTTTGTATCTTGACACTTTGCTGAAGTTGCTTATCAGCTTAAGGAGATTTTGGGCTGAGACAATGGGGTTTTCTAGATATACAATCATGTCATCTGCAAACTGGGACAATTTGACTTTCTCTTTTCCTAATTGAATACCCTTTATTTCCTTCTCCTGCCTAATTGTCCTGGCCAGAACTTCCAACACTATCTTGAATAGGAGTCGTGAGAGAGGAGAGCTCTGTCTTGTGCCAGTTTTCAAAGGGAATGCTGCAAGTTTGTGCACATTCAGTATGATATTGGATGTGGGTTTGTCATAGATAGCTCTTATTATTTTGAGATACGTCCCATTAATACCTAATTTATTGAGAGTTTTTACATGAGGAGTTGTTGAATTTTGTCAAAGGCCTTTTCTGCATCTATTGAGATAATCATGTGGTTTTTGTCTTTGGTTCTGTTTATATGCTGAATTACATTTATTCATTTGTGTATATTGAACCAGCCTTGCATCCCAGGGATGAAGCCCACTTGATCATGGTAGATAAGCTTTCTGATGTGCTGCTGGATTCGGTTTGCCAGTATTTTATTGAGGATTTTTGCATCAATGTTCATCAAGGATATTGGTCTAAAATTCTCTTTTTTGGTTGTGTCTCTTCCCGGCTTTGGTATGGGGATGTTGCTGGCCCCATGAAATGAGTTAGGGAGGAGTCCCTCTTTTTCTATTGATTGGAACAGTTTCAGAAAGAATGCTACCAGTTCCTCCTTGTACCACTGGTAGAATTCGGCTGTGAATCCATCTGGTCCTGGACTCTTTTTGGTTGGTAAGCTATTGATTATTGCCCCAATTTCAGCTCCTGTTATTGGTCTATTCTGAGATTCAATTTTTTCCTGGTTTACTCTTGGGAGAGTGTATGTGTCAAGGAATTTATCCATTTATTCTAGATTTTCCAGTTTATTTGCATCGAGGTGTTTGAAGTAATCTCTGATGGTAGTTTGTATTTCTGTGGGATTGGTGGTGATATCCCATTTATCATTTTTTCTTGCATCTAGTTGATTCTTCTCTCTTTTTTTCTTTATTATTCTTGCTAGTGGTCTATCAATTTTGTTGATCCTTTCAAAAAACCAGCTCCTGGATTCATTAATTTTTTGAAGGGTTTTTTGTGTCTTTATTTCCTTCAGTTCTGCTCTGATTTTAGTTATTTCTTGCCTTCTGCTAGCTTTTGAATGTGTTTGCTCTTGCTTTTCTAGTTCTTTTAATTGTGATGTTAGGGTGTCAATTTTGGATCTTTTCTGCTTTCTCTTGCGGGCATGTAGTGCTATGAATTTCCCTCTACACACTGCTTTGAATGCATCCCAGAGATTCTGGTATGTTGTGTCTTTGTTCTCGTTGGTTTCAAAGAACATCTTTATTTCTGCCTTCATTTCGTTATGTAACCAGTAATCATTCAGGAGCAGATTGTTCAGTTTCCATGTAGTTGAGCGGTTTTGAGTGAGATTCTTAATCCTGAGTTGTAGTTTGATTGCACTGTGGTCTGAGAGATAGTTTGTTATAATTTCTGTTCTTTTACATTTGCTGAGGAGAGCTTTACTTCCAAGTATGTGGTCAATTTTGGAATAGGTGTGGTGTGTTGCTGAAAAAAATGTATATTCTGTTGATATGGTGGGGAGAGTTCTGTAGATGTCTATTAAGTCTGCTTGGTGCAGAGCTGAGTTCAATTCCTTGGTATCCTTGTTGACTTTTTGTCTCATTGATCTGTCTAATGTTGACAGTGGGGTGTTAAAGTCTCCCATTATTAATGTGTGGGAGTCTAAGTCTCTTTGTAGGTCACTCAGGACTTGCTTTATGTATCTGGGTGCTCCTCTATAGGGCGCATATATATTTAGCTCTTAACATATATATATATGTTAGCTCTTCTTGATGAATGGATCCCTTTACCATTATGTAATGGCCTTCTTTGTCTCTTTTGATCTTTGTTGGTTTAAAGTCTGTTTTTTTTTTTTTTTGCTTTCTTTCTGTTTTTTTTTTTCTTTTTTTCATTATTATACTTTAATTTTTAGGGTGCATGTGCACAATGTGCAGGTTAGTTACATATGTTTACATGTGCCATGCTGGTGCGCTGCACCCACTAACTCATCATCTAGCATTAGGTATATCTCCCAATGCTATCCCTCTCCCCTCCTCCCACCCCACAATAGGCCCCAGAGTGTGATGTTCCCCTTCCTGTGTCCATGTATTCTCATTGCTCAATTCCCACCTATGAGTGAGAATATGCAGTGTTTGGTTTTTTGTTTTTGCAATAGTTTACTGAGAATGATGATTTCCAATTTCATCCATTTCCCTGCAAAGGACGTGAACTCATCATTTTTTGTGGCTGCATAGTATTCCATGGTGTATATGTGCCACATTTTCTTAATCGAGTCTATCATTGTTGGACATTTGGGTTGGTTCCAAGTCTTTGCTATTGTGAATAATGCCGCAATAAACATATGTGTGCATGTGTCTTTATAGCAGCATGATTTACTGTCCTTTGGGTATATACCCAGTAATGGGATGGCTGGGTCAAATAGTATTTCCAGTTGTAGATTCCTGAGGAATCCCCACACTGACTTCCACAATGGTTGAACTAGTTTACAGTCCCACCAACAGTGTAAAAGTGTTCCTATTTCTCCACATCCTCTCCAGCACCTGTTGTTTCCTGACTTTTTAATGATTGCCATTCTAAATGTTGTGAGATGGTATCTCATTGTGGTTTTGATTTGCATTTATCTGATTGCCAGTGATGGTGAGCATTTTTTAATGTGTTTTTTCACTGCATAAACGTCTTCTTTTGAGAAGTGTCTGTTCATGTCCTTCGCCCACTTTTTGATGGGGTTGTTTGTTTTTTTGTTGTAAATTTGTTTGAGTTCACTGTAGATTCTGGATGTTAGCCCTTTGTCAGATGAGTAGGTTGCAAAAATTTTCTCCCATTTTGTAGGTTGCCTGTTCACTCTGATGGTAGTTTCTTTTGCTGTGCAGAAGCTCATTAGTTTATTTAGATCCCATTTGTCAATTTTGGCTTTTGTTGCCATTGCTTTTGGTGTTTTGGACATGAAGTCCTTGCCCATGCCTATGTCCTGAATGGTAATGTCTAGGTTTTCCTCTAGGGTTTTTATGGTTTTAGTCTTTAATCCATCTTGAATTGATTTTTGTATAAGGTGTAAGGAAGAGATCCTATTTCAGCTTTCTACATATGGCTAGCCAGTTTTCCCAGCACCATTTATTAAATAGGGAATCCTTTCCCTATTGCTTGTTTTTCTCAGATTTGTCAAAGATCAGATAGTTGTAGATATGCGGTGTTATTTCTGAGGGCTCTCTTCTGTTCCATTGATCTATATCTCTGTTTTGGTAGCAGTACCATGCTGTTTTGGTTACTGTAGCCTTGTAGTATAGTTTGAAGTCAGGTAGTGTGATGCCTCCAGCTTTGTTCTTTTGGCTTAGGATTGACTTGGTGATGTAGGCTCTTTTTTGGTGCCCTATGAACCTTAAATTAGTTTTTTTCCAATTTTGTGAAGAAAGTGATTGGTAGCTTGATGGGGATGGCATTGAATCTGTAAATTACCTTGGACAGTATGGCCATTTTCACAATATTGATTCTTCCCACCCATGAGCATGGAATGTTCTTCCATTTGTTTGTATCCTCTTATATTTCCTTGAGCAGTGGTTTGTAGTTCTCTTTGAAGAGGTCCTTCACATCCCTTGTAAGTTGGATTCCTAGGTATTTTATTCTCTTGGAAGCAACTGTGAATGGGAGTTCACTCATGATTTGGCTCTCTGTTTGTCTGTTATTGGTGTATAAGAATGCTTGAAATTTTTGTACATTGATTTTGTATCTTGACACTTTGCTGAAGTTGCTTATCAGCTTAAGGAGATTTTGGGCTGAGACAATGGGGTTTTCTAGATATACAATCATGTCATCTGCAAACTGGGACAATTTGACTTCCTCTTTTCCTAATTGAATACCCTTTATTTCCTTCTCCTGCCTAATTGTCCTGGCCAGAACTTCCAACACTATCTTGAATAGGAGTCGTGAGAGAGGAGAGCTCTGTCTTGTGCCAGTTTTCAAAGGGAATGCTGCAAGTTTGTGCACATTCAGTATGATATTGGATGTGGGTTTGTCATAGATAGCTCTTATTATTTTGAGATACGTCCCATTAATACCTAATTTATTGAGAGTTTTTACATGAGGAGTTGTTGAATTTTGTCAAAGGCCTTTTCTGCATCTATTGAGATAATCATGTGGTTTTTGTCTTTGGTTCTGTTTATATGCTGAATTACATTTATTCATTTGTGTATATTGAACCAGCCTTGCATCCCAGGGATGAAGCCCACTTGATCATGGTAGATAAGCTTTCTGATGTGCTGCTGGATTCGGTTTGCCAGTATTTTATTGAGGATTTTTGCATCAATGTTCATCAAGGATATTGGTCTAAAATTCTCTTTTTTGGTTGTGTCTCTTCCCGGCTTTGGTATGGGGATGTTGCTGGCCCCATGAAATGAGTTAGGGAGGAGTCCCTCTTTTTCTATTGATTGGAACAGTTTCAGAAAGAATGCTACCAG
The DNA here is from genome assembly GCF_028858775.2 of Pan troglodytes. Classification (NCBI taxonomy): domain Eukaryota; kingdom Metazoa; phylum Chordata; class Mammalia; order Primates; family Hominidae; genus Pan; species Pan troglodytes. The sequence goes on from NC_072419.2 coordinate 35,334,864, forward strand.
TTCCTCCTTGTACCACTGGTAGAATTCGGCTGTGAATCCATCTGGTCCTGGACTCTTTTTGGTTGGTAAGCTATTGATTATTGCCCCAATTTCAGCTCCTGTTATTGGTCTATTCTGAGATTCAATTTTTTCCTGGTTTACTCTTGGGAGAGTGTATGTGTCAAGGAATTTATCCATTTATTCTAGATTTTCCAGTTTATTTGCATCGAGGTGTTTGAAGTAATCTCTGATGGTAGTTTGTATTTCTGTGGGATTGGTGGTGATATCCCATTTATCATTTTTTCTTGCATCTAGTTGATTCTTCTCTCTTTTTTTCTTTATTATTCTTGCTAGTGGTCTATCAATTTTGTTGATCCTTTCAAAAAACCAGCTCCTGGATTCATTAATTTTTTGAAGGGTTTTTTGTGTCTTTATTTCCTTCAGTTCTGCTCTGATTTTAGTTATTTCTTGCCTTCTGCTAGCTTTTGAATGTGTTTGCTCTTGCTTTTCTAGTTCTTTTAATTGTGATGTTAGGGTGTCAATTTTGGATCTTTTCTGCTTTCTCTTGCGGGCATGTAGTGCTATGAATTTCCCTCTACACACTGCTTTGAATGCATCCCAGAGATTCTGGTATGTTGTGTCTTTGTTCTCGTTGGTTTCAAAGAACATCTTTATTTCTGCCTTCATTTCGTTATGTAACCAGTAATCATTCAGGAGCAGATTGTTCAGTTTCCATGTAGTTGAGCGGTTTTGAGTGAGATTCTTAATCCTGAGTTGTAGTTTGATTGCACTGTGGTCTGAGAGATAGTTTGTTATAATTTCTGTTCTTTTACATTTGCTGAGGAGAGCTTTACTTCCAAGTATGTGGTCAATTTTGGAATAGGTGTGGTGTGTTGCTGAAAAAAATGTATATTCTGTTGATATGGTGGGGAGAGTTCTGTAGATGTCTATTAAGTCTGCTTGGTGCAGAGCTGAGTTCAATTCCTTGGTATCCTTGTTGACTTTTTGTCTCATTGATCTGTCTAATGTTGACAGTGGGGTGTTAAAGTCTCCCATTATTAATGTGTGGGAGTCTAAGTCTCTTTGTAGGTCACTCAGGACTTGCTTTATGTATCTGGGTGCTCCTCTATAGGGCGCATATATATTTAGCTCTTAACATATATATATATGTTAGCTCTTCTTGATGAATGGATCCCTTTACCATTATGTAATGGCCTTCTTTGTCTCTTTTGATCTTTGTTGGTTTAAAGTCTGTTTTTTTTTTTTTTTTGCTTTCTTTCTGTTTTTTTTTTCTTTTTTTCATTATTATACTTTAATTTTTAGGGTGCATGTGCACAATGTGCAGGTTAGTTACATATGTTTACATGTGCCATGCTGGTGCGCTGCACCCACTAACTCATCATCTAGCATTAGGTATATCTCCCAATGCTATCCCTCTCCCCTCCTCCCACCCCACAATAGGCCCCAGAGTGTGATGTTCCCCTTCCTGTGTCCATGTATTCTCATTGCTCAATTCCCACCTATGAGTGAGAATATGCAGTGTTTGGTTTTTTGTTTTTGCAATAGTTTACTGAGAATGATGATTTCCAATTTCATCCATTTCCCTGCAAAGGACGTGAACTCATCATTTTTTGTGGCTGCATAGTATTCCATGGTGTATATGTGCCACATTTTCTTAATCGAGTCTATCATTGTTGGACATTTGGGTTGGTTCCAAGTCTTTGCTATTGTGAATAATGCCGCAATAAACATATGTGTGCATGTGTCTTTATAGCAGCATGATTTACTGTCCTTTGGGTATATACCCAGTAATGGGATGGCTGGGTCAAATAGTATTTCCAGTTGTAGATTCCTGAGGAATCCCCACACTGACTTCCACAATGGTTGAACTAGTTTACAGTCCCACCAACAGTGTAAAAGTGTTCCTATTTCTCCACATCCTCTCCAGCACCTGTTGTTTCCTGACTTTTTAATGATTGCCATTCTAAATGTTGTGAGATGGTATCTCATTGTGGTTTTGATTTGCATTTATCTGATTGCCAGTGATGGTGAGCATTTTTTAATGTGTTTTTTCACTGCATAAACGTCTTCTTTTGAGAAGTGTCTGTTCATGTCCTTCGCCCACTTTTTGATGGGGTTGTTTGTTTTTTTGTTGTAAATTTGTTTGAGTTCACTGTAGATTCTGGATGTTAGCCCTTTGTCAGATGAGTAGGTTGCAAAAATTTTCTCCCATTTTGTAGGTTGCCTGTTCACTCTGATGGTAGTTTCTTTTGCTGTGCAGAAGCTCATTAGTTTATTTAGATCCCATTTGTCAATTTTGGCTTTTGTTGCCATTGCTTTTGGTGTTTTGGACATGAAGTCCTTGCCCATGCCTATGTCCTGAATGGTAATGTCTAGGTTTTCCTCTAGGGTTTTTATGGTTTTAGTCTTTAATCCATCTTGAATTGATTTTTGTATAAGGTGTAAGGAAGAGATCCTATTTCAGCTTTCTACATATGGCTAGCCAGTTTTCCCAGCACCATTTATTAAATAGGGAATCCTTTCCCTATTGCTTGTTTTTCTCAGATTTGTCAAAGATCAGATAGTTGTAGATATGCGGTGTTATTTCTGAGGGCTCTCTTCTGTTCCATTGATCTATATCTCTGTTTTGGTAGCAGTACCATGCTGTTTTGGTTACTGTAGCCTTGTAGTATAGTTTGAAGTCAGGTAGTGTGATGCCTCCAGCTTTGTTCTTTTGGCTTAGGATTGACTTGGTGATGTAGGCTCTTTTTTGGTGCCCTATGAACCTTAAATTAGTTTTTTTCCAATTTTGTGAAGAAAGTGATTGGTAGCTTGATGGGGATGGCATTGAATCTGTAAATTACCTTGGACAGTATGGCCATTTTCACAATATTGATTCTTCCCACCCATGAGCATGGAATGTTCTTCCATTTGTTTGTATCCTCTTATATTTCCTTGAGCAGTGGTTTGTAGTTCTCTTTGAAGAGGTCCTTCACATCCCTTGTAAGTTGGATTCCTAGGTATTTTATTCTCTTGGAAGCAACTGTGAATGGGAGTTCACTCATGATTTGGCTCTCTGTTTGTCTGTTATTGGTGTATAAGAATGCTTGAAATTTTTGTACATTGATTTTGTATCTTGACACTTTGCTGAAGTTGCTTATCAGCTTAAGGAGATTTTGGGCTGAGACAATGGGGTTTTCTAGATATACAATCATGTCATCTGCAAACTGGGACAATTTGACTTCCTCTTTTCCTAATTGAATACCCTTTATTTCCTTCTCCTGCCTAATTGTCCTGGCCAGAACTTCCAACACTATCTTGAATAGGAGTCGTGAGAGAGGAGAGCTCTGTCTTGTGCCAGTTTTCAAAGGGAATGCTGCAAGTTTGTGCACATTCAGTATGATATTGGATGTGGGTTTGTCATAGATAGCTCTTATTATTTTGAGATACGTCCCATTAATACCTAATTTATTGAGAGTTTTTACATGAGGAGTTGTTGAATTTTGTCAAAGGCCTTTTCTGCATCTATTGAGATAATCATGTGGTTTTTGTCTTTGGTTCTGTTTATATGCTGAATTACATTTATTCATTTGTGTATATTGAACCAGCCTTGCATCCCAGGGATGAAGCCCACTTGATCATGGTAGATAAGCTTTCTGATGTGCTGCTGGATTCGGTTTGCCAGTATTTTATTGAGGATTTTTGCATCAATGTTCATCAAGGATATTGGTCTAAAATTCTCTTTTTTGGTTGTGTCTCTTCCCGGCTTTGGTATGGGGATGTTGCTGGCCCCATGAAATGAGTTAGGGAGGAGTCCCTCTTTTTCTATTGATTGGAACAGTTTCAGAAAGAATGCTACCAGTTCCTCCTTGTACCACTGGTAGAATTCGGCTGTGAATCCATCTGGTCCTGGACTCTTTTTGGTTGGTAAGCTATTGATTATTGCCCCAATTTCAGCTCCTGTTATTGGTCTATTCTGAGATTCAATTTTTTCCTGGTTTACTCTTGGGAGAGTGTATGTGTCAAGGAATTTATCCATTTATTCTAGATTTTCCAGTTTATTTGCATCGAGGTGTTTGAAGTAATCTCTGATGGTAGTTTGTATTTCTGTGGGATTGGTGGTGATATCCCATTTATCATTTTTTCTTGCATCTAGTTGATTCTTCTCTCTTTTTTTCTTTATTATTCTTGCTAGTGGTCTATCAATTTTGTTGATCCTTTCAAAAAACCAGCTCCTGGATTCATTAATTTTTTGAAGGGTTTTTTGTGTCTTTATTTCCTTCAGTTCTGCTCTGATTTTAGTTATTTCTTGCCTTCTGCTAGCTTTTGAATGTGTTTGCTCTTGCTTTTCTAGTTCTTTTAATTGTGATGTTAGGGTGTCAATTTTGGATCTTTTCTGCTTTCTCTTGCGGGCATGTAGTGCTATGAATTTCCCTCTACACACTGCTTTGAATGCATCCCAGAGATTCTGGTATGTTGTGTCTTTGTTCTCGTTGGTTTCAAAGAACATCTTTATTTCTGCCTTCATTTCGTTATGTAACCAGTAATCATTCAGGAGCAGATTGTTCAGTTTCCATGTAGTTGAGCGGTTTTGAGTGAGATTCTTAATCCTGAGTTGTAGTTTGATTGCACTGTGGTCTGAGAGATAGTTTGTTATAATTTCTGTTCTTTTACATTTGCTGAGGAGAGCTTTACTTCCAAGTATGTGGTCAATTTTGGAATAGGTGTGGTGTGTTGCTGAAAAAAATGTATATTCTGTTGATATGGTGGGGAGAGTTCTGTAGATGTCTATTAAGTCTGCTTGGTGCAGAGCTGAGTTCAATTCCTTGGTATCCTTGTTGACTTTTTGTCTCATTGATCTGTCTAATGTTGACAGTGGGGTGTTAAAGTCTCCCATTATTAATGTGTGGGAGTCTAAGTCTCTTTGTAGGTCACTCAGGACTTGCTTTATGTATCTGGGTGCTCCTCTATAGGGCGCATATATATTTAGCTCTTAACATATATATATATGTTAGCTCTTCTTGATGAATGGATCCCTTTACCATTATGTAATGGCCTTCTTTGTCTCTTTTGATCTTTGTTGGTTTAAAGTCTGTTTTTTTTTTTTTTTGCTTTCTTTCTGTTTTTTTTTTCTTTTTTTCATTATTATACTTTAATTTTTAGGGTGCATGTGCACAATGTGCAGGTTAGTTACATATGTTTACATGTGCCATGCTGGTGCGCTGCACCCACTAACTCATCATCTAGCATTAGGTATATCTCCCAATGCTATCCCTCTCCCCTCCTCCCACCCCACAATAGGCCCCAGAGTGTGATGTTCCCCTTCCTGTGTCCATGTATTCTCATTGCTCAATTCCCACCTATGAGTGAGAATATGCAGTGTTTGGTTTTTTGTTTTTGCAATAGTTTACTGAGAATGATGATTTCCAATTTCATCCATTTCCCTGCAAAGGACGTGAACTCATCATTTTTTGTGGCTGCATAGTATTCCATGGTGTATATGTGCCACATTTTCTTAATCGAGTCTATCATTGTTGGACATTTGGGTTGGTTCCAAGTCTTTGCTATTGTGAATAATGCCGCAATAAACATATGTGTGCATGTGTCTTTATAGCAGCATGATTTACTGTCCTTTGGGTATATACCCAGTAATGGGATGGCTGGGTCAAATAGTATTTCCAGTTGTAGATTCCTGAGGAATCCCCACACTGACTTCCACAATGGTTGAACTAGTTTACAGTCCCACCAACAGTGTAAAAGTGTTCCTATTTCTCCACATCCTCTCCAGCACCTGTTGTTTCCTGACTTTTTAATGATTGCCATTCTAAATGTTGTGAGATGGTATCTCATTGTGGTTTTGATTTGCATTTATCTGATTGCCAGTGATGGTGAGCATTTTTTAATGTGTTTTTTCACTGCATAAACGTCTTCTTTTGAGAAGTGTCTGTTCATGTCCTTCGCCCACTTTTTGATGGGGTTGTTTGTTTTTTTGTTGTAAATTTGTTTGAGTTCACTGTAGATTCTGGATGTTAGCCCTTTGTCAGATGAGTAGGTTGCAAAAATTTTCTCCCATTTTGTAGGTTGCCTGTTCACTCTGATGGTAGTTTCTTTTGCTGTGCAGAAGCTCATTAGTTTATTTAGATCCCATTTGTCAATTTTGGCTTTTGTTGCCATTGCTTTTGGTGTTTTGGACATGAAGTCCTTGCCCATGCCTATGTCCTGAATGGTAATGTCTAGGTTTTCCTCTAGGGTTTTTATGGTTTTAGTCTTTAATCCATCTTGAATTGATTTTTGTATAAGGTGTAAGGAAGAGATCCTATTTCAGCTTTCTACATATGGCTAGCCAGTTTTCCCAGCACCATTTATTAAATAGGGAATCCTTTCCCTATTGCTTGTTTTTCTCAGATTTGTCAAAGATCAGATAGTTGTAGATATGCGGTGTTATTTCTGAGGGCTCTCTTCTGTTCCATTGATCTATATCTCTGTTTTGGTAGCAGTACCATGCTGTTTTGGTTACTGTAGCCTTGTAGTATAGTTTGAAGTCAGGTAGTGTGATGCCTCCAGCTTTGTTCTTTTGGCTTAGGATTGACTTGGTGATGTAGGCTCTTTTTTGGTGCCCTATGAACCTTAAATTAGTTTTTTTCCAATTTTGTGAAGAAAGTGATTGGTAGCTTGATGGGGATGGCATTGAATCTGTAAATTACCTTGGACAGTATGGCCATTTTCACAATATTGATTCTTCCCACCCATGAGCATGGAATGTTCTTCCATTTGTTTGTATCCTCTTATATTTCCTTGAGCAGTGGTTTGTAGTTCTCTTTGAAGAGGTCCTTCACATCCCTTGTAAGTTGGATTCCTAGGTATTTTATTCTCTTGGAAGCAACTGTGAATGGGAGTTCACTCATGATTTGGCTCTCTGTTTGTCTGTTATTGGTGTATAAGAATGCTTGAAATTTTTGTACATTGATTTTGTATCTTGACACTTTGCTGAAGTTGCTTATCAGCTTAAGGAGATTTTGGGCTGAGACAATGGGGTTTTCTAGATATACAATCATGTCATCTGCAAACTGGGACAATTTGACTTTCTCTTTTCCTAATTGAATACCCTTTATTTCCTTCTCCTGCCTAATTGTCCTGGCCAGAACTTCCAACACTATCTTGAATAGGAGTCGTGAGAGAGGAGAGCTCTGTCTTGTGCCAGTTTTCAAAGGGAATGCTGCAAGTTTGTGCACATTCAGTATGATATTGGATGTGGGTTTGTCATAGATAGCTCTTATTATTTTGAGATACGTCCCATTAATACCTAATTTATTGAGAGTTTTTACATGAGGAGTTGTTGAATTTTGTCAAAGGCCTTTTCTGCATCTATTGAGATAATCATGTGGTTTTTGTCTTTGGTTCTGTTTATATGCTGAATTACATTTATTCATTTGTGTATATTGAACCAGCCTTGCATCCCAGGGATGAAGCCCACTTGATCATGGTAGATAAGCTTTCTGATGTGCTGCTGGATTCGGTTTGCCAGTATTTTATTGAGGATTTTTGCATCAATGTTCATCAAGGATATTGGTCTAAAATTCTCTTTTTTGGTTGTGTCTCTTCCCGGCTTTGGTATGGGGATGTTGCTGGCCCCATGAAATGAGTTAGGGAGGAGTCCCTCTTTTTCTATTGATTGGAACAGTTTCAGAAAGAATGCTACCAGTTCCTCCTTGTACCACTGGTAGAATTCGGCTGTGAATCCATCTGGTCCTGGACTCTTTTTGGTTGGTAAGCTATTGATTATTGCCCCAATTTCAGCTCCTGTTATTGGTCTATTCTGAGATTCAATTTTTTCCTGGTTTACTCTTGGGAGAGTGTATGTGTCAAGGAATTTATCCATTTATTCTAGATTTTCCAGTTTATTTGCATCGAGGTGTTTGAAGTAATCTCTGATGGTAGTTTGTATTTCTGTGGGATTGGTGGTGATATCCCATTTATCATTTTTTCTTGCATCTAGTTGATTCTTCTCTCTTTTTTTCTTTATTATTCTTGCTAGTGGTCTATCAATTTTGTTGATCCTTTCAAAAAACCAGCTCCTGGATTCATTAATTTTTTGAAGGGTTTTTTGTGTCTTTATTTCCTTCAGTTCTGCTCTGATTTTAGTTATTTCTTGCCTTCTGCTAGCTTTTGAATGTGTTTGCTCTTGCTTTTCTAGTTCTTTTAATTGTGATGTTAGGGTGTCAATTTTGGATCTTTTCTGCTTTCTCTTGCGGGCATGTAGTGCTATGAATTTCCCTCTACACACTGCTTTGAATGCATCCCAGAGATTCTGGTATGTTGTGTCTTTGTTCTCGTTGGTTTCAAAGAACATCTTTATTTCTGCCTTCATTTCGTTATGTAACCAGTAATCATTCAGGAGCAGATTGTTCAGTTTCCATGTAGTTGAGCGGTTTTGAGTGAGATTCTTAATCCTGAGTTGTAGTTTGATTGCACTGTGGTCTGAGAGATAGTTTGTTATAATTTCTGTTCTTTTACATTTGCTGAGGAGAGCTTTACTTCCAAGTATGTGGTCAATTTTGGAATAGGTGTGGTGTGTTGCTGAAAAAAATGTATATTCTGTTGATATGGTGGGGAGAGTTCTGTAGATGTCTATTAAGTCTGCTTGGTGCAGAGCTGAGTTCAATTCCTTGGTATCCTTGTTGACTTTTTGTCTCATTGATCTGTCTAATGTTGACAGTGGGGTGTTAAAGTCTCCCATTATTAATGTGTGGGAGTCTAAGTCTCTTTGTAGGTCACTCAGGACTTGCTTTATGTATCTGGGTGCTCCTCTATAGGGCGCATATATATTTAGCTCTTAACATATATATATATGTTAGCTCTTCTTGATGAATGGATCCCTTTACCATTATGTAATGGCCTTCTTTGTCTCTTTTGATCTTTGTTGGTTTAAAGTCTGTTTTTTTTTTTTTTTTGCTTTCTTTCTGTTTTTTTTTTCTTTTTTTCATTATTATACTTTAATTTTTAGGGTGCATGTGCACAATGTGCAGGTTAGTTACATATGTTTACATGTGCCATGCTGGTGCGCTGCACCCACTAACTCATCATCTAGCATTAGGTATATCTCCCAATGCTATCCCTCTCCCCTCCTCCCACCCCACAATAGGCCCCAGAGTGTGATGTTCCCCTTCCTGTGTCCATGTATTCTCATTGCTCAATTCCCACCTATGAGTGAGAATATGCAGTGTTTGGTTTTTTGTTTTTGCAATAGTTTACTGAGAATGATGATTTCCAATTTCATCCATTTCCCTGCAAAGGACGTGAACTCATCATTTTTTGTGGCTGCATAGTATTCCATGGTGTATATGTGCCACATTTTCTTAATCGAGTCTATCATTGTTGGACATTTGGGTTGGTTCCAAGTCTTTGCTATTGTGAATAATGCCGCAATAAACATATGTGTGCATGTGTCTTTATAGCAGCATGATTTACTGTCCTTTGGGTATATACCCAGTAATGGGATGGCTGGGTCAAATAGTATTTCCAGTTGTAGATTCCTGAGGAATCCCCACACTGACTTCCACAATGGTTGAACTAGTTTACAGTCCCACCAACAGTGTAAAAGTGTTCCTATTTCTCCACATCCTCTCCAGCACCTGTTGTTTCCTGACTTTTTAATGATTGCCATTCTAAATGTTGTGAGATGGTATCTCATTGTGGTTTTGATTTGCATTTATCTGATTGCCAGTGATGGTGAGCATTTTTTAATGTGTTTTTTCACTGCATAAACGTCTTCTTTTGAGAAGTGTCTGTTCATGTCCTTCGCCCACTTTTTGATGGGGTTGTTTGTTTTTTTGTTGTAAATTTGTTTGAGTTCACTGTAGATTCTGGATGTTAGCCCTTTGTCAGATGAGTAGGTTGCAAAAATTTTCTCCCATTTTGTAGGTTGCCTGTTCACTCTGATGGTAGTTTCTTTTGCTGTGCAGAAGCTCATTAGTTTATTTAGATCCCATTTGTCAATTTTGGCTTTTGTTGCCATTGCTTTTGGTGTTTTGGACATGAAGTCCTTGCCCATGCCTATGTCCTGAATGGTAATGTCTAGGTTTTCCTCTAGGGTTTTTATGGTTTTAGTCTTTAATCCATCTTGAATTGATTTTTGTATAAGGTGTAAGGAAGAGATCCTATTTCAGCTTTCTACATATGGCTAGCCAGTTTTCCCAGCACCATTTATTAAATAGGGAATCCTTTCCCTATTGCTTGTTTTTCTCAGATTTGTCAAAGATCAGATAGTTGTAGATATGCGGTGTTATTTCTGAGGGCTCTCTTCTGTTCCATTGATCTATATCTCTGTTTTGGTAGCAGTACCATGCTGTTTTGGTTACTGTAGCCTTGTAGTATAGTTTGAAGTCAGGTAGTGTGATGCCTCCAGCTTTGTTCTTTTGGCTTAGGATTGACTTGGTGATGTAGGCTCTTTTTTGGTGCCCTATGAACCTTAAATTAGTTTTTTTCCAATTTTGTGAAGAAAGTGATTGGTAGCTTGATGGGGATGGCATTGAATCTGTAAATTACCTTGGACAGTATGGCCATTTTCACAATATTGATTCTTCCCACCCATGAGCATGGAATGTTCTTCCATTTGTTTGTATCCTCTTATATTTCCTTGAGCAGTGGTTTGTAGTTCTCTTTGAAGAGGTCCTTCACATCCCTTGTAAGTTGGATTCCTAGGTATTTTATTCTCTTGGAAGCAACTGTGAATGGGAGTTCACTCATGATTTGGCTCTCTGTTTGTCTGTTATTGGTGTATAAGAATGCTTGAAATTTTTGTACATTGATTTTGTATCTTGACACTTTGCTGAAGTTGCTTATCAGCTTAAGGAGATTTTGGGCTGAGACAATGGGGTTTTCTAGATATACAATCATGTCATCTGCAAACTGGGACAATTTGACTTTCTCTTTTCCTAATTGAATACCCTTTATTTCCTTCTCCTGCCTAATTGTCCTGGCCAGAACTTCCAACACTATCTTGAATAGGAGTCGTGAGAGAGGAGAGCTCTGTCTTGTGCCAGTTTTCAAAGGGAATGCTGCAAGTTTGTGCACATTCAGTATGATATTGGATGTGGGTTTGTCATAGATAGCTCTTATTATTTTGAGATACGTCCCATTAATACCTAATTTATTGAGAGTTTTTACATGAGGAGTTGTTGAATTTTGTCAAAGGCCTTTTCTGCATCTATTGAGATAATCATGTGGTTTTTGTCTTTGGTTCTGTTTATATGCTGAATTACATTTATTCATTTGTGTATATTGAACCAGCCTTGCATCCCAGGGATGAAGCCCACTTGATCATGGTAGATAAGCTTTCTGATGTGCTGCTGGATTCGGTTTGCCAGTATTTTATTGAGGATTTTTGCATCAATGTTCATCAAGGATATTGGTCTAAAATTCTCTTTTTTGGTTGTGTCTCTTCCCGGCTTTGGTATGGGGATGTTGCTGGCCCCATGAAATGAGTTAGGGAGGAGTCCCTCTTTTTCTATTGATTGGAACAGTTTCAGAAAGAATGCTACCAGTTCCTCCTTGTACCACTGGTAGAATTCGGCTGTGAATCCATCTGGTCCTGGACTCTTTTTGGTTGGTAAGCTATTGATTATTGCCCCAATTTCAGCTCCTGTTATTGGTCTATTCTGAGATTCAATTTTTTCCTGGTTTACTCTTGGGAGAGTGTATGTGTCAAGGAATTTATCCATTTATTCTAGATTTTCCAGTTTATTTGCATCGAGGTGTTTGAAGTAATCTCTGATGGTAGTTTGTATTTCTGTGGGATTGGTGGTGATATCCCATTTATCATTTTTTCTTGCATCTAGTTGATTCTTCTCTCTTTTTTTCTTTATTATTCTTGCTAGTGGTCTATCAATTTTGTTGATCCTTTCAAAAAACCAGCTCCTGGATTCATTAATTTTTTGAAGGGTTTTTTGTGTCTTTATTTCCTTCAGTTCTGCTCTGATTTTAGTTATTTCTTGCCTTCTGCTAGCTTTTGAATGTGTTTGCTCTTGCTTTTCTAGTTCTTTTAATTGTGATGTTAGGGTGTCAATTTTGGATCTTTTCTGCTTTCTCTTGCGGGCATGTAGTGCTATGAATTTCCCTCTACACACTGCTTTGAATGCATCCCAGAGATTCTGGTATGTTGTGTCTTTGTTCTCGTTGGTTTCAAAGAACATCTTTATTTCTGCCTTCATTTCGTTATGTAACCAGTAATCATTCAGGAGCAGATTGTTCAGTTTCCATGTAGTTGAGCGGTTTTGAGTGAGATTCTTAATCCTGAGTTGTAGTTTGATTGCACTGTGGTCTGAGAGATAGTTTGTTATAATTTCTGTTCTTTTACATTTGCTGAGGAGAGCTTTACTTCCAAGTATGTGGTCAATTTTGGAATAGGTGTGGTGTGTTGCTGAAAAAAATGTATATTCTGTTGATATGGTGGGGAGAGTTCTGTAGATGTCTATTAAGTCTGCTTGGTGCAGAGCTGAGTTCAATTCCTTGGTATCCTTGTTGACTTTTTGTCTCATTGATCTGTCTAATGTTGACAGTGGGGTGTTAAAGTCTCCCATTATTAATGTGTGGGAGTCTAAGTCTCTTTGTAGGTCACTCAGGACTTGCTTTATGTATCTGGGTGCTCCTCTATAGGGCGCATATATATTTAGCTCTTAACATATATATATATGTTAGCTCTTCTTGATGAATGGATCCCTTTACCATTATGTAATGGCCTTCTTTGTCTCTTTTGATCTTTGTTGGTTTAAAGTCTGTTTTTTTTTTTTTTTTGCTTTCTTTCTGTTTTTTTTTTCTTTTTTTCATTATTATACTTTAATTTTTAGGGTGCATGTGCACAATGTGCAGGTTAGTTACATATGTTTACATGTGCCATGCTGGTGCGCTGCACCCACTAACTCATCATCTAGCATTAGGTATATCTCCCAATGCTATCCCTCTCCCCTCCTCCCACCCCACAATAGGCCCCAGAGTGTGATGTTCCCCTTCCTGTGTCCATGTATTCTCATTGCTCAATTCCCACCTATGAGTGAGAATATGCAGTGTTTGGTTTTTTGTTTTTGCAATAGTTTACTGAGAATGATGATTTCCAATTTCATCCATTTCCCTGCAAAGGACGTGAACTCATCATTTTTTGTGGCTGCATAGTATTCCATGGTGTATATGTGCCACATTTTCTTAATCGAGTCTATCATTGTTGGACATTTGGGTTGGTTCCAAGTCTTTGCTATTGTGAATAATGCCGCAATAAACATATGTGTGCATGTGTCTTTATAGCAGCATGATTTACTGTCCTTTGGGTATATACCCAGTAATGGGATGGCTGGGTCAAATAGTATTTCCAGTTGTAGATTCCTGAGGAATCCCCACACTGACTTCCACAATGGTTGAACTAGTTTACAGTCCCACCAACAGTGTAAAAGTGTTCCTATTTCTCCACATCCTCTCCAGCACCTGTTGTTTCCTGACTTTTTAATGATTGCCATTCTAAATGTTGTGAGATGGTATCTCATTGTGGTTTTGATTTGCATTTATCTGATTGCCAGTGATGGTGAGCATTTTTTAATGTGTTTTTTCACTGCATAAACGTCTTCTTTTGAGAAGTGTCTGTTCATGTCCTTCGCCCACTTTTTGATGGGGTTGTTTGTTTTTTTGTTGTAAATTTGTTTGAGTTCACTGTAGATTCTGGATGTTAGCCCTTTGTCAGATGAGTAGGTTGCAAAAATTTTCTCCCATTTTGTAGGTTGCCTGTTCACTCTGATGGTAGTTTCTTTTGCTGTGCAGAAGCTCATTAGTTTATTTAGATCCCATTTGTCAATTTTGGCTTTTGTTGCCATTGCTTTTGGTGTTTTGGACATGAAGTCCTTGCCCATGCCTATGTCCTGAATGGTAATGTCTAGGTTTTCCTCTAGGGTTTTTATGGTTTTAGTCTTTAATCCATCTTGAATTGATTTTTGTATAAGGTGTAAGGAAGAGATCCTATTTCAGCTTTCTACATATGGCTAGCCAGTTTTCCCAGCACCATTTATTAAATAGGGAATCCTTTCCCTATTGCTTGTTTTTCTCAGATTTGTCAAAGATCAGATAGTTGTAGATATGCGGTGTTATTTCTGAGGGCTCTCTTCTGTTCCATTGATCTATATCTCTGTTTTGGTAGCAGTACCATGCTGTTTTGGTTACTGTAGCCTTGTAGTATAGTTTGAAGTCAGGTAGTGTGATGCCTCCAGCTTTGTTCTTTTGGCTTAGGATTGACTTGGTGATGTAGGCTCTTTTTTGGTGCCCTATGAACCTTAAATTAGTTTTTTTCCAATTTTGTGAAGAAAGTGATTGGTAGCTTGATGGGGATGGCATTGAATCTGTAAATTACCTTGGACAGTATGGCCATTTTCACAATATTGATTCTTCCCACCCATGAGCATGGAATGTTCTTCCATTTGTTTGTATCCTCTTATATTTCCTTGAGCAGTGGTTTGTAGTTCTCTTTGAAGAGGTCCTTCACATCCCTTGTAAGTTGGATTCCTAGGTATTTTATTCTCTTGGAAGCAACTGTGAATGGGAGTTCACTCATGATTTGGCTCTCTGTTTGTCTGTTATTGGTGTATAAGAATGCTTGAAATTTTTGTACATTGATTTTGTATCTTGACACTTTGCTGAAGTTGCTTATCAGCTTAAGGAGATTTTGGGCTGAGACAATGGGGTTTTCTAGATATACAATCATGTCATCTGCAAACTGGGACAATTTGACTTTCTCTTTTCCTAATTGAATACCCTTTATTTCCTTCTCCTGCCTAATTGTCCTGGCCAGAACTTCCAACACTATCTTGAATAGGAGTCGTGAGAGAGGAGAGCTCTGTCTTGTGCCAGTTTTCAAAGGGAATGCTGCAAGTTTGTGCACATTCAGTATGATATTGGATGTGGGTTTGTCATAGATAGCTCTTATTATTTTGAGATACGTCCCATTAATACCTAATTTATTGAGAGTTTTTACATGAGGAGTTGTTGAATTTTGTCAAAGGCCTTTTCTGCATCTATTGAGATAATCATGTGGTTTTTGTCTTTGGTTCTGTTTATATGCTGAATTACATTTATTCATTTGTGTATATTGAACCAGCCTTGCATCCCAGGGATGAAGCCCACTTGATCATGGTAGATAAGCTTTCTGATGTGCTGCTGGATTCGGTTTGCCAGTATTTTATTGAGGATTTTTGCATCAATGTTCATCAAGGATATTGGTCTAAAATTCTCTTTTTTGGTTGTGTCTCTTCCCGGCTTTGGTATGGGGATGTTGCTGGCCCCATGAAATGAGTTAGGGAGGAGTCCCTCTTTTTCTATTGATTGGAACAGTTTCAGAAAGAATGCTACCAGTTCCTCCTTGTACCACTGGTAGAATTCGGCTGTGAATCCATCTGGTCCTGGACTCTTTTTGGTTGGTAAGCTATTGATTATTGCCCCAATTTCAGCTCCTGTTATTGGTCTATTCTGAGATTCAATTTTTTCCTGGTTTACTCTTGGGAGAGTGTATGTGTCAAGGAATTTATCCATTTATTCTAGATTTTCCAGTTTATTTGCATCGAGGTGTTTGAAGTAATCTCTGATGGTAGTTTGTATTTCTGTGGGATTGGTGGTGATATCCCATTTATCATTTTTTCTTGCATCTAGTTGATTCTTCTCTCTTTTTTTCTTTATTATTCTTGCTAGTGGTCTATCAATTTTGTTGATCCTTTCAAAAAACCAGCTCCTGGATTCATTAATTTTTTGAAGGGTTTTTTGTGTCTTTATTTCCTTCAGTTCTGCTCTGATTTTAGTTATTTCTTGCCTTCTGCTAGCTTTTGAATGTGTTTGCTCTTGCTTTTCTAGTTCTTTTAATTGTGATGTTAGGGTGTCAATTTTGGATCTTTTCTGCTTTCTCTTGCGGGCATGTAGTGCTATGAATTTCCCTCTACACACTGCTTTGAATGCATCCCAGAGATTCTGGTATGTTGTGTCTTTGTTCTCGTTGGTTTCAAAGAACATCTTTATTTCTGCCTTCATTTCGTTATGTAACCAGTAATCATTCAGGAGCAGATTGTTCAGTTTCCATGTAGTTGAGCGGTTTTGAGTGAGATTCTTAATCCTGAGTTGTAGTTTGATTGCACTGTGGTCTGAGAGATAGTTTGTTATAATTTCTGTTCTTTTACATTTGCTGAGGAGAGCTTTACTTCCAAGTATGTGGTCAATTTTGGAATAGGTGTGGTGTGTTGCTGAAAAAAATGTATATTCTGTTGATATGGTGGGGAGAGTTCTGTAGATGTCTATTAAGTCTGCTTGGTGCAGAGCTGAGTTCAATTCCTTGGTATCCTTGTTGACTTTTTGTCTCATTGATCTGTCTAATGTTGACAGTGGGGTGTTAAAGTCTCCCATTATTAATGTGTGGGAGTCTAAGTCTCTTTGTAGGTCACTCAGGACTTGCTTTATGTATCTGGGTGCTCCTCTATAGGGCGCATATATATTTAGCTCTTAACATATATATATATGTTAGCTCTTCTTGATGAATGGATCCCTTTACCATTATGTAATGGCCTTCTTTGTCTCTTTTGATCTTTGTTGGTTTAAAGTCTGTTTTTTTTTTTTTTTTGCTTTCTTTCTGTTTTTTTTTTCTTTTTTTCATTATTATACTTTAATTTTTAGGGTGCATGTGCACAATGTGCAGGTTAGTTACATATGTTTACATGTGCCATGCTGGTGCGCTGCACCCACTAACTCATCATCTAGCATTAGGTATATCTCCCAATGCTATCCCTCTCCCCTCCTCCCACCCCACAATAGGCCCCAGAGTGTGATGTTCCCCTTCCTGTGTCCATGTATTCTCATTGCTCAATTCCCACCTATGAGTGAGAATATGCAGTGTTTGGTTTTTTGTTTTTGCAATAGTTTACTGAGAATGATGATTTCCAATTTCATCCATTTCCCTGCAAAGGACGTGAACTCATCATTTTTTGTGGCTGCATAGTATTCCATGGTGTATATGTGCCACATTTTCTTAATCGAGTCTATCATTGTTGGACATTTGGGTTGGTTCCAAGTCTTTGCTATTGTGAATAATGCCGCAATAAACATATGTGTGCATGTGTCTTTATAGCAGCATGATTTACTGTCCTTTGGGTATATACCCAGTAATGGGATGGCTGGGTCAAATAGTATTTCCAGTTGTAGATTCCTGAGGAATCCCCACACTGACTTCCACAATGGTTGAACTAGTTTACAGTCCCACCAACAGTGTAAAAGTGTTCCTATTTCTCCACATCCTCTCCAGCACCTGTTGTTTCCTGACTTTTTAATGATTGCCATTCTAAATGTTGTGAGATGGTATCTCATTGTGGTTTTGATTTGCATTTATCTGATTGCCAGTGATGGTGAGCATTTTTTAATGTGTTTTTTCACTGCATAAACGTCTTCTTTTGAGAAGTGTCTGTTCATGTCCTTCGCCCACTTTTTGATGGGGTTGTTTGTTTTTTTGTTGTAAATTTGTTTGAGTTCACTGTAGATTCTGGATGTTAGCCCTTTGTCAGATGAGTAGGTTGCAAAAATTTTCTCCCATTTTGTAGGTTGCCTGTTCACTCTGATGGTAGTTTCTTTTGCTGTGCAGAAGCTCATTAGTTTATTTAGATCCCATTTGTCAATTTTGGCTTTTGTTGCCATTGCTTTTGGTGTTTTGGACATGAAGTCCTTGCCCATGCCTATGTCCTGAATGGTAATGTCTAGGTTTTCCTCTAGGGTTTTTATGGTTTTAGTCTTTAATCCATCTTGAATTGATTTTTGTATAAGGTGTAAGGAAAAGATCCTATTTCAGCTTTCTACATATGGCTAGCCAGTTTTCCCAGCACCATTTATTAAATAGGGAATCCTTTCCCTATTGCTTGTTTTTCTCAGATTTGTCAAAGATCAGATAGTTGTAGATATGCGGTGTTATTTCTGAGGGCTCTCTTCTGTTCCATTGATCTATATCTCTGTTTTGGTAGCAGTACCATGCTGTTTTGGTTACTGTAGCCTTGTAGTATAGTTTGAAGTCAGGTAGTGTGATGCCTCCAGCTTTGTTCTTTTGGCTTAGGATTGACTTGGTGATGTAGGCTCTTTTTTGGTGCCCTATGAACCTTAAATTAGTTTTTTTCCAATTTTGTGAAGAAAGTGATTGGTAGCTTGATGGGGATGGCATTGAATCTGTAAATTACCTTGGACAGTATGGCCATTTTCACAATATTGATTCTTCCCACCCATGAGCATGGAATGTTCTTCCATTTGTTTGTATCCTCTTATATTTCCTTGAGCAGTGGTTTGTAGTTCTCTTTGAAGAGGTCCTTCACATCCCTTGTAAGTTGGATTCCTAGGTATTTTATTCTCTTGGAAGCAACTGTGAATGGGAGTTCACTCATGATTTGGCTCTCTGTTTGTCTGTTATTGGTGTATAAGAATGCTTGAAATTTTTGTACATTGATTTTGTATCTTGACACTTTGCTGAAGTTGCTTATCAGCTTAAGGAGATTTTGGGCTGAGACAATGGGGTTTTCTAGATATACAATCATGTCATCTGCAAACTGGGACAATTTGACTTTCTCTTTTCCTAATTGAATACCCTTTATTTCCTTCTCCTGCCTAATTGTCCTGGCCAGAACTTCCAACACTATCTTGAATAGGAGTCGTGAGAGAGGAGAGCTCTGTCTTGTGCCAGTTTTCAAAGGGAATGCTGCAAGTTTGTGCACATTCAGTATGATATTGGATGTGGGTTTGTCATAGATAGCTCTTATTATTTTGAGATACGTCCCATTAATACCTAATTTATTGAGAGTTTTTACATGAGGAGTTGTTGAATTTTGTCAAAGGCCTTTTCTGCATCTATTGAGATAATCATGTGGTTTTTGTCTTTGGTTCTGTTTATATGCTGAATTACATTTATTCATTTGTGTATATTGAACCAGCCTTGCATCCCAGGGATGAAGCCCACTTGATCATGGTAGATAAGCTTTCTGATGTGCTGCTGGATTCGGTTTGCCAGTATTTTATTGAGGATTTTTGCATCAATGTTCATCAAGGATATTGGTCTAAAATTCTCTTTTTTGGTTGTGTCTCTTCCCGGCTTTGGTATGGGGATGTTGCTGGCCCCATGAAATGAGTTAGGGAGGAGTCCCTCTTTTTCTATTGATTGGAACAGTTTCAGAAAGAATGCTACCAGTTCCTCCTTGTACCACTGGTAGAATTCGGCTGTGAATCCATCTGGTCCTGGACTCTTTTTGGTTGGTAAGCTATTGATTATTGCCCCAATTTCAGCTCCTGTTATTGGTCTATTCTGAGATTCAATTTTTTCCTGGTTTACTCTTGGGAGAGTGTATGTGTCAAGGAATTTATCCATTTATTCTAGATTTTCCAGTTTATTTGCATCGAGGTGTTTGAAGTAATCTCTGATGGTAGTTTGTATTTCTGTGGGATTGGTGGTGATATCCCATTTATCATTTTTTCTTGCATCTAGTTGATTCTTCTCTCTTTTTTTCTTTATTATTCTTGCTAGTGGTCTATCAATTTTGTTGATCCTTTCAAAAAACCAGCTCCTGGATTCATTAATTTTTTGAAGGGTTTTTTGTGTCTTTATTTCCTTCAGTTCTGCTCTGATTTTAGTTATTTCTTGCCTTCTGCTAGCTTTTGAATGTGTTTGCTCTTGCTTTTCTAGTTCTTTTAATTGTGATGTTAGGGTGTCAATTTTGGATCTTTTCTGCTTTCTCTTGCGGGCATGTAGTGCTATGAATTTCCCTCTACACACTGCTTTGAATGCATCCCAGAGATTCTGGTATGTTGTGTCTTTGTTCTCGTTGGTTTCAAAGAACATCTTTATTTCTGCCTTCATTTCGTTATGTAACCAGTAATCATTCAGGAGCAGATTGTTCAGTTTCCATGTAGTTGAGCGGTTTTGAGTGAGATTCTTAATCCTGAGTTGTAGTTTGATTGCACTGTGGTCTGAGAGATAGTTTGTTATAATTTCTGTTCTTTTACATTTGCTGAGGAGAGCTTTACTTCCAAGTATGTGGTCAATTTTGGAATAGGTGTGGTGTGTTGCTGAAAAAAATGTATATTCTGTTGATATGGTGGGGAGAGTTCTGTAGATGTCTATTAAGTCTGCTTGGTGCAGAGCTGAGTTCAATTCCTTGGTATCCTTGTTGACTTTTTGTCTCATTGATCTGTCTAATGTTGACAGTGGGGTGTTAAAGTCTCCCATTATTAATGTGTGGGAGTCTAAGTCTCTTTGTAGGTCACTCAGGACTTGCTTTATGTATCTGGGTGCTCCTCTATAGGGCGCATATATATTTAGCTCTTAACATATATATATATGTTAGCTCTTCTTGATGAATGGATCCCTTTACCATTATGTAATGGCCTTCTTTGTCTCTTTTGATCTTTGTTGGTTTAAAGTCTGTTTTTTTTTTTTTTTTGCTTTCTTTCTGTTTTTTTTTTTCTTTTTTTCATTATTATACTTTAATTTTTAGGGTGCATGTGCACAATGTGCAGGTTAGTTACATATGTTTACATGTGCCATGCTGGTGCGCTGCACCCACTAACTCATCATCTAGCATTAGGTATATCTCCCAATGCTATCCCTCTCCCCTCCTCCCACCCCACAATAGGCCCCAGAGTGTGATGTTCCCCTTCCTGTGTCCATGTATTCTCATTGCTCAATTCCCACCTATGAGTGAGAATATGCAGTGTTTGGTTTTTTGTTTTTGCAATAGTTTACTGAGAATGATGATTTCCAATTTCATCCATTTCCCTGCAAAGGACGTGAACTCATCATTTTTTGTGGCTGCATAGTATTCCATGGTGTATATGTGCCACATTTTCTTAATCGAGTCTATCATTGTTGGACATTTGGGTTGGTTCCAAGTCTTTGCTATTGTGAATAATGCCGCAATAAACATATGTGTGCATGTGTCTTTATAGCAGCATGATTTACTGTCCTTTGGGTATATACCCAGTAATGGGATGGCTGGGTCAAATAGTATTTCCAGTTGTAGATTCCTGAGGAATCCCCACACTGACTTCCACAATGGTTGAACTAGTTTACAGTCCCACCAACAGTGTAAAAGTGTTCCTATTTCTCCACATCCTCTCCAGCACCTGTTGTTTCCTGACTTTTTAATGATTGCCATTCTAAATGTTGTGAGATGGTATCTCATTGTGGTTTTGATTTGCATTTATCTGATTGCCAGTGATGGTGAGCATTTTTTAATGTGTTTTTTCACTGCATAAACGTCTTCTTTTGAGAAGTGTCTGTTCATGTCCTTCGCCCACTTTTTGATGGGGTTGTTTGTTTTTTTGTTGTAAATTTGTTTGAGTTCACTGTAGATTCTGGATGTTAGCCCTTTGTCAGATGAGTAGGTTGCAAAAATTTTCTCCCATTTTGTAGGTTGCCTGTTCACTCTGATGGTAGTTTCTTTTGCTGTGCAGAAGCTCATTAGTTTATTTAGATCCCATTTGTCAATTTTGGCTTTTGTTGCCATTGCTTTTGGTGTTTTGGACATGAAGTCCTTGCCCATGCCTATGTCCTGAATGGTAATGTCTAGGTTTTCCTCTAGGGTTTTTATGGTTTTAGTCTTTAATCCATCTTGAATTGATTTTTGTATAAGGTGTAAGGAAGAGATCCTATTTCAGCTTTCTACATATGGCTAGCCAGTTTTCCCAGCACCATTTATTAAATAGGGAATCCTTTCCCTATTGCTTGTTTTTCTCAGATTTGTCAAAGATCAGATAGTTGTAGATATGCGGTGTTATTTCTGAGGGCTCTCTTCTGTTCCATTGATCTATATCTCTGTTTTGGTAGCAGTACCATGCTGTTTTGGTTACTGTAGCCTTGTAGTATAGTTTGAAGTCAGGTAGTGTGATGCCTCCAGCTTTGTTCTTTTGGCTTAGGATTGACTTGGTGATGTAGGCTCTTTTTTGGTGCCCTATGAACCTTAAATTAGTTTTTTTCCAATTTTGTGAAGAAAGTGATTGGTAGCTTGATGGGGATGGCATTGAATCTGTAAATTACCTTGGACAGTATGGCCATTTTCACAATATTGATTCTTCCCACCCATGAGCATGGAATGTTCTTCCATTTGTTTGTATCCTCTTATATTTCCTTGAGCAGTGGTTTGTAGTTCTCTTTGAAGAGGTCCTTCACATCCCTTGTAAGTTGGATTCCTAGGTATTTTATTCTCTTGGAAGCAACTGTGAATGGGAGTTCACTCATGATTTGGCTCTCTGTTTGTCTGTTATTGGTGTATAAGAATGCTTGAAATTTTTGTACATTGATTTTGTATCTTGACACTTTGCTGAAGTTGCTTATCAGCTTAAGGAGATTTTGGGCTGAGACAATGGGGTTTTCTAGATATACAATCATGTCATCTGCAAACTGGGACAATTTGACTTTCTCTTTTCCTAATTGAATACCCTTTATTTCCTTCTCCTGCCTAATTGTCCTGGCCAGAACTTCCAACACTATCTTGAATAGGAGTCGTGAGAGAGGAGAGCTCTGTCTTGTGCCAGTTTTCAAAGGGAATGCTGCAAGTTTGTGCACATTCAGTATGATATTGGATGTGGGTTTGTCATAGATAGCTCTTATTATTTTGAGATACGTCCCATTAATACCTAATTTATTGAGAGTTTTTACATGAGGAGTTGTTGAATTTTGTCAAAGGCCTTTTCTGCATCTATTGAGATAATCATGTGGTTTTTGTCTTTGGTTCTGTTTATATGCTGAATTACATTTTTTCATTTGTGTATATTGAACCAGCTTTGCATCCCAGGGATGAAGCCCACTTGATCATGGTAGATAAGCTTTTTGATGTGCTGCTGGATTCAGTTTTCCAGTATTTTATTGAGGATATTTGAATCAATGTTCATCAAGGATGTTGGTCTAAAATTCTCTTTTTTAGTTGTGTCTCTTCCCGGCTTTGGTATCAGGATGATGCTGGCCTCATAACATGAGTTAGGGAGGATTCCCTCTTTTTCTATTGATTGGAATAGTTTCAGAAGGAATGGTACCAGTTCCTCCTTGTACCTCTGGTAGAATTCGGCTGTGAATCCATCTTGTCCTGGACCCTTTTTGTTTGGTAAGCTATTGATTATTGCCCCAATTTCAGCTCCTGTTATTGGTCTTTTCTGAGATTCAATTTCTTCCTGGTTTACTCTTGGGAGAGTGCATGTTTCAAGGAATTTATCCATTTCTTCTAGATTTTCTAGTTTATTTGCATAGAGGTGTTTATAGAAATCTCTGATGGTAGTTTGTATTTCTGTGGGATTGGTGGTGATATCCCATTTATCATTTTTTCTTGCATCTAGTTGATTCTTCTCTCTTTTTTTCTTTATTATTCTTGCTAGTGGTCTATCAATTTTGTTGATCCTTTCAAAAAACCAGCTCCTGGATTCATTAATTTTTTGAAGGGTTTTTTGTGTCTTTATTTCCTTCAGTTCTGCTCTGATTTTAGTTATTTCTTGCCTTCTGCTAGCTTTTGAATGTGTTTGCTCTTGCTTTTCTAGTTCTTTTAATTGTGATGTTAGGGTGTCAATTTTGGATCTTTCCTGCTTTCTCTTGCGGGCATGCAGTGCTATGAATTTCCCTCTACACACTGCTTTGAATGCATCCCAGAGATTCTGGTATGTTGTGTCTTTGTTCTCGTTGGTTTCAAAGAACATCTTTATTTCTGCCTTCATTTCGTTATGTACCCAGTAGTCATTCAGGAGCAGGTTGTTCAGTTTCCATGTAGTTGAGTGGTTTTGAGTGAGATTCTTAATCCTGAGTCGTAGTTTGATTGCACTGTGGTCTGAGAGATAGTTTGTTATAATTTCTGTTCTTTTACATTTGCTGAGGAGAGCTTTACTTCCAAGTATGTGGTCAATTTTGGAATAGTTGTGGTGTGTTGCTGAAAAAAATGTATATTCTGTTGATTTGGGGTGGAGAATTCTGTAGATGTCTATTAGGTCTGCTTGGCGCAGAGCTGAGTTCAATTCCTGGGTGTCCTTGTTGACTTTTTGTCTCATTGATCTGTCTAATGTTGACAGTGGGGTGTTAAAGTCTCCCATTATTAATGTGTGGGAGTCTAAGTCTCTTTGTAGGTCACTCAGGACTTGCTTTATGTATCTGGGTGCTCTTGTATTGGGTGCATATATATTTAGGATAGTTAGCTCTTCTTGTTATATTGATCCCTTTACCATTATGTAATGGCCTTCTTTGTGTCTCTTGATCTTTGTTGGTTTAAAGTCTGTTTTATCGGAAACTAGGATTGCAATTCCTGCCTTTTTTTGTTTTCCATTTTCTTGGTAGATCTTCCTCCATCCTTTTATTTTGAGACTATGTGTGTCTCTGCACGTGAGATGGGTTTCCTGAATGCAGCACACTGATGGGTCTTGACTCTTTATCCAATTTGCCAGTCTGTGTCTCTTAATTGGAGCATGTAGTCCATTTACATTTAAAGTTAATATTGTTATGTGTGAATTTGATCCTGTCATTATGATGTTAGCTGGTTATTTTGCTCGTTTGTTGACGCAGTTTCTTCCTAGTCTCGATGGTCTTTACATTTTTGGCATGATTTTGCAGTGGCTGGTAGTGGTTGTTCCTTTCCATGTTTAGCGCTTCCTTCTGGCACTCTTTTAGGGCAGGCCTGGTGGTGACAAAATCTCGCAGCATTTGCTTGTCTGTAAAGGATTTTATTTCTCCTTCATTTATGAAGCTTAGTTTGGTTGGATATGAAATTCTGGGTTGAAAATTCTTTTCTTTAAGAATGTTGAATATTGGCCCCCACTCTCTTCTGGCTTGTAGAGTTTCTGCCAAGAGATCTGCTGTTAGTCTGTTGGGCGTCCCTTTGAGGGTAACCCGACCTTTCTCTCTGGTTGCCCTTAACATTTTTCCCTTCATTTCAACTTTGCTGAATCTGACAATTATGTGTCTTGGAGTTGCTCTTCTCGAGGAGTATCTTTGTGGCATTCTCTGTATTTCCTGAATCTGAATGTTGGCCTGCCTTGCTAGATTGGGGAAGTTCTCCTGGATAATATCCTGCAGAGTGTTTTCCAACGTGGTTCCATTCTCCCTGTCACTTTCAGGTACACCAATCAGATGTAGATTTGGTCTTTTCACATAGTCCCATATTTCTTGGAGGGTTTGCTCATTTCTTTTTATTCTTTTTTCTCTAAACTTCCCTTCTCACTTCATTTCATTCATTTCATCTTCCATTGCTGATACCCTTTCTTCCAGTTGATCGCATCAGCTCCTGAGTCTTCTGCATTCTTCACGTAGTTCTCGAGCCTTGATTTTCAGCTCCATCAGCTCCTTTAAGCATTTCTCTGTATTGGTTACTCTAGTTATACATTCTTCTAAACTTTTTTCAAAGTTTTCAACTTCTTTGCGTTTGGTTTGAATGTCCTCCCATAGCTCGGTGTAATTTGATCATCTGAAGCTTTCTTCTCTCAACTCGTCAAAGTCATTCTCCGTCCAGCTTTGTTCCATTGCTGGTGAGGAACTGCATTTCTTTGGAGGAGGAGAGGTGCTCCGCTTTTTAGAGTTTCCAGTTTTTCTGCTCTGTGTTTTCCCCATCTTTGTGGTTTTATCTACTTTTGGTCTTTGATGATGGTGATGTACAGATGGGTTTTTGGTGTGGATGTCCTTTCTGTTTGCTAGTTTTCCTTCTAACAGACAGGACCCTCAGCTGCATGTCTGTTGGAGTACCCGGCCTTGTGAGGTGTCAGTGTGCCCCTGCTGGGGGGTGCCTCACAGTTACGCTGCTCAGGGGTCAGGGGTCAGGGACCCACTTGAGGAGGCAGTCTACACGCTCTCAGATCTGCAGCTGTGTGCTGGGAGAACCACTGCTCTCTTCAAAGCTGTCAGACAGGGACATTTAAGTCTGCAGAGGTTACTGCTGTCTTTTTGTTTGTCTGTGCCCTGCCCCCAGATGTGGAGCCTACAGAGGTAGGCAGGCCTCCTTGAGCTGTGGTGGGCTCCACCCAGTTCGAGGTTCCAGGCTCCTTTGTTTACCTAAGCAAGCCTGTGCAATGGCGGGCACCCCTCCCCCAGCCTCGCTGCCACCTTTCAGTTTGATTTCAGACTGCTGTACTAGCAATCAGTGAGACTCCATGGGTGTAGGACCCTCTGAGCCAGGTGCAGGATCTACTGGTGTGCCATTTTTTAAGCCCATCAGAAAAGCGCAGTATTTGGGTGGGAGTGACCCGATTTTCCAGGTGCTGTCTGTCACCCCTTTCTTTGACCAGGAAAGGGAACTCTCTGACCCTTTGCACTTCCTGAGTGAGGCAATGCCTCACCCTGCTTTAGCTTGTGCACAGTGTGCACAACCACTGACCTGCGCCCACTGTCTGGCACTGCCTAGTGAGATCAACCTGGTACCTCAGATCGAAATGCAGAAATCACCTGTCTTCTGCATCGCTCATGCTGTGAGCAGTAGATCGGAGCTGTTCCTATTTGGCCACCTTGGCTCAGCACCACTTCTGTGTAGTTTCTATGTGAAGGTATTTCCTTTTCCACAATAGGCCCAAAGCGCTCTAAATATCCAATTGCAGATTCTACAAAAAGAGTGTTTCAAAACTTCTCAATCAACAGGAAGGTTAAACTCTGTGAGATGAATGCACACATCACAAAGAAGTTTCTCAGAATGCTTCTGTGTAGTTTGTATGTGAAGATATTTCCTTTTCTTCAGTAGGTCACAAAGGGCTCCAAATACCTACTTGCAGATTCTACAAAAAGAGAGTTTCAAAACTGCTCTAGGAAAAGAAATTTTTATCTCTGTGACTTGAATGCACACATCACAAAGGAGTTTCTCAGAATGCTTCCGTATACTTTTTAGGGGAGGATATTTTCTTTTCCACCATAGGCCACAAAGGTCTCAAAATATCCACTTGTAGATTCTATAAAAAGAGAGTCCTAATGTGGAAAAGGACATATCTTCACATAAAAACCACACAGAAGCATTCTGAGAAACTTCTTTGTGATGTGTGCCTTCATCTCACAGAGCTGAACCTTTCCTTTGAGCAGTTTTGAATCTCTCTTTTTGTAGAATCAGCACATGGATATTTAGAGAGCTTGGAGGCCTATGGTGGAAAAGGAAATATCTTCACATAAAAAACTACACAGAAGTGTTCTGAGGAACTTCTTTGTGATGTGTGCATTCAACTCGCAGAGTTGAACCTATCTTTTGATAGAGCAGTTTTTAAACTCTCTTTTTGTGGAGTCTACAAGTAGTTATTTGGAGCCCCTTGTGGCCAATGGTGGAAAAGGAAATATCTTCACATAAAAACTACACAGAAGCATTCTGATAAACTTCTTTGTGATGTGTGCATTCATCTGAAAATATTGAATCTTTCTTTTGATTTAGCAGTTTTGAAACACTCTTTTCGTAGTATCTGCAAGTGGATATTTGTAGGGCATTTTGGCCAATGGTGGTAAAGGAAATATCTTCACATAAAAACTACACAGAAGTATTCTGATGAACTTCATTTTGATGGGTGCATTCAATTCACAGAGTTGAACCTATCTTTTGTTAGACAAGTTTTGAAACTCTCTTTTTTTTGGAATCTTCAAGTGTATATTTTCAGCCCTTTGTGCCCTATGGTGGAAAAGAAAATATCTTCTCATAAAAACTACACAGAAGCATTCTGAGAAACTTCTTTGTCATGTGTGCATTCATCTCACAGAGTTGAACATTTCGTTTGATTGAGGAGTTTTGAAACACTCCTTTTGTGGAATCTGCAAGTGGATATTTGCAGGGCTTTGAGGCCTACTGTGGAAAAGGAAATATCTTCCCATAAAAATTAACAGAAAAATTCTCAGAAACTTCTCTTTGAAGTGTGAGTTAACCTCACAGTGTTGAACCTTTCTTTTGATTGAGCAGTTCTGAAACACACTTTTTGTAGAATCTGCAAGAGTATATTTCGAGTGCTTTGAGGCCTATGGTGGAAAAGGTAATATCTTCATATAAAAACTACACAGAAGCATTCTGAGAAACCTCTTTGTATTGTGTGCATTCATCCCACAAAGCTGAACCTATCTTTTGTTAGAGCAGTTTTGAAAATCTCTTTTTGTAGAATCTTCAAGTGGATATTTGGAGCCCTTTGTGGCCTATGGTGGATAATTAAATATCTTCACACAAAAATCACAAAGATGCATTCTGAGAAACTTCGTTGTGATGTGTGAATTCATCTCACAGTGAGGAAACTTTCTGTTTATTGAGTAGTTTTGAAACTCTCTTTTCGTAGTATCTGCAAGTAGATACTTGGAGGGCTTTGTTGTCCATGGAGGAAAAGGAAATATCTTAACATAAAAACTACAGAGAAGCATTCTGAGCAACTTGTTTGTGATGTGTACGTTCAACTCACAGAGTTGAACATGTCTTTTGATAGAGCAGTTTTTAAACTCTCTTTTTGTAGAATCTGCAAGTGGATATTTGGAGACCTATGCAGCCTTTGATGAAAAAAAAAAATATCTTCACATAAATACTACACAGAAGCATTCTGAGGAACTTCTTTGTGATGTGTGCATTCAACTCACAGAGTTGAATCTCTCTTTTCATAGAGCAGTTTTGAAACTCTCTTTTTGTAGAATCTACAAGTGGATATTTGGACACCTTTGTGGCCTATGGTGGAAAAGAAAATATCCTCACATAAAAACTACACGGAAGCATTCTGAGAAACTCCTTTGTGATGTGTGCATTCATCTCATGGAGTCGAACATTTCTCTTCATTGAGCATTTTTGAAACACACTTTTCGTAGAATCTGCAAGTGGATATTTGGAGCACTTTGAGGCCTGTAGTAGAAAAGGAAATATCTTCACATAAAAACTACACAGAAGCATTCTGAGAAACTTCTGACTGATGTTTGCATTCAACTCGTGGAGTTGAACCTATCTTTTGATAGAGAAGTTTTGAAACTACCTTTTTGTAGAATCTGCAAGTGGTTATTTTGAACCCTTTGTGGCCGATGGTGGAAAAGGAAATACCTTCCCATAAAAACTACATAGAAACATTCTGAGAATCTTCTTTGTGATTTCTGCATTCATGTCACAGAGTTGAATATTTTATTTGGTTGAGCAGCTTTGAAACACTCTTTTTGTAGAATCTGTAAGTGGATATGTGCAGCGTTTTGAGGACTATTGTGGAAAGGAAATGTCTTCCATAAAAACTACAGAGAAGTATTCTCAGAAACTTCTTTGTGATGTGTCCATTCATCTCACAGTGTTGAACCTTTCTTTTGTTTGAGCAGTTTGGAAACACTCTTTTATAAGAATCTGCAAGTGGATATTTTGAGCCCTTGGAGGCCTATTGTGGAAAAGGAAATATCTTCACATAAAAATTACACAGAAGCATTCTGAGAAACTTCTTTGTGATGTGTGCATTCATCTCACAGCATCGAACTGTTCATTTGATTGAGCAGTTTGGAAACACTCTTTTTGTAGAATCTGCAAGTGGACATTTGGAACCCTTTGCGGCCAATGGTGGAAATGGAAATATCTTCACATAAAAACTACACAGAAGCATTCTGAGAAACTACTTTGTGATGTGTGCATTCATCTCACAGAGCAGAACCTTTCTTTTGAGTGAGTAGTTTTGAAACACTCTTTTTGTAGAATCTGCAAGTGAATATTTGGAGTGCTTTGAGGCCTATGGTGGAAAAGGAAATATCTAAACATAAAACCTACACAGAAGCATTCTGAGAAGCTTCTTTGTGGATGTGTGCATTCACCTCACAGAGCTGAAACTTTCTTTTGATTGAGGAGTTTTGAAACACTCTTTTTGTAGAATCTGCAAGTGGATATTTGGAGCGCTTTGAAGCCTATAGAGGAAAAGGAAATATCTTCACACGAAAAGCACACAGAAGCATTTTTAGAAACGTCATTGTTATGTGTGCATTTATCTCACAGAGTTCAACCTATCTTTTGATAGAGCAGTTTAGAAACTTTCTTTTTGTAGAATCTGCAATTGGATATTTGGAGCCCTTTGTGGCCTATTGTGGAAAAGAAAATATCTTCACATTAAAAACTACACAGAAGCATTCTGAGAAACTTCTTTGTGATGTGTGCATTTAACTCGCAGAGCTGAAACTATCTTTTGATAGAGCAGTATTGAAACTCTCTTTTTGTAGGATCTGCACGTGGATATTTCGAGTCCTTTGTGGCCTATGGTGGAAAAGGAAATATCTAAACATAAAAACTACACAGAAGCATTCTGAGAAACATCTTCGTGAAGTGTGTATTCATTTAACAGAGTTTAAACTTTCTTTTGATTGAGGAGTTTTGAAACACTCTTTTCATAGAATCTGCAAGTGGATATTTGGAGCACTTTGAGGCCTATGGTGGTAAAGGAAATATCTTCACGTAAAAACTGCACAGAAGCAATCTGATAAACTTCTTTGTGATGTGTGAATTGACCTCACAGAGTTGACCCTTTCTTTTGATTGAGCAGTTTTGAAACACTCTTTTTGTAGAATCTGCAAGTGGATATTTGGAGCGCTTAGAGGCCTATGGTGGAAAAGGTAGTATCTTCACATAAAAACTGCACAGAAGCATCCTGAGAAACTTCTTTCTGATGTGTGCATTCATCTTATGGAGTTGAACTTATCTTTTGATAGAGTAGTTTTGAAACTCTCTTTTTGAAGAATCTGCAAGTGGATATTTGCAGTCCTTTTTGGCTTTTGGTGGAAAAGGAAATATCTTCACATAAAAAACTACACAGAAGTGTTCTGAGGAACTTCTTTGTGATGTGTGCATTCAACTCGCAGAGTTGAACCTATCTTTTGATAGAGCAGTTTTTAAACTCTCTTTTTGTGGAGTCTACAAGTAGTTATTTGGAGCCCCTTGTGGCCAATGGTGGAAAAGGAAATATCTTCACATAAAAACTACACAGAAGCATTCTGAGAAACTTCTTTGTGATGTGTACATTCATCTCACAGAGTTGAAACTTTCATATGATTGAGCAGCTTTGAAATACTCTTTTTGTACTATCTGCAATTGGATATTTGGAGTGCTTTGCATCATTTTGTGGAAAACTAAAAATATTCACATAAAAACTACACAGAAGTATTCTGTGAAATTTGTTTGTGATGTGTGCATTCATTTCACAGAGTTGAACCTATCTTGTGTTAGAGAAGTTTTGAAACTCTCTTTTTGTAGAATCTGCAAGTGTATTTTTGGAGCCTTTTGCAGCTTATGTTGGAAAAGGAAATATCTTCAGATAAAAATTACACAAAAGCATTCTGAGAAACTTCTTTGTGATGTGAGCACTCATCTCACAGATTTGAACTTTTCTTTTGATTGAGCAGTTTTGAAACATTCTTTTTGTAGAATCTGCAAGTGGATATTCGGAGCTATTTGCGGCCTATTTTGGAAAAGGAAATATCTTCAGATAAAAACTATACAGAAGCATTCTGAGAAACTTCTGTGTGATGTGTGCATCCATCTCACAGACTTGAAACTTTCTTTTGATTGAGCAGTTTTGAAACACTCATTTTGTGGAATCTGCAAGTTGATATTTGGATCCCCTTGTGGCCCATTGTGGAAAAGGAAATATCTTCTCATAAAAACCACACAGAAGCATTCTGAGAAACTTCTTTGTGATGTGTGCATTCAACTCAAAAGGTTGAACCTATCTTTTGATAGAGCAGTTTTGATACTCTCTTTTTGTAGAATCTGCAAGTGCATATTTGGAGCCCTTTGAGACCTATGGTGGAAAAGGAAATATCTTCACATAAAAACTACACTGAATCATTCTGAGAAACTTCTTTGTCATCTGCGCATTCATCTCACAGAATTGAACCTCTCTTTTGATAGAGCACTTTCGAAAAACTGATTTTGTAGAATCTGCAAGTGGATATATGGAGTGATGTGAGGCCTATTGTGGAAAATGAAATATCTTCATATAAAAACTATACAGAGTGTGTGCATTCATCTCACAGAGTTGAACATTTCATTTGATTGAGCAGTTTTGAAACTCTCTTTTTGTAGAATCTGCAAGTGGATATTTGCAACGCTTTGAGGCCTATAGTGGAAAAGGAAATATCTTCCCATAAAAACTACACAGAATCATTCTCAGAAACTACTTTGTGATGTGAGCATTCATCTGCCAGATTTGAACCTTTCTTTTGATAGAGCAGTTTGGAAACATTCTTTTAGTAGAATCTGCAAGTGGATATTTGTAACCCTTGGAGGCCTATTGCGGAAAAGGAAATATCTTCACATAAAAAAAAATGCAGAAGCATTCTGAGAATCTTCTTTGTAATGCGTGCATTCAGCTCACAGATTTGGACCTTTCTTCTGATTGAGCAGTTTTGAAACACCCTTTTTGTAGAATCTGCAAGTAGATATTTGGAGCGCTTAGAGGCCTATGGTAGAAAAGGAAATATCTTCACATAAAAACTACACAGAAGCATTCTCTGAAATGTGTTTGTGATGTGTGCATTCATTTCACAGAGTTGAACCTATCTTGTGTTAGAGAAGTTTTGAAACTCTCTTTTTGTAGAATCTGCAAGTGTATTTTTGGAGCCTTTTGCAGCTTATGTTGGAAAAGGGAATATCTTCAGATAAAAATTACACAAAAGCATTCTGAGAAACTTCTTTGTGATGTGGGCATTCATCTCACAGATTTGAACTTTTCTTTTGATTGAGCAGTTTTGAAACATTCTTTCTGTAGAATCTGCTAATTCTACAGTAGATTTGTAGAATCTGCAAGTAGAGCAGTTTTGAAACTCTCCTTTTGTAGAATATGCTTGTGCTTATTTGGAGGCCTTTGTGGCCGATGGTGGAAAAGGAAATCTCTTTCCCGAAAAACTACACAAAAGCAATCTGAGGAAGTTATTTGTAATGTGTGCATTCATTTCGCAGAGTGGAGCCTTTCTTCTGATTGAACAGTTTTGAAAGACTCTTTCTGCAGAGTCTGCAAGTGGATATTCGGAGGGCTTTGAGGTCTATTGTAGAAAAGGAAATATATTCACTTAAAAACTACACAGAAGCATTCTCAGACACTCGTTTGTTTTGTGTACATTCATCTCACAGAGTTGAAACTTTCTTTAGATTGGGCAATTTTAATACCCTCTTTTTGTAGAATCTCCAAGTGGATATTTGGAGCCCATTGTGGCCTATGGTGGAAAAGGAAACATCTTAACATAAAAACTACACAGAAGCATTCTGAGAAACTTCATTGTGATGTGTACATTCATCTCACAGAGTTGAAACTATCTTTTGATAGAGCAGTTTTAAATCTCTCTTTTTGTAGAATCTGCAAGTGGATATTTGGAGCCCTTTCTGGCCTATTTTGGAAAAGGAAATAAGTTCACATAAAAACTACACAGAAGCATTCTGAGAGACAACTTTGTGATGTCTGCATTCATCTCACAGGGTTTAAACTTTCATTTGATTGAGAAGTTTTGAAACACTCTTTTTGTAGAATCTGCAATTGGATATTTGTGGTGCTTTGATGCTTATGGTGGAAAAGGAAAGATCTTCACATAGAAACTACACAGAAGCATTCTGAGAAACTTCTTTTTTATGTGTGAATTCAACACACAGAGTTGAACCTTTCTTTTGACTGAGCAGTTTTGAAACACTCTTTTTGTAGAATCTGCAAGTTGATATTTGGAGCGCTTTGAGGCCTATGGTGGAAATGGAAATATCTTCATATAAAAACTACAGAGAAGCATTCTGAGAAACTTCTTTGTGATGTGTGCATTCAACTCACCGACTTGAACCTATCTTTTGAGAGAGTAGTTCTGAAACTCTCTTTTTGTAGAATCTGCAAGTGGATATTTGGAGCCCTCTCCTGCCTAAGGTGGAAATGGAAGTATCTTCATATAAAAGCTACACAGAAGCATTCTGAGAAATTTCTTTGCGATGTGTGCATTCATCTGAGAGAGTTGAGCCCTTCATTTGATTGAGCAGTTTTGAAACACTGTTTTTTGTAGAATCTGCAAGTGGATATTTGGAGTGGTTTGAGGCCTATTGTGGAAAAGGAAATATCTTCACATAAAAACTACACAGAAGCATTCTGAGAAAGTTCTTTGTGGTCTGTGCATTCAACTCACAGAGTTGAACCTTTCTTTTGATAGAGCAGTTTGGAAACACTCTTTTTGTAGAATCAGCCAGTGGATATTTGGAGTCGATTGAGCCCTATGGTGGAAAAGGAAATACCTTCAATAAAAAATACATAGAAGCATTCAGAGAAACTACTTTGTGATGAGTGCATTCATCACACAGAGTTGAAACTTTTTTTGGATGGAGCAGTTTTGAAAAACTCTTTTCGTAGCATCTGGAAGTGGATATTTGGAGGGCTTTGAGGCCTATTTTGGAGAAGGAGATATCTTCACATAAATACTACAGAGAAGCATTCTGAGAAACTTCCTTGTGAGGTGTGCATTTTACTCAGAGAATTGAACCTATCTTGATTGAGCAGTTTAGGATCTCTCTTTTTGTAGAATCTGCAAGCGGATATTTGGAGCCCTTTGCGCCCTATGATGGAAAAGGAAATATCTTCAAATAAAAACTACGCAGAAGCATTCAGAGAAACTTCTTTGTGACGAGTGCATTCATCCCAGAGAGTTGAAACTTTGTTTGGATTAAGCAGTTTTGAAACACTCTTCATAGAATCTGGAAGTGGATATTTGGAGGGCTTTGAGGCCCATTTTGGAGAAGAAGATATCTTCACATAAAAACTAGGCAGAAACATTCTGAGAAACTTCATTGTGAGGTGTGCATTCAACTCACAGAGTTGAACTTATCTTTTGATTGAGCAGTTTTGAATCTCTCTTTTTGCAGAATCTGCAAGTGGATATTTGGAGTGCTTTGAGGCCTAGTGTGGAAAATCAAATATCTTCACATAAAAACTACACAGAAGCATTCTGAGAAACTTCTTTGTGATGTGTGCATGAAACTCACAGAGTTGAACCTATCTTTTGCTTGAGCTGTTTTGAAACACTCTTTTTGTAGAATCTGCAAGTGGATATTTGGAGTGTTTTCAGGCCTACTGTGGAAAAGCAAATATCTTCACCTAAAAACTACAGTGAAGCATTCTGAGAAACATCTTTGTGACGTGTGCATTCATCTCACAGAGTTGAACTTTTCTTTTGATTGAGCAGTTTTCAAAACCTCTTTTTGTAGAATCTGCAAGTTGATATTTGGAGCCTTTTGAGGCTCATTGTGGAAAAGGAAATATCTTCAAATAAAAGCTACACAGAAGCATTCTGAGAAACTTCTTTGTGATATGTGCATTCAACTCACAGTGTTGAACCTATCTTTTGATTGAGCAGTTTGGATTCTCTCTTTTTGTAGAATCTGCAAGTGGATATTTGGAGCCCTATTTCGCCCTATGGTGGAAAAGGAAATATCTTCAAACAAAAACTACACAGAAGCATTCAGAGAAACTTCTTTGTGATGAGTGCATTCATCACACAGAGTTGAATCTGTGTTTTGATTGAGCAGTTTTGAGACACTCTTTTCGTAGAATCTGGACATGGAAATTTGGAGGGCTTTGAGGCCTATTTTGGAGAAGGAGATATCTTCACTGAAAAACTACACAGAAGCATTTTGACAAACTTCTTTGTGAGGTGTGCATTGAACTCACAGTGTTGAACCTATCTTTTGATTCAGCAGTTTTGAATCTCTCTTTTTGCAGAATCTGCGAGTGGATATTCAGAGCGCTTTGAGGCCTACTGTGGAAAATCAAATATCTTCACATAAATACTACGCAGAAGCATTCTGAGAAACTTCTTTTTGATGTGTGCTTTCAACTCACAGAGTTGAACCTGTCTTTTGATTCAGCAGTTTCGACTCTGTCTTTTTGTAGAATCAGCAAGTGGATATTTGGAGCCCTTTGCACCCTGTGGTGGAAGAGGAGATATCTTCAAAAAAAAAAAAAAAAAAAAAACACTACACAGAAGCATTCTGGGGAAATTCTTTGAGATGAGTGCATTCATCACACAGAGATGAACCTTTCTATCGACTGAGTAGTTTTGAAACACTCTTTTGTAGAATCTGGAAGTGGATATTTGAAGGGCTTTGAGGTCTATTTTGCAAAAAGAAATATCTTCAGATAAAAAC
This sequence comes from Pan troglodytes, assembly GCF_028858775.2. Taxonomy (NCBI): domain Eukaryota; kingdom Metazoa; phylum Chordata; class Mammalia; order Primates; family Hominidae; genus Pan; species Pan troglodytes. The sequence goes on from NC_072419.2 coordinate 35,370,944, forward strand.
TACACAGAAGTATTCTGGGAAACTTCGTTGTTATGTGTGCATTCAACTCACAGATTTGAACCTATCTTTTGATAGAGCAGTTTTGAAACTCTCTTTTTGTAGAATCTGCAAGTGAATATTTGGAGAGCTTTGTGGTCTATGGTAGAAAATGAAATACCCTCACATAAAATATAGACAGAAGCAATCTGAGAAACTTCTTTATAATGTGTGCATTCATCTCACAGTGTTAAGCTTTCTTTTGATTGAGCAGTTTTGAAACTCTCTTTTTGTAGAATCTGCAAATGGACATTTGGAGCTTTTTGAGGCCTATGGTGGAAAAGGATATATCTTCACATAAAATCTATACAGAAGCAATCTGAGAAACGTCTTTGTGTTATGCGCATTCATCTCACAGAGCTAAACCTTTCTTTTGATTAAGCAGTTTTGAAACTCTTTTTGTAGAATCTGCAAATGGACATTTGGAGCGCTTTGAGGCCTATGATGGAAAAGGAAATAACTTCACATAAAAACTAGACAGAAGAATTCAGAGAAACTACTTTGCGATGTGAGCGTCCGTCTCTCAGAGTTGAATCTTTGTTTGAAGGACCGGTTTTGAAACTCCCTTTTTGTAGAATATGCAATTGGACATTTGGAGCACTTTGATGCTTATAGTGGAAAAGGAAATATCTTCACATAAAATCTAGACAGAAGCAGTCTGAGAAGCTTCTTTGTTATGTGTGCCATCATCTCACAGTATTAAACGTTTCTTTTGATTGAGGAGTTTTGAAAATGTCTTTTTGTAGAATCTGCAAATGGATATTTGGAGCCCTTTGAGGCCTATGGTGGAAAACGAAATATCTTCACATAAAAACTAGACAGAAGAATTCTGAGAAACTACTTTGTTATGCGTGCGTTCATCTCACAGAGTTGAACTTTTCTATTTTTTGAGCAGTTTGGGAACACTCTTTCTGTAGAATCTGCAAGTGGACATTTGGAGCCTTTTGCGACCAGTGGCGGAAAAGGTAATATCCACACATAAAATCCATACCGACGCAATCTGAGAAACTTCTTTTTTTGTGATGTGTGCATTCATATCACTGATTTAAATTTTTCTTTTGATTGAGCAGTTTTGAAACTCTCTTTTTGAAGTATCTGCAAGTGGACATTTGGAGCGCTTAAAGGCCTATGGTGGAAAAGGCCATATCTTCACATAAAAAGTAAACAGAAGCAATCTGAGAAACTTCTTTGTGATGTGTGCATTTGTCTCACAGAGGTAAACATTTCTTTTGATTGAGGAGTTTTGAAACTCTCTTTTTGTAGAATCCGCAAGTGGATATTTGGAGCGCCTTGAGGCGTATGGTGGAAAAGGAAATATCTTCACATAAAAACTAGACAGAAGAATTCTGAGAAACATCTTTGTGATGCATGCATTCATGTCACAGAGTTGAACCTTTCTTTTGATTGAGCAGTTTGGAAACACTCTTTTTGTAGAATCTGCTAGTGGACATTTGGAGAGCTTTCTGGACTATGGTAGAAAAGGAAATATCTTCAAATAAAATCTAGACAGAAATAACCTGAGAAACTCCTTTGTGATGTGTGCATTCATCTCACGGAGTTAAACCTTTCTTTTGATAGGGCAGTTTTGAAATTCTCTTTTTGTAGAATCTGCAAGTGGACATTTGGGGCTCTATGAGGCCTGTGTTGGAAAAGGAAATATCTTCACATAAAATCTAGACAGAAGCAATTTGAGAAACTTCTTTGTGATGTGTGCGTTCATCTCACAGAGCTGAAGTTTTCTTTTGATAGAGCAGATTTGAAACTCTCTTTTTGTAGAATTTGCAAGTGGACATTTGGAGCTCTTTGAGGCCTGCTGTGGAAAAGAAAATATCTTCGCATAAAAAGTAGAAGAATTTTGAGAAACTTCTTTGTGATGCGTGGGTTCTTCTCACAGAGTTGAACATTCCTTTTCATTGAGCAGTTTGGAAACACTCTTTTTGTAGAATCCGCAAGTGGACATTTGGAGTGATTTGGCGCCTATGGTAGAAAAGGAAACATTTTCACATAAATTATAGACAGAAGCAATCTGAGAAACTACTTTGTGATGTGTGCATTTTCATCTCATAGAGTTAAAACTTTGTTTTGAGTGAGCAGTTTTGAAACTGTCTTTTTGTAGAATCTGCAAGTGGATATTTGGAGCTTTCTGAGGCCTATGGTGGAAAAATAAATATCTTCACATAAAAACTAGACAGAAGAATTCTGAGAAACTTCTTTGTGATGTGTTCATTCATCTCAGAGAGTTGATCCTTTCTTTTGATTGAGCAGTTTTTAAACTCTCTATTTGGGATATAAAGATATTTGCTTTTCTACCATAAGCCACAAAGAGTTCCAAATGTCCACCTGCAGATTCGACAAAAAGAGTGTTTCCAAACTGCTCAATCAAAAGACAGGTTCAGCTCTTTGAGATGAACGTACACATCACAGAGAAGTTTCTCAGATTGCTTCTTTCCAGATTTTATGTGAAGATATTTCCATTTCTACCATAGGCCACAAAGCGCTCCAAATGTCCACTTGCATATTCAAAAAAAAAGAGTGTTTCCAAACTGCTCAATCAATAGAAAGGTTCAACTCTCAGAGATGAACGTACACATCACAAAGAAGTTTGTCAGAATTGTTCTGTCTAGTTTTTATGTGAAGAGATTTCCTTTTCCAACATAGCCCTCAAAGCGTTCCAAATGTCCACTTGCAGATTATACAAAAAGAGAGTTTCAAAACTGCTCAATGAACAGAAAGGTTCAACTGTGTGAGATGAACGCACACATCACTAAGAAGTTTCTCAGAATTCTTCTGTCTAGTTTTTATGTGAAGATATTTCCTTTTCCACCACAGGCATTTAAGCACTCCAAATGTCCAAGTGCAGATACTTCAAAAAGAGAGTTTCAAAACTGATCAATCAAAAGAAAGGTTTAACTGTGTGAGATGAATAAACACATCACAAAGAAGTTTGAATAAACAGATCACAAAGAAGTTTCTCAGTTGATTTTTTCTAGATTTCATGTGAAGATATTTCGTTTTCTACCATAGGCCGCAAAGCACTCCAAATGTCCACTTGCAGATTCTACAAAAAGAGTGTTTCCAAACTGCTCAATCAAAAGAAAGGCTGAACTCCGTGGGATGAATGCACGCATCACAGAGAAGTTTCTCAGAATTCTTCTGTCTAGTTTTTATGAGAAGATATTTCTTTTTCCACCTCTGGCCTCAAAGCGCTCCAAATGTCCACGTGCAGATTCTATAAAAAAGGAGTTTCAAAACTCTTCAATCAAAAGAAAGGTGTAACTCCGTGGGATGAATGCACACATCACAAAGAAGTTTCTCAGATTACTTCTGTCTAGATTTTATGCGAAGATATTTCCTTTTCTACCTAAGGGGGCAAAGTAATCCAAATGTCCACTTGCAGAATCTACAAAAAGAGTGTTTCCAAACTGCTTAAACAAAAGAAAGCTTCAACTTTGAGAGATGAATGCATGCATAACAAAAAAGTTTCTCAGAATTCTTCTGTCTAGTTTTTATGTGAAGATATTTCCTTTTCCACCATAGGCCTCAAAGTGCTCCAGATGGCCATTTGCAGATTCTACAAAAAGAGAGTTTCAGAACTGCCCAATCAAAAGAAAGTTTTAACTATGTGAGGTGAACGCACACATCACAAAGAAGTTTCTCAGTTTGCTTCTATCTAGATTTTATCTGAAGATATTTCCTTTTCTACCATAGGCCACAAAGCACTCCTAATGTCCACTTGCAGATTATACAAAGGACTGTTTCCAAACTGCTCAATCAAAAGAAAGGTTCAACTCTGTGGGTGGAACACACGCATCACAAGTAAGTTTCTCAGAATTCTTCTGTCTAGTTTTTATGTGAAGATGTTTCCTTTTCCACCATTGGCCTTTAAGAGCTCCAAATGTCCACTTGCAGATTCTACAAAAACAGAGTTTCAAAACTGCTCAATCAAAAGAAAGGGTTAACTCTGTGAGATGAATGCATGCATCACAAAGAAGTTTCTCAGATTGCTTCTGTCTAGATTTTATGTGAAGATATTTCCTTTTCTACCTTAGTCCACAAAGCACTCCTAATGTCCACTTGCAGATTCTACAAAAATAGCGTTTCCAAACTGCTCAATAAAAAGGAAGATTCAACCCTGTGAGATGAACACACCCATCACAAACAGGTTTCTCAGAATTCATTTGTCTCGTTTTTATGTGAAGATATTTCCTTCTCCACCATAGGTCTCAAAGCGCTCCAAATGTCCACTTGCAGATTGTACAAAAAAGTGTTTCAAAACTGCTCAATCAAAAGAAATGTTCAGCTCTGTGAGATGAATGCACACATCACAAAGAATTTTCTCAGCATGCTTCTGTCTAGTTATTATGTGTAGATATTTCCTTTTCCACCATAGACCTCAAAGTGCTCCAAATGTACACTTGCAGATTCTACAAAAACTGTGTTTCAAAACTGCTCAATGAAAAGTAAGGTTCAACTCCGTGAGATGAATGCACACATCACAAAGATGTTTGCTAGAATGTTTCTGTCTAGTTCTTAAGTGAAGATATTTCCTTTTCTACCATAGGCCACAAAGCGCTCCAAATATCCACTTGCAGATTCTACAACAAGAGTGTTTCAAAACTGCTCAATCGATAGTGAGGTTCAACTTTGTGAGATGAACGCACACATCACAAGTTGGTTTGTCAGAATGCTTCTGTCTAATTTTTATGTGAAGATATTTCCTTTTCCACCATAGTCCTCAAAGCGCTCCAAATGTACACTTGTAGAATCTAAAAAAAGAGTGTTTTAAAACTGCTCAATCAAAAGAAATGTTCAACTCTGTGAGATGAAGGCACATATCACAAAGAAGTTTGTCAGAATGTTTCTGTCCAGTTTTGAAACACAATTTTTGTACTATCTGCAGTGGACTTTTGGAGTGCTTTGAGGCCTATGGTGGATAAGGAAATATCTTCACATAAAAACTAGACAGAAGCATTCTGACAAATTTCTTTGAGATGTGTGCATTCATCTCACAGAGTTGAACATTTCTTTTGATTGAGTAATTTGGTAACTCTCTAGAATCTGCAAGTGGACATTTGGAGCGCTATCAGGCCTATGGTCGAAAAGGAAATATCTTCAATTAAAAACTAGACAGAAGCATTCTTACAAACTTCTTTGTGATGTATGCATTCATCTCACTGAGTTGAACCATTATTTTTATTGAGCAGTTTTGAAACATTCTCTGTGTAGAATCTGCAAATGGACATTTGGAGGGCTTTGTGACCTATGGTGGAAAAGGAAATATCCTCACATAAAAACCAGACTGAAGTATTCTGACAAACTTCTTTGTGATGTGTGCATTCATCTCAGAGAGTTGAACCATTCTTTTGATTGGGCAGTTTTGAAACACTCTTTTTGTAAAATTTGCACGTAGACATTTGGAGCGCTTTGTGGCCTATGTTGGAGAAGGAATCATCACACATAAAAACTAGACAGAAGCAACCTGACAAACTTCTTTGTGCTGTTTGCATTCATCTCAAAGGGTTGAACCTTACTTTCGATTGAGCAGTTTGGAAACACTCTTTTTGTAGAATCTGCAGTTGGTCATTTGGAGTGCTTTGAGGTCTACGGTGGAAAATGAAATATCTTCAATTAAAAATTAGACAGAAGCATTCTGAGAGATTTCTTTGTGGTGTGTTTATTCATGTCACAGAGTTGAAATTTTCTTTTGATTGAGCCGTTTTGAAACACTCTTTTTGTAAAATCTGCAAGTGGACATTTGGAGTGCTTTGCGGCCCATGGTGGAAAAGGAAATATCTTCACATAAAAACTACAGAGAAACATTCTGGCAAACATCGTCGTGATGGGTGCATTCATCTTATGGAGTTGAAAATTAGTTTTGCGTGACCAATTTTGAAACACTCTTTTTGTACAATCTGCAAGAAGACATTTGGACCGCCTTGATTCCTATGGTGGATAAAGAAATATCTTCACATAATATCTAGACAGAAGAATTCCGAGAAATTTCTTTGTGATGTGTGCATTCATCTCACAGAGTTGAACCTTTCTTTATGTTGAGCAGCTTTGAAACACTCTTTTTGTAGGATCTGCAACTGGTCATTTGGAGCACTTTGAGGCCTATGGTGTAAAAGGAAATATCTTCACATAAAAACTATACAGAAGCATCTTGACAAATTTCTTTGTCATGTGTGCATTCATCTCACAGAGTTGAACCTTACTTTTCATTTTGCAGTTTTGAAACACTGTTTTTGTAGAATCTGCAAGTGGACATTTGGAGCGCTGTGAGACCTATGGTGGAAAAGGAAAAATCTTCACATAAAAACTAGAAAGAAGCATTCTGACAAACTTCTTTGTGATGTGCACATTCATCTCACAGGGTTGAACATTTATTTTCATTGAGCAGTTTTGAAACACTCTTTTTGTAGAATCTGCAAGTGGACATTTGGAGCACTTTGTGTCCTATGGTGGAAAAGGATATATCTTAACATAAAAACTAGACAGAAGCATTCTGACAAACTTCTTTGTGATGTGTGCATTCATCTCACAGAGTTGAACCTTACTTTTCTTTGAGGAGTTTTGAAACATTGTTTTTGTAGAATCTGCAAGTGGACATTTGGATCGCTTTGAGGCCTATAGTGTTAAAGTGAAATATCTTCACATAAAAACTAGACAGAAGCATTCTGACAAACTTCTTTGTGATGTGTGCAATCATCTCACAGAGTTGAATCTTTCCTTTGATTGAGCAGCTTTGAAACACTCTTTTTGTAGAATCTGCAAGTGGATATTTTGAGCGTTTTGAGGCCTATGGTGGAAAAAGAAATACCGTCACATAAAAATTAGACAGAAGCATTCTGACAAACTTCTTTGTGATATGTGCATTCATCACAGAGTTGAACCTTACTTTTTATTGAGCAGTTTTGAAACACTCTTTTTGTATTTTCTGCAAGTGTACATTTGGAGCACTTTAAGGCCTATATTGGCAAAGGAAATGTCTTCATATAAAAACTATTCAGAAGCATTCTGACAAACTTTGTAACGTGTGCATTCATCTCGTCGAGTTGGACTTTTCTTTTGATTCAGCAGCTTTTAAACACCCATTTTGTAGAATCTGCTAGTGGACATTTGGAGCGATTTGAGGCCTATGATGGAAAAGGAAATATCTTCACATAACAACTAGACAGAAGAATTCTGAGAAACTTCTTTGTGACGTGTGCATTCATGTCACAGAGTTGAACCTTTCTTTTGATTGAGCAGTTTGGAATATCTCTATTTGCAGAATCTGCAAGTGGAAATTTGGAGGGCTTTGCGGCAATGATAGAAAAGGAAATATCTTCACATAAAATCTAGACAGAAGCAATCTGAGAAACTTCTTTTTGATGTGTTCATTCATCTCACAGAGTTAAACTTTTCTTTTAATTGAGCAGTTTGGAAACTCTCTTTTTGTAGAATCTGCAACATTTGGAGTGCTTTGAGTCCTATGGTGGAAAAGTATATTCACATAAAAACTAGACAGAAAAATTTTGAGAAACTTCTTTGCGATGCGTGCGTTCATCTCACAGAGTTGAAAATTTCTTTTGATTGAGCAGTTTGGAAACACTCTTTTTGTAGAATCTGCAGGTGGACATTTGGAGTGCTTTTAGGCCTGTGGTGGAAAAGAAAATATATTCATATAAAAACTAGACAGAAGCATTCTGAGAAATTTCTTTGTGATGAATACATTCATCTCCAAGTGTTGAACCATTCTTTTCATGGAGTAGTTTTGAAATACTCTTTCTGTAGAATCTGCAAGTGGACATTTGGAATGCTTTGAGGCCTAGGATTGAAAATGAAATATCTTCACATAAACACTAGACAGAAGCATTCTGAGAAACTTCTTTGTGATGTGTGCATTCATCACGCAGAGTGGAACGTTTCTTTTTATTGAACAGTTTGGAAACAATCTTTTTGTAGGATCTGCACTTGGACATTTGAAGCGCTTTGCGGCCTCTCATTGAAAAGGAAATATCATCATGTAAAATCTAGACACAAGAAATCTGAGAAGCTTCTTTTTGATGTGTGCATTCATCTCACAGAGTTACACCTTTCTTTTGATTGAGCACTTTTGAAACTCTCTTTTTGTAGAATCTGCAAGTGGACATTTGGAGTGCTTTGGGTCCTATGGTGGAGAGAGAAATATCTTCACATAAAAACTAGATAGAAGCATTTTGAAAAACTTCTTACTGATGTGTGAATTCATCTCCCAGAGGTGAAACTTTCTTTTGAAGGACCAGTTTTGAAATACTTTTTGTAGAATCTGCAAGTGGACGTTTCAAACGCATTGAGGCCTACGGTTGAAAAGGAAATATCTTCACATAAAAACTGGACAGAAATATTCTGAAAAACTACCTTGTGATGTGTGCGTTCATCTCAGAGAGTTGAACCTTTCTTTTGATTGAGCAGTTTGGACACCCTCTTTCTGTAGATTCTGCAAGTGGACATTTGGAGCGCTTTGCGGCCTATGGTAGAAAAGGAAATATCTTCACATAAAATCTAGGCAGAAGCAATCTGAGAAACTCCTTTGTGATGTGTACATTCATCTTACAGAGTTAAACCTTTCTTTTGATTGATCAGTTTTGAAACTCTCTTTTTGTAGAAACTGCAAGTGGATATTTGGAACGCTTTGAGGTCAATGGTGGAAAAGGAAAAGTCTTCACATAAAAACTAAACATAATAATTCTGAGAAACTTCTTTGTGATGCATGCCTTCATCTCAGAGAGTTTTACTTTAATTTTGATTGTGGAATTTTGAAACTCTTTTTGTAGCATCTGCAAGTGGACATTTGGAGCGCTTTGAGGCCTGCGGTGGAAAAGGAAATATGTTAACACAAAAACTAGATGGAAGTATTCTGAGAAACTTCTTTGTGATGTGTGCGTTCATCTCACAGTGTGGAACCTTTCTTTTGATTGAGCAGTTTTGAAACTCTCTTTTTGTAGAATCTGCAAGTGGAGATTTGGAGCGCTGTGGTTCCTGTGGTGGAAAAGGAAATATCTTCACATAAAATCTAGACAGAAGCAATATGAGAAACTTCTTTGTGATGTGTGCATTCATCTCAGAGAATTGAACCTTTCTTTTGATTGAGCAGTTTTGAAACACTCTTTTTGCAGAATCTGCAAGTGGTCATTTGGAACGCTTTGAGGCCTATTTTGGAAAAGGAAATATCTTCACATAAAAACTAGACAGAAGCATTCTGAGAAACTTCTTTGTGATGTGTGCGTTCATCTCACAGAGTTGAAACTTTCTTTTGATTGAGCAGTTTGGTAACAGTATTTTTGTAGAATCTGCAAGTGGCCATATGGAGCGCTTTGTGGCCTATGGTAGAAATGAAATATCTTCACATAAAATCTAGACAGAAGCAATCTGAAAAACTTCATTGTGATGTATGCATTCATCTCAAAGAGTTGATCCTTTCTTTTGTTATAGCTGTTTTGAAACTCTCTTTTTGTAGAATCTCCAATGGAGCCCCTTGAGGCCTATGGTGGAAAAGGTAATATCTACACAAAAAACTATACAGAAGAATTCTGAGAAACTTCTTCATGATGTGTGCGTTCATCTCACAGAGTTGAACCTTTCTTTGATTGAGCACATTTGAAACTCTCTTTTTGTAGAATCTGCAAGTGGACATTTGGAATGCTATGTGACCTATGTTAGAAAAGGGAATATCTTCACATAAAATCTAGACAGATGCAGTCTGAGAAACTTCTTTCCGATGTGTGCATTCATCTCACAGAGTTAAAACTTTCTTTTGATTGAGCAGTTTTGAAACTCTCTTTTTGTGGAATCTGCAAGTGGACATTTGGAGCGTTTTGAGGCCTATAGTGGAAAAGGAAATATCTTCACATGAAAACTAGACAGAAGAATTCTGGGAAACTTCTTTGTGATGGGTGCATTCATCTCACAGAGTTGAACCTTACTTTTGATTGAGCAGTTTTAAACAATCTTTTTGTAGAACATGCAAGTGGACATTTGGAGCGCTTTGCGTCATACAGTAGAAAAGGAAATATCTTCACATAAAATCCAGACAGACACAATCTGAGAAAACTCTTTGTGATATGTGCATTCATCTCACAGAGTTGAAGCTCGTTTTTCATTGAGCAGTTTTGAAACACTCTGTATATGCAAGTGGACATTTGGAGCACTTTGACGCCTATGGTGTAAAAGGAAATGTCTTCACATAGAAACTAGACAGAGGCATTCTGACAAACATCTTTGTGATGTGTGCATTCAACTCACAGAGTTGAAACTTTCTTTTGATTGAGCAGCTTTGAAACCCTCTTTTTGTACAATCTGCATGTGGACATTTGGGGCGCTTTGAGGATTATGGTGGAAAAGGAAATATCTTCACATAAAAACTAGACAGAAGCATTCTGACAAACATTTTGTGATGTGTGCATTTATCTCACTGAGTTGAAACTTACTTTTCATTGAGCAGATTTGAAACTCTCTTTTGTAGAATCTGCAAGTGGATGTTTGGAGCCCTTTGAGGCCTATGGTGGAAAAGGAAATATCTTCATATAATAACTAGACAGAAGCATTCTGACAAACTTCTTTGTTATATGTCCATTCATCTCACAGAGTTGAACCTTTCTTTAGATTGAGCAGGTTTGAAACATTCTTTTGGTAGAATCCGCAAGTGGACATTTCACGTGCTGTGAGGCCTATGGGGGAAAAGGAAATATATTCACATAAAAACTAGACAGATGCATTCTGACAAACTACTTTGTGATGTGTGCATTCATCTCACTGAGTTGAACCTTACTTTTCTTTGAGCAGATTTGAAAAACTCTTTTTGTAGAATCTGCAAGTGGATATTTGGAGCGCTTTGAGGTCTATGATGGAAAAGGAAATATCTTCATATAATAACTAGACAGAAGCATTGTGAGAAACTTCTTCAGGATGTGCACATTCATCTCACAGATTTGAACATTTCTTTTGCTTGAGCACCATTGAAAAACTCTTTTTCTAAAATCTGCAAGTGGACATATGGAGCGCCTTGTAGCGTATGATGGAAAAGGGAATATCTTCACATAAAAACTAGACAGAAGCATTCTGACAAACTTCTTTGTGAGGTGTGCATCATCTCACAGAGTTGAACCTCAGTTTTCATTGGGCAGTTTTAAAACACTCTTTTTGTAGAATCTGCAAGTGGACATTTGGAGCGCTTTTAGGCCTTTGGTGGAAAAGAAAATATCTTCACATAAAAACTAGACAGAAGCATTCTGACAAACTTCTTTCTGATGTGTGCATTCATCTCAAAGAGTTTAACCTCACTTTTCATTGAGCACTTTTTAAACACTCTTTTTGTAGAATCTGCAAGTGGACATTTGGAGAGCTTTGAGGCCTATTGTGGAAAAGGAAATATCTTCACATATAAAGTAGACAGCATCATTCTGACAAACTTCTTTGTGATATGTGCATTCATCTCACAGAGTTGAACTTTTCTTTTGATTGAGTAGCTTGGAAACACTCTTTTTGTGGAATCTGTAAGTGGACATTTGGAGAGCTTCGAGGCCTATGGTGGAAAGGGAAATATCTTCACATAAAAACTAGACAGAAGCATTCTGACAAACTTCTTCGTGATGTGCGCATTCATCTCACAGAGGTGAAACTTTCTTTTGATTGAGCAGCTTTGAAACACTCTTTTTGTAGAATCTGCAAGTGGATGGACATTTTGAGCGCTTTGAGCCATGTGGTGGAATCAGAAATATCTTCAAATAAAAACTAGACAGAAGCATTCTGATAAACTTCTTACTGATGTGTGCATTCATCTCACAGATTTGAACATTTCTTTTGATTGAGCAGCTTTGAAACACTCTTTTTGTAGAATCTGCAAGTGGAAATTTGGAGCTCTTTGAGCCACATGGTGGAAAAGGAAATATCTTCACATAAAAACTACACAGAAGCATCCTGAAAAACTTCTTGGTTATGTGTGCATTCAACTCAAAGACTTGAATTTATCTTTTCATTGAGCAGTTTTGAATCTCTCTTTTTGCAGAATCTGCAAGTGGATATTTTGAGTGCTTTGAGGACTACTGTGGAAAAGAAAATATCTATACATAAAAACTACACGGAAGCATTGTGAGAATCTTCTTTGTGATGAGTGCATTCATCACACAGAGTTGAAATTTTATTTTGATTGAGCAGTTTTCAAATTCTGTTTTTGTAGAATCTGCAAGTGGATATTTGGAGCGCTTTGAGGCCTAATTTGGAAAAGAAAATATCTTCATATAAAAACTAAACAAACATTCTGAAAAACTTCTTTGTGATGTATGCATTCATCTCACAGAGTTGAACTTTTCTTTTGATTGAGGAGGTTTGAAACAATGTTTTTGTAGTATCTGAAAGTAGATATTTGGAGCGATTTGAGGCCAACTGTGGAAAAGAAAATATCCTCACATAAAAACTTCACAGAGGCATTCTGAGAAACTTCTTTGTGATGTGTGCATTCATCTCACAGAGTTGAACATTTCTATTGATTGAGCAGTTTTGAAAAACTCTTTTTGTAGAATCTGCAAGTGGATATTTGGAGCACTTTGATGTGTATTGTGCAAAAGGAAATATCTTCATATAAAAACTACACAGAAGCTTTCTGAGAAACTTCTTTGTGATGTGAGCATTCAACTCACAGAGTTCAACCTTCCTTTTGATAGAGCAGTTTTTAAACTCTCTTTTTGTAGAATCTGCAAGTGGATATTTGGAGTCCCTTGCGGCCTATGGTAGAAAAGGAAATATCTTCAAATAAAAACTACACAGAAGCATTCTGAGAAACTTATTTGTGATGTGTGCATTCATCTCATAGAGTTGAACGTATCTTATGATTGGGCAGTTATGAAACACCGTTTTTGTAGAATCTGCAAGTGGATATTTGGAGCCCTTTTTGGCCTATTGTGGAAAAGGATATATCTTCACATAAAAACTACACAGAAGCATTCTTTGAAACTCCGTTGTGATGTGTGCATTCAACACACAGAGTTGAACATATATTCTGATTTAGCAGCTTTTAATCTCTGTTTTTGTGGAATCTGAAAATGAGTATTTAGAGCCCTTTTGCAGCCTAAGATGTAAAAGGAAACATCTTCAAATAAGAACTACACAGAAGCATTCTGAGAAACTTCTTTGTGATGTGTGCATTCAACTCACAGAGTTGAACCTATCTTTTGTTTAGGTAGTTTTGAATCGCTCTTTTTTTAGAATTTTCAAGTGCATATTTGGAGAGCTGTGAGGTCTATTGTGGAAAAGGAAGTATCTTAACATAAAAACTACACAGAAGCATTATGAGAAACTTCTTTGAGATGTGTGCATTCATCTCACAGAGTTGATCGTTTCTTTTGATTGAGCAGCTTTGAAACACTGTTTTTGCAGAATCTGCAAGTGTATATTTGGAGCCCATGTGGCCTATTGTGGAAAACGAAATATCTTCACATAAAAACTACACAGAGACATTCTGAGAAACTTCTTTGTGATGTGTGCATTCAACTTACAGGGTTGAACCTATCTTTTTATTGAGTAGTTTTGAATCTCTCTTCTTGTAGAATCTGAAAGTGGATATTTGGAGCGATTTGTGCCCTGTGGTGAAAAAGGAAATATCTTCAAATAAAAACTACACAGAAGCATTCTGAGAAACTTCTTTGTGATGAGTGCATTCATCACACAGAGTTGAACCTTCTTTTTGATTGAGTAGTTCTGAGCCTCTCTTTTTATAGAATATGGAAGAGGATATTTGGAGGACTTTGAGGCCTATTTTGGAGAAGTAAATATCTTCACATAAAAACTACACAGAAGCATTCTGAGAAACTTCTTTGTAATGTGTGCATTCCACTCACAGAGTTGAACATATCTTTGATTAAGCATTTTTGAATCTCTCTTTTTGCAGAATCTGCAAGTGGATATTTGGAGCACTTTGAGGCCTACTGTGGAAAAGCAAATATCTTCACATAAAATCTACACAGAAGCATTCTGAATAACTTCTTTGTGAGGTGTGCATTCATCTCACAGAGTCAAACCTATCTTTTGATTCAGCAGTTTTGAATCTTTGTTTTTTCACAATCTGCAAGTGGATATTCGGAGAACTTTGAGGCCTATTGTGGAAAAGGAAATATCCTCACATAAAAAATACACAGAAGAATTCTGAGAAACTTCTTTGTAATGTGTGCATTCAACACACAGATTTGAACATATCTTTGATTGAGCATTTTTTAATCTCTTTGCAGAATCTGTAAGTGGATATTTGAAGCACTTTGAAGCCTACTGTGGAAAAGCAAATATCTTCACATAAAAACTACACAGAACCATTCTGAGAAACTTCTCTGTAATGTGTGCATTCAACTCACGGAGTTGAACATATCTTTGATTGAGCGTTTTTGAATCTCTCTTTTTGCAGAATCTGCAAGTGAATATTTGGAGCACTTTGAGGCCTACTGTGGAAAAGCAAATATCTTCACATAAAATCTACAGAGAAGCATTCTGAATAAGTTCTCTGGAGGTGCAAATTCATCTCACGGAGTCGAACCTATCCTTTGATTCAGCAGTTTTGAATCTCTGTTTTTCCACAATCTGCAAGTGGATATTTGGAGAGCTTTCAGGTCTATTGTGGAAAAGGAAATATCTTTACATAAAAACTACACAGAAGCATTCTGAGAAACTTCTTGGTGATGTGTGCATTCAACTCACAGGGTTGAACCTATCTTTTGATTGAGCAGTTTTGAATCTCTGTTTGTAGAATCTGCATGTGGATATTTGGAACCATTTGCGGCCTATGGTGGAAAAGGAAATATCTTCAAATAAAAGCTACACACAAGCATTCTGAGAAACTACTTTGAGATGTGTGCATTCATCTCACAGGTTTGAACCTATCCTATGACTGAGTAGTTTTGAAACACTCTTTTTGTACAATCTGCAGGTGGGTATTTGGAGCGCTTTGGGGCCTATTGTGGAAAAGGAAATATCTTCACATAAAAACTACACGGAAGCAGTCTGAGAAACTTCTTTGTTATGTGTGCATTCATCTCACAGAATAGAACCTATCTTATGATTGAGCAGTATCAAAACACTGCTTTTGTAGAATCTGCAAGTGGATATATGGAGCCCTTTGTGGCCTATGTAAGAAAAGGAAATATCTTCCCATAAAAACTACACAGAAGCATTCTGAGAAACTTCTTTGTGATGTGTGCATTCAACTCAGATAGTTGCACCTGTCTTTTGATTAAGCAGTTTTGAGTCACTCTTTTTGTAGAATCTGCAGTTGGATATTTGGAGCCCTTTGTGGCCTATGGTAGAAAAGGAATCACCTTCAAATAAAAACTACACAGAAGCATTCTGAGAAACTTCTTTGTGATGTGTGCATTCAACTCAGATAGTTGCACCTGTCTTTTGATTAAGCAGTTTTGAGTCACTCTTTTTGTAGAATCTGCAGTTGGATATTTGGAGCCCTTTGTGGCCTATGGTAGAAAAGGAATCACCTTCAAATAAAAACTACACAGAAGCATTCTGAGAAACTACTTTGTGATGTGTGCATTCATCTCACAGTGTTGAACTTATCTGATGATGGAGCAGTATTGAAACATTCTTTTTGTAGAATCTGCAAGTGGATATATGCAGCCCTATGCAGCCTATGAAGGAAAAGGAAATATCGTCACATAAAAACTACACAGAAGCAGTCTGAGAAACTTCTTTCTTATGTGTGCATTCATCTCACAGAATTGAACCTATCTTATGATTGAGCAGTATTGAAACACTGTTTTTGTAGAATCTACAAGTGGATATATGGAGCCCTTTGCGGCCTGTGTAAGAAAAGGAAATATCTTCACATAAAAACTACACAGAAGCATTCTGAGAAACTTCTTCATCATGCGTGCATTCAACTAACAGAGTTGAAGTTATCTTTTGATTGAGCAGTTTTGAACCTCGCTTTTGCAGAATCTGCAAGTGGATATTTGGAGTGCTTTGAGGCCTGCTGTGGAAAAGAAAATATCTTCACATGAAAACTACACAGAAGCATTCTGAGAAACTTCCTTGTGAGGCATGCATTCAACTCACGGAGTTGAACCTATCTTTTGATTGAGCAGTTTTGAATCTCTCTTTTTGAAGTGTCTGCAAGTGGATATTTGGAGAGCTTTGAGGCCTGTTGTGGAAAAGGAAACATCTTCACATAAAAATTACACAGAAGCATTCTGAGCAACTTCTTTGGGATGTGTGCATTCAACTCACTGATTAGAAACTATATTTTGACGGAGGAATTTTGAATCTCTCCTTTTACAGAATCTGCAAGTGGATATTTGCAGAGCTTTGAGGCCTATTGTGGAAAAGGAAATATCTTCACATAAAAATTACACAGATGCACTCTGAGAAACTTCTTTGTGATATATCCATTCAACTCACAGAGTTGAACCTATCTTTTGACTGAGCAGTTTTGAATCTCTTTTTGCACAATCTGCAAGTGGATATTAGAAGTGCTTTGAGGCCTACTGTGCAAAAGAAAATATCTTAACATAAAAACTACACTGAAGCATTCTGAGAAACTTCTTTGTGAGTTGTGCATTCAACTAACCGAGTCAAACCTATCTTTCTATTGAGCAATTTTGAATCTCTCTTTTTGCAGAATCTGCATGTGGATATTTGGAGAGCTTTGAGGCCTATAGTGGAAAAGGAAGTATCTTCACATAACAACTACACAGAAGCATTCTGAGAAAATTTTTGTGATGTGTGCATTCAACTCACAGAGTTGAACCTATCTTTTGATTGAGCAGTTTTGAATCGCTCTTTTTGTAGAATCTGCAAGTGGATATTTGGAGCGCTTTGTAGTCTACTGCAGAAAAGGAAATATCTTCACATAAAAATTACACAGAAACATTCTGGGAAACTTCCTTGTGATGTGTGCATTCATCTCACAGAGTTGAACCCAACTTATGATGGAGCAGTTTTGAAACACTCTTTTTGTAGGATCTGCAAGTGGATATTTGAAGCACTTTGAGGCCTATTGTGGAAAAGGAAATATCTTCATATAAAAACGACACAAAAGCATTCTGAGAAACTTCTTTGTGAGGTGTGCATTCATCTCACAGAGTTGAACTTTTCTTTTGATAGAGCAGTTTTGAAACACTGTTTTTGTAGAATCTGCAAGTGGATATTTGGAGGGCTTTGAGGCCTATTGTGGAAAAGTAAATATCTTCACATATAAACTGCACAGAAGCATTCTGAGAAACTTCTTTATGATGTGTGCATTCATCTCACAGAGTTGAAACTTTCTTTTGATTGAGCAGTTTTGAAACACTCTGTAGAATCTGCAAGTGGATATATGGAGTGCTTTGAGGCCTATTGTGGAAAAGGAGATATCTTCACATAAATACTACACGTAAGCATTCTGAGAAACTTCTTTGATATGTTTGCCTTCAACTCACAGACTTGAACCTATGTTTTGATTGAGCCGTTTGACTCTCTCATTGGTAGAATCTGCCAGTGGATATTTGCAGCCCTTTGCGGCCTTTGGAGGAAAAGGAAATATCTTCACATAAAAACTACACAGAACCATTCTGAGAAACTTCTTTGTGATGGGTGCATTCATCTCATAGAGCTGAACCTATCTTATGATGGAGAAGTTTGGAAACACTGTGTTTGTAGAATCTGCATGTGAATAGTTGGAGCCCTTTGAGGCCTGTTGTGGAAAAGTAAATATCTTCACGTAAAAACTACACAGAAGCATTTTGAGAAACTACTTTGTGATGTGTGCATTCATCTCACAGAGTTGGACCTGTCTTTTGATTGAGTAGTTTTGAGACACTCTTTTTGTAGAATCTGGAAGTGGATATTTGGAGCACTTTGAGGCCTATTGTGGAAAAGGAAATATCTTCACATAAAAACTACACAGAAGCATTCTAAGAAACTCCTTTGTGATGTGTGCATTCAACTCACAGAGATGAACCTATCTTTTGATTGAGCCTTTTTGCATCTCTTTTTCGAAGAATCTGATAGTGGATATTTGGAGATCTTTGAGGCGTATAGTGAAAAAGGAAATATCTTCACATAAAAACTACACAGAAGCATTCTGAGAAACTTCTTTGTGATGTGTGCATTAATCTCACAGAGTTGAAGTTTTCTTTTGATTAAGCAGTTTGGAAACACTCTTTTTGTAGAACCTTCAAGTAGATATTTGGAGCTCTGTGAGGCCTATTGTGGAAAAGGGAATATCTTCACATAAAAACTACACAGAAGCATTCTGTGAAACTTCTATGTGATGTGTGCATTCCTCTCACAGTGTTGAATCTATCTTTTGATTGAGCAGTTTTGAATCTCTCTTTTTGTAGAATTTGCAAGTGGATATTTGGAGCCGTTTGTGGTCTATGGTGGAAAAGGGAATATCTTCACATGAAAACTACACAGAAACATTCTGCGGAACTTCTTTTGATTAATGCATTCATCTCACAGAGTTTAACATTTCTTTTGATTGAGCACTTTTGAAACACTGTTTTTGTGCAATCTTGAAGTGGATATTTTGAGGGCTTTGAGGCCTATTTTGGAAAATGAAATATCTTCTCATAAAAACTACACAGAAGCATTCTGAGAAACTTCTTTGTGATGTGTGCATTCGTCTGACGGAGTTGATCCTTTCTTTTGTTGACCAGTTTTGAAATACTCATTTTGTAGATTCTGCAAGTGGATATTTGGAGTGCTTTGATGCCTATTGTAGAAATGGAAATATCTTCAAGTAAAAACTACAGAGAAGCATTCTGAGGATCTACTTTGCAATGTATGCATTAATCTCAAAGAGTTGAACCTACGTTATCATTGAGCAGTTTTGAAACACCCTTTTAGTACAATCTGCAAGTGGATATTTGGCCACTTTGTGGCCTATTGTAGGAAAGGAAATATCTTCACATAAAAACTACACAGAAGCATTCGAGATACTTCTTTGTGATGTGTGATTTCAACTCGCAGCTTTGTAACTATCTTTTCATTGAACAGTTTCGAGTCCTCTTTTTGTAGAATCTGCAAATGGTTATTAGGAGACCTTTGCAGCCTGTGGTGGAAAAGGAAATATCATAAAGCAAAAACTACACAGAATGGATATTTGGAGCGCTTTGAGACCTATTGTGAAAAAGGAAATATCTTCACATAAAAACTACACAGAAGCATTTTAAGAAACTTCTTTGTGATGTGTGCATTCATGTGACAGAAATGAAGCTTCCTTTTGTCTGAGCAGTTTTGAAACACTCTTTTTGCAGAATCTGCAAGTGGATATTTGGAGCGCTTTGAGGCCTATTGTGGGAAACGAAAAGTCCTCACGTAAAAACTACACATAAGCATTCTGAGAAACATCTTTGCAATGTGTGCATTCATCTCACAGAGTTGAAACTTTCTTTTGATTGAGCAGCTTGGAAACACCCTTTTTGTAGAATCTGCAAGGGGATATTTGGAGTCCTTTGAGGCTTATTTTGGAAAAGAAAATATCTTCACATAAAAACTACAGAGAAGCATTCTGAGAAACTTCTTCGTGATGAGTGAATTCATCTCATAAAGTTGAACCTTTCTTTTGATTTATCAGTTTGGAAACACTCTTTTTGTAGAATCTGCAGGTGGATGCTTGGAGCACTTTGTGGCGAATGGTAGGAAAAGAAATATCTTTACATAAAAGCTACACAGAAGCATTCTGAGATATCTCTTTGAGATGTGTGCATTCAACACACAGGGTTGAGCCTACCTTTTTATAGAGTAGTTTTGAAATTCTATCTTTGTAGATTCTCTAAGTGGATATTTGGTGTGGTATGTGGCCAAGTGTGGAAAAGGAAATATCTTCACATAAAAACTATATAAAATAATTCTGAGAAAGTTTTTTCTGATGTGTACATTCATCTCACAAAGCTGAACCTTTCTTTTGATTGAGCAATTTTGAAACACTCGTTTTGTTGAATCTGCAAGTGGATGTCTAGAGCACTTTGAGGCCTATTGTGGAAAAAGAAATATCTTCACATAAAGACTACACAGAAGCATTGTGAGAAACTACTTTGTGATGTGTGAATTCATCTCACAGAGTTGAACCTTTCTTTTTACTGAGCAGTTTGGAAACACCCTTTTTGTAGAATCTGCAAGGGGATATTCGGAGCCCTTTGAGGCCTATTTTGGAAAATGAAATATCTTCACATAAAAACTACACAGCAGCATTCTGAGATACTTCTTCATGATGTGCGAATTCATCTCATAGAGTTGAACCTTTCTTTTGATTGATCAGTTTGGAAACACTCTTTTTGTAGAATCTGCGGGTGGATGTTTGGAGCGCTTTGTGGCAAATGGTGGAAAAGGAAATATCTTTACATAAAAAATACACAGAAGCATTCTGAGACACCTCTTTGAGATATGTGCATTCAACTCACAGGGTTGAAACTATCTTTTTATAGAGCAGTATTGAAACTCTATCTTTGCAGATTCTGTAAGTGGATATTCGGTGTGGTTTGCAACCAAGTGTGGAAAAGGAAATATCTTCACATAAAAACTACACAAAATAATTCTGAGAAACTTTTTTGTGATGTGTGCATTCATCTCACAAAGCTGAACTTTTCTTTTGATTGAGCAGCTTTGAAACATTCGTTTTGTAGAATCTGCAAGTGGATGTTTCGAGCGCTTTGAGGCCTACTGTGGAAAAGGAAATATCTTCACATTAAAAGTACACAGAAGCATTGTGAGAAACTACTTTGTGATGTGTGCATTCATCTCACAGAGTTGAACCTTTTTTTTAGTGAGCAGTTTGGAAACACTCTTTTTGTAGAATCTCCAAGTGGGTATTTTTAGCGTTTTGAGGTCTTTGGTGGAAAAGGAAATATCTTCACATAGAAACTACACAGAAGCATTCTGAGAAACTTACTTGTGATGTGTGCATTCATCTCACCCAGTTGAATCTATCTTTTGATTGAGCAGTTTTAAATCACTCTTTTTGTAGAATCTGCAAGTGCATATTTGGAGCACCTTTAGTCCCATGGTGGAAAAGGAAACATCCTCACATAAAAACTACACAGAAGCATTCTGAGAAACTTATTGTGATGGGTGCATTCATCTCACAGAGTTGAACTTTTCTTTTGATTGAGCAGTTTTGAAACACTCTTTTTGTAGAATTTGGACGTGTATATTTGGAGTGCTTTGTGGCCTATTGTGGAAAAGGAAATATCTTCACATAAAAACTACACAGAAGCATTCTGAGAAACCATTTGTGATGCACGCATTCCCTCATGGAGTTGAACCTCTCTTTTGATTGAGCAGTTTTGAAACACTCTTTTTGCAGAATCTGCAAGTGGATATTTGGAGTGCTTTGAAGCCTATTGTGGAAAATGAGAAATCTTCACATAAAAACTATATATAAGCATTCTGAGAAACTTCTTTGTGATGTGTGCATTCATCTCACAGAGTTGAACCTTTCTTTTGATTGAGCAGTTTGAAAACACCCTTTTTGTTGAATCTATAAGGGGATATTTTGAGCCCTTTGAAGCCTATAGTAGAAAAGGAAATATCTTCACATAAAAACCACACAGAAGCATTGTGAGAAACATTTTGTGACGTGTTTATTCAACTCACAGAGTTGAACCTATGTTTTGATTGAGCTGTTTTGAAACATTCTTTTTGTACAATCTGCAAGTGAATACTTTGAATGCTTTGAGGCCTGTTGTTGAGAAGGAAATATCTTCATATAAAAACTACACAGAATCATTCTGAGAAACTTCTTTGTGATGTGTGCATTCATCTCAGAGAGTTGATCCTTTCTTTTGATTGACCAGTTTGGACAAACTCTTTTGTAGAATCTGCAAGTGGATATTTGGAACGCTTTGAGGCCTATCGTGGAAAAGGAAATATCTTCACATAAAAACTACATGTAAGCATTCTGAGAAACTTCTTTGTTATGTGGTCATTCATCTCACAGAACTGAATATTTCTTTTGATTGAGTACTTTTGAAACACACTTTTTGTAGAATTTGCAAGTGGATATTTGCAGCACTTTGAGGACTATTGTGAAAAAGGAAGTATCTTCACATGAAAACTACACAGAAGCATTCTGAGGAATGTCTTTTGACATGTGCATTCATCTCACAGAGCACTTTGAGGTCTATTGTGGAAAAGGAAATATCTTCAAATAAAAACTACACAGAAGCATTCTGAGAAACTTCTTTGTGATGTGTGCATTCATCTCACAGAGTTGTAAGTTTCTTTTTATTGAGCAGTTTGGAAACACTCTTTTAATAGAATCTACAATTGGATATTTGGAGTGTTTTGTGGCCTATTGTGGAAATGGAAATATCTTCACATAAAAACTATACAGAAGCGTTCTGAGCAACTTCTTTCTGATGTGTGCATTCAGCTCACTGAGTTGAACTTATCTTTTGATTCAACAGTTGTGAAACTGTCTTTTGTAGTATCTGCAATTGGATATTTGGAGCCCTTTGTGGCCTATGGTGGAAATGGAAATATCTTCACATAAAAACTACATAGAAGTATACTGAGAAACTTCTTTGTTATGTGTGCACTCATCTCACAGAGTTGAACCTTTCTTTTGATTGAGAAGTTTTGAAACACTCTTTTTGTAGAATGTGCATGTGGATATTTGCAGGGCTTTGAGGACTATTGTGGAAAAGGAAGTATCTTCACATGAAACTACGCAGAAGCATTCTGAGAAGTTTCTTGTGATGTGTGCATTCATTTCACAGAATTGAACACTTCTTTTGATTGAACATTTTGGAAACACGCTTTTTGTAGAATCTACAAGTGGATATTTGGAGCTCCTTGAGACCTATTGTGGAAAAGGAAATATCGTCACATAAAAACTATACAGAATCATTCTGCAAAACTGCTTTGTGATCTGTTTACTCATATCACAGAGTTGAAGTTTTCTTTTGATTTAGCAGTTTGGAAACACTCTTTTTGTAGAATCTACAAGTGGATAGTTGGAGAGCTTTTAGGCCTATTGTGGAAAAGGAAATATCTTCACATAAAAACTATTTGGAACCATTCTGAGAAACTTCTTTGTGATGTGATGTGTGCATTCACCTCACAGGGTAGAACCTTTCTTTTCATAGAGCAGATTTGAAACTCTCTCTTTGTAGATTCTGTAAGTGGATATTTGGTGCAGTTTGTGGCCAAGTGTGGAAAAGGAAATATCTTCACATAAAAACTACACAAAATAATTCTGAGAAATTTTTTGTGACGTGTGCATTCATCTCACAAAACTGAAACTTTCTTTTGATTGAGCAGTTTTGAAACACTCGTTTTGTAGAATCTGCAAGTGGATGTTTCAAGTGCTATGAGGCCTATTGTGGAAAAGGAAACATCTTCACAAAAAAACTACACAGAAGCATTGTGAGAAACTACTTTGTAATGTGTGCATTCATCTCACAGAGTTGAACATTTTTTTTATAGAGCAGTTTGAAAACACTCTTTTTGTAGAATCTCCAAGCGGATATTTTTAGCACTTTGAAGTCTTTGGTGGAAAAGGAAATATCTTCACATAGAAACTACACAGAAGCATTCTGAGAAACTTGTTTGTGATGTGTGCATTCATCTCACCGAGTTGAATCTATCTTTTGATTACGCAGTTTTGAATCATTCTTTCTGTGGAATCTGCAAGTGGATATTTGGAGCACATTTAGGCTTATGGTGGAAAAGGAAACGTCCTCACATAAAAACTACACAGAAGCATTCTGAGAAACATCTTTGTGATGTGTGCATTCATCTCACAGAGTTGAACCTTTCTTTTGATTGAGCAGTTTCAAAACACTCTTTTGTAGAATTTGGACTTGTATGTTTGGAGTGCTTTGTGGCCTATTGTGGAAAAGGAAATATCTTCACATAAAAACTACACAGAAGCATTCTGAGAAACTTCTTTGTGATGTGTGCATTCAACTCACAGAGTTGAACCTACCTTTTGAATGAGCAGTTTTGAAACTCTCTTTTCGTGGAATCTGCAAGCAGATATTTGGAGCCCTTTGTGGCCTATGGTGAAAAAGGAAATATCTTCTCATGAAAACTACACAGAACCATTCTGAGAAACTTCCTTGTGATGTGCGAATTGATCTCACAGAGATGAACCTTTCTTTTGACTGTGCAGTTTTGGAACACTGTTTTTGTAGAATCTGCAAGTGGATATTTGGAACGCTTTGAGTCCTATTGTGGAAAAGAAAATATCTTCACATAAAAATTACATAGAAGCATTCTGAGAAACTTCTTTATGATGGGTGCATTCTTTGAAAGACTGTTTTTGTGGAATCTGCAAGTGCATATTTGGAGTGCTTTGAGGCCTATCATGAAAATGGAAATATCTTCACATAAAAACTACACAGAAGCATTCAGGGAAACTTCTTTGTGATATGTGCATTCAACTCCTAGATATGAACATATCTTATGATAGAGCAGTTTTGAAACTCTCTTTTTGTAGAATCTGCAAGTGGATACTTGGAGCGCTTTGAGGCCTATGGTTGAATAGGAAATGTATTCACATAAAAACTACACAGAAGCATTCTGAGAAACCACTTTGCAATGTGTGCATTCATCTCACAGAGTTGAAACTTTCATTTGATTGAGCACTTATGAAACGCTCTTTTTGTGGAATCTGCAAGTGGATATTTGCAGTGCTTTGAAGCTTATTGGGGGAAAGGAAATGTCTTCACATAAAAAGTATACAGAAGTATTCTGAGAAACTTCTTTGTGATGTGTGCATTCATCCCATGGAGTTGAATCTTTCTTTTAATTCAGCAGTTTTGAAACACTGTTTTTGTAGAATCTGCAAGTGCTTTTTTGGAGTGTTTTGAGGCCTATTGTGAAAAAGGAAATATCTTCACATAAAAACTACATAGAAGCATTTGGGGAAACTTCTTTGTGATATGTGTATTCAACTCCCAGATATGAACATATCTTATGATAGAGCAGTTTGAAAATGTCTTTCTGTAGAATCTGCAGGTGGATACTTGGAGCGCTTTGAGGCCTGTGGTTGAAAAGGAAATGCCTTCACATAAAAACTACACAGAAGCATTCTGAGAAACCACTTTGTGATATGTGCATTCAGCGCACAGAGTTGTACCTTTCTTTTGATTGAGCACTTATGAAACCCTCTTTTTGTGGAATCTGGAAGTGGATATTTGTAGTGCCTTGAGGACAATTAAGGGAAAGGAAATGTCTTCACATAAAAACTATACAGATGCATTCTGAGAAACTTATTTGTGATGTGTGCATTCGTCTCACAGAGATGAACCTTTCTTTTGATTGAGCAGTTTTGAAACACTCTTTTTATGGAATCTGCAACTGGATATTTCAAGTGCTTTGAGGCCTATTGTGGAAAAGGAAATATCTTCACATAAAAATTACACAGAAGCATTCTGAAAAACTTCTTTTTGATGTGTGCATTCATCTCACAGAGTTGAAACTCTCTTTTGATTGAGTAGTTTTGAAACACTCTGTTTCTAGAATCTGCAACTGTATATTTGGAGTGCTTTGAGGCCTATGGTGGAAAAGCAAATATCTTCAAAGAAAAACTAGGCAGAAGCATTCTAAGAAACTTCTTTGTGATGTGTGTATTCATCTCACGGAGTTGAACCTTACTTATGATTGAGCATTTTTGAAAAACTCTGTTTGTAGAATCTGCAAGTGGATATTTGGAGCGCTTTGAGGCCTATGGTGGAAAAGGAAATATCTTCACATAAAAACTAGACAGAAGCATTCTGAGAAACTTATTTGTGATGTGTGCACTCATCTCACAGAGTTGAACCTTTCTTTTGATTGAGCAGTTTTGAAAACACTTTTTGAAGAATCTGCAAGTCAATATTTGGAGCGTTTTGCATCCTATACTTGAAAAGGTAATATCTTCACATAGAAACTAGACAGAACCATTCTGAGAAACTTCTGTGTGATATGTGCATTCATCTCAAAGGGATGAACTTTCTTTTGATTGAGCAGTTTGGAACCCACCTCGCTTTGTAGAATCTGTGAAGGGGTATTTTTGATCCCATTGAGGCTTATGGGGTAATAGGAAATATTTTCACATAAAAACTAAACAGAAAATTTCTGAGAAAATACTTTGTGATATGTCCTTTCATCTCACAGAGTTGAAAGTTTCTTTTGATTGGGCAGTTTGGAATCATCCTTTTTGTAGAATCTGCAAGTGGATATTTGGAGCACTTTGAGACTTATGGTGAAAAAGGAAATATCTTCACATAAAAAATATACAGAAGCATTCTGAAAAACTTCTTTGTCATGTGTGCATTCATTTCACGGACTTGAACCTTTGTATTGATTGAGCAGTTTGGAAACAGTCGTTTTGTAGAATCTGTAGAGAGATATTTGTCATCCCACTGAGGCCTCTGGGGAAATAGGAAATATCTTCAGATAAGAACTAGACAGAAGCATTCTGAGAAACTTCCTTCTGATGTGTGCATTCATCTCACAGAGTTGAACGTTCCTTTTGATTGAGCAGTTTGGAAACAGTCTTTCTGTAGTATATGCAAATGGATATTTGGAGTGCTTTGAGGCATACGTTTAAAAAGGAAAAAAAAGACCCTTCAAAAAGCTGGCGAAGGACATGAACATACACTTCTCAAAAGAAGACGTTTATGGAGCCAAAAAACACATGAAAAAAAACTCACCATCACTGGCCATCAGAGAAATGCAAATCAAAACCACAATGAGATACCATCACACACCAGTTAAAATGGCAATCATTAAAAAGTCAGGAAACAACAGATGCTAAAGAGGATGTGGAGAAATAGGAACACTTTTACACTGTGGGTGGCACCGTGAACTAGTACAACCATTGTGGAAGTCAGTGTGGTGTTTCCTTAGGGATCTAGAACTAGAAATACCATTTGACCCAGCCATCCCATTGCTGGGTATATACCCAAAGGACTATAAATCATGCTGCTATAAAGACACATGCACATGTATGTTTATTGCGGCTTTATTCACAACAGCAAAGAGTTGGAACCAACCCAAATGTCCAAGAATGACAGACTTCATTAAGAAAATATGGTACATATACACCATGAAATACTATGCAGCCATAAAAAATGATGAGTTCATGTCCTTTTTAGGGACATGGATGAAATTGGAAATCATCATTCTCAGTAAACTATCACAAGAACAAAAAACCAAACACTGCATATTCTCACTCATAGGTGGGAATTGAACAATGAGAACACATTGACACAGGAAGGGGAACGTCACACTCTGGGGACTGTTGTGGGGTGGGGTGAGTGGGGAGGGATAGCATTAGGAGATATAGCTAATGCTAAATGATGAGTTAATGGGTGCAGCACACCAGCATGGCACATGTATACATATGTAACCAACTTGCACATTGTGCACATGTACCCTAAAACTTAAAGTATAATAATAATCAGAAAATAAAATAAATAAATAAAAGGAAATATATTCACATAAAAACTTGATAGAAGCATTCTGAGGAACTTCTTTGTGATGTGTGCGTGCATTTCACAGAGTTGAAATTTTCTTTAGATTGAGCAGTTTTGAAACACTTTTCTCAGAATCTGCAACTGGATATTTGGAGCACATTGAGGCCTATGGTGGAAAAGGAAATATCTTCACATAAAAATAAGACACAAGCATTCGGAGAAACTTCTTTGTGATGGGTGCATTCAACTTCCTGTGTTGAACCTTTCTTTTGATTGAGCAGTTTTAACACACTCTTTTTGTAGTATAGGAAAGTGGATATTTGTAGCTTTTTGAGGCCTATAGAGGAAAAGGAAATATATTCACATAAAACCTAGAAAGAAGCACTCTGAGAAACTTCTCTGTGATTTTTGCATTCAACCCACTGAGTTGAACCTTTCTTTTTTGAGAAGTATTTAATCACTCTTTTTATAGAATCTGCAAGGCGATTTTTGGAGCGTTTTGAGGCCTTTGATGAAAAAGGTAAAATCTTCACATAAAAATCAGACACAAGCATTCTGAGTAACTTCTTTGTGATGTGTGCATTCAACTCCCTGTGTTGAACCTTTCTTTTGATAGAGCAGTTTTAACACTCTTTTTGTAGAATCTGCAAGTGGATATTTGGAGCGTTTTGATGACTATGGTGGAAAAGGAAATATCTTCACATAAAACCTAGAAAGAAGCACTCTGAGAAACTTCTCTGTGATTTTTGCATTCAACCCACTGAGTTGAACCTTTCTTTTTTGAGAAGTATTTAATCACTCTTTTTATAGAATCTGCAAGGCGATTTTTGGAGCGTTTTGAGGCCTTTGATGAAAAAGGTAAAATCTTCACATAAAAATCAGACACAAGCATTCTGAGTAACTTCTTTGTGATGTGTGCATTCAACTCCCTGTGTTGAACCTTTCTTTTGATAGAGCAGTTTTAACACACTCTTTTTGTAGAATCTGCAAGTGGATATTTGGAGCGTTTTGATGACTATGGTGGAAAAGGAAATATCTTCACATAAAAGCTAGACAGAAGCATTCTGAGAATGTTCTTTGTGATGTATGTATTCATCTTACAGAGTTGAATCTTTCTTTTTTGAGAAGTATTTAAACACTCTTTTTGTAGAATCTGCAAGTGGATATTTGGAGCGCTTTGAGGCATTTGGTGGAAAAGGAAGTATCTTCACATAAAAACTAGACAGAAGCATTCTGAGAAACCTCTTTGTGATGTATACATTCATCTCACAGAGTTGAGCCTTTCTTTTGATGGAGCAGTTTGGAAACACTCTTTTTGTAGTATCTGCAAGTGGATATTTGGAGCGATTTGAGGCCTATGGTGGAAAAGGAATTATCTTCACATAAAAACTAGACAGAAGCATTCTCAGAAACTTCTTTGTGATGTTTGCATTCAACTCACAGAGTTGAACATACCTTTTCATAGAGTAGTTTTGAAAGACTTTTTGCAGAATCTACAATTGGATATTTTGAGAGCTTTGAGGCCTATGGTGGAAAAGGAAATATCTTCACATAAAAACTAGACAGAAGCATTCTCAGAAACTTCTTTGTGATGTTTGCATTCAACTCACAGAGTTGAACATACATTTTCATACAGAGTGTTTTGAAACACTCTTTTCATAGAATCTGCAAGTGGATATTTGGACTGCTTTGTGGTCTTCGTTGGAAACAGGAATATCTTCACATTAAAACTAGACAGAAGCATTCTCAGAAACTTCTTTGTAATGTGTGTATTCAACTCACAGAGTTGAACCTTTCTTTTGACATTGCAGTTTTGAAACACTCTTTTTGTAGAATCTGCAAGTGGACATTTGGAGATCTTTGAGGCCTATGGTGGAAAAAGAAATATCATCACATAAAAACTAGACAGCAGCATTCTGAGAAATTTCTTTGTGATGTGTGCATTCATCTCACAGAGTTGAACATTTCTTTTGATTGAGCAGTTTTGAAACACTCTTTTTGTACAATCTGCAAGTGGATATTTGGAGCACTTTGAGACCTATGGTGGAGAAGGAAATATCTTCACATAAAAACGAGACAAAAGAATTCTGAGAAGCCTGTTTGTGATGGGTGTGTTCATCTCACAGAGTTGAACCTTTCTTTTTATTGAGAAATTTGGAAACACTCTTTTTGTAGTATCTGCAAATGGATATTTGGAGTGCTTTGAAACCTGTGGTGGAAAAGGAAGTATCTTCACATAAAAACTAGACAGAAACATTCTGAAAAAACTTCTTTGTGATGTGTGCATTCATCTCACAGAGTTGAACCTTTCTTTTGATTGAGCATTTTCAAACACTGGTTTTTTAGAATCTGCAACTGGATATTTGGAGTGCTTTGAGGCCTATTGTGGAAAAGGAAATGTCTTCACGTAAAAACTAGATGGAAGCATACTAAGAATCTTCTTTGTGATGTGTGCATTCATCTCACAGAGTTGAACCTTTCTTTTGATTGAGCATTTTGGAAACACTCTTTTTATACTATATGTGGAGTGATATTTGTGAGCTCTTTAATGTATATGGAGAAAAAGGAAATAACTTCAAAGAAAATAAAACCTAGACAGAAGATTTCTGTGAAAATTCTTTGTGATGTGTGCATTCATCTCACAGAGTTGAACCTTTCTTTTTATTGAGTAGTTTTGAAACACTCTCTTTGTAGTATCTGCAAGTGGATATTTGAAGCACTTTGAGGCCTATGGTAGAAAAGGAAACATTGTCACATAAAAACTAGACACAAGCATTCTGAGAAACTTCATCTGATGGGTGCATTCTTTTCACAGAGTTGAATCTTTCCTTTGATTGAGCAGTTTGGAAACAGTCGTTTTGCAGAATCTGCAGAGAATATTTGTGAGCCCATTGAGACTTATGGGGAGATAGGAAATATCCTCACATAAAAACTCGACAGAAATTTTCTGAGAAACTTCTTTCTGATGTGTGCTTTCATCTCACAGAGTTGAACTTTTCTTTTCATTGAGCAGTTTTGAAACACTCTTTTTGTACAATCTGCAAGTGGATATTTGGAGTGCTTTCAGGCCTATGGTGGAAAAGGACTTATCTTCCCAGAAAAACTAGACATCAGCATTCTAAGGAACTTACTTGTGATCTGTGCATTCATCTCACAGAGTTGAACCTTTCTTTTGATTGATCAGATTGAAGCTGTCATTTTGTAGAATCTGCAAAGGGATATTTGTGAGCCCATTAAGGCTTCTGGGGAGATAGGAAATATCTTCACATAAAAACTAGAGAGATACTTTCTGAGAAACTATTTTGTCATGTGTGACTTCAGCTCACCGGGTTGAAACTTTCTCTTGATTGAGCAATTTGGAAACAGTCTTTTTGTACAATCTGCAAGTGAATATTTGGAGCGCTTTTGGCCTATGTTGAAAAACAAAATATCTTCCCATAAAAACTAGGCAGAAGCTTTCTGAGAAACTTCTTTGTGATGTGTGCATTCATCTCACAGATTTGAACTTTTCTTTGATTGAGCAGTGTGGAAACACTCTTTTTGTAGAGTCTGCAAGTGGATATTTGGAGTGCTTTGTGGCCTATAGTGAAAAAGGTAATATCTTCACATAAAAAGTAGACAGAAGCATTCTGAGAAACTTCTTTGTGATGGGTGCATTCATTTCAGAGTTGAACGTTTCCTGTGATTGAGCGCTTTGGAAACAGTTGTTTTGTATAATCGGCAGAAGGATATTTGCGAGCTGATCGAGGCCTATGGGGCATTAGGAAATACCTTCACATAAAAACTAGACAGAAAATTTCTGAGAAACTTCTTTGTGATATTTGCTTTCATCTCACAGAGTTGAAATTTTCTTTTGATTGAGCAGTTTGGGAACAGTCTTTTTGTAGTATCTGCAAATGGATATTAGCAGTGCTTTGAGGCCTATGGTGAAAAAGGAAATATCTTCCCTTAAAAAAAAGGCATAAGCATTCTGAGAAACTTCTTTATGATGTCTGCATTCATCTCACAGAGTAGAACCTTTCTTTTGATTGAGCAGTTTTCAAACACTCTCTTTGAAGTATCTGCAAGTGGATATTTGGGACGCTTTGAGGCCTATAGTGGAAAAGAAAATATCTTCACATAAAAAACTAGAAAGAAGAAATCTGAGAAACTTTCTAGGAATGTGTGCTTTCATCTCACACTGTTGAACCTTTCTTTTGATTGAGCAGCTCCGATAGAGTCATTTAGTAAAATCTGAAAGGGAATATTTGAGAGCCCATTGAGGCCTCTAGGGAAATAGGAAGTATCTTCACCTAAAAACTAGACACAAACTTTCTGAGAAACTTCCTTGTGATATTTGCATTCGTCACACAGAGTTGAACTTCCTTTTGATTGAGCAGTTTGGAAACAGTCATTTGTATTATCTGTAAATGGATATTCGGAGTGTATTGAGTCCTGTGGTGAAAAACGAAATTTCTTCACATAAAAATCACATTGAAGCATTCTTAGAAACTTCTTTGTGAGGAGTGCATTCATCTCACAGACTTCAACCTTTCTTTTGATTGAGCAGTTTTGAAACACTCCTTTTGCAGGATCTGCAAGTGTATATTTGAAGCGCTTTGAGGCCTGTGGTGGAAAAGGAAACAACTTCACATAAAAACTAGACACAAGCATTCTGAGAAACTTCTTTGTCATGGGTGCATTCATTTCACACAATTGAACCATTCCTTTGATGGAGCAGTTTGGAAATCGTCGTTTTGTAGAATCTGCAGAGGGACATTTTTGAGCCCATTGAGACCTATGGGGTGATAGGAAATATCTTTGCATAAAAACTAGACAGACACTTTCTGAGAAACTTCTTTGTGATGTGTGCTTTCATCTCACAGAGTTGAACCTTTCTTTTAATTGAGCATTTTGGAAACAGTCTTTTTATAGTATCTGCAAGTGGATATTTGGAGGGCTTTGAGGTCTATGGTGGAAAAAGATATATCTTCACATAAAAACTAGACAGAATCTTTCTGAGGAACTTCTTTGTGATCTGTGCATTCATCTTACAGTGGTGAACCTTTCTTTTGATTCAGCAGTTTTCAAACACTGTTTTTGTAGAATTTGCAAGTGGATATTTGGAGCGCTTAGGGGCCTATGGTGGAAAAGGAAATATCTCCACATAAAAACTTGATGGAAGCATTCTGACAAACTTCTTTGATATGTGCATTCAACTCACAGAGTAGAACCTTTCTTTTGATTTCACAGTTTTGAAACACTCTTTTTGTAGAATCTGCAAGTGGATATTTGGAGCCCTTTGTGGCCCACAGTGGAAATGGAAATATCTTCACATAAAAACTAGACAGAAACATTCTGAGAAAGTTCTTGGTGATGTGTGCAGTCATCTCACAGAGTTGAAGCATTCTTTTGACTGTGAAGTTTTGAAACACTCCTTTGTAGAATCTGCAAGTGGGTATTTGGAGCACTTTGAGGCCTATTGTGGAAAAGGAAATATCATCACGTAAAAACTACACAGAAGCATTCTGAGAAACGTCTTTTGATGTGTGCATTCATCTCACAGAGCTGAACCATTCTTTTGATTGATTAGTTTGGAAACTGTCATTTTGTAGAATCTGCAAAGGGATATTTGTAAGCCCATTGAGGCTTCTGGGGAAATAGAATATACCTTCACATAAAAACTAGACAGATACTTTCTGAGAAACTTATTTGTCATGTGTGACTTCATCTCACCGGGTTGAAATTTTCTCTTGATTGAGCAGTTTGGAAACAGTCTTTTTGTAGAATCTGCAAATGGATATTTGGAGTGCTTTTGGCCTATGTTGAAAAACAAAATATCTTCCCATAAAAACTAGGCAGAAGCTTTCTGAGAAACTTCTTTGTGCTGTGTGCATTCATCTCACAGATTTGAACTTTTCTTTTGATTGAGCAGTGTGGAAACACTCTTTTTGCAGAATCTGTAAGTGGATATTTGGAGGGCCTTGCAGCCTATAGTGGAAAAGGAAATATCTTCACATAAAAACTAGACAGAAGAATTCTGAGAAACTTCCTTTGAATGTGTGCATACATCTCACAGTGTTGAACCATTCTTTTGATTGAGCAGCTTCGAAACAGTCATTTTGTAGAATATTCAAAGGAATATTTGTGAGCCCATTGAGGGCTCTGGGGAAATATCTTCACATAAAAACTAGACAGCAGCATTCTGAGAAACGTCTTTGTGATGTCTGCATTCATCTCACAGATTTGAACATTTCTTTTGATTGAGCAGTCTTGAAATACTCTGTTTGTAGAATCTGCAAGTGGATATTTGGAGTGCTTAGAGGCCTATTGTGGAAAAGGAAATATCTTCACATAAAAACTAGATACAATCATTCTGATGAACTTCTTTGTGATGTGGGCTTTCATCTAACAGAGTTGAACCTTTCTATTGATTCAGTAGTTTGGAAACAGTCATTATGTAGAATGTGCAGAGGAGTATTTGTGAGCCAATTGAGGCCCATGGTGCAATAGGAAATACCTTCACATAAAAACTAGACAAAAATTTTCTGAGAAACTACTTTCTGATTTGTCCTCCATCTCACAGAGTTGAAACTTTCTTTTCATTAAAGAGTTTGGAAACAGTCTTTTTGTAGTATCTGCAAATGGATATTTGAAGGGCTTTGAGTCCTATGGTGAAAAAGGAAATATCTTCACATAAAAACCAGACAGAAGCATTCCTAGAAACTACTTTGTTATGTTTGCATTAATCTCATGGTGTTGTACCTTTCTTTTGATTGAACAGTTTTGAAACACACTTTTTGCAGAATCTGCAAGGGGAAACTTGGAGTGCTTTGAGGCCTATGGTGGAAAAGGAAGTATCTTCACATAAAAACCAGACAGAAGCATTCCTAGAAACTACTTTGTTATGTGTGCATTAATCTCATGGTGTTGTACCTTTCTTTTGATTGAACAGTTTTGCAACACACTTTTTGCAGAATCTGCAAGGGAATACTTGGAGCGCTTTGAGGTCTATGGTGGAAAAGGAAGTATCTGCATATAAAAACTAGACAGACACTTTCTGAGAAATTTCTTTGTGATGTGTGCTTTCATCTCACAGAGTTGAACCTTTCTTTTCATTGAGCAGTTTGGCAACAGTCTTTTTGTGGTATCTGCAAATGGATATTAGCAGCACTTTGAGACATATGGTGAAAAAGGAAATATCTTCCCATAAAAACTAGTCAGAAGCATTTTGAGAATCTTCTTTGTGATGTGTGCATTTATCTCACAGAGTTGAACCTTTCTTTTTATGGAGCAGTTTGGAAACAGTCTTTTTGTAGTATCTGCAAATGGTAATTTGAGCGCTTTGAGGCCTATGTTGGAAAAAGAAATATCTTCACGTTAAAACTAGACCAAAGCTTTCTGAGAAACTTCTTTGTGATGTGTGCATTCATCTCACAGAGTTGAACGTTTCTTTTGATGGAGCAGTTTTGAAACACTCTCTTTATACTATCTGCAAATGGATATTTGGAGTGCTTTGAGTCCTATAGTGGAAAAGGAAATATCTTCACATAAAAACTTGAAAGAAGAATTCTGAGAAACTTCCTGGTGATGTGTGCTTTCATCTCACACTGTTAAACCTTTCTTTTGATTGAGCAGCTTTGATACAGTCAGTTTGTACAATCTGAAAGGTAATATTTATGAGCCCTTTGAGGCCTCTGGGGAAATAGGAAATGTCTTCACATAAAAACTAAATAGAAACTTTCTGAGAAACTTCTTTGTGATGTGTGCTTTCATCTCACAGAGTTGAACGTTTCTTTTGATTGAGAAGTATTGAAACACTCTTTTTGTAGAATCTGCAAGTGGTTATTTGAGCGCTTTGAGATGTATGGTGAAAACGGAAATATCTTCACATAAAAATTAAACAGAAGCTTTCTATGAAACTTCTTTGTGATGTATGCACTCATCTCACAGAGTTCAACCTTTCTTTTGATTGAGCAGTTTGGAGACAGTCTTTTTCTACAATCTGCAAAGGGATATTTCTTAGTCGTTTGAGGCCTCTGCTTAAGAAGTAATATCTTCACATAAAAACTAGACAGAAGCTTTCTTAGAAACTTCATTTTTATATGTGCTTTCACCTCACAGAGTTGAACTTTTCTTTTGATTGAGCAGTTTGGAAAGAGTCTTTTTGTAGTATATGTGGAGTGACATTTGTGAGTGTTTTAAGGCCTATGGTGAAAAAGGAAATAT
This sequence comes from Pan troglodytes, assembly GCF_028858775.2. Taxonomy (NCBI): domain Eukaryota; kingdom Metazoa; phylum Chordata; class Mammalia; order Primates; family Hominidae; genus Pan; species Pan troglodytes. The sequence goes on from NC_072419.2 coordinate 35,406,589, forward strand.
CCTCACATAAAAACTAGACAGAAGCTTTCTGAGAAACGTCTTTGTGATGTGTGCATTCACCTCAAAAATTTGAACCTTTCTTTTGATTGAGCAGTTTGGAAACAGTCTTTTATAGTACCTGCAGAGAGATATTTGTGAGCATTTTGGGGACTGTGGTGAGAAAGGAAATATCTTCACATAAAACCTAGTCAGAAGCATTCTGAAAAACTTCTTTGTGATGTGTGCATTCATCTGACAGAGTTGAAACTTTGTTTTGATTGATCAGTTTGGAAGCAGTCCTTTTGTAGGATCTGCAAAGGGATATTTCTGAGCCCATTGAGGCCTATGTTGAAAAAGGAAATATCTTCACATAAAACTAGACAGAAGCTTTCTGAGAAACTTCTTAGTGATGTGTGTGTTCATCTCACAGATTTGAACCTTTCTTTTGATTGAGCAGTTTGGAGACAGTCTTTTTGTAGAATCTGCAAACGGATACTTGCAGTGCTTTGAGGCCTATGGTGAAAAAGGAAATATCTTCACATTAAAACTACACAGAAGCTTTCTGAGAAACTTCTTTTTGATGAGTGCATACATCTCACAGAGTTGAATCTTTCTTTTGATTGTGCAATTTAGAAACAGTCTTTTTGTACAATCTGCAAAGGGATATTGCTGCAAAGTTTGAGGACTGCAGTAAAAAAGAAATATCTTCAGATAAAACCAGACAGAAGTATTCTGGGAAACTTCTTTGTGATGTATCCATTCACCTCACAGAGTTGAACCTTTCCTCTGATAGAGCAGTTTGGAAACAGTCTTTTTGTAGTATCTACAGAGGGATATGTGAGAGCGGTTTAAGGCCTATGGTGAAAAAGGAAATATCTTCACATAAAAACCAGGTAGAAGCATTCTGAGAAACTTCTTTGTGTTGTATGCATTCATCTCAAAGAGTTGAACCTTTCTTTGGATTGAGCAGTTTGGAAACAGTCCTTTTGTGGAATCTGTGAAGGGATATTTCTGAGCCCATTGAGGCCTATGGATGAAATAGGAAATATCTTCACATAAAAACTAGACAGAGGATTTCTGAGAAACTTCTTTGTGATATGTGCTTTCATCTCACAGAGTTGAACCATTCTTTTGGTTGAGCAGTTTGGAAACAGTCTTTTTGTAGGATCTGCAAAGGGATATTTCTGTTCCCATTGATGTCTATGGTGAAAAAGGACATATCTTCACATAAAAGCTAGACAGAAGATTTCTGATAAACTTCTTAGTGATGTGAGCTTCATCTCAGAGATTTGAACATTTCTTTTGATTGAGTAGTTTGGAAACTGTCTCTTTTTACAATCTGCAAAGGATATTTTGAGCACTTTGAAGCCTATGGTGAAAAAGGACATATCTTCACATAAAAACTAGACAGAAGCATTCTGAGAAACTTCTTTGTGACGTGTGCTTTCCTCTGAGAGAGTTGAACCATTCTGTTGATTGAGCAGTTTGGAAACAGTCTTTTTCAATTATCTGCAGAAGGATATTTGTCAGCGACTTGAGGCCTAAGGTGGCAAAGGAAATATCATCACATAAAAGCTAGACAGAAGCATTCTGAGAAATTTCCTTGTTATGTGTCCATTCATCTCACAGGGATGAACCTTTCTTTTGATTGAGTGATTCAGAAACAGTATTTGTAAAATCTGCAATGGGATATTTGTGAGCCCTTTGTGGTCTATGGTGAAATAGGAAATATCTTCACATAAAAACTAGACAGAAGTTTTCTTAGAAATTTCTTTTATATGTGTGCATTCATCTCACAGAGTTGAACTTTTTTTATGATGAAGCAGTTTGGGAAATAGTCTTTTTGTAGAATCTGCAAATGGATATTAAGAAAACTTCAGGCCTTTGGTGAAAAAGGAAATATCTTCACATGAAAACTAGAAGGAGTATTTTTGAGTAAACACTTTATGTTGTTTGCATTCATATCACCAATTTGAAATTTTCTTTTAATTGAGCAGTTTGGAAACCGTCTTTTTGTACAATCTGCAAAGGGATATTTCTGATCGTTTTTAGGCCTACAGTGAAAAATTAATATTTTCACATAAAAGCTAGACAGAAGCATTCCAAGAAACTTATTTTTATGTGTGCATTCATCTCACAGATGGGAATCTTTCTTTTCATTGAGCATTTCAGGAACAGTCTTTTTGTAGAATCTGCAGAGGGATATTTCTGACCCCTTTGAGGCCTAAAGGGGAAATAGGAAAAATCTTCACATAAAAACTAGACAGGGACATTCTGAGAAACTTTGATGTGTTATGTGCTTTCATCTCACAGAGTTGAACATTTCTTTAGATGGAGCAGATTGTAAACAGTCTTTTCAGAGGATGTGCAAATGGATATCTGGAGAGCTTTGAGACCTATGGTGCAAAAGGAAATATCTTCATATAAAACTAGACACAAGCATTCTGAGAAACTTCTTTGTGATGGGTGCATTCAACTCAAAGAGTTGAACATTTCTTTTGATTGAGTAGTTTGGAAACAGTCTTTTTGCAGAATCTGCAAGTGGATATTTGGAGCGCTTTGCGGCCTATAGTGGAAAAAGAAATATCTTCACATAAAAACTAGACAGAACCATTCTGAGAAACTTCTTTGTGATGTGTGCATTCATCACAAAGAGTAGAACGTTTCTTTGGATTGAGCAGTTTGGAAACAGTCCTTTGTAGAATCTGTGAAGGGATATTTCTCAGCCCATTGATGCCTATGGATGAAATAGGAAATATTCTCACATAAAAACTAGACAGAGGATTTCTGAAAAACGTCTTTGTGATATGTGGTTTCATCTCACAGAGTTCAACCATTCTTTTTGTTGAGGAGTTTGGAAACACACTTTTTGTAGAATCTGCAAGTGGATATTTGGAGCACATTGAGGCCTATGGTGGAAAACAAAATATTTTCACATAAAAATTAGACAGAAGCATTCTGAGAAACTTCTTTGTGATGTGTGCATTCAACTCACAGAGTTGAACCTTTCTTTTGATTCAGCAGTTTTGAAACACTCTTTTTGTAAAATCTATCAGTGGATCTTTGGAGCGCTTTGAGGCCTATGGTGGAAAAGGAAATATCTTCACATAAATAGTAGACAGAAGCATTCTGAGAAACTTATTTGTGATGTGTGTATTCAACTCACAGAGTGGAACCCTTCTTTTGATTGAGCAGTCTTGAAACACTCCTTTTGTAGAATCTGCAAGTGAATATTTGGAGTGCTTTGTGGCCTTAAGTGGAAAAGGCAATATCTTCACATAAAAACTAGACAATAGAATTCTGAGAAACTTCTTTGTGATGTGTGCATTCATCTCACAGAGTTGAAGCTTTCTTTCGATTGAACAGCTTTGAAACACTCTTTTTGTAGAATCTCCAATTGGATATTTGGAGCGCTTTCATGCCTATAGTGGAAAAGGAATTATCTTCACATAAAAAATAGACAGAAGCATTCTCACAAATTTGTTTGTGATGTGTGCATTCAACACATAGAGTTGAACCTTTCTTTTCATTAAGCAGTTTTGAAACACACTTTTTTTAGGATCTGCAAGTGGATATTTGGAGCGCTTTGTGGCCTATTATGGAAAATAATATATCTTCACATAAAAACTACAGAGAAGCATTATGAGAAACTTCTTTGTGATGTGTGCATTCATCTCACAGAGTTGAAACTTTCTTTTGATTGAGCAGTTTTGAACCACTCTTTTTGTAGAGTGTGCAAGTGGATATTTGGAGTGCTTTGAGGCTTATGGTGGAAAAGGAAATATCTTCACATAAAAACTGCAGAGAAGCATTCTGACAAAGTTCTTTGTGCTGTGTCCATTCAACTCACAGGGTTGAATCTTTCTTCTGATTGAGCAGTTTTGAAACACTCTTTTTTAGAAATTGCAAGTGGATATTTCAAGTTCTTTGCGGCCTCTGTTGGAAAAGGAAATATCTTCACATAAACTAGACAGAAGCATTCTGAGAAATTTCCTTGTGATGTGTGCCTTCATCACACAGAGTTGAACCTTTCCTTTGATTGAGCAGTTTTGAAACACTCTTTTTGTAGAATCTGCAAGTGGATATATGGAGTGCTGTGTGGCCTATAGTGGAAAAGGAAATATCTTCACATAAAAACTAGACTGAAGCATTCTGAGAAACTTCTTTGTGATGTATGCATTCATCTCATGGAGTTGAATTTTCTTTTTGTTGAGCAGTTTTGAAACACTCTTTTTGTAGAATCTGCCATTGGATATTTGGAGCTCTGTGAGGCCTACGGTGGAAAAGGACATATCTTCACGTAAGAACTATAAAGCAGGTTTTCTAAAAACAACCTTGTGATGTGTGCATTCATCTAACAGAGGTAAGTGATTTTTCTCCGATCAGTCTGGAAACTCTGTTTTTGTACATCTCAAAAGGGGTATTTTTGAGCACTTTGAGGCCTATTGTGACAAATGAAATATCTTCACATTCAAAGTATAAAGAAAGTTTCTGAGATACTTCTTTGTGATATGTGCATTCATCTCACAGATTTGAACCTCTCTTTTAATTCAGTCGTTTGGACACAGTCTTTTTGAAGAATCTGCAAATGAATATTTGTGAGCACTTTGAGGCCTATGCAGGAAAATAAGTATCTTCACAGAAAACTGTAAAAAAGGTTTCTGAGAAACTGTTTTGTGATGTGTGCATTCATCTTGCAGAGGTAAATGATTCTTCTCTTTGATCAGTTGGGAAACTCTGTTCTTCTAGAATCTGCTAAGGGACATTCATGAGTGCCTAGAGCCCTATGGTGAAAAAGATATTGTCTTCACATAAAAACTAGACAGAAGCCTACTGAGAAATTCCTTGGTGATATGTGCATTCATCTCACAGAATTGAAACTTTCTTTTGATTGATCAGTTTGGAAACATCTTTTTGTGGAATCTGTAAAGGGATATTTCTGAGCACTTTGAGGCCTATGGTGAAAGAGAAATTATCTTCACATAAAAACTAGACTAAATATTTCTGAGGAACTGCTTTGTGATGTATGCATTCATCTCACAGAGTTCAACAATTCTTTTGATTGAGCAGTTGGGAAACCATCTTTTTGTAGAATCTGCAAAGGGTTTTGTGAGCGCTTTGAGGTCTATGGTTAAAAGGAAATATCTTCACATAAAAACTATAAAGAAGGTTTGTGAGAAACTTCTTTGTGATGTGTGCATTCATCTCACAGAGTTGAACCATTCCTTTGACTCAGCGGTTTGGAAGCAGTTTTTTTTTAGGATCTTCAAAGGGATATTTTTGAGCACTTTGAGGCCCATGGTGAAAAAGGAAACACTTTCATATAAAAACAAGATAGAAGCTTTCTGAGAATCATCTTTTTGATATGTGCATTCATCCCACAGATGTGAAACTTTCTTTTGATGAGCATTTTGGAAACAGTATTTTGTAGAATTTCCAAATGGTTATTAGTTAGCGCTTTGTGTCCTATGTTGAAAAGGAATTATCTTTACATAAAAACTAGACAGAATATTTCTGAGAAACTGCTTTGTGATGTGTGCTTTCATCTCACAGAGGTAACCATTTCTTTTCATTGAACAGATTGGAAATTCTGTTCTTGTAAAATCTGCAAAGGGATATTTATCAGCACTTTGAGGCCTATGGTGAAAAAGGAATTATCTTCATGTATAAACTAGACAGAAGCTTTCTGTGAAACATCTTGGAGATGTGAGAATTCATCTCACAGAGTTGAAACATTCTCTTGATTGGGCAGTTTGTAAACAGTATTTTGGTAGAATCTGCGAAGGAATATTTGTGATGCTTTGAAGCCTATGGTGAAAAACGAAATATTTTCACATGAAAACTAGAGAGAAGCTTTCTGAGAAACCTCCTTGTGATGTGTGCATTCATCTTACAGATTTGATCCTTTCTTTGGATTGAGCAATTTAGAAACAGCATTTTTGTAGAATCTGTAAAGGCATATTTTTGAGAGCTTTGAGACCTATGACAAAATAGGAAATATCATCACATAAAAACTAGACAGAAGATTTCTGAGAAACTTCTTTATGATGTGTGCATTCATCTCATATAGCTCAACCATACTTTTGATTGAACAGTTTGGAAACAGTCTTTTTATAGAATCTGCAAAGGGATATTTATGAGTGCTTTGAGGCCTATGGTGAAAAAGGAAATGTATTCACATAAAAAGTATAAACAAGGTTTCTCAGAAACAGCTTTGTGATGTATGCATTCATCTCACAGAGGTAAGCGTTTCTTTACTCTGATCTGTCTGGAAACTGTTCTTGTAGAGTCTGCAAAGGGATATTTGCGAGTGCTTTGAGGCCTATGGTGAAAAAGGAAATATCTTCACATAAAAATTAGAGAGAAGCTTTCTGAGAAACCTCTTTGTGATGTGGGAATTCATCTCACAAAGTTGAAATTTTCTTTTGATTGAGCAGTATGTAAACGGTCTGTTTGTGGAATCAGCAAAGGGATATTTATGAGAGCTTTGAGGCCAATGGTGAAAAAGGAAATATATTCACATAAAAGGTATAAAGAAGGTTTCTTAGAAACAGCTTTGTGATGTGTGCATTGACCTCAGAGAGGTAAACGTTTATTTTCTATTATCAGTCTGGAGACTCTGTTCTTGTAGAATCTGCAAAGGGATATTTGTGAGTGCTTTGAGGCCTATGGTGAAAAAGGAAATATCTTCACATAAAAACTAGACAGAAGCTTTCTTGGTGGCTTCTTTGTGATGTGTGCAATCATCTCACAGAGTTGAACCATTCCTTTGATTGAGCAGTCTGGAAACAGTCTTTTTGTAGAATCTGCAAGGGATATTTTTCAGGACTTTGAATGCTATGGTGAAAAAGGAAACATCTTCACATAAAAAATAGACAGAAGATTTTTTAGAAACCTCTTTGTGATGTGTGCATCCATCTCACAGAGTTCAAATGTTTACCTGATTGAGCAGTTGGGAAGCAGTCTTTTTGCAGAAGCAAAGGGATATTGCTGAGCACTTTGAGGCCTTTGGTGAAAAATGAAATATCTTCACATAAAAACTATAAAGAAGGTTTCTGAGAAACTTCTTTGTGATGTATGCATTCATCTCACAGAGTTGAACTATTTTTTTGATTGAGCAGCTTGGAAACAATCTTTTTGTAGAACCTGCAAAGAGATATTGCTAAGCGCTTTGAGTCCTAGGGAGAAAAAGAAATATCATCACATAAAAAGTATAAAGAAGGTTTCTGAGAAACAGTTTTGTGATGTGTGCATTCATCTCACAGAGAAAAACGTTTGTTTTCTTTGATCAGTCGGGAAATTCTGTTCTTGTAGAATCTGCTAAGGGATATTTGTGAGCAGATGGAGGCCTATGGTGAAACAGGAAATGTCTTCATATAAAAATTGGACAGAAGCCTCCTGCAAAACTTCTTAATGATGTGTGCATTCATCTCACAGAGTTGAAGCTTTCTTTTCATTGAGCCGTTTGGAAACAGTCTTTTTGTAGAATCTGCAAATGGATATTTGGAGAAGTTTGTGGCCTATGGTGAAAAAGGAAATATAAAAACCAGATTGAAGGTTGCTGAGAAACTTCTCTGAGATGTGTGCATTCATCTCACAAAGTTCAATAATTCTTTTTACTGAGCAGTTTGGAAACAGTCTTTTTGTAGAATCTACAAAGAGATATTTGTGAGGGCATTGAGGTCTATGGTGAAAAAGGAAATATCTTCACAGAAAAACTATAAAGAAGGTTTCTGAGAAACTTCTTTGTGATGTGTGCATTCATCTCACACAGTTCAACCTTTCTTTTGATTGAGCAGTTTGGAAACAGTCTTTTTTAATATTCTTCAAGTGGATATTTGTGAGCACTTTGAGGCTCATGGTGAAAAAAGAAACATTCACATAAAAACTTAATAGAAGCTTTCTGAGAAACTTTTTTTTGATGTATGCATTCATCTCACAGAATTGAACCTTTCTTTTGATGAGCAGTGTGGAAACAGACTTTTTGTAGAATCTGCAAAGGGACAATTTTGAGCGCTTTGCATCCAGTGGTGAAAAAGGAAATGCCTTCACATAAAAACTAGACAGAATGTTTCTGCGAAACTGCTTTGTGATATGTGCATTCATCTCCCAGATGTGTCTGTTTCTTTTCATTGAGAAGATTGGAAATTCTTTTCTTGTAAAATCTGCAAAGGGATATTTGTGAGCCCTTTAAGGCGTATGATGAAAAAGGAAATATCTTCACATAAAAACTACACAGAAGCTTTCTGAGAAACATTGTGGTGATGTGAGCATTCATCTCACAGAGTTGAAACATTCTTTTGTTTGAGCAGTGTGTAACGAGTCTTTTTGTGGAATCTGCAAAGGGATATTTGTGAATGCTTTGAGGCCTATGGTGAAAAAGGAAATATCTTCACATAAAAACTAGAGAGAAGCTTTCTGAGAAACCTCTTTGTGGTGTGCATGCATCTCACAGAGTTGAACCTTTCTTTTGATTGAGCAATTTAGAAAAAGTAGTTTTGTAGAATCTGTAAAGGGATATTTGTGAGCACTTTGAGGCCTATGGTGAAAAAGCAAGTATCTTCACATAAAATCTAGACAGAAGCATTCTGAGAAACTTCTTTGTGATGTGTGCATTCATCACACAGAGTTGAACCTTTGTTTTGATTGAGCAGTTTGGAAACAGTCTTTTTGTAGAATCTGCAAAGGGATATTTGTGAGAGCTTTGAGGCCTATGGTGAAAAAGGAAATATCTTCAAAGAAAAACTATAAAGAAAGTTTCTGAGAAACTTCTTTGTGATGTGTGCATTCATCTCATAGAGTGGAAACATTCTTTGGATTGAGCAGTTTGGAAACAGTCTTTTTGTACAATCTGCAAAGGGATATTTAGGAGCGCATTGAGGCCTATGGTGAAAAAGTAAATATCTTCACATTAAAAAATAGAAAGAAGCATTCTGAGAAGCTGCTTTAAGATATGTGTATTCATCTCACAAAGGTAAACGTTACTTTTCATTGAGCAGTTTGTAAACTGTGTTATTCTAGAATCTGCAAAGGGAAATTTTTGAGTGTTTTGAGACCCCCGATGAAAAAGGAACTATCTTCACATAAAAACTAGTGAGAAGCTTGCTGAGAAACTACTTTCTGATGTGTGCATTCATCTAACAGAGTTGAAACTTTCTTTTGATTGAGCAGTTTGGAAATAGTCTTTTTGTAGTTTCTGCAAAGGTATATTTGGGAGTGAGTTGAGGCCTATGTTCAAAAAGGAAATATCTTCACATAAAAACGAGAAGGAAGTTTTCTGAGAAACTTCTTTGTGATGTGCACATTCGTCTCACAGGGTTGAACCACTCTGTTTATTGAGCAGTTTGGGAACAGTCTTTTCGTAGAATCTGCAAAGGGATATCTGGGAGCACATTGAGGCATATGGTGAAAAAGGAAGTATCTTCACATAAAAAGTAGAAAGAAATTTTCTGAGTAGTTCCTTTGTGATATGTGCATTCATCACACAGAAGTAAAAGTTTCTTACCATTGAGCAGTTAGTTTTTATGTGAAGATATTTCCGTTTTCAACATAGACCTCAAAATGCCTACATATATCCCTTTGCAGATTCTATAAAAAGACTGTTTCCAAAAGGCTCAAAGAAAGCTTCCACTCTGCAAAATGAATGCACACATCACAGAGAAGTTTCTCAGAAAGTTTCTGTCTAGTTTTTATGTGAAGATATTTCCTATTTCATCTGAGGCCACAAAGGACTCACAAATATCACTTTGCAGATTCTATAAAAAGACTTTTTCCAAATTGCTCAATCAAAAGAAAGGTTCAACTCTGTGAGATGAATGGACACATCACAAAGAAGTTTCTCATAATGCTACTGTCTACTTTTTATGTGAAGATATTTCTCTTTCACCATAGGACTCTAATGGCTCTGAAATATCCCTTTCCATATTGTACAATAATACTCTTTCCAAAATGCTCAATCAAAAGTAACATTCAACTCTGTCAGATGAATGTAGACATCACAAACAAGTTTCTCAGAAAGTTTCTGTTTAGTTTTTATGTGAAGATATTTCTTTTTTCACCATAGGCCTCAAAGCGCTCCAAATATCCATTTATGGATTCTACAAAAAGAGTCTTTCTAAACTGCTCAAATAAAAGACTTTCAACTTTGTGAGATGAAAGCACACATCACAAAGAAGTTTCTTAGAAAGCTTCTGTTTAGTTATTATGTGAAGATATTTCGTATTTCACCATTGGCCTCAATGGGCTCAGAAATATCCCTTTTCATATTCTACAAAAGACTGTTTCCAAACTGCTCAAACTAAAGAAAGATTCAACTCTGTGAGATGAATGCACACATCACAAAAGTTTCTCAGAATGCTTCTGTCTAGTTTTCATGTGAAGATATTTCCTTTTTCACCATAGGCCTCAAACTGCTCACAAATATCCCCCTGCAGATACTACAAAAAAGACTGTATCCAAACTGCTCAATCAAAATAAATGTTCAACTCTGTGAGACGAATGCACACGTCACAAAGAAGTTTCAGAGAATGCTTCTGTCTACTTCTTATGTGAATATAATTCATTTTTCACGATAGGCCTCAAAACTCTCCAAATATCTATTTGCAGATTCCAGAAAGCGAATGCTTCCAAACTGCTCAATCAAAAGAAAGTTTCAACTCTTTGAGATGAAAGCACACATCACAAAGAAGTTTCTTAGAAAGATTCTGTCTAGTTGTTATGTGAAGATATTTCATATTTCACCATAGGCCTCAATGGTTCAGAAATATCCCTTTGCAGGTTCTACAAAATGACTCTTTCCAAACTGCTCACTCCAAAGAAATTTTCAACTCTGTTATATGAATTCACACATCACGAAATTTCTCAGAATGCTTCTGTCTAGATTTTATGTGTAGATATTTCCTTTTTCACCATAGGCGTCAAACTGCTCACAAATATCCCTTTGCAGATACTATAAAAAGACTGTTTCCAACCTGTGCAATCAAAAGAAAGGTTCAACTATGTGAGACAAATGCACATGACACAAAGAAGTTTCTCAGAAAGCTTCTGTCTCCTTTTTATGTGAATATAATTCCTTTTTCAACATAGGCCCAAAAGCTCTCCAAATATCCCTTTGCAGATTCTACAAAAAGACTTTTCCCAAACTACTCAATCAAAACAAAGATTCAACCTGGTGAGATGAATGCAGACATCACAAAGTAGTTTATCAGAATGCTTCTGTCTAGTTTTTATGTGAAGATATTTCTTTTTCACCACAGGCCTCAAATGACTCAGAAATATCCCTTTGCAGATTGTCCAAAAAGACTCTTTCCAAACTGCTCAATCAAAGAAAAGGTTCAACATGTGAAATGAAAGTGCACATCACAAAGAAGTTTCTCAGATGGTTTCTTTGTAGTTTTAATGTGAAGATATTTCCTTTTTCACCATACGCCTCAGTGGATTCAAAAATATCCCTTTGGAGATCCTACAAAAGGCCTCTTTCCAAACTGTTCTAACAAAGGAAAATTTTAACTCTGTGAGGTGAAAGGACACATCACAAATAAGTTTCTCAGAAAGCTTCTGTCTAGTTTTTATGTGAAGATATTTCGTATTTCATCTTAGGCCATAAAGGGATCACAAATATCCCTTTACAGAATATTAAAAAAGACTGTTTCCAAGCTGCTCCATCAAAAGAAAATTTCAACTGTATGAGATGAATGAACACATCACAAATAGGTTTCTCAGAAAGCTTCTGTCTAGTTTTTATGTGAAGATATTTCTTTTTCACCATAGGCCTCAAATGTCTAAGAAGTATCCCTTTGCAGATTGGAGAAAAAGACTGTTTCAAAACTGCTCAATCAAAAGAAATTTTCAACTTTGTGTGATGAAGGTACACATTACAAAGAACTTTCTCAGAATGCTTCTGTCTAGTTTTTATCTGAAGATATTTACTTTTTCACCATAGGCCTTAAACCGCTCCCAAATGTCTCTCTGCATATACTTCAAAAAGACTGCTTCCAAACTGCTCAATGAAAAGAAAGGTTCAACTCTGTGAGATAAAAGCACACATCACAAAGAAGTTCTTCAGAAAGTTTCTCACTAGATATTGTATGAAGATATTTAGTTTTTCACCACAAGCCACAGCGCACTCCAAATATCCATTTGCAGATATATCAAAAAGTCTGCTTCCAAACTGCTCAATCAAAATAAAGTTTCAACTCTCTGAGATGAATGCAAACATCACAAAGACGTTTCTCAGAATGCTTCTGTCTAGTTTTTCTGTGAAGATATTTCCTATTTCACCGTGGGCCTCAATGGGCTCACATAGATCCTTTGGCAGATTCTACAAAAAGACTGTTTCCGAAGTTCTCAATGAAAAGAAAGGTTCAACTCTGGGAGATGAATGCACACATGAAAAAGAAGTTTCTCAGAATGCCTCTGTCTGGTTTTTATGTGAAGTTATTTCTTTTTCACCATAGGCCTGAAACAACTAAGAAATTTCCCTTTGCACCTTCTACAAAAGACTGTTTCCAAACTGCTCAATTGAAAGAAAGGTTGAATTCTGTGACATGAATTCACACATCACAAAGAAGTTTCTCAGAAATCTTCTGTCTAGTTTTTATGTGAAGATATTTCGTATTTCACCACAGGCCATAAAGGGCTCACAAATATCCCTTTGCAGATTCTACAAAACGACTGTTTCCAAACTGCTCAATCAAAAGAAAGGTTCAACTCTGTGACATGAATGGACATATCACAAAGAAGTTTCTCATGAATGCTTCTGTCTAGTTTTTATGTGCAGATGTTTTGTTTTCACCATAGGCCTCAAATGACTCAGAAATATCCCTTTGCAGATTGTACAAAAAGACTGTTTCTAAACTGCTCAATCAAAGCAAAGGTTCAACTCTGTGAAATGAAAGCGCACATCACAAAGAAGTTTCTCAAAATGTTTTTGTCTAGTTTTTATGTGAGTATATTTCCTTTTTGACCATAGGCCTCAAAGCTCTCCAAATACCCATTTGTAGATTCTTCAAAAAGACTGTTTCCAAAGTGATCAATCAGAAGAAAGTTTCAACTCTGTAGGATGAAAGCACACATCACAAAGTAGTTTCTCAGAAAGCTGCTGTCTAGTATTTATGTGAAGATATTTCCTATTTCACCATAGGCCTCAAAGGGATCACAAATATCCCTTTGCAGATTCTACAAAAAGACTGTTTCCAAACTGCTCAATGAAAAAAAAGTTTCAACTCTGTGAGGTGAATGCACATATAAAAAAGAAGTTTCTCAGAATGCTTCTGTCTAGTTTTTATGTGAGGATATTTCTTTTTCACCACAGGCTTGAAACCACTCAGAAATATTCCTTTGCAGATTGCACAAAAAGAATGTTTCCAAACTCCTCAATGAACAGAAAGGTTCAACTCTTTGAGATGAATGCAAACATCACAAAGAGTTATCTCAAAAACTTCTGCCTGGTTTTTATGTGAAGATATTTAGTTTTTCACCATAGGCCTCAAACTGCTCAAAAATATACCTTTGCAGATTCTATACAATGACTTGTTCCCAAACTGCTCAATGAAAAGAAAGGTTCAAATCTGTGATATGAAAGCATGCATTACAAAGAAGTTTCTCAGAATGCTTCTGTCTAGTTATTATGTGAAGATATTTCCTATTTTGCTATAGGACTCAAAGGGCTCAGAAATATCCCTTTGCAGATTCTACAAAAGGACTGTTTCCAAACTGCTCAGTCAAAAAAAAAAAAAGGTTCAACTCTGTGAGATGAAAGCATGCATCACAAAGAAGTTTCTCAAAAACCTCTGTCTAGTTTTTATATGAAGATATTTCCTATTTCACCATAGTCCTCAAAGGGCTCAGAAATGTCCCTTTGCAGATTCTTTGAAAAGACTGTTTCCAAACTACTGAATGCAATGAAAGGTTCAACTCTGTGGGATGAAGGCACATATCACAGAGAAGTTTCCCAGAATGCTTCTGTCTAATTTTATGTGAAGATATTTCTTTTTCACCATAGGCCTCAAATCACTCAGAAATATCCCTTTACAGATTGTGCAAAAAGACTGTTTTCAAACAGCTCAATGAAAAGGAAGATTCAACTCTGGGAGATGAATGCAAACATCACAAAGAGGTTTCTCAAAAATCTTCTGTCTGGTTTTTATGTGAAGGTATTGCCTTTTTCACCATAGGCCTCAAACCACTCATAAATATCCCTTTTCAGATTCTACAAAAATACTGTTTTCAAACTGCTTGATGAAAGAAAGGTTGAACTCTGAGATGAAAGCACACGTCACAAAGAAGTTTCTCGGAATGCTTTTGTCTAGTTTTATGTGAAGAAGTTTCCTTTTTTCACCATAGGCCTCAAAGAGCTCCAAATATCCACCTGCAGATTCCATGAAAAGACTGTTTCCAAATTGCTCAATCAAAAGAACTGTTCAACTCTGTGAGATGAATGCACACATAACAAAGAAGTTTCTCAAAAAACTTCTGTTTACTTTTTATGTGAAGATATTTCCTTTTTCACCATGGGCCTCAAAGCACTCCAAATATCCACTTGCAGATTCTACAAAAAGAGTGTTTCCAATCTGCTCAATCAAAAGAAAGGTTCCACTCTGTGAGATGAAAGCACACATCACAAAGAAGTTTCTTAGAAACCTTCTATCTAGTTTTTATGTGAAGATATTTCATATTTCAAAGTAGGCCTCAATGGGCTCAGAAGTATACCCTTGCAGATACTACAAAAAAAGTGTTTCCAAACAGCTCAATCAAAAGGAAGGTTTAACTCTGTGAGATGAATGCACACATCACAAAGAACTTTCTCAGAATGCTTCTGTCTAGTTTTTTTGAGAAGCCATTTCCTCTTTCACTATAGGCCTCGGTCCACTCACTAATAGCCCTCTGCAGATACTACAAAAAGTCTCTTTCCCAACTGCTGAATCAAAATAAAGGTTCAAATCTGTGAGATGAAAGCCCACATCACAAAAAGTTTCTCAGAAAGTTTCTGTCTAGTTTTTATGTGAAGATATTTCCTATTTCACCTTTGGCCTCAAAGGGATCACAAATATCCCTTTTCAGATTCTACAAAAAACTGTTTCTGAACTACTTCATAAACAGAAAGGTTCAACTCTGTGAGATGAATGCACACATAAAAAATTAGTTTCTCAGAATGCTTCTGTCCAGTTTTTATGTGAAGATATTACTTTTTCACCATAGGTCTCAAACCACAAATAAATATTCATTTGCAGATTGCACAAAAAGTATGTTTCCACACTGCTCAGTAAACAGAAAGGTTCAACTCAGTGAGATGAATGCAAACATCACAATGAGTTTTCTCAAAATGCTTCTGTCTAGGTTTTATGTGAAGATATTACTTTTTCACCATAGGCCTCAAGCTCCTCACAAATATCCCCTTGCAGATTCTACAAAATGACTTGTTGCCAAACTGCTCAATGAAAAGGAAGGTCCAAATCTGTGAGATGAAATCACACATCACAAAGAAGTTTCTCAAAAAGTTTCTGTCTAGTTTTTATCTGCAGATATTTCCTTTTTCACCATAGGCCTCAAAGCACTCCAAGTATCCATTTGCAGGCTCTACAAAAAGAGTGTTTCCAAAGTGCTCAATCAAAAGAGAGGTTGAATTCTGTGAGGTGAAAGCATACAGCACAAAGAAGTTTTTCAGAAAGCTTCTGTCAAGTTTTTATGTGAAGATATTTCCTATTTCAGCATAGGCCTCAATGGGCTCACAAATATCCCTTTGCAGATTCTACAAAAGACTCTTTCCAAACTGCTCAATCAAAGGAAAGTTTTAACTCTGTGACATGAATGCACACATCACAAAGAAGTTTCTCAGAATGCTTCTGTCTAGTTTTTATATGAAGATATTTCCTGTTCATAATAGGCCTAAAATGCTGCAAATATCCATTTGCAGATTCTACGAAAAGACTGCTTCTAACCTGCTCAATCAAAAGGAAAGTTCAACTCTGTGAGGTGAAAGCACATATCACAAAGAAGTTTCTCAGAAAGCTTCTGTCTAGTTTTTATGTGAGGATATTTCCTATTTCACCACAGGCCTCAATGGACTCACAAATATCCCTTTCCAGATTCTACAAAAAGACTGTTTCCAAACTGCTCAATGAAAAGAAAGTTTCAACTCTGTGAGGTGAATGCACAAATCATAAAGAAGTTTCTCAGAATGTTTTTGTCTTGTTTTTATCTGAAGATATTTCTCTTGCACCGTAGGCCTCAAATAGCTCAGAAATATCCCTTTGCAGATTGTACAAAAAGACTGTTTCCAAACTTCTCAATCAAAAGAAAGTTTCAACACTGTGAGATGAATGCACACATCACAAAGAAGTTTCTCAGAAAGCTTCTGTTTAGCTTTCATGTGAAGATATTTCTGTTTTCACCATAAGCCTCAATGGGCTCAGAAATATCCCTTTGCAGATTCTACAAAAGGACTGTTTAGAAAACTGCTCAATCCAAAGAAAGTTTCAACTCTGTGAGATGAATGCACACATCTCAAAGAAGTTTCTCACAATGGATCTGTCGAGCTTTTCTGTGAAGATATATCCTTTTTAACCATAGGCCTTAAACTGCTTACGAATATCCCTCTGCAGATACTACAAAAAGACTGTTTCCAAACTGCTGCATCCAAAGAAATGTTCAACTCTGTGAGATGAATACACACATCACAAAGAAGTTTCTCAGAATGCTTCTGTCTGGTTTTTATGTGAAGATATTTTCTTTTTCACCATAGGCCTCAAAGTGCTCCAAATATCCATTTACAGACTCTACAAAAAGAGTGTTTCCAAACTGCTCATTCAAAAGAAACGTTCAAATCTGTGAGATGAAAGCACACATCGCAAACTGGTTTCTCAGAAAGTTTCTGTCCAGTTTTTATGTGAAGATATTTCCTATTTCACCGTAGGCCATAAAGGGCTCACAAATATTTTTTGCAGATTCTTCAAAAAGACTGTTTCCAAACTGCTCTATCCAAAGAAAGGTCCAACTCTGTGAGATGAATGGACACATCACAAAAAAAATTCTCAGAATGCATCTGTTCAGTTTTTTTGTGAAGATATTTGTTTTTCACCCTAGGCCTAAATGGGCTCAGAAATGTCCCTTTGCAGATACTCAAAAAAGACTGTTTCCAAACTTCTCAATCTAAAGAAAGGTTCACCTGTGTGAGTTGAATGCATACATCACAGAGAAGTTTCTCAGAATGTTTCTGTCTAGTTTTAATGTGAAGATATTTACTTTTTCACCATAGGCCTCAAAGCACTCCAAACATCCATTTGCAGATTCCACAAAAAGACTGTTTCCAAACTCCTCAATCAAAAGAAAGGTTCAACTCTGTGTGATGAAAGCACACATCACAAAGAAGTTTCTCAGAAAGCTTCTGTCTAGTTTTGTGTGAGGATATTTCCTATTTCCCCACAGGCCTCAATGAACCCACAAATATCCCTTTGCAGATTCTACAAAACGACTGTTTCCGAACTGCTCAATGAAAAGAAAGTTTCAACTCTGTGATGTGAAAGCACACATAAAACAGAAGTTTCTCAGATTCCTTCTGTATAGTTTTTATGTGAAGATATTACTTTTTCACCATAGGCCCCAAACGGCTCAGAAATATCCCTTTGCAGATTGTACAAAAAGACTGTTTCCAAACTGCTCAATGAAAAGGAAGATTCATCTCTGTGAGATGAATGCACACATAAAAAAGAAGTTTCTCAGAATGCTTCTGTCTAGTTTTTATGTGAAGATATTTCCTTTTTCACCATAGGCCTTAAACCGCTCACAAATATCCCTCTGCAGATACCACAAGAAGACTGTTTCCAAACTGCTCCATGAAAACAATGGCTCATCTCTGTGAGATTAATGTACACATCACACAGAAGTTTCTCAGAATGATTCTTTTTAGTTTTTATGTGAAGGTATTTCCTATTTCATCATAGGCTGTAAAGGGTTCACCAATATCCGTTTGCATATTCTAAAAAAAGACTGTTTCCAAACTGCTCAAACAAAGAAAGGTTCAACTCTGTGAGATGAATGCACACATCAGAAAGAAGTTTCTCAGAATGCTTCTGTCTAGTTTTTATGTGAAGATATTTCTTTTTCACCATAGGCCTCAAACGGCTCAGAAATATCCTTTTGCAGATTTTACAAAAAGACTGTTTCCAAACTGCTCAATCAAAGGAAAGGTCCAACAGTCTGAGATGAATGCACACATCACAAAGAAGTTTCTCAGAGAGCTTCTATTTTGTTTTTATTTAAAGATGTTTCCTTTTCACCATAGGCCTCAATGGGCTAAGAAATATCCCTTTGCAGATGCTACAAAAGGACTGTTTAGAAAACTGCTGAATCCAAAGAAAGATTCAACTCTGTGAGATGAATGCACACGTCACAAAGAAGTTTCTCAGAATGCATCTGTCCAGTATTTTTTATGTGAATATGTTTCCTTTTTCACCATAGGCCTCAAAGCAGTCCAAATACCCATTTGCAGATTCTACAAAAAGAGTGTTTCCAAACTGCTCAATCAAAAGAAAGGTTCAACTCTGTGACATGAAAGCACACATCACAAAGAAGTTTCTCAGAAAGCTTCTGTCTAGTTTTTTTGTGAAGATATTTCCTATTTCACCACAGGCCATATAGGGCTCACAAGTATTTTTTGCAGATTCTACAAAAAGACTGTTTCCAAACTGCTCAATCCAAAGAAAGTTTCAACTCTGTGAGATGAATGGACACATCACAAAAAAGTTTACCAGAATGCTTCTGTCTAGTTTTTTATGTGAAGATATTACTTTTTCACCCTATGCTTCAATGGGCTCAGAAATATCCCTTTGCAGATTCTACAAAAGGACTGTTTCCAAACTGCTCTGTTGAAGAAAGGTTCACCTCTATGAGATGAATGCACACATCACAGAGATGTTTCTCAGAATGCTTCTGCCTAGTTTCTATGTGAAGGTATTTCCTTTTTCACCATAGGCCTCAAAGCGCTCCAAACATCCATTTGCAGATTCCACAAAAAGACTATTTCCAAACTGCTCAATCAAAAGAAAGGTACAACTCTGTGAGTTGAAAGCACACATCACAAAGAAGTTTCTCAGAAAGCTTCTGTCTAGTTTTTCTGTGAGGATAATTCCTGTTACACCATGGGCCATAAAGGGCTCACAAATATTTTTTGCAGATTCTACAAAAAGATTGTTTCCAAACTGCTCAATACAAAGAAAGGTTCAACTCTGTGAGATGAATGGACACAACACAAAAAAGTTTCTCAGAATGCTTCTGTCTAGTGTTTATGTGAGATATTTCCTTTTTCACCATAGGCCTCAAAGCACTCCAAATATCCATTTGCAGATTCCACAAAAAGACTGTTTCCAAATTGCGCAATGAAAAGAAAGTTTCAACTCTGTGAGGTGAAAGCACACATTACAATGAAGTTTCTCAGAATGTATCTTTCTAGTTTCTTTTTGTGAGGATCTTTTCCTTTTCACCATAGGCCTCAAACCACTCCAAGTATCCATTTGCACATTCTACCAAAAGACTGTTTACAAACTGCTAAATCAAAAGAAAGGTTCAGCTCTGTGATATAAATGCACATATCACAAAGAAGTTTCTCAGAAAGTTTCTGTTTAGTGTTTATCTGAAGATATTTCCTTTTTCACCATAGGCCTCAAAGTGCTCTGAATGTGCATTTCCAGATTCTACAAAAAGTCTGTTTCCAAACTACTCAGTGAAAAGAAAGGTTCAACTTTGGGAGATGAAAGCACACATCACAAAGAAGTTTCTCAGAATGTTTCTTTCTAGTTTTTTTGTGAAGATATTTCCTTTTTCACCATAGGCCTCAAAGCACTCCAAATATCCATTTGCAGATTCTACAAAAAGACTGTTTACAAACTGCTCAATCAAAAGAAAGTTTCAGAGCTGTGAGATTAATGCACGCATTACAAAGGAGTTTCTCAGAAATCTTTTGTTTAGTTTTTATGTGAAGATATTTCCTTTTTCACCATAGACCTCAAAGAACTCCAATTATCCATTTGCAGATTCTGCAAAAAGGGTGTTTCCAAACTGCTCAGTCAAAAGAAACCCTCAATTCTTTGAGATGAAAGCACTCATTAAAGAAGTTTCTCAGAAAGCTTCTGTCTAGCTTTTATGTGAAGATATTTTCTATATCACCAAAGGCCTCAATGAGCTCAGAAATATCCCTTTGGGGATTCTACAAAGGACTGCTTCCAAACTGCTCTAGCAAAAGAAAGCTTCAACTGTGTGAGACGAATGCACCCATCACAAAAAAGTTTCTCAGAATGTTTCTGTGTAGTTTTTATATGAAGATATTTCCTACTTCACAATAGGCCTCAAAGGGTTCACAATTATCCCTTTGTAGATTTTACAAAAAAAAACTGTTTCCAAATCTTCAATCAAAGAAATGTTCAACAGTGTGAGATGAATGCAAATGTCACAAAGAAGTTTTTCAGAATGCTTCCATCTAATTTTTATGTGAAGATATTTCCTTTTTCACCATAGGCCTCAAAGCGATCCCAATATCCATTTGCAGGTTGTACAAAAAGACTGTTTCCAATCTGCACAATTGAAAGACATTTTCAAATCTGTGAGATGAAAGCACACATCACAGAGAAGTTTCTCAAAAAGATACTGTCTAGTTTTTATGTGAAGATATTTCCTATTTCACCATAGGCCATAAAGGGCCCACAAATATACGTTTGCAGATGCTACAAAAATACTGTTACCAAACTGCTCAATCAAAAGAAAGTTTCAACTCTGTGAGATGAATGGACACATCACAAAGTAGTTTCTAAGAATGCTTCTGTCTAGTTTTTATTGGAAGATATTTCTTTTTCATCATAGGCCTCAAACAGCTCAGAAATATCCCTTTGCTGATTGTACAAAAAGACTGTCTCCAAATTGTTCAATCAAAAGAAAGGTTCAACTCTGTGAGATGAATTCAAACATCACAAAGAGGTTTCTCAAAATGCTTCTGTCTAGTTTTTATGTGAAGGTATTTCCTTTTTCACCACATGCCTCAAACGGCTCACAAATATCCCTTAGCAGATTCTACAAAAAGACTGTTTCCAAACTGCTCAATGAGAAGAAAGGTTAAACTCTGTGAAATGAAATCTCTCATCACAAAGAAGTTTCTCAGAATGCTTCTGTCTCGTTTTTATGTGAAGAAGTTTCCTTTTTCACCATAGGCCTCAAACCGCTCCAAATACCCACTTGTGGATTCTACAAAAAGACTGTTTCCAACCGCTCAGACAAAAGAACGGTTCAACTCTGGGAGATGAGTGCACACATCACAAAAAAGTTTCTCAGAAAGCTTCCATTTAGTTTTTATGTGAAGATATTTCCTTTTTTACCATGGGCCTCAAAGTGCTCCAAATATCCATTTGCAGATTCTACAAAAAGAGTGTTTCCAAACTGCTCAATCAAAAGAAAGGTTCAACTGTGTGAGATGGAAGCACACATCACAAAGAAGTTTCTTAGAAACCTTCTGTCTAGTTTTTACCGGAAGATATTTCATATTTCACCATAGGCCTCAATGGGCTCAGAAATACACCTTTGCAGATTCCACAAAAGGATTGTTTCCAACCTGCTCAATCCAATAAAAGGTTCAACACTGTGAGATGAATTCACACATCACAAAGAAGTTTCTCAGAAAGCTTCTGTCTAGTTTTTATGTGAAGCTATTTCCTTTTTCACCATAGGCCTCAAACCACTTGCAAACATCCCTCGGGAGATACTACAAAGAGACTATTTCCAAACTGTTCAATCAAAAGAAAGCTTCAACTCTGTATGATAAATGCACACATCACAAAGAAGTTTCTCAGAATGCTTCTGTCTAGTTTTTATGTGAGGATATTTCCTTTCTCAACAAGGCCTCAAACGTCTCCAAATGTCCATTTGCAGATTCTACAAAAAGATGGTTTCCAAACTGCTCAATGAATAGAAAGGTTCAACTCTGTGAAATGAAAGCACACATCACAAAGAAGTTTCATAGAATGTTGCTTTCTAGGTTTTTGTGAAGATATTTCCTTTTTCACCATAGTCCTCACAGTGCTCCAAATATCCATTTGCAGATTCTACAAAAAATGTGTTTCAAAACTGCTCAATAAAAAGAAAGGTTCAACTTTGTGAGATGAAAGCATACATCACAAAGAAGTTTCTCAGAAATCCTCTGACTAGTTTTTATGTGAAGATATTTCCTATTTCACCATAGGCCTCAAAGGGCTCACAAATATCCCTTTGCAGATTCTACAAAAGGACTGTTTTCAAACTGCTCAATCAGAAGAAAGGTTCAACTCTGTGAGATGAATGCATACATCACAAAGAAGTTTCTAAGAATGCTTCTGGCTAGTTTTTATGTGAAGATATTTCCTTTTTCACCATAGGCTTCAAAGCGCTCCAAATATCCATTTGCATATTCTACAAAAAGACTGTTTCCAAACTCCTCAACGAAAAGAGAGCTTCAACTCTGTGAGATGAAAGCACACTTCACAAAAAAGTTTCTCAGAATGCTTCTGTCTAGTTTTTATGTTAAGATATTTCCTATTTCACCTTAGGCCATAAAGGACTCACAAATATCCCTCTGCAGATTCTAGAAAAGGACTCTTTCCAAAGTGCTCAATCAAAAGAAAGGTTCAACTCTGTGCACATCACAAAGAAGTTTCTCAGAAAGCTTCTGTCCAGTTTTTTATATGAAGATATTTCCCTTTTCACCATACCTATCAAAGCGCTCAAAATATCCCTTTGCAGATTCTCTGAAAAGACTCTTTCCAAACTTCTCAATCAAAAGAATGGTTCAACTCTGTGAGATAAATGCACATATCACAAAGCAGTTTCTCTGAAATCTTCTGTCTAGTTTTTATGTGAAGATATTTCCTTTTTCACCATAGGCCTCAAGCTGCTCGCAAATATCCCTTTGCAGATTTTACAAGAACAGAGTTTCCAGACTCATTAAAGAATAGAAACTTTTATCTCTGTGAGATGAATGCACACCTTGCAAAACAGCTTCTCAGAAACATTCTTTATAGTTTTTATTAAAGATATTTCCTTTTTCACCATAGGCCTCAGAGAGCTGACAAATATACCTTTGCCAATTCTACAAAAATACTGTTTCCAAACTGCTCAATCAAAAGAATGGTTCAACTCTGTGAGATGAATGCACACATAGCCATGAACTTTCTCAGAAACTTCTGTCAAGTTTTTATGTGATGATATTTCCTTTTTCACCATAGGCCTCAAACTGCTCACAAATATCCCTTTGCAGATCCTACAAGAACAGAGTTTCCAATCTCCTCAAGGAAAAGAATCATTTACCTCTGTGAGATGAACACACACATCACAAAGCAGTTTCTCATAAATTTTATTTCTAGTTTTTATGTAAAGATATTTCCTTTTTCAACAAAGGCCTCAAAGCACTCACAAATATCCCTCTGCAGATTCTACAAAAACATCATTTCCAAGCTTTTCAATCAAAAGAATGGTTTAACTCTGTGAGATGAATCCACACGTCAAAAAGTAGTTTCTCAGAAAGCTTCTGTCTAGTTTTTATGTGAAGATGTTTCCTTTTTCACCATAGACCTCAAAGTGCTCACAAATATCACTTTGCAGATTGTACAAGAACAGAGTTTCCAGACTGGTCAAGGAAATGAAACGTTTAACTCTGTGAGATGAATGCAGACATCACAAAGCAGTTTCTCAGAAACATTCTTTATAGTTTTTATGTAAAGGTATTTCCTTTTTCACCATGGTCTCAAAGCACTCACAGATATCCCTTTGCAGATTCTATAACAACAAAATTTCCAAACTGCTCATAATTAGTTTTTAGGACCAACATGAGCATTTAGAAACACTGCTTGTGGTGCAGCACACATGTGTTATCCACACTGAAATTAGGAATTCAACAGAAGTTCATGTAAAGCCGAAAATGTGAATATTTGGGGGACCTTGGAGATGATCTAGCTCACTTTATTTTGTAGAAAAGAAAACAGATTCAGGGAAAGGGCATGCACTGCCTAAGGTGATTCCACAGCTTTGGTGCAGAAACAAAACACAGCTAAGGTGATTCATCAGGTTTGGAGCAGAAACGCAATACAATCTCTGTTCTTTGCTTCTCAGATCCAGAATTTTTTCACAATACTGAACTGCTTATGTTTCTGATTCCTTATTTTTTCTTTTTAAATTTTGCCAGTATTGTCTTACAAAGATCATATTCTTTACCCTAAATATTTAAATTGGTTACCACTATTGTCTCTTTATAAGTAAAATTACTAGTTGTTATTATAAATGATTATTCAATCACTTTTCATTTTGGGGGGTCCAGTACGAAGTTAGTAACAAATAAACACTATTGGCCTTGGCAATCCAAGAGGAGCTCAAGTCTTCCAGGGCACATCAGGAAAAGGCTAAATGACAGCTGTGCTGCGAGTGGACAGACTATTGAGTATTTGATGTTCTTCAACAATTTCATTAATCTTCAGTTTTTTTCCTCTTTGAAGTGAAAGTCTGCTATGACTTTCAACTTTCTTTTGAAATAATTATAGATTCACAGGAAGTTGCAAAATGTGCAGGGATGTCTTAGGTACTCTTCACTAATTCCAGTGGTGACATCTCGCATAGCCATAGAGCATTATCAAAACCTGGAAACTGACATAGGTACAATTCAGAAAGCTTACTCAGATCGCAACCGTTTTGCATGCATTCATTTTTGTACGTGTGTCTGTGTGTGCGTGTGTTCTGTTCATTTTTATGTGGTGTAGATCTCTGTAACTACCACTTCAACAGTCAAGATGCAGAACTGTAGCCTCACCACCAGGCTCCAACTTGGGATCTTTGCTGACACTCTGACACGTTATCCTCCACCCCTTCCCCTTGGCAACCCCATAGTCTGTTCTCCATCTTTACAATTTTATTTCAATAATTTATATAAATGTAATTGTACAAAATCGTATTTTTAAAGGGAAAAAACAAGTCACAGATAGTTTTGTTAGCACTGTAAAACAGTCTTTAACATTCATCTGTTTTATGTTCTATTTGTCTCAAAAAAATGTGCTTTGTTCTTTCCCATACTTTCTGATATCAGGATAGGAAATCAATACCAAACAAAACAATTCCATTCATTTTTTTCCACAGCTTGTTTTTCACTGTTGTTACCTAAAATTTATTGTTGCATTTACTCTTTCTCTCTGTTTTCCATCACATAAAAGTAACTTTGTGTTCTTTATCTCTTCTAAGAAAACTTGGTAATGAGCCTTTAATGTGACGCCTGGACCACCCTTGTTTTGATTTTGTGTTATGGGTATTCTTTTGTGTGATCGTTCTCATGGAGAGTCCTTGTGAAGCTGGGCTTTTCCAGTGGTTTGTCAAAATGGAAATAGATATTTAACAAACCAAACACAAAATGACCTTGTTCCAGGAATGCATCATTTCTGAGAAAACACTACCTCTTCCGACTAGATATTGTGAATATTACTCATATTATCCTTTGCTCCCTTTTATTAAAACTGTATTTTTTTACACATTTGTGTAACTCGGGTAATGAAATGTGAAACTAAGTGATTGCCTACCAATTACAATTAATGTTAACGATGCTACTGGGAGGCCACCCCTACAGTGGCTGTGCCAAGTCTAGGGACATGCTAGCTTTGCTAAGTTACATGAGATTGCCTACGTACTAAATGGAGGTGGGGGACGGGTCCGAGGACACGGCGGCGCTGCCCTGCCCCCACGGGCCCAGAGCTGGAGGCGGGCGCGCGATGGTGTATGACACCACAGTGTCCAGCGGATCACCACCAGGGGCAAGTGAACCACGGGACCACGGCCAGGAGCACTGCCAGACAGGCTGTGTGGCAGGCTTCCGGCCCCGGACGCACCATGACGTGCCGGGCGGGTGGGGGGTGGGCAGGGGGTGGGTGGGCGAGGAGGATGGTGCCTCGGAGGAGTGTTGGGGAGGAGGGGCACTGGAGCTGTGGTCGGCCAGTTGCTGGGCCGCCTCCAGGGGTGGACGGTGAACCGTGGCGACCGGGACGTGCTCCGCCACCTTCTCCCTGGTGGACCCTTCCTATTTGCCTTCTTCCCCACCCCCAACAAGCCCCCACCACCGACGTTGTGCGACGATGACGGCATGGGACCTTCCACCCTGCCAAGGCCAATGAACCCCGCACCATGCGCTGCATGAGGCAAGAGGGAGCCCCCAAGGGAGGAGCCCAGACCGTGATGGTGGCCACGGGAACTCGGCTGCAGCCGGCTATCTTCCCTCTCTTTTTTCACTGGTGGCGGTGCTGCCCTCTCTCTCTTCCTCACAGCCGGGAGCCCCCCTTCCCCACGCCACCCAATGCATGACCACACAGGGCCTGTGGGGGGAGGGGGAAGGGGTGGGCACAGCAGGAGAGGAGTGCGGATGTCGCTGGTCTGCACTTGGGGGGACAGAGGGCCCCGCGGGCCATGCCATGGAACAGCCGTGCACCCCGAGGAGCCTGGAGGCAACCCTGGGGGATTTTGATCGGCAAGCAACGCTCAGACAGGCATAGCCCTGGGGGGAACCCGGGCCGCAAGTGCATTCGAAGTGTCAATGACCAATGTGTCCTGCGGTTCACATTAATTCTCCCAGCTAGCTGCGTTATTCATTGAAGCAGCAGCCGAGTGATCCACCACTAAAAGTCATACAAGGTTGATTTGGCGAGGGCACTCCTAAGAACGGGAGGCCCTCCTGGCACAGCACGTCCCCCAGAGGGGTTACCTCAGGCCGGCCAGTAAGACAGCAATGGGACCAGACTCCAGAGAGGGGTTGGAAGGTTTCACAATACAGGGAGGCAGTGCCGACAATGGTGGGGGGGCAAACGCTGACACCACCCCATGGGAGCCCAGGGGTTCCCACCCCCACAGCGCGGGGCACAGGCCACACGCGTGGCACGTGTGCAACATCACGATGGCCGCTGGGTAAAGCCCTCACCGGCATCAGCAGTGACACGCAAGTGTGGTGCGGCCCCGGCTGGCCGGGGAGACGGAGTCAGCAGGGGAGGCGAGGGAGGGGCGGGCCCCTCCTGAACGGACTCCACCGTGGGCCCACTGCACCTGACCCACAGGCGGACCAGCGACCCCCCAAGGGGTCCTTAAACCTCCACGCCAGAATGCGCTAGGTACCTGGATGGCAGGGGCGGATGAGGGGGGTGGGACCGGTGTCCAGCCCCCTACCCTCGAGACCCCCTAGCGGGAAGGCTGGGGAGAGAAAGTGGGCCAGGACGGGCCAGTGGTGTGGTTTGGCAGAGGCGATGATGGTGGCAGAAGTGACGATGGTGGCAGCGGCAGCGATGGGAACCTGGCCAGCCCTGACGGGAGCGGGAAGGATGGGGCCGAGACAGTGGGACACGGCAGGACGACGGCCCCAGTGCGGAGGGCACCGAGACCCCCACCCCACCATGATGCCGAGAACCACCTCCGCGCCCACCGATGCACACATGGGGGCCACGTCAGGGGACCACTCCCCGCTGCTCACCAGGCCGGCGAGCCATCCAGCCAGCCCCATGACACGCACACATGGTTTCATCCCCACATGCATGTCTCTCTACCGCCTCTCTCCCTCCCGAGTTCTCCGGCTCTGGGGGCAGGCGGGGAAACAAAGGGCAAGATCCCGCCCATGCATGCGCCACAGGAGGAACACGGTCGGCCAAGGAGGAAGGACATGGCGACGTCTCTGTGGCTTCGCTCTTCTCTGTTAATGATCCCTCCACAGGTTCACCTACCAAAACTTTGTTACGACTTTTACTTCCTCTAGATAGTCAAGTTCGACTGTCTTCTCAGTGTTCCGCCAGGGCAGTGGGCTGACCCAGTGGGGCTGATCCGAGGGCCTCACTAAACCATCCAATCAGGAGTAGCGACCTGCAGTGTGTACAAAGGGCAGGGACTTCACGCAAGCTTATGACCCGCATTTACTGGGAATTCCTCGTTCATGGGGAAAAATTGCAATCCCCGATCACCATCGCCAATGAGGTTCAACAGGTTACCCACATCTGCCACATAGGGTAGGCACACGCTGAGCCAGTCAGTGTAGTGCGCGTGCAGCCCTGGACATTTAAGGGCATCACAGACCTGTTATTGCTCAATCTCAGGTGGCTGAACGCCACTTGTCCCTCTAAGAAGTTGGGGGATGCCGACCACTTGGGGGTCGCATAACTATTTGGCATGCCAGAGTCTTGTTCGTTATCGGAATTAACCAGACAAATCACTCCACCAACTAAGGCCGTGCACCACAACTCATGGAATCGAGAAAGAGCTATCAATCTATCAATCCTGTCCCTGTCCAGGCCGGGTGAGTTTTCCCATGTTGAGTCAAATTAAGCTGCAGGCTCCACTCCTGGTGGTGCCCTTCTGTCAATTCCTTTAAGTTTCAGCTTTGCAACCATACTCCCCTCAGAACCGAAAAACCCAAAGGCTGGTTTCTTGGAAGCTGCCCAGCGGGTCATGGGAGCCGCCAGTCGGCATTGTTTATGGTCGGAACTACCACGGTATCTGATTGTCTTCGAACCTCTGACTTTCGTTCTTGATTAATGAAAACATTCTTGGCAAATGCTTTTGCTCTGGTCCAAACTGTGCCAGTCCAAGCATTTCACCTCTAGAGGTGCAATATGAATGCCCCCGGCCATCCCTCTTAATCATGGCCTCAGTTCCGAAAACCAACAAAATAGAATCGCAGTCCTATTCCATTATTCCAAGCTGCAGTATCCAGGTGGCTTGGGCCTGCTTTGAACACTCTAATTTTTTCAAAGTAAACGCTTTGGGCCAGAGGACACTCAGCTAAGAGCATCCAGGGGGCACCGAGAGGCAAGAAGCAGGGATGGGCTGTGGCTCGCCAGCGCACCCGCTCCCAAGATTCAACTACGAGCTTTTTAACTGCAACAACTTTAATATACGCTATTGGAGCTGGAATTACCATGGCTGCTGGCACCAGACTTGCCCTCCAATGGATCCTCATTAAAAGATTTAAAGTGGACTCATTCCAATTACAGGGCCTTGAAAGAGTCCTGTATTGTTATTTTTCGTCACTACCTCCCCGTGTCAGGAGTGGGTAATTTGCGTGTCTGCTGCCTTCCTTGAATGTGGTAGCCATTTCTCAGGCTCCCTCTCCAGAATCGAACTCTGATTCCCTGTCACCCGTGGTCACCATGGTAGGCACAGCGACTACCATAGAAAGTTGATAGGGCAGACGTTCGAATGGGTCATCGCTGCCACGGGGGGCGTGCGATTGGCCCGAGGTTATCCAGAGGCACCAAAGCTGGTGGCACCCGACCCCCCGGCCGGGGCCGGAGAGGGGCTGACTGGGTTGGTTTTAATCTGATAAATGCACGCATCTTCCCCGTGAAGGGGGTCAGTGCCCTTCGGCATGTAATAGCTCTAGAATTACCACAGTTTTCCAAGTAGGAGAGGAGCCAGCAACCAAAAGAACCATAACTGATTTAATGAGCCATTCACAGTTTCACTGTACCGGCCCTGCGTACTTAGACATGTATGGCTTAATCTTTGAGAGAAGCATATGGTTCTGATAGGATCAACCAGCTAGGTAGAAAGCAGCCTCCGGGACTCGCGAGGATGAGCCCGGCGTCCCAGTTGCGAGATTGGGCGCGGCAGGGCAGGCGATGGGGCGTGGGGGAGGGAGGGAGCAGCTCGGGGTGGTGGGAGGGGGATGGTGGGGCGGCGAACCGGACATCCCATCCATTCACACGACACAACACCCCCCGACGGGCTCACCACTCCCGACCCTTCGCGCCCATGTGCGAGAAGGCAGACCGCCCGACCCGTGTGCGGCAGCCGCGAGGGACCGGCGGCCACTCATGCATGGAGGGCATGGGGCGGTCCCGACGTTTGGGCAGCGAACGAGAGGCGGACCGCGGTGCCTGGGTTCTCACCGCCAGTGGCCTCCGAGCATGAAGGCGGCCCCGCGCGGCACCTGGAGCGGCTGACTGGCCTTCGGAGGGCCTGCGGCTCCCCCACCGCCGCCACTGTCGCGGCCAGCCCCCGGAACCCTCTTCCCTGCACGCACTGCAGGCAGATCCCAAACCCTCCGGGTGCCCACCACGCCCACTCGGGGTGCTGCCGACCTGGTCCCGAAGGCGCACGCCCGGGGACACAGACAACGGGCCAACCAGTGGCCGGCGGCGGCGCCCCACAAGGCAGAGCCGGGTTTGGTCCCAGACGGGGCCACCACAGCCTAATGCGGTGAGTCGCTCGGGGAGAGAGGATCCGCGGGCAGGGTGGGGGGCACAGACGGGCAAGGCCAGGGACCGCGACGGCAAGTGCACCCGGGAGCCCGCAGAGGGGCGGCTCGGGGAGAAACCTCAGGCACGGCCGGGCCACCAGGAAAACACGGCCACAGGATCCCACCGCCACAGACACGAGGGCGGTCCCACAGCGACCCGCCTAGGATGCCGGACGGCCCTCGGCACCCACCGAGACCCGCCTCATGAGCCCCGGGTCCCGCCATCAGGATCCCGAGGCGACCTCAGCCACAAACCCAACGCCAGGGCCACGTTGCTCGTTTCTCACCCATCCTCCAACCCGGTCAAGCTCTGGGAGACCGGCATGCCCCCCAACTTGGGACGCTTCCCAGGGCCAGGCGGCCCAAACCCCGTGCCACGCAAACACGGTCGTCGGCACCGGTCGCTGCTCTGCAGGGGAGCGGGCAGAGAGCCGGCTCACAGCGGAACATGTCACAAGCCAGACTGAAAGCCAGGCACAGCCACCGCTCGCGCAGCCTCCCAACCGCTAGGACCCCGGCCCGACCCGGCGGGATCCTCCCCCGACTCGGAAGGGGGAGGCGCGGGCCACACGGTAGGCGACGAGCTGCCCTGGGTCCCCACCGTGGAGGCTGGCGGAACCCTTGCTCTCCCCCCATCACCCCATCAAGGGGAAGCGGAGGAGGGTCCGCTGCAAGCCAGTCGCTACGGCAGCGCTACCATAACGCAGGGAGAGGCGGCAGGCCGGGGGATCCGTTACTCCAAAGGCACACCTCTCGGATCGCTAGAGAAGGCTTTCTCACCGAGGGTGGGTCACACTCCCCACCCACCAGTCGCCCCTCGTCGGGCCCGCAGAGGTGCTCAGGGAAGCCTAGGGAAGGGAGAGGGCCTGCGGTACCAGGAAAAATCTGCGTGCGGCAACCTTGAGCCTTCCCGGTCTGGGTGGGGGGCCTGGCCGCTGCGCGTGCACGCAATCCCCCAAGGGCCCCCCATCCACCAGCCTCCTTTCTCCTAGGCAAAGCAACTCCAAGTAAACCCACACACAACCTGTCGGAGGCAGAACGGTAGCCCCTCGGCGGGCGGCCGGCCGGCGCAAGCGTCATCTGCCCCAGCCCACCGCAATAGCTCACACGGCCCGAGTGCACCCACCAGAGGGGAGCACGGGACCTGCGCTTGTCAGATCAGGCGGCAGCCTTCCCCGCGTGGGAGGGGCGCATCTCACTTAACCGCCTCGACCCCCACACCAACGAGCTCCCTCAGGACCCACTCGTGGACATCGTGGCGGTGACCGGAGGAGGGGGCGCTGGGGGTGGGAACAACACACCACCACTCGACCTCGGGCACCTGAGGGATAAGCTGGGGGGTGAAGGGGAGGAGCCGGGCGTGGTAGGCTCACGCCTGTCATCCCCGCACTTTGGGAGGCGAGGGAAGGTGGATCCCTCGATCCAAGCCTTGGCAACATGGTGAAACCTCGTCTCTAAAAAAATACGAAAACTAACTGGTTTCATAAACTGGACTCAACGTTAATAAATAGATAAGTAGGCCGGGCGCGGTGGCTCACGCCTGTAATCCCAGCACTTTGGGAGGCCGAGGCGGATGGATCACGATGGTCAGGAGATCGAGACCATCCTGGCTACCACAGTGAAACCCCGTCTCTACTCAAAATACCAAAAATTAGCCAGGCGCCATGGCGGGTGCCAGTAGTCCCAGCTACTTGGGAGGCTGAGACAGGAGAATGGCGTGAACCCGGGAGGCAGAGCTTGCAGTGAGCTGATATCATGCCACTGCACTCCAGTCTGGGCAACAGAGTGAGACTCCGTTTCAAAAAATAATAATAATAAATAGATTAAAATTGAAAATTAAAAAAAAAAACGTAGCTGGTGGGTCTCAAATGCTCACGCCTGTCATCTCAGCACTTTGGGAGGCTGAGGTGGGAGATCACCTGAGGTGGCCAGTTCGAGACCCGCCTGACCCACATGGAGAAATGCCGTCTCTACTAAGAATACAAAATCAGCCGGGTGTGGTGACACATGCCTGTAATCCCAGCTACTCAGGAGGCTGAGGCAGGAGAATCGCTTGAACACGGGAGGTGGAGGTTATGGTGAGCCGCGATGGTGCCATTGCACTCCAGTGTGGGCAACAACAGTGAAACTCCGTATCAAAAAAAAAAAAAAAATTACGCACTGTATTCTGTTATTTTTACTTCCTACCCTGAGAAGAATATAATACAACTGTTGTCTGTCTGCCTGCCTGCCTGCCTGCCTGCCGGTGACAGGGCCTCACTCTGTCTTTCGCCCAGACTGGAGTGCAGTGACACCATTATGGCTCACTCACTGCAGCCTCAACCTCCCCAGGGTTAGGCGATTCCTCAAGGGATCCTACGGCCTCAACCTCCCAAAGTGTTGGGGTTACAGACGTGAGGCACCAGCACCCGACTTGAGTTAATACATCTGGTCTCACTATGTCTTAACCACACACCCATGAAGAACTCAAGTCAAGAGAGAGTCAGTAAGAGACTCTCAGCATTCTCTCCCGAAAACAGTGAGGTGGATGGCGGCCGTGTGTCTTGAGCTCCTGTGGTTTTAGGTGGCCACACACAGAGGAGAGATTTCCAATGTTTCCAGTGATGCGCGAGCCACAGTCATTTGGGGCATCTGAGCATGAGATGGGGTTTCTGACAGCAACTTAAGGGCCAGGAAGGGCCAGAATCTGCCAAGGCCCGTGTCCCAGGGTGGGGCCGATGGAACCCAAGGTAGAGGGAGTCAGTGGTCCACACAGAGAGAGCTCCAGCCTTAGGCCCCACTGTGCAGACCAAATCCGAAGGAAGAGAGTCCTTCGTCCTACATGCCACATCCCTCCACTGAACTTGGGAGCAAATCCGTTTTCCAAACATGAGGTGACTCTCACTTTGCAATGGATCACAAGGGGCTGGGCTTTCCAGAGTCAGCAGGCTAAAGAAGTCATTCTGGCTCAGCCTCCCCCAACCCCTGGTAACTGGTGAGTTTATTTTTTATTTGTATTTTTATTATTATTATACTTTAAGTTTTAGGGTACATGTGCACAATGTGCAGGTTAGTTACATATGTATACATGTGCCATGCTGGTGTGCTGCACCCATTAACTCGTCACCTAGCATTAGGTATATCTCCTAATGCTATCCCTCCCCCCTTCCCCCACCCCACAACAGTCCCCAGAGTGTGATGTTCCCCTTCCTGTGTCCATGTGTTCTCATTGTTCAATTCACACCTATGAGTGAGAATATGAGATGTTTGGTTTTTTATTCTTGCGATAGTTTACTGAGAATGATGATTTCCATTTTCATCCATGTCCCTACAAAGGACATGAACTCATCATTTTTATGGCTGCATAGTATTCCATGGTGTATATGTGCCACAGTTTCTTAATCGAGTCTATCATTGTTGGACATTTGGGTTGGTTCCAAGTCTTTGCTACTGTGAATAGTGCTGCAATAAACATACATGTGCATAAGTCTTTATAGCAGCATGATTTATAGTCCTTTGGGTATATACCCAGTAATGGGATGGCTGGGTCAAATCCTATTTCTAGTTCTAGATTCCTTTGCCATCCCCATCAAGCTACCAATGACTTTCTTCACAGAATTGGAAAAAGCTACTTTAAAGTTCATATGGAACCAAAAAAGAGCCCGCATTGCCAAGTCAATCCTAAGCCAAAAGAACAAAGCTGGAGGCATCACACTATCTGACTTCAAACTATACTACAAGGCTACAGTAACCAAAACAGCATGGTACTGGTACCAAAACAGAGATGTAGATCAATGGAACAGAGCAGAGCCCTCAGAAATAATGCCGCATATCTACAACTATCTGATCTTTGACAAACCTGAGAAAAACAAGCAATAGGGAAAGGATTCCCTATTTAATAAATGATGCTGGGAAAACTGGCTAGCCATATGTAGAAAGCTGAAACTGGATCCCTTCCTTACACCTTATACAAAAATCAATTCAAGAGGGATTAAAGACCTAAATGTTAGACCTAAAACCATAAAAACCCTAGAAGAAAACCTAGGCATTACCATTCAGGACATAGGCATGGGCAAGGACTTCATGTCTAAAACACCAAAAGCAATGGCAACAAAAGCCAAAATTGACAAATGGGATCTAATTAAACTAAAGAGCTTCTGCACAACAAAAGAAACTACCATCAGAGTGAACAGGCAACCTACAAAACTGGTGAGTTTAAATGAGCCGAGGCTGGCAAGGCCGGAGACGCTACGGGGGGGAGGGGGGTGGGCGGGGTTGCGGGGGGTGCCTGAGGCACTGCAGAAAGTGGGTCTGAGCCTCGAGGATGACGGTGCTGCAGGAAACTGTCCAGGCTGCTATATGGCAAGCACTAAACCACTATGCTTACAGAGATGGGGTTTTCCTCGCAGAACGCCTTTATGCAGAAGTACACTCAGAAGAAGCCTTGTTTTTACTGGCGACCTGTTCTTACCGCCCAGGAAAGGCCTATAAAGAATATAGACTCTTGAAAGGACACAGTTGTCCTACACCGCAATGCAAATACCTGCTTGCAAAATGTTGTGTTGATCTTAGCAAGCTTGCAGAAGGGGAACAAATCTTATCTGGTGGAGTGTTTAATAAGCAGAAAAGCCATGATGATATTGTTACTGAGTTTGATGATTCAGCTTGCTTTCCCCTTCCATTGTTGGAACATGTATACTGCAAGACAGATTGGCTTGCCAAAGGATCAGAATGTTACCAAAAGAGCCTTAGTTTAAATCCTTTCCTCTGGTATCCCTTCGAATCATTATGTGAAATAGGTGAAAAGCCAGATCCTGACCAAACATTTAAATTCACATCTTCACAGAACTTTAGAAACTGTCTGCCCAACTCTTGCAAAGCACAAGTACCTAATCATAGTTTATGTCACAGACAGCCTGAGACCGTTCTTACGGAAAAACCACAAGACACAACTTAATTAAACAGATTGAATTTAGAATCTTCCAATTCAAAGTACTCCTTGAATACGGATTCCCCAGTGTCTTCTATTGATTCAGCTGTAATTTCACCTGATAGTGTCCCACTGGGAACAGGAACTTCCATATTTTCTAAACAGGTTCAAAATACACCAAATACTGGTCGAAGTTTATTAGGAGGACAAGTAGCTCTTACTCCATTCATCCCAAGTTTTGGGATTTTGCCATTAGAAACCCCAAGTCCTGGAGATGGATCCTATTTACAAAACTACACTAATACACCTTCTGAAATTGATATGCCATCCACCAGAGCCCCTTCAAAAAAGTCTGTTGCCAGAATCAGCCAAACTGGAGCAAAGTCTGTCTTCTCACAGAGTGGAAATAGCCGAGAGGTAACTCCAATTCTTGCAGAAACAGAAAGTTCTGGTCCATAAATAAGTACAACACCTCAGGTATTGAACCCCACTATGACATCTCCCCCAAATGCGCTGCATCGAAGAAGTTCACGACTCTTGACTAGTGACAGTTCCACAACCCAGAATAGGAAGAAATTAAAAATGAAGTTTCCACCTAAAATCCCAAACAGAAAAACAAAAAGTAAAACTAATAAAGGAGGAATAACTCAACCTAACATAAATGATAGCCTGGAAATTACAAAATTGGACTCTTTCATCATTTCAGAAGGGAAAATATCCACAATCACACCTCAGATTCAGGCTTTAGTCTACAAAAAGCAGCAGCAGAAGGCTTGATGAGCCTTTTTCTTGAATGGGGGAAAGGTTATTTAGCTTTGTGTTCATACCACTGCAAAGAAGCTATAAATGTTTTGAGCCATCTACCTTCTCACCACTACAATACTGGTTGGGTACTGTGCCAAATTGGAAGGGTCTATTTTGAACTTTCAGAGTACATGCAAGCTGAAAGAATATTCTCAGAGGTTAGAAGGATTGAGAATTATAGAGTCGAAGGCATGGAAATCTACTCTACAACACTTTGGCATCTTCAAAAAGATGTTGCTCTTTCAGTTCTGTCAAAAGACTTAACAGACGTGGATAAAAATTTCCCAGAGGCCTGGTGTGTTGCAGGGAACTGTTTCAGTCTGCAACGGGAACACGATATTGCAATTAAATTCTTCCAGAGAGCTATCCAAGTGGATCCAAATTATGCTTATGCCTATACTCTATTAGGGCGAGAGTTTGTTTTAACTGAAGAATTGGACAAAGCACTAGCTAGTTTTTGAAATGCTATCAGAGTGAATCCTAGACATTATAATGCATGGTAAGTGGCAATGAAGTGTAAAGACAAAGTCTTGTTGATGGTGCTGATAGTCACTAATTTTTCTTGTTAGATAGCTCTTTATTGTCATGAATTTGGTTACTAATACTTAGGGATGGTACATACTGGTCAATAACCTCAAACTAACATGTTTTCTTATGAAATGTGTGTCTTTAACAAACTCTTAAGTTAACTAATATAGTAGAATACCAGATCCTTATACTCAACAGTTTCAGTCTTCTACCAAACTTTTGCAGATACTGTAGTTGTGTTTTGTTTGTTTGTTTGCTTGTTTAGTTTTGTTACTTGATTTGTTACTTTTTCTTGAAACACACAAATGGTGATTGGGACAAAAAGTGCTTGGGAAATTGGAAAGGAATAGCATAATTCACTTATTGGATAATAGAAAAAAAACACTGAAAAAATTCACTAGTTGCTGCTTTTTGACAGTGTTCCAGTTTATTGAGTTACTATTAAGAATTTAGTGTACCCTTTTATTTAGCAGTATCTCTCTTTTACTCTTTTGTACTTGTGTATAAGTAGACACATAGGAAATTACTACCCAGGTCATATTGTTATCAACTGAATAACATATGAAAAAGTTCGGTTCTACTTCTGCCTCAGCACCATACTTACTGTTGACATTTATTGTATTTTTCTGGACTGACTTAAAAGTCTAAATATCAAGAGAAGGCCAGGCACAGTGGCTCATGCCTGTCACCCCAGCACTTTGGGAGGCCGAGGCGGGTGGGTCACAAGGTCCAGAGATTGAGACCATCCTGGCCAACATGGTGAAACCCGGTCCCTATTAAAAGTATAAAAATTAGCTGGGCATGGTGGCGGGCGCCTGTAGTCCCAGCTACTCAGGAGGCTGAGGCAGGAGAATTGCTTGAACCTGGGAAATGGAGGTTTCAGTGAGCCAAGATTACGCCATTGCACTCCAGCCTGGGTGACAGAGCGAGACGCCGTCTCAAGAAAAAAAATAAAAATAAATAAATAAATAAATATCAACAGAAAGTATAATTCTGAAGTCATAACTCTGTGGAAGCTTTTTTGTCAGATACGGTTATCTTTGGGGTTAGTTATTATAGCAGTTGAGTTTTAACACTTGATTTGCTTCTAAATCTGAAGCATTACATTACGAAAACATTTTTTGATTTGTGAATATGTTGTTTAAAGGATTATATCTCATTTTGCAGTAGTAGTTGCAGTGCCTGAAAGATTGCCAAAAAAATAGTGCTAGCTTTTGCTGACAAATGTAACAATCAACTTACCAATACTGCCTTCTCTTCCGATAGCTATGTGTTCCGTAATATTTTAAGAACTCAGTTCTTCATAAGACTTGTGTTGTTTTTGATTTTTTCCCAAGTCTGATTGATCCTTGTGTTGTTCTTTTTTAAATGTGTATTGTCTGTTCAGCTATTCTGCAGGAGTCACATTCTTAAAAACCTTAACCATATCAAAATTGTGTTTAAAGGAGGATTATTCAGATTGGCAAGCTTTTACTAGGAGGAGTTTAAATGCTGATGTATTTCGGTAACTCTAAATACTGAGCAACTTTATTCTAACTACAAAATAGATAGCCTTTCTTTATTTTCACTTTCACTATTATTAGCACCGTGTTTAATACCTTTTCTTCATCTATAACACAATTATAACGATATACAAAGCCACTCAAATAAAGCAGATATATTGTGCTTTAAAAAAAAGAAAAAAAGAAAAAAAAGAAGTCATTATGTGGCACACAATGAGGTGTGATCGAATGTAGAATCTCCAGTGAAAACCAATGAAACAGGGTCAAACCCCGTGTCTACTAAAAATAAAAAAATGAGCCAGGCTTGGTGGCGCTGAAGCAGGAGAATCGCTAGAACCCAGGAGGTAGAGGTTGCAGTGAGCTGAGATCACGCCACTGCACTCCAGCCGGGGCGGGGGACAGAGCAAGACTCCATCTCAGAAACAAACAAACACACAAAGCCAATAAAGGTTTTAAGGTGTTTAACTCAACGTGTCAGGCTCAGGTCTCTTGACAGGATACATCCAGCACCCGGGGAAACGTCGAGGGGTGGGGTGGAATCTATTTTGTGGCCTCAAGGAAGGGTTTGAAAGATAGTCCCGCAAACGTGACGGCCTAAGGAAGCCCCTCCGCCCAAGAAGCGATATTCATTTGTATCCTGTAGCCACCCACGAGGGAGAATCGGTCTCTCTAGAGACCCCCAACCCCCACCCCACCCCACCCCACCCCCCGGCCTCGTGAAATAAGCTCTCGCTCCGTCAGGCTGTATTCACGCCCTGTGGTTTTGTAACCTCCAGCGTGTGTGCGTGGGTTGCGGGGTGGGGTGGGGCGGCTGTGGACAGAGGAGGGGATAAAGCGGCAGTGTCCTGCGGATGCCTGGGACATGGGATGTGAGTGGGGTGGCCAGAGCCTAGGGAACTCATCGCCTGTCAAGACGTCTCCCCTCCTGGTCCCCTCTCTGACCTACGCTCCACATCTTCACAGTTCACTGGGGACCTTGTGGGTGGAAGTCACCATCCCTTTGGACTTTAGCCGAGGAAGGCTGGGCTCCCAAGAGTCTCCCCGGAGTTGGGGTCTTGGGCAGGCTCACAAGGATGCTGACGCTGATGGTAACAGTGATGTAAGTTGGAGGCCTCTGGCCAATGCAGAGTTATCCATTTGATCTCGGTGGGACAGGTCAGCTTTGTGGACTCCCGTGCGTCCTTCCAGAGACTCATCCAGCGCTAGCAAGCATGGTCTGGAGGATCCCAGCTCCCAGCAGAGGCACTTTTTCTCACACAGAATCCTGGGCAGGAAAGTTCTCAGCAGGTTTAGACCTCCTAGCCAAAAAGCCAAAGCCACTTCTGGGATTTTTTTTCAAAGAGCCAGTGGTTCCACAATGGGCCATGGGTAGTTGTGGAAATGGAGAGAAGTGTTTGCAGATACATATTTGAGACAGAACGGACAGGGCTCGGTCACAGGTCATGAAGGACACGAGCAGATGCACATTGAGAAAACCCTCCCAGCATCCTAGGTGAACAGAGGTATGATTTTTTGAGATGGTCAAGGGAGATGCAACCCCAGATTTTAGGGTTGGATCTTTATTAATATGTAGTATCTATGAGGTATCCAAGTCCAGAAATCGACTCACCAGTTCTGTACAGCATTCGGTAGGGAGATCAAATCTGGGATGTCTAAAGTTAAGAATTCAGGCCATGGTAATGGATTAGATTAGATGTACTTGAACTCATTTTGCAAAGAAAGAGAGGGTGGGAGATAGCGAGAGCCAGAGAGCGAGTGAGAGAGAGAGAGAGAGACAGACAGACAGACAGAGACACAAAGATACACAAAGAGAGAAAGACAGAAAGAGAGACAGACAGACAGATAAAGACACAGAGAAAGAGAGAGATGGACAGAGACAGAGAAAAACAGAAAGAGAGACAGAGACAGAAGGAGAGAGAGACAGACAGAGAGAGACAGACAGGCAGACAGACAGGCAGAGAAAGAGAGTAAGACAGATGGCAGACACACAGAGAGAGAGACAGAGACAGATGGAGAGACAGAGAGAAAGAAAGAGAGAGACAGACAGAGGGAAAGAGACAGAGAGAAAGAGTCAGACAGAGGGAGAGAGAGAATCAGACAGAGAGAGAGACAGACAGAGACAGAGAGAGAAACAGATGAGGGAGAGACAGACAGGCAGAGAAAGAAAGAGAGAGAGACAGAGATACAGGCAGACAGACAGTCAGAGAAAGAGAGTAAGACAGATGGCAGACACACACACACAGAGAGAGACAGAGACAGATGGAGAGACAGAGAGAAAGAAAGAGAGAGACAGACAGAGGGAAAGAGACAGAGAGAGAAAGAGACAGACAGAGGGAGAGAGAGAACCAGACGGAAAGAGAGAGAGAAAGACAGAGATAGAAAGAGACAGACAGAGGGAGAGAGAGAACCAGACGGAAAGAGAGAGAGAAAGACAGAGACAGAGAGAGACAGACAGACAGGCAGAGAAAGACAGTAAGACAGAAGACAGACAAAGAGAGAGAGAGACAGGCAGAGAGAGAGACAGAGACAGAGAGACAGAGACAGAGAAACAGACAGGCAAAGAGAGAGAGAGAAAAAAACAGACAGGGAGAGAGAGACAGGCAGACAAAGCGAATAAGACAGAAGACAGACACAGTGAGAGAGACAGAGAGAGAGACAGAGACAGCGAGACAGAGAAAGAAAGAGAGATACAGACAGACAGACAGACAAAGAGACAGACAGAGAAAGACAGAGACAGACAGAAACAAAGAGAGAGAGACAGAGAGAGAGAAAGGGAGAGAGACAGGCAGGCAGAGAAAGAAAGACAGAAGACAGACAGTGAGAGACAGGCAGAGAGAGAGAGACACAGAGACAGAGAGACATAGAGAAAGAAAGAGACAGAGAGAAAGACAGAGATGGACAGAGAGAAACAGAAAGAGAGAGAGACAGAGACAGATACAGAGAAAGAGACAGACAGGGAGAGAGAGAGAGAGAGACAGACAGGCAGAGAGAGAGAGAGACAGACAGAGAAAGGGAGTAAGACAGAAGACACACAGAGAGAGAGGCAAGCAGAGAGAGAGAGAAACAGGCAGAGAGAGACAGACAGAGAGAGTGAGAGAGAAAACAG
Source organism: Pan troglodytes (assembly GCF_028858775.2). Classification (NCBI taxonomy): domain Eukaryota; kingdom Metazoa; phylum Chordata; class Mammalia; order Primates; family Hominidae; genus Pan; species Pan troglodytes. The sequence continues at coordinate 35,447,670 of NC_072419.2, forward strand.
AGAAAGAGAGAGACAGAGACAGAAAGAGAGACAGAGAGAGGAGGAGGAAGGGCATGCTCAGGAAATAATTACACATATTTTATAATGCTTTTGATCCCATAAACAGTGGCCGGGGTGTGCTTTGAAAACAACAACAACAGCAACAAGAGCAGCAGCAGCAAGAGCAGCAGCAGCATTCGATTACGGATTTCTAGAACATAAGATGTTCTGAAGTCTAGTAAACATCAACCGGCTCTCACTACACGTTGAGAGATTCACAAAAGCGCTAGTTAACAGGAGAAAACAGCAGCTAACATGTCTTGGGGAAAATATACGTCTTCCTGAAAACTGGGGATTTCTACTTCATCTGAAAAGAAATACATACGAAAAAGGAAAAACACGAACAAAACAAAACAAGCCAACAAACACGGGCCAATGAACCGTCCCTGGAAATCTTAAGTGAGCAAAAGTATTAGTTTTCAGAAAGCGTTTCTATTTTGGGAAAATGCTAAGAAGGCCCAGATTAGAGCTGTGATGCCCTTCCCATTGTGAAACTATGTTGGCCGGAGGGCGGAGAAACTAAAACATCATGATAAAAGGTGATTGAGACCCAGCCAGGGTGAAGCTTTCCTAGGGAGGGAGGCCTGAGGAGGGAAGTGGGGGAAAAAAACCACAACTGCAGACCCGCCCGCTTGCCCACGCGGGTCAAGGGCTATGCCATCGGCCCAAGCTGCCTCTGGGGAAGTGGGACCGTGCCACCCCCATCTTCAAAAACGGTGGCCACTGAGTGAGGCCTGACGCCCACCGATGCAAATGTCAGCCTGGCAAGAATGAGATCGGCGGAAGAGGTGGGGGAAGGGGAGAGAAGACGGAGGCACACCTGGGTGGCTCTGGAAGGTTTCCAAGCAGGGTGTCGGGAGGCGGGGGGTGGGGTTTGGGGGGAACCCACCTAACTGACTCACTAAATGAAGGTAAAGGGATGTGGGTAGTGGGGGGAGCCGAGGGGCGACTTGAAAATTAAACTGACCCCTCCTAAATCCCAAGTAGAAGAGTCTATGCACATGAAAGAAACCAACACACAAAGAAAACTAAAGCGCTGATCAAAGAACAATAGGGCCCCCGCCAGGGCAGAGGTTCCCTAGGCAACGAGGGAGAGAGGGAGGGACCTCCAGAAGGGAGAGAGAGAAACCCGTTGCCCCAGGTTCGGTGAAGTCAGGGAGACCTCCCTCCGTGTGACCTCAACTTTCAATAACAGTGGCCGCTAGGTGATGCCCGAAGACAACCGATGCCTGCAAATGTCAGTCAGCACGGAAAAGAATGTATTTATTTATTTATTTATTTATTTATTTATTTATTTATTTAGAGACAGAGTCTCACTCACTCTACAGCCTGGGCTGTAGTGCAGTGGTGCAATCTCAGCTCACTGCAGCCTCCGCCTCCCAGGTTCAAGTGATTCTCCAGCCTCAGCCTCCCAAGTAGCTGGCATTACAGGCACCTGCCCCACCGCTCCTGACTCAGTTTTGTATTTTTAGTAGAGACGGGGTTTCGCCGTGTTGGCAAGGCTGGTCTCGAACTCCCAACCTCAGGTGATCCACCCGCCTCGGCGTCCCAAAGTGCTGGGATGACAGATGTGAGCCACCGTGCCCGGCCTTAACCGTTTATTTTTAAGTCGAGGAACTTATCAGGGAAATATGAGAAGTACGGACGCCACACGTGACAGAGAGAAAAGTCTGAAAATGCCCCTTGCATCCAAGTGGGGACCCGGCCTCGACCTCCCGAAATCATACACCGAGTGGGGAAGCACAGCAAGGCCCATCTGTCTAGATTCTTCTCGGCCTCTCTAAGCACCTAAGCACGCACTTCTCACTTTCATGGAAGGGGCAGGGCCCCCCCCGTCACGAGGTGTCTGACAGACTGACACAGAAAGAGACAGACATAGAAAGACAGAGATGGACAGAGAGAGATAGAGAGAAACAGACAGAAAGAGAGAGAGACGGAGAATGAGTGAGAGAGAGAGAGAGACATGGAGGGAGAGAGACAGACAGACAGGCAGAGAAAGAGAGTAAGACAGAAGACACAGTGAGAGAGACAGGCAGAGAGAGAGAGAGAGACAGAGACAAAGACAAAGAGAGAGAAAGACAGAGACAGACAGAGAGAGACAGAAACAGAAAGAGAGAGAGAGAGAAACAGAAAGGGAGGGAGAGAGACAGAGAGACTGACAGACAGATAGGCAGAGAAAGAGAGTAAGACAGAAGACAGACACAGTGAGAGAGACAGGCAGAGAGAGACAGAGAGAGAGAGAGACAGACAGAGAAAGAGACAGAGAGAGAAAGACAGAGATGGACAGAGAGAAACAGACAAACAGAAAGAGAGAGAGACAGAGACAGAGAGAAGCAGACAGACAGGGAGGGAGGGAGACAGACAGAGAGAGGGAGACAGACAGACAAGCAGAGAAAGAGAGTAAAACAGAAGATAGGCACAGACAGAGAGACAGGCACAGAGAGAGAGACAGACAGACAGAGAAAAAGAAAGAGAGAGACAGGCCAGGCACGATGGCTCATGCCTGTCATCCCAGCACTTTGGGAGGCCGAGGCAGGCGGATCACGAGGTCAGGAGATCAAGACCATCCTGGCTAACATGGTGAAACCCCGTCTATACTAAAAATACAAAAAATATAGCCAGGCGTGGTGGCGGGTGCCGAGTAGTTCCAGCTACTCGGGAGGCTGAGGCAGGAGAATGGCGTGAATCTGGGAGGTAGAGGTTGCAGTGAGCCGAGATCGTGCCACAAAAAAAGAAAGAGAGAGACAGACAGACAGAGAAAGACAGAGACAGACAGAGAGAGACAGAGAGAAACAAACAGAAATAGAGAGAGACAGAGAGAAACAGACAGAAATTGAGAGAGACAGAGAGAGAGAGAAACAGAAAGGCAGGGAGGGAGAGAGAGAGACAGATAGACAGACAGGCAAAGAAAGAGAGTAAGACAGAAGAGAGACTCAGTGAGAGAGACAGGCAGAGAGACAGAGAGAGACAGAGACAGAGAGAAAGACAAAGAAAGAAAGAGACAGACAGAGACAAAGAGAAAGAGAGACAGAGAGAGAAACAGAAAGGCAGGGGGACAGACAGAGAGAGAGAGAGAGACTGACAGGCAGAGAAAGAGAGTAAGACAGAAGACAGACACAGTGACAGAGACAGAGAGAGAGAGAGACAGACAGAGAGAAAGAAAGGGAGTGACAGGCAGAGAAAGAGACAGAGAGAGAAAGACAGAGATGGACAGAGAGAGACAGAAACAGAGAGAGAGACAGAGACAGAGAGAAACAGACAGGGAGGGAGGGAGACGGACAGAGAAACAGAGACAGACAGACAGGCAGAGAAAGAAAGTAAGACAGAAGACAGGCACAGACAGAGAGACAGGCACAGAGAGAGAGAGAGACAGAGAGACAGAGAAAAAGAAAGACAGACAGAGACAGACACAGAGAGAAAGAAACAGAAAGAGAGAGAGAGAAACAGACAGGAAGAGAGAGAGAGAGACAGACAGGCAGAGAAGGAGAATAAGACAGAAGACAGACACAGTGAGACAGGCAGAGAGAGAGACAGAGACAGAGAGAAAGAAAGAGACAGACAGAGAAAGAGACAAAGACAGAGACAGACAGAGAAAGAAAGAGAGAAACAGAAACAGAGAGAGAGAAACAGAAAGGGAGGGAGAGAGAGAGACAAACAGACAGAAAGAGAGAGAGAGACAGGCAGAGAAGGAGAATAAGACAGAAGACAGACACAGTGAGACAGGCAGAGAGAGAGAGAGACAGAGACAGAGAGAAAGAAAGAGACAGACAGGCAGAGAAGGAGAATAAGACAGAAGACAGACACAGTGAGACAGGCAGAGAGAGAGACAGAGACAGAGAGAAAGAAAGAGACAGACAAAGACAGAGACAGACAGAGAGAGAAAGAGAGAAACAGACAGAAAGAGAGAGAGAGAGAAACAGAAAGGGAGGGAGAGAGACAGACAGACAGATGGACAAGCAGAGAAGGAGAGTAAGACAGAAGACAGACACAGTGAGAGAGACAGGCAGAGAGAGAGAGAGAGACAGAGACAGAGAGAAAGAAAGAGAGAGACAGACAGAGAAAGACAGAGATGGGCAGAGAGAGACAGAAGCAGACAGAAAGAGAGAGAGACAGAGAGAGAGAGAAACAGAAAGGCAGGGAGAGAGAGAGAGACAGACAGACGGACAGGCAGAGAAGGAGAGTAAGACAGAAGACAGACACAGTGAGAGAGACAGGCAGAGAGAGACAGAGACAGAGAGAAAGAGATGGACAGAGAGAGACAGTGAGAAACAGAAAGAGAGACAGAGAGAAACAGACAGAGGGAGTGAGAGAAAGAGAGACAAACAGAAAGGGAGGAAGAGACAGAGAGAGAGACAGACAGGCAGAGAAAGAGAGTAAGACAGAAGATAGGCACAGAGAGAGAGACAGGCAGACAGAGACACAGAAAAAGAAAGAGGCAGACAGACAGAGAAAGACACAGACAGAGAAAAACAGAGATGGACAGAGAGAGACAGAGAGAAACAGACAGAGAGAGACAGACAGATGGGCAGAGAAAGAGAGTAAGACAGAAGACAGACACAGTGAGACAGGCAGAGAGAGAGAAAGAGAGAGACAGAAGTCAGACACAGTGAGACAGGCAGAGTGAGAGAGAGACAGACAGACAGAGAAAGAGACAGACAGAGAGAGACAGAGAGAGAAACAGGAAACAGAAAGGGAGGGAGAGAGAGAGAGACAGACAGACGGACAGGCAGAGAAGGAGAGTAAGACAGAAGACAGACACAGTGAGAGAGACAGGCAGAGAGACAGAGAGACAGAGACAGAGAGAAAGAGACAGAGAAAGACAGAGATGGACAGAGAGAGACACTGAGAAACAGAGAAAGAGAGAGACAGAGAAACAGACAGAGAGAGAGTGAGAGAGAGAGAGAAACAAAGGGAGGGAGAGACAGAGAGAGACAGATAGGCAGAGAAAGACAGTAAGACAAGATAGGCAGAGAGAGCGAGAGACAGAGAGAGATAGAGACAGACAGAGAGACACAGAAAAAGAAAGAGAGAGGCAGACAGACAGAGAAAGAGATAGACAGAGAAAAACAGAGACAGACAGAGAGACAGAGAGAAACAGACAGGGAAGGAGAGAGAGAGACAGACAGACGGGCAGAGAAAGTAAGACAGAAGACAGACACAGACAGGCAGAGAGAGAGAGAGACAGAGACAGAGGGAAAGAAAGAGACAGACAGAGAAAGAGACAGAGAGAGAAAGACAGAGACAAACACAGAGAGACAGAGAGAAACAGATAGAAAGAGAGAAGCTCCTAGCCCAGTAGCGATACAGTGCTTTTTCTTTTATTTTCTCTTTCTTTTCTTTTCTTTTTTTCTTTCTTTCATTTATTTATTTATTTATTTATTTATTTATTTGGAGACTGAGTCTCACTCTGTTGCTCAGGCTGTAGTGCAGTGGCGCAACCTTGGGTCACTGCAACCTCCACCTGCCAGGTTCAAGCGATTCTTCTGCCACAGCCTCCCGTGTAGCTGGGATTACAGGTGCCTGCCCCACCGTGCCTGACTCAGTTTCGTATTTTCAGTAGAGACGGGGTTTCACAATGTTGGCGAGGCTGGTCTCCAACTCCTGACCTCGGGATGACAGACGTGAGCCACTGCGTTCAGTGTACAGTGCCATTTCTTAGAAATCACTCTTTGGAACACACGTAGAGATTTTATTTATTTATTTATTTATTTATTTATTTATTTATTTATTTTTTGTGCGGGAAGGTGGGGGGACGGAGTTTCGCTCTTGCTGCCCAGGCTAGAGTGCAATGGCATAGGGGACTCAAGGAGTCAACCTATGGCAGGGAGGACACGTCATTCTGAACGTAAGGGCCACAACGAAAGGTGGCAGGGCCCGTGCTTTTAAAGGCTGAAATCCCGGCGGTTCAGGCCTTTCGTCCCAGCACTTTGGGAGGCCCAGGAGGGTGGGTCACTTGAGGTCAAGGGTTTGATACCAGCGTGGCCAACATGGAGAAACCCCGTCTCTACTAAAAATAGAAATATTAGCCGGCTGTGGTGGTGCGCGCCGGTAATCCCAGCTACTGAAGAAGAATCACTGGAACCCAGGAAGCAGTGGTTTCAGTGAGCCGAGAGAGCGCCACTGCACCGCAGCCTGGGTGACAGAGCGAGAGAGACTCAGTCCAAAAAAAAGAAAAGAATAAAAAAAAAAAAAAAAAAGACCCAAATACTGCATTGTCGCTGAACTTTCCCCCAAAAAGGCCAGAAACCCCCTGACTCAGGTCAAGGAGGTGGTGTTTCATTTTACTTCTCTCTCTCTCTCTCCCCTCCTCCCCCTGCTCCCCCCTAACTTTTATTTCTTGTTCAAGCATACATGTGCAAGACTGTTACATAAGTAAACTTCTGACGGGGGGGTTCAGTGTGCAGATGATTTCATCACCCGGATACTCAGCGCTGTGTCCGACAGTTTTCCTGTTTTGTTTTTTCCTGAAGCTGTCTCTCCTTCCACTCCTCCCTCAAGTAGGCTCTCGCGTCTCTTGTCCCCCTAGTTCTGCCCATGCAAGAACTCTCATCTATAAGTTCCCACTTATAGATGAGAACACACGGTATTTAGCTGATCGTTGCTTTCATCTTCGGTGGTGGCGGTGAAAGAGGCATGACACTAAATCGGCCCTTAGGACTCTCCCCTCCGTCCCCACCCTGCACCCCCTTCCCACACACATCCTCCTTCCTGCACCCCCTCCTCAAACGCAAGAAAGGGAGAAAGACAGAAATTAAAGTAACAGGTGAGCCTCCAAGGCGGTGGAGGCGGGGGATCTCAAAGGGTGAGCAAGCGATGGGGGTCGGGGAATGTCTTGGCTGAGCTATCGAAAATAGGGGACCTACTTTCCAGCCCCATCACACCCGCTAATCCTCAGCTGCAGCCAGCCTTTGGGTGGGGTTGCGCCTGTCAAAGCTTCTGAATGGAGAGAAGCCCAAGGCTATGGAATGCATCAGCTCCAACTCCAGGAAGGGAATAGGGCTTTGTGTATATGAATGGGGCTTTACAAGGCGGTGCCTCGGCTTCCAAAGCGATGCGCCTCGCCTCGCCTCACCCAGAGCGAGACTCGGTCTGAAAATAAATAAACAAATATAAATAAGAAAATAATTCATCAATAAATAAGAAAGAAAGAATCAGTACAGCGGTCGTGGTCATGAATCATTCTCTGGAGTCCAGGCGTAGTGGCTCACGCCCGTCACGCCAGCACTTTGAGGCGCCGGGTCAGGAGGGTTGCAACAAAATGATGAGACCCTGTCTGTGGAAAAACATTTAAAAATGAAGGCCGGGCGCGGTGGCTCACGCCTGCCATCCCAGCACTTCGGGAGGCCGGGGAAGGCGAATCATCTGAGGTCGGGAGTTAGAGACCAGCCTGACCAACATGGAGAAGCCCCGTCTCCACTAAAAATACAAAATCAGCCAGACGTGGTGGCGCATGTCTGCAATCCCAGCTACTCGGGAGGCTGATGCAGGAGAATCGCTTGAACCCGGGAGGCTAAGGTTGCGGTGAGCCAAGATCGCGCCACTGCACTGCAGTCTAGGCAACGAGAGAGAAACTCTGTCTCAGGAAAAAAAAAAAAAAAAAAAATTAAAAATGGTCTGGGCACACTGGCGCATGCCTGTTGTTCCAGGTACTGTACTCTGGAGGCTGAGGTGGAAGGATCACTGGAGTCCAGGAGCGTCCACGCTGCAGTGAATGAGTTATGATGGCACCACTGCCAGGGTGACAGAGTTAGATGCTGTGTCTAAATCAGTCAATCAGATCACTGGAAGGCACTTTCTGTGTCTTACTTTCAAAGGGTGTCCCTTTAGGCCAAGCAAGCAGGGTGCCTCATGCCAGTCATCCCAGCACTTTGGCAGGCCAAGGCAGGATGAAAGAAGGAAGGGAGGAAGGGAGGAAAGAAGAAAGGCAGGATGGCAGTAAGGCAGGAAAGAAGAAAGAAGGAAGGAAGGAAAGAAAGAAAGAAAGAAAGAAAGAAAGAAAGAGAGAGAGAGAGAAAGAAAGAAAGAAAGAGAGAAAAAGAAAGAAGAGAGAAAGAAAGAAGAAAGAAACAAAAGGAAGGAAGGAAGAAAGAAAGAAAGAAAGAAAGAAAGAAAGAAAGAAAGAAAGAAAGAAAGAAAAAGAAAAGAGAAGAAAAAAGAAGAAAAGAGAAGGGAAGAGAAAAAAAGAAAATGGGGCGAGGGCATATCTCCTTGACTGGTGATGGCCCAGGATACAGTGGATCACAGCTGACTGAAGCCTCGACCTGTGGGGCCACAAGTGATCTTCTCCTTATCTCAACCTCCCGAGTAGCTGTGACTACAGATGGCCATCACCACGCGCAACTCATCTTATAATGATATTAAGATTCTATTGGGACAGGGTCTCGCTCTGTCATCCAGGCTGGATTGCCGTGGCATGATCTCAGCTCATTGCAACCTCGGCCTCCCTGGTTGGAGCAACTCGCCCACCCCAGTCTCCTGAGCAGTTGTGATTACAAGCCCATGCCACCAGGCCTGGATAATTGTTCTATTTTTCAGAGAGACGGGGTTTCGCCATGTTGGCCAGCCTGGTTTTGAACTCCTGGCCTCAAGTGATCCACCCGCCTCGGCCTCCCAAAGCACTGGAATGACAGGCGTGAGCTACAGTGCCCGGCCCAGATAATCTTTTTAATAAATTGTAGAGAAGGGGTTTCATCAGCCGACGGGTGGAGGGTGGGGTGGGTTTTACTCAGCCTGCGTACTGTGAAAAGAGTAAGTGAGTATGGTTTGTGAACTAGATGTGGAAATTGTGTGTGTGTGTGTGTGTGTGTGTGTGTGTGTGTGTGTGTAGGAGAGAGAGAGAGAGACCAATCCCACCATGAGAACCCAGAAATTGTGTTGGATTTGGGTCCCTGTCTAGTCACCTGTCTGTCTGTAGATGACTGAGGATTCCACAAATGAAGGTCAGCAGTATCTATTGAGCTGTTTCTCCCTCTCATGCGTCTCATGTGTGTGGTGGAGAAAGGGAAGAAAAGAGGTTCTGATGGGAAGTTGTCTTCACGCCTGAGAAAGCTGAAGGCAGCCTGATGGGAAGGAGGGCATCCTATGTGACATTTCCATACCTGCGCACCCTTTACAATGCTGGGGCTGCCAGTTCACCCTGTACGTCAACCCACCCCCAAGAACAGCACGGTCTGGGGTGGTCCAGTCTCATCCCATCCGGCCCACCCGGGGCATCTGGTGGAAGTCTTCGCCGGAGGATTCAAAAGCAGCGTCAAAGCGGTTCCCCTGCCGTTGCCTGGCAAAGGCCAGCTGTGGGAGGGTAGCGGGACGTGATGGGGGCATCCGCCTCAGAGCTCCCTGGAAGGTGGCAGGTAGCCGGTGGGGGACGCTGAGGCAGAGACGTCTGGCAGGATATAGATCTGGAAGCCGCGTCAGTCCTCTCCCATACCTCTCCTATGGAAAATGTCATGGCCGTGGTGGGAGCCTTGGCTGCGGGAGAAGCGGGGACAAGGGGGAGAGGGAAGGAGGCCCTCAGGAGGATTTAGCACTGAAAACCCACTCAGCCAAGCTCCCTCCGTCTTTTTGGGTCCAAGGTACACCCTGGGAGACGGCAAGAGAAAAGTTCACTCCGTGCTTTTTGTCTCTTTATTTTTTTCATCTTTTCCATTTTACAAGAGATGCTCATTTCAACAACCAGACAGTGGATGTGACGGGAGAAGTGTCAAGGCCAGGAGTTTGAGACCAGCGTGAGCAACTGAGCAACACAAGTAAGAGAGCCCAGCTGAAGGAAATGAAAAAGGAGGAGGAGGAGGACATGGGAGGCTGGGGGTGGGGGTAGGGGGGAGGAGAAGGAAAGAAAGAAAAGAAAAGAAAAGAAAAGAAAAGAAAAAGAAAAACAACCACCAAGAAAGTTAAAATTCTCCAATGGTCAGAAGTTCAAGACCAGCCTGACCAAGATGGAGAAACCCCATCTGTACTAAAAATAGAAAAATTAGTCGGGCATGATGGCACATTGCTGTCATTCCAGCTACTCAGGAAGGCTGAGGCTGGAGAATCACTTGAACCTGGGAGGCAGAGGTTGCAGTGAGCTGAGATCGCGCCATTGTACTCCACCCTGGGCGTCAAGAGTGAAACTCTGTAGAAAGAAAGAAAGAAGAAAGAAAGAAAGAAAGAAAGAAAGAAAGAAAGAAAGAAAGAAAGAAAGAGAGAGAGAGAGAGAGAGAGAAAGAAGGAAGGAAGGAAGGAAGGAAGGAAGGAAGGAAGGAAGGAAGGAAGGAAGGAAGGAAGGAAGGAAAAGAAAGAAAGGGCAGGCAGATTGGTGAGATGCGTTTCAAAATTTTGTTTCCAGTCCCCGTACTAAAAACGGAAAGAACTGACACATGACAAATATGACCAGAGCATACTGTGCCCACAAGTGTCATCACAGCACTCTGGGAGGCCGATGTGGGATGATCACTGGAGCCTTAAAGTTTGACATCACCTCGACATGTGAGATGACACCTGCAATAATAATCATAGAAGTTTAAAAAGAGATTATGTGTGCCCAGAGCATGGAAAACAAAGCGAGAGCACATCCGTACTAAAAACAAGATGATTGATAGACAGGCAGGCAGGCAGGCAAATATAGAATAAGCCAGGTGCAGTGTCTCACACCTGTAATAGCAGTAGTGTGGGCGGCCGAGGCAGGCAGGTGGATTGCTTGAGAACAAGAGATCGAGACCAGCCTGGGCAACATGATAGAACCCCGAGCCCCATCTCACCCACATATATACATACATACATACCTACATACCTACCTACCTACGGAAAACATGAGAAACAACATAAAAGTCAACCAGTGTTGTGGTGCGTGCCTGTAGTCCCAAGTAATGGGGATGGGAGAGATCAGAGGCAGGACGACTGCTTGGTCGGTCCAAAGCGTTGAGGCTGGGGTGATCCTGGGCGACAGAGACAGAGGAAGACCCTGCCAGTAAGGAAGGAAAGAAGGAAGGAAGGAAGGAAGGAAGGAAGGAAGGAAGGAAGGAAGGAAATAAGCAAGCAAGCAAGCAAACAATGAACATGACAATGACATAGAATAACCCATGACAACAAACAAGGAAATAAGAGGGTATCAATAAAGCTGAAAGGTAATTAAGATCACAATCAATTGTTTTCTCCCCACCCCACCCCACCCCATCCCACCTCACCCCACCTCACTTAAGCTGGAGTGGGGGTGCGCGATCACAGCCCACGTTAGCCTCTGCCTCCCGGGCTTAAGAGATCCCTGTAGTCCCAGCTACTTGGGAGGCTGTCACCAGAGCCCAGAGTGAGAAGACTAGGCAGGCCCAAAAAGGAAAGAAAATAAGCAAAAATTAAAAATAATAAATGAAAGAAGGAAGGAAGGAAGGATATACATACACATGTATATGTAAATGAAATGGGTTTTCATTTAATACATATTCATACATTAAAATTAACATTTATAATATAAACATGTATTTATTATGGAAATATCTATATAGTTTTATCACTACATATTTATGTGTTTGTATGTATGTGTGTATGTGTGTGTGTATATATATATATAAATGTATGTTTATAAACAGCAGTGTGCAGAAAATAAGATTGAAGAAAAAAAGGAATTGGCCAGGCTCAGTGGCTCACGCCTGTACTCCCAGCACTCTTTGGGAGGCCGAGGCGGGCGGAAGGTCAGGAGTTCGAGACCAGCCTGGCCAATATGGTGAAATTCCGTCTTTACTCAAAATACAAAAATTGCTGTTCGCTTCAACCCTGGAGGCAGAGGCAACGGTGGCAGTGAGCTGAGAAGGCACCATTGCACTCCAGCTCCAGCTCCAGCCTGGGCATCAGAGCGAGACTCCATCTCCAGAAAAAGGAAAGAAAGAAGGGGAAAAAAAAAAAAATAACACAAGACAAAACCAAAAAAACAAAAGGAGGAAGTATTACTGACTGACGGCAACAGTGACTCCCTCTTAAAAGTACCGCGGAAGCAAACAAAGTGGGGCTGAAAAAAATGTAGGAGAGGGAGTTCCACGTGGTCCCAGCTCCACCAAAGGCTGAGGCTGGTGAGGGCCACCCGCGCGTGAACGGGGATAGGTGCCCTCACATGGGTGCACCGCACCGTCCAGTGGGACCGCCACTGGTCGCCTGCTGGTCAATCTGGGACACAGGGAGCCGCCGGCTAAGTCCGGAGCTCGCGGGCAGCAACTGGTTGACCCTGGAGGTTCCGACCGAGAAGCGGACGCTCCGGATCCAGCTCATCCCAACGGGCACCCCTGCACACCGCTCGGTCCAGAGGGCCTGCTGGTCGACCTGGGACATGGCGAGCCGCCAGCTGTCTCACACCCTCAGGCGTCAGCTGGTGGACCCCAGAGGCCTGACCCAGGAGCAGCCACAAGTGGAGGTTGGCCATGTGTGGCCAAACTCCAACCCGGAAGCAGGTCGTCTACCAATGGTTTAGCACCAGGTTCCCCACGAACGTGTGTTGCGTGACAGGCAAGGAGGCCGCCTTTTCTGCCACACCCTTCCCAGGAAGAAGGGCACTCTGCACCGGACGCAGTCCTGGCACATGGTGGGGCACACCCCACCCAGGGCGAGGCAGCCCACCAGCGGGGGCGGGGAACCGGCTAGCCAAGGCCAGCCAAGGCCAACCAAGGCTCCACGGCGCTGCTGTATCCTTCCTCTTGGGCGGGATTCTGACTTAGAGGCGTTCAGTCACAATCCAACAGACTGTAGCTTCACCCCATTGGCTCCTCAACCAAGCACATGTCTGAACCTGTGGTTCCTCTCATGCTGAGCAGGATTACCATGGCAACAACACACATCACGGAGGGTAAAACTAACCTGTCTCACGAAGGTCTAAATCCAGCTCACATGCCCCATTAGTGGGTGAACAATCCAATGCTTGGTGAATTCTACTTCACAATGATAGGAAGAACCAACATCAAAGGATCAAAAAGCAACATCCCTATGAACGCTTGGCCACAACGAGCCAGTTATCCCCGTGGTAACTTCCTGACAGCTCCTGCTTAAAAACGTCAGAATGATCGTCAAAGCCCGGCTTTCAGTCTGTGTTCGCACTGAAAATCACGATCAAGCGAGCTTTTGTCCTTCTGCTCCACAAGAGGTTTCTGTCCTCCCTGAGCTCGCCTTAGGACACCTGTATTACTGTTCGACAGGTGTACTGCCCCAAACTCCCCACCTGGCACTGTCCTCGGAATGGGTCAACACCCGGCCAGCATGCATCTGGGCACTTAGCGCCAGAAGGGAGAGCCTCTTGGGGCTCACCCCCTGCCTCATCAGGTCAGTGAAAAAATGATCATAGTAGTAGTATTCCATGGGCAGCCCACAGGACCCCACCCCACCCCCTCACAGGGATAGGGGGCACCGGGGACCTCCCACTTATTCTACACCTCTCATGTCTCTTCACCATGCCAGACTACAGTCAAGCTCAACAGGTTCTTCTTTCCCCAGTGATTCCACCAACCCCATTCCCTTGGCTGTGGTTTCACTGGATAGTAAGTAGGTAGGGACAGTGGGAATCTCATTCATCCATTCATGCACGTCATTAGTTAGATGACGAGGCATTTGGCTACCTTAAGAGAGCCATAGTTACTTCTGCCATTTACCCATACTTCATTGAATTTCTTCATTTTGACATTCAGAGCACTGGGCAGAAATCACTTTGCAACACCCCCCGAGGGCCTTCGCGATGCTTTGTTTAAACAGTCGGATTCCCCTGGTGCACACCAGTTCTATAAGTCGACTGCTAAGCACCGGCCAAGGCGCTGCACGGAACCGCCGCCCCGGTGGTGGGGACCAGCCCGTGGCCCGCCACCTCCACGGAGGGGGGGACACGAGACAGATGGGGCCGCGGGGGAGGTGGGGGAATGAACCACCCCGCCCACCACCCACCGACACCCAATCACTCCCTGCCCGCGCTGAAACGCATGACAGCACGGAGCAAGACAGGACACGCCAGCACCCACTGGGCTCCCCATGGGCGGCCACAACTGGGGCAATCCATGGGAAGGGCCCGGCTCGGGTCCAGAGTCACCACCACCACCAGCCCCCCCTCACGGGAGATCATGCCCTGCCACCGGGGCCGTATGGCCACCGCCACCCCTCTGCCCCCACACGCCACCTCCAGAGAGGGGGAGGACAGGGAGAGAGGGGGCAGGGGAGGGAGCGAGCAGCACGCGGGTTGGGGCAGAGGAGGGCCACGACAGGCATCCCTGGGGCATGGGGGCGCTGCAGGGCCTCTTCCAGTGGTGGCATGCACCCAGCCCAACCGACCCAGCCCTTACAGCCAATACTTATCCCGAAGTTACGGATCCGGCTTGCTGACTTCCCTTACCTACATTGTTCCAACATGCCAGAGTCTGCTCATCTTGGAGATCTGCTGCAGACATGGGTATGGCCCTGCGTAGGACTTAGACTGTCTCCCCTGGATTTTCAAGGGCCAGCCAGAGCTCACCAGATGCCACCAGAACCACGATGCTTTCCAAGGTACAGTCCCCTCTCTCGGGTTGAACCCATTCCGGGGCATCCTGCCCTTCACAAAGAAAAGAGAACCCTCCCCAGGGCTCCCAGATGCTTCTCCAGGGTCAGTCACATTACCGCACTGGACGCCTCATGGTGCCCATCTCCGCCACTCTGGATTCGGGGATCTGAACTCGACTCCCTTTCAATCAGCTGAGGGCAACGGAGGACATCACCCATCCCTTCGGAACAGCACTCACCTATCTCTCAGGACCAAATGAACCATGTTCAACTGCTGTTCACCTGAGACCCATGTTCAACTGCTGTTCACATGGAACCCTTCTCCACTTTGGCCTTCAAAGTTCTCGTTTGAAAATTTGCTACTACCACCAAGATCTGCACCTGTGGTGGATCCACATGGGCCCACACCCTAGGCTTCAAAGCTTACCGCAGCGGCCCTCCTACTCCTCCCGGCGTAGACTCCGTGGGGCTGCAGGGGAAGGGGGAGGAGGGGAGGGGAGGACCCCCACCACACTCACATGGGCATACTGCCCCTGCCGCTCCTGTCCACTCTCAACTGCTGGCAACGGCTGGATATGGGCCCGACGCTCCAGCTCCATCCATTTTCAGGAGTAGTTGATTCAGCAGCTGAGTTGTTACACTCCTTAGCGGATTCCAACTTCCATGGCCACCGTCCTGCTGTCTATATCAACCAACACCTTTTCTGGGGTCTGATGAGCATTGGCATCGGGCATCTTAACATGGCATTTGGTTCATCCCACAGTGCCAGTTCTGCTTACCAAAAGTAGCCTACGAAGCACTCGCATTCCACGCCCGGCTCCATGTCAGCCAGCCAGGCTTCTTACCCATTTAAAGTTACAGAATAGACTGAGATCGTTTTGGCCCCAAGACCTCTTCCCGCTGAAATGTGGGCGTGGTTGGAGAGTAGCTGGGACAGACAGGAGGGTCCATAAGTGCTGGGGGTGAAGAGGTGAGAGAGACTGGTGAGGATCTCACTGAGGTCTGTGAGTTTGTAGGTGTTTCTGGGGTGTGAGAGACCGACTCCCACTGAAATCTGGGCATAGTTGGAGAGTAGCTGGGACAGACAGGATAGTCATTGATGGCTGGGGGTGAGCTGCTGGATGATGGCAGTAAGAACATATGGTATATTATTAATGAATGAGGTGACTGTGAAGAATCTCCAGAGGAGGACACGGGAGAGCACAATGACATGAGTGATTGTCCTGCTTGGCTAGGAAAGGGAAATGTAAAGTTGTGAAATTCTGTTGATGAGGGATGTGAGAGTGGTGAAGTCCTGTGGGATGATATAGAGTACTTCCACATCCCTGGTGAGGAGCTGCCCCTTGGGTCTGAGTTTCTGGGAGGGGAGAGGGAGAAGCTGCGTGAGGCAGGCATGAATCTTGAGGAGTCAGGGCTGGGGGACTGCTCATAATCTCCCGAGACCTGTGAGTCTCTGGGGGACTCCTGGGTGCATGGGGCTGACTCCCGCAGAAACCTCTGGATGGCTGGAGAGTAACTGGGAGACACAGGCGAGTCCCTGAGGCCTGGGGGTGAAGAGATGAAAGACATAGGGGAGGAGCACTGTGAGGCTCGTGAGTTTGTAGGTGATTCCTTGGTGTGGGGGGCTGACTCCAGATGAAATCTGGGGTTGTTTGGAGAGTAGCTGGGAGACACGGGAGACTCCCCGAAAGCCAGGGGTGAGCTACTGGGTGATGGCAGGAAGAACATGTGGTATGTTATTGATGAACGTGGTGACTCTAAAGAATCCCCAGAGGAGGACACGGGAGAGCTCAATGGCTTCATTGATTGCCCATTATGGTGAGGAAAGGGAAATGGGAGCTTGTGGGATTCTGCTGATGACAGAGGTGAGTGTGGTGAAGCCCTAGGGAATGGTGAATGGTAGCTCCGGATCCCTGGTGAGGAGCTTCCTCTTAAGTCTGAGTTTCTGAGAGGGGAGAGGGAAAAGCTGGGTGAGGCTAGCATGGATCTTGGGGAGTCCGGGCTGGGGGACCGTTCATAAGAACAGCCAGACAAGATCCTACTTTTTTTCTTAGGTGCAGACATGATTAGGAAACCTGCAGCTCCCAGGGACCCCTACCAATTTTCTAACCCGCAGAATGAAGGAGTGTGTGTGTATGTGTGTGTGTGTGTGTGTGTGTGGTGTGAGGTATGTGCTCCTTAAGAAAATGGAAATAAACCAACCCATGAGACAGACAGACAGACAGAGATTCACTTAGCCAAGTGTTCTGTCCTGTCCTCTAAATCCACTTCCAAGTCACAAGACGCTGTAAACTCCAAGTCCACGCAGAGCCCGCAAAACGCTCCGGCCGCTGCTCTGCTCCGCGAAGATCTGAGTACAGGCCCGCCAGGCTGGGTTTAAATAGCCTCAGGCGCAGCCTAGCAGCGGAAAGGGCAGAGCTTCACTCTTCCTTTCCATCGGTCACCCCCAACTTTCCCAGGCTACACCTCGTAGGAAACTGTTCTCCTGATTTGATTTCATGTGCCACATTTGGGACAATCTAAGAACTTACAAGTTTTCTTGGCCAAATATATTATGAATTAAATGCACTGAAACACTGAAAACCATCTAGTGGTTCTGTGGTTCTCACGTTGTGGTTTTGACACCAGCAGCACCCTTGCAACCCTCAAACCCTGGAGATCCACAAATTTGTGTTTTAACAAGCCCTCCCACTGACCCTGATGCATGGCAGTTTAAGAATTACCTGTGTAAGCGAAAAGACTTTGAAGAAAAAGTGAAGATATGTGTTGTATAAACATTCTTTTGCTCTGGAACCACGTAGAGACTTGGGAGCCAGTTGGGTGGAGCATTCGTTGGATGAGGGTGCTCGGGTTAGGAATATCAAGGTGTGGCTCCAGATAATTCAATCATCTCATTAAGTTTCCAGTTATGCTAATCTGTTTTAAAATTCTGTTTGTGTACATTCTTTTACTCAGACTGAGAATGGCAAAGCCTCAACCCCAATTTCCAGGGAGGGTTGAGCGCCTCAGGTTGAGTTGATCACCAATAGCCTATGGTTTAACCCATTGTGCCTATAGAATGAGGTCTCCATAAAAACCCAAAAGGACTGGGTTTAGAGAGCTTCTGGATAACACTTACTGGATGGTAGTGCGCCCCTCCCCACATGCTGGGCCCAAAATCTTTTTTCTGAATTTTTTGCAATATCCGCTATAATAAAATGGTAAATGGAAGTCTTTCCCTGAGTGCTGTGAGCTCTTCCAGCAAATTAATGCAACTGAAACTGGGAGTGGTGGAAACCTGATTTATAGCCAGTTGCTAAGAAGCACAGGTAAAATAACATAGGGCTTCCCATTGTTGTTAGAGTGGGAGGCCAGTCTTGTGGGACTGAGCCCTTTGGAATCTCATGCTATGTCCCGGTAGATAGCATCATCATTGAATTAGAAGACACCCATATGTTGAGAATAATTTTTCTAGTCATTTGCTGTATGTCTTATTTACAATATGTAATCAAATTCTTTATCCTGACCTTATGGCACCTGGGTTGAGAACCATGATTTGAACCAAAAATTGGTCTGTCACTTTCTCAGTTTGAAACTTTATTTGGCTGCTTGCGTTTTGTTATAGTTTTTTCATTTTGTTTTGTTTCCTTTTGTTTCTAAGTTCTGGGGTATATGTGCAGGATGTGCAGATTTGTTACAAAGGTAAACGTGTGTCACGGTAGTTTGCTGAACCTGTCAACCCATCACCTAGGTATTAAGCCCAGCATGCATTAGCTGTTTTTCTTAATGCTCTGCCTCCCGAAAGGCCCCAGTGTGTGTTGTTCCCCTTGCTGTGTCCATGTGATCTCCTTTTTCAGCTCCCATTATAAGTGAGAATGCGGTGTTTGGTTTTCTTTTCCTGGATTAGTTTGCTGAGGATAATGACTTCACATCATCAGTGTTTTTTCTATTTTAAAGAATAGTATTTTATTGAATAAGATTTATTCACAGAAAAATAAGCTTTAATCTACAATGAATGCCAGACTCTACAGCAGAAAGCAATTTTCTCAGTTTTCCACACACAAAGGTTCCTACTAAGTGAAAAAAGCCATAAAATTTCATTCACAAATGTACTACTCTGTCTCAAAACATTTCCCATAATCATTCATTGTGCTAAAACAATTAGATCAGTTATTCAGTCAGGTTAATGTATCCCTCTGATAACTGATTTTCAAAATGCTATCAATATCCACTCCCTGTCAGTCTGCCATTGTTAATGGTATACAGCATTATGGAATACAATGGAATTGATGAAGACCATATCCACGGACAAACCGTCACTTATGATGGTTTGATTTATGATTTTTCAACTTTATGATGGGTTTATTGGGATATTAGATGAGCTTTTGAGTTACACTGGATTTATGAGTATGTGACCCTATACTCCAGAAATAGCTGTATAAAGAAAAACAAGTGTACCTAATTAAATTATACTGAGTGACTTGGGAGAAACCAATAGATGTTTACAATTGATGGAGAACCAAGAAAGAAAGATAGCGGTAAATAATAACAATAACACAATTTTCCTGCAACTGTCAAGGATTTCCCAAAAATTCACAGAATGTAGGATGCACCTAAGGCATATGAATGGGAGAGGG
This sequence comes from Pan troglodytes, assembly GCF_028858775.2. Lineage (NCBI taxonomy): Eukaryota > Metazoa > Chordata > Mammalia > Primates > Hominidae > Pan > Pan troglodytes. Next base: position 35,466,803 of record NC_072419.2, read on the forward strand.
CAGAAGGAGTAAGAGAGAAATAGGAGGAAGCAAGGAAGGAAGGAAGGAAGGAGAAAACACCCGGTGATACTAAAACCAAAAAAAAAAAAAAAAAAGGTTTCCCACTGTGGGTAAGACTACAATGTGGATGAATCTTGAAAATATTGTGCTAAGTGTAAAGTCAGTCATAAAGTCTCACATACTGTGCAATTTTGTTTATAGGAAATGTCCACAATATGCAAATCTATGGATATGAGGTTGATCGCTCTATGTAGTTGTTACCTAGGGCTGAGGGTCAGGGAGAGGGTTTGAGACAGAATGAGGAGTGAATAATGTTTACAGGGTTTTTCTCTGGTCGGGGGTGATAAAATGTTCTAAAATGGATTGCGAATTAAAATTGAATATGCACAACCACAAATATACTAAAAGCCACTCAATTCATGACTTTTAATGGGGGAAACTTATGTGGCACACTCTCATCGAGACCACGGCAGACGTAGTGAATGAGAAAAAGGTGAGTAAATATCTGAAAGGGAGGCAGAAACAGAGAGAATGAAAAGCCCTGTGAATGGAAGAGAGAGAGAAAAGGGAAAATGGTCCTATTTACAAATGACAGATCTGAAACTGGAGCTCACATCAACAGTGTCACTGCCAGGGAGGAGGGTCATGCTAGCCATGTCACCAGTAGTGTCGCCCGCAGGGACGCCGACATGCTGGAGGTTCATGTCAGCATGGGCTCTGGCAGCCACGTGGGCCAGCAGGAGGGTCCCGCTGCACAGCTGTCGGGTGAGGATAGCCTGGGTGGTGATATCAGCCATTACAGGGGCCTCTTCTGCTGGCAAGAGTGTGACAGTAGCAAGTAGATGGACAGGCCTGTGTGTGAGGATGGAATGCAAGAGGGACTCTTCTGCGGCTGGGTGTGGGGCCCTCATGAGAAATGTGGAGAAATGGCCAGGTAACTGCGTCATGTTTGCTGGAAGATTGGCCAGGGCTTCAAAGTGAAGGACAATAACGGGGAGTAGCTGTCAGGCCCTGGGAGTGTCTGAGTGTAAGTGGAGATGTGTTTGGGGTCACTGAGGGATACGTGGGAGCCATCCCTGTATAGATACAGGTCATAGGGAGATAGTCTCATGAGGCCTGTGAGTGTCTATGGTTCTTCTGAGTGCCTGGGGCTGACTGCGGCAGAAATCTGGGGAAGTCTGGAGAGGAGCTGGGAGACACAGGAGAGTCCCTGAAGGTTGGGGGTGAAGAGGTGAAAGAAATGGGGGAGGGTTGCAGTAAGGTCTGTGAGTTTGTAGGTGATTCCTGGGTGTGGGCAGCTGACTCCAGGTGAAATCTGGAGATGGTTGGAGAGTAGCTGAGAGAGACAGAAGAGTCCCTGAGGGCTGGGGGTGACAACATGAGCGAGACTGGGGAGTAAGTCAGTGAAATTGGTGAGTTTGGTGGTGTGTCCTGGGTGCCTGGAACTGACTCCAGCTGGAATCTAGAGAAATTTTGAGAGTAGCTGAAAGAGACACTAGAGTCCATGTGGGCTGAGGGCAAAGAACTGAGAGAGACCAGGGAGGATCTCAGTGAGGTCTGTGAGTCTGTAGGTGATTCCGGAGTGTAGGAGGCTGACTCCAGCTGAAATCTGGGTGTGGCGGGAGAGTAGCTGGGACAGACAGGAGAGTCCCAGGGGGCTGGGGGTGAAGATGTGAGAGAGACTGGGGAGTAACTCAGTGAAACTGGAGAGTTTGATGGTGACTCCGGGGTGCCTGGAACTGACTCACGCTGAAATCTGGGCGTGGTTGGAGAGTAGCTGGGACAGACAGGAGAGTCCCTGAGGGATGGTGAAGACATGAGAGAGACTGGAGAGTAATTGAGTGGAATTGGTGAGTTTGGTGGTGATTTCTGGGTGCCTGGAACGGACTCCAGCTGAAATCTGGGCGTGGTTGGAGAGTAGCTGGGACAGACAGGAGAGTCCATGAGGGCTGGTGAAGACATGAGAGAGACTGGGGACTAACACAGTGAAATTGGTGAGTTTGGTGGTGATTTCTGGGTGCCTGCAACTGACTCCCGCTGAAATGCGGGCGTGGTTGGAGAGTAGCTGGGACAGACAGGAGAGTCCCTGAGGGTTGGGGATAAAGGCGTGCTAGAGACTGAGGAGTAATTTAGTGAAAGTGGTGAGCTTGGTGGTGATCCCTGTGTTCCTGGAACTGACTCCCGCTGAAATGTGGGCATGTTTGGAGAGTAGCTGGGACAGACAGAAGGGTCCGTAAGGGCTGGGGGTGAAGACGTGAGAGAGACTGGCGAGGATCTCACTGAGGTCTATGAGTTTGTAGGTGTTTCTGGGGTGTGGGAGACCGACTCCCGCTGAAATCTGGGCGTAGTTGGAGAGTAGCTGGGACAGACAGGATAGTCATTGATGGCTGGGGGTGAGCTGCTGGATGATGGCAGTAAGAACATATGATATATTATTGATGAATGAGGTGACTGTGAAGAATCTCCAGAGGAGGACACGGGAGAGCACAATGACATGAGTGATTGTCCTGCTTGGTTAGGAAAGGGAAATGTAAAGTTGTGAAATTCTGTTGATGAGGGATGTGAGAGTGGTGAAGTCCTGTGGGATGATATAGAGTACTTCCACATCCCTGGTGAGGAGCTGCCCCTTGGGTCTGAATTTCTGGGAGGGGAGAGGGAGAAGCTGCGTGAGGCAGGCATGAATCTTGAGGAGTCAGGGCTGGGGGACTGCTCATAATCTCCCGAGACCTGTGAGTCTCTGGGGGACTCCTGGGTGCATGGGGCTGACTCCCGCAGAAACCTCTGGATGGCTGGAGAGTAACTGGGAGACACAGGCGAGTCCCTGAGGCCTGGGGGTGAAGAGATGAAAGACATAGGGGAGGAGCACTGTGAGGCTCGTGAGTTTGTAGGTGATTCCTTGGTGTGGGGGGCTGACTCCAGATGAAATCTGGGGTTGTTTGGAGAGTAGCTGGGAGACACGGGAGACTCCTCGAAAGCCAGGGGTGAGCTACTGGGTGATGGCAGGAAGAACATGTGGTATGTTATTGATGAACGTGGTGACTCTAAAGAATCCCCAGAGGAGGACACGGGAGAGCTCAATGGCTTCATTGATTGCCCATCATGGTGAGGAAAGGGAAATGGGAGCTTGTGGGATTCTGCTGATGACAGAGGTGAGTGTGGTGAAGCCCTAGGGGATGGTGAATGGTAGCTCCAGGTCCCTGGTGAGGAGCTTCCTCTTAAGTCTGAGTTTCTGAGAGGGGAGAAGGAGAAGCTGGGTGAAGCTAGCATGGATTTTGGGGAGTCCGGGCTGGGGGACCATTCATTAGAAGAGCCAGACAAGACCCCACTGTTCTTAGATGCAGACATGATTAGGAAACCTGCAGCTCCCAGGGACCCCTACCAATTTTCTAACCCCCAGAATGAAGGAGTTTGTGTGTGTGTTTATGTGTGTGTGTGTGTGTTTGTCTGTTGTGACATATGTGCTCCTTAAGAAAATGGAAATGAACAAACCAGTGTGACAGACAGACAGAGATTTACTTACCCAAGTGTACTGTCCTATCCTCTGAATCTACTTCCAAGTCGTAAGACGCTGTAAGCTCCAAGTCCACGCTGAGCCCGCAAAACGCTCCAGCCGCTGCTCTGCTCTGCGAAGATCTGAGCTCGGGCCCCCCAACAGGGCGGGTTTAAATAGGCTTGGGCGCAGCCTGGCAGCGGAAAGGGCGGAGCTTCACTCCTCCTTTCCATGAGTCACCCCCAACTTTCCCATGCTACACCTCGTAGGAAACTGTTCTCCTGATTTGATGTCTTGTGACACATTTGGGACAATCTGAGAACTTAAGCAAGCTTTGTTGCTCAACTACATTATGAATTAAATGCACTTAAACACTGAAAACCATGTAGTGGTTCTGTGGTTCTCACATTGTGGTTTTGACACCAGCAGCATCCTTGCAACCCACAAACCCCGGAGATCCACAGATCTGTGCGGTAGCAAGCCCTCCCACTGACCCTGATGCATGGCAGCTTAAGAATTACCCATGTAAGTGAAAAGACTTTTAAGAAAAAGTGGTGATATACGTTGTATAAATATTCTTCTGCTCTGGAACCATGTAGAGACTCCGGGGCCAGTTGGGTGGAGCATTTATTGGATGAGGGTGCTTGGGTTAGGAATATCAAGGTGTGGCTCCAGATAATTCAATCATCTAATTAAGTTTTCAGTTATGCTAATCTGTTTTAAAATTCAGTTTGTGTAAATTCTTTTACTCAGACTGAGAATGGCAATGCCTCAACCCCAATGTCCAGGGAGGGTTGAGAGCCTTAGGTTGAGTTGATCACCAATAGCCTATGGTTTAACCCATGATGCCTATAGAATGAGGTCTCCATAAAAACTGAAAAGGACTGGATTTAGAGAGCTTCTAGATAAAACTTCCTGGAAGGTAGTGCACCCCTCCCCCCATGCAGGGCCCCATGAATCTTTTTTCTGAATTTTTTCCAATATCCGCTATAATAAAATGGTAAATGTAAGTGTTTCCCTGCGTGCTGTGAGCTGTTCGAGCAAATTAAAGCAACTAAATCAGGAGTGGTGGAAACCTGATTTATAGCCAGTTGGTCAGAAGCACAGGTAAAACAACCTAGGGCTTGCCATTGGTATTAGAGTGGGAGGCCAGTCTTGTGGAACTGAGCCCTGTGTAATCTAAAGCTATGTCCAGGTAGATAGCCTCATAATTGAATTAGAAGACACCCAACTGATTTCCAGAGCAGAATGCATTGTGTGCTTGACTGACCGAGAGAAATCCCCAGACATGCTGTCACAGAAATCTTCTGTGTTAATTGTTGTGATATGAGAGTGGAGGAAAAACAGTTTTTGTTTTTTTCACTCAGCCTAAAATGTAAACGGGTCTATTTTCTCACACTATTGAGGATCACTTGATTTACAATAAAGATGTTTAGTCTTTGATATATAAAAAGGATGTTGGTTTTCGTTTTATTGCTAACAATCAAGGTGGTCATAGTTGATGTCTTTTTGTCATTTTTCTTTTCACTGCCTTGTCATGTCTTTCACCCACTTTTTAATTATTTAATTTTTAACTAAAAAAAATTTTTAGGCCGGGCGCACTGGCTCACACCTGCAATCTCGGCACTTTGGGAGGCCGAGACGGGCGGATCACGAGGTCAAGATATCGAGATCATCCTGGCCAACATGGCGAAACCCCGTCTCTACTAAAAATACAAAAATTAGCCGCGTGGTGGCTGGCGCCTGTAGTCCCAGCTACTCAAGAGGCTGAGGCAGAAGAATCGCTTGAACCCGGGAGGCAGAGGTTGGAGGGAGCCGAGATGGCGCCATTGCACTCCAGCCTGGCGACAGAGTTAGACTCCGTCTCAAAAAAAAAAAAAAAAAAAAAAAAAAAATTAGATACAAGGACTTGCTGTGTCACCCACGCTGAACTGTAGTGGCCCAATCACAGCTCACTATAGCCTCCAATCCCTGGGCTCAAACAATTCCGCTGCAACAGCCTCTTGAGTAGCTGGGACCACAGGCACACACCACCAGGCCTAGCTGTTCACCCATTTTTCAAGTGTTCATTTTCCCCCCTTCATTGTTTTGTGACCATTTCCTCTTAAGGAAATTAGCTACTAACCGTCATATGTGTTGAGAATAATTTTTCTAGTCATTTGCTGTATGTCTTAATTGCAATATGTAATCAAATTCTTTGTCTTTACTTTATGTCACCTGGGTTGAGAACCATTATTTGAACCAAAAATTGGTCTGTCACTTTTTCAGTTTGAGACTTTATTTTGCCGCTAGCGTTTTGTTTTTGTTTTGTTTTGTTTTTAAGTTCTGGGGTATATGGGCAGGAGGTGCAGATTTGTTACATAGGTAAACGTGTGCCATGGTGGTTTGCTGCACCTGTCAACTCATCACCTAGGTATTAAGCCCAGCATGCATTAGCTATTTTTCTTAATGCTCTCCCTCCCCTAATCCCACCCCATGACAGGCCCCAATGTGTGTTGTTCCCCTTCCTGTGTCCATGTGTTCTCATTTTTCAGCTCCCACTATAAGTGAGAACGTGGTGTTTGGTTTTCTCTTCCTGGATTGGTTTGCTGAGGATAATGACTTCACATCGCTAGTGTTTTCTTAAATGTCAGCATATTTCTGGGACTTCATTTCTCTTTTTGCTAATGCAAATTACATGCATGTTTAAGATAATATTTGCTTATGTTTTATTTTTTTAAGTTAAAATGAAAGTCCCCATTGCTATATCAACCTCCTCTCTCTTGTTACTTTCATTTCCCTCCCAAAATTACCGTTATTAAAAATTTCACCTTAGTTGTTTCAGATCGGTTTCTATATATTTACACAGATATTTGTGTATAGTTAGGAATAGAGTTTGGAGTTTGTGTGTTTGTTTTTGCTTAATTGGTGGACGCCTGTCATCCCAGCTACTCAGGAGACTAAGGCAGGAGAATTGCCTCAACCTGGGAGGTGGAAGTTGCAGTGAACCGAGATCACATGCCACTGCACTCCAGCCTGGGTGACAGAGCAAGACTCCATCTCAAAACAAAAACAAACAAACAAAAAAACCTGGCTCTTATTAATCCTTTTAGTCTTTTTCCATCAGGCGAACAATTATGGCATTACATTATGTTAATTTTTCCAGGTAGGAGATATTGGCCATCCTCTTATTTTTTGAGACAGGATCTCACCCTGTCTCCCAGGCTTTACTGCAATGGTGCAATTAGAGCCTCAGGCGATCCTCAGTCTCTTGAGCAACTAGAACTACAGGTGTGAACCACTGCACCTGATAATTTTCTTTTAAGTTTTTTGTAGAGTCGAGGTCTCACTATGTTGCCCAGGCTTGTCTCAAACTCCTGGGCTCAAGCTATCCTCCTGCCTTGGCCTTCCAAAGTGCTGGGATTACAGGTGTGAGCCATCTCTCCCTGCCTCTTCATCCTCTTATAAGCTTATTCTTTTGTATTCCCCTTGCTATTTACTCCTTGTTTCTTTCTGTTTAGGTATTCATCTTATTTATGAACTCTTTGTGTGTATTTTTTTCTAGGTTTTGATCTTTTTTCTTCTGTTATATGTATTAACAAGAAATTTACTTTCAACCTGTTGATTGACATTTGTTTTCATGGTGATATGTTTTAGAAAGTAATATTTCTTAATAAGATGAATTATATTGCTAAATGTAGTAATGATGAATTTCCATGCATTACTGTTGTACTGTAATAATTTTAATATGTTGATGGATTTTGTTTGCTGCTTTCCATAAAATTTTGCAGTTCTATTCATTGAGACATTTTCCTTTAGTTTTCTGGCTTTTTTGTTGTTGTTGTTGCTCTGTTAGGGTATAATTTGGTTATCAAGATTATACTAGGATTTGTGGTAGTAATATAATAAGTTAAGAAGCTCCTAACAGGTTCTGCTCTCTGGAAAAGTTTATTCTAATAATCACCTCATTGTAGGTTTGTGTTATTTCTCTCTTAGAGCATTCAGAATAGATTTCCTATTTGGGGATGAACCTTAGGTTTCTTCTGAGGTTTTTGTTTTATTTAGCATTTATACTGCTTGTTAAATATATTTGCGTTCTCTATATATTCCCTGAGAATTATATTCTTCATTTCACCTCTGTTTCTTCTGCATTATCTGCTTTCCACTTTCTCTGGTATTGTTTTGCTGCTGTATATCTGAGACATAGATAGTTCAGTGTTAAGAGCATGGGGCCAGGCTCAGTGGCTCATGCCTCTAATCCCAGCACTTTGGGAGGCCGAGGCGGGTGGATCACGTCAGGTCAGTAGTTCAAGACCAGCCTGACGACCTTGGTGGAACCCCATGTCTACTAAAAACAAAAAATTAGCGGGGCGTGGTAGCTCATGCCTAGAATCACAGCTAATAGGGAGGCTGAGGAAGGAGAATCGCTTGAACCCAGGAGGCAAAGGTTGCAGTGAGCTGAGATAGTGCCATTGCACTCCAGCCTGGGCAACAAGATCAAAACTCTGTCCAAAAAAAAAAAAAAAAAAAAGCTTGAGCTCTGGAAACTTCCTCTCAGTTTGTTGTACTAGATTGTTTAGTAGTTGGTCTGCCTTTTACTAGACATGTTGTTCTCTGTACCTCAGTGTCCTCATCCATAACATAGCAATATAATAGTGCCCATTTTGTAGTGTGACATGAGAATTAAATGAAGTAATACACATGAAAGACTTAGAACACACAAACCCTCAATGTATATAAGCTACCACTGTTATTACCACTTTCTTGAAATGGAAGTTAATTTATTTTCACTCTTGTGTTTCATAAATTTAATGAATGTTACAAGTTTTCCTCTGAGTATGATTTTAAGCTATTTTCCTCTGTTTTGGATATGTACTTCTTTTGCTTTTATTTATTTCCAAATGGTATGTGACTATTATTTTGACTTCCTCTTTAATCCAAGCCTGCATTTAAAGAGTGTCCTCGGGTTCCTTTCAATCTTGAGGTGAATAAATAACTTACAGAACACTCTTTATGTCCTTTTGTGAATTTAATTGCATTATGATCAATGAATGTGACCTACATGGTTTCTGTTCTGGGACATATGTTATCTATTGCATTCAAAAACTACCATTTGAGCCAGGCGAGTTGGCTCAGGCCTTTAATCCCAGCACTTTGGGAAGCTTAGGCAGTGAAGTTCAAGACCAGTCTGGGAAACATGGCAAAACCCTGTCTGTACAAAAGATAAAAAAATTGGCTGCATATGGTGGCATGCACCTGTAATCCCAGCCACTTAGGAGGCTGAGACAGGAGATTCCTTGTCTCAAAAACAAACAAACAAACAAAACAAAACAAAACCTACTATGTGTTTAACTCATGATTCTATAAATCAGTAGTTTGAGTGTGCCTCAGCCAGGCTCACGCTTGTATCTGAGTCAACTTCTAAGTTGACACTGCATATAATAGAACTCACACATCCTTGTCAACTGCACCAGCTGGGTCCTGGGGTGGGGTGGGGCCCTCAACTGGGATCTCTGCCCCACTTGGTCTTATACTTCAGCAGGTCACACACTCATGAAGTCAAAGCAGTCACAGTGGCCTGAGAGACTGAACAGAGTTGTGCATTCTGTCAGATAAAACAATTCACAATGCCAGCATTCCAGGGATGGGGGAATAGACTTCAGCTCTTGAAGAAATAAGGGGCTACAATGTCACATTGTCAAGAGTGAAGGATTTGGTCACTTCTGCAATCTCCCACAGAAAATAATTCTTGAGCTGTCATATGTAGTCTATATTTTGTTCTTCATCTTAGTTTCTCAGTGCTTTTTAATGCATGTTTGAAAACTATATTAGTTTCCTCAGGCTGCTGTAACAAAGTACCAGAAACTGGGTGGCTTCAAACAACAGAGATTAATTCTCTCACACTTCTGGAGAATAGAAATCTGAAATCAAGGTGTGAGCAGGGCCATGCTCTCCCTAAAAGCTCTAGAGAAGAATTCTTCCTTGTCTCTTCCTAGACTCGGTTTCCAGCAATCTTTGGCATCCCCTGGCTTGTATCACTCCACTTTTTGCCTCCATCTTAACATGGCAGTTTTCCCTCTGGGTGTGTCTGTGTCCAGAGTTTCTTCTGTTTTTTAGGACAGAAATCATTGCATTAAGGCCCACCCTAATCTAATGTGGTCTCATCTTAACTTGATTATATCTGCAAAGATTCTGTTGGTCAATAAAGTTATGTTCATAGGTACTGGGTGTTAGGACTTGAACATATTTTTGGGATGGGGGGGCACACGATTCAACCCACAACAAAAGCCATGCATTTTTTTCTGGTCTTTGTGATATAAAAATTATGTATACATGAATATTTACAGCATTTTGTACTTCAAAACCTTTGTATCTTTTCATTTTATGTCAATGTCTCTGTCACTTTTGGAAAGCAAATGATGTTCTTCATCCTATCTCATTCATCCTCCTCCATGACTATTCACTAGTCCTTATTTTAAAAAAATCAAAACCTCAGTTTCCATGATCAATCTGCAACCCCATCCCTGAAGTTTATGCATCCTTCCCTCTAGTATCCCAACTTCAGCAATACCTTGTCCTGAGGGAAACTTCAATTCATAAACCCATGAATTTCTATGACTTTATCGCACACCTCATGTTCCCATTTTTTTCTCCATACCCAATCCATAGTGCATTATAACCACAACCTTTTGTATATCCTGAGTTCCCATTCCATTATCTCTCTTGCTTTTGTGGCAAAACTCTTATCCTTATTAAATGCAAATTTTTATCACAAACTTGTTGGGCATGCTGGCTCATGCCTGTAATCCCAGCACTTCGGGAGGCTGAGGTGGGTGGATCTCCTGAGATCAGGAGTTCGAGAACAGCATGGCCAACATGGTGAAATCCCATCTCTACTAAAAATACAAAAATTAGTGGGGCATGGTGGTGGGAACCTGTAACCCCAGCTCCTCAGGAGGCTGAGACAGGAGAATCACTTGAACCCAGGAGGCAGAGCTTGCAGTGAGCCAAGATCGCATCATTGCACTCCAGCGTGGGCAACAAGAGCAAAACTCTGTCTCAAAAAATCAAAATAAACGACAACAGCAAGAAAATGTATCACAAACTTACCTGAGCAGTGGCTGGAGAAGAAAACACACAATTGTGGTACCTGGTCTTCCTCTAAATTTCAGGCCACAGACAATGAGCCAGTGCTCACTGCTTCCAGGCAATCCTACTCTATTTCTCTAGACTATTCAGCCTCCCATTTGCCGGAATGACCATTTCCCACTTTTCCATCTCTTCCCAAACATCTCTCCCTGCCCTCTTCCTCCCTCTTCCCTTCTAGCCCATGACCTTGCTTCTCCTTTCACTGAGAAAATAAAATCAATCAGGAAAAATATGCCACCTTCTACTATGAAATCTAGCAAATTTCTTGCACTGAATCCCCATATGCCTTCATGTCACCATGGCTGGGCTGTGCCTGCTTCTAACTGTAATCCCCTCAGCTTGTGCCCAAGATCCTATCTCTTCTTGACTAGTCAAGTACTCTGTTCCTGCTGCTGCCCCTTCAATTCTCCAGCATCACCAGCATCACTCTCTTTCAGTGCATTTCCATCAACTTAGGAACTTGGTTAACATCTCCAGTCTTGGTAGGCATGGAATGGTATTTGATTCCATTAGCCTTCCTAGCTACCCTCCCTCCTTTCACTGCTGTTCTTGACCACAAGTTCTCAAAAGACACTGCCTCAGTTTCTCCAATTCTTTTAAAACTCACTCCATTCATGCTTCCCACAACCTCCACATCATCTTGTCTGGCACACACATTTCCCCATAGCTGCTCTAGTTAAGATTACATCGCCAAATCCAGCAGTCAGTTTTCAGCGTCTCTCATCTTACTTGACCTACCAATAGCATATGACACCACTTGTATCATTAGTGTGGATGATTGTTTCCATTAGTATAATGCAGCATTGTCTCAATTAGTATAATTATATTAATATGCATTAATATAAATTCTATTAATATTATTCACTATAAAGCCATGTGGGAGGTTATGATTCTACTACCACTCATACAGTTTTTGTTTTCCTGGTGTTTCTAAGTGCTTTTTTGATACATTATATATAGTTATTATTTCTCCAAGTTTTCAGGGTCTCAAATATGTTCTATAATGTATGGAGTCTACTTTTTCCAGATTCCACCTTCCTGGATCCCCCGATCTTTATCCTTCCTTGAGGGCTGATTACCATCTTGGCCTGATTACAGTCTGGTTCAGTCTCCTGGGACTTCCTTTCGCTGTGATTCAGCAAAAAATCCAGGGTTGAATTTCCTACTCCCTAGATGCTAAGTCTTCCTCTTTCTTAAATTATTACCTCATTTGCTGCAGCACGTAATCAAGTAACAGCATGAGGGTTACTTCTCCTGCACTTAAGAGTACATAAAGAGTACATAGGAAGTACATTTTCTGAATCCCAGTATTTTTCCATTTAGGCAATTTATAGTTTGCATAACTATTGCTGGGTCTAAGTTGACAATCATTTTATTTCAGAATTTTAAACAAAAATATGAATTGATGGGCAGAATAATGGATGCATATTGCTGAAGGTGCAAATTAGTGAGCTGGAAGATTAGGCAAGGGATTATTCCAGAGAGTAATGCAAGCAGATGGCACATTAGGATATGTGATGGGTATATGATGGATATTAGGAGACATGAAAGAAGGAACCAACATATGGATAATAAGAGTATCACAAAGGGAGGGAATATACAATAATGGGGAGGAAAACCTCAAAAGAAAAAAATAAAATAAAATATCCCAGAGCTGGAGGAGAGATTTGAGATTCTAATTGAACGGTCCTGCTGAGTGCTTAACAGGAAGAAGCAAAAATCTCGTCAAATTAAATTATGGTAAAATTTCAGCTGATAAAGAAAAAAATCCTAAATGCCTCAAGAAAAAAAGTAAAACCCAAATATTACCTATTAGAGATTGAAGAATTAATTTGGTATCATAGTATTCATCAGTAATAAAAACTAAAAGAGAGAGAGATAATGTTTCAAAGTTATGAAGAACTGTAACTTGTGTCTAATTATTATATGCCCAGGCAAGCCAACATTTGCTGTGAGGGAAGAATGAAGACATAAGACAAAAGGATACAAGGAACTTACCAACTTCAGACTGTCTGAAAAAAATTCTTAAGAATACAGTCCAGCAAAATAAATAAATTCAAGATAGAGGAAGATGTACAGTATGTACAACAAGCAAGAATATACAGTAAATCTTAAGGTTAAATCTAAATAATTGTTTATATGTGAGGAAAAAAGAAAATTTAGTGTTCAGATCCTAGAAGACATAAATATGGGAGATGAGAGGAGAAGAAAGGAAGAAAGCTTGTTAAAAACATTCTTGTGGGCCGGGCCTGGTGGCTCACGCCTGTAATCGCAGGACTTTGGGAGGTCAAGGCGGGCAGATCACGAGGTCAGGAGATCGAAAGCATCCTGGCTAACACGGTGAAACCCCGTCTCTACTAAAAATACAAAAAAATTAGCCAGGTGTGGTGGCAGGCACCTGTAGTCCCAGCAACTCAGGAGGCTGAGACAGGAGAATGGCGTGATCCTGGGAGTCAGAGCTTGCAGTGAGCCAAAATTGTGCCATTGCACTCCAGCCTGGGCAAAAGAGCAAGAGACTCTGTCTCAAAAAAAAAAAAGGAAAGAAAAAAATAAGAAAAAAACATTTCTGACCAGACTTGATGGCTTGTGCCTGTAATCTCAACATTTTTTCAGTCCAAGGTGGGAGGATTGTTTGAACACAGATGTATCAGACCAGCCTAGGCAACACAGTGAGACTCTATAAGAAAATTTTTAAAAAATCAATTAGGCATAGTGGTGCACACCTGTATTTCCAGTTACTTGGGACACTGAGGTGGGAGGATTACTCATGCCCAGGAAGTTGACGCTACAGTAAACAACAGAGCAAGACCATGCATCAAAACAAACAAACAAAAACCAAAACAACTAACAGAAAACATTTTTTTAATTTGGAAAGATGATATCAACACTGATGAACTCTAACAAACTTTTAATAGAGGAATTTTATAACTTATATTTATAAAACATCTTATTATGTTGCTATAAACATGTGTGTGCAACTATCTTTTTCATATAATGACTTCTTTTCCTCTGGGTAGATACCCAGTAGTGGGATTGTTGAATCAAATGGTAGTTCTACTTTTAGTTCTTTAAGGAATTACCACACTGTTTTCCATAGTGGTTGCAGTAGTTTACATTCCCATCAGCAGTGTAAAAGTGTTCCCTTTTCAGCCCATCCCCACCAACATCTATTATTTTTTAAATTTTTTATTATGGCCATTCTTGCAGCCGTAAGGTGGTATTGCATTGTGTTTCTGATTTGCATTTCCCTGATCATTCGTGATGTTGAGCATTTTTTCATATGTTTGTTGGCTATTTGTATATCTTCTTTGTAGAATTGTCTATTCATGTCCTTAGCCCATTTTTTGATGGGATTCTTCGTATTTTTCTTGCTAATTTGTTTGAGTTCCTTCTAGATTCTGGATATTCATCCTTTTTCAGATGTATGGATTGTGAAGATTTTCTCCCCCTTTGTGGGTTGTCTGTTTAATCTGCTCACTGTTTCTTTTGCTGTGCAGAAATTTTTACTTAAATTAAGTCTCACCTATTTATCATTTTTTCTATTGAATTTGCTTTTAGGATCTTGGTCATCAAGTCTTTGCCTAAGCTAATGTTTTGAAGGGTTTTTCTGATGTTATCTTCTAGAATTTTTATGGTTTCAAGTTTTAAGTTTTTGATCCATCTTGAGTTGATTTTTGTATAAGGTGAGAGATGAGGATCCATTCACATTCTTCTACACGTGGCTTGCCAATTACACCAGCACCATTTGTTTGAATAGGGTGTCTTTTTTTTTTCTTTTTGAGACGGAGCCTTGCTCTGTCACCCAGGCTGGAGTGCAGTGGCAGAATCTCGGCTCACTGCAGGCTCCACCTCCTTGGTTCAATCCATTCTCCTGCCTCAGCCTCCCGAGTAGCTGAGACTACAGGCCCCCGCCACCACACCCGTCTAATTTTTTGTATTTTTAGTAGAGACGGGGTTTCACCGTGTTAGCCAGGATGGTCTCCATCTCCTGACCTTGTGATCCACCTGCCTCAGCCTCCCAAAGTGCTGAGATTACAGGCGTGAGCTACTGTGCCCGGCCTGAATAGGGGGTCTTTTCCTTACTTTATGTTTTTGTTTGTTTTGTCAAATATCAGTTGGCTGTAGGTATTTGGATTTATTTCTTGGTTCTGTATTCTGTTCCATTGGTCTTTATGCCTATTTTTATACCAGTACCATGCTGTTCAGGTGACTACAGCCTTATGGTATAGTTTGAAGTCAGGTAATGTGATGCCTCCAGAATTATTCTTTTTGCTTAGTCTTGCTTTGGTTCTGCGGGCTCTTCTTTGGTTCCATATGAATTTTAGAATTGTCTTTTCTAGTTCTGGGAACAATGATGGTGGTATTTTGATGGAACTTGCATTGAATTTGTGAACAACTTTTGGCAGTATGGTCATTTTTACAATATTGATTTACCCATTCATGAACATGGGTTGTGTTTCCATTTGTTTGTGTCATCTATGATTTCTTTCAACAGTGTTTTATAGTTTTCCTTGTAGAGGTCTTTCACCTCCTTGGTTAGAAATATTCCTAAGTATTTTTTTTTTTGCAGTTGTTGATTTCATTCTTAGCGTGGTTGCTGTTGGTGTACAGCAGAGGTATGATTTGTGTACATTAATTTTGTATCCTGAAACTTTGCTGAATTCATTTATGAGTTCTAGAAGCTTTTTGAAGGAGTCTTTAGGGTTTTCTATGTATATGATCATATCATCAGCAAACAGCAGCAGTTTCACTTTCTCTTTACTGATTCGATCATTTCTTTCCCTCCTTTTGTTTGATTGAGGTTGTTGTTGTTCATTTTCTTTCCTTTAGAGCAGTGATTTTCAAGGGGTTACTGTTGGGTGTTTTGAATGGATGACTTATTTGTTCAGATAATTAATTTACAGATGCAATATGTTTAGCATTCCTTACCTCTGCATACTAAACTCATACCCCAGTCACTGGAGCAAGCAAAGATCACCCACACAATTCAAAAGAGTCTTAGGGAGGCTATTTCCTTCCTCTTTGATGGTCACTGTTCAACTTTTTCATTTTCTTTTTCTTTTTTTAGACATAAAATCTCATGCTGTCACCCAAGCTGGAGTACAGTGGCACCATCATTGCCCACTGCACCCTGAACCTTCCAGGCTCAAGCCATCCTCCCACCACAGCTGCTTGATCAACTAGGATTACAGGCCAGAGTCACTGTTCTATAGTTGGGAATTAGGAGCAGTTCCTAGATCAATTATTCAAGCACTTTCTCTTTTGTTCCTAACACACCCATTTAAGTGTGTATTTTCAGACTAAAGACAAGCTCCTAGATTAGGTAAAAGTAACATTTAAAAATAACTATAATAATAAAGAGTATATAAATAGTAAGGTAAAAAATGCTAATTTTAAGAGAAAGTGAAAAAATAAATACTAGAGGAAATCTAATGAAAAGAAAGCAGGTACAGTCAGCACTGAAAAGTAAACTCAAGGTGAAAATACAAAGTACTTAAAATGTTAATGACATTTTTGGTCCATCAAGAAGATATGACCATTATGAAACTTACACAGGGTCAGCATCACTAAATTTTAAAATCCAAAATGTTCCACAATCTGAAACTTTTGGAATGTGAACATGACACCACAAGAGAAAATTTCCACACCTGAAATATTTGCTTTCTTTCTCTTCTTTTCATTAATTGATTTTTCTTTGGTCATCTGATGAAGGCAATCTTTGCTTCTGATGGTTCAATGCACACAAACATTGTATACAAACCTTGTGAACAAAATTAATCAAATAATTCTATAAAATTAATTTCAGGGTACGTGTATAAGGTGTATAGGAAACACAAAAGAATTTTGCGTTTAGACTTGGGTCTCATCCTCAAGATATCTCGTTATGCATATGCAAATATTGCAAAATCTGAAAAAAATAAAAAATCTGAAACACTTCTGGTCCCAAGTGTTTCAGATAAGGAACAGACCACTTCCATACCTAATAACACGACTTTTAAAATGTAAAGCCGCTTGTATACCTAATAACACGACTTTTGAAAAATGAAGTAGGCTGGGCGCGGTGGCTCATGCCTGTAATCCCAGCACTTTGGGAGGCCGAGGCGGGCAGATCACAAGGTCAGGAGATGGAGACCATTCTGACTAACACGGTGAAACCCTGTCTCTACTAAAAATACAAAAAAATCAGCCGGGCGTGGTGGCGGGCGCCTGTAGTCCCAGCTACTCGGGAGGCTGAGGAAGGAGAATGGCATGAACCTGAGAGGGGGAGCTTGCAGTGAGTTGAGATGGCGCCACTGCCCTCCAACCTGAGCAACAGAGCGAGACTCAGTCTCAAAAAAAAAAATTAAATAAATAAATAAAGCAAATGCTATAGAGAGGAAAATGACAAATATACCATTATAGACTTTTTTTTAAATTTTTCTTTCTTTCTTTTTTTTTTTTTTTTTGAGAAAGAGTCTTGCTCTGTCGCCCAGGCTGGAGTGCAGGCTCACTGCAACCTCCGCCTCCTGGGTTCAAGCGATTCTCTTGCCTCAGCCTCCCAAGTAGCTGGGACTACATGTGTTTGCCACCATGCCTGGCTAATTTTTGTACTTTTAGTAGAGAGGGGGTTTCACCATCCTGGCCAGGCTAGTCTTGAACTCCTTACCGCGTGATCTGCCCACTTCGGCCTCCCAAAGTACTGGGATTACAGGCTTGAGCCACCACGCCCAGCCTGGGAGCCTTTTTGACATGAACTTTTCAATCATTGACAGATGCATAATGAAAAAATGTAAGTAAGCATAAATAAGCATGTAGGAAATTTAAACAGCACAATTAACAAGTCTGGTGAAAATATAAATGTATGCATATCCCTCTGATAGAGAAAACACATTGTTTTCCAATAGACACAGATGTCACAAAAATTAACATTGTATTAAGTCAAAAATAAAAATGTTCCTGAACTCCCTTTTTAAAATTCAAGTATGTCAAATTAAATCAAGTAATCCTTCAACTTAGAGCAATATATAAGAACATCAAACATGTAAACATCAAAAGACAGAAATAAGCCAAAAGAATTGCACTGTCCCTTTATGTGCCCTAAGTTGCAATGTCAAGCTATAGTTGGATATTATTCAACCATTTCCTGCCCATTGCCTAGAGGTAGGGGTCTTCACTTCTCTGTCTAGTCTAGGACTGGAACTGCCTCATGACACCTACAGCTTGAGGGTGCGTGGAAAACGGAATGTCAGCCAGATATTCCAAACAGAGCCTCTGCCAGCAGGACCAGGTGACCATTCCTAGGAGAGAGATTGTTCTCACCCATTATCAGGGCTTTCCTCCAGGCTAAAACTGTGGGTCTCTAATGGAATTCTTATTCAATTTTCTCACCCCATTAGAGTACCCAAAATTTTCTTTAATAGAAATCTTAATTTTTTTTAATTTTATTATTATTATACTTTAAGTTGTAGGGTACATGTGCACAACGTGCAGGTTCGTTACATATGTATACATGTACCATGTTGGTGTGCTGCACGCATTTAGCATTAGGTATATCTCCTAATGCTATCCCTCCCCCCTCCCTCCACCCCACAACAGGCCCCGGTGTGTGATGTTCCCCCTCATGTGTCCATGTGTTCTCATTGTTCAATTCCCACCTATGAGTGAGAACATGCGGTGTTTGGTTTTTTGTCCTTGCTATAGTTTGCTGAGAATGATGGTTTCCAGTTTCATCTCTGTCCCTACAAAGGACATGAACTCATCATTTTTATGGCTGCATAGTATTCCATGGTGTATATGTGCCGCATTTTCTTAATCCAGTCTATCGTTGTTGGACATTTGGGTTGGTTCCAAGTCTTTGCTATTGTGAATAGAGCCGCAATAAACATACGTGTGCATGTGTCTTTATAGCAGCATGATTTAAAATCCTTTGGGTATATACCCAGTAATGGGATTGCTGGGTTAAATGGTATTTCTAGTTCTAGATCCCTGAGGAATTGCCACACTGACTTCCACAATGGTTGAACTAGTTTACCGTCCCACCAACAGTGTAAAAGTGTTCCTATTTCTCCACATCCTCTCCAGCACCTGTTGTTTCCTGACTTTTTAATGATCTTAAATCTTAAATGCAATAACATAAAGTAAAATAAAGCCTAAGTCCCAACAAGGGGAAATTTTCAAAAATAATCTGAAAACTTCCCGCGTTTTCTTGTTATGTTGTAATGAGTACTCCTGCAATTCCCCTATTAAGGATTCAGACAATGGTTGTTAATTCATTCTGCTTCTTCTGAGACTAGGAAAAAAATTACTGGGCTATGTTATATCGCAAGTGTAGATTATGCAGAGTCTTCATCAACAGAAACAAAACATGGTGTGGGGCGGGGATGGAACAATTTAAGTGAATTTTAATTGAAAAGTTTCGTGGTTTTAACATTAAAAGACATGCCTATAAAATAAGAACCTGTAAAAGTCTTCACTAAAATGGTAAAGTGCTCATTTCCAAGTAGTAAAATATTGAAACTTTTTCTTTTCATCGTTGATAGTGATTTAACATTTCATTACTTTATCGTTATTATGATTGTCATTATTTTAGACGAATGCATGGAAGTCAAAGGACTTCCAAATGCACGGACGTCAAAGGCTACTTTCACCCGGGTAGCCTTGCGAATGGCCACTGCTGCGCGTGGGGCTTTCTGGGGATTGTAGTCCATAGGCCTCCTTGCGCAAGCGCCGTGGTACCAGACGCAAGCTGCGGGCGACATTGTTTGGGATGCTGGGGTGAGGCCCTCCTGGACCGCGCCCCTCTCGGAAGTGTAGCCAGGAGTAGGGGTGTAGGATGTGCAGCTGTGACCCGTCCCTGTGGACTGAAGTAGGAGGAGTGGAGGAGGGGACTGGTGACCAATGATAAGGCCTAGTGGGTGGGGTAGGCTGGGGAAGTTCAGCGGCCCCTACCTACCCGGGATGGGATGGGAAGCGCTTGGTCTCGGTTTGGGGAGCAGCCCTGGGTTTGACAAAACGTGCATCTTCACGTTTCGTGACAGCGACTTGCGCTGTGCCACCTTGGGTCGAGGCTTAGGGTCAGTCTTGGAATGTGCATCTCTGGATAAGGGCAGAGGGGAGCTGGCTCAGGGTTTGGGAGTAATGGCTGGGGTTGTGCCTCCCTGAATGGGATGAGAGATTTGCTTAAGCAGCTTGTCTCTGGAGATAGAGGATGGCTTGGGCTATTCTCGCTCAGTTTGGTGGGGGCGATTCTGGCTCAGCACCCCTAAGTTCTTGGATGGGGAGTTGTCTTGGGTCTGAACTCTGGATTTTGGCAGCTCTGACTCCATTGGGGCATTTGTGACTTCAGGGCAGAGGTTCCGGCTTCTGGCAATAAAGAAACAACTCAGACTGTAAAAACTCTGGAGTTTAATGTCACCAAACACATTTTGAAAAGAACTGCCCCAGGCCTGGCGCGGTGTCTCACTCCTGTAATCCCAGCACTTTGGGTGGATCACGAGGTCAGGAGATCGAGACCATCCTGGCTAACACGGTGAAACCCCGTCTCTACTAAAAAAAAAAAAAAAAAAAAAAAAAAAAAAAAAAAAAAAAAAAAAAAAAAAAAAATTAGCCGGGCATGGTGGCAGGCACCTGTAGTCCCAGCTACTCGGGAGGCTGAGGCAGGAGAATGGTGTGAACCCGGGAGGCAGAGCTTGCAGTGAGCCGAGATCGCGCCACTGCACTCCAGCCTGGGCGACAGAGCGAGACTCCGTCTCAAAAGGAAAAAAAAAAAAAAAAAAGAAAGAAAATAAAAGAACTGCCCCAAATTATTAACTCCATTCTCACCTCACATGCTGTGAGCCAGGGAGTACGGAATTTGAGTATTATAAAGCACATGAGCAAATGTAAGTTGTTAAATTACACTCACCAAATTTGAAGTTTGAACGCTCTCTGTATATTTGATAAAGTTAGAGATTTAGTGTTAATTATTTTAGGTGTAATAGCAACATTTATTACATTTCTGATCGTGTTTCTGGACAATTGCAGTTCCAGATTCAGCTGCACTTTTCCTCTAGGTCTTCATTCCCTGAAGAGGTTGATATGGGCATCTGGTCTCATTCCTGATGTATTCCTCAGATCAGAGTAGTTGTCAGGTTGAGGGATGAGAAAGGCATTTGTGTGAGACAGCTGTGTGGACTTTGGCAGATAGGGAAAAAACAAGAGTCCTGAGGTGCCATGTGTCCCATGCCTTTGGCTCCCCACCTTTTCCACCCTGCTGTCTGCCCTGAAAGGCCACCATTGCCTTCTGGCCTTGCTTGTCTTTGGCCAGTGGGAAGTCTCAACAGGAAAGTTTGGAGAGAGGAAGAAGTGTGAGTTGGAGGATCTTGTCCCCCAGTTCTCTCTCTGCAGGATTGTCACAGATTAGCTGCCCTTCTAAACAACAGGTCATGGTTTGGGTGGCCCTGGCCACACAGTCCTCTCAGTTCCAGGGTCCAGGGACTGCTCCCTCCCCTTACCTCTTAAGGCCCAGGTATTATAATGGCACCTCCCTGTCACTTCCCAGGATAGAGCCTTATCCACTCTGATTTCCTTGCCCCCAGCCAACACCATCGTAAGCTGTCTGTTTATTAAACTCCCCTCAAATTTGAATGTGCCATCTGGTTCCTGCCATGGCCCATAGTTGATACAGGCAGGGAGTGTCTGAAGCCAGAAATTCAGGAAACCAAACCCTCAACCATATATGTGTGACTGCATGTGTGTAGATGTGTGCTTGAAAATAAACCTGTCCCATTATTGGCTCTTAAGTGAGAATGGGTACTGGAAGTAGAGGGTGAGTTTATGTCTTTGCACGTGCGTATAATGTATAATATCCAAGCCAATTCTGTTTGTGCATTTGTTAATATTAAGAAACATTGATTGAGTGCTTGTTAAATGATAAGATCCTTAGCAAGTACAGTGGATAAAAGAGTACAGATTGTTTTTTTTGTTTGTTTGTTTTTGTTTTGTTTTGTTTTTAGGATTTGTAGTTTTTTGACAGGGGAAAGGAGGAGTGTTTCCTTGGTAGGTTTTAACTATTGTAAAATGATGTAATTCATGCTGTATTAATAAGTTGAACATTCCTTATTTTGGCCTTTGTTGGAGCCCAAAATAAGAAGTGATTAATGATGTCTCTTAAAGGTATTAAAGGAGAGAAAAAGAGCCCAAGGATTTACCAAAAAGACATTTCATATTCTATTAACCTGATTCTATAACCCTGTGAGCTGCAATTCAAAGGGTAACCAACAGACCAGTGCCAATAAATGATATTGGTCTGTGACCAGATAATTTGAGAACTTGATTGTAGATGTTTAAAATTTTGTCTTATTGATTAATATAATAATAACAATTGGGCTTTAATTTGCATACCTTCTTAATTTCCTTTTTCCAGTAATTTCTTTTTACTGTATCTTACCAAAATATCAGTCTGTGACAGACTGAAAGTAACGGTAATAATAATATAAAAACTAGTCCTTTATCACAGATAGTGTGAGAAGCACTATCTGAGAAGGCACAAACGTGGTTTTTGGCTTTTATTTTTTAATCTTTGGAGTTTACACAGTGCTTAAAGTGGCAATTTTATACAGTAAGTTTCCCCACAAAGGCGAGAGGCAATTGAGCTTACAGCGTTTACCAGATGGAATCCCAATAAAAAATAAACAGAACACTCAAATTGGGTAATTTGAGAAGAGCTTAATAAAGGGACAATCTATAAAGTTGTAGGCAGGCTGTGGTAATCAACAAAGGGTATTGCAATATTTCAGAGCTAGTGATAGCAGGGTAACTTACTGCCTTTAGGACTGAAGGGCTAAGGGAGGAGGCAGTCACTAAAATGTGAAGAAAGATTTATGGGATGACAGCTGCCTGATGGTGGCCATGACCTTTGGTCAATGGATATGGAGCATAGCCATTCCACAGCAACCTCTAGGGAAAAACCTGGGGGAATAAATATTCTGACTTCACTCTTGTCCCTTCCCTGGATCTCTTGCTGGCTTTCCCCATTGGTTGAACCCAACTGGAAGCTAATTGGCAACGGAATCCACTGATATTAGCAGAACAGGAAGGGACTTTAGTGTATATGAAGTGGCAAGCTTAGAAGGTCTATCTATCTACTTTGGTCTACGTGCAGTCTGAGAACATGTACAGTTCAGTATACTGTGAGCATTTCCAGAGCAGAGGATGCGTCTTATATGTCATAAGTGTGTCATCAATATTTGCAAAAGCAAGGGATAGAATGGGTGCTGGAGAGACAGTTTAGGAAGCCAAGAGTCAAGGTGTAGATGTTTAAAAATTTGTATTATTGATTAACATGATAATAAAAATTGGGATTTAATTTGTATATCTTGGCTAATCGCAAGTTCTTTAGACCACAGGCCTGGCCATACAAGATCAAGTCTTTCATGTGAAAGTGGAAATAGCAGAAGGTCCCTGTCATCCTGAGATTGCTCTCTTTTTTTTTTTTTTGGAGACAAAGTCTGTCTCTGTTGCCCAGGCTGGAGTGCAGTGGTGCAAGCACAGCTCACTGCAGCCTCTGCCTCCCAGGTTCAAGTGATTGTCCTGCCTCAGCCTCCTGAGTAGCTGGGGTTACAGGTGCCCGCCACCAAGCCCAGCTAATTTTGTATTTTTAGTAGAGACAGGGTTTCACCATGTTGACCAGGCTGGTCTCGAACTCCTGGCCTCAAGTGATCCACCCGTCTCGGGTTCCCAAAGTGCTGGGGATTACAGGTGTGAGCCACTGTGCCCAGCCCTGAGACTGCTCCCTTACTCAGCAATTCTGGAGCCTTTTTTCCAGCGTAATTCAGATGTAGATTATGTCAGTTCATTCACAAGTCTGAGAAAAGGAAAAAATGTGCAGGTTTTGACCCAAAAGCTTGAGGAGAGAGATAGGAGTTACACAGTGGTCTGAGATTGAGGGACTGGGGACAAATCTAGGGAAGTCTTGAGGAGGTGGGAGTTCAGTCTGTTCAGAATGAGAAGAGATGATATCTAGGGAGAGAAGAAATTGTGAGAAATTTGTACATATAAGGAAGGAACCAATGTTCATTTATAACTTGTTGAATCCATGATCTCATGGATTCTTTCTTCTTTGCAGTTCTGCTTTTCCAGAATCCTGCCCTTTCCAAAAGGAAGACAGTATGATTAAGTTCCAGGTAAGTTAAGGGTTTCTTTCTCTTTAAATATACTGTTCATTCTGAGGAACCAGCACTTCTGTTTTCTGAAAGGTGGTCAGCATTTTTTAAGTGACTACTATGTATTAGGTACTTCATCTTACTCATAATGACTTTGTGAGGCAGGTGGTTTGACTCCCTTTATAGAAGTGAAGAAACAAACTCACAGATTTCAAGGTGTCTACTTTGGTGCTACTCTAAGTGTGGTTCATGTACCAGTACCAGTCCATGAACTGCTTATCACTGCCCCATGAGGGAAAAAGAATCAAGACTAAGTTCAGAAGCTTTTATAGCAATTTGGTGTTGCCGCAGCATCTGAGTGCATGGGCAGCATATACATGACCATACTCTAAATGTCACTGGTCTCGTTCGATAAGTAACAAGATTTGAATGGGTATGTATTGGTCAGAGTTCAACCAGCAAGGCAGAACCAGTAAGAGATATATATTAAGAGATTTATCATAAGGAATTGATTTATATGATTATGGGGGCTAACTAGGCAAGTCCAAAATCCACAGGGCAGTCCTCAGGAAGGGTGGGCCAGAACTCTTAGACACAGACTGAAGCCCCTGTCTATGGGTGGAATTTCTCCCCCTCCCAGGGAAGCCTCAGCTCTGCTCATAAGACCCTTCAGTTTTTTGAGTCAGACATACTCAGATTAGTTAGAATAATCTCCCTTAAAGTCAACTGATTATGGACTTTAATCACATCTACAAATTATCTTCATAGCAATACCTAGATTAGTGTTTTATTCAATAACTGAGGACCGTAGCTTAGCCAAGTTGCCACATTAAAAAGACCATCACAGTGTGGAGGAGGGATTTTCTTTTAATCATGAAAAAAATTAATTATGAAAATACACAAAAAGAACAAATGGTATTATGAGGCTCCATTTGCAGTACCCATCATGAAGTTTCAACGATTAACTTACTGCCAAAGGGATTTGCTTAATCTGTTTTTCAGTTTTTTCTTTCCCAGAGTATTTGAAAGAGGCATGGTATTTACACTGTATTGGTTTTTCTCTGAGCACATCGCTTTTGTATAGTACCTTATTATATATGCAGCTAAAATGAAAGAGCTCACACTTTATCCTTCTGCCTGGAAACCATCTTGCCCAAGTCCAAGATTCATTAGGTACATTTTCTATCTTCTAAATTACAGCAACAGTTTACCAAGTGTTCACCACTACATCACCCAGGTAACCATTTTTCCAGCCTCCTATAACAGTGTCCTCAATGGTTATGGCCTGGACCTAAAGCCAATGCCATGAGTATTTGGTAGCACTCTGCTGGTTTTGGTTAGCTTGGGTGTGTCCTCATAGTGAAGACAGAGGGACAAGAGAGCAAGTGAATGCGTGAGATCTGTCAAGGCCCAGGTTAGAAATGGCACATTCTCACTTCTGCTTCATTTTGGTAGCCAGAGCAAGTTACATTGCCAAGTCAAAACTAAAGGGGTAAGAAAACACACTCTGGTCCTTTAGTGGGATTGGTGAGCATGGAAGAGGATATTTCTAAACAGCAATCTAATTTATCACATTCTCTATGTATTTCAGTATATATTTCCTTAAAAACTGACTAATGAGATAATCAATAATTATTTGGTATTATCTAATACCCAGACAATAACCAAATTTCCCTGATTATCTCAAAAAATTTTTAACAGTTGGTTTGTTCAAATGGGATCTTACCAAAAGTCTATACTATCATATAGTTGGCTGTTGTGTCTCATAATCTCTTTTAATCTAGAGAAATCTGCCCCTCTACTTTATTCTCTCCTGCTATTGACTTGTAGAAACCATGTTTGGTATCCTGTGTTCTTTCCTACATTTGGAATGCATTTGCTTGCTTCCTTTTGGTGTCTTTCAATGTGTTACTCTATCCACAGTATTTCTTGTAAGTGGAAGCACCAGATGCTTGAATATATTCAGGTTCAAGGTTTTACAAGAATACTTCATAGATGGTTCTACAAGAATACTTCAGAGAGGAAAATATTTATAGATTTTTGCAAGTGTTTATTCGTTGAAAAATTTGGTTTCTTAATATTTTGGGGCTGTCCTTGTATCTGCATCCTATGACAATCGCTGCCTAGGATTCCTACAAGGCATCCATCCAGCTACAAGGGTGGTGGAGAAATGAGTGTTTTGTTTTCCCAGGCTCTATAGTTGAGGCAGAGAAGGGAGAATGGGGTGTAGGCTGGGTGAACCTCTATTCCTAACCCCTTCTTCCTACATTGGAACACCCCAAGCAGACTTCAGTGTATCTGTATTTCCTGAATGATTAACTCCAATTCAATTTTGTTGCCTCCCACAGAAGAAGGCATACAGTAGTGTTACAGAGAGAGTGATGCTATTAGGACAACCGTGCTGGCTCCCCTAGATTTTGTTTTTAATCATTGTCAGATTTTGGTAATTGGACAATTGTTAGGAACATATTCTTTGTGAAGTCCTTTGTAACTGCTTACAACTTTCATTTGAAAGTTCTGCATTATTTAGAGATGCAGAGTCTATTGAGAGAACATATCTGTAAATACTTAACTCTGAGCAGTGTGATATATGCAGCAATAGAAATATTTTATGTAAAAATTGTTTTCTTGATTAGGAGATGGTTATTAATATCAGATTATTCCCCACATCCTTTTATTTTGAGAAATTTCAATTTATCAGGAAAATGAAAGAATAGCATAATGTGTAATCTTCACCTAGATTCACCAATTGTTAACAATCACCCATAAACATATGCATAATATACGTATATACACACACATATCTATATTTTATTTTGATGACCCAGTTGGGGATAAATTGCAGGCATGATTATAATTCATTCCTAAATATTTCAGCTTGTATCTCCTAAGAGTAAGAGCATTTTCCTACATTTCCACATTACTGCTAACATACTCGAGAAATTTCACATTGATACCACTATTTTTTAATACCTAGTTGATATCCAAGTGTTCTTAATTATGCTAATAATCTCCCTTTTCTCTATTGTGTTTTTTGAATCTAGGAGCCAGGCTTTTAGTTACCCTGTCTTCTTAGTTCCTTTTAACATGATAAAAATAGATTAATCTGCCATGAAAAAGTGGAAATACCAAATCTTGGTGTGTGATGAGAAATGAACTCATGGAACAGTACTAGACTTGTGTATCAGCACAACACCTTAGTATAGATTTATCTGTGCCTATTTCCTGGGCCATATTTTATAATTTGATTAATATTGTCCTTTGGGAATCCCTGATCCAATAGGATTAATGTCCTTATGAGACAGCCTCAACAGAGCTTGCTCTCATTCTCCCTCTGCCATGTAAGGACACAGTGAGAGGACAGCTGTCTGCAAGCCAAGAGAAGAAACCTGAATGAAACCTATCTTGGTGGTACTTGATCTTAGACTTTCCAACCTCCAGAAGAGTAAGAAGTTAGTTTATTTTGTTTAACCTAATCAGACTGTGGTATTTTATTAAGGCAGCCCAAACAGACTAAGACCAGTCATTTGTGTGGATGATTGACGTGGCATGTAGTTGATGTTTTAGGAAAGGGCGACATTCAAGGACATAGCTGTTATCTTCACCAAGGAAGAGCTGGCAGTATTGGATAAATCCCAGATAAAGCTGTACCAAGATGTGATGCTGGAAAACTTCAGGAACCTCATCTCAGTGGGTGAGTAACTGAGCATCAGACCACTGGACCTGTGTCCTGAAATCATCATTTCAAACCACATAGAAAACTCCAGTTAGATCACAAAGAGAAACTTTGACCACTGGAAAGAAAACACCTAAGAGATGCATGTGCAGGTTAGAACCCTGCAGTTAATGAGCTTTTACAGATCAATGTGAGGATCTGGCCCCTTGTGATGGGTTTGTGAGGGAGCTCTCCCCAAATCTCATACCCCTGGCCTGTGGGCATTCAATGCAGGTAGTAATCCCTCCCTCCCCTAATCACACATTTAGGCTCTCATTCTTTCCTCATATTTCTCAGAATGAGACATAAAATTCACACATCACCAAGAGCCTTGATCTATTGGATGCTTCTGGAGAAAAATCAATGTTTATCCAATGTTTTGGATAAACCAGTGTTAAAGGAACAAAGGGAGAACTTTGATTTGGTTGGCAGTTACAATAGCCAACACTTACTGGTATGTAGTAAGTGTAATCTAAGTGTTGGCTTATTTGATTACTTTTTGATAAATATCTAACCTCATTTTCATTTCTCAGAGGTTCATATACAGTTATGTGCTACCTAAGTTTAGTTTATGAGATAGAGATATGGTTTGGCTATATCCCTACCCAAGTCTCATCTTGAATTGTAGCTCCCATAATTCCCATATGTTGTAGGTGGGGCCTGGTAGGAGGTAACTGAATCATGGGGCAGGGGTCTTTCTCATGCTGTTCTTATGAGAGTGACAAGTCTCATGAGATTTGATGGTTTTATAAATTGGTGTTCTCCTGCACAGGCTTTCTCTTTGCCTGCCACCATGTAGGATGTACCTTTGTTCTTCCTTCACCTTCTGCCATGATTTTGAGGCCTCCACAGCCATATGGAAATATGAGTCAATTAAACCTCTTTCCTTTATAAATTACCCAGTCTTGGGTATGTCTTTATTAGAAACATGAGAATGGACTAATACAGATAGTTACTGTTATTATCCCCCTTTTATGGACATATTACTCTGTTTTCACACTGCTGATAAAGACATACCTGAGACTGGGCAATTTACAAAAGATAGAGATGTATTGGACTTACAGTTCCACATTCCTGGGGAGGCCTCACAGTCATGGTGGAAAGTGAAAGGCACGTCTTACATGGTGGCAGACAAGAGAAGAGAGCTTATGCAGGAAACCGCCCCCCCCCTTTTTTTTTAAGAGTCTGGCTCTGTAGCCAGGCTAAAGTACAGTGGTGCTATCTTGGCTCACTGCAACCTCCAACTACCAAGTTCAGGCAATTCTCCTGCCTTAGCCAACCCAGTATCTGGGACTACAGGCATGCACCACCATGCCCAGCTAATTTTTGTATTTTTTAGTAGAGACAGGGTTTCACTATGTTGGCCAGGATTGTCTCAATCTCTTGACCTCATGATCAACCCACTTTGGCCTCCCAAAGTGCTGGGATTACAGGTGTGAGCCAGTGCGCCCATCAGAATCTCCCTTTTAAAGACCATCAGATCTCATGAGACTCATTCACTATCATGAGAACAACACAGGAAAGACCGGCACCCATAATTCAATCGCCTCCTACCGGGTTCCTCCCATGACACATGGGAATTGTGGGAGTTACAATTCAAGATGAGATTTGGGTGGGTACACAGCCAAACCATATTATCCCACCCCGGCCCCTCCCAAATCTTATGTCCTTACGTTTCAAAACCAATCATGCCTCCCAACAGTCCCACAAAGTCTTAACTCATTTCAGCATTAACTCAAAAGTCCACAGTCCAGTGTCTCATCTGAGACAAGCCAAGTCTCTTCCATCTATGAGCCTGTAAAATAAAAAAAACAATTTATTTACTTCCTAGATACAGGGCAGGTACAGGCATTGTGTAAATGCTGCTGTTCCAAATGGGAGAAATTGGCCAAAACAAAGGGGCTACAGGCCTCATGCAAGTCTGAAATCCAACGGGGCAGTCAAATCTTAAAGCTCGAAAGTGATCTCCTTTGACTCCATGTCTTGCATCCTGGTCACGCTGATGTAAGAGATGGGTTTCCATGGTCTTGGGCAGCTCCACCCCTGTGGCTCTGCAGAGTATAGTCTCCCTTCCGGCTGCTTTTGTGAGCTGGTGTCAAGTGTTTGTGGCTTTTCCAGGCACACGGTGCAAGCTGTCGGATCTAGCATTCTGCTGTCTGAAGGACAGTGGCCCTCTTCTCACAGCTCCACTAGGTAGTGCCCTGCTAGGGACTCTGTGTGGGGGTTGTGACATGTGGGAATTATGGGACATGACACTTGGGAATTATGGGAGTTACAATTCAAGAAGAGATTTGGGTGAGGACACAGCCAAACCATACCAATGGATGAAACAACTGAGTCACAGAATTAATAACTTGCCCATGATCACACAGCTTATAAGAAGAACTAGGATTTGAGCCCTCCTAATCTGGCCCTAGGTCCTGTGTTTTTAATAAATAACCTCGTGAAACCAACGTGTAATCTGTAGACACAGGACCTTCTACATAAATCTGCATATCCCTGCAGTTGTTTCTCAAACTGCAGGATAAAACCCTCTTGATGAGTCCTGAAATCAAATTACTGTGTCATAACTAGCAATTTTTAAAAAGCAAAATAGATTAATAGAGCAGAAAACAGAAGAATTTATCAAAATGCCTTGCACATCATATGTAAGTATCAGCTGATAAAACTTCTGTTTTAGTGAGCAGTCTGTGTTGATGTCCATGCCTATTCCTACTGAGTCACAATGCTGATTTTATTGTGGGTTACAATCAAAACAATTGGGAAACCACTGCTTAAAACCCATTTGGGCTCTTTCCCTAAGCAGCCTGAGGTAATCTGTGAAAATGGTTCGCTATTCACTTGACCCGGAGAACCCCACGAAATCATGCAAATCAAGAGGTTCCAATCTTCGTGTTCACTTCAAGAACACTCGTGAAACTGCTCAGGCCATCAAGGGTATGCATATACGAAAAGCCACGAAGTATCTGAAAGATGTCACTTTACAGAAACAGTGTGTACCATTCCGACGTTACAATGGTGGAGTTGGCAGGTGTGCGCAGGCCAAGCAGTGGGGCTGGACACAAGGTCGGTGGCCCAAAAAGAGTGCTGAATTTTTGCTGCACATGCTTAAAAACGCAGAGAGTAATGCTGAACTTAAGGGTTTAGATGTAGATTCTCTGGTCATTGAGCATATCCAAGTGAACAAAGCACCTAAGATGCGCCGCCGGACTTACAGAGCTCATGGTCGGATTAACCCATACATGAGCTCTCCCTGCCACATTGAGATGATCCTTACGGAAAAGGAACAGATTGTTCCTAAACCAGAAGAGGAGGTTGCCCAGAAGAAAAAGATATCCCAGAAGAAACTGAAGAAACAAAAACTTATGGCACGGGAGTAAATTCAGCATTAAAATAAATGTAATTAAAAGGAAAAAAAAAAAAAAAAAAAAAAAAAAAACCCATTTGGGGCAGCTCATAGTCTCCCTTTCCCTGATACTATCTTATAAACTAAAGTCACTTTCAATAAAACAACCCAGAAAGGACCTTGAACCAGAAGCGGTATCCAGTGGGACTTGACCATGATATTCATGCCATTTTGAAACCCATCTTAGGGTCCCAAAAATATGATCATCCTCTTCTGCCTCAGCCCCCTGTTTGTTATATACCACAGTCTTGCTTCCCTGGGTGCCAGGCCATTGACAGTGCCACAGTATCTGTTCCCCATTCTCATAGTCATGGCTCTTTGAGATTCTGCAATAACTTAAAAGGTCAGAACTTAAAGAAATGGATTATAGTATCTGAGTGGTCTCTATCTTTTCATGAAGGCAAAGAACCTCGGGGAAAATAAAAAGGATGTCTCTTAAAGCTTGTCTCAGAGGTTTACATATGCATCCCCGCACAACGCCAGGACCACATTTCACAATGTTTATCCCTATTTCAATCCCCATTGCCTTTTTATCCCCATCCCCTTAAGGCTCACCATGTACAGTAGTGCAGGTTGTACACAAACATACATGATAGTCCTCCATATGACAGTGATGTGAAGGAAGGGAAGCCATCAGGAGATAGGACTTGCTTGTTTCTGAAACCTCTTGTGACCCTTTGTGTCCCTTACTCTGCCCAACATATAAAAAACACTCCATCAATATGTATTATTTCTATACACACATATACTACATAAAATGGGAGCCTTTCCCGTACCTTTTGTAGCAAGATTATTAAAGTCTTTTTATTGACCACTCTTATAGTGGGGAGGTGAATTTCTTCCTTCATAAATTTTTCCTAAGATTTCCTTTTATTCTTTTTTGCTGTGTGGGGGTGGAAATGTCTTGCTCTGTCACCCAGGCTGGAATGCAGTGGCACAATCTTGGATCACTGCAGCCTCTGCGTCCCAGGATTAAGCAATCTTCCAACTTCAGATTTCCAAGTAGCTGAAATCATGGGCAAAACAGAACCAATTTTCAATTTTTTTGTAGAGATGCGATCTCACCATACTGCCCAGCCTGGTCTTGATCTCCTGAGCTTGAGTGATCCTCCCACCTCAGCCTCTGAAAGTGTTGCTATGACAGCCATAAGCCACTGCACCTGGCCAAGATTTCTCTTAATTTCCCTACAATACTTGATTTCTAATTGACAGCTCACAGGTTAGAATTACTGTGGCTCTAACTGTTTCCCATGCCAATAGAAGCCAGGGACAACTTCCCACCCCATCATATTTCATTTTCTCAAAACCTCTGGACAGGTGATTCACAAATTCTCTTTCTTCTCATGGGAGACGGGATTAAAAACAACATTTTGAATCTTCAGGGAAAGGGGTTAAGTCACCTTTCTCAAGAAGTGCTTCATTGCTGACAGATTTGGAAACAAAAGATCCGGGATTTAAGTGTGAGTCAGGATTATATCATGAACCTTCAAGAACAGTGTTCCCCACATTTAGAAGATGTTTCCCTCTGTGAAGAGTGGGCAGGCGTGTCTCTTCAGATTTCTGAAAATGAAAACTATGTAGTAAATGCCATTATCAAAAATCAAGATATCACAGCATGGCAAAGCCTGACACAGGTTCCTACTCCAGAATCTTGGAGGAAAGCCAACATAATTACCGAGCCCCAGAAATCTCAGGGAAGATATAAGGGAATTTACGTGGAAGAGAAATTGTACAGACGTGCTCGGCATGATGAGAGCCTCAATTGGACCTCATGTGATCATCATGAGTCCCAAGAATGTAAAGGAGAGGACCCTGGTAGACACCCCAACTGTGGGAAAAACTTGGGTATGAAATCAACAGTTGAACAACATCATGTGGTCCATGTTTTACCACAGCCTTTCACATGTAATAACTGTGGGGTGGCCTTTGCAGATGATACAGATCCTCGTGTCCATCACAGCACTCACCTAGGAGAAAAATCTTATAAATGTGACCAGTATGGAAAGAACTTAAGTCAGAGCCAATATCTTATCATTCATTGTAAAACCCACTCAAGAGAGACTCCCTATGAATTCCACGAATGGCCTACAGGCTGCAAACAGAGCTCAGACCTTCCCAGATGTCAGAAAGTCCCCTCAGGAGACAATCCTACAAATGTAAAGAATGTGGCAAGGGCTTCAGGTGCAACTCCTCCCTTCACAACCATCATCGAGTCCACACAGGGGAGATGCCCTACAAATGCCACGTATGTGGGAAAGCGTTTGGATTTCGGTCACTTCTTTGTATTCATCAGGGAGTACACACAGTGAAAAAGCCCTACAAATGTGAAGAGTGTGGGAAGGGCTTTGAACAGAGCTCCAAACTTCTTATCCATCAGAGAGTCCACACTGGAGAGAAGCCCTACAAATCCAGTGAGTGTGGCAAGTGCTTTAGTTCAAGCTCCGTTCTTCAAGTCCACTGGAGGTTTCACACAGGGGAGAAACCTTATAGGTGTGGTGAGTGTGGAAAGGGCTTCAGCCAAAGTACACACCTTCACATTCACCAGAGAGTCCACACAGGGGAGAAACAATACAAATGCAATGTGTGTGGAAAGGATTTTGGGTATAGTTCTGTTCTTCACACTCATCAGAGAGTTCACACTGCAGAAAAACCATATAAATGCGAAGTGTGTGGAAAGTGCTTTAGTTACAGTTCATATTTTCACTTCCATCAAAGCGATCACACAAGAGAGAAACCATATAAATGTGATGAGTGTGGTAAAGGCTTCAGTTGGAATTCAGATCTTCATGTTCATCTCAGAGTCCACAGAGGACAGAGGCCCTATAAGTGTAAGGCATGTGGTAAGGGCTTCAGTCGTAATTCGCACCTCCTTGCCCAACAGAGAGTGCATATAGATGAGACACAGTACACACATTGTGAGCATGGCAAAGACCTTCTGACTCATCAAAGACTACATGAGCAGAGAGAAACATTATAAACGTAGTAAGTCAGGGTTAAATTAGGAAAACAGAAGCCACACTGTATTCCAGATAACAGAGGCTTACTCAGCCTGTGGGAGGGCTGGGGGAGCAAAAGACAGGGAGACTGCCATCAATAATGTCAGCCTGCAGCACTGGAGTGTGCCAGGCAAGGGTTGTGGATTTCAAGAACTTCTGTGAAGCTCCCATCAACTGCTGTATGCTACAATGGTAAAGTAGGTTACTCTTGACAAATGGGTGGTTTGTGGTAGTGTTTGTAGTTAGAGGTCAAATTTCCATTAAAGGGTGTGTCCAGGAAGGAAATTCTAATTGGGATGATTATGGTAAGGTCTTCAGTTTAGCCAAAGTCCTTAGATTTTTTTTAGTCCCCAACAGAACAATACTCTCTGTATGAAGAACATTCAAAATTGTGCTCAGAAATGAAACCGATGCTCTTACTATGAAAGAACATTAGTACTCAGGTTTTCCATGAGATTCTCTGCACAGGCGAGAAGCTCTACAGAAGTGGCATTTGAAGGGTGTGGCAGAGGTAGTGCTGTGTTTATCACACTGGTTCCATTTCCTTGCGAATAAGAAGACTCTATTTCCCAGTAACATTTGCAGTTAAGAGTGTGCCCATGTTTGAGCTCTAGCCAATGGAGTGTGAGCAAAAGTGATATAAGCCACTTTCAGGTCTAGCCTTTATAAACATCCTCAGGCTTCTCTATTCCTGCCAAGGTGACCTTGGAGGCTGCTTATTCCAGACTGCATTGATAGAAGGTCGCTATCTGATCTGTGTTGGATTTCTTTTTATAGTAAGAAATAAAAATTCACTGTGTCTCACCACTGAGATTTTTGGTGGTTTATTTGTTACTGCAGCATTGCCTAGGCCATCCTGACTAGCATGGAGGGATTTTATAGCAATATGTTTCATTGTCAGTGGAGTCCACATACAGAAGAAACATTGTAATTCAGAGTTCAAAGCTTTTAAGTCTTTAAGGCTAGATGTGGCAGTGCAACCATCTAAAATGGTATGGATGGGACTTCTCCAGTGATAACCTTCATTCATTGGTGTGTACACCAAAGAGAAATGTTCAAGATGATATAGCTGTGGTAAAACTTTACTGAAAAGTACAACCCACAGACGTAAGAAATCTTATACAATAGAGAAACTCTGTAGCGTGGGAGCTGAATAAGTTTGACAGCTCACACCTTAAATGTGATTAAAAATTAACTAGAATAGGTGTTCTGTGGTTAGTCTTAATAAAATTAATTCAATAAAACTAACATTTACTAAAGTGAGCAACAACATGTAAAAAACCAACAGTGTTAATTGCAGACTGATGCAGTCTTCTTCTCAGCAGACTTGTATAATAATGGGTTTTTAAAGGGTGCTCTTTCTGTCAGCTTCCTACCAAAATTGTCATTTAATTGGGGATAATAGATGAATTCGAGAGGAGATCTCATTGCTTATTTTTATTTTTATTTTTTTTTTTGGAAACAGGGTCTTGCTCTGTCACCCAGGTGGCTGGAGTGCAGTGGCCTGATCATGGCTTGCTGCTGAAGCCTTGAATTGCTGGGCTCAAGTGATCCTCCTGCCTCAGCCTCCTGAGTAGCTGGGACTACAGGCATATACCACCATGTTCAGCTAATGTTTTCTTTTAAAAATTTACTTGTAGAGATGGGGTCTTGCTTTGTTGCCCAGGTTAGTCTCATTCTGGTTTCAAGTGATCCTCCCACCTCAGCTTCCCAAAGTGCAGGGATTACAAGTGTGGGCCACTGCACTCAGCCCACAATGTCTTTTATTTTTTCTTCAAAAACAATGTCCTTTTCTGTTTTAATTGACTTATAAGTTTCTTCATTTGGATCATGGTTTATTCCTAGTTTTTCTTGCATTATATTTTCCTGCCAGTTATAGTTTGTAAACAGAACAGCCATTCAAGTGCAAATAAAACCATCCCTGAAGTGTCATTTTCTTACTGAGCAGGTGGATAAGAGTGAAATATTTTTAAAATTCTGTGTCAGCAGAAATGAGGAAATGAGTGTTCTTACATAAGTTGGTGGGGAAAAAAACAGGTACCAAGTTGCTGGAGAGGATCTTGTCTATATGTATCAGATGTACAATGTGCATTGTCTTTGAGCCAATGATCCTGCTTCTCAGAATGTATTTTTAGGATGTAATTACATGAGTGGAAAAAGATGGTTTCAGAAAGAAATATGTTCTAAGAATTTTGCAATAAGAAGACCATAAACGACCTGAAGCTTAATGTATAAGAGATTAAGTAAATTAGGGCATCCCATATAATGGAATAACATGGCTCCATCAACAATGATCTAGACCTATAAAAATGTCCACATATTATTGTCCATGTCCACCACATACTCCAGTCCTCCTACTTGCAAACAGTAGGTTAGAGAAAAAATCTGGGATACACATTATCCCAGGAAGCTTTTGGGGTTTAGAATGGGTGCAACATTCCCTCATGACAGAATCGGCCCTCAGCCTTGGTGGAGGTGTCCCAGGCAATCCTGCAGTTTGGCCAGGAGCAGCCCTTGCATATCACATTAAGCTTTTTAAATATATGATGCTAACAGGATTGTCTCCCTACTTCATAAAATTGTTTGCTTTTCCTCTTGTAACAAAGTAGCATGGAAAAAGCAGAAATTAGTCTAGCTCCCAATCAGTGGGAGCCAACTCATTTACAAATATAGACGCAGAGATCCTATATAAATATGAGCATGTCAAATCCAATGATTTGATAAAAGCATAACAGACTCTGCTCATGTATAATTTATCCTAAATATGCTTATCAGCTTCTGCCTCATAACACACACAAGAACTGAGTAGCTCTACATACAAATTTATTTAGCTCATGATGTGTGAGCTGGCAAGTTCAGTTGGGCTTAGCTGGGCAGTTCTGGTGTGGGACATGCTAGATTATCTTAACTGGGCTTTGTACATGCATCTGCATTCAGCTAATGGCTCATCTGGGCCTGGCTATTTTATGATGGTCATAGATGAGACAATGAAGTTCTCTCTGTCATCATGGTCTCTCATCGTCCAGAAGACCAATCTAGGGTTGGTCCCATAGTGCCAGGGTTTCAAGAGCAAAAGCTGTGATCTCTTAAGGCCTCATCAGAGAACAGGCTCAATGATACTTCCACCACATTCTAATGATTAAAGCTAATGAGCTAATGATTAAAGCTAATGAGTCACAACACTGGCCCAGATTCTTGCGGTGGGATTAAGACAAGATAAAAAATGTTGAGACGTAATCATTGGAAGGAAAAAGAAGGTACTATTTTTATGTTAGAGAATAATGTTATTTACTTATGAAATTCAAATCCGCCTGTAAAATTTGACCAATTGAAGTATGTTTTAAAATTATCAGTTCCAAAAATTGGTTTCATACAAAATTGGCACATGAAAATTCATAGCATTACTATTTAAGAGTCTTTTATAAAATGTAGCCAAAATGTTTCATTCACAATAACAATTGTGTGCAAAGACCAGAATTCTCCAAAGGTAATTCTGGGAGTTCCCTTTGGGATGCCTAGGTGAGTAGCTATCTGGAGCCTCAGACTCCCACATTCTTCAGTGGGAAAAGCTTTACATGAGCTCAACTTCCTAGCGGCTTTCTCTTTCTGATGGGAGGTGTTAGAACCTGGCTTTCTCATGCAACTTCTGTGAAGCTCTGACAACTAAAGCCAGATTGTCTGCTTTGGTCAATCTGTTAGATCAATTAGTCATTTGATCTGACAACTAAAGCCAGATTGTCTGCTTTAGTTAAGTAGTCCAGATTACCTGCATAGTCAATTTGTTCCTTCACCAACATGGATGCCTTCACAATTGCTCTTTAAGAAGGATAAAAAGATAGGGGTGAGGTGTGGTCTATCTCCTGCTTCACTCAGGCCCTGGTGCTTCCTCAAGTGGTGTGAGAAACTGTGGTCCTGTGCGTTCTCTTCCAGACCCTTAGCTTATATATTTTCCCTATAAAACTTAGTCCTAATCCCAGCATTTTGGGAGGCCGAGGAGGGTGAATCATGAGATCAGGAGTTTGAGACCAGCCTGGCCAACATAGTGAAACTCCGTCTCTAAAAAATTAGCTGGGCATAGTGGCAGGCACCTGTAATCCCAGCTACTCAGGAGGCTGAGGCTTGAGCCCAGGAGGTGGAGGTTGCAATGAGCCGAGATCACACCACAGCACTCCAGCCCAGGCGGCAGTGAGAGACTCTGTCTCAAAAAAAAAAAAAAAAAAAAAAAAAAGAAGTCCCTTATGTGTGATGATAAAATTTGATGAAGAGCAACATTGGTGGACTTACACTACCAGAGATCAACATTTATTATAAATGTTCTATAATTAATACAGTGTAGTATTAGCTCAGGAGAGAAAAAATAGATCAATGGAAAAGAATAGGGAGTCTAAAAACAGATCCACATGTATACAGTGAGTCAGTTTATCAGCCTTGAAATACGTTGGAGAAATAATAGTCATTTTAATAACTGATGCTGGGTTCACTGGCTACTTAACACTAGTTCTTCATACAATTGCAGGCAATAAATACAAATAGCATGCAGCTGGCAGACTGGGATCAGTGGCTATGCCTCCACTAGACTGCCCATAGAAGCACATAGTAACAGCTACCAAAGGTGTCTGATCTGTCTTGTCTTTTTTTTAACTCATTTTGTTCAGGTATAATTTACATAAAGTGCAGACTTTAACCACATTTGTTTTAACAAATGTACATATCCTTGTAAATAATGCCCATTCAACATGTTAAACATTTTATTTACCCCAAAAATTTCCCTTGTGCCCCTTTCCCTTCATTTCTTTCCAAAAAAGGATATAATCACTGTTTTGGTTTCTATCACCATATGTTGGTTTTGCCTATTCTTGAACTTTATATAAATGAAATCATACTGTAAGATAATCTTGTATTTGGCTTTTTTTCATTCAACATGGTTTTCTAGATTAGTAATTTATAATAAAGAGTACTGCATATTTTATTATTGTTTATAAATTGTGTTCTAAAAACATTCTATGTTAGTAAAATTTATAGTAAACTTCTATAATGTACAACTTTTCTTTCTGGAGAGCCATTTATTAAACATTTATTAGCATATCACTCACAGAGGAGATGTAAGCCCAGAATTGGCCTTTTTCTTCTGAAGTCAACTAGCTTTGAATTAGAATGTAACATTAGTTATTATTCCTCATTCCCCACTCATTCTCTGTATCTACTTCCCTTATTTTTTTCTTTTATTTTTCTGCAGACACTATGGTTATTTAAGTGTCTACTTCTCTTTTTCTGCATGTCTTTGAGTGGAGACACTGGTCACCTTTGTTTCCCACTGTCTTTTCAAAGGTGCATGTTAGGGAACAAGAATATAGTGTCTCCCTCTGGAGCAGTAGATTTGTTTATGGCCCACTCTAGTGAAGACAGTGTCTCCCTCTAGGGTGAAGGGCAGTGGTTTTATTCCCACAGGCTATCATAAAAGATTCAGATTTCCTAAGCTTAGGGTTCTATTCCTACAACACAGCCCGCTAGGCCTGTGGCACCTGGCCTTCCATGTCACTCTATGGGATTAGAATGCCAGAAACCATTGCAAAGAATGACACTCTGGCTACTGCTGTGGTTGTGGCTAATAAAGTCCTTTGTCTCAGAGCCAGGAGTCTTTTGTCTTGTGCCAGCATCTGTGAGACTGTCAGGCTAACTTGTGAGCTCATAAATTGGTTACTTTCAGATCCTTGGTTTTTGATGGAAATAAATGTCTCTTAATCTTAGAGGCAAACTAGAGCTACCTGGAATGCTTTCAGCTTTTTACAATTTTTTACTGGTGAAATATACATAACATGAAATTTACCATCTCAACCATTTTTAAGTGTATAGCTTAGTAGTGTTAAGTACATTTACATTGTTGTAAAACCAGTCTCCAAAACTCATTTTATCTTGCAAAACTAAAACTCTATCCCATTCAACAGCAACCCTCAATTTTCCCCTGCTCTCAGCCACTGGCAACCACTTTACTTTGTGTCTCTATGCATTTGACTTCTCTGGGTCACATAAATGGAATCATACAGTATTTGACTTTTTTTTTTTTTTTTTTTTTTTTTTTTTGAGGCGGAGTCTCCCTCTGTTGCCCAGGCTGGAGTGCAGTGGTTCCATTTTGGCTCACTGCAAGTTCCGCCTCCAGGGTTCACGCACGCCATCTTCCTGCCTCAGCCTCCTGAGTATCTGGGACTACAGGCACATTCCGCCACGCCCGGCTAATTTTTTCCATTTTTAGTAGAGACGGGGTTTCCCCATGTTAGCCAGGATGGTCTCGATCTCCTGACCTTGTGATCCGCCCACCTCGGCCCCCTAAAGTGCTGGGATTACAGGCATGAGCCACCACGCCCGGCCCAGTATTTGCCTTTTTGTGACTGGCTTATTTAACTTACCATAATGTCCTTAAAGCTTATTTGTGTTGTAGAATGTGTCAGAATTTTCTTCTTTTGTACACTTGGGTTTCTTCCACTTTTCGGCTACTGTGAATAATGCTGTTATGAACATAGGAGTAGAAATATCTCTTCAAGACCTTGCTTTCAATTCTTTTGGACACATACCCAGAAGTGGAATTGCTGGATCATATGGTAATTGTATTTTCAATTTTTTCAGGATCTGCCATTCTGTTTTCTATAGAAGCTGCCACCATTTAACATAATGTTTTTAAGTTCATTTATATTATTATGCTTGTCAGTCTTCTTTTTGTGTTCAGAGTAATCAGGAAATTACCACAGTTTGCCCATTCTCACGTTGGTGAACATTTGTTTCCAGGTTTTGGAAATTTTGAATAAAGCTACTAAGAATATTCTTGTATTAGCGTTTTTGCAGACATATGCTTTGATTTCTCTTGGGTAAATACCTAGGAGTTGAATTGCTGTCATAAGCTAAGTGTATGTTATCTTTATGAAGAATTGGCTGTCCTTGTCTATTAACATAAAGAATGAGGTACTTTATTGTTCACTTAAAATCCTTATGTGGTCGGGCTGTGCGGGGTGGCACATACCAGTAACATACCTGTAGTCTCAGCTACTGAGGAGGCAGAGGAATCACTTGAGGGCAGGAGTTTGAGGCTATTGGGTGCTACAATCGTGCCTGTGAATAGCCACTGCACTCTAGCCTGGGCAACTTAGCTAAAAAAATTTATGTGGTTAAAATTTCAATGTGTTTATGAAATTTTTGTATAATGATTTTTTAAAAGAAAACTTTCCCATACTCCCAGGCACTAATTATTTTCAAAACATGAAGAATATGTTTTAAGTGGTGTCAGGCACAAATCTAATTTTAATTTTTTCTAATTGGATAGTCAAGGCTTTCAACATTTATTAATGAGTCCCTTTTTTATTTACTGATCTTAAAGGTCACATTTATACTACACTAGGTATATCCATTCCTGGAGTCTCCTATCTTTTATGTTTATCACTGAAATCTCTGACCTTTTTTTTTTTTTTTTTTTTGAGATAGAGTCTTGCTCTGTCACCAGGCTGGAATGCAGTGGCACGATCTTGGTTCACTGCAACTTCTGCTTCCTGGGTTCAAGTGATTCTCCTGCCTCAGCCTCCTGAGTAGCTGGCATTACAGGAGCCCGCCACCATGCCCAGCTAATTTTTGTATTTTTAGTAGAGAGGAGGTTTCAGCATGTTGGTCAAGATGGTCTCC
Source organism: Pan troglodytes (assembly GCF_028858775.2). Classification (NCBI taxonomy): domain Eukaryota; kingdom Metazoa; phylum Chordata; class Mammalia; order Primates; family Hominidae; genus Pan; species Pan troglodytes. The sequence goes on from NC_072419.2 coordinate 35,508,324, forward strand.
TGATATCATGATCCACCCACCTCAGCCTCCCAAAGTGTTGGGATTACAGGTACGAGCCACCATACCCAGCCCATTTTTGTTTATTCTCAAACCACTATCTCACATCTTTAAGAATGATACTTTTGGTAGAAGGCAAGTAACAGTGAATATGCTAAGTGTATGTTTAACTTTACCATTTCTAAAAATGACTATACCACTTTATACTTCCATTAGCAGTCAATGCAAGATCACTTGTTCTACATGCTAACCAACACTTGGGATTTTTAGTCATTGGGATTATTTGTAGTGTTATCTCACTGTGGTTTAATTAGCATTTCCCTGATAAGTAATGATGTGGTTATCAGTCATTTTATCATGTGCTGATTGGTCATTTTATATCTTCTTTGGAAAAGAACTTTTGAAAGTTTTGCTTGTTTTTTGTTGGTTTGTTTCCTTACTGTTGAGTTGTAAGATTTCTTAATATAGCCTAGATACGAATCCTTTCTCAGATAAATACATTATGAATATTTTTTCCTAGTCTTGGCTTGCCTCTTCATTTTGTTAATGTTTTTAAGAGAGTAAGTTAATTTGATGAAGTTCTGGTTTATCTTTTTAAATTAGATTTTGTGTTCTTTTTTGCCTACCTATGAAATCTTTTTTTGCCTATCCCAAGGTTTTGAAAATGTTCTCCTATATTTTCTTGTATAACATTTGCAGTTTTAGCTTTTCATTTAGGTCTGTTACCTATTTTGAGTTCTTTTTGTGTATGATGTGAGGTAAGTGTTGAGGTTCATAATTTTCAGATAGGTGTCCAGTTGTTCTAGTGCTATTTTTTGAAACAACTTTCCCCCATTGAATTACCTTTGTGGCTGCACTGAAAATAAACTGATCATATATACTTGGCTGTATTTTCTGGAATCACTTCTGTTCCACTGATTTATATAGATATTGTTAAGCTTTTGCTATGTCTTGACTACAGGAGCTTTAGAACAAGTTTTGAAATCTGATACTGTTATTCCTCTAATGATGTTCTTCCTTTTCAAAAAATTTTGACTATTCTAGTTTTTTTAGTTGGCTGTTTTTTGCATTTCAGTGTAAATCTAAATATTAGTTTCTGCAAAAAGCCTGCTCTAAATTTGATTGATACTGTGTTGACTTTATAGATCAATTTGGAATTCTGGTTCTGGGTAAGATGGAGTAAGCCAGTGGCTGGGAAATTCTGGCCTAATGGTTAAATATGGTGTATTGACTGTTTTTGTATGCCCCCATGAAGTAATAATGGCTTTTACATTTTTTATTGAGACAGGGTCTCACTCCATCGCCCAGGCTGGCTCACTGCAGCATCAACCTCCTGGGATCAAAAAATCCTCTTATCTTAACTTCCTGAGTAGCTGGGACTACAAGCATGCACCGCCATGTCCAGCTAATTTTTTGCATTTTTGTAGAGATGGGGTTTTACCATGTTGCTCAGGCTGGTCTCAAACTCCTGAGCTCAAGCATTCTGCCCTCGGCCTGCCAAAGTGCTGGGATTACAGGTGTGAGCTACCATACCCAGCCTACATTTTTAAATAGTCAAAAAAATCAAAAGAAGAATATTTTATGACATATGATAAGTATGTAAAATTCAAATTTCAGCATTCATAAATTTTGGTTGAAACACAGTCATGCTTATTTGTTTACATATTGTCTATGGCTGTTTTCCTGTTATATTGGTACAGTTGTGTACTTATGATAGAGACCATATACAATGCTCTCATCACTTCATACTGCGACTCAGTGTATCATAAATCACAGTAACACAGTTATTACAAGTTAACAGATTTTTGAGTGCCATATGTATCACTCTACTATGATATTTTATTTATTTTGCATATTCGTCATGTCAAAACAAGAAGAGAAAATCAAATTTTGAATGTCATGCTTTTAAGGTATAGTAAAGTGTGGATTATTTTGTTAGAGAATCTGATGGCTGACTATTGTGTTTGTTATGCAGTGACAGCTGTACAAGAAGAAAAATTATAACATTAATACTGCCAGATTAAAAACTTATCCCAATATTTCCAAATCACAGATAATTATGGCCAAAAATAAAAAATTTAAAATGGAATATCTTATCAAAGCAGAATTACTTTTATGAAATAACAAATGAAAATGAGGCTATAACCAAAGTAAGTTTTAGAGTGGCTAATCTGTTAGTCAAGCAAGAAAAGTTATTTACTGATGATGAGTTGGTCGAATCATATTTTGCAGCAGCTGAAGAAATGTATCATATAAATTTGTCTAAGACTATAAGCCTTTTGACAAGGACAGTTTCTTAAAAAGTTGAGAACATTGGGAGCAGCACTGATAGTCACTTTAAAAACAAGATCATAAAAAATTCCCAATTATTGTTGCCAGTGATAGTGAAAATTTATCAGCCATAAGTGAACACAAAACAAAACAAAACTGAAAGACAAAATTATAAGAAAATTAAAATGAGAAAAACAGAGGATCAACAAATTTCTATTGCCACTTTGTATTTACCTCTGGGAGCCAAGAAACAATGCAACTGGGCTTAAGACCATCACTGAGGTGTACTTTTCTGGTGACAGATATTACCTGGATTTGTTACATGAATCTATTTGGCATCTCTGTGGGACCCCCAAAACTGTTAAAAAAGTAATTTTCAAAAAATAAAATCATAACTCTTACACAGGTATGAAAAGACCAGCTAGGGAATGATAAACTATTTGCAAATCATGTATGTGTAAAAGTCTTGTATAGAGAACATATAAAAACTCTCAAAACTCAATAGGAAAACAATCCAATTTTTTAAGCTAAAAGATTTAAACAAGCATTTCACTGAAAAAGATATACGTATGACAAAGGGGCACATGCAAAGATAATCAACATCATTAGTCATTAGGGAAATATAAATCAAGACCACAATGAAATATCACTACACATCTATTAGAACAGCTAAAAAAAAATAGCAACAATGTCAAACTCTGACAAGGATGTAAAGAGACTGGAAGTCTCACAAATTTCTGTTGGGAATGTAAAGTAGTAGAGCCACTCCAGAAAACAGTTTGACAGTTCCATAAAAATTAAACATATCCTTACCATACAACCCCATAACTTCAATCCTGGACATGTACTCCAGAGAAATGAAAACTTACATACACAAACAAATGCACACAAACCTGTACATGAATGTTCATAGTAGCTTTATTCATAATGGCAAAAAACTGGAAACAACCAAAATGTTCCCTAATAGGTAAATGTTAAACAAATCGTGGTACATCCATACCATGGAATACTACTCAGCAATAAAAAGGAATGGACTATTGATACACACACAACTTAGAGGGATCTTAAGATAATTATGCTAAGTGAAAAATGTGAATCTATTTTATGGTTGTAGTTGTATAACATTCTTGAAATGACCAAATTATAGAGATGGAAAGCAGATTAGTTGTTTCTAGATATCAGGAATGGTGGAAGGGAGGGGACTGGGTGTGACTATCAAGATGTAGCAAGAAGGAGGGCTTTGCAGTGATGGAATAGTTATTTATCTTGATTGTGGTAGTAGCTATATCAGTCTACAAGTGATAAAATACAACAACACATATTCATGGTATCAATATAATTCCCTGGTTTTGATGTTGTATTTTAATTAAGGACAGTATAATCATTGGGTGAAACTGGGTGAAGGGTACGTGGGACCTCTTTCTACTATCTTTTCAATTTCATATGAATCTGTGATTATTTTAAAATAAAATGTTTAAAAAATAATTGGATGCTTAGGATCTCTATAGAGGATTTTATTTATTTCTGCCAGATTTACAAGCAATACAGGGTCAGGGATTTAGTTGACTTGGATTTGGGTTTGAATACCTGCCAAGTTGGGCCTACTTCCCATTCAACTTTACACCTAGGATGCAGCCCTTTGGTGTTCCATACACAAAACCCAAGTGATTTTTTTTTTTTTTTTTTTTTTTGAGACGGAGTCTCCCTCTGTAGCCCAGTCTGGAGTGCAGTGGTACGATCTCGGCTCACTGCAAGCTCTGCTTCCCGGGTTCAAGTGATTCTCCTGCCTCAGCCTCCTGAGTAGCTGGGACTACAGGTGTGCGCCAACACAACCAGCTAATTTTTGTATTTTTAGTAGAGACAGGGTTTCACCATGTTAGCCAGCATGGTCTCAATCTCCTGACCTCGTGATCTGCCCACCTTGGCCTCCCAAAGTGCTGGGATTACAGGCGTGAGACACCACGCCCCAAGTGATTTTTTAAACCATGGTTATCCACCCCATCTTTGGCAGGTCCTAGACTCCAACTATCAGCTTCTCAGGTTTTTACCTTAAGGAATTGGCAAATTCCACCTCAAACTTTTTTTGAGATAAAAGTGGTCTCAAATACCTAGCTTACCTTAATGGATTTTTTGCAGAGACAAGGTCTCACAGCATTGCCCAGGCTGGTCTCAAACTCCTTGGCTCAAGCAATCCTCCCACCTCAGCCTCCCAAAGTGCTGGAGATTACAGGTATGAGCCATTGTACTCAGTCTAGAATCTGATTTGTTATGATGGTTTCCATATTTTAATCTGTCTCTTTTTGCACATATGCTGTTATTTATTTTTGTCTTTCTCTTCAGAGGGAAACTTGCTGAGGATTTGCATTGACTTTAGTTGAAGAGAATATGGTTTTTGTTTCCAATATTTCCAGTCCCTTCTATGAAGTATTGCAAAAACCAATAACTTGTATTTAATCTAGACTTTACATCAAATTTCTACTTTACAGAACATTTAAAAGAGCAGAGGAGAAAATATGGGGATGCCTTTAGACAAATCCAGAATTTAGACACCTAATTTGACATTTTTATTTCCCCAACAGTTCAAGGAAATAAAAAATGGTGGTGGTAGTGCTGTGTGTGGGAGGGTCGGGGTGGGGGCACAGTTTTAGAGTAAATGACTTCTTGGTGAGATAACAATCAAATAAAATGGATCAAAATATTCGGATAATGACTGGAATAAACCAGCTGTAAAAGTACTTTTCCCCCAAAAAACAGGATTCAAATTGGGATGCATGTTAGATAATACTAAGAATTGTTAATTTTATTTCATGAGGTAACGATTTTGTGGTTATGTTAAAACATCATTATTTTTAAGTGATACAAATAGTATTGGGAAGGGATAAGTCCAGGGATCTACTTTAAAATATTTCAGTAACAAAATTCAATAGTCATAGATATTGCCTGTATGGCAAAATGTTGGGAAGTGTTGAATTTAGGGTAGGCGCATTTGGTGTTTCATGTTATCATTTTCTTTTTTTATTTTTCTTTTTTGTTTTTGAGATGGAGTCTCCTCTGTCACCCAGGCTGGAGAGCAGTGGCACGATCTCAGCTTACTGCAAGCTCCACCTATTTGTGTTAATATCGAAAGTTTCATTAAAAAATTTTTTCCTGCCCAGAAGGAAAGTGGTAAGTACATACTTCCTGTAGTTTGACTTGTTATAGTTATCTGGAGTCCGTCTCCCATCTCAACCTACCCACCTCTTCCTGAATAACCATAAATTCACATGGCTTAAACAGATTTGTAGAAAAGATACGTTTATGTTAAATATGTGAGGTCAACGGGCAACAGAGGAATAGCCAATTTGAAGCCTGATTTGAATTCAAAAAATTTCAAGACAGGAGCCATTTTCCATATCATATTTTCTAAATTTCCTGCCAGTACAGCTTCCTTCATTTTTCAGATACAACTTGCTCTTTCTGTGCTTGATTTCAAGACTGATTTGTCCTTGGAATTCCTTGTGGATTCTTGGCATCTTGAAATCAATTGTCTGTGCCAGATAGCATAAGCAGAGGTCTAGATGAGTACAGGCACATATAAAGAGGCAACGGAGTTAAACCACGTCTGAGATTCCATATTCCTGTCCAGTGGACAGCCCAACTCCCTTTTAGAATCTTGTTTCTTCTCGTACTCATCACTTTTCCGCTAAAGTGTGTTTCTTTTCATACTAAAACCTTCGCTTTTATCCCCAAATAGTTATATTTTCTTTATATTTCCACATGCTCGTTTTATCTTGAGGAAAAAAATTACAAAAATAAAAAGCCCAAGCGCTCATCGCGCTAGAGAAGTGACTTTCAGTTTGAACGCCCTGAACCAACAGAATGAGCTGCAGGAAGGCGGAAGCACTAGCGTGCTGGGCATTCTGGGAACTGTAGTCGGAAGTATTTTCGCCCAGGCTGGTGGAGTCCTTGTCGTCATTCCGCTTAAACATTCTGGGAAGTGTGGGTCAGACGTTTCATACAGTCGACAACACTTCCTCTTCGGGAGTACAGGGTGTGGCCCTCTCGTGTGACTCCGGACTCTGGGAAGTGAGTCGCAGGAACTTCCGCTCCAGGGAAAGTTGCGGCCATCATGCTGCATGTGAGACTTGAGCCCCAGCGACGCTTCTGCGCCTCCTCAGCCTGGGTGAGGGACCAAAGATGGTCAAGGCCCTCTGTCTTGAGGAGGAAAAGTGGCAGCCGGCGGAGGATTAGGATTGGAAGTGTTTGCGTTTCCCTCGACTCAGTAGAGCTTTCTAGTGTTAGGGGATGTTCCTGAGTCCCGGGTTGGGGAATGAGGCAGGGTCTTGCATCATTGGGTTTGATGGTTTCTTGGGTCCTGTACTCCCGTAGCCCTTCTGTTGGACCCACCAATCAGCATTGCTGCTTCCTAGGGAAGTTTTTGTGGCGTTGGAAATATTGTGTATCTTGATCGTGTTGGTAGTTACATGTCTGTACATATTTGTTAAAACTCATTGAACTATACACTTAACAATAGTAGACTTTATAATGTATGTACATTGCACTTCAATAAATGTGACTTTTTAAAAGTGTCTGGAACTTTATTTTTTTTAAGTGGCAGGACCTCATTACAAGTAAGTTCAGAACTAAGTTAGGACTACTATAATCCTGCTAGCACCACCCTCATGTAAACATTTTCATTTTGGTTTATTTTATACGTATATAGATATTTGCTTTTTATTAAATAATGTGTAAATTTTAAATTAGTATTTCAGTTAGTAATGTACCATAAGTTAATTTTGCTGTTTCCCACATTCTTCATAAAGTTCATCTTTAATGATTGTGTTGTATTGAATTGAGTGACTGTGCACTTGTTAAACCTGGGCATCTGGGATGTGTTTAAAAATTATTCTCATAATTTTATGTACATATGAATTGTTTTACAATTTAAGAGATATATGCTGACTTCCATGCCTCTGTTCATCTTTTTTGTCTATCCTACTTGGGGTACTCATTTCCATGGTCATACTATAGGCCTTAAATTAGCAATAGCTGCAATCCCTCCATAGTCTCCATTTAAGGCATTACACTCTGCTCTACATATTCTCTTGCCAGATCTTCCTGTGGTTTACTGTGATATTGACTTCATCAATTTCTACAATTCATTGATCCTATTGCATTTTCAATATCCCTTATTCATCTCATATCCTCAATACCAACCATATCTTTTCTCTTCTTTCTAGTATAAACAGAAGACTTACACTTACATCTAATTGTTCAAAATATTGTCCTATGACAACCGTAGACTTAAGGAACATTAAGAAAGTATTTTGATTTTCCCCCATTATTTTATAGAAGAGACATGCAGGGTCAAAGGGATTATGAATGGATGCTCTGTGAGCCAGTCAATAGCATATGTCCCAAAGGCTACAGGTTAAGTATATTACCTGGCCCAGCAGCTTTAAAATCATCTTTTGGTCTCCTACTCTAGACAGCAAACTTCAGTTCAGGCCCCAGTGATGCTATTATGTGAGGAATATTGACTTGCCTCTGTTTTTGTTTTTAAATAACATCAGATTTGGTATCAGTTATCACTTAAAAGTTATTTGTGAGACATTTTCTCAGTGTATGTGACCTTGGCTGGGAAGCATTGCTTTAGAGGTGCAGAGATCAGAGATCAGATAACTTTGATAAGTCGGTATGTGCAATGGTAGAAGTATTTTAAACATGCCATGAAAGGGGATATTTCAATTCATAGCATCTATTTTTGGGGAAAAGGCTCCCAAATAGTATTGGCTCAGTCAGTCAGATCACTTGTTTGGAGATAGGGTTGGTAATATGACTCTATGCACTGTGCATACTCTTAGATTCAAGCGTCCCATTCAAGGAATTTATATTATGGTAGCACTCATTTAAAGATCAAGAAAAAATGGACATGGGTGTTCACTAAAGCATACTTTTGTGAACCCAAAAGTATGTGAGACAGGTCTCAATCCATTTAGAACATTTAGTTTGCCAAGGTTAAGTACGCACCTGCGACACAGCCTTAGGAGGTCCTGACGACATGTGCCCAAAGTGGTCAGGGCACAGCTCGATTTTATACATTTTAGGAGAAATCAGGCATCAAACAGTATGTTTAAGTTATACATTGCTTAAGTCCAGAAAGGCAGGACAATCTCAAATGGGAGTGGGAGCTTCTACATCATAGGTAGATAAGAGACAAACAGTGGCATTATTTTGAGGCTCTGATTAGGCTTTTACTGAATACAAAACTCACACGTGAGAGGTGGGTAGACGAATAGTGACTTAGGTCTTAATGTTGCTTAGTGAATATGCATTATTACAGAAACAATAGGTAAGAGGAAGCAATCAGATATGCATTTGTTTCAGGTGAACAGACGAATGACTTTGAGTTCTGTCTGTCCTTTGTCCCACACCTGTGAAGATAAGCTATCAATTTACATTACCAGGGTGAAATTCAACAGAAATGCTTTTGGATAAAGATGTTCAGGCCCACAGGGAATTTCCTTGTCGACAAATTATGAAGGAGGTATGTAGCTTTTTCTTCTTTATAGCTATCTTATTAAGAAATAAAATGGGAGGTTTGCCTGACACAGTTCCCAGCTTGACTTTTCCCTCTGGCTTAGTGATTTGGGGGTCCCGAGATTTATTTTTCTTTCACATTTTGCAAGACTATGGATGCTTAATAGGATGAGATTAGCAATTGAAAGAGAAAAAATTTTGATTCTTAAAATCTTCTCCCTTTCCCTCAAACTCTTTGAACCTTGTTCTTCTTCTAATGGACATTTGTGTGCATGATTGAGGTGTAGTATCTTAGGTGCTGTAGGAAACAGTAATATTCAAGAATGTGCTGTGATCTCCACTAAGGAGGTGATGCTACTGAACAAGGCCAAAATAAATCTACCTATGGAGAAGTATTCTTGCCGAAAACGATGAACCTTAATCTCATCTGCTCTCTAAATCTAAATTGTAGTTTACCAGAGCCACAAAAGATATTCAAGAAAATGTTAAATGGCAGCATAATGAAACATTTTTAAAAATCCAGAATGTGGGACATCTTACTTGACAACTGAACTGATGTCTTCTATAGGCCAAAAGCATGAATTTAAAGTGGATCAAAGGGGGGATACTCTTCCAGATTCAAAGAGACTCAAGAGAGAAAACAATCACATGCAAAGAATGGGTATTTTTGAGATGACTGGAAATTTTGAAGTTTCGTTTTGTAGGGTATAAAATAATATTAAGGAATTATTAACTTTCTTCAGTGTGATAGTTGTATTTTTGTTATATTAGAAAATGTAATACTTTGAAGTATGCATGGGAGTGTTTAGGGGGAAAATAATACAGTGTCATGATTTTGTTTTAAAATTACAATAACAAAAAGGGCAGAAAGACAATATTGATAGATAAAGGAAGTGTGGCACATGTTGAAAATTGCTGAATCTGGGTGATGAGGTGATGGAATACTTCACTCTTTACTTCTATTAATGTTTGAAAATTTTCATAATATAAAGGTATGAAAATGTTTAGTTCTTGTCCAGAAGAAAAGTGGTAAGCAGAACCTTCGTGTATTTTTATTTGTTGGATTTTCTGGATTTGCATCCAACTGTCAATTGACTCACCTGAATGAAATACAGTTATTATTGTATTTATGATAATAAGAATAGGGTGGAAGTGGGTGATGTGATATTTGAACTTGAACAAAAAGAAATTTCAAATTTTTATATATTTATCTCTTTTCATATTATAATAATTCCTCCACATGAACACACCTCCTTTCATTCACCTCATGAGCCATGTTTTACAGTGAACAATTAAAGTCAAGGAACACCCAAAAGCTTTTGCTGCTTCTGCTTTATACTTTAATGAACTTTGCATGACCTTCTTGTGGGTTCTTGTATCATGGAATGAATAGCTTATATCTGATAACACCGCCAAGAGTTCTAGATGCATCCAACACACATGGATTAAAGTAGAAAATCCAGTCAAAGTAGGTTTGAGATCTTGTGTTCCTTACATTCGTGCCCCGTTTCTAAGTTCTGCATTTTTAGCTCACACATATCTTCCCCTTTATAATTTATGCCTCCTTTTCATTTCAAACTGTGTTCTCTACTAAAGGGAATTGGGTGGGGGACAGGGTGGGAGTGGCGTTCAAATACACTTGTTTTGTCACATGTGAAAGAAAAAAATGAGAATAAGGAAAAAGAAGGCTGAGCTTGACCAGTGAGATAGAATGATTCGGACTGAACCTAGTTATCCAAAATAAAAAGGGAAACGCTGGTGAGAAGCGCTACCTGAAGAGGATTCTGGAAACTGGTCCAAAGGATTCACGGCGTCAAAAACACTTCTGTTCCAGGAAAGGTGGCTTTAATGATTGGGCTTCTGGGGGAAATATTAAGTATAAATTAGAATCCTGTTTTTGGTGACATTTTGGTTCAAAGAAGACAGTGCTGAGTTTGCATTCTGCTCTAGAATTGTGTGACATACAGTCCAAATTCAAACGGTAGTAGCCAGCCCTCCGCCAGAGAAAGGCAACGACATTGCCAATTCTTTGCAAGGATTCTGGGAGCAGTAACCTTGGAGCTCTGTGTAGGCGGCCAGGCTTCTGCTACAGGAGGGCGTGGCTGTGACGATTATCTCATTGGGGATTCTGGGGTTATAATCCAGGAATTGTGGGTAAGTACAGTCACTTCTGCTCCATGAAAGTGAGGTCATCATTCGTTTCAGGAAGTTGAGTGAGGCCTGAGACAGCAATGTTTCGTTTAGCCTGGCGGTGGCCCTCCTTGTCTTCAAGAAGAGCATCCGTGGCTAGCAGTGGAAGATGGGGTTGGGCCCCAGGTGAGTGACCCTTGGTCGAGTTTGCAGAATTTGGTCTTGGCGGGTTGAGAATCTCTTGTATTTTGTGCGCTCTGTTCCTACTCCAGGACTGACCAGGCAGTTCTGCCACCTTCTAGGGGTGTGAAATTGGGAAGTAATTCAAACTGTATGTGCCTCGCATTCCTTTTACGTAACATGAGGGGAATAGAAGTACCAAAGCGATGCAGTTCAGTGGAGAATTAAATGAGATAGTCACAAGTAAAAGGCGGTAAGTCTGGTTCATTTTATTAATTTTCTTTTAATTTCCCGAGAAGCCCCAGTTACCTGAAAGCTTCTGTGAGCCTGGGAAGGGATCAGAGTTCCACCTGCAGTGCTATTTTGCCCCTTCTTTCTGATCCTTACAGGAAGCAGGACGATTCCTGGATTCCCTTTTTAAAAAAGTGGGGGTGGGGGTGTGGGGATGGGGGTGGGGGGTGGGGCGGGAATCACTCCAGGCTATTGTATGGGGATGTCCTCTGATTCGTGCAGGAGGGAGACATAGTTCTGGTTTCTCTCAGATGGTCACAGGAATGAGGAAAGAATGACGCTTTGGCTCCTAGCAGCAGAATCTTAACTGAGTATGACTTAGCATCCTTCTTCTTGCTGTGTCATCTCTCTTCTCAGGGCAGAAGATATTTACTAATTAGCACATTCTGCTAGCACATCTGTGGGAAAAGGTAGGAAGGAAGGAGGGAGGGTGGGAAGGAGGAAAGAAGATCCACTCTTTATACTGGAAAAAAAGGAGCAATATACTTTTCCTCAAAATGAGAAGTCAAGCCCAAAAGAATTCTGTACAGACCACCTCAAAATAACATCTTTCAAGCCTGTCTGCATGATTTAGTTGCTTCTTTTTTTAAAAAAATTTAATTTATTTTTATTTTGTAGAGACACGGTCTTACTGCATTGACCAGGATGGTCTCAAACTCCTGGCTACAGGCTATCCTCCTGCTTCTGTCTCCCAAAGTGCTAGGATTACAAGCGTGAGCCACCAGGCCTGGCCCAATTGCTTCTTAACAACTTACTATTCTTTGTTCACTACAGTGTATACATAACTGACTTTTTCTTTGGAGCTTCATTTTGTAATGAAGGCTCTGGTCACATGTAAGACTTGTATTAAATAAATTTGCCTGCTGTTCTGTTAATCTGTGTTATGCTAATTTAATTCTTGAGCCCAGCTGGGTCCTGGAGAGGATAGAGTGAAGTTTTGTGGCAGCTACATAAGTCAATGAAATTGGAAACAGAAAAACAATCTTTAAAAATCAACAAAATCATAACCTTATTCTTTGAGAAGATCAATATAGTTTATAAACCTTTCAACTGACTCACCCACAGGGAAAAAGAAGAAAACAAAAATCAGGAGGGAGGGAACATTATTACAAATTTTGCAGATACTAAAAGGATTATAAGGGAACATTACAAACAACTCTTTGTCCATAAATTCATCAATTTACATGACATGGAATATTGCTTGAAAGGCACAAACTACCAAAGCTCACTCAGAAAGAATGGATAACCTAGATACTTGCGTGTATGTATGTGTGTGCATACATACAATTTTTACACACACACACACATATATATATATGCACAGTTAATTTTTTCTATCTTTTGTAGAGATGGATTTTTACCATGTTGCCTGGGCTGGTCTTGAACTCCTGGGCTCAAGCGCTCTGCCCACCTTGGCCTCCCAAAGTGCTGGGATTACAGGCTTGAGACACTGAACTTGCCTGGCCTGATATATATTTCAAAACTGATTTAATAGATAAAGCCTTCCAACAACAATAAAAAAACCAATATTGAGATGAATTCATTGGTGGATTCTACTAAACATTTAAAGAGTAAAGATGTGAATTTTAAATAAACCCAGAAACAAAAAGAGAAGGGAACACCCACCCACCCCCAGCTTGTCTCATGAGGCCAGCGTTAATCGATAATACCAAACAAGACAAAGAAATTACAAGGAAAGAAAACTACAGATGAATATCCTTCATGAACTAAGTGAAAAAATCCTGAATACAGTAGTCCCTTGGTATCGGTGGGGAATTGGTTCAGGGACCCTTATGGAAATCAAAATCCGTGGATGCTCAAGTCTGTTATGTAAAATGGCCATAATATTCTCATGTAACCTTTTCATATCACCCTGCATACTTCAAATTATTTCTAGCCCTACACAATAAAAATGCCCTGTAAATAGTTGTCATACTATATTGCATTTTTTATTTGTGTTATTTTTATTGTTGTGTTGTTAATTTGTATTTTTTTCTGAATATTTTTGATCCCTGTTTCATTGAATCTGTGGATGCTTCTGTAGTATCCACTGGCATGAAGACCTAGATGACAGAGACTGAAGTGACCACAGGACCTGGAAAGTGAGGGAAGAAATCCTGGGAAAAAGATATCAAGCAAAGAATTGCCCCTTATTCTACATTAAACTCTGCCCAAATTTCAGACTGACTGACACCCAGAATGTATAAAGACTTGTACAATTCAATATTAAAGAGCCCAACATCTCAATTATAACGGGCAAAATTTGAACAGTTACTTTACAAAGGAAGACATACAAATTGTTAATATAGCCTGTGAAGAAGTGTGACATTATTGGTCATCAGGAAAAAGCAAATGAAAACTGCAGAGATACAACTACACAACCACCAGAATGGCAGATATTAAAAATAGTGATAGCAGGCCAGCCGTGGTGGCTCACACCTGTAATCCCAGTACTTTGGGAGGCCGAGGTGGGTGGATCATCCAAGGTCAGGAGTTCGAGACCAGCCTGGCCAACATGGAGAAACCCCATCTCTACTAAAAATACAAAAATTAGCCAGGCATGGTGGCAGGTGCCTGTAATCCCAGCTACTCAGGAGGCTGAGGCAGGAGGATCGCTTGAACCCAGGAGGCAGAGGTTGCAGTGAGCCAAGATCATGCCACTGCACTCCAGCCTGCATGACAAGAGTGAAACTCCGTCTCAAAAAAGAAATATTAATAACAGCAAATGTTTATTAGGATTCAAAACAATCAGAAATTGCATATATTTTGGGAGACAGTGTAAAATTAATCTTTTGGGAGATGATCTGGTGTTTTCTTAAGCAGTTAAACACGCCAAGCAATTCTAATCATAGATATTTATTCCAGAGAAAAGAAAGCATATGACCACAAAAATACTTTTATAAGTATGCTGCAGGATCTTTATTCATAAAAATATTTAGACAATTAAAATGTAAGCAAGTTTCCAAAGACATATATTCATGCAATAGAACATCACTCAGTAATAAAAAGGATCAAATGACTGATATGTGCATCAACATGGATGGATCTGAAAAACACTATATTCAGAGAATTGTAATGCAGAAGAGTTCTTACTGTATGGTTCCATATATTTCATATTCTAAAATTAGTAAAATTTATGGTGAAAAAGTGGAACAGTGGTTGCCACTGGGGGAAGGGGTTAGAGATTGACTGGTAAGTGTCATGGGGGAATCTGTCGGGTAATGCTAATGTTCTGATGGATAAGTAATAAGTAAGATAGCTAGATGGATGACTAAGACGTAAATGTTGCTAATTTTAGAATCTAAGCTGAGAATATATGGGTGACTACTGTATAATTCTTCCAACTCTTCTTTATGGTATAAAATTTCAGAGCTAGGCACAGTGGCTCCTGCCTATAATGCCAGCACTTTGGGAGGCCAAGGTGGGAGGATCACTTGAAGCCAGGAGTTTGAGACCAGCCTGGGCAACATAGTGGGACCCGATCTTAGCAAAAAAAAAAAAAAAAAATAGCCAGGTGTGGTTGGGCACACCTATAGTCCCACCTACTTTGGAGGCTGAGGTGGGAAGATGGCTTCAGCCCAGGTGGTCAAGGCTGCAGTGAACTGTGATCATGCCACTGCACTCTAGCCTAGGTGACAAGGTAAGACCCTGTCTCAAAAAAAATTTTTTTAGTAAAATATTGAGAAAAACCTAGTTTTGAGTGAAAAATTTTAACAGAGTTTTATAACACAAGATATATATATATATGCATCTGAAATTCCATACATTTGCCAAAAAGACATACCAGCAACAGGCACACATTAAACAGATCGACCTGGCTACTGATGCTACAGGGGAGAAAATGAGAGTGGGTAGTGGGGGATATAATGGAACAAATAAATAATATGTTTGTTTTTTTCTTTCTATTTTTAATATGTATGCCCTCAAACATTCCCCTATTCAAATAAATGATATTTTATGTTCACATTTTATTCAGTATTTCTATGTAAATAAACTAGGAAGACGGTCTGTGGAAGCTTTATCTGTGTTGTTGCCAAAGGTCTGTAATATGTCTTCAAGAATATTTTCCAGAAAGAATTTAGAAGTGATTCACAACTGAATCTTGTATGCCAAGAATAGTGCACATGAACAAAACATTCTCTGACCATAGAAGGATCAATCTTTTCATCTCAAAACCCCATAGATTATTTTTATATTTTATTACTACTTTTAATATTGCAGACAATAATTAAAATGAAAAGCTTATTTTTTCATTCCTTTGAAATTGACTCAATTCTTTAGTCTTCAGCCTTGCCATTAAAAAATATTTTCAATGTCTACAAGTGCATCTCTAGGAGTCTTTTCCTCCTTTTTCTCTTACTCTTCCTCTCCTACTTCTCCTCCTACACACCCTGGCCTTCCACCCACTTCTCCTCCATCTTCTTCTCCTCCTTCCAATATGTGATTTTGCCCATTTGGATAAATTGTTTATTCTCTCTTAATGATTTATTTATTACAATCTGCTTCCTTCTCTAATCCTCATTTTTTCTCATTAGCTTATAAGATACACCTGATCAATATGTTCATATTCATTATAGAGTTTCTCATTATTTTTAGCCCTTCCCTCTAAGTTCTGAAAAAAGTTCTATGCCATATATTCAGTTTCCTTTGAAACATATCATTGATTTTTTAAAAAAGACTTTATTTTAAGAGCAGTTTTAGGGTTACAGAAAAATTGCAGAAAAAGTATTAATATTTCCCATATGCTCTCCTTTCCCCTGCCCAGTTTCTCCTATTGTTTGCATCTTGCATGTGTGTGGCATATTTGTTACAACTAATGAACCAATATCGACACATTATTATTAACTAAAGTCTGTGGTTGACATTAGGGCTTACTCTTTGTGTTGTACATTCCATGGGTTTTGACAAAGCATAACATCCTATATCCACCATACCATATCATACAGAATAGTGTCACTGCTTAAAAATACCCTGTACTCTACCAATTAATCTCTCTGAACCTCTAACAACCACTGATCACTTTACTGACCTTTAGTTTTGCCTTTTCCAGATTATCATATAGTTGAATTACAGTATGTAGCTTTGACAGACTGGCTTCTTTCCATTAACAATATGAATTTAAGGTTATTCTATGTGTTTTCATAACTTCATATCTCATTTCTTTTTATGGCTGAATAATACTCTATTGTATTGATGTACCATAGTTTGTTGGTCATATATCATTGATTTTTACAGATTGAAATATCACTTACATTCAGAAAAGTGTCCAAATCATAAATATACATGTGAAAGTATGAACATAAAATGAACAGCTGTATAATCACCACTCACAACCAAAAATGGAGCATGGTAGAATTGCAAACACCCCACTCTCACAGCATCATGATGCTTTCTTCCCCAGGAAAAGAAACCGCTACCCTAAGTTTTAAGGTTCCCTTGCTTTTCTTTGTATTTTTACTATTTAATTGTCCAAAGTCATCCTACTGATGAATTTTGCATGTCTAATGAACAAGTGGAATCACGCTGCATCTACTGGGTTTGTCTAGTTATTTTGCTCAACATATTTATGGGAGTCATCATGGTATTGCATGTACAGCTAAAGTTTGTTCAATGTCCTTGCTCTTACCTTGTGTAAATAACAAAAAATATTTATCCATATTATCATCAATAGACATCTGAAGTATTCTCAGCATGTCATTGTGATGAATGATCCTGCTATGAACATTCTCATATGTGTATTTTGGTACACATTTCTTATGGGTTTATACACTGAGTAGATTTAAGTGTCATAAGAAATGCTTTTCAAATTGGGCTCTACAATCCACCAGCCTTAGATTGTTGCATGTAGTGGGATGTATAGGTCAATTTCAGTTTTATTTCACAATATTCAATTTAACAGCAACATGTGTTGAATATTTGCCCTGTTCCCGTGGTGCTGCAGTGCCACATTTGTTGCAGATCTGAAGTCAACATGAGCATGCATATAAAATTCAAAAGATCCACACATAAAATATTAAAATTAATTAGATTAGTTGGCAAGATTGCAGGATAAAGGAGCAAATGTGGTATTTAGTAGAAATGGTTGGAGTGGACATCATTATTTTGTTCCTCATCGTAGAGGAAATGTTTTCAATATTTCACTATTCCTTTTGGTATTTGTTGCCATTTTTGTAGATCTTTACTATGGCTTAGTTGCCTAAATTTTCTTATGACAAATGGGTGATTAATCAAATTTTTTTTTCTGTTTCTGATACCTAGGTCATGATGTGTTGCCCTTTTATATATGATTGGCAACATTTTGTTTAGGATTTTTGAAAGTATATTTATGATGAGATAGACCTGTCATTTTCTTTTTCTTTCTTTTTTCTTTTCTTTCTTTTTTTTTTTTTTTTCTTGAGATGGAGTCTCACTCTGTCACCCAGGCTGGAGTGCAGTGGCATGATCTCAGCTCACTGCAATCTCCACCTCCCAGGTTCAAGTGATTCTCTTGCCTCAGCCTCCCAAGTAGCTGGGAATACAGGCGCGTGCCTCCATACCTGGCTTTTTTTTTTTTTTTTTTTTTTTTTTAGTAGAAACGGGGTTTCACTGTGTTAGTGTTTGCCAGAATGGTCTGGATCTCCCGATCTCATGATCTCCTGATCTCATGATCTGCTCGCCTTAGCCCCCCCAAAGTGCTGGGATTACAGGCATGAGCCACCGTGCCCGGCCAGACCTGTCATTTTCTATTCTAATGAAGCCTCTCACAAATTTTGTCAGTGTTATTATAGTGGCCTCATAAAGTTAGTTGGAAAGTGTTTCCTATTTTGTTATTCTGAGGAATAATTTTGAGATGAACATGGTTTCTTCTTTAAATATTTGGTGGAATTCACTGATGACACCAGATTTCAATGCCATACTCTTTTATCTATGGATTACTTAAAAGTGGTTTGATTAATTTCCAAACAAGTTTATAATTTAGGGTCCACCTAGAAGATAGAAACCTTACCAATTATTTGAAAAGAAAAATTAGCATATTGTAGAGTTGGTAGCTAGATTTCTGAAAGAGCAGAAAAAGAACTCTGGGCCAGATG
The DNA here is from genome assembly GCF_028858775.2 of Pan troglodytes. NCBI lineage: Eukaryota > Metazoa > Chordata > Mammalia > Primates > Hominidae > Pan > Pan troglodytes. The sequence goes on from NC_072419.2 coordinate 35,526,782, forward strand.
CTGTGGCTCACGCCTGTAATCCCAGCACTTTGGGAGGCTGAGGTGGGTGGATCACGAGGTCAGGAGTTCAAGACCAGCCTGGCCAACATGGTGAAACCCCATCTCTACTGATAACACAAAAATTAGCTGGGAGTGGTGGTGCATGCCTGTAATCCCAGCTACTTGGGAGGCTGAGGCAGGAGAATTGCTTGGAGCCGAGACGCAGGGGTTCCAGTGAGCCGAGATGGCACTACTGCACTTCAGCCCGGGGAACTGAGCGAGACTCTGTTCAAAAAAAAAAAAAAAAAAAAAAAAAAAACTCTAATATATGATGGAAGTAGCAACTGCAGGAAGTAGCAACTGCAGCAAGCAGCAACCACCTGAGGTCTGAGGAAACAAAGTGAAGAGACAGGAATTACTAAAACTTAGAAGCCTGGAGGAAGGTCATGCTCACCTGAAACTCAGACCTCTAAGGAGAGGCCAGTATTCAGCTGGCTCTGCTGTCTCTGAGCTCAGAAACAGGGCCCTGCAATTTTAGCACTTAGACATCTAAGGATCAGTCTTTGGGAAGTTGTTTAATAATGTGTATAAAGAGCCATGATGAAATAGGTATTCAAGTGTTAGAAAAACTGAAAATTAGGCAGTTGCTACAAGAAAAAGTACTGCTGGCTGGCAGGCACAGGATACAGTATATCTCCCTGCCCCCACCACCCCTATACTCTTCCGCTAATAGTTGCCGAACACAGAACCAGATTGGGGGTGTGGAGGTCGGGAAAGATTGGCTGCAGACTCCCCCATTCCAGCCCCATAAAGCAGAGTGAAGAATGGTGGGTTTGGAGATGAGACAATATTTATTAAATGCACACATGAATCATTTAGTTGTATTTTTATTGATTTCTAGCCAAATTTCACTGTATTCGAAAACATAGTATTTCAGTATTTTGAAATCCCATATCATTTTACTCATTTGTACAAATCTTATGTGCGCTTGAAAAGATGTGCATTTTAATTTTTGCTAGAATCTTTCTTTCCCTCAGCTTCATATAGGTGTCAAAAGTGCTGCAGAGATTCTAGGCTTTTCAGATCCTAGACTAGACCATCATCCCCAGGAGAAAAGTAGCCCCAAATGCATGACTCTCCCAACTGTTTCTGAATTTTGGCCCACCATTTCTCCATTATCTTGTCTTTTGATGTCTTTTGACATTTAAAAAGTTTGCTCACCTTTCCTCTGCTACATGTTTGTTCCAAATCACTCATTTTATTATTACTAGAAGTGGAAGTATACAAAGTATTATTCTGTCCCTTTTATTTTTAAATTTTCATTTTTTCAAAAAAAAATCACCTATTATCAGATTGATCCTCTTTAATATGTAAATCGTATGGATTTTCAAAAACATTTCCTTGGAAAAGAGTTAAATAAAGAATCAAATAGTCTCCTCTCTTAATAGTGTCTTTTAAGCCACTGAGCGTTTTCACAGATTGGTCGTTATGTCTTTTTATTTTCCTCTTCCTTTTCTGGATTGAGTCAACCCATTCACCGTCCTCCCTGAGTCATCCTCCATAAGACAACTTACAATATTTGCTATATCAAGAGCAGGGTGAAAATAGGTGATAGATTTTTCTCAAAGAAGAAAAAAATTTCAAGGTTTTACAAGGAACTTATCCCTTCCCATAATAATAACATTTTGTCTGTATCAGTACAGCCCTTCTATTTGCCTTATGACTTGCATTTCATCATCAGTAGTTAAAGCAGAGGAAACGTGGGAACCACTTACTGTTTCTGCTTATGGCCTCATCAACGGTCGCATCTGTTTTTTTTTTTTTGTGGATTCTTGGCATCCACGTTCTTGTGGATCTTGCAACAAACACATTATGGTAGGTAGCAGCAGCACTATCAGTTTCAGACGCGTCCACACCAAAATGGAATAAAAAAGTAATCCAGTCAAAGAAAGATTGAGATCCTGTATTCCTCAAATTCGGTGTCCAGTACAAATCAGCCCAATTTCCTTTAAGTACCTGCATTTTTAGCGCACACATCCCTTCCATTCTGTAATTCTTTTTTTTTCTTCCTGTATTGCAAGCTTCTCCGTTCTCTCCTTTGTGGGATATTTTCTTGGTAGGTAGGTAGGAAGGTAGGTAAAGTCCGCTTTGGTTGAGTTTATTTGGGTTTGTGTAGCGTTTGAAGAAAAATAAATTCAAACTCTAGGGGGAAGGGAGTAGAGCTTGACTAGCAGTATAAAATTAGACGGCTAACCAAAAGAGAATAGTGACTATACAAATACTGACTATCCAAACGAGAAAGAGACGACTTAAGGGGAAGTGCTGCCCTGCAAGAAATTCCGGGAATTGTCCAGAAGATCCACAGGGTCAGAGACACACGCGCCAGGAAAGGCGCCTTTCATGCACGGTCCTCTGGGGAAAACAGAGAAATATATATAGGAGCTCTCTGTCTTTGGAAGCATTTCGGTTCCAGGAAGGGAGAGTTAAGGAATTCCTCTGGGACAGGCACATGTGAAATATGATCCAGGCTCTCCGCTTGGCACCCTGCACTTGCGTCCTAGGCAGGCAGAGAGTGGAGAGTTTTTCTAGGAATTCTGGGAAGTGTAGTTTGGGAGCCCCGTGTAGTCGTGTAACTTCCGCTCTAGGAGGCTGAGGCCGTCTCCCTGATCCCGTCGAGAATTCTGGGAAGCGTAGTCCAGGAGGTCTCCGTAGGGAGAGCCACTTCCGCCCAAGGTACGCTAGGTCGCGGCCTTCTTTCCTCCCAGAAAGGTGACCCTCCCCGCCCTGCGTCCTGCTCCTTCCGTCTATACTGATGTTCGTTTTGCGGGAGGCCAGTAGCAACTGGACAGTAGCCCTAGGGGAGGAGAATCCACCTGCGGCGAAGGGTGGGATTTGTTTTCTTTGAGCCTTCTCCAGTGTGGGGCAGCTGGCGCATCTCCACTTAGCGCAGGGGGTCCGGGATCCTACATCGCAGGGACTGGGGAATCTCCTGGGTTCTGTACTCCCCCAGCCCTTTCCCCTGACCATCAGCCAGCTCTGCCATTTCCTAGCAGTATAATAAAAGGCGAGTATCTTAATCTCTCTGCCTATGTTTCTTTTTCTTTAAAATGGTACTAGTATCTATCTAATGGAGTTCTTTTGAGAGTTAAATAAAAAGGCTTGGAACAGAGCCTGACAGGTGGTAGAAGATGGGTCTCTTGTTATTAGCACTTTTTAATTTTCTGAGAAGGACTCAGTTCCCTGAAAGCTTCTGTGAGCCCAGGATGGGGTCAGAGCTCCAGCTGCAGAGTATCCCTGGCCCTTTTCTGATCACTGAGAGATTTTTCTTTAGGAGAGGATCACTCCGGGCTGTCTGGGCAGTCCACTGTAATTCATGCAGGAGTTCTGATTTCTCCCATCCTCCTTTCCTTCTTTAGCCTTGACTTCTTGAAAAAGGCTGCAGGGAGAAGGAGGGAATAACCCTTTGGCACTTGGCAGCGGAGTCTCACTTGAGTAGTACTTATCATCCTTTCTTCCCAGGGGAGACGATATTTCCTTCATTCATTGGCAAATTCTGCTCGAAGATGCCCTGATATTTGTTCAATAAATGCAGAAACGGATGAGGGAGAACTTGGGCATGAATAATAAAGATAGTATTTAAACATTGAGTGCTGATCATTCTAAGAGTTTGATATGAATCAACATATTTAATCCTCACAAGAGCCCTTTGAGGCTGGGTTGGGTGCCACCATTCCCATCTTAAAGAAAAGCATAGAGACACACAGCATAGGTGGTTTATCTTTAGGTCACCCAGGTGGTAAGAGCCTGAGCCGAGATTTGAATTCAGATAGTTTCCATCCATTGCCTTAGTTCTTGATGTGTTTAGTGTCAGCTTCAGAAGACATGTTTGGATTTTTCTAGAGGACCGTAAAAGCGAGGTTAATGAGCTTTGAATTTTTTATTTTTTTTAGTTATCTGTAATTTAATTTTATTTGAAATATTTACGTTCATATTCTGATTATATAAATGATTGCATATTGTAAAAGATTAAGAAAGTATAGAAAGAGTAAAAGAAAAAAATTAATTATGCTAACCACAAGATATAACAATAACAATATTAATTCAATGTTTTCCTCTTCCAGTAGACTTCTTTTTGGATTTTTACCCATGTTTAACCAAATAGACTTCATAGCTTTTATTTTTCCCTTAAGTTTTTACTATGGAAATTTATAAGCATAGCCAAATGTAATATGACTAAAATAATTCTGTGGAAGCATCACCCAGCTTCAACCTTTGTTAACATTTGCCTGTCTCGGATCAACTCCATGCCCCTTTTTTTTTGGTTTCAGTATTTTAAACCAAATCTCTAACATCGACTTAGTATAATATTGTTTGATTGATTGTCATAATTGTCAAACATTGATGATCATAAATTGCTTATATCCAAGACCGTGAAAGGGAAATGCCAGCAGCTACTCTAAGGTTTTCATTCGTTGCAGCTTACAGAATGGTCCTTACTTGAGGACGCTAGGGGACGCAAGAGAGTTGTACCTTGGAGAAGAATGGTGCTGAATTTTGTGTTCCAGTATAGAGTTTGCCTTGCCTTAGTCTTATAGCTCTTTGTTTCTTATTTCTCTTTATCTAAGTCCATACACTGAAAGTTCTTCTATTTCTGGGACCATGTCATATTTTTCTCTATGTGTCCAGGACATCGTACAAAGTTGTTAAGTGTTTATGGTTAGAGTAGCTACTCAACAGACAGCTGGCATCAAGGATTTGCAGTGTAGAATTGGAATTAGGTATCAAAATAGAATAGAAATAACCCCTGGATATATTCCTTAATCTCACTTAATATTGGTAGGCTATATAATCCACCAACTATTTCAGAGTATTGAAGAGTTGAAGAGCAATGATTGGTTATGTTTCGATAATCTAAAAAAAAAATCCCTGGAAACAAATTGTTAGAAATGATAACAACATTTATAGACCATGCCTTATAACTGAGATTGTGTTTCCAGGTTTTTAAAACAGGTTTTTAAGAAATGTTTCTACAGTAAAATTGACTATTTTGTTATTTTTGGTGTACAATTCTATTACAACACAGGCATAGTTTGTGTAATGACTACCGTAGTCAGAAAAAGAACATTTCCATCACCCCAAAAACTCTGCTCATGTCTTCCCTCATAATTACCCCTCACCATACCTGTAACCACTGGCAACTACCATAAGCACTAAAACTCTACAGCTTTGTCTTTTTGAGAATGTCATATAAATGGACTGATGCTATATGTAACATTTGAGACCGGATTCTTTTACTCAGCAAATTGCTCTTGACATTCACCCAAGTTGTTATACGTATCAATACTTCATTTCTTTTACTTCTGGTTAACGGAAGTATCCACTTTATGGATATATCACAGTTCATCTATTCACTGGTTGATAGACTTTTTCCCCCACTTTTTGGCATTTATCAATAGAGCTGATATAAACATTCATGTATAGTTTTTTTGTGCTTATTTCTGTAGCATACGAAGCCAGGAGTATGTTTACTGGGTCATATGGGAAATGCATGTTTAACTTTATAAGAAACTGTCAAATTGTAGTATCTGTGCCATTTTGCATTCTCACTAATGATGTAGAAATTTCCAGTTTATTTACATCTTCATCAGCACTTAGTATTTTCCTTATTTTTTTATTGTAGCCATTCTAAGCATTGTGAGTTTAATTTACATTTCCCTAATGGCTAATGGTGTTCAGCAGATATTACTTTTTTGTTGTTGTTTCTTTGCCATCCTTATATCTTCTTTGCGGAAGTGTCTGTATGCATGCTTTGCCCAGTTTTACAATGGGTTATATTTTTCCTATTGTTGATTTTTGAAAGCTATTTATATATTCTGGATATAAGTCCTTTTTTGGATGTGTGATTTGCAAATATTTCTTCTCAGCCTGTAGCTTGTCTTTTCATTCTCTTAATAGTGTCTTTTGCAGAACAAAATTTCTAATTTTAATGACATCTGATTTATCGATGTTATCTTTTTTGGATTGTGCTTTTGATGTCATGTCTAAGAAGTCTGCCTAGCCCCAGGTCATGAAGATTTTCTCTTGTTCTAGACGTTTTATGGTTTTACACTTAAATCTGTGATCCATTGTGAGTTAACTTTTTAATAATATGCGATGGTTAAGTTGGGGTTTATTTCTTTACATATGAATGACCAACCATCCCAACACCACTTGTTTGGGTTTATTTCTGTACTATGTTCTGCTAAATTGATCTATGTGTGTATCTCTTCACCAGTACCAAGATGTCATATTTACTGTAGCTTGATAGTAAATCTTAGGATAGTCTGATTCCTCCAAATTTATTCTTTTTTTCCAAAATTGTTTTTAGCTATTCTGGTTCCTTTGCCTTTCCATATAAATGGAATGCATGCCTTTCCATGCATTTTAGAATCAGCTTATTTATATCTACCCAAAAATTCAGCTGGTATTTTCATTGACATTATGTTAAATCAGTAGATCTGTCTTTCTCACATTGAGTTTTCCAGTTCATTAATATAACAAGTCTGTTCATTTAAGTGTTCTTTAATTTCTTGCTTTAGTGTTTCATGATTTTCTGCATACAGATCTATACGTGTTTTGTTTAGACATATGCCCAAGTATAATCAGCCAACTGGTCTTCGACAAAGTAAACAAAAACATAAAATGGGGGAAAGGACACCCTTTTCAACACATGATGTTGGGATAATTGGCGAGCCACATGTAGGGGAATAAAACTGCATTCTCATCTCTCACCTTATACAAAAATCTACTCAAGATGGATTAAGAACTTAAACCTATTTTCTGAACTATAAAAATTCTAGAAGATAACACTGGATAAACCCTTCTAGACATTGGCAAAGGCAAGGATTTCATGACCAAGGACCCAAATGCAAATGCAATAAAAACAAAGATAAATATCTGGGACTTAATTAAACTAAAGAGCTTTTGCATGGCAAAGGGAACAGTCAGCAGAGTAAATACACAACCCACAGAGTGGGACCCCTGACCCTGACCCTGATCCCTAACCCTGACCCCTAACCCCTGACCCTAACCCTAACCCCTAACCCTAACCCTTAACCCTAACCCCTAACCCCTAACCACAACCCTCACCCTCACCCTAACCCAACCCTAACCCCTAATACCTAACCCCTAACGTCTCTTAACCCCTAACGCTAAACGTTGACTCCTAACCCCTAACTCTGACCCCAACCGCTATCTCCAAACCCTAACCCTAAACTTAACCCCTAACCCTAACACCAACCTTAACCCTAGGTTCGTTACTACGTTGGTATTGACTATGTCAATGTTGATTATTATGATCGCTGTCTTAGGACTGCACGGCAGCGAGGGGATTGCGGATCTATATTAATATTTTTGTATTGAGGCAGTGCATTAGCATTACAGGTGCTTGTTACATGAGCAATGGGGGTGTCATATTTTGGGTGTCATGTCTGCATTAGGAATGCTGCATTTGTCTTCTGAGGCTGCGGTGTGGATCTCGCACTGCGGCCGCCTCGCCTTGGCTGGGGAGAACCTCGGTGGGCAGGATTCAGAGGGGATTTTGGTTTCCCGTTTTCCACACTGAACCCTTCTAACTGGTCTCTGACCCTGATTATTCAGGGCTGCAAACGGGAAGGATTTTATTCACCGTCTATGCGGCCCCGAGTTGTCCCAAAGCGAGGCAGTGCCCCCAAGGTCTGTGCTGAGCAGAACGCAGCTCCGCCCTCGCGGTGCCCCCGGCCCGCCCGCCCGGGTCTGTGCTGAGAACGCTGCTCCGCCTTCGCTGTATCTCCGAAGTCTGTGCTGAGGAGAACTCAGCTCAGCCCTCCCAAAGGCCCAGCGCCGGCGCAGGCGCAGGGGCAGGGAGGCGCCCAGCAGCGAGGCAGGTGGCACCACCAGGGGGGCCCTCAAGCCTGGCGCGCACGCATTCCAGACGACACCCAGACCATGCTCCGCCGCCTGGGCGCCCAAGCTGCAGTCGCCCTCTGTGTGCAGGCAGCAGCTGCCTAGCAACCCCCGAGCCCGCTCGCGCTCCCAGCATCGCAGAACCAGGGCCAGGTATCCCAGTGGCTGCGGCCAAGCCAAGCATTCTGCCCGGCGGCGGCGGCTGCACAGGAGCCAGAACTGAGAACCCGCCGCTCAGCCCCACTCGGGGTGACTGCCGAGTGCCCGTGCCAGCGGCCCCGATCTCCCTCAGGTGGAGGAGTGGGCGAGAGGCACGGCCTGGGGGCCCTCAGGCTGGGCGCGCTGGCGATCCTAAGGCCAACCAGGCCATGCACCTCCAGCCCGCCTGGGCACCTAAGCTGCAGCCGCCTTCTGTGTGTAGGCAGCAGCCTCCAGGCAACTCCCGAGCCCTCCCGCACTCCCCACATCTCGGAACCAGGGCCAGATGTCCCTGTGGCTGCGGCGAAGCTAGGCGGTCTGCCCTGCAGCAGTTGCACGGGGGCGGGAACCGGCCCTCAGCCCCATCCCCGGTGGCTGTAGAGGACCCCTGGCTAGAGGTCTCGAGCTCTGGCAGAGGAGGACCCGGGCGGGGGCAGGGTCTGGCGGGCTCTCAGGCCAGGGGCACTCGGGATCCAGAGGCCGCCCAGGCCGTGCTCCACGACCTGGGCGCCCAGCTACAGGCGCCGGGCAACTTCCAAGCTGGCTGGCGCGCCCAGCCTCGCAGAACCGGGGCTAGATGTCACCGTGACTGAGGCCAAGTCAGGCGGTCTGCCCGGAGGCGGCTGCACCGGGGCAGGAACCGACCCTCAGCTCCATCCCCGGTGGCTGCAGACGGCCCCTGGAGCGGCCCCGATCTCTCTTTGGAGGAGAAGAGGGGCGGGAGTCACGGCCAGGCGGGCCCTCAGGAGGGAAGGGATGAGCGCCTGCGATTCCGGGAAGTCCCGCGCCAGCCCAGGAGAACCCGCAAGCCAGAGGCGCCTGTTTCTCTGTGTGATTCTTTGAGGAACCACCAAACTGTTTTCCACAGCAAGTGCATCATTTTCTGTTCCTAGCAGCCAGTTCATGAGGGCTCCAATTTCTCCACCTCCTTAGCAACATTGATTTTCTGTGTCGTTGTTTTGAAAGCCTTACCAGTGGATGCAAAGTGGCATCTCATTTGGGTTTTGTCTTGCATTTTATTAATGAATAATGGTGTTTAGCATCTTTTCTTTTCCTTCTTAGACATTTGTGTATCTTCTTTGGAGAAATGTCTATTCAAGTCCTTTGCCTCTTTTTTAATTGGGATCTTAGAAATTCTGTTGTTGAGTTGTGGGATATTAAGCTTTTATCAGATACACACTTTGATTTTAGCAGATACATATTTTCTCACATACTATGGGTTGTCTTTTCACTCCCTTGATAGTATCCTTTGATGCATAAAGGGTTTTTATTTTGATTGAATCTAATTTACATATATTTTCTTTTGTTATCTGTGCTTTTCTGTCATATTTCAAAATACACTTAAGACTCAAAGGTCATAAAGATGTACCGTGTGTTTTCTTCTAAGAGTTACATATTTTTAGTCCTTACATTTAAGTCTTTTATTAATTTAGAATTAATTTTTTGTGTATACTGCAAGGTAGGGGTCTAACTTCTCTCCTGTGCACTGACATCCAGCTGTTGAAGAGACTGTTCTTTCCTCTCTTGACTAGACTTGGCCACCTTGTTGAACAGTCATTGACCATATATGTGAGGACTAATTTGTAGGATCTCAAATCTGTTCTATTGTATTGGTCTAAAAGTCTATTGGTCTTATGCCAGTACCACACTCTCTTGATGACTGTAGATTGGTAGTAGGCTGTGAAACTGAAAAATGTGAGTTTTCCAATGTTCTTTTTCAAGACTGTTTTGTCTGTCAGATCCTTTGAATTTTTGTATGATTTTAGAATGAGTTTCTTTGTTTCTGCAAAAATGCCTTTGGGATTTTGATGATATTGCATTGAATCTGTAGATACTTTAGATGGTATTGTCATCTTAACAATATTGTCTTACAACCCGTGAACACAGAATGTCTTTCCAGTTATTTCCACTCTCTTTAGTTTTCTTCAGCAAAGTTTTGTGTATACCACCATGGTTACATTTATGCCTGAATAACTTATTCTTTGATGCTATTATAAATGGAATTTTTAAAATGTTTTCATAGTTATTTACAACTAAATAGAAATATAGCTCATTTGCCTATGTTTGTTTTGCATCCTGCCTCTTTTATTAGTTATAAATGGTTTTGTGTTTTGTTTGGAGCTTTATACCCATAAGATCATGTGTAGATATAATTTTACACCTATTTTTTATTTCTAATGCAGATGCCTTTTATTTCTTTGTCTTGCCTAATTGCTCTGGCTAGAACTGCCAGTGCTACATTGAATACAAGTGGCAAATGCACCATCCTTGTCTTGTTCTAGATGTTAGGAAAACAGCTTTCAGTGTTTCATCATTGATCATGATATTAACTGTTGGATTTTTGTACATCCCATTGTCATGTTGCAGAAGATCCCTTCTATGCCTAGTTTACTGAGTATTTTTATTATAGAAGGATGTTGTATTTCATCAATGTTTTTTCTGCATCAATTGAAACAATAACATGCTTATTCATTTTAGTGTTACAGTATATTACACTGATTGATTTTTTATATGTTACAGTATATTACACTGATTGATTTTTTATATGTTGAGCCACACTTGCATTTTGGGGATAAATCTCAAAGGGTGATAGTTTACAATCCTTTGATTATGCAGTATTGCGGCTAGTATTTTGCTAGTATTGCTAGTATTTTGCTGAGATTTTTGCTTATATATTCATAAGGGATATTGTGCTGTAGTTCTCTCTTTTGTGCTCTCTTTGGCTTTGGTATAAGGATAATGCTGTTACCAAAAAATGAATTAGCAAGTATTCCTTCTTCATATATTTTGTCAGAAGAGTTTGAGAAGAAATGGTATTAATTCTTCTTTAAATGTTAGGTTGACTCAGCAGTTAATGCAGCTATTTGGTCATAAATGTTTCTTTGTTAATCGCTTTTGATTACTAATTCAATCTCCTAGGTTATAGATCTGTTCAGATTTTCTCTTTCTTCTTGAGCCACTTTGGTAGTTTGTGTCTTTCTAGTGATTCATCCATTTCATCCAGAGCACCTAATTTGTTGTTAGACAGTTGTTCACAGTATACTCCTGTAATCCTTTTGTAGTTCTGTAAAGTTGGTTGTAATGGCTCTGCTTTCATTTATTATTTTAATAATTAGTCTTCCATCTTTTGCTCAGTCAATATAGTGAAAGGCTTGATCTTTCAAAGAATCTTTTTTGAGTTCAACAAATGTATACCTTCTGTGTATTGATTTATGTATTCCCCTGTAATTTCTCCCTCTCTAAAATGGAAAATCAACTGTAATTCAGCTGCTTTGCATGCAGTTTCTCAGGACTCCTTAAACCTGTGATTCACTGGGACACAGTCATTCATATAAGCTCAAAATAAGCCTCTTTAAAATCCCTCAAAGAGTTTGGTTTTTCTTCTAAAATTTTGTAATGTAAATTATATGTAAATCATGGTAGTTGGCATTTTTCCACGCATCAGTAAGTTGTCTCACAGTGACCAAATGCAACTTGCAGAAAATAATTGGATATTATCTTCAAAATAATAGCAATCTTACTTCAGATGTTCTTTATCCAACATAGATTTAATACCTAAGAGATAACCTATAACATAAAGATTCATTAATTATGTCATCTTCTCCACCATGATCCATGATGATCACATACTTTGGAACTTATTCTATGGAGAATAGCCTAAAGTGAAGTCATAATAATGACACATTGTTATGCATTATCTGTCTTCTTCTTCTTCTTCTTTTTTTTTTTTTTTTTTTTTGAGACACAGTCTTGCTCTTGTTGCCCAGGCTGGAGTGCAATGGTGTGATCTCAGTTCACTGCAACCTCTGCCTCTGGTGTTCAAGTGATTCTCCTAACTCAGCCTTTCAAGTAGCTGGGATTGCAGGTGCATACCACCATACCTGGCTAATTTTTATATTTTTAGTAGAGATGTGGTTTTGCCATGTTGGCCAGGCTGGTCTCAAATGCATTATGTGTCTTCTGAGAGTGGTCAGGGGATTCACTCTAGCTTAATTGTCACTTCTTACAGTGAGTGCTGAGGTTTGTATTAAGATTTTACATTTTGAATGTATTTATTAGGACCTGATTACACTCTCTTACGCTCTGACCAAACAATATGAATTCTATAAATTTTAATTCTATATCACTTCTCCAGGTACATATCATATTTTCCAAGACCCATTATTATTTTCATGGTGGAGCTACAAGATTCAGCAAATAGTCATATAGAATATACTTAAGTTCAAGATTCTGAAAAAAATAATACTTTTCTATTATGATATCTGCATACTTGCATGCAATATGTATATGCAATACTTTATAAATACACTAACTTTTATCTATTATTTATCTGAAGTTCAAATTTAACTGTGTCTTTTGTTATCTCTCAACTCCGATGCATGGGAACCTTGGTGTTCTTCTGTCCAAGCTTAGCTCCAACTACCTCCAGAGACCCATTGGAGAAAGACACCAGTTTTTGAGCCAACTACTACAATTCTTATAATGTGGATACCATTGTGTCTTAAAGTCAGTTTTTTTCTTATTATTCTTGTGTCCAAAATGACAGTAAAACACAAACAATATGACTGTGCTGATATGTGTTGGTGGCACCTATTAATTATTTGGTTCTGGCACTGAAGATAAATATGTGTATTTATGAGATTAATCTTTTAGCTCGAGAATAACAACCACTTAATAAAATATACAATTTTGCTTTTATAAACTCAAATTTAGATTAAATTTTTTTCAAGATGATGGATTAGAGACTTTAAGCATGCTTCAGCCACATGGACATAGCACAATAGTGCATAAATGTCAACTCTCTGAGCTTTAATTTAAGAAGAAGAATAGGAATCCACCAGAATCATGAAGGACACACCAGATCCCAGGAAGGAGAATGGAGGCAAACTGGCCCCATGATGGCATCCAGCTAATAAAAGTGAGTGAAGTACCAGTAAGTAAAATGTATTTTAAATATATTCTAAATATATATGCAATATATGTCTATTCTAAATATATATGCAGCCAACATTGGAGCACACAGATTGGAACACACCCCAATGACAGTGTTAGACAGATCATTGAGGCAGAAAACTAATAAAGAAATTCTGCATTTAAATTCAATGCTTGACCATTTGGAATTACAATATACTTCATTCATCAACCACAGAACATACACTGGAGTATCATCTGCGTGCAGATGAGTATACTGCTCAAAGCGATTTACAGATTCAATGCTTTTCCTATCAAACTACTAATGTCATTTTGCACAAAATAGAAAACATCTAAAATTTATATGGAACCTAAAAGGAGTCTGAATAGCCAAGCCAAAGCAATACTAAGGCTAGAGACATAGGCTAGAGACATCATATTACATGACTTCAAACTATCCTAGAAGACTATAGTAATCAAAACAACATGGCACTGGTGGAAAAACAGACACATAGACCAATGGAACAGACTAGAGTACTAGAAACTAAGGCCACATGTCTGCAACCATCACATCTTTAACAAAGTTGACAAAAGTAAGCAATGGGAAAAAGACTTTTATTTAATAAATAATGCGGGGATAACTGGCTAGTCATATGCAGAAGAATAAAACTAGACCCCCATATTTCACCAAATACAAAAATTAACTTAAGATGGATTAAACAGTTAAATGTAAAATCTCAAGCTATAAGATGCCTAGAAAAATCCTAGGAAATACTTTTCTTGCTTTTTTATTTTATTTTATTACTATTATACTTTAAGTTTTAGAGTACATGTGCACAATGTGCAAGTTAGTTACATATGTATATATGTGCCATGCTGGTGTGCTGCACCCATTAACTCATCATTTAGCATTAGGTATATCTCCTAAAGCTATCCCTCTCCCCTCCCCCCACCCCATAACAGTCCCCGGAGTGTGATGTTCCCCTTCCTGTGTCCATGTGTTCTCATTGTTCAATTCCTACCTATGAGTGAGAATATGTGGTGTTTGGTTTTTTGTTCTTGCGATAGTTTACTGAGAATGATGATTTCCAATTTCATCCATGTCCCTGCAAAGGACATGAACTCATCATTTTTTATGGCTGCATAGTAGTCCATGGTGTATATGTGCCACATTTTCTTAATCCAGTCTATCATTGTTGGATATTTGGGTTGGTTCCAAGTCTTTGCTATTGTGGATAGTGCCGCAATAAACATACGTGTGCATGTGTCTTTATAGCAGCATGATTTATAGTCCTTTGGGTATATACCCAGTAATGGGATGGCTGGGTCAAATGGTATTTCTAGTTCTAGATCCTTGAGGAATCGCCACACTGACTTCCACAATGGTTGAACTAGTTTTCAGTCCCACCAACAGTGTAAAAGTGTTCCTATTTCTCCATATGGCAAATAATTTATGGCTAAGTCCTCAAAAGCAATTGCAACTAAAACAAAAATTGACAAGTGGGAGTTAATTAAACTGAGAAACTCTTGCACAACAAGAGAAACTATCAAGGTAGTAAAGAGATAACACACAGAATGAAAGAAAATATTCACAAACTACGCATCTAACAGAGGTCTATTATTCAGAACCTATAAGGAACTCAAACAAATCAACAAGCAAGCAACAAGTAACTCCATTTAAAAGTGGGCAACAGGACATGAACAGACACTTCTCAAAAGAAGACATACACACAAGCCCCCAACAAACATATATAAAAGTGCTCATCATCATTATTTATTAGAGAAATGCAAATCAAAACCGAAATGAAATACCATTTCACACCAGTCAGAATGGCTTTTTTTGAAAAGTCAAAAGAAAAACACATATTGGTGAAGATTTAGAGAATAGAGAACACTTATACACTTTCTGAAGGAATGTAAATTAGTTCAGCCACTGTGGAAAGCAGATTGGGGATTTCTTAAAGAACTGAGAGTTGAACTACCATTCAACCGAGTAACCCCATTACTGGGTATATACCTGAAAGAAAATAAATATCCTACCAAAAGGACACATGTAGCCATATTTTTATCACAGCAGTATTCACAATCACAAAGACATAGACTTAACCCAGGCGTCCATCAGTTGTGGTCTGGATAAAGACTCATGGAATACTATACAGCCATAAAAAACTCAAATTTATGGCATTTGAAGCAACATGGATGCATTGTTTCCAGCAAACTAATGCAAAAGCAAAAAACAAAATACCGCATGTTCTCTCTCATAAGTGGGAGCTAAATGCTGGGTACACATGGTCATAATACAGAGGGGCGGGAGGGGCCGGGACTGGTGGCTCACTCCTGTAATCCCAACACTTTGGGAGGCCAAGGTGAGCAGATCACCCGAGGGCAGGAGTTTGAGACCAGCCTGGCCAACGTGGTGAAACCCCGCCTCTAATGAAAACACAAAAATTAACTGGGCATGGTGGCTGGCGCCTGTAATCCCAGCTACTCGGGGTTCTGAGGCGGAGAGTCGCTTGAACCCGGGGGGCGGAGGTTGTAGTGAGCCAAGATCGCGCCACATCACTGCAGCCTGTGCGATGGAGCAAAACTATGTCTCAAAAACAAAGAAAGAAAGAAACAAACAAAGAAAGAAACAAACAAAAAAACAAAGAAGGAGGAGGGAGGGAATACAGATTGATTAAAACTACCGATTGGTTAGTGTCCTCTCTACCTTGGTAATGAATTCATTCATTTAATTCATAATTCATTCATTCAATTCATAATTCAGTTCCCCCTGAGAAAAAAATATTCACTTGTCATTAAAATCTCTCTGTATCTTACTGATTTCAGATAGAAGTTAAATTTCACCTTAATAATAGACACAAAAGAACTAGTTAAACTGACAAAAACTAATAAACGTTTGCTCAAATTTACTGACAGAGTCATGGGTACTTCATATAATAGTAACATTCTACCAGTTTCAAGTAAAATAAATAAGGAAACAATCTTAATTTCATCGCCTACCGGGAGGGACGTGCCCCTGCTCCCAGGTGAGTGGGACCCTGCGCTCTGGGCGGGTTGCGCCGCGGTCTCTGGCACCTCTTGTTGGCAGCGTCGCCGTTGCAGGCACAGGGCAGGTATGGGGGGCAGGCAGCGGGCCAGGCCCAGGCGACTCCTTTGCCAGGGGCTGGGCAGGTGCGGAGAGGGGCGGAGCTGTGCTGCCCTGGGTGAGGGAGCCTCCCGCTCTGGACGGTTCGCTGCCCCTGCCCCAGGAGGGCGCTGCAGGAGCTGGGTGGGGAAGGGGAGGGACGAAGGGACGCAGGCCAGGCCAGTGGCCCCTTAGACCTGGGTGATGCGGGAGGGTCTGTGGGAGACCAGAGAGGACCCGGAGCAGAAACAGGGAACTGATACCTCTGGCTGAATATTTGTCCTCTTGCTGAAGTTTGAAAGTCAGTTATTTCATTAAAGTTTAATTGTATTATAAAAATAACAACTATTAAAAATTCCGTGTAGTCACTGGAATGATAAATTTTGGTGCAGTTTCAGCATAACAATCTTTGGAGTTTTTAGATATTCTAATTATTCAAATTGCGGCCATGTTTCAAAATATATGCCATATATTGTTATGGCATCCACCCCTGTGTCCCTGTGTCCCGCATCCGCGTCTGTGTCCCTGCTGGCTCAGGGAACGAGCTTCTTCCTCCTTCTGCAGACTCAGATCAGGCCGTCCTCCCTCCAGCGCCTGAGGCGGTCATGGGGACAGCCTGCCCTCGAATAGCCCGATAAAGCCCAGCCTGTGCCCTGTGCTCCGCGTGGTGTCCTGGCTCGTGCCGCTCAGAGCCCCGCACAAAGCAGTGTGACAGGTGTGGAAGGACTCAGCACCAGGCAGCGGTGAGCGGATGGATGCTCCAGGGATGTGGGGCTGCTGGCAGTCAAGAACCCATTGCCAAATTCCATGGCATAATTTTGGATATTTTTCCCTTATATTTTTGTGTAAGGCTTTCAGACTTACACATTTTGAGTTTTTAAAAAAATGTAGTATAAACTACAATTCTGACTTCTGTATTTACATGTTGATAGCAAGTCTTCACACCGTTTTTTGTTAAAGGGGGCTATTCTCTCTCCATAGGTTGGCCTTTGCACCCTTGTTGAAGATCATTTTGACTATATATACAAGGCTTTTGTGGAGAGGGGGGTCTCTATTATTTACTATGTCTACATGTCTTGATTTAATACATTTCTTTTTAGATTTTATCCTTTTTACTTTTTGAGACAGGTTCTCTGTCATCCAGGCTGGGGTGCACTGGTGCGACCATGGCTCACTGCAGCCTTGCTCTCCCAGGCTTAAACAATCGTCTCACCTCAGCCTCTGGAATAGCTGAGACTACAGGTTCATGTCACATTGCCAGGTTAATTTTAATTTTTTTTTTCTAGCGATGGGTGTTCTCACTATGATGCCCAGTGTGGTTTGAACTCCTGGGTTCAAGGAATCCTCCTACCTCAGCCTCACAAAGTGCTGAGCTTACACGTGTAACTCATAGTGAATGAATAAACAAAATGTAGTCTGTATATACAATGGAATATTATTCAGCCTTCAAAAGGAATGAGGTCCTCTTACATCCTACGATGTGGATGAATCTTGAAGGCATTATGCTAAATGAGAGAAGCATGACACATAAGGACTAATGCTGTATGAATCCACTCATGTGAAATGATAATATGTTTATAATAGGTCTATCCAAAGAGACAGAAAGCTGACTAGTGGTGCCAGACAGTGGGAGGCAAGAGGAATGAGGAGTTACAGTTTAGTGGGTATGGAGTTTCCTTTGGAAATTAAAATATTTTGAAGCTAGATAGAGGCAATGGTTGCATAGCATTGTGACTTTATTAAGTACCACTGAATTGTTAACTTTAAAATGATTAATATTATGCTATGTAAATTTTAACTCAATAAAAGAGAAAAAAAAGAACTTGCCCCTTTGAGAGTGACATCATCACCATGGCCTTCACCAACATCACCATCACCAACATTGCCACACCATCATTATCAACTCCTCAACCACTATCATCACCACCACCATCATCATCACCATCACCAGCATTGCCACACTATCATTATCATCACCACCTCAACCGCCATCATCATCATTACCGCCACCACTATCATCATTATCATCACCACCTCAACCGCCATCATCATCATTACCGCCACCACTATCATCATTATCATCACCATCACCAGGTGAGGTGAGACAGGAGAACTGCTTGTACCCAGGAGGCGGAGGTTGCACCATCACCAACATTGCTACACCATTACTGTCATCATCATCTCAACCACTGTCATCATCACCACCACCATCACCACCAACACCACCATGCCAGCATTATCACCATCATCTCAACCACTATCATCACCACCAGCACCATTATCACCAACATGGCCACACCATCATTGTCATCACCCCCATCACCATCATTATCATCACTATCACCACCATCATCATCCTCCTTACCATCATCATCATCACCACCATCACCACCATCACAAACTCCATCATCACTAACTCTGCCTGAGCACTCACTCTGAGACAGGCAGCATGCCAAGAACTCTAATAGCATTGTTTTCCAACAACCCTGAAATAATGGGAATTCTTATTATTAGCCTTATTTACCAGAATAGGGAAATTGAGGTATGAGAGGTTAAGTGCCTGCCCATACACAGAATAGTCTCCTTATTCATTCACTGGGGATAGTACTGCCCTTGCCCTTGGGACATTTACACATGCAAATGAAGCCAGGCAAAGAGATGGGTGGGCCTGGCCCAGAGAAAACACTTGTTAGACAGCGTGAGCTGTTTTTATTAGTGCCCTATGTATCAGACTAACCCTCAGGCCACCATGGTCTTGGGCCCTAGACGAGTCTTCTCTTCCACAGCCACCACAGTCCTGAGTTCTGACAACAGAGCATGAAGCCCAGAAAAAGATCTTGGCAAATTGTTTTTGAAAATATGAAATTCACTCTATCTTAGAATACAAGCTAAAATAAAGTCCACGCAGTCCAAAGAGTCAAACGTAAAAGAAAGGCCATTGGCTGGGCACAGTGGCTCATGCCTGTAATCCCAGCACTTTGGGAGGCTGAGGTGGGTGGATCATGAGGTCAGGAGATCAAGACCATCCTGACTAACACGCTGAAACCCTGTCTCTACTAAAAGTACAAAAAATTAGCCAGGCGTGGTGACACACGTCTGTAATCCCAGCTATTCGGGAGGCTGAGGCAGGAGAACTACTTGAACCAGGGAGGTGGAAGTTGCAGCGAGCTGAGATCGCACCACTGCACTCCAGGCTGGGTGACAGAGTGAGACTCTGCCAAAAAATTAAAAAAAAAAAAAAAGCCATAGAAAGCACAACGTGAGGGAATACTTGTCTGCTCTGCTCTCAGGGTGCAAAGTGACTTTCTTTAGAAAGAAACAAACAAAAATTGGAAGGAAAGTCAGCAAGAACATTGATGGATGAAAATCATGCTCCAAAACACCAAAACAAACTTTAAAATGCACGCTATGAAAAATATTTACATCGAATATGACAAAGTGTTAATATTCTTCCTTCATGAAGTTTATACTAAAGGTGCCTTCCTAATGGAAGTAAAGGCCCAAAGCCAGGAACTGGACCAGGGCACAGCACTATGGCACGTGAAGAAGAGCTCAGCAAAGAGGAGGACAGGACAGGGCTGGAAAACGTCACATGCACTGACCACAGTGCCATGTATACCTCAGGTTCTCATCAGTGACACCAAGTTTCAGTCACATGCAAAGACTTTCGTGGGGCTGGATGAGCTGGGAGCTGAGGACAGTCCCTTCAGCACCATCATTATTCATTTCAAAGACACATATTATACTACATTGCCCTGGAGGGGAGCCAGTTGAGCTCTTGCAGCCCAGAAATTAGACCCAGAATCCACACCATATGTCAGACCCCACATCCATGTTGAGACCCCAAATCCACATCCACAGCCACATCCACTCTCCCTGTCTATGCCCACATCCATAGTCACAGCCATGCCCCATGTCCACACCCTCACCTGGCCCCCAGGCTGCTCCAGGCTGTGCTCTCACTGCAGCATCTGGAGCAGATGAAGCCACAGGATGACCTACACCACGCTGACCTGGTTCTGCACCATCTCAGCAGGGCCTCACACGCACATGGCTCATCACACACCCCTACCTGCCAGGCCTTTATGGGTTGGTGCTGACCCTCAGGCAGAAGGTCAGAGGTCAGACCACCAAACTCAGAGTAGAACAGACAGACTCAGTGCTCAGTTAGCAGGGCCAGTACTCCCTGAAACATGCCTGTTCTTGGGACAAGACTTGGAGTGAGGGGCTGGAGTCACCAGGATCCTCACAGGGCCTTTGGACAGGAGCCCACCTGAAGGATTCGCTCTCCAGGCTGGAGGTTGGAAGTCCAAATGGGTCTCAATGGGCTAAAATCAAGGTGTGGGCAAGGGCAGCTCCCTCTGGAAGCTCTAGGGAGAATCTGTTTCCACCTCCTCCAGTTCCTAGAGGCCACCTGCACTCCCTGGCTCCTGGCCCCTTCCATGTTCAAAGCCAGTGATGGCCAGCCGAGCTCTCACAGACATCACCCTGACTCAACCCTCCTCCTGCCCTCCTCCCCTCCTAAGGACCACTGTGAGGACACTGCAGCTGTGCAGACATGCAGGGCAGCCTCCCCATGCACAGCTGGGTGAACAGCCCCAACTCCATCCACAGCTTCCCTTCCTCCTCTCTTCCCATGCAACTTAAAGTTGCAGGATTAGGACATGAGTGCATTCAGGGGCTGTTATTCTGCCAACCGAGCTAAGGAACACACCTCAGCATGACCTCAGGCTCAGCATATGGACAGGCTGGCTGTGCCCTGTCTGGACCCCAAGCCCAAACTTCATGAGGCCCCAGCTGTGCCTGTGAGTGTAAGGAAGTCCTAGTCTCCTCAAACTCCATCCCTCTGGCATCCCAGGCCTCACCTCTCCCTCTGATGTAGCAGGGACAAGGTGCCAACAGCCATGGTGAGCCAGTGACTCAGCACAGGAAGGTCAGGTGGGGATCTGGTCCTCACACCCGGCCCCGCCCTCCATGCAGTGCCCACTTGTGTGGCTCCAGGCTCTGGGCCAGTGTCTGTTGCAGGATGCCCTGCCCTGGCACAGCCAATCCACTTACACAAGCAGGGGTCCCTTGGGGGCTTCGTGCTTCCAGCATCACCCATCCCTGGGACACCCACTGGGAGGATGAACTGGGTGGTACAGGTGACAGGCCTCACCTTGACCAGGACAGCCACCTGTCAGTCATTTGCTGCTTTGTGCAGGAGACCCCAAGAGACTGAGAGAAAAGAGAAGTGGTCACAGTGGGAGGGTCCTTCTGCTGCCCAAATAAGCTCAGAGAACCAAAGGCCTCAGCACCCGAACACCACCTGGGTGACAAGGCCAGAGGCAGGGGCTGCATCCAGGTCCTGCCCACTGGGGGGTGACAACCGGGCTGCCCCTCCTCCCCCACCAAAGCTGAAGGAAGTGGACCCTCCACAGGGATCCAGACCAGATCCCCTGCTGGCACTGATCCTACATCTGCATCACTGCTCCAACCCCCACTGCCTGTGCCACCAACCGTGACAGTGGCCACTTGGCAGGTGAAACTAAGTCTCAGGGCTTTCAGCTTGGTTCTGTCACTAGCTGTGGTTATATGTTGAGGAGACAGCACCTAACTCCTGGGGCTGCTGCTGGGATTCAGGGCCCCAACTGTGCATGCTCCAGCACACTGAGCTCCATTGGGGCCATTCTGTCCTCACAGGAGGGGCTGTTTGCTGACACTGGGCATGTATTTTATTGTATCAGAATTAAGACTCTCTAAAGGCCCCTTAAGAAATTACTTGGAAAGTTGGCAAAATGAAAAAATAAGAGAATAATAATAGCTACAGAAAAATGGAAAACATTTTCCTTGCACTAAAGCTAGGAGCATAAGACACTGAGAATCTGAAGGAGACTAGGTAACACCAAAACAGTTACGGCATCCCAAGGCCATATTAGTGGATAAGTTATTATTTCAGAGACAAAAACGGGCACACACTTCCCATTAACACAAAACCAACCTCACCTCCTCACTAATGCAGAGTGGGCAATTCCAGATGTCCACGTGCTTGTGGGCTGTGGGTGGCTTTCCTTGCATCTCAGCTGGCAGATGGCCTATTGCGGAACTTTAAGATCATGTGATTTAATACTTAATAAACTCATATATATATATATATATATATATCTCCTATTTGTTCTGTCCCTCTAGAGAACCCTAACTAATACAGACACCAAAGGAAATGGCCAAGAAAAAGAAAACAGAAAGGGGTCGGGGGTGGGGAGCGTAGAATTCAGACACTTCCAGAGGCTCCACAATTGTCTCTGAGGATCTCTAAGAAGCCTGTCTGCTCTCTAGGAAGTCAGCCCACTCCCCGCCAAACCTGCACTCCCTCCCAGGTTCTGGTCTGGCTGCATAAGATCCTCAGGCAAGGGTGGCCCCAGAGGGCTAGTGGCTCTCCTGAGCTCTTCCCACAGGAATCCCCACTCTGCAGACATGACACAGTGGCTTTCTCATGGGTGACATGGAATTATGAGCCCAAGCATGCCAGTGACAGCCCTGCTCATGGAGCTGTAGCCCTGCTGCGGGCCACAGGGCACTGCCCCCCATGGGACCTTGAGTGGGCTGGATGCTACCTTCAGAGGGTCTGGAGGATCCAGCACAGAAGCCCAGCCAGGGATGACTGACACCTGGCCCTGGCCCCTGGCTCAAAAACCCTCCAACCATGCCACCATCCAGACAAGGCCAAGTCTAGAAATGATCTCCTGATTACAACTGGATTATATTCCTGGTTTCTTCTATTGTTGTTAAGAACATCTGTTTAATGTAAACCATAATTTTTGAACCTGATTTTGACATTAAAAAAAATTGGCTGGGTGCGGTGGCTCACACCCGTAATCCCAGCACTTTGAGAGGCCGAGGCGGGCGGATCACCTGAAGTCAGGAGTTCAAGACCAGCCTGGCCAACATGGCGAAACCCCATCTCTATTAAAAATACAAAATCAGCCAGGTGTGGTGGCACATGCCTGTAATCCCAGCTACTTGGAAGGCTGAGGCAGGAGAATCGCTTGAACCCAGGAGGTGGAGGATGTAGTGAGTTGAGATTGAGCCATTGCATTCCAGCCTGGGTGACAAGAGTGAAACTCCATCTCAAAAAAAAAAAAAAAAAAATATATATATATATATATATATATATATATATATATAGGAGAAATAACAAAAAAGGAAGTGGCCTCTTTCATTACCAGAGGTGAGGCAGACACACAGAGCCTTCGCCTTACTTTGCAGCCCTCTGCAGCATCTGGCACTGGGTTCAAGGCACACTGTTGGAGCTCACATTGGTGTCAGGCACACATTCAAGCTAGAAATGTCCCTCTGGCAAGGCTTATCTTTTAATAATACAAATCCACAATGCAGGTGGGGCTGCAAAGCAGGCACTCTTTCCCTTATAGTCAGGGGACTAACTTGGGAAGGTGTTTCCTATACCCCAGCAGTATGTATCAAAAGCTTTAAAAAGATTTGCACCCTTCAGGCCAGTAATTCCACATTGGCAAATCTATTTTAAGGCAAAAAGCACAAATGCACCCAAAGATTCATGTTAATGTGGTTCCTTCCATGGTTATTTAAAATAGCAAAAATTAGGAACACCACACATCTCTAACCAGTAGGGGTCAGGTAACCAGGAAATGATGTGCTCATGTGATGGAGTATTACACAGCCATTCAACAATGAGTTGTACAAGTTTTCGAGTTTAGAACTTTACAGTCTAGGCAGACACTAAAAACTACAGCCCTTTTTTCCGTGGTACTAGGCAGCGGCCACGTTCTTTCCATTATACTTTTCTGTGCTTTCCTAAATCACAGAAAATGAGCATGTGTTCCTTTTATAACAAGCAACAAAAGTACTGCTTTATTTTTAAAACCAGAATGGCCCCCAACAGCTCCCTTCCCTGCTCATCTCTTCCTGGCTTTCCTGTGTCCTGGTCCCCTGCAGAGAAGGCCTCCTGAGCCATCAACCCTGGAAGGAGGCTGAGGATCCCTGTCTCCGGACCAGCGGGCAGATGGATTCCTGGTGTTTGGAGTCCCCCAGGTGTCTCACAAGGAACCTGTGGAGAGAGGGGAAGAGGCCAAGTGTTAAGGGGCTAACAGGATGGCAAAAAAGGCCTCCCAGCACAACACATGGGGCATCACCTGAAGCCTGTGACACCCAGTGCATGCAGAAACCCTGGGCTGTGATTGCCACCAACAACTGTGTGACAACAAGATGTACACAACTTCAGTGAGTCTCAGACTCCTTCTCTGCAGAGAGTGGATCATCATATCCAGTAGAAGATCAACGACTAAAATACTGGAGGAGTTGTATGTACCATGCCTACTACTGTGCCTGGCACATAGCTGGTGCCTGTAAGGATAGTTTACTGCTTGTCATAGTTATCATCACCATCACCATCGTCATCACCATCACTGCCACCATCATCATCACCATCACCATCATCACTATCATCATCACCATTACCATCATCAATCACTATCACCATCATAATCACCATCATCATCATCACCATCACTGCCATCACCACCACCATCATCACCATCGCCATTTCTATCACCATCATCACCATAACCATTTGTATCACCATCATCACCATCACCATCATCATCACTATCACCATCACCACTACTATCATCGCTATCACAATCATTATTACCATCACCATTATCACTGTCATCATTGCCATCATCATCACTATCACCATCACCACCATCATCATTACCATCACAATCACTACCATTACCATCATCACCCTCACCACCATCATCATTTTTTTCTGCTGGGCTGGTGGACCATGACCCTAGCTTTCATTTCTGGCAGGGAGTAGCTGAGAAAGCACAAAACTCCACAGAAAACAGAGAATCTGCGTGGAAAGAATGTTGACATCTCTTCTCTCTTCCCAAGTGTGCCATGTCCACACCTCCAGGAGTATGAGCTGAGTGGACCCCAGCTCAGCCCCTTCCTGTCTTTAAAGAGAGGTTGGAGGGGCTGGGCAGCCTCTGTCCGGCTGGGCTGTGCCCCCACGTCACCCAAAGTTTCTTCCTCCCTAGCCATGATGCCTTCATTTGCACCTTCCCTGCACTTCTCTTCAGCAGGAAGGGCAGCCAGAGGGAACAGAAGCTAGCTGGGACCCTCCATGTCTGCCCCGGGGACACTGCTCCAGGAATCTGGAAAATGCCCTGCTGCTGGGAGAGGAAGTGAGGTCCACCCTGTGCTGCTTAAAGAGCCTGTGCTGCTTAAACTTCTCAATTTGTCACAATCCACAAAACAAGTGGGTGATGGCCCTGTAAGCCAACGTCACTCACTCTAGAGGGATGTGGCCAAGGTCTGACGTAGAGGGCAAGCCCTGACACCATGTGCCTCTCCCCTCAGCAGCCTTGGGGCAGGTAACTCAGTGCCTTCCTTCATCCAGAAAGGGGACAAGGAACCACCTACTCCACAGGAACTTGTGAGGATGAAACAGCAAGAAAGGGATGTGTAGAGGCAAAAGCACCAGGTCCACCCAGCAGCCAGGAGGAGAGGGACCAGCCCAGGAGCTGACAACCCATAGAGATTTCTGGTCTGAAAATGTGGGCCAGGTGTGGTGGCTCTTGCCTGTAATCTTAGTGCTTTGGGATGCTGAGGTGATATCCTTGTTATTTGAGCCTAGGAGTTTGAAGCCAGCCTGGGTAACACAGTAAGACCCTGTCTCTATAAAAAGTACAAAAATTAGCCAAGAATGGTAGCACATGCCTGTAATCCCAGCTACTCAGGAGGCTGAGGCAGGAGGTTCGAGGATTTCCTCACTTAAGCCTTGGTGTTCGAGGCTGCAGTAGCTATGATTGCTCTACTGCACTCCAGTCTGGGAGATAGGGTGAGACCCTGTCTCAAGGGAAAAAAAAAAAAAAAAAAAGAAAATCAGAACCTCAATCCCCACTGGCACCTACTGAGTCAGAACCTGTTCCTAAGGACAAGCCAGGCCTGGGTGCCACCGCAGCACAGCCTGTTTCAGGGCCCTTGGCCAACCCTAAGTACCCTGTCACTAATTACCCAGGGTTCCCCATGACCCATCAGGGCTATAACTTCTGTTACAGGGGCCACAGAATCCCATCTAGAGGAGCAGCCCAAATGTGTGACTCAAGTCCCAGAGCTGCCTTCTTGCAGGCCTCTTTGCATGCGGCCATGGAGTCTGTGCTGAGGTGCTGGCTTTGACTCGCTTCTCTGGGAATTCACTTCTTAACTGCATTTCTAGAATATATTTGCTCAAAGAAAACCCCAAGCATGACCGATGGGAATCACATATGGAGCAGAGCCACCTGAACTGTGGAGGTAAGTCACTTATCCTTCACGAGCCCTGGTTACTCAGCTCTCAGGCAAAGTGCTTTGCCAGGCACATCTCAATAGCCCCAGACAGCTAATGCTCTGTGACCAGGAAGCCTAAGGGCCTGGCACCAGCTGTGCCTGCTTATAGACGAAGTGGGGAAGCCCTGGAGTTCCCATTGGCACAATCATTCCACGTGAAAGATGCAATTAAAGTCCCCCATCTGTGAGCAAACAAGAGCATGTCAGGGCTGGCTATGGCATGGGCCTCAGAGGAGAACTGGCCCTCCTCACAAGCCCACAGAGACACTAGTGGGTGGGGGACACCCCTCCCAGTGCCCTGCAAGAGTGTGCTGCAGTCAACATTGTAGGTACAAACATCAAAACAATTCAGGACAATACCATAACTGCCCATTATTCTGAAAAACATCAAGACCCAAAATAAATGCTTGCTTGCAAATGAGTCATACGTACCTAAGGGAAACCTCCATCTACTTCTGAAATGCACATGAAGGATGTAGTAAGCAATATGAAAATTCATTTTCCAAATCACAAAATGAAAATGTTATCTGTCTGACTAGTGATTTAACTTTAAGTAAACAGTTTATATAAAAGGCCACACAAACTGCTTTTTACCATATGAGAAGCTGTGCAACATCACTTGTAGTAAGAAACGGAACCTACAACTGCAATAAGATTTCTCACCTATCTGGCTGGCGAAGGTCAAAAGTCTGGGGTGTGCCTCACATGTTCCTGCTGATATAGACCAACAAGCATTCTCTCATATTCTTGGCAAAAACACACATTAATAAAAACTTCTTCAGTAGGAGCTGTTGGTATTTTAGACACAGACCCTGTTACACGTCCTCTCCCCACAGATACGTGGATCATGTGTATTCACTGCAGCGGCAATAGATTCAAGTCAAGCTAAGTGTCCATTCTTGGGAGACTGAGAGGAATATTCTGGAGTGCCCACAAGGACAAATCCTGTATTTGCTGATCTGGAACAATTTCCAAGATGTATACTGTTCAGCAAAGAGCACAAGTTTGCAGAAGAGTATAGAGATACATCTTTTTTGTGTGTGGAAGATTGAAGGAAATCCATAAATATGCCCTGTCTGTAATCAGAATGTTCTGGAAAGACACACAGGTCCCCGATTCCAGTGGCCATCTCTGGAGAGGCCACACTTTGGTGGCTGTGCTCAGCAGGGATAGAGGGCAGGCTTCTCATTGGAGACAAATTTTTGACTATTCAGTATATTCCTATGTATATATATTGCTACCCATCAAGAAGTGTAAAGAATATTTTTAATCCTGGTGAGGCACAGCCGCTCATGCCTGTAATCCCAGCACTTTGGGAAGCCGAGACTGGAAGATGGCTTGAGTCCAGGAGTTCAGGACCAGCCTGGGCAAAAATGCAAGACTCCATTTCTTCAAAAAATAAAAATAAAAAAACAGCCAGGCATGGTAGCATATGCCTATAGTCCTAGCTACTCTGGAGGCTGAGGTGGGAGGGTTACTTGAGCCCAGGAGTTCAAAGCTACACTAAGCTACGACCACAACAGTGCACTCCATCCTGGGTGAGAGAGCAAGCCCCTCTATTAAAAAATAAAAGGGATATTTTTACCTTTTACCTCCTTTGCTAAGTATAATCTTAAGTTTAATCCAGAAAGACCCTCTGCCACAGAGAAAGCAGAGGTCTAGAGAACAGCATGAAGACAATAAGAGACTTGAGACTCACTTCCCCTTTGTCTTCAGGCCACAGAAAGCCAAAAGCATCTGAACATCTTCTTGGAGGCATTTTCCTAAAAGAGAGCTATTGAAACTTGAAGAAAAATGTGAATCAAGAAACTAAATTTAAAGATACATTATTTTCTCCAACCCTTCCTCACAAATTAACCACAGAATAAGTCTAGTGAGATAAAACATACCATTTACACAAAATACGGAAGTGATACGGTCTTTATGTGAGCAGAAATATGTTCAAATTTTACTCCTTAAATGTATTTTCTTTTACTACTAGAAATAGTAATTTTCACTTGATCATTACTTTATTTTATAATTATCTCAATTTAAATTTGTGTTAGCCCGCTCCTGGGTATCTACCTAAAGGGAAAGAAGTCATATGAAAAAGACGCTTGTACACACATTTATAGCAGCACAATTTGCGGTTGTAAAAATATGGAACCAGGTTAAGTGTCTATCAGCCAATGAGTGGACAAAGAAAATGTGGTATGTATACAGCATGGAATACTACTGAGCCCTAGAAAGGAACCAAATAATGACATTTGCAGCAGCCTAGATGGAGTTAGAGATGATTATTCTAAGTGAAGTAACTCAGGAATACAAAAAAACAAATATTGTGCATTCTCGCTTATAAGTGGGAGCTAAGCTAGGAGGCTGTAAAGCATAAGAATGATATAATGGACTTTGGGGACTTGGAGGGAAGGTTGTGGGAGTGAGGAATAAAAGACTACACATTGGGTACAGTGTACATGACTCGAGTAATGGGTAAACCAAAATCTCAGAAATTACCACTAAATAACTTTTCCATGTGACCAGAAACCACCTGTTTCCCAAAAACTATTGAAATAAGGTAATATATATGAAAACAATGATAGACTTGAGGTGCAATATTCACTAGGTTTTATATGGGAGAAAAACAGAGCTAAAATCAAACACATGGACAGGCAGTCAGAACAATGTCCATCATATGCAAAGTCAAATTAATATGAGGGCAAACATTCATGAGTGGAGTCCATTTGGAATAGCCTGCAGTGAGGATGTATGCCTTAGGGCCCGCATAACTCATGTTAGGGAGAAAACGTAATTTTACTCAACGTGAAAACATCTTTGCAAATAACTCAATCCATGCTGCGCAGATGCAGTCCTGTACTGTAGAGCCTAAGAATAAGAATCATCAAAGTGGAAAAACCTCTGCCCCTGCTCCAAACTCTGCTTCACACAGGAGTAGTACTACTGGAGAGAAAAGCCATACATGTCCCAAATGTGGGAAAGCCTTTACTTATCAGTCATTTCTCATGAGACGTATGAAAATTCACACTGGAAAGAAACCTTACGAAAATAACTAAAGTAGGAAAGCCTTTAGATATTCCCTACACCTTAATAAACATTTAAGAAAGAACATTATGCAGAAGCCCTTTGAATTTAAGGAATGTGGGAAAGCCTTCAGTGAGCCTCAAGACATGCACATATAAGGAGTCATGCTGGAAAGAAATCCTATAAATGTGACAGATGTGGAAAAGACTTTGCAAAGTCATTGGAATTAAAAGCTATCATCTTCAGAGATACAATAGTGAGAAGCCCTGTGAATGAAAGGTGGGAAAATCATCATTAATTTTTTCACCATACTGAACATGTAAGGAGGACATACTGGAAGGGAGCTCAATGAGTTAACATTCATGAGAACACCTTTCCTGAACTCTCATATCTTACAGAAGTGTGAAAAGAAACCCTGTGAAAGTAAAGTCTATGGAAAGCCTTTCATCTTCATTCACCTTGAGTAGATATTTGTTCTCACACTGGAGCAAAACTATGAAAGTAAGGAATATGATAAAAAAAAGCCTCATTATTACCTCAGACTCATAGTTCATACAAGAAGTCACACTGCAGAGACTTCTTCTGGAAGTAAAAAATGAAGAAAAGACCTCTTTAAACACTTATCCCTCCTGTTACACATGATTCCACACCCTGGAGGGAGACTACAATTGGAATAAATAAAGAAAGCTTTCAGTTCCAACTCCTCACTTATTGGGCATTAATGAGCACAGGATCGGACTGAAGCACTGTAAATGTGAACAATTGCTGCCATGCCATTATCATTGTCTTATCCCTCAATTAGAACTCAAATTCAGAAAATCTGTTTGGAAATGGGACAGTTATTTTTCCTCTTTTCTCTTAACCAAGTTCCCCTTGCTCTCTATGCTTGCTGCTCTCTGGAAATAGGATGAAATGCCCTGAGTCGGGTTTAGCACCTTGAAGACCATTGGACTGAAGGTCCCAATAACAAAACCTTCAAATTACAAAATTTCTCACTTCCCAATGGCATATTGGGTATCCATGGCTGCCCTGGACTATTTCTGGACTTACTTCATGCAATTAACCCCTTGTAGAATTAAGAAACATTTTAGGAGAGATGTTTATAAGAGATTAAATGATAAACCTAAAAAATGAATAAAACATACTATAAAAATAAAGAGAACAAACCAAATGGGCTTGCAGATTCTGACTGGCCACATTCATCCTTGACGCTTGTCCCCATGGATGCCTCACCTACTGTGACACTTGGAGGGCTTGCAGCCATCACTCAAGGAATCAGAACACATTGGCCTCTACTGCAGCATCAGGGAACAAAGCAAAAACAGCCTCTCAGCTCTCAAGAGACACACTTATGTGTATAAACATATGTTATATAAATTTATCCAGTGACTTTGAGATGTCTTACACTAAATGGATAAAATTAATTAAAACTAGCGCAAATTTCTGGCAACAGCACTCCAACTCCCCATTGTTTATCCAGGGCATTGAAAATTGGCACACATCACAGATCCTTAAGTCATTCTCTGAATCAGGAGGAGAAAAGAGGAGAACAGAGGGAGCTCACTGTATGTGCCAGGCACTGGGCTGACAGCTGTGCCTACATCATCCCACTTGATGCTTGCCATAACCCTGCAAGATAAAAGTAAAGTAAACACACACACACACAAACTCACACACATACGCACATGCTCAAGCACACACTAGAAACTACAGAACAAAGAAAGCATTGGCAACTAATAGAAGTATAGTGCTGGCCAAGCACAGTGGCTCATGCCTATAATCTCACCACTTTAGGCCAGGAGTTCAAGACAAGCCTGGGCAACATAGCAAGACACCATCTCTACAACACATTTTCTAAGATAGAAATTATTTTTAGAAAGATATAATGCCTAAGGGCTCAGGGAAGCAATACCTTTATGACTGTATGGTAAGCATCAGGCAAGGCTGCTTATCAGACCAAAGTGGTAGTGATTCCAGGGTTCTTTTGCACACTTAGTAGGAACCTGGTTCACTTTACCCTTTCTACAGCTCTAAAGCTCTGGCAGGTGGGACCTAAGCATAAGAGAAAGTGATATTATGCAGGACTCTCTTGACTTCAAATGAGTCCTTGACTCACTTAACCTAACCGGATCCAGCAGAACATTGAATTATTTGTCTATCACAACTAAAAATATCCAGGAGTAGATGGCTTCTGGCTCAGTGGGATCAGGGGTCAACTAATTTCAACCAAGGCTCATTCTGTCCCTTCATTTCCTGGGCCAGCTCTGCTTTTCAGAGAGGCTATTTTGAGAGAGCAGCAAAAATGGCCCCATAGATTTCTTATCACTTACTTCCTTGCAAGTAGCTATTCCAATAAAAATAAAGCATCCCATTCAAGGCCGTTTCATCAAAAGTGCAGGGATGGCTTCCATGAGCCCAGCTTGGATCACATGCCCATCCCTGAATGAATTACCCTGCTGATCTGATTGCCCAGGGTAGGTCAGCCCTTCCCAAAGCACATGGACTAGAAATGGAATAGTGGTCCTCCCATGAAAAAAAAAAAAAAAAAAAAAAAAAAAGAAAGACAGCATAGTGGGAAAGGAATATGGGGGGGATGGTCTAACTCTATATAAAAAGTATGACCGTATTGGTGGTCTTTTGTACACTCATTTATATAGTCACTGGGAAAAAAATTGAGAAAAACTCACACATGAGTTTCTATATGCCTCTGTGCTTTGTTTTCAACACCAAGCTGTGATAAATTTAATTATTAAAACAAAACTTTGAAAAGAAATAACAATTTGGACAATGGGGACACTTAGCTGATGCAGCACAGGTGAGCAGTTCTTTTGTGCCCAGGAAGACACAATTCCCAGGAGCCCACCTGTGGTCTCCTAAGACAAGCATGCAGGCTGCCCACAGGCTGCAGTTCCACCTTTCCTTTCCTGGACTCTTAGGAATAAACAAGTTCTGAATTCAGCTGAACTGAGTTCAAATTCAGGCTCTCTGACTCACTGGGTAAGTCTCTTGCTCTCCTTGAGTCCCATATCCTCCTTGGAAAAATGGAGGGGTAGAGTTGTTAGGTTTTGAAGGCAAGGCGAGGGTTAAAGAAATACAGAGAGAGACAGTTGGCGGCTTCAACAGCAACACTTTTATTGCCAACAAAACCCTGAGGAGGGGTGAACCAGCTTAGTGCCAGCGCCAACTGCCGCTCACAGGCTGAGGTAATCATGGGATGGGAGGGAGGGGTCTGGGTGGTAGAGCTTGCTGCCCAGCAGGAAATGGCAAGGATGTCCCTGCAGTCAGGCTGTTGGGCCTTTGCCTGGGAGGGTGCGATAAGGATGTTCCTGCAGTCATGTGGTTAGGAAGGATGATTCTCACAGCCTGAGTTCCCATGGAATGTTTCACTGTGACCAGGGTCTGCAAAATGGCTGGGGGTTTACAAAATGGTACAGGTTAGGCTAACAGTAACATCTCCCAGGTAAACAGTTCTTCAAAGTAAACTTCCCCTTAGCATTTACACTGTAGTAGACATGGTGCCAGGACCCAGGCCACAGGATGAACAGGACAGATGAGGCCCCTGCCATCCTAGTGTTCATGTCTGATGAAGGAAGCTAACAGGTCATAAGACCAAATCAGATGGTGGTGGTAATCAAAGACATTACCAGAGTGAGAAGAACTAGAAACAAACTGAGGAAGCTGTTCCAAACACAGTGAAAGGGAGAGACCCCTCGAAGAGGTGACTTTTGAGCAGAATCCTGAGAGATGTGGAGGAGGCAATGGAGAAGGACCAGCCCCTGGAGCCATCCCAGCAGTAAAGACCCAGCACCAGGTGGGCAATTGAATGTCCTGACCTGTGCGTCCTTCATGCTTCCTTCCTCAGTGGTGCACAAAGGGAAACATGGGGTAATTTCACGCAGGGTCCATGGAGGAATCAAGAAGCAGGTGTGCTGCAGAGCTGGGATGGGGATGAAATCTGGCCCAACAGTGAAGCTAGAAGCAGGTGCATGAAGCATAACCAGCCCCTGAAGTCACATCCATGGCCAGACCAGCTGGCCGGGCTGCCAACATCTTAGTAGAGATCCCTGGAGATCAGATGAGCTGGTTAGGGGGGTAATAAAAAAGCTGGAAAGCTTCAGAAAATTCCAGAGGACACATGACACTTAGCATGAACTTTCCCCGAGTGGGATCTGTTTGGCATCGCTGGTTCTAAAGAGTTGGTACCACCACTCCCACCTGTCCATTACCCCACCAGGGAAACACTCAGGGTACAGTCCACAGAAACAATCCCTGTGGAAGTGAAAAGGGTGTTTCTCATCCCAAACCAAGGGAGGGGACCCAGAAAACCACTCATAAAGAGCAGAGGGGCCTGCTGGGAGAGACAGGGTTCTGCTGCTCATTTGGGTATCTGCTTCCCAGCGGGAAAGGGGACCATGCAGGATAGAGCGGCTAAGGGGAACCTGGGCTGTCGGGCCAGGAGAGCCGGTGCTGACTCACTGTTGGAGGTGAGCCACAATAGGAGGCTTAGGAACCCTCCCGGCAGCCTCTCCAGTCTAATAAGGGGATGGTAGTGTGGTCAGTAGGGGCATCCAGACGCAGTCAAAGGGCAAGGGAGTGATGTCTCCTCTGGCCTCCCCTTTCAGCTGCAGATTCTCCCTATGAGTTCCTGAGAAAGCTTCTCTATGGCTCCACAAGACTGGGGGGTGGTGACAGTTCCCAGATGACCCTAACCCCAGGGCCTTGTGCCATCCCTCCTCGTTCCCCCTGACCCTGCCCACGCCGTTGTAAACAGCTCCTTCTTAATGGCCCGTCAGCTGATGAGAGTTTCCTGCCAGCACCTGACTGCCACACTGCTTTGCCAAAGGGACCAGGCTCCTCGGCACAGGAGCTGAGGTTTCTACAGGCACAGAGAAAACACTGTCTGAACGTTGGAATGGAGTCAGGAGTGGAAAAAAGAATGTTTGTTCTCAATGCTTACACTTACCAATTGTTTCCTTTTATCACATGAAGACTGTGTGTCATTTTGAAGTAGAATTAGTAATCTACATAATTACAAGTTATGTTCTTAAAAGAAACTGCTCAGTGCCATGCTTGACACAAGGTGGAACTCCATTATGAGATGTGTGAGAAACCAGGGTGCCATGGTTACAGACAAGGACACTAGGTGCAGACTGCTTGCTTCAAACCTGGACAAGCAGTATGAATTTTGGCAACTCTCTTGTATTGCTCTTTGCCCCAGTTTTTTTCACCTAAAAACTAAAAGTAAAAACAAGGTTATTGTGAAAATTAAATGAATTAAAGTAAGCAAAGTACCTACAACAACACCCCGAGGCACAGTCAGCCCTGAGCATGTTTTTCATTATTACTCTTAATGAGGTAAGAATGAGAACACAGGCACCAACCATGAGCCTCTGGCACAGGCATCAGAGACCAAATTTTTAACAGCCTCCATTCATTCATTTGACCCTGATAAGAGAGAAGTCTCATGCCAGAGGAGCAAGCATCCACCTTGGGACCAGACAGCCTATGGTCAAAGTTGAACTCCACCACTGTTCAGCTGTGTGACTTTGGGCAAGTGACTTTCCCTCTCTGATCCTCAGCACAATCACAGGTCTATGAGGATTGTAGGAGCTGACTGAAAAATGTGTGTCTTAGTTTGAGTTTCCTGGAAGTAGATCCAGAGGAAAAGATTCAGATACAAAAATTTTGTTTGGAGATGACGCTCGGACAGTAATTCTACTGCCAGTTCTTCCTTAGGGTGGTAATCCCAGGAAACACCAGAAGAGGAATGGGGAACTGAGACAGGAAAGGAATGCAGCAGTTAAAGCGACCTTCATCAGGAAAGTTTCCACTGTGGCAGCCAAGACTCAGCCCTGCCAGGTACTTCTGAGAGACAGCACAGAACATGTATCTCAGAGTCATCCCACCAAAAGCAAGGGAGCTGGGATATTTATCCACCAATACCCACCAGTCACTCCTCAGGGCTCCTTCCAAAGACATGATTCCTCCTGAACGCCCTGCCTGCACTGCAAGGGTTAGACCTTGGGTTGAGGGCAGGGGAGCTGACAGCACCTCCAGCAATGAGCAGAAACACAGGCTGGTGTGGACTGTTTCAGTCACTCAGTGACTCCAACACACACACACACCCCACACTCCAACACCAATACAGGGCATATGTACATACACATACATGCATACATGACTGTTACCTGCTTCAATCCTGGTGAATCCATGGGATCAATGATAAGGTGGGAATCAGAGGGAAGAGCAAAATAAAGGGGAGTGAAGGTCTTAGGAACAAAATGCAAATATAGGCAGAAAATCAAGGGGGAAGAGGAGTGGTCTGGACTCCAAATGCTGGCTGGGTGCCACCTGCTCTACATTCACTGTCAGGCATTCCCCAAGCAGCTTTGTGAGGTAGAAGAAATTCCCCTCAATTTACAGGTGGCAGAAATGTAGTTCAGAAAAGAAAACTGATTTTATTAATGTCTTACAGAGTTAGTGGGTGATAGATATGTTTCTGTCCACAAAGCCTACAAATTTTCCTCGTTATGCAGGCTGGGTACCAGGCCTTGCTTCTGGGCTCTGCTACTTTTCCTGCTAGGCAATCATGGCAGAATTGACAAAAACATTTTCCCCCTTCACCACCTGGAGCAGAGCCAATGAGAAGGGCTGGGGAACAGGCCATGAGGCCCTGCACTCACCATTCAATGTCTTCAGGACTGTGGTCCCTCAGGACTCTTGCACCATGTTCTAGCAGCACTCCTGGTGTCTGGGGGTCTTGTGAGGTTGTACAGGATCCAGTAGAGGTCACTGGCTGTGCTGTCATATTCTAAAGGTGGCCAGGCAGGTTTGTGTCTCTTGGCTGCTTCAGTACCAGAGGATGGAGAGTGCCAATGCAGTGAGGCCCTTGGTAGAATGGGAGGAGGGAAGGAAAGGGCAGAATGGAGTGATGTAGGGTCCATCCACCATGTCCCTGGATGGACAGACCCCTGTTCTCATAGTAGCCCCACACCAGGACCACCACTGGCATTCATGAACAGGCCAGCCTCCATTTACACGTCCTCATCTGACAACTCCTTCCCATTTTCATCCTAGAGACAAGACCTCTGAACACACTAGCTCTGAGGGCACCTGATTGTAACCTGAGACAGTCTCTGGAGACTGTTCATCCAAGCAGGATCCCTCCCTTGCCATCTCCAGACC
Source organism: Pan troglodytes (assembly GCF_028858775.2). Lineage (NCBI taxonomy): Eukaryota > Metazoa > Chordata > Mammalia > Primates > Hominidae > Pan > Pan troglodytes. Next base: position 35,563,473 of record NC_072419.2, read on the forward strand.
TGCCCCACAAGCTCCCTCCCTGGTCTGCTCTTGTTCACTCATTCCAGTCAGCCTTCTACAGTCATCTCTAACACGTATCTGACTGTCCCCTCCTTTATCCAGCACCTTCCATGGCTCCCCAAAGCACTCCAGATCAAGTTCAAGTTCTTTGATCGGACACTTGATCTCAAGCTGCATTCTACCTCCTGAATTAAGATCCCGGAGAAGCCCACTTGCTCAGGATGATGGTGTCTGAAGTTGTGCACCAAGTCACAGGCCTTGTAGAAGCATCACCCCTCAGGAATGGGTACACTGGCGGCAATATAGTCACTGGATTCCTGCAGGGTGAGGCTGGGGAGAGGAAGTAGCTCCATAACACATATGAAACCCTGGAAACCCTTCCCAGCAAAAATCTCAGGACCACGTTACATGCAGAAATGGGTGCCCTCTGAGCACGCTTCTCTCTGCCTCCCACTCTGAGCTCCCTCCGGGCCCCACATGCCCCATCCTGGACCAGGGCTTGGAGCCCAGCAGGTGTTCAGTCCATGGTATTGACTGCTTCCTGGGCCAGGAGAGCCCTTGGTGGCTCTGTGACTCCTCCTGTGGAACCCCTGCCTCTGCCTTGGGACCTCCCAATTCCCCTGGGAAGCCCCCATGGCTATGGATTGCCACACCTGCCCCGGGATCCTCCAACCCCATAAGACTTGCTTAATGCCTTAGCCCTCCCAGAATATGACGTGTTTCTCAGAAGGTGACTTATCTCCAGGGCCATCTGTGGATGTTTGCTGGGGACCTCTTACTGTTCTTCTTTCTGATCTGCAGGGCAGGGCCCAGAGGAGAAAGCAGCCCAACCGCAGAATGAACAAAGGGCTCACTGCCACAAAAAACAAGCACCAGTCAGCAGTGCTTCTGGAAGGAAAGGAGGTTTCATTCTGCAGAAAGCTCCTTGTTTGGCTTCTTTCTGAAGCCAGGAAGGGGTACTAAGCCCAGCTTACCTGTGGTGCCTACGTTACCATCTGTGCCTAGGATGTGCAATGGGCCCCTGCTCCCACTGCAGGGTTGACGTTCCCTCCAGCTGGAGACCTGGGCTCCTGACATCGCCTGGCCTGTTTGTCCTGCTCTGGATGAGCGTGGAAAGTCTGTACCTGGTATTTTCCTAGGTCCTTGGTTTCCACCTTCTAGACATCCAGCAGGATTGACCTTGCCCAGCCCCATACCTGAAAGGGGTCTCCCTTGAGGAGCAGCCGAGGACCGGGACTCCCCTCCCACGATTCAAAGAGTGGATGAGTGCTCAGCGTCGGGAAATCTGATCTAGACCTATTTTTTCATTTAGGTCACCAAGAGACAACCCCTAACCCCTGAGCTAGGGATGGTGCCAGCTCAGGCATGAGATTCTCTTCCAGCAATGTGATGCTTGCAGGGACAGGCCGAAACCTGGTGACCAGGTCTGCTGTCCTCTGGGTAAGGACAGTGTGCTATTCACCCTGAGAGAGACAGGTGGTGCCAGGACACAGCACTGGGTGCCTGTACCCCTGGCTCTGCAGATACCAGTCATGGAGTTCCTGCCCTCTCCACATTACCTTCTTGCTGCTCCTAGATTTCTTCTAGTCATTAAGCACTTCCAGTCATTTTTCTGTGCATCCAATCTGACATTTTTGTTGTCAGATGAAACACAATAAAGTAAGCTGAGCCACCAGGATTCCTGGAGGGGACCTTGGATGCTGGGTCTTGGGCTCCAGGGCCCTGATGGGACTGAATCAGAAGTAGCCAGGGAAGGATAAACACTGGGGCTGAGCCCCTATGACACAATGGCCATTGTTGGCCTGGCCTTATGGCCCCAAGACACACTGTCCTCAGGCCACAGGCACCATGGGTTTTGGTCAGGTCCCAGCCTCCCAATAGTGTCCTGGCACTAGCGGGTGCTGACCCCTGAGCCACAACCACAGTTCTGGGTTTGGGATTTAGTAAAACCACCTCAGGGGCAGAGTTCTGGGGTTGGGTTTGGCAGGAACTATGGCAACTCCCAGGGATGGTGTGTCACTTCTACTTGCCACCAAATGTGCACATAGGCTGTCGCCCGAGACCAGCCAATCCTACTGGACAGAATGGAGGAAGTCAGGGAACAGGCAGAGTGGACAGCTGGGGTGCAGGCAGAGGCAGGTGCATGCTGGGAGGTCAGGCCTGTGAGGGCTGCGGGGATGTCAGGTGGAGTGGATTCCAGGTGCACCCTCAGTGCATGTGGCAGGTCTCAGTCCAGGCCCTCTGGACCATGGCTGGGTGATGTGGTCACTCCCTGGGGTACTACTGTCAGACCCTGGCCACCCACCCTGGGAAGCATCGTCCCATCCCAGGACTGGACTTTCTGAGTCCTGAGACAGGACAGTGCTGTCCAGGCCTGACAGACTGGGAGAACCTGCCAAGTCCTCCATCCCTAGAACAGCCTCCCACACAGCAAGGACAATCTCTTACCTTCACCTTCAGGGCACTAACTGATCCTTCTCACTCTAAGGCAACAAAGGCAGAGCTGAGGACCTGCACCAGGCTGGGAGCCAGTCCCCTCCCTAAGTGGGCCTGAGGGAAGCACCATCCCTGTCCCAATCCGCCGCTAGTTTCCACCCGGGAGACACATAGGGAAGGGAGGAGGGGGCCTACCAGCTGGCTGATACTGGAAAAGTGGGACCTGGGAGAAGAGGGAGTGCAGGGCTGGCAGGGGATGCTCCAGACCCATGGAGAGCTCGGGCTGCACCATGGTGCTGCCCCTCCTGGGCTGGAGGCTGTGCCCTCTGCAGGAACTGAGAAAGTCCAATCCTGAGATGGGACAGCACTGCCCAGGGTGGTTGGCCAGGGCCTGACAGCAGTCCCCCAGGGAGTGACCACATCACTTGGCTGGGGTCCAGGGAGCCTGGGGTGAGACCTACCCAGTGCACTGAGAGTGCACCTAGAGCCCACCTCACCTGATGCCCCCACAGCCCTCACAGGGTCTGACCTCCCAGCATGCACCTGCCTCTCCCTGAACCCCAACTGCCCACCCTGCCTGTTACCTGGCCTCCTCCATCCTGTGCAGCCCATAGACTGTGACCATCTCTCCAGCCACTCTGGCCCTTCCTTTACCGTTGTCCTCTCAGAATCTCTCAGCAGGATCTCCCAGGTCCATCCAAACACATGCTTTGTCCACTTTTGACTGGGCCCTTGGGCACCACTGGGCTACCCCAGCTGTCCACAGGGCCTTCAATAATGCACATTGCACCTGGCTTATCCAAGCAGTGCTCAGTAGCCCACATTGACCAGGTCCCTGCTGACCAGACCCTGCAAATCAGGTCCTCCCTGACAACACCCTCACTGATTAGACCCTCATGACCAGGCCCCAATAACAAGGCCCCCACTGCCAGGCACACAATGACAAGGACTCCACTGACCAGGACCTTACTGACAAGGCCTCACTGACAAGGCCTCACGGACAAAGTCCTTACTGACAAGTCCTCACTGACTAGGTCATTATTGACAAGGCCTCACTGATCAGGTTCCACTGATCATGACCTCATTCCCTGGCCCCAAAGATGAGGCCCCACTGACCAGGCCTCCAGGGAACAGGTTGCCACTGATCAGGCCACTACTAACCAGGCCTAAGGTCACCAGATGCCCCTGACTGGGACCCTCGTGAGTAGACCCCACTGAACAGGCATGTAATGCTCAGATCCCCGCTGACCAGGTCACCCTGTAGACCAGTGCTACAAAAGTCACCACTGACAAAGTCCTCTCTGACCAGGACCCTACCGATTAGGTCCTACTGACAAGGCTGCCCTGACCAGGGACCCACCGACAAGGGCCTCACTGATGAGGACACGCCTACCAGGCTCTGCTGACTGGGTTCCATGTGCCCAGTCCTCCACTGAATAGCACCCCTTGACCTGGTCACCAGTGCCCCAGCCCATGCTGACCAGGCCAGCACTAAGTCCCAGATGACCAGGTCTCCACTGATCAAGCCCCACAGCCCAGGTTTGCACTGACCAGACACCAAACATCTGGCAGCCAATAGGTCCCCACTCACCAAAACCCCTAAAACTTGATCCCAGTAATAAGACCCTCTCTAAGCAGACCCCTGCTGACCACGATCCCACTAAATAGGCCTCACTGACCTACCACTGACCAGGCCCACAATGATCAGGCCCCTCCTAACCACACCGGAAATCCAAGCGGCAATGACATGTTTCATATGGCAGAAGTTGGAGCAAGACAGAGAGAGGAAAGAGGTTCCACAGCCTTTTAAACTACTAGATCTCATGAGAACTCACTCACTATCAGGAGGATGGCATTAAGGTCTTGGTGCTTTACCATTTGTGAAGGATCCACTCCCACTCCTTTATGATTAAAGCTTTTTCCACCTAGGCCCCGACTCTAACATTAGGGAGTGTATTTTCACATGAGTTTTGGAAGGGGCATAGAGAAAAACCGTATTATTCTGTCCCTGACACCACAAATCTCATGTCCTTCTCACTTTGCAAAATACAGTCATGCATTGCCAGCAGTCTCCCAAAGTCTTAACTCATTTCAGCATTAACTCAAAGTTACAAAGTACAAAGTCTCATCTGGGTCAAGGCTACATTCTCTTTTTCCTACGAGTCTCTGAAATAAAAAGCAAGTTCACTGCGTCTAAAGTAAAATGATGGTACAGGCATTGTGTAAGCTTTCCATATCCAAAAGGAAGACATTTTCCAGAAAGCTTCTTATTTTTATCTAGGCCCCCTCAGCCTGGCCTTCACTGTCCATGTTTCTGTCAGCATTCTTGTCACAACCATTTAACCAGTCTCTAAGATGGCCCAAAAATGTTCTCATCTGTCTGTCTTCTTTTGAGCCCTCCAAACTCTTCCAACCTCTACCCATTACCCAGTTCCGAAGCTGCTTCCACATTTTTAGGTATCTTTATAGCAAAGCTCCAGTCCTCATTTGCCATTTTTGGTATGATTTATTTGGAAAAAGAGGTTTAATTGGCTCATGGTTCTGCAGGGTGGACAGGAAGCACAGTGCTTCTGCTTCTGGGGGGTCTCAGAAATCTTTCAATCATTGCACAATGCAATGAAAGAGCAAATTGTCTCACATGGCAAGAGGAAATCACGGAGAGTAGGGAGTGATATAGAGTTTTTAGTGGCCAGATCTCACGAGGTCACTCATGATTGTGATGAGGACAGTACCAAGGGGATGGTGCTGAACCATTCATGAGAAGTTTGCCTTCATGATTCAATCGCCTTATACCAGGACCCACCTCCAACATTAGGAAATATAACACAACATGAGATGTGGTGGGGACACATATTCGAATGGCGTCATCAGTCTTTGAGTATAAAGACATCCACAGCAGGCTTTATCCAGCCAGCTTCTTTGAGACTCTTTATAGGGCTTGAGGTCTATAGCATATCCACTAAAATATTCCTACTTCAAAAGGCAATAAAGTAAGTGATATTATCATTCTTCAAAAAGTAACCATGGTAGCGTAGGCATTCATAGTATGACTTAGTTCATTTGCTGCTGTTTCTATTTTATCACCATATTAACACTATCCTACACAATTCTATATTCAGCTGGGTTTCAGTTGAGCACAAAATCATCCTTGTACTACCACTGATAGCTGGCACTAGCTCTTTGATACTGTTATCATTCTGCTGTAGAAAGTACCTGTGAACTGGAAAAAGTTCACAATCAAATAACTAGTCATTCAACACTATCAAATTTTAGGTGACTTTTTGAAAAAATAGTATCTCTTGTTGCAAGAAATGCTCCATCTGTGATTTCAAGTCTCTCACTTGAGTGAATTGGATGGAAGTGGTAAATTTCAGCCAAAGTGGCCAAAGAAATCCTGTTCCTGTGATAATGACGCCATCAGCCTCTGTAACTCTGTCTTCCCTTCTGCCACATGTTGCCTGTTGTCCGTGACTTTGGTAAGAGCTTCCTTGTGTACGAGGATGATGTCCAGGATGTTGGTCTGGTGTCCCTGAGACAGCACTAACAGGTCCATGGCTGGCTCCAGGTCCTTCCTGGACTGATTGGCAAAGAGCTCACTGATGTTCTTGAAGGCATCTCTGCTGAAGTGGATGGCCTAGTCAAGCTCCAAGGCCTGGCTGAGGCTGAAGAAAAACTGGCCACCTTCTGAAGCTCTTTCTAAAAGAGCTTGCACTGTCATCTGCTTGCATGTCAACTCATTGGCTGTGAGGTTGAGCTGAGTGTCCTGTGTCCATCTTCTTGGGGAAGCATTTGAAGCCATCAATCTTGCTCTCCCACCCCTAAAGGTTGATGGTCCCCACCTGGGGGTGTGCTGAGGGTCAGAAAGAAGCCAGCACTCACCATCTCATCCTTCTCAGCCTTCCTCTTGCACTCTCTCCAGGCTGTCTCTTCAGTGCTGGTGGGATACATCAGAAAGTGATGGAAGATGTGGCACTGTGCCCACACCCAGAAGCTGGCCATGTGGTTGGCTCATCCACCAGAATGGATGCTCTGGTTGCTCTTTGAGCCAGCTTGGCCTTGACTGGCAATGCACAGGCCCCAGGTATAGACACGTTGCTCTGAGTGAACTTGTCCTGCCTTGGGCCAAATTCTGTCAGGCCAGGGCCACAAAAGGCCGAGTCCCACGGGTGGTAATCCTGGCTGTTTTCTGCACTTCAACATAAAGACCTCCTGAAGATGGCCTGTGGTCTGCCTCTTTGCAACCAAGAAGCCCGCAGTGCCATACGAGCCCTGAGGCATGGACTGGAGCCCCCGAGGCAGCGCACACCCTGCTCCTGAGCCTGCTGCTCAATTTCTCTGTGTGGCTCCATTTGTGTCACAGTTGTTGCACTGACTTGTGCATGCCGGGGAAGGCCAAGCTGGCTCAAAGAGGAATCAGCCACCTCTGCAAGCGTGTGCCTGGAGCTGGTGGACCAGCCACCAACCTGACTTGCTGCCGGTCGGGGTACATCAGTTCTTCTACCCTACAGGTAGGGCCACAGTGCTATCTGCTTTTCCTCAGGCCTCTGCTCCATCAGTCATCAGGAGGCAGCCCCTCAGGCTGTAGGAATCTGGCCATCCCTGCTTCCTTGAGTGGGTGAGGTTGGTGGCTGCTCCACCTGCTCCAGGCACACCCTTGCAGAGGTGGCTGATTCCTCTTTGAGCCAGCTTGGCCTTGCCTGGCATGCACAGGCCCCAGCTACCTATACGCTGTTCCAAGTCAGCTTGTACTGTGTTGGGCCAAATTCTACCTCTGGCCAGGGCCACAGAAGGCCAAGTCCCCTGGGTGCTAATCCTGGCTGCTTTCTGCACTTGAACATAAAGTCCTCCTCAAGACCGCCTGTGGTCTGCCTCTTGGCGACCAAGAAGCCTACAGTGCCATACAAGCCGTGAGGCATGGACTGGAGCCACAAAGGCAGTGCACGCCCCATTCCTGAGCCTGCTGATCATTTCCTCTTTATGGCTCCATTTGTAGTACACTTGTTGCAGTGAGGCTTGTGCATGGCAGGCAAGGCCAAGCTAGCTCAAAGAGCAACCAGCCACCTCTGCAAGGGTGTGCCAGGAACAGATGGACCAGCCGCCAACCTCACTCACTGTCAGATGTGGTACATCAGTTCTTCTACCCTAAAGGTGGGGCCGAGAAGCAGACCACAGGCCGTCTTGAGGAGGACTTTATGTTCAAGTGCAGAAAGTAGGCAGGATTACCACCCAGGGGACTCAGCCTTCTGTGGCCCGCAGTGCCATATGAACCCCGAGGCAAGGACCGGTGCCATCTGCTTTATACAAAAATTAACTTAAGATAGATTAAAGAGTTAAACATGCCACCTGCTTTTCCTCAGGCCTCTGCTCCATCAGCCATCAGGAGGCAGCCACTCAGGCTGTGGAAACCTGGCCATCCTGGCTTCCTTCAGTGGGTGAGATTATTGGCTTGTCCACCTGATCCAGGCACACCCTTGCAGAAGTGGCTGATTCCTCTTTGAGCCAGCTTGGCCTTGCCTCGCATGCACAGGCCCCACCTACTGGCACACTGCTCTGAGTGAGCTTGTCCTGCCTTGGGCCAAATTCTGTCAGGCCAGGGCCACAGAAGGCCGAGTCCTCTGGGTGCTAATCCTGGCTGCTTTCTGCACTTGAACATAAAGTCTTCCTCAAGACGGCCTGTGGTCTGCCTCTTGGCAACCAAGAAGCCTGCAGTGCCATAGGAGCCCTGAGGCATGGACTGGAGCCCCAAAGGCAGTGCACACCCTGCTCCCGACCCTCCTGCTCCTTTCCTATATATGGCTCCATTTGTAGAACGGTTGTTGCACCGAGGCTTGTGCATTCCAGGCAAGGCCAAGCTGGCTCAAAGAGCAACCAGCCACCCCTGCAGGGGTGTGCCAGGAGCAGGTGGGCCAGTCACCAACCTCACATCCTGCCAGTCAGGGTACATCAGTTCTTCTGCCCTAGAGTTAGGGCCACAGTGCCATCTGCTTTTCCTCAGGACTCTGCTCCATCAGTCATAAGGTGGCAGCCACTCATGCTGTTGGAACCTGGCCATCTGGGCTTCCTTGAGTGGGTGAGGTTGGTGGCTCCTCCACCTGCTCCAGGCACACCCTTGCAGAGGTGGCTGGTTGCTCTTTGAGCCAGCTTGGCCTTGACTGGCATGCACAGGCCCCAGGTACTGACACGTTGCTCTGAGTGAGCTTGTCCTGCCTTGGACCAAACTCTGTCAGGCCAGGGTCACAAAAGGCCGAGTCCCACGGGTGGTAATCCTGGCTGCTTTCTGCACATAAAGACCTCCTGAAGATGGCCTGTGGCCTGCCTCTTTGCAACCAAGAAGCCCGCAGTGCCATATGAGCCCTGAGGTATGGACTGGAGCCCCCAAGGCAGCGCACACCCTGCTCCTGAGCCTGCTGCTCATTTTCTCTGTGTGGCTCCATTTGTGTCACAGTTGTTGCACTGACTTGTGCATGCCGGGCAAAGCCAAGCTGGCTCAAAAAGCAACCAGCCACGTTTGCAAGGGTGTGCCTGGAGTGATTGGACTAGCCATCAACATCGCCCACTCAAGGAAGCAGGGAATGCGTGTTTGTACCATGCATTTCACTACAGGTGCATTTCCCCTGAGCTTGGTGGCCTAGGTTTCTTCTAGATTTTTTTATGGTTTTAGGTCTTACGTTTAACTCTTTCATCCATGTTACTTAATTTTTGTTTAAGGTGTATGGGTGTGGCCCAGTTTCAGTTTTCTGCATAAGGCTAGCCAGTTTTACCAAGATCATTTATTAAATAGGGTATCCTTTACCCATTGCTTGTTTTTGTCAGGTTTGTCAAAGATCAGATGGTTTTAGATATGTGGTGTCATTTCTGAGGCCTCTGTTCTGTTCCATTGGTCTATAGATCTGATTTGGTACCAGCCGCATGCTGTTTTGATTACTGTAGCCTTGTAGAATAATTTGAAGTCAGGTACTGTGATGTCTCTAGCTTTGTTGTTTTTGCTTAGGATTGTCTTGGCTATGTGGGCTCTTTTTTGGTTCCATATGAAATTTAAAGTAGTTTTTCTAATTCTATGAAGAAAGTCAATGGTAGCTTGATGAGGATAGCAATGAATCTATAAATTACTTTGGGTGGTATAGCACTCAGGCACAGAAATATCCTTGTGTTAGGCAATATCATTCAGGGCAGAGCCATGGGGAGAGACTTCATCACTAGAACACAAAAAGCAATGGCAACAAAAGCCAAAATTGACAAATGGGATCTAACTAAACTAAACAGTATCTGCAGTGCAAAAGAAACTATTATCAGAGTGAACAGGCAACCCACAGAATGGGAGAAAATTGTTGCAATCTATCCATCTGACAAAGGGCTAATATGCAGAATCTACAAAGAACAAATTTACAAGAAAAAAAACAAACAATCCCATCAAAAAGTGGACAAAGGATATGAATAGACACTTACCAAAGAAGACATTTATACAGCCAACGAACATGTGAAGCAAAGCACATCATCACTGGTCATTAGAGAAATGGAAATCAAAACCACAGTGAGATACAATCTCACACCACTTAGAAAGGCCATTGTTAAAAAATCAGGAAACAACAGATGCTGGACAGGGTGTGGAGAAATAGGAATGCTTTTACACAGTTTGTGGGAATATAAATTAGTTCAACCATTGTGGAAGACAGTGTGACAATTCCTCAAGGATCTACAGCTAGAAATATCATTTGACCCAGCAATCCCATTACTGGGTATATACACCCAAAATTATAAATCATTCTAATATAAAGACACATGCACCTGTCTGTTTATGGCGGCACTGTTCACAACACCAAAGACTTGGAACCAACCAAAATGCCCACCAATGATAGACTGAATAAAGAAAATGTGGCATATATACACCATGGAATACTATGCAGCCATAAACAAGGATGAATTCACGTCCTTTGCTGGGACATGAATGAAGCTGGAAAGCATCATTCTCAGCAAACTAACACAAGAACAGAAAACCAAACACCACATGTTCTCATTCATAATTGGGAGTAGAACAATGGGAACACATGGACCCAGGAAGGGGAACATCACACACCAGGGCCTGTCAGGGTGGGGGGCTAGGAGAGGGACGGCATTAGGAGAAATAACTAATGTAGATCATGGGTTGATGGATGCAGCAAGCCACCATAGCATGTGTATACCTATGTAACAAACCTGCATGTCTGCACATGTACCCCAGAACTTAAAGTATAATTTAAAAAAAAAGAAATTTGCTTTTAATTAAGCTTTTAATCATAGAACTTGTAAAGAAAATCCTTTCGAATCTTTTACTACCACATCATAGCTGGGACAAACTGCTCACGTTCTAAAAGTAACACAAATATCAAACAGAAAGAACTAGACTTAGGAATCAAACTCAGGTTTCTGTAGTGAACAGGGCAGAATCTTCACATTAGGTCACCACCAGTACTCCTTCACTTTGGCCTTGGCTAGCAAAAGAATGGCCTTTTTATGTAGATGAGACCACTTACGTAAAAAAAAAAGTTTTAAAAAATAATTTCTGCTAACTGGAATGTTTTTTGTTGTTGTTTATTTGTTTGTTTTTTTGCAGCCATAGGAGTTTTAGCCAATTCAGAGGCCTTGCTCCCCACAATTTGGAACATTCCTTTGAATTTGACCAAGTCAGGAAGAGATGGGAGAAAAGTGAAACAACAACAATAAAACCCCAAGCATAAACAAACAAAAAGAGTTAAGCAAAACAACAAATGCATAATTCATATGATTACTGAGTGTTCTAATGGTAAGGAGAAATTAAAAGCAGAAATTAAAAGCAACTGGTGAGTAATCTTAAATTTTAGTCATTAAGGAAAAATTTTAAGACAAAACTCAAATTCAGCTACTTACCTGGAAATAAGGCTCAGGCTGGTGATCATTCTCTGCCATCTTAGAAGCTGGAAAAAACTTACACTCACCTTCCCTGTCAGAAGCAAGCTGAAACTCAGGAAAGGAGGTGCCTGCTCTCCATCATCGTGGAAGCAGGAAAACTTGCCTTCCTTGTTGGAAATGAGTAAAACTTCAGAAAAGGAGTTGTACAGCAAAATCAAACTTAGATCTCAACTAGGTTTTGGGAGATCAGGGACCCTCTGCAGGGGAGAAACTCCACAAACTCAGCAAATTATCCTGTTGATTTGGGCAATAAAGATAGCCCAGGTTGGTATCAAGCAATAATGAGATTTATCAAAGGTCAGGGACATCTTTGTAATGTCCTTCTCTGTCTTTTTAAATCTTTATTGGTATATACGTTTTGTCAAAACTAGGAGGGCAACACCTGCTTTTTTCTGTTTTCCATTTGCTTGAAAGATTTTTCTCCATTCCTTTATTTTGAGCCTATGTATGGCACTGCATGTGAGATGGGTTTCTTGGAGATGGCATACTCAAATGGGTCTTGGTTCTTTATCCAGCTTGCCCCCCTGTGTCTTTCAATTGGAGCATTTAGCCCATTTCCATTTAAGGTTAGTAATGGTATGTGTGGATTGGATCTTGTCGTCATGCTGTCAGCTGGTTATTTTGCAGTCTTGTGTATGTGGTTGGTTTTTAGCATCACTGTTCTGTGTACTTTGGTGCATTTTTGTAGTGGCTGGTGATGGTCTTTTCTTTCCATATTTAATGCTTCATTCAGGAGCTCTTGTAAGGTAGATCTGGTGATAATGAATTCTCTCAGCATTTGCTTGTCTGGAAAGGATCTTGTTTCTCCTTCACTTATGCTTAATTTTGCTGGACATGAAGCTCTGGGTTGAAATTTCTTGTCTTTTTTTTTTTAACCATTTAACTCTCTAGCTCTCATTTTAACCATTTTAACTCTCTAGCTGCCTTTAACATTGTTTCTCTCATTTTGACCTTGGAGAATCTGATGATTATATGTCTTGGGGACGATCTTCTCATGGCATATCTTACTGCGGTCCTCTGGATTTCCTAAATTTGAATGTTGGCCTGTCTGGCTAGGTTGGGGACATTCTCATGAAAGATATTCTGAAGTACGTTTTCCAAGCTGCTTCCATTCTCCTCATCTCTTTCAGGTACATTAATCAGTCATAGGTTTGGTCATTTATATAATCCCATATTTCTCGGATGCTTTGTTCATTTCTTTTCCTTCTTTTTTTCCCCCATTCTTGTCTGCCTGTTTTATTTCAGAAAGCCAGTTTTCAAGCTCTGGGATTCTTTCCTCTGTTTGGTCTATTCTGCTGGGTGGTCTTGCACATGAGATGGAGCTGGTCTGACCTCAGCCCTCCTTAGTCTGCTTGCCTCTCCCAGGACCCCAGCCTGGCCACAACTGCTTACAGGGCAATCTCGGGTGCCCACACACACTACAATAATTTTCATAATGCAATCACACATAATCACCATGTGACTCCATTATGAAAATTCTTATAGTGTGCTTTTCAGCTCTATTAGGTCGGTTATGTCTTCTTTATACTTGCTATTTTGTCTGTTAGCTCCTGCAATGTTTTACAATGATTTTTAGCTCGCTTGTATTGCATGACAACATACTTCTTTCACTCAGTGAACTTTGTTCCTACGCATATCCTGAACACTGCTTGTATCATTCCAGACATCTCAGCCTCAGCCCAGTTCTGAACACTTGCTGGAGAGTTGATGCAGTCATTTGGAGGAAGGAAGGCATGCTACTTTTTGAGTTTTCAGTGTTCTCACACAGATTCTTTCTCATCTTTATGGGCTTATCCACCTTCCATCTTTGAGGTTGCTGACCTTAGGACAGGGTATTTTTCTTTTATTGTATTTGATGATCTTGAGGGTTTCATTGCGGTATAAGGTGGATTCAACCAACTGGCTTTGTTTTTGGAGGATTTTGGGGGGGCCAATGTGCAGCTCCCAATTCCTGGACTGTGTGCTTTAACTCTGGGGAACTTGTCTTGGGCCCCAACTTTGTTCTCTGGCTCCTCGAGGTTTGGAGTCCACTGCACTGCGGGGACCGAAGTGTAGCAACTGTGACGGAATGCTAGTGGATGCAAAATTCCCTGCCTCCCTGCGGGTGTTCACCCAGTGGTGGAGACAAGACAGCTGGGGTGTGGGCCAGGGCTCCCCTGCTGTGTGTGTGTTGTACTGGAGGTAGTGTTGGTTCAGAGTGAGCTGCTGGCCAGTGCAGACCATGGTGCCTTCTCTGTGCCCCTCAAAGCAACAGTGGTCGCTCAGGGTATAAGAAGGTCCCTTTTTCTCTGCACAGCATTAGCTCAACGGTGAGGTGCTGGCAGGGGTGGGGTTCTTGGTTCTGTGCCCACCAAGGCTCTGTCTTCAATGGCAGTTGGTGTGGGTTGGTGTGTGTGCTGCACTCCCATGTGCTCTCAGGGCAAGTACAGCAAAACCCACCTGTGTAAATACACACAGCAAAGTGATGTAGGAAGTTTCCATATAAAGGGCTGCAGTATGGAGAGGTAATCTGCAGACTGGTGTGTGGCTGTTGGGGCCACCTTGCTGCAGCTCTCCACTGATCAGGTATGGTCCACTAGCACGGAAGCTATGCTGTGGGCATCCGAGAGTGCCCTGTAAGCAGGTGTGGTCAGGCTGGGGTCCTGGGAGAGGCAAGCAGACTAAGGAGTGCTGACATCAGACCAGCCCCATCTCATGGGCAAGACTGCCCAGCAGAGATCAGGTCTCAGAGGAGAACTCTCTCAAAAGTGAACCCCCAGCACAGCATAGCTGCTTTACACAAACATGGGCAGGCTTCTTTTTTAAGCAAGTCCCCTTTTTTAAGAGAGGAACTCTGGGACCTGATCTCTGCTGGGCAATCTTGAACATGAGATGGGGCTGATCTGAGCTTAGCATTCCTAAAGTGCTGGGATGAAGTGTCTCACAAGGGCAAGTGGAACCTAGAGAGATAGCTGTCCCTGCCCTCTGGGCTCCACATCACCTGACTTGCTGCTCCACCACTCTGCTTTTCTCCTGGGTGCTCCATCCCAGAGAGATGTGAGTTAGCAATCACTTAGCGTAATCAGCCCAGGATGGAGGGTCTGTGTTGTGAGCCCAAGCCAGGGTTCCCTCTCTGGTGATGAGCAGTGTGGGGTGTGTGGCACACGTGGGAGATGGACTGGCTTGTTCGTTGGGTCAACTGCAGCTTATTGGAGGTGTCGATATGGCACTTAGGGTCTTTGCTCCCTTGATATTCTGAGGGTAGCAAGGGCAGTTCCACTGCAGAGACAGTGGCAGAGAGAATTTCATTTGCTCCTGGAAGCTCTGTCCAGGGAATTGCTGAGTTGCTACTGGCTTGATAGCTCCAGTGGTGGACTGGCTGGAGACCCAGGCCAGGAGGACCTTCTTATCAAGTAGACTGTCTGGCAACTTTTCTGTCAGGCTGCTGGTATGCTGGGTGTCCCCTCCAGTCCCTATTTGCCTTGTATTTTCCAGGGAAGATGATAGCCTGCCCCTTCCTCTGGGAGCTCTGGGCCACTGAGGTACGAACTTGTTGCCGATATGAACACACCTATAAGATATGACTGCAGACAAGTTGAGAAGTCTTATCTAGTCAGGAGGAACAAGAACAGGGACTTGCTTAAAAAAAAAGTCTGGCCACGTTTTTCTAGAGCAGCTGTGCTATGCCGGGGGTTCACTTCCACTCCTGGTCGCCTCAGACACTCTGAAGCCCTAAGGCTGAAATGGCTGAGTTGCCCCAACAGCAAAGATGACAGTCTGGTCCTCCTCCTGGGAGCTCTGACTCAGCGAGGCCTGAAACCTCTGTCGGCCAGAGAACAGCAGTGAATGTAGCTGGAGACCCTGGTTGAAAGGCTTCACCCACTGATTAGAAATGTGGTCGGGGACTGACTTAAACAAGAGTCTGGCCACGTTTTTGTAGTGTGGCTGTGCTGTGCTGTGCTGAGGTTCCTCTTCCACCCCTTTTCACCTTGGGCTTTCCAAAGCCCGCAGGCCAGAACGGCTAGTCACCCAAACAGTAATGGTGGTGGCCTGCCCCTCTCTCTGGGAGCTCTGTCCCAGGAACACTTCAAATTTCCATTGGCCAAGGAATGCTGGTGGCGGTAGCTGGAGGCCCCAGTTGGGAGGTCCTGTCCTGTGACGTGGAACAGGGTCAGGGGCCTGCTTACAGAAGCAGTCTGGCCATGATTTGGTAAAGCAGCTATGCTGTGCTGTGGGATCTCTTCTGCCACTGGTCAGTTTGTACTCTCCAAAGCCCTCAGGCTGGAATGACTAAGTTGCCTGAACAGGAAAGATGGAGGCCTGCCCCATCTATTCTCTCAGAGTTCATCTTGTTTGATGGAGCTTAATTTTTAGCCTGTTAATTTTACTGTCTACGTTAGACTTGTTCTGAAAGAATCTGTTATATTTTAGGTTAGATATATGAGAATTCATTTTTTTCTGTAAATAAACCTGTTCATGTCTTGTTCTCTGGAAAGAAATCTCTTTCAACTATCTGACTTTGGTCACAATCATGTAGAGCAGTAGCCAGTCTACAGTGACATAATTGAATTTCCATTTCCAGTGTTTCGTTTTTGTGTCTTACATTGTACAGTTCAGAACTGCGCATTTTATTCCCAATTGTCAAAATGTTAAGCTGTCCACTGTACTGAAATACTGTTTTTGTTAATTCTTCGTCATTCAATTTTTTTAAAGATGTGCACTTTTATCCAACTTTTCTCATCAGAGTACAGATAAGCCCTGGCTGCCTCCAGCCGCTCTCAGGGAGACAAAAACCCTTCATACACTCCAAGTTGGGGTACAAAAAAGGGGGGGCATGAAGGCTAATCATTAAAAATAAAAGTTAAAAGTATTAATGCAAAGATTTAAAAATTTTTGCATTATGTAATTTACACAAAGCAATGCTATCACCTCCTCTGTGTGAACTCGGGAGAGGACTGGGCCATTCTCCTTAGAGAGAAGTAGGGTGGCTTTTAGGAGGGCAAGGGGCTTCCTGAAACAATACATCTCACAATATTTGGAATGACTATTGAAAAGAAGAACAATGTACAGTCAAAGTCCTTGGCGACATTGTAGAACCAGCGGGCGCTGACCCCTGAACCACAACCACAGTTCTGGGTTTGGGATTTGGTAAAACCACCCCAGGGACAGAGTTCTGGGGCCGGGTTTGGGAGGAACCAAGGTGCCTCCCAGGGATGATGTGTCACTCCTGCTTGCCATGAAATGTGCACACAGGCTGTCCCCCTGCCCATCCCATCCCGCTGGACAGGATGGAGGAAGTGAGAGAATAGGCAGGGTGGACAGCTGGGGTGCAGAGAGAGGCAGGTGCATTCTGGGAGGTCAGGACCTGTGAGGGCTGTGGGCTCATCAGGTGGAGTGGGCTCCAGGTGCACCCTCAGTGCACTGGGCAGGTCTCAGGCCAGGATTCCTGGACCCCCGCTGGGTGATGTGGTCACTCCCTGGGGGACTGCTGTCAGACCCTGGCCACCCCCCCTTGGCAGCACCGTCCCATCCCAGGACTGGACTTTCTGAGTCCTAAGACAGGACAGTGCTGCCCAGACCTGACAGACTGGGAGGACCTGTTAAGTCCTCCATCCCTAGACCAGCCTCCCAAAAGCAGGGACAGTCTCCTACCTTTACCTTCAGGGCACTGACTGATCCATCTCATTCTAAGGCAACCAAGGCAGAGCTGAGGACCTGTGCCAGGCTGGGAGCCAGTCTTCTCCCTAAATGGGCCTTAGGGAAGCCTCATCCCTGTCCCAGTGCACTGCAAGTTTCAGCCCAGGAGACACATAGGGAAGGGAGGATGGGGCCTCCCCACTGGCTGACCCTGGAAAAGCAGGACCTGGGAGAAGAGAGAGTGCAGGGCTGGCAGGTGATGCTCCAGGCCCATGGAGAGCTCAGGCTCCACCAAGGGGCTGCCTCTCCTGGGCTGGAGGCTGTGCCCTCTGCAGGATCTGAGGAAGTCCAGTCGTGAGATGGGACAGTGCTACCCAGGGTGGGTGGCCAGCGCCTGACAACAGTCCCCCAGTAAGTGACCACATCACCCGGCCGGGGTCCAGAGAGCCTGGGCCAAGACCTGCCCAGTGCACTGAGGGTGCACCTGGAGCCCACCCCACCTGATGCCCCCACAGCCCTCACAGGGTCTGACCTCCCAGCATGCACCTGCCTCTCCCTGAAACCCAGCTGCCCACCCTGCCCGTTCCCTGGCCTCCTCCATCCTGTGCAGACCATAGACTGTGACCCTCTCTCCGGCCACTCTGGCCCTTCCTTTACCTTTGTCCCGTCAGAATCTCTGAGCAAGATCTCCCAGGTCCATCCAGACACCTGCTTTGTCCACTTTTGACTGGGCCATTGAACACCACTGGGCCACCCCAACTGTCCACAGTCTCCTCGATAACATGCATTTCCCCTGACATTTCCCAGTAGTGCTCAGCAGCCCCCACTGACCAGGTCCCTGCTGAGCAGATTCAGCATATCAGATCCTCCCTGACCACACCCTCACTGATTAGACCCCCTTCACCAGGCCTCACTAACTAGATTCCCGCTGCCAGGCCCACAATGACCAGGACTCCACTGACGAGGACCTTACTGACAAGGCCTCACTGGCAAGGCCTCACTGACCAGGTCCTTACTGACAAGGCCTCACTGATCAGGTTCCACCGATCATGACCCCATTGCCTGGTCCCACAGATGAAGCCCTACTGACCAGGCCTGCAGGGAATATGCTGCCAGTGACCAGGCCCCTGTTAACCAGGCCTGAGGTGACCAGATGCCCCTGACCAGGACCCTAATGAGTATGCCCCACTGAACAGGCATGCACTGCTCAGATCCCTGCTGACCAGGTCACCCCATAGACCAGTGCTACAAAAGCCACCACTGATCAAGTCCTCTCTGACCAGGCCCCCACTGATTAGGTTTCCACGGACCAGCCTGCCCTGACCAGGGCCCCACTGACAAGCGCCTCTGCTGACTAGGTCCCATGTGACCAGGCCTCCACTGAATAGCACCCCTTGACCTGGTCACCAGTAACCCAGCCCAATCTGACAAGGCCATCACTAAGCCCCAGCTGACAAGGTCTCCACTGACCAAGTCCCACAGCCCAGGTTGGCATTGACCAGACACCAAACATTTGTCTGCCACTAGGAACCCACTCAGCAAGACCTGCACTACTAGATCCCTCTAATGAGACCCTCTCTAAGCAGACCCCTGCTGACCACCCCCACTAAATAGGCCTTACTGACCAAGTCCCGACTGACTAGGTCCACTGAGCAGGCCCACACTGATCAGGCCCCTCCTAACCATATCAGAAGGCCAAGCGGCAAAGAGATGTTTCATATGGCAGGAGTAGGAGCAAGACAGAGAAAGGAAAGAGGTGTGACATCCTGTTAGACAACCAAATCACATCAGAGCTCACTCTCAGGAGATCAGCATCAAGAAGATTAACCAATGGTGAAGGATTCTCCACCCACACCACCGCCCACTGCTTCCAGGCAGAAGCCTCCTGCAGAGGCAGAACCTCTTAGGAAACTTCCACTATGGCAGTGCAGAAGGAAAATATAGGCTTTGAGCCCCCACACAGGAGGCCACCATCCTCCAGACTCCAGATTTTTAAGCCCACCAACAGCTCACACCCTCAGTATGGAAAAGCTACAGGCACTCAACACCAACCCAGCCCATGACAGCAGCCATGGGGGCTACACCCTGCAAAGCCACAGGTGCACTGTCCTAGTAGAGGTTTCCCATGAGCCTCTGCCTCTGCAGCAGGTTACTCCCACCCTCCCACCTCCCTACTGACAACCTACTCCTCCCCACACTACCACCCCTTTTCCTTCCACCCCAACCCCCTCCCATCCAAGATTAAATCACCTCCCACCTGGCCCACCTCCAACATTAAGGATGACACGTGAGTTATATAGGGACACACAGCCAACCCATATTATTCTGACCCTGATACCCCAGAACCTCATGTCCTTCTCACAGAGCAAAACACAATCATGCTTTTTCAAAAGTTTCCAAGTCTTAACTCATTCCAAATGTAAAAATTTCCAAGTCTCATCTGAGACAAGGTTACAGTCCCTTCTGCCAATGAGTCCCTGAATTTAAAAGGGATTTCTTTTCCTTCAAGGTACAACAGGCATTGGGTAAGGTTTCTCAATCCAAATGGAAGAAATTCCCTAGAAAAATAACACAAATGCAAATCCAAAACCCAGCAGGACAGTATTCACTCAATCTCACAGCTCCAAAGTCACCAAAAGAACGTACTGTCATGCGGACAGCATTAAGGAGATAGAGTTTACCCATTTGTGAAGAATCTGCTCCCCCACCCTTATCTTTCACTCCCACCCACAAAATAATCTCTCCCATTCTCCCCACACCCCTACCTCCAACACCCACTCTTCTCCATGATTAAATCACCTCCCACCAGGTCCCACCTTTAACATTCTCCACTACAATTCCACATGAGTATTGGTAGGGACACAGAATCAAATCATATTATTCTGGCTCTTGCTCCCCAAATCTTGTATCCTTGTCACACTGCAAAATACAATGATGACTTCTCTACTTCCCCCCAATGACTTAACTCATTCCAGCATTTACTGAAATGTACAAGGACTTACAGACCCCATGCAAGTCCAAAACCCAGCAGGCCAGTCATTGAATCCTACAGCTCCAAATCATCCTTTCTGAATCTACATCTCACATCTAGAGCACAGGTGTGTGATGCCTGGGCTCCCAAAGCCTTGGGCAGCTCTGCGCCTGTGGCTGTGCAGGGTCTATCCCCCACAGCTGTCCTCATGGGCTGGGCTGGTGTTGAGTGCCTGTAGCTTTTCCACACTAAGGATGCCAGCTGTTGGTGCGTCTATGAATCTGGGGTCTGGATAATGGTGCCTCCATATTTAGGGACTCCAGCCCTATATTCTACTTCTGTACTGCCCTAGTAAAGGTTTCCCATGAGGCTCTGCCTCTTGGAAAAGATTCTGCCTGAACACCCAGGTTTTTCCTTACATACTCTGGAGTCTAGACAAAGGCTCCCAAGCCTCTAGTTTTGTCCTCTGCGCAGCTGCTGGCTTAACACTATGTGGAAGCCACCAAGGCTTGAAGCTTGCACCCCTGAAGCAGTGATGCAAGCTGTACCTGTGCATCTTTCAGCCATGGCTGAAACTAGAGCCGCAGGGATGCAGGCAGCAGTGTCCTGAGGCTGCACATAGAGGGGGGTCATGGAACTGGCCAAGGAAACCATTCTTCTCTCCGAGGCCCCAGGGCCTATGATAGCAAGGGCTGCTGCAAAGGTTTCTGAAATGGCTTCAAGGCCTTTTCCCTATTGTCTTGGCTATTAGCACTGGGCTCCTTTTCATACAAATTTCTGAAGCCTTCCTCAGTTTTACCCTGAAAATCAGCTTTTCTTTTTGACCATTTGGCCAGGCTGCAAATTTTTGAGTTCTGTTTCTCATTTAATATAAGAGTTGGGACTGATTTAATGTAAGACCCATCCAGATGTCATTTCCTCAGTCACACATAAGGGCACAGGCTGTTTGATACAGACAGGACACCCCTTCAGCTTTGCTGCCCAGAAGTTCATTCCATCAGATACTCAGTAAGTCGTCACCCTCAAATTCAAAGTTTCACAGATCTCCAGGGCAGGGTCACTGTGCAGCCACGTTCTTTGCTGCAGCAAAACAAAAGTAACCTTGGCTCCTGTTTGCAGTAAGTCCCTCCTTTTCATCTGAGAGCTTCTCAATCTGATCCTTACTGTCTATTTTCCTATGAGCCTTCTGATCACAAGTATTTAACAATTCTTTACAAAGATCCAAACTTTCCCTCATCTCCCTGTCTTTGAAGTCCTCCAAACTCTCCCAAACTCCATCTGCTATCCCCTTCTGAACCTGCTTCTATATTATCAGCTATCTTTGTCACAGGCTGGCAATGTGGTAAAGGAAGACAAGCCCATTTTCTGGGGAAAAATTCAAGGAGGCTTCAGATACTTGAGTGAAAAGAAGCTGAGTGCTGATTGCCAAGACATTAGGGAGAAGGCCTTGAAGACACTTAATAGATCCACTTTGCAGTCATAATTTTCTCCATGATCATAAAGAAAACAGGTTTAATTGGTTAATGATTCTGCAGACTGTAAGGAAGCATAGTGGCTTCTGCATCTGACAGGACTCAGGAAGCCTCCCAATCATACCAGAATGTCAAAGGGCAAGGAGATGTCTCATATGGCAAGAGTAGGAGCAAGACAGAGAAAGGAAAAAGTTGTCATACCCCATTATATAAGCAGATCTCATGAGAACTCACTATCAGAAGGTCAGCATCAAGAAGATGGTGCTTAAACATTCGTGAAGGATCTGACCCACACACCCAACTCCCACTGTTTCCAGGCAGAAGCCTCCTTCAGATGCAGAGCCTCTTGAAAACCTCTATTATGGAAGTGCAGAAAGAAAATATGGGCTTAGAGCCCCCACACAGGTGGTCACCAACCTCCAGATCCCAGATTCATAGACCCACCAACAACTCACACCCTTGGTGTGGAAAAGCTACAGGCCCTCAATACCAGCCCAGCCCACGAGAACAACTGAGGGGCTAAAACTTGCAAAGCCACAGGTGCACTTCCCTAGTGGAGGTTTTCCATGAGGCTTTGCCTCTGCAGCAGTCTACTCCCCCTTCCTACTTCCCCCCACCCTCCCACCACCCTACTGCCAACCCACTCCTCCCCATCCTACCGATCCCTTTTAACTTCCACCACCCTACTGCCAACCCACTCCTCCCCATCCTACCGATCCCTTTTACCTTCCACCACCACCAACCTCCTGTCCATAATTAAGTCACCTGCTTCAACATTAGAGATTACAATTCCACATGAGTTTCATAGGGACACACAGGCAAACCATATAATTCTGACCCTGATATTCCAGAATCTCATGTCCTTATCACAGAGCAAAATACAATCATGACTTTTCAAAAGTTTGAAAAAGTCTTAACTCATTCCAAATTTTAAAAATTCAAAGTCTCATCTGAGATAAGGCCACAGTCCCTTCTGCCTATGAGTCCCTGAATTTAAAATGGAGTTCTTTTCTTTCAAGGTACAATGATGGTAGAGGCATTGGGTAAGATTTCTCAGTCCAAAGGGAAGAAATTTCCCAGAAAAATAACACAAATGGGCCCACAGGCCCAGTGCAAGTCCAAAACCCAGCAGGACAGTATTCACTCAATCTCACAGCTCCAAAATCATCAAGAGAACTCACTGTCATGTGAACAGCATTAAGGAGAGTATGCTTAACCATTTGTGAAGGATCTGCCCCCCCACCCTCATCTTTCACTCCCACCCACAAAATAATCTCCCCCATTCTCCCCACTCCCCTACTTCCAACCCCCATTCTTCTCCATGATTAAATCACCTCCCACCAGGCCCCACCTTTAACATTCCCCATTACAATTCCACATGAGTTTGGTAGCGATGCAGAGCCAAATCATATTATTCTGACCCTGGTCCCCATATCTCATGTTGTTCTCACACTGCAAAGTACAATGATGCCTTCTGTACAGTTTCCCAATCTCTTAACTCATTCCAGCATTTACTGAAATGTCCAAAGCCCAAAGTCTCTTCTGAGACAAGGCTGCCATATGTTCTACCCCTGAGCCTCTGAAATACAAAGCAAGTACTTCCAAAGTACAATGATTGTACATGCATTGGGTAAGTATTCCCAGCCAAAAGGAAGAAATTTGCCAGAAAGAAGCACAAAACACAGTTGGGACTTACCGACCCCATACAAGTCAAAAACCCAACAGGCCAGTCATTGAATCCTACAGCTCCAAATCATTTTTTTTGAATCCAGATCCCACATCCAGAGCACAAGGCTATGAGGCCTGGGCTCCCAAGGCCTTGGGCAGGTCTGCACCTGTGACTTTGCAGGGTCTAACCTCCACAGTTGCCCTCATGGGCTGGGCTGGTGTTGAGTAGCTACAACTTTTCCACAATCAAGGTGCAAGCTGCTAGTGAGTCTATGAATCTGGCATTGGCAGAATGGTGCCTCCCTGTATGGGTTTCCAACCCTATATGTTCCTTCTGTACTGCCCTAGTAAAGGAGGCTCTGCCTCTTGGAAAAGTTTCGACCTGGACACCCAGGTTTTTCCATACATACTCTGGAGTCCAGACAAAGGATCCCCAGCCTCTAGTTTTGTGCTCTGTGCACCTGCTGGCTTAACACTATGTGGAAGCCACCAAGGCTTGCAGCTTGCACCCTCTGAAGCAGTGACCCAAGCTCTACCTGTGCATCTTTCAGCCATGGCTGGAGCTGGAGCTTCAGGAATGCAGCCAGCAGTGTCCTGAGGATGGACATAGCAGCAGGGACATGGGGCTGGAAAAGGAAACCATTCTTTTCTCTCAGGTCTCAGGGCCTGTGATAGCAAGGGCTGCTGCAAAAGTCTTTGAAATGCCTTCAAGGCCTTTTTAACATTGTATTGGCTATTAGCACTGAACTCCATTTTATGCACATTTCTGAAGACTTTTTGAACTTTCCCACTGATAATCAGCTTTTCTTTTTGACCACTTGGCCAGGCTGCAAATTTGCCAAACTTTTAAGCTCTCCTTCTCATTTAAATATAAGTTTCACCTTGAGGTCATTTCTTTGGTCACATATAGGACCACAGGCTGTTCGACACAGACAGGACACCTCTTAAGCTTTGCTGCCTAAAATTTCATTCCACCAAATACACTCTAAATTATCACCCTGATGTTCAAAATTTCACAGGTCCCCACGTTAGGGGCATAGTGCAGAAACGTTCTTTGCTAAGGAAAAAACAAAAGTGACCTTTGTTCCTGTTCCCAGCAAGCTCCTCATTTTCATGTGAGACCTTCTAAGCCTGGTGATCACTGTCCATCCTTCTGTCACCTTTTTAATTATAACTATTTAACAAGTCTCTACACTGAACCAAACTTTTCCTCATCTTCCTGTCTTCTTCCAAGACCTCCAAACTCTCCAACCTCTGGCCATTACACACTTCTCAACCTGCTTCTACATTTTCAGCTATGTTTGTCACAGCCTGGCAATGTGGTAAAAGAAGAAAAGTCCATTTCAGGAGAAAAATTAATGCAGGCTTCACATATTTGCCTGAAAAGAAGGTGAGTGCTGATTGCCAAGACAACAGGGAAAAGGCCTTGAAGGCATTTCATAGCTCCACTTTATAGCATTAATTTTCTGTATAATCAGAAAGAAAAGAGGTTAAACTGGCTGATGTTCTGCAAGCTTTAAATAAATCATAGAGGCTTCTGCTTCTTGGAGGATTCAGGAAGCCTCCCAATCATACCAGAAGACCAAGCAGCAATGGGATGTTTTATATGGGAGACATAGAAACAAAACAGAGAGAGGAAAAAGGTGCCACACATTGTATAACCCTGTTATACAACCAGATTTCCTGAGAACTCACTATCACAAGGTCAGTATCAAGATGTTGCTGAACCATTGGTGAAAGTTCTGCCCCCTACCACCCACACCCCTCACTGTTTCCAGGCAGAAGCCTAAGGCAGAGGCAGAGCCACTAGGAAAACCTCTACTAGGGCAGATCAGAAAAAATAGATGGGCTTGGAGGCCCCATGCAGGAGGTTACCATCCTCAGACCCCAGATTCATAGACCCACCAACAGCTTGCACTCTCAGTATGGAAAAGCTACAGGCACTGAACACCAGCCCAGCCTATGAGGGCAGCCATTGGGGTTACACCCTGCAAAGCCACAGGTGCACTGCCCTGGTAGAGGTTTTCCATGAGGCTCTGACACTGCAGCAGGCTACTCCCCCTTCCTACTGCCCACCACCCTCTCACAACCCTACTGCCAGCCTACTCCTCCCCATCTTACCCATTTGTTTTCCCTTCCACCCCTACCAACCTCCCGTTTGTGATTAAATCACCTCCCACCAGGTCCCACCTACAACAGTCAGGAATGCAATTCCCCATGAGTTTTTGTAGAGAAACACAGCCAAACCTTATTATCCTGACCCTGACACCCCCACATCTCATGTCCTTCTCACACAGAAAAATACAAACACGCCTTTTCAAAAGTTTCAAAAAGTCTTAACTCATTCCAGCAGTAACTCAAATGTAGTAAGTTCAAGTCTCATCCAAAACAAGACCAATCCCTTCTGCCTATGAATCTCTGAATGTAAAAGACAATTCTTTTCTTTCAAGTTAAAACGATGGCACAGGCAATGGGTAAGCTTTCTCAAACCAAAGGGAAGATTTTCCCAGAAAAATAACACAAATGGGACACAGGCCCAATCCGACTCCAAAACCCAGCAGGACAGCATTCATTTATCATGAGAACTCACTATCACACAGACTGCATTAAGGAGACTGTATTTAACCATTTGTGAAGGATCTGCCACCCATCCCCATGTTTCACCCTCACTCACACCATGAATCTCCATTCCTCCACATCCCCCTTCCAACCCCCATTCTCTACTATGATTAAATCACCTTCTACCAAGCCCCACATTTAACATTCCCAATTATAATTCCACATGAGTTTTGGTAGGGACACAGAGCCAAATCATATTATTCTCCCTTTGGCCCCCCAATCTCACAACCTTCTCTTACTGCAAAATACAATGATGCATTCTCTACAGTCCCCCAGTGTCTGAACTCATTCCAGCATTTACTCAAATGTCCATTTGTGAAGGATCCACCCCCCACACCTACCTTTCACCCCTAACCCCACCACAATGCCCCCAACCCTCCTCACCCCCTAATCCCCCCCACACTCCCCACCCCACCAACCATCCCACCTCCACTCTCCACCATGATTAAATCACCTTCCACCAGCCCCTACCTTTAACATTTCCCATTAAAATTCCACATGAGTTTTGGTAGAGACACAGAGCCAAAACATATTATTCTGTCCCTGGTCCCCCAAAGTTCATGTCTTTCTCACATTACAAAATGCAATGATGCCTTCCCTAGAGTCCCCCAAATCTTAACTCATCCCAGCATTTACTCAAATGTCCAAAGCCCAAAGTCTCTTCTGGGACAAGGCTGCCATACCTTCTGCCCTGAGCCTCTGAAATACAAAGCAAGTTAACCACTTCCAAGGTACAATGATTGTACAGGCATTGGGTAAGCATTCCAAGCCAAAAAGAAGAAATTTGCCAGAAAGAAGCACAAAACACAGATGAGACTTAAAAACCCCCTGCAAGTCAAAAACCCAGCAGGCCAGTCATTCCATCATACAGCTCCAAATCATCTTTTTGGAATCTATGTCCACATCCAGAGCACAGGGTGGTGTGATGGCTGGAATCCCAAGACCTTGGGCAGCTCTGCACATGTGGCATTGCAAAATCTTCCCCCTACAGCTGACCTCATTGGCTAGGCTGGTGTTGAGTGCCTGTAGCTTTTCAACACTAAGGGTGCAAGCAGCTGGTGGGTCTATGAAACTGAGATCTGGAAAATGGTGCCTCCCTGTATGGGGACTCCAACCCTATACTTTCCTTGTGTACTGCCCGAGTAGAGGTTTACCATGAGGCTCTGCCTCTTGGAAAAGCTTCTGGCTAGACACTCAGGCTTTCTGATATATCCTCTGGAGTCCAGACAAAGGCTCTGAAACTTCTAGTCCTGTGCTTTATGTACCTGCTGGCTTAACACTATGTAGAAGACACCAAGGCTTGGAGCTTGCATCCTCTGAAGCAGTGATGCAAGCTGTACCTGTGCATCTTTCATCCATGGCTGGAGCTGGAAAAGGAGCTGCAGGGATGCAGGCAGCAGTGTCCTGAGGCTGCACACAGCAGTGGAGCCATGAGGCTGGGCCAGGAAACTATTCTTTTCTCCTAAACCCCAGGGCCAGTGACAGCAAGGGCTGCTACAAAGGTCTCTGAAATGCCTTCAAGGCCTTTTTCCCATTGTCTTGAATTATTAGCATTGGGCTCCTTTTTATGCAAACATCCGAAGGCTTCTTGATTTTCCCTCTGAAAATCAGCTTTTCTTTTTGACCACTTGTCCGGATTACAAATTTTCCAAATGTTAAAGCTCTGCTTCTCATTTAAATATAAGTTCCAACTTATGGTCATTTCTTTCATCACACATAGGAGCACAGGCTGTTCGATGTAGGTCAGACAACTCTTGAGCTTTGCTGCTTAGAAGTTCATTCCACCAGGTACACCCTAAATCATCACCCTCGAGTTCAGTTTCACAGATCTCCCGGGAAGGGTCACTGTGTAGCCAATTACTTTGCTAAGTCAAAAAAAAAAACCTTGGCTCCTTTTCCCAGTAAGTTCCTCATTTTCATCTGAGACCTTACAAGGCTGATCTTCACTGTCCATCCTTCTGTCAGCCTTTTACTCACAACTATTTAACAAGTCTCTGCAATGGTCCAAACTTTCCCTCATCTTCCTGTCCTCTTTCAAGCTCTCCAAACTCTCTAACCTCTCGCCACTACCCAATTTGGAACCTGCTTCTACACTGTCAGCTATCTTTGTTGCAGCCTGGCAATGTGGTAAAAGAAGAAAAGTCCATTATCAGGGGGAAACATCAAGATGGCCTCCAATATTTGCATTGAAAAAAGCTCAGTGCTAATAGCCAAGAGAATGGGGGAAACTCCTAGAAGTCATTTCATAACTTCACTTCACAGCATTAATTTTCTGTATCTACATAAAGAAAAGAGGTCTAATTGACTCACAGTTCTTCAGGCTGTAAAGAAAGCATAGTGGTTTCTGCTTGTAGGAGGACTCAAGAAGCCTCCCAATTATACCAGAAGGCCAAGCGGCAATGAAATGTTTCATATGGCAGGAGTAGAAGCAAGACAGAGAGAGGAAACAGGTGTGATATCCTGTTATACAATTAGATCTCATGAGAGCTCACTATCAGGAGATCCGCATCAAGATGGTGCTTAACTGACGGTGAAGGATCCGCCCACCACCCCATATCCACCACCAACTGTTTCCAAGCAAAAGCCTGCGGCAGAGACAGATCCTCTTGGAAAACCTCTACTAGGGCAGTGCAGAAGGAAAATATGGGCTTGGAGCCCCCACGCCACCATCCTCCAGCCCCAAGAGTCATGGACCCACCAAGAGTTCACACCCCCAGTATGGAATACCAGCCCAGCCCATGAGTGCAGCTGCAGGTGCTAAACCCTGCAAAGCCACAGGTGCACTGCCTTAGTAGAGGTTTTCCATGAGCCTCTGCCTCTGTGGCAGGCTACTCCCCTCCTGCTACACACCACCCTACAGCCAGCCTACTCCTCCCCACCTTACCCGCCTGTTTTTACTTCCAACCCCACCCCTCTCCCATCCATGAATAAGTCACCTCCCACCAGGCCCCACCTGCAACATTCAGGATTACAATTACATGTGAGTTTAGGTAGGGACACGCAGCTAAATCATACTATTCTGACCCCGATCCCCCAAATATCATATCCTTCTCACAGAGTAAAATACAATCATGCCTTTTCAAAAGTTGCCGAAAGTCTTAAGTCATTTCAGCATTAACTCGAATGTAAAAAGTTCCACGTCTCATCTGAGAAAAGGCTACAGTCCCTTTTGCCTATATGTCCCTGAATTTAAAAGGGAGATCTTTTCTTTCAAGGTACAATGATGGTACAGGCATTGGGTAAGTTTTCCCAATCCAAAGGGTAGAGGTTTGCCAGGAAAATAACACAAATGGGATCACAGGGCCAATGCAAGTCCAAAACCCAGGAGGCCAGTATCCATTCAATCTCACGGCTCCAAAACCGTCACGAGAACTCACCATCATGAGGAAAGGATTAAGTAGATGGTGTTTAACTATTTGTGAGGGATCCTCCCCCACCCCCACTTTTCATCTCTCACCCCCACCATAATCCACCCATTCTCCCCAATCTCCACCTTCCAACACCCAGTGCCCTCCGTGATTAAATCACCTTCCACCTGGCCCCACTTTTAACATTTCTGATTACAATTCAACATGAGTTTCCATAGGGACACACAGCCGAATCTTATTCCTCTGTCTCTGCCTCCCCAAATCTCATGTCCTTCTCACTTTGCAAAATACAGTGATGCCTTACTTACCATTCCCCAAGCCACTATGCTTTTTTTTTTTACAGCCTGCAGAACCTTGAGCCAATTAAACCCCTTTTTGTTATGATCATACAGAAAATTAGTACAGTGAAGTGAAGCTATGAAACACCTTCAATGACTTTTCCCCATCGTCTTGGCTAAAACCCCCAACGTCTTAACTCATTCCAGCATTTACTTAAATGTCTGAAGCCCAAAGTCTCATCTGAGACAAAGATGCCGTCCCTTCTGCTCCTGAGCCTCTGAAATACAAAGCAAGTTAACTACTTCCAAGGTATGATTGTCCAGACATTGAGTAAGAATTCCCACCCTAAAGGAAGATTTTTGCCAGAGAGAACAACGAAACACAAACGGGACTTACAGATCCCATGAAAATCCAAAACCCAGCAGGCCAGTTATTAAAACGTACAGCTCCAAAGTCATTCTTTTTTAATCCTTGTCCCACATCCAGGGCACAAGGGCATGAGGGCTGGGCTCCCAAGGCCTTGGGCAGGTCTGCACCTGTGGCTTTGCAGTTTTCAGTTCCCGCAGCTGCCCTCATGGGCTGTGCTGGTGTTGAGTGCCTGTAGTTTTCACCCACAAAGCTCTTGGTGGGTCTATGAATCTGGGGTCTGCATGATGGTGGCCTCCAGTGTGGGGGCTCCAACCCCATATTTTCCTTCTGCACTGCCCTAGTAGAGGTTTCCCAAGAGGCTCTGGTTTTTGGCAGCCTTCTGTCTGGACACCCAAACATTTTCATACATCTTCCAAAATCTATATGAAGGCTCCGAAGCCTCTGGGCTAGTGCTCTATGGACTCGCTGGCTTAACACTATGTGGAAGCCATGAAGCGTTATAGCTTGTACCCTCTGAAGCAGTGATGCAATCTGTACCTGTGCATCTTTCAGCCAAGGTCAGAGCAGGAGATGGGGCTGCCGGGATGCAGGCAGCAGTGTCCTGAGGCTGCACTCAGCAGCAGGGCCATGGGGCTGGCCCCGGAAACCATTCTTCTCTCCTAGGCCCCAGGGACTGTGACAGCAAGGGCTGCTGCAAACATCTCTGAAATGCCTCCAAGGCTTTTTCCCCCATTGTCTTGGCTATTAGCACTGGCCTCCATTTTATGCAAATTTCTGGAGCCTTCATGAATTTTCCCCCTGAAAATCAGCTTTTCTTTTTGACCACTTGGCCAGGCTGCAAATGTTCCAAACTTTTGAGCTCTGTTTGTCATTTTTAAATATAAGTTCCAACTTGAGGTCATTTCCTCGGTCACACATAACCTCGGTAACACAAGAGCACAGGCTGTTTGATGCAGACAGCATCCCCCTTGTGCTATGCTGCCTAGAAGTTCTTTCCACCAGATATGTAC
Source organism: Pan troglodytes (assembly GCF_028858775.2). Classification (NCBI taxonomy): domain Eukaryota; kingdom Metazoa; phylum Chordata; class Mammalia; order Primates; family Hominidae; genus Pan; species Pan troglodytes. Next base: position 35,594,206 of record NC_072419.2, read on the forward strand.
TAAATCGTCACCCTCAAGTTCAAAGTTTCACAGATCTCGAGGGCAAGGTCACCCTGCAGCCATGTTCTTTGCTACAGCAAAACAAAAGTAACCTTGGCTCCTGTTCCCAGTAATTTCCTCATTTTCATCTGAGACCTTGTAAGCCTGGCCTTCACTGTCCATCCTTCTGCCAGCCTTTTAATCACAACTATTTAACAAGTGCCTACGATGGTCCAAAATTTCTTCATCTTCCTGTCTTCTTTCAAGCTCTCCAAACTCTCCAACCTCTGGCTTTTACCCACTTCTGAACCTGCTTTACATTTTCAGCTATCTTTGTTGCTGCTTGGTAATGTAGAAGAAAAAGAAGTCCGTTTTCAGGGGGAAACTTCAAGAAGGCTTCAGATATTTGCATTAAAAAGAAGTCCAGTGCTAATAGTCAAGACGATGGGGAAATGTCATTGAAGATATTTCATAGCTCCACTTCGCAGTACTTTATTTTCTGTATGATCATAATGAAAAGGGGTTTAATTGGCCCATGGTTCTGCAGGCTGTAAAGAAAGCACAGTGGCTTCTGCTTCTGGAAGGACTCAGGAAGCCTCCCAATCATACCAGTAGGAAAACAGCAATGAAATGTTTCATACGGCAGGAGCAGGAGCAAGGCTGAGAGAGGAATGAGGTGCCACACCGTTATATAACAAGATCTCATGAGAACTCACTATCACTAGGTCAGCATCAAGAAGATAGTGCTTAACCATTGGTGAAGGATCCGCCCCCCAACACAGCTCCACCTCCTACTGTTCCAAACAGAAGCCTGCTGCAGAGGCAGAGGCTCTTGGGAATCCTGTACTATGGTAGTGCAGAAGGAAAATAAGGGCTTTGAGTGACTATGCAGGAGGCCACCATCCTCTAAACCCCAGATTCATAGATCTACCAACAGTTCACACCCTCAGTATGGAAAAGCTACAGGCACTCAACACTAGTCCAGTCTATGAAAGAAGCCATGGGGTCTCAGACCTGCAAAGCCACAGGTGCACTTCCTTAGCAGGGATTTTCCATGAGGCTCTGCCTCTGCAGCAGGCTACTCCCCCTTCCTACTACCCACCACCCTCCCACCACCCTACAGACAGCCTACTCTTCCCCACCCTACCCACCCCTTTTTTCTTCCACCCCTACCCCTCCCATCCATGATTAAATAATCTCCCACCAGGTCCCACCTCCAACATTTGGGATTACAATTCCACATGAGTTTTTCCAGGGGCACACAGCCAAATCATATTATGCTGACCTTGACCCCCCAAATCTCATATCCTTCTCACAGAATAAAATACATTCATGCCTTTTCAAAAGTTTCCAAAAGCCTTAACTCATTCCTACATTAACTCACATGTAAAAAGTTCAAAGTCTTATCTGAGACAAGGCTACTGTCTCTTCTGCCTATGAGTCCCTGAAGTTAAAAAGGTGTTTGTTTCTTTCAAGGTACAATGATGGTACAGGTATTGGGTAAGCTTTCTCAATCCAAAGGGAACAAATTTCCAAGAAAAATAACATAAATGGGACCACAGGCCCAATGGACATCCAAAATCCAGCAGGTCAGTGTTCATTCAATCTCACAGCTCCAAAATCATGAAGAGAACTCACTATCAGAAGGACAGCATTAAGGAGATGGTGTTTAACCATTTGTGAAGGATCCACTCCCACCTCTGCTTTTCACCCCCAACCCCACCACAATCCCCTCCAACCCTCCCCACCCCCAATCCCCTCCAACCCTCCTCGCCCCCCAATCACCCCCAACCCTCCCCACTCCCCAACTATCCAAACTCCACTCTTCACCATGATTAAATTACCTTCCACCAGCCCCCACCTTTAACATTTCCCATTAATATTCCGCATGAGCTTTGGTAGAGACAGAGAGCCAAAACATATTATTTTGTCCCTGGTCCCCCAAAGTTCATGTCTTTCTCACATTGCAAAATGCAATGATGGCTTCCCTAGAGTCTCTCAAATCTTAACACATTCCAGCATCTACTGAAAGGCCCAAAGCCCAGAGTCTTATCTGAGACAAGTGTACAGTCCCTTCTGCCCATGAGTCACTGAATTATAAAGAAACTTTACTACTTCCAAGGTACAAGGATCGTACAGGCAATGGGTAAGCATTCCCAGCCAACAGAAAAAAAAAATTGCTAGAAAGAAGCACAAAACACAGATGGGACTCATAGGATACATAAATGTCCAAAACCCAGCAGGCCAGTCACTCAATGCTACAGCTCCAAAATCATCATTTTTGAATCCTTGTCTCATATCCATGGCACAGGGCTGTGAGGGCTGAGCTCCCAGGGCCTTGGGCAGATCTACACCTGTGGCATTGCAGCGTTCAGCCTCCGCGGCTGTCTCTCATGGACAGGGCTGTTGTTGAGTGCCCGTAGCTTTTCCCCACTGAGGGTGCAAGCTGTTTGTGGGTCTATGAATCTGGGGTTTAGAGAATGATGCCTCCCTGTGTGGGGGCTTCAACCCTATAGGTCCCTTCTTTGCTCCCCTAGTAGAGGTTCCCCATGAGGCTCTGCCTCTTAGAAAAGCTTCTTCCTGAACATCCAGGATTTTCTATACATCTTCTGGAGTCTAGATGGGAGCTCCCAAGCCTCTAATCTCTTTCTCTGTGCACCTACTGGCTTAACACTATATGGAAACCATCAAGACTTTGAGCCACCTCTGAAGCAATGACCCAAGCTGTACCTGTACATCTTTCAGCCATGGCTGGTGCTGGAGCTGCACGGATGCAGGCAGCAGTGTCCTGAGGTTGAGTACAGAAGCAGGGCCATGAGACTGGCTTAGGAAACCATTCTTCTCTCCTAGGCCCCAGGGCCTGTGACAACAAGGGCTACTGCAGACATCTCTAAAATACCTTCAAGTCCGGGTTCCCATTGTCTTGGCTATTTGCAGTGGGTTCCTTTTTATGCAAATACCCTAAGCCTTCTTGAATTTTCCCCCTCAAAATTGGCTTTTCTTTTTGACCACTTGGCCAGGCTCCAAATTTTCCAAACTTTAGATCTCCACTTGAAGTTCCAACTTGAAGTCACTTCTTAGGTCACCCATAAGAACACAGGCTGTTCAATGCAGACAGGACACCTCTTGTGCTATGCTGCCTAGAGGTTCATTTCACCAGATACATCCTAAATCATCACCCCCAAGTTCATAGTTTCACAGACCTCCAGGGCAGGGTCCCCGTGCAGCCAGCTTCTTTGCTAAGGCCAATCAAATGTAATCTTGGCTCCTGTTCATAGGAAATTCCTCATTTTCATCTGAGACCTTTTAAGTCTGGACTTCAGTGTTTACCCTTTTGTCAGCCTTCTGATCACAAGTATTTAACAATTCTCTATAGTGGTCCAATATTTTCCTCATCTTGTTGTCTTCCAAGCTTTCCCAACTCTTCTGACCTCTGTCTTTTACACACTTTTGAACCTGGTTCTACATTGTCAGCTATCTTTATCACAGCCTGGCAATGTGGTAAAACAGAAAAGTCCATTTTCAGGGGGAAAATTCACGAAGGATTCAGATATTTGAATGAAAAGGAGCTGAGTGCTGGTTGCCAAGACAAAGGGGAAAGGGCCTTGAAGGCATTTAATGGCTCCACTTCATAGCACTAATTTTCTGTATGATCATAAAAAAAAGAGGTTTAATTGGCTCACGATTCAGCAGGCTGTAAAGGAAGCATAGTGGCTTCTGCTTCTGGGAGGATCAGATCAGGAAGCCTCCCAATCATATCAGAAGGCCAAGGGGCAATGAGATATTTCAAATGGCAGGAGTAGAAGCAAGACTGAGAGAGGAAAGAGGAGCCACCCCCTGTTTTATAACCAGATCTCATGAGAACACACTGTCATGAGGACAGCATCAAGAAGATGTTGCCTAACCATTGGTGAAGGATCTGACTCCCACCCCCACCTCCCACTGTTTCCAGGCAGAAGCCTGCTGCAGACGAAGAGTTCTTGGGAAACCTCTACTAGGGCAGTACAGAAAGAAAATATGGACTTGGAGCCCCCATGCAGGGGGCAACCACCCTCCAGATCCCAGATTCATAAACCCACCAACAGCTTGCACCCTCCGTGTGGAAAAGCTACAGGCACTCAACACTAGTCCAGTCTATGAAAGAAGCCATGGGGTCTCAGACCTGCAAAGCCACAGGTGCACTTCCTTAGTAGGAATTTTCCATGAGGCTCTGCCTCTGCAGCAGGCTACTCCCCCTTCCTACTATCCACCACCCTCCCACCACCGTACAGCCAGTCTACTCCCTCCCACCCTACCCACCCCCTTTTCCCTTCCACATCCACCCGTACCTATCCATGATTAAATCACTCCCTCCCACTCCCTCTCATACTCTAATCCCTCCAAGCCCTTCCAATCTTTGTTTGCTACCCACTATTGGGCTTGCTTCTACTTTTTCAGATATCTGTATAGCAGGTTGGCTATGTAGCAATAACAAAAATCCCATTTAAGGGGAAACATTCAAGAAGATTTCAGAAATTTGCATATAAAGAAGCCCTGTGCTAATAGCCAAGACAAAGAGAAAAAGGCCTTGAAGACATTTCACAGCTCCTCTCTGCAGTTCTAATTTTCTGTATTATTGTAAATAAAAGAGGTGTAATTGACTCATGATTCTGCAAGCTGTGAAGGAAGCATTGTGTCTTCTGTTTCTGGGAGGAATCAGGAAGACTCCTCATTATATCAGAAAGCCAAGGGACAATGAGATGTCTCCTAAAGCAGGAGTAGGAGGAAGACAGAGTGAGGGAAGAGGTTCCACAGCCTGTTAAACAACCAGATCTCATGAGAGCTCACTATCAGGAGGATAGCATCAAGGTGATGGTCCTTTATCATTCGTGAAGTATCTACATGCACCATTTTATGACTAAATCTTTTTCCACCTAGGCCCCGCCTCTAACATTACAAAATATAATTCCACATGAGTTTTGGTAGGGACATAGAGAAAAACCATATGATTCTGCCCCTGACCCCATGAATCTCATGTCCTTCTCACATTGCAAAATACAATCATGCCTTGGCAGCAGTCTCCCAAAGTCTTAACTCATTTCAGGATTAACTCAAAGTTACAAAGTCCAAAGTCTAATCTGGGTCAAGGCTGCAGTCTATTTTGCCTATGAGTCTCTGAAATAAAAAGCAAGTTCACTGCTTCTAGGGTTCAATGATGGTACAGGCATTGTGTAAGCTTTCCATATCCAAAAGAAAGACATTTTCCAGAAAGCTTCTTATTTCTCTCTGAGACCTCCTCAGTCTGGCCTTCACTGTCCATGTTTCTGTCAGGATTTTTGTCACAGCCATTGAGCCAGACTCTAAGATGGTCCAAAAGTTTTCTCATCTATCGGTCTTCTTTTGAGCCTTCCAAACTCTTCCAATCTCCTTCCATTACCTGGTTCCAAAGTTGTTTCCACATTTCCAGGTATCTTTATAGCAATATTCCAAGTCCCCATTTGCCATTTTCTGTATGATTTATTTTGAAAGAGAGGTTTAATTGGCTCATGGTTCTAAGCACAGTGCTTCTGCTTCTAGGAGGCCTCAGAAATCTTTCAATAATCATGGAAGGCAAAGAAAGAATCAGTTGTCTCACATGGCAAGGGGAAAACACGGAGAGTAGGGAGGGGACATAGAGTTTTCAGTGATCAGATCTCATGAGAGGTCACTCATTATTGTGAGAATGGTACAAGGGGATGGTGCTGAACCACTCATGAGAAATTTGCCTTCATAATTCAATCATCTTATACCAGGATCCACCTTCCACATTAGGAAATATAATTCAACATGAGATTCGGTAGAGACACATATTCAAATTGCATCATCAATATTTGAATATAAAGACATCCACAGCAGGCTTTATCCAGCCAACTTCTTTGAGACTCTTTATAGGGTTTGAGGTCTAGAGCATATACACTAAAATATTCATACTTCAAAAAGCAATAAAGTGGTATTATCATTTTTCCAAAAGTTACAGCAGTAGTTTAGGCATTCATAGCATGATTTAATTCACATTTGCTACTGTTTCTATTCTATCACCATATTAACTGTTTCCTATACAATTTTGTATTCAGCTGGATTTCAGTTGAGCACAAAACCATCCTTGTACTAGCTCTTTGCTAGTGTTATTATTCTGCTGTAGAAAGTATCCTTGAACTGGAAACAGTCCACGATTGAGTATCGAGTCATTCAACACTATCAATTCCTGGGTGACTTTTTGAAAAAGTAGCATCTCTTGTTGCAAGAAATGCTGCATCTGTGAGTCCATGTCTCTCACTGGAATTGGATGGAAGTGGTAAATTTCAGCCAAAGCGGCCAAAGAAATCCTATTCCTGTGATTCTGACATCATCAGCCTCTGCATCTCTGTCTTCCCTTCTGCCACATGTTGCCTGCTCTCTGTGACTTTGGTAAGAGCTTCCTTGTGTATGTGGATGATGTCCAAGATGTTGGTCTGGTGTCCCTGAGACAGCACTAACAGGTCCATGGCTGGGTCCAGATCCTGCCTGGACTGATTGGCAAAGAGCTCACTGACAGTGTGGAAGACGCTCTTTCTTAAAGCCTGTCACCACTCATTGGCTGTGAAGTTGAGCTGAGTGCCCTGTTGTCCATCTTCTTGGTGAAGCACTTGAAGCCATCAATCTTGCTCTCCCACTGCTAAAGGTTGAGTGTCACCCTGAGGGAGGGCTCAGGGCCAGGAAGAATCTGGCACTCACCATCTCATCCTTCTCAGCCTTCCTCTTGCACTGTCTCCAGGCTGTCTCTTCAGTGCTGGTGGGGCACATCAGGAAGTGACAAAAAATGTGGCACTGTGCCTGCACCCAGAAGCTGGCTGTGTGGTTCATCTACCAGATTGGGCCCTTTCTGCAATGGAACATAGGTCCACTTCACCATAGATTCCTTCCACACTGTCAGTGAGCTCTTTGCCAATCAGCCCAGGCAGGACCTGCACCCAGTCGTGGACCTGTTAGTGCTGTCTCAGGGACACCAGGCCAAAATTCTGGACATCATCCACATATCCAAGGAAGCTCTTACCAGAGTCCTCCTCAAGATGGCCTGTGGTCTGCCTCTTGGCACCTGAGAAGCCCACAGTGCTGTAGAAGTCCCAATGCATGGACTGGAGCTCCAAAGGTGGCACACACCCCGCTCCTGAGCCTTCTGCTCGTTTCCTCTATGTGACTCCATTTGCAGCACATTTGTTGCACTGAGGCCTATGCATCCCAGGCAAAGCCAAGCTGGCTCAAAGAGCAATGAGCCACCTCTGCAAGGGTGTGCCAGGAGCCAATGGACCAGCCACCAAGATCACTCCCTGCCAGTCAGGGTAAATCAGTTATTCTGCCCTGGAGGTAGAGCCCCAGTGCCATCTGCTTTTCCTCAGGTCTCCACTCCATCAGCTGTCAGGTGGTGGTCACTCAGGCTGTGGGAACCTGGCCATCCCTGTTTCCTTGAGTGGGTGAGGTTGGTGACTGCTCCACCTGCTCCTGGCACACCCTTGCAGAGGTGGCTGGTTGCTCTTTGAGCAATCTTGTCCTTGCCTGGCATGCACAGGCCCCAGGTACTGAGAAGTTGCTCCAAGTAAGCTTGTCTTGGCCCAAATTCTAAGTCTGGCCAAGGCCACAGAAGGCCGAGTCCCCTGGGTGGTAATCCTGGCTGCTGCAGGGGGGCACATGGTGCCCCTCCCCTCCCAGGGCTCAGGATGAGGCCCGACTGGGATAGGATGCTTTAGGTATGGGACTTGTGCCCCAGGAGGGGGCCTCTGTCACACAGGTTGGGTGAGAAGATGTATGGCATGCTGCTGGCTACCAGGGCTGTTGGGATGCATGTTCACCCTTCCCTTCAGGGACCTCAAAGTGACCAGCTTCCCCTTGAAGAATGACTCTCCAAGGCCCAGGAGCCATCTGGGGCTGCAGAGCAGCTGGCTGCTTGCTGCCCTGGCTTCTTCCATGTTGTGCTGGTCACTACCCACCAAGGGGGGTCAGATGCAGGCACGATGCAGGATGGTTGTCTCTGGACCTGTGTCTTGGTTATCATGGAGCTGGACTAGGCCTGGTGACAGGGCCCTGATGGGGTTGTCCTGGGTGGTCACGGGGGTGATGAGAAAAGATGCAGAATGGAATTGCTGTGAGGATGAATGAGATGACTGTCAGCACAGAACAGGCACCCGGTGAGTGTTCAGGGATTACCCTCAGTAGCTGCCCAGAGGCCAAAACCGCACACCTGATAGTGACTGTCCCCAAGCCAGGAGGAAGAGAGGAGAGCAGGTCCCACTCACCTGAGTCTGATCAGTGAGCTTTGTTGAGATGTGCCTGTCATCTAGAAAATGGTCCTTCACGCAGAGCTACTCACAGACACTGCTGTGTGTCTCTAACTTCTCCACAACACAGAGGCCATGGGGACTCAGGAAGAGTGACACTGTGGGGTGACACAACCCACCACAACGGGAGCCTGCTTGGGTCAACAGGGCCCAGCGTCAGGGTCGTCTATCCCCTGAACTGACATGTGGGTATGCAATGTGTTTGTGTATGCATGTGTGCCTGTGTGCGTGCGCGCATGTATGTGTGTGTTTGTCTTGCTTCTCTGGACAGGCCTAGCTTCTCCACTCATGGGTGCCCCCAGGTCCTCATCACTGTCACCTTAGAGCATTAGAGCCTCTATAGGTGCTCCCCAATCTCTGCCCTCCCCACCCATGGTGGTCCTGGGGATGCAGACAGAGGACGGGCACTGCATATTGCTGAGAGGGCTGGCACCCTCTCTAGGTGGAACACAGGTCATTTGTAAAGTTGTAGGCCTGCCAAGCAATACTGGATTCAACACATTTTCTCACCTTCTCTTACCAGCCACCCTCCAGGGTTCCCTGACTCACCTTCCCTGCAGATGGAGGCAAGGAGGCTCCACAGTCAAACCCCCTGCCTGAGGTCACATAGTGGCTAGCAGGTCACGTACTGACTAACCGCCCCGACCAGGTTCCCAGTGATGAGTGATGAGGCCCCTAAAGACCACTCCTCCATTGACCAGGTCCCACTGATCAAGTCCCCACTGACCATGTCTTCCTAACCAGGCCCGCACTTAATAGGCCTCATGGGCCAGACCCCACTGACCAATTTTCCACTGAGCTGGTCCCCACTGACAAAACCGGGTTCCCACTGACAAGACCACAATTTACCAGGTTTCTGCTCACCCGACCCCCCCACTGAACAATTCTCCATGGATGAGTCCCCAGCTGACTGAGCCCCCTCTGACCAGGCCCTCACTGACCAGGCTTCAAGCCACTAAGGCCCCACACCGACCAGGACCCTGGTATACTGTATATGCCCCACCAACCAGTTTTTCATTGTTTATGTTCCAACTGATCAGGCCCCACTAATAAGGCCACCACTGACTAGGTCCCCCCACTGACCAGGCTTCCAATGACTAGGTCACCAGGTCCCCACTGATGAGGCCTTTACTGAGGAGGCCACCACTAACCAGGCCCCTGCTGATCAGGTCCCAAATGACTAGGTCCTGGTGACCAGGTCATCTCTGACCATGGTCCATTGACCAGGCCTATGAGCAATGGGACTCAAAGTCTCATTACAATGTCCCCTTCAGCTCATAGACCCTCCCTCCCTGCGTGTGTGCCCAGAGATTAGGCCCTGGGGGTTTTTTTGAGACATGGTCTTTCCTCCAAGACACAGGGAAAGACAGTTGGCCTCAGGCTCCAGCTCACCCCAAAGGCCCTCTGGCCCCATCTCAAAGGAGACAGTGAGGTGGCCTGACACTGCCTGGACATGCCATCTACCCTATTCCTGAGTGTCAGAGTGTGAGGAAGGGAGGGACATTTGGCAAATGAGACACCCTGTGCTGTTGGGTCTCCCAGGGCCCTTCCCATACAGCCCCGATCTAAAGACACAACACAGAGGCTACAGGAAGACTAATCCAGAACCTCTGAGTCTAAGCCAGGGACCACCTGAGGACTCTCCCCAGACAGCCAGAAGGCCCTTTGCTAGTTTCTTGGTACCTCAGTGGATGTGGCAGCGGTTCTTCTGTTGGGGACCAGTGAGTACATGCTGGGGAGGGCTCACCTGTGCTTCCTCATTGGCTCCACTTCTGCTTCTAAAAAAAATTACTCATTCCAGAGCTGGGGCAGAGAAAATACAAGATGAGCTTAGAAAATCTTCTGCCAGAAAGTAAAAAAGTGCTGACAGAGTAATGGAGACAAATCAAAGAGACATAAAGTCAGATTGGAATGTCTACTACTGGCCTAATCTTGGGGAATTGGAGCATCAGAATCATGAGCTTTCCTTCCCCCTTATTTATTGGTTTTATTTCTCCATGTAGAACAAAGAAGAGAATAAGAAAATAATCATCTGGCAACCATCAAAGTAATAATTGTTCAAACACAAGTCATCCATGAAATGCTAAATCTAGTGGGTTCTGAGGAGTAACCAGATATTTACAGAGCCTCAAAGTATCTCCATACAAAATACGGTTGAACTACAAAAAGAAAATCATAACATTAGCATGGACAAACCTGGCAGGTACTCCTTAAGTCTCCTAAGTAATAAAAACTGTAAAATGCAAATAAGCCTTTGATGACCTTTACTAACCTTTACTAAAGTATCGATGACGTGGTTCTTTAAACAGCTGACATTTGGGCAATTTGAGTATGTCAAACTCAATAATACTGGTTTTCATTTGCAAGATCCACTTAAAACTTAAGGAGGCTAAAAAACATCATTTAAAATACCCTATAAATTATCATCATACATATGATACAAAAATATCCTACTTCAGTAAATGTTGTAATGTTATATATTTTTTGAGAAACAATTAAAATGTGTAAATAGCCCAGTAATAAAGTTTTATAATCCTTTAAATCATACAATTTTTCCTTAAGACTTTATGGTTAAGTATTCTCTTTGTTAGATATGGCTTACCAGTGGATTCTAGAGAAGAAAGTAGATGGGAGCAAGTGTCCAACACAGCAACAGCTGGAAAGAAAAATAAAGAATTATGTTCGTTACCTAAAACACTTCAGTTAACTAAGTGTGCGTTTAAAAACTAAAGAGTTGAGAACTTTATCAGAGTTAATAAGAATGAGAAATATGTACGTACATTTACAATACAAAATTACTATTTAATAAATTACACATGGCATTAATTCTAATTGTGTTTAAATATCACAGCTTTTTCATTCTTCATTCATGTAATCAACAGCCACATGCTAAGGTACTAGAACCAGCACTGGAATTACAAGATGAAGATGGCATGGTCCACCTCTCAACAATCATATGCTATAAACTAAAAAAACAGACAGGCAGGCAATGTCCATATAGAGTCATAGATACTATGATGGGTATACAGCAGGGCACTACTGGAACACACAGAAGTGACATCTACCCACTTTTATGTCAATATCATGGGCTTTCTGGTGGAGGAGATAACATAGATTGATACCTGAAGGACAAGGAAAAGCTTCCCAGATAGAGGGAAGAGGCGAAGGCAAAGAGCCTGAGGTGAGGAAGAGCCCTGCAGAGTTCCACTCCATCCAGTTTGGTGCTAAAGCAAAGGGCAGAATGCAGTAACTGGTGAGAGACAAGGCTGAGTAACTTGATGAGAATTACTTTGACATGGGTGTTTTTATTTCATGGTGAAAAAATTGGAACTTTTCCTGAGAACAAGTGTAAGCCACTGACACAGTAAATGACAGGAGATTTAAAAGACCACCTGTCAAGTGACTGCTTATGAAGGGTTATTGCTCAGCTAAGTATTTCTGAATGAGTCTTAGGTCTGTTGGCCTTCAATCTCTACCAAAACCTTTGTTTTTTGATGATGCCTTTGTTTTCTGAGAATCGTTTCAGTGTGCTGGCTGACAGTTCCATGAAGATGGCAAAACTTAAGAAAGTGTAGAGCCAGTGAAAAAGAGATGCCCAGACTTCTTAGGAATTGTTTAAGCTATGGAACATGATGAATTTATGGTGCATAAGTACAGTCTTCTCTGTGAAAGTTTTTGTTTTCACATCTTTCATTTGAAGTGTGTAAGAAAATAATACTTGATGTAGTATCTACTAACCCAAGAATGAAAAGGAATGCCATTTGCTATTTACACTTTATTTCTAAAATAAACCTGAATTTAATTAATAAATTTTGGCAATGTACTTCTCTTTGTTTCTCTAATTATTTGTTCTACAAAGTCTGCCTCCATCTACAATAAGTAAAAATAATATTAATGTTTAAGTTAAACAAAAACATTATCATGAAAATAAGGTATCACTTACAAAATGTGGCCTTTAGTATTTTTAGTGACTAGACATAACTTGAAATTTGCTTAAATAGAAAAATAATCACATTAATAAAGTAAAATTTCTACTTATTTTAAGTTTAGATAACAGAGGATGTATATGTATAATGCTGTTTAGAGTAATCTGACAAAAATGCAGTTAATATTGATCTATTGCATATACATGGTTTTAGAAAGGAAGTGTTTTATTAGAACAAAGGTTAAACAGTGGCCAGGCATGGTGGCTAATACCTGTAATCCCAGCACTTGGGGAGGCCAAAGCAGGCAGATCATAAGGTCAGGAGATTGTGACGATCCTGGCCAACATGGGGAAACCCCATCTCTACTAAAAATACAAAAATTAGCTGGGCGTGGTGATGCGCATCTGTAGTCCCAGCTACTTGGGATACTAAGGCAGGAGAATTGCTTGAAGCCAGGAGGTGGAGGTTACAGTGAGCCAAGACTGCACCACTGCATTCCAGCCTGGTGACAGAGTGAGACCTTGTCTCAATATACGAAAATCAATAAATGTAATCCAGCATATAAACAGAGCCAAAGACAAAAACCACATGATTATCTCAATAGATGCAGAAAAAGCCTTTGACAAAATTCAACAACCCTTCATGCTAAAAACTCTCAATAAATTAGGTATTGATGGGATGTATTTCAAAATAATAAGAGCTATCTATGACAAACCCACAGCCAATATCATACTGAATGGGCAAAAACTGGAAGCATTCCCTTTGAAAACTGGCACAAGACAGGGATGCCCTCTCTCACCACTCCTATTCAACACAGCATTGCAAGTTCTGGCCAGGGCAATTAGGCAGGAGAAGGAAATAAAGGGTATTCAATTAGGAAAAGAGGAAGTCAAATTGTCCCTGTTTGCAGACGACACGATTGTATATCTAGAAAACCCCACTGTCTCAGCCCAAAATCTCCTTAAGCTGATAAGCAACTTCAGCAAAGTGTCAGGATACAAAATCAATGTACAAAAATCACAAGCATTCTTATACACCAACAACAGACAAACAGAGAGCCAAATCATGAGTGAACTCCCATTCACAATTGCTTCAAAGAGAATAAAATACCTAGGAATCCAACTTACAAGGGATGTGAAGGACCTCTTCAAGGAGAACTACAAACCACTGCTCAAGGAAATAAAAGAGGATACAAACAAATGGAAGAACATTCCATGCTCATGGGTAGGAAGAATCAATATCGTGAAAATGGCCATACTGCCCAAGGTAATTTACAGATTCAATGCCATCCCCATCAAGCTACAAATGCCTTTCTTCACAGAATTGGAAAAAACGACTTTAAAGTTCATATGGAACCAAAAAAGAGCCCGTATCGCCAAGTCAATCCTAAGCCAAAAGAACAAAGCTGGAGGTGTCACACTACCTGACTTCAAACTATACTACAAGGCTACAGTAACCAAAACAGCACGGTACTGGTACCAAAACAGAGATATAGATCAATGGAACAGAACAGAGCCCTCAGAAATAAAGCCACATATCTACAACTATCTGATCTTTGACAAACCTGAGAAAAACAAGCAATGGGGAAAGGATTCCCTATTTAATAAACGGTGCTGGGAAAACTGGCTAGCCATATGTAGAAAGCTGAAATTGGATCCCTTCCTTACACCTTATACAAAAATCAATTCAAGATGGATTAAAGACTTAAACGTTAGACCTAAAACCATTAAAACCCTAGAAGCAACCCTAGGCATTACCATTCAGGACATAGACATGGGCAAGGACTTCATGTCTAAAACACCAAAAGCAATGGCAACAAAAGACAAAATTGACAAATGGGATCTAATTAAACTAAAGAGCTTCTGCACAGCAAAAGAAACTACCATCAGAGTGAACAGGCAACCTACAAAATGGGAGAAAATTTTCACAACCTACTCATCTGACAAAGGACTAATATCCAGAATCTACAATGAACTCAAACAAATTTACAAGAAAAAAACAAACAAACCCATCAAAAAGTGGGGGAAGGACATGAACAGACACTTCTCAAAAGAAGACATTTATGCAGCCAAAAAACACATGAAAAAATGCTCATCATCACTGGCCATCAGAGAAATGCAAATCGAAACCACAATGAGATACCATCTCACACCAGTTAGAATGGCGATCATTAAAAAGTCAGGAAACAACAGGTGCTGGAGAGGATGTGGAGAAATAGGAACACTTTTACACTGTTGATGGGACTGTAAACTAGTTCAACCATTGTGGAAGTCAGTGTGGCGATTCCTCAGGGATCTAGAACTGGAAATACCATTTGACCCAGCCATCCCATTACTGGGTATATACCCAAAGGACTATAAATCATGCTGCTATAAAGACACATGCACATGTCTGTTTATTGTGGCATTATTCACAATAGCAAAGACTTGGAACCAACCCAAATGTCCAACAATGATAGACTGGATTAAGAAAATGTGGCACATATACACCATGGAATACTATACAGCCATAAAAAATGATGAGTTCATGTCCTTTGTAGGGACATGGATGAAACTGGAAATCATCATTCTCAGTAAACTATCACAAGAACAAAAAACCAAACACCACATATTCTCAATCATAGGTGGGAATCGAACAATGAGAACTCATGGACAAAGGAAAGGGAACATCACACTCTGGGGACTGTTGTGGGGTGGGGGGAGGGGGGAGGGATGGCATTAGGAGATACACCTGATGCTAGATGACGAGTTAGTGGGTGCAGTGCACCAGCAAGTCACATATATACATATGTAACTAACCTGCACATTGTGCACATGTACCCTAAAACTTAAAGTATAATAATAAAAAAAAGATTAAGTAATTAAAGCCATCTTTTGCAGTGAATGGATTGCTTTGAAATTCTTAGAAAACTCTGCCCTTTATAAAAGTTTAATGCATTTTTTACTTCAATAAATTTTATCTTAAAAAGAAATTTCTATTCTCTACTTATAGTAAACTTTTCTTTTTTTTCTAGTTTGTATTCTGAATTAAGGTGGTACCTCTGTAGGTTTCTTTCAAAGGCATATTTACAGATGCCGAGGTTTTCAGTACAATTGAACTCATCACACAGGTAGTGAGCATAGGATCCAATAAGTAGTTTTTCAACCCTGGCCCACTCTGTCCCTCCCCATTCTTATTTCCCAGTGTCTATTATTCCCATGTTTATGACAATGCGCACCCAATGTGTAGCTCCCACATGAGTGAAAACATGAGATATTTGGTTTCTGTTTCTGCGTTGGTTTGCTTAGAAGAGTGGATTCCAGCTGTATCCATGTTGCTGCAAATGACGTGATTTTGTTCTCTTTATGGCTGCATAGTATTCCATGGTATATATGGAATTTTCCAATCTACCTTGGATTTTCAATCTACCTTGGATGCACCTGGATTGACTCCACATCTTTGCTATTGTGAATAGTGCTGCAATGAACATACATGTGTATGCATATTTTTATTACAATGATTTATTGTCCTTTTGTTATACCCCTAGTATAACAATGGGGTTGCTGCATCCGACAGTCATTCTTAGTTCTTAATTTCCAAGCTGCTCTCTATAGTAGCTGAATTAATTTACATTGCCACAAACAGTGTGTGTTCCCTTTTCTCCACAGCCTCCCCAAAATCTTGTTTAATTTTTTTATTTATTATTTTTTTTAACAAAAGTCATTCGGACTGGTGTGAAATGGTATCTCACTGATGTTTTGTTTGGCATTTTTCTGATGATTAGCAATGGTAAGCATTTGTTAATGTTTGTTGGCCACTACATGTGTTATTTTGAGAAGTGTCTGTTCATGTCCTTTGCCCATTTTTAATGGTGTTATTTATTTTTTGCTTGTTGATTTGTTTAGGTCTCTTATGGATTCTGGATAATAGGATAATAGGTGTTTGCTATATCCATAGTTTGTGAATATTTTCTTCCATTCTTTAGGCTGTCCGTTTAATCCTGTGATAATTTCTCATGCTGTGCAGAAGCTATTTAGCTAAATTAGATCACACTTGTCAATTTTTGTTATTCTTGCAATTGCTTTTGAGGACTTAGCCATAAATTAATTGACAAATATGATGTCCAGAAGAGTACTTCCTAGGTTTTCTTCCAGGATTTTTATAGTCAGAAGATGTACTCTTATGTAAGAAAAGCACAAATATTTTTATTTTTTGAGATGGAGTCTCCATCACCCAGGCTATAGTGCAGTGGTATGTTCTTGGCTTACTGCAACTTCTGTCTCCTGGGTTCAAGTGATTCTCCTGCCTCAGCCTCCTGAGTATCTGAGATTACACATGCCTGCCAACACGCCTTGCTAATTTTTGTATTTTTACTAGAGACAGATTTCATCATGTTGGCCAGGCTGGTCTCAAACTCCTGACCTCAGGTGATTCATCTGCCTCGGCCTCCCCAAATTTTGGGATTACAAGTGTGAGCCAACGTGCCTGGGCAAGCACAAAGCTTTTAAAATAAAAATGGAAATGAACATTTTAGTGTTTTGTTTAATTCATAAAATGCAATTATTTTGGATTCTACTAAATAATAAACATCCATATGTGGCAAAGTGTTTTGATGCCAATCATTCAGTTGTGATTATGGGTGGGAAGAGTTGAGATGGTGCAAATAAACTTTTTTTAAATTTTTTTTATTTTCAAGATGGAGTCTTGCCCTGTCACCCAGGCTGGAGTGCAGTGGTGCAATCTTAGCTCCTGCAACCTCCGTCTCCCAGGTTCAAGCAATTCTCTGCCTCAGCCTTCCTAGTAGCTGGGATTACAGGTGCCCACCATCACACCAGACTAATTTTTTTTTTTTTTGTACTTTTAGTAGAGATGGAGTTTCACCATCTTGGCCAGGCTGGTCTTGAACTCCTGACCTCGTGATACACCTGCCTCAGCCTCCCAAAGTGCTGGGATTACAGGCATGAGTCACAGCACCTGGCCGGTGCAAAGAAACTTTAAAAGTGACATGGGCCGGGTGCGGTGGCTCATGCCTGTAATACCAACACTTTGAGAGGCTGAGGCAGGCAGATCACAAGGTCAGGAGTTCAAGAAGAGCCTGGCCAATATGGAGAAACCCTGTCTCTACTAAAAATACAAACATTAGCTGGGTGTAATGGTGGGTGCTTGTAGTCTCAGCTACTCAGGTGGCTGAGGCAGGAGAATCACTTGAACCCATGAGGTGGAGGTTGCAGTGAGTGGAGATGGCACCAAGACACTCCAGCCTGGGCGACAGAGTGAGACACTGCATCAAAAAAAAGAAAAAAAAAATGTGGTATGAACCACAGCTAAACTACAATCAATTAGAGAGTAAGCCAAAGCATCTCAAAGTATATCATCAGTTATCAGGCAATAACATGCAATTTCTAAAACCTAACCTATATGCAGCTTTTAAAGACATTTTAAACGTGTCAGTTTAGTCACATTTATTGAATAAAGTTAGCAAATGGATATCTCTTGAAAATGAGAGCTCCAGAGAATTAAAAAATGTAAAGTTCCCATTTCCTTTCTGTGTTAACACAGCTAATTATGATCTTTACTTAACATGCAAAAGTCAACAGAACAACTCAGTATTTCACCAAATTAAAAACAAGAATTACACTAGAGAAATGAAACCCTAAAGAAAAACGGTCATATAACTAACCTCAGTCAAGTAGTTCTGGCAGTTATTTGAAGTCTGAGGGTTTGAAGTAGGAATTCTTACTGGCATTTGGGGAATATATTTTCTGTTGAGTCCTATACTAGTAAGATTTTCAACACAAGGTGACTCTCAGCCTCACCTTGTAGGAAGAGTGCTGAGAAAATATTTCACCTCCTCTTTCTCCATAAGGAGCTTGTTGCTGATCATTGTTATTTTCTTATTCGATCTGTAAAGATAACAAAGACAAATGCTTAGTATTTCATTTTTCCTTAAATGATTCTTAATGACTTGCAGTTTTTAAAAACTTGCTCTGAGAGTAAACCAAATTACCCACTAAACCGTGTTTTCACACTGAAGATGTGTAAGAGCATACCTGTTGTAAGGAATTATAATTTTAAAATCGTTCTAAAGAAGCACCTTTGTTTCTAAGGTGATTTATACCGAACAAGCAGTTCAAACAAAGTAGACAGGGAAGAGAAATGGCTATCAGTCATGTATGGCTCAACAGGCAAAACTTGCTGCCTTCTAAAATGGCTCTACTTGTAAGATTCTGAAGATTCCATTAGAAATACTTGTATTTAAAAGGTAATAATGTGGGAAAATGAATATGTTGATTTGCTTGATTATAGGAACCACTTCAATAGAAATAATTATATCAAAACATCATGTTGTACTCCTTAATGTAGGTTAAGAAAACTAAAATGAACAAAAAAAAAAAACCTAGGAATACTTGTGTTTAGTAAACCAGTTTTAGATTTCACCCTTGTACATTTCACCCATTATCTAGGACCAATTAAAAATTTGGCACTGAGGAATAATTCAGAGCAACAACTCCTAGGGGAGAACTAGATTGTCTGGTTGGTGATCAAAAATAACTAAAGCATCTCTGAAGGCAATTAGCCCTCAACACTGTGACCCAGGCCCTGGAGGTGGGGCATGTTCTTTCTGCCTTCCACACACCCCTTCAGGCTGAACAAGGTGTTATTTTTTAACCGCTTTGTGAATTACACTTCTTTAAATTCCTGTGATAATTATTCCCTATTTCACAAGGATGCCTTTCTGTAACATCTTGAATATGTTACACAAATAGTCTTTCTTGAGGCACCCTCTGATGATAATACTAAAGATCACAATCAATAACAATTGTGCCCAGAGTAGCAGTACCACTTTGCATTTAGGTTGTGATCTACTGAAAAATAAATTAAACACATTAATATTTCTATTTAGGGAAATTCTGACAAGTAATTTTATAACAGGATCACTTCATTAATTATAAAGCTTCAAAATACTTAATAAAAAAACTAACAGATCAGGTTAATTACATGAGACTTTTCAGGGGAAAAAGCCATACAAAAACAAACCAAAAAAAAAGAGAGGAGAGACAAAAACTATCTTTGACTAACATTTTAGAGGTAAGATTATTTACTAACATTATTTTTCAAAATTACATTGTCAAATTAGCATTCACTTCCTAGTAATATCCTGAAGCCATCTCACTAAAAATTATGCTTTTGAAACAAATTAATGAGCTTAATTCATTTTCTATGAGTGTATGTTTGGACTTGCTTCGTTAATTTTTTTGACATGGAATTGTTAGCTTTCAATGCTGCTGCAAAGACTTCCTTATATTCTTCTAACTCAGTTGTAACCTCTTCATAAGCAGTTTACATTTTGTAGAATTTACATTCCACATCTTTAAGTGTGAGTTCTTTCTTATTTAGTGAAGCCATATTATCCTTGTTTAACTGCTCTAATTGTTTTTTATATTGTGCTTGTAACTAAAACAAAGGAAAAGAATACACTTTTAAAACAATTATAACCTAATTATTGTATGTTTGTTGCCTTTCATTTTGAGTCAGTGATTCAAAGAGCATTTTTGAATATGTTAAAAAAGAGGCAGAAGCTTAAAATATTTCAGCAATATCAAAACTAATAACTGAATTCAGAATTAAGTCTGATTTATAAAAATTTGAAATCATAATTATGTTAGTATTAATGTAATCTGGTCATATAAAAAGTAATAGAATCCATTCATAATTTTAAAAAGTGATTAATGAACAATGTAGCTTAAGACCAATTCAAAAGTGTCACGTAATTTCTAAATCACAATTTTTTCCTATGCCAACTGGTCTTAATCATCAAATGACTCCATAATGAGAATCATTACTCTGAAAGATTGATTTTCTTATAATAATAATGGAAATTTAAATATTTAAAAGAAAAAACAGATGCCATTTTTTTTCTAGAACTTTACAAAGCAGATTGCTACAAGAGAGGCAGAGGAAACACTATATATATACATATATATGTATATATATATGTATATATATGTGTGTGTATATATATGTGTGTGTATGTGTATATATATATATATATATATATATATATATATATATATATATCCGAAATATAATTTACAGTGAAATAAATGACAGTACATTACAGGTAAACTTACCTGATTTAAACAACTAACCTGTAAATGGATTTCTTCTAATTTTTCTACTGCCTGTATTGCCCTTTCATCTAGCTCTGATTTATATTCTTGTAGTTTACTAAGTTCTACCATATTGTTTTCCATATGTGTCCTAAGATTTAATATTTCTTCTTCCAACATCTTTTTATCCTCCTCAAGTTTTTCACATTCTTGTTGTACTTTTTTCATAGATAATAACTCCTGTTGAATAACTTGATTGTCTTTAGCCAAATTGATGCATTTTGAAGATACAGCTTCCTCCTCTGGTGTAAGATCATCAAACTGCATGAATAAAATAGTATAGCTTGATAATGAAATAGGCTGAGAATAATCTAATACAAAACCAAGAGCAAATTTTAAAATGCATTCACTTGTAATAAAATGTTATCAGTAATGCATCAGATTCTTCAAATGTGATCCCTTAAATTACTCAGAATTTTAAGAACAAAGTTAAAGCTACCATGAGTCACAAAAATATATTCTTTAGTATCATCATCTTTGCCACAGAACTTTTGTACTTCATCTTACTTTTATTTTTCTGATAATTTATTTTTGTTCCTCCTTAAATGGCACAAAGTTATCTCCTAGTAAAAAATGTCTAACCCCCTTCCCTCATTATCATTCCCCACAATATTTCAAAAAAAGTTTCAGAGATATCATATTGAGTTATTTAGGCCAAAGTCAATAAATGGCTCTAGGAATAAGACTTTGAAAATAATATTACACTCTATACTAGGCATGGTGGCTCATGCCTGTAATCCTAGCACTTTAAAAAGCTGTGGCAGAAAGATCACTTGAGGCCAGGAATTTGAGATCAGCCAGAGCAACATAGTGAGACCCCCATCTCTACAAAATTTTTTTTTTTAATTAGCCGGGCATGGTGGCTCATGCCTGTAGACCCAGCTAGTTGGGATACTGAGGCAAAAGGATGGTTTGTACCCAGAGTTCAGGGCTGCAGTGAATTATTGTCACTGCACTTCTGCCTGGATGACAGAGAAAGACCCTATCTAGAAAAAAAACACAAAATAACGAATTCTATAATTAAGGATTCTGATGCCATAAGCCTTTCCTTAAACTGCAAATATTTCATGCTAATTTGAATTGCATTTTAAGAAGTAATGATTCTTGGGGTAAAGGCCATAGGATACAGCACCCAGAAATAAATCCACATATTTCCAGCCAACTGATTTTGGATGAACATGCCAAGAACATATGCTGGGGAAAGGACAGCCTCTTCAAATGAATGGCACTGGGAAAACTAAATATCCATATGGAGAAGAATGATACTAGCTTCCTATGCAACACCATATAACAACATAAACTCAGAATTGATTGAAGACTGAACTGTAAGGTCCAAAATTATCAAACTACTATAAGTAAATATAGGGAAAATGCTTGAGGACATTAGTCTGCACAAAGATTTTTATGGGTAAGACATCAGAAGCATAGGCAAACAACAAATGATAGACAAATGGTACTACATTAAGCTAAAGAGCTTCTGTCAGGCAAACAACTGAGTGAAGAGAAAACCTGTAGAATGGGAGAAAGTATTGTCAAGCTATTCATCTAATAAGGGACTAATATACAAAATATACAAAAAACTCAAACAACTTCACAGTAAAAAAAAATCTGAGTTTAAAATTGGGCAACATATCTAACCATATTTTTTTAGAAAAAGAAATACAAATAGCCAATAAATAATTTTTAAAATGCTCAGTATCACTAATCCTCAGGGAAATATAAATCAGATCTACAATGTGATATAATCTTGCTTCAATTTGAATAAATTGCTATCATTGAAAAGACAAAAAAAAAAAAATAGCAAATGCTGGTGAGGCTCCAGAGAACAGTAAACTCTTACATGCTGTTGGTGGGAAGGTAAATTAGTGCAGCCACTATAGAAAACAACATGAGGTTTTCTCAAAAAACTAATAATGGGGCTGCTGAGGGATCCAGCAACCCCACTACTGGGTATTCAGGAAATAGGAAAGAAAACAATAGATCAAAAAGATACCTGTCCTCATATGTTTACTATAGCACTATTCACAACAGCTTATGTATGGAATCAACTTACATGTCCATCACCAAATGAATGGATGAAAAACTGTGGCACACAAACACAATGGAATACTATTCACCATATAAAGGAATTAAATCCTGTTATTCGTGGCCACGTGGATCAGTCTGAGGGATGTTTTGTTAAGTTCAGACACAGAAAGATAAATATTGCACATTCTTACTCATGTGTGGGAGCTAAAGGAAAATTGAGGGATGGGCAATATGGCTGATGCCTGTAATTTCCTAGCACTTTGTAAGACCAAGGCAGGAGAATCATTTGAGGCCAAAAGTTCCAGAGCACCCTGGGCAACATAGGGAAATATCTCTACAAAGTAAAAAATCAGACAGGTGCAATGGTGCATGCCCATAATCCCAGCTGCTCAGGAGGCTGAGGTGTGAGGATCACGTGAGCCCAAGAGTTTGAGGCTGCAGTGAACTATGATCAAACCACTGTCTCCAGTCTGGGTGACTACAGTTGCCCAGAGCCCAGACTACACTAGCAAGATCCTGTCTCTTAACAACAAAAAAAAGCTCATAGAACTAGGGGAGGGGAGGCTGGTTAATGGATACAGAATTACAGTTAGATAAGAGGAATGAGTTCTGGTGTTCTGTGTCATTGTAGGGTGAATATGGTTAACTATGATTTATTGTATATTTTTAAAAAGCCAAAAGATTTTGAATGTTCACAATTGAAAGAAATGAAAAATGGTTGAAGTAGTAAATGTGCTAGTTAGCTTGATCATTACACACTATATACATGTATAAAAATATCACTCTATAGCCCATAATTATGTATATATGTGTCAATTAGAACAAAAGAGAAGCTACATTCATCCCATTTAAAACAAAGAATATGGGCCAGCCTTACTGACTTCCTTCTAATGAGTAGAATGAAGAGAAAGGGATACCATGTGGCTTCCCTATCTCAGACTGTTTTCCCTTGGAACCCAGCCCCAATTGTGAGAGCCATTAGGCCACAAAGAGAGCCTGAAAGTGCCTGTGTCAGTGTTCATGCTGCCTGTCCCAACCAAGTTTACAGCCGATGGCCAGCATCAACCATCAAACACGTGGGAGAGCAAAGCTTCAGAGGATTCCATTTCCCCAACTGATCAGCTGTTCCTAGGGAAGCTGAAGGGAGCAGAGACAAGCTGTCCTGGCCAAGTTTTTCCCAAACCACAGGTTCATGAACAAAATAAATGTTTTTCTTTCAAGCCACAAGACTCTGGGTAATTGTTAGGAAAATAAGTTTTAAAAAGAGACAACAGGAAACATAACTTATGCAGCAGAAAAGAGTCTCCTTTAAAGCAGGATCTAATAAATGTTGATATGTATTTATTGATGTCAAACATTATTGAGAAGCAGCAGATAACCAGGAGAGAGACATAAGCTGCTGAGGAGGAATTTTCCTAAAACTCCTTCAATTATGAGCTCTGATAACAAGGCAAGGGTGTCTCTTTACAATTTCCCCTCAAGTTAGGGAATAAGACTGGGAAGCAAGAAGATGTATGATTTGAAAAACAATTAGAAATGCTTGGTGACATAGCCAAAATCAGACATTTACCTGATTTCAATTAACTAAAATTCTAAAAGAAGAAGCTTTGAGTGTTTACTAATCAACCTAGTATTCAATTTTCATTTTCTTTTCTAAATGAGGAAATAAGGAGAATATTATGGAATGATTTTTAGTCTTCACAGAAGTAAAATAAGCATAGTGTGTTTTGAGTGTTAAGACATTAAATGCAATTTCTCCTTTACCTTACTCCAAGCTTGTTTCTATGGAGAAGTAAAGACCATCCCATCTCTATGTTATGCCACAATGCTTCTCTATAGCACACAACTTGGCTCTGAAATTTTGAAAGTCAAAATAATAATCTACTATGTGTCTCTGATAAATTGCCTGAACATTACCTGATTTTGAAGTGCTGCACTCCTAAGACCTTTTCTTGGAATGAGTTAAACTTTTTATTCCAGGAATCCTCTACTGAGCTAGAAAGCAGAGCTGTGCATCTCTGTTTCAGTAAAAGGAGGTCAATACAGGGAACTGTGGTTTCTGAGAATGCAAGATCTGCACTAAGAAAAGGATTAGCCACAGTGCTACCCAAGAGAAGCAGCTACCAGGAGGAAAGAGGGTCTGTAAACTGCAAGATGATTACTTCACTTGATTTCCACTGAGGAAAGCTGGTGGCTCAGACTTAAACTTCTCCTTCCTAGATGGTAAACATCTATGGAAGGTTCTATGGATTATAATGAGTTAGTAAAACATAATGCACTAAATATTAGACTATGTCAGCAGATCCTGTGACCAAAACTTACTGAAAATATAACTATAGTGGGAGGCAATGGAAAAGAGACTAAAGGTTTGAATGGAGAAAAAAAGAAATTAAGTGTGCCTTGTAAGCCTGGCTTCTGATCATGTCTTAGAAGAAGTAAGGTATAAGCTGGCCAGAGACTCCTTTGTGACACAAAAGGTGAAGTTAAAGATATTCCACTAAATTTAATTTTTATTATGACATAAGACAACTGGTAATATGCAACATGATTGAAAAAAACTTCTCATTCAATTCGATTGGGCCTTGACATAAGAATAGACATAAACGAGCTAAGAACTGATAATCTAAAAATAAACCTGCATATTTACAGTCAATTGCTTTTATACAAGATTAACAAAATAACAAAATGGGAAAAGAATAGTCTTTTCAACAAATGGTGCTGGGACAACTGGGTATCCATATGCAAAAAATAAATAAAATTTGACCAAATATCTTATTTAGAAATTAACTCAAAATAAAACAGTTAACTGTAACAGCTAAAAGTATAAAACCCTCAGAAGAAAACAGTGGCATAAATCTTTGTGACTGCATTTGGCAGTGTTTTCTTAGCTATGACTCCAAAGGAAAAATGCATTCAATGGACTTCAAAATTGAAAACTGCTGTGCCTGAGAAGACAGTATCAAGAAGTGAAAAGGTAAGACGCCAAGTAGAAGAAAGTATTTGAAAAGCGTATATCTGATAAAGGACTTACATATATAGGAAATATAAATAACTCTTGCAATTAATAAACAACAAGATAACCCAATTTTAAAAAATGGGCAAAGATTTTGAATAGATATATCTGCAAAGAAGATATAAAGATGGATAAGCACATTAATAGATGCTTAACGTAATTAGTCATTAGGAAAATGTAAATCAAAACCACATGTGGCATCACTTCACATCACAGGATAAAATCTTTGTTCAAGAAAAAAGAGTAAGTGTTAGGAAAAATGTAAAGAAATTAAAACTCTTATCTAATGCTGCTGGGAATGTAAAGTGATACAGCCACTTTGGAAAACAAACTGGCAGCTCCTTAAAAGGTTAAGCATGAAGTTACCATATGACCCAGAAATTCCAGTCATAAGTATATACTCCAGAAAAATAAAAACATACACAAGCACAGAAACTCATACAAAAATGTTTACAGCAGCAGTATTCATAGGAGTCAAAAAGTAGAAAGAACCGGAACGTCTATCACCTTTGGGTGGGAGAGAACCCAAAGGTCCATCACCTGGCCAATGGATAAATAAAATGTTTGATGTATCCATACAATGGAATATTACTCAGCAATAAGAAGAAATTAAGTACAGATACTGTATTAGGAGGAGACAGCAAAATTCCTAGGCAGATACGGAAGGGTCCCCGGAGAATCTCCCACCAGCCCCACAAGTGTTTACACCAGATGTTATGTGCAGATAAGAGAACCTGGACTTGTCTTGCCTGGACATGCCTGCAGCAGACCGGAGGCCCACATGCACTGGGGGGATGGGGTGGAGTCACCAGGAATTCACGCCTTATGCAGAGGAGGAACCTGGCCGCTTCAGCTCATGTGCTCCTGGTATTCAATTGTGAGGTGGAAACCTGTTTGCAGGACCCCTCTCTTTGCTGAGAGTTTTCCTTTCACATAATAAATTCTGTCCTCCTCAATGTGTCTGCGTGCTTAATTTTTCTTGGTCATGAGAGAAGAACCCAGATGTAGCTGAACCAAGGAGCAAAAGCCCGGCATCAATACCTGCTACAGCACAGATGTAGCATGGAAAATTATGCTCAGTGAAATAAGCCAGTCCCAGCAGACCACTTGCTTTTCATTTCAGAGGCTTATAGGCAAATCTATACAAAGAAGGTGGGTGGTTCCCTAGGGCTGAGGGAGGAAGGGAAAACTAGTGAAGATGGCTAAATGATGTGGGGTTTGTTTTTAGGGTGATGAAAATGTTCAAAATTGATTGTAATGATGACTGCATAACTCTCTGAAAATACTAAAGTTAATGAATTGTATATTTTAAATGAGTGAATTGCACAGTGTGTTCATTATTTCTCAATAAACCTGTTGCCCCCTACCCCAAATTAATTTGGTACTAGTGATTTTGGTACTAGTGATCTGGAGACAGGTACTGCTTGGTTTCAGATCACTGGCCAGGGTTCAAGGCCTAAGAGAATCAACTGCATGTCCTCTATAGAAAAAGAGATTTATATTTTAAAAGCTATCCTTTTCATTAGTATCAAGCCTGTAAAATTAAATGAAAAATCTTTCTTTCACTGCTTAAAGCACTGACAGACTTATATTGAGGAATAAGACCTTGTTTTCTTTGGCCCCAATTTCTATCTAAAGGGTCTCATCAGATGGGTTGTATTAACTCTTATAATGTGGCTTCCTTTCTAACTTGATTCTGGTGCAGCATCACAGAGAGAAGAAGCTGAAAGAAATCAAAATATTTTACCCCTAAATATATTTTTTGACATATTTTGAAATAGCTGCTGCAGGGCCAAGAGATTGAAATGGCTCTCACTAATGTAGCCCAATCTCTCCCCTTCTAGGTCTTCCCAGATCTGGGGAAGATTAACTAAGAGCCTGAGGCATTTAAAGTCTGAAAAAATATATTTACCTTCTATTTTCTCCACATATTTTGGCAGAATTTGGGTTTTTCCATTATCAATATTTTCCAAAATTACATGATTTTTAATACCAAAACTGATTTAAAATTACCATACCTTGGAATATAAATTATTCTACTATAAAGATACATGCATTTGTATGTTCATTGCAGCACTATTCACAATAGTACAGACGTGGAATCAACCCAGATGTCCATCAGTGATAGATGGGATAAAGAAAATGTGGTATATATATACCATGGAATACTATGGAGCCATAAAAATGAATGAGATCATGCTCTTTGCAGGGATATGGATGAACCCGAAGCTGATATCTTCAGCAAACTAATGCAGGAAGAAAAAACCAAACACTGCGTCTTCTCACTTATAAGTGGGAGCTGAATGATGAGAACATGTGGACTCGGGGAGGGGAACAACAAACACTGGGGCCTGTTGGGATCAGGAGGGAGAGCATCAAGATCAGTAACTAATGCCTGAAGGGCTTAAAATCTAGGTGATGGATTGATGGGTGCAGCAAACCATCATGGCAGACGTTTACCTATATAACAAACCTGCACGTCTCACACATGTAATCTAGACCTTACGAATTTTTTTTAAAAACTACCTTCTGTTTTAGCTTCTTAATCAGAATATCCATTTTTAGTTGATCTGTTTTTAAGTCTTCATGGCAAACAAAGTCTTCATTTCCAAATACATTTAACATATTTATTGTCATTTCCAGGAATTTCTTATATCTGCAGAAATGTACAGAATTAGTAAGTCAAGTATTTTTAAGAGTAAATATTTAATAATTGTTTAAACATATATTATGTTATGGCATATCAAAGAAACAAATCTATAAACTATGTTCCTTTCAGTTTCAACTGAACATAGTTTTAAAGCATTCTATATGAAATTATAATCTTAGATAAATAATATGAAGAACAATTTTATGGCATAAATGGCAGGTAAAGTGATATTATAACCATACAGTGTTTTTGTTTTGTTTTGTTTTGAGATGGAATTTCACTCTTGTTGCCCAGGCCGAAGTGCAATGGTGTGATCTCAGCTCACTGCAACTTCTGCCTCCTGGATTCAAGTGATTCACCTGTCTCAGCCTCCCAAGTAACTGGGATTACAGGTGTGTACCACCATGCCTGGATTATTTTGTATTTTTAGTAGAGATAGGGTTTCACTGGTCAGACTGGTGTTGAACTCTTGACCTCAAATGATCCACCCACTTTGGCCTCCCAAAGTGCTGGGATTACAGATGTGAGCCACCACACCTGGCCTAACCATACACTTTTTGTAAATAAACTACTCAAATCCATGTTGGTATGCTAGGTAAAATAACCTATTACTAAATATAAGCCATAACCCAGAGATGAGTAACCAAGATAAAAAAGTAAAACACATACATTTGAAAAAGACACAAAAATACATTTTGATACCCATTGGCCACAGTCTCTCAGAAGAAGAAAAAGTACACACAAAAAGCCTCAAGGAGATCATTCAATGTAGAAAAAGAGAAGAAAACATCTTTAATATCTGAGTTGAGGAGAAAAAGGAAACAGGCAGTTTTAGAAAAAAGGAAAGGGGCAGAGAGATGTGAGACGATTTAAAGACTTTGAAGAAGAGATCTAGACACCTTTGCTGACATAATGTCAACAAAATGAAAGAGATACAAAACCATGTAGAGAAAGGCAATGACAGAAAAATGTTGATTAGAATCAGAAAACCAAATTAAGTGCTCAGTAAATACATAGAAAAGTAGCTGTGTTCAGGGCTTCAAAGACAGATTCCATTGTTTTAAAAAAAATCTGTGATCAAAACATGAATGTTCATTTTACTTTTTCTTCAAGTTATACATATATTTTTATATATATGAAATTTATTTATGTAAAACAAGTTTAATAACATGTATACTTCATGTATACAACAGAGGTACTCATGTACAATGAGTAAATTTCCATGATATGTTTTATATCTAAAAGAAAAAGAAGCAGAAACAAAATATAAGCTACATATCAAGATAAATTTGATGTTAAAGAATGACACAAACAGGTCTTCTTTAAAGAATTTGAATGCAGCAGAGGATACTACAAAAGAAAGAAAAAATGACCACAGACAGCAAAAAACATCTTCAGAAATAAAAATTCAAACTAGATAATGAAGAGTGCACTGGACATTATATGTCCAAGGCGTGGTCATTGTTCTCAAAATCATTAAAGAATAAGTGGCCAGGCATGGTGGCTCACGTCACTTTGGGAGGCCGAGGCGGGCAGATCACGAGGCCAGGAATTTGAGACCAGCCTGACCAACTTGGCAAAACCCCGTCTCTACTAAAAATACAAAAATTAGCTGGGCGTGGTGGCACCTGCCTGTAATGACAGATACTCAGGAGGCTGAGGCAGGAAAATTGCTTGGAGGCATAGGTTGCAGTGAACCAAGACCGTGCCATTGCACTCCAGCCTGGGAAACAGAGCCAGACTCTTTCTCAAAAAAAAAAAAAAAAAAAAAAAAAAAAAGAATATTTTGGCATTCAAAAAAAATTTCACCTTGCCCCAGCAGCTCAGCTGACTCCCATCCCCATGACACAAATGTCTAAAAAGTTGTGCTGTGAGTTTCTGAAATACATTTTAAAATAGAATTCATTTAATTATGAAAATGCAAACATAAAATGAATTTGTATCTATGTTTCAGTCAAGTAAAATTATAGTTAAATCAATTAATAAGTGGTTAACATGTTCTAGAATATGAAAACCATACCCAGTTGCCTCTTCTTCTAATTCATGATTTTTCTTTCTTATTTGATCCACATTATACTCCAGTGATGATATTAACTCAAAAAGTTTTCTTATTTCTTCATTTTTTTCTTCAGGCTTAAAAAAAGTGTTTAAAATTATTTTTGTAAAATCTAGAGTCCCTCTTTTATCTCAAAAATATTATTTCTCATAAGTGGATGAGTAATATGTATTTAGGCAGGTGTATAAAGTGCATTTTATAAACCTGATGCCAATAAGGGCAGATTTCAAAAATAGTCACTTTTCTTAAAACTGCTAAAAATGATTCAAATTTTCATCATCTTTTCTGAAATTTAAACTGCCAAAAATGTTTGTTACAAATGAGGGTTTTTACACACAAAATACTAAGGGTTAGTAAAAAAAAAAAAAGAGTAGTTATATTTACATTTTAGTTTTTAAAGATGCTCTATAAACATTGTCTTTAATAGTTTAAGATATTCCAAGTTTTCTTAAATTACATCTTACTAAGACAATTTTTAGAAAACTCTTATCTAGTTCC
This sequence comes from Pan troglodytes, assembly GCF_028858775.2. Classification (NCBI taxonomy): domain Eukaryota; kingdom Metazoa; phylum Chordata; class Mammalia; order Primates; family Hominidae; genus Pan; species Pan troglodytes. The sequence continues at coordinate 35,624,836 of NC_072419.2, forward strand.
CATTACATTTTTGATCCTCATCTGTCTTCAGGCTGAGCTAAATACTGTCATTCTAAGTATTCACCCATAGGTTTCAGTTTTTCCCTTTCTCTTAACCATTTCTCTTTAAATAAAGTTTATTTTTTCTATAATCAACAAAAACAACTTTTGTCTACTTTTTGTGGCTTTTCTATTATCCTGTTTCTCCCCTTCCATTGGACTCTATGACACATGGTCTCATTCAGAAATCTATTTTTCATCACTTATTGTGTTTTTTATACTGAAATCTGATTTTTAATAATTCCAATAAAAAAGTCCAAGGGTCATGAAGGACTTTATCCTGCTTTGCTCAGCAGAGCAGTGACCAAATACTCCCTCTGTTCCTCTGACCCCTCTTCCTTTCTAAATGCAGTGACCTCTATTCTTCAGCCCTAACCCTTTCTATTCCTCTGACCCCACTTCCTTTCTAAATGCAGCAATCTCTGTTCTTCAGCCCTATCCTTTTCTATTCCTCTGACCCCGATCATTTCTAAATTTAGCAACCTCTGTTCCACAGCCCTATCCTTTTCTGGTTTTTTGCTTTGAGATGGAGTCTCCCACTGTCACCCAGGCTGGAGTGCAGTGGCATGATCTCAGATCGCCGCAACCTCCACCTCGTGGGTTCAAGCTATTCTCCTACCTCAGCATCCCAAGTAGCTAGGATTACAGGCATGTGCTACCCGCCCAGCTAATTTTTTGTATTTTTAGTAGAGATGTGGTTTCACTGTGTTGGCCAGACTGGTCTTGAACTCCTGACCTCATGATCTGCCTGCCTTAGCCTCCCAAAGTGCTGGGATTACAGGTCTGACCACCATGCCCAGTGGCTATTTCACTTTTTACATTCTCTCAGGACTCCTAAAATCTCAAAACTTTGACCTAGATTCCCTAATCTATATTTCCAGCTCTGAACTTCTTCTTGAGGTCTCTTCCTTCTAGTACACATATTATAGACAATGTTCTCAACCACACGCTCATACATTGCTACTTGGTGCAGATTACTTTTGTAGATAGTGAATCTTGTCTATTTTATGTTGGCTCTCATTAATGTTACTTTGTGATTTTCTAATCTCAAAGGGGGACTATCTCACTGTTATGATACTAACCAGTATACTTTGTCCTTTTTTTCTTTCTTTCTTCTTTTTTGGACCAGTATACTTTGTCCCTTTTTTGTTTTACATTTTTAATTTTTTTTTTTTTGAGACGGAGTCACACTGTGTCATGCAGGTTGGAGTGCAGTGACACCATCTCAGCTTACTGTAATTTCCACCTCCTGGGTTCAAGTGATTATCCTGCCTCGGCCTCCCAAGTAACTGGGACTACAGGTGCACACCACCACACCTGGCTAATTTTTGTGTTTTCAGTAGAGACAGAGTTTCACCATGTTGGCCAGGCTGTTTTTGAAATGCTGACCTCAGGTAATCCACCCACATCAGCCTCCCAAAGTGTTGGGATTACAGACATGAGCCACGGCAGCCAGCCCTCTTTTTCTTTTATAATGAAAACTTTCCCATGTGAATCAGATTATCAATTGTTTGCCTTTGTTTTCTTTTAAAGAAATTCCTTTTCCATAGAGATATGGCATGATGAAAGGCTTGTTCTAAAGTTTCTTTTGGGGGACATTTAACTATGTCATTGGGAAGCTTCAGTAAGCAGAGATCTCCCTTCTTCCCACTCAAGATTCTTCATCTCAAAATGGTGTCCACCAAATGTCTTAATCCAGGTTGTCTCTTGTTTAGAAATTCATGAAATAGGAACCTTCTCGAGAAGTTGGAGGCTATTGATTGAGATGGTTAAAGCTGCCCCTTATTATATGTTTTACTTCCAAGGTAGACATCAAAGTGGCTAATAATTCTATGTCTGATGTCTAACTCACTTCTATGGGAATCTATACAAAACGTTTTATTTATGAGACAGAGTCTCCCTCTGTTACCCAGGCTCGAGTGCAGTGGCTTGATCACCGTTCACTGCAGCCTGAATATTCCAAGCTCAAACGACCCTCCTACCACAGCCTCCCAATGTAGCTGGGACTACAGGCATGCAGCACCATGCCTCAGCTAAGTGTTTAAAAAAAAAAAATTTTTTTTAGAGACAGGGTCTCACTATATTGCTCCGCCTGGTCTCAAACTCCTGGGCTCAAGCGATCCTCCTGCCTCAGCCTTCCAAAACCAGGTGTTTAACTGGGGACTAACATGAAGCACTTAGAAGACTATGTGGAACATAGTGAGCTACATAAAATATTTCCTATTAGCATAATAATTTTATTGTATATCTTAACAAAATTGTGTATTTTAGGCAGGTGGCATGCCAATGGACCTATAGCTGAACTGAATCATTCTTACCACTGAGAGTTGCAGCAAATGGGGGACATAATTTATAACTTACTTTTCTCTCTGTATGACTCATTAGTCAATGACTATGTATGTACTACAATGTAAACAGCACCTCCTGGATTGAATAGTACATAACTGACATGACCAGCAGAGACAGACTAAAGACACTGAGCTGAAAACCCTGGACTCTATTGCTAAATCAAGGCTCCTGAATCCGTTCACTCTGAGCAACTGTTGCTGTGGTGCTGCCTTCACAAGCACTCTGCTGAGCACTCAGATTGAGGGGCTGTGCTATCCGTCATCAGAGAAGCTGCAGCCAGAACTGTTCAGCTGACAAACTGGTAACAGTCCAGAAATACAGTTCTGACTGCATAGTGAAAAAACGCCGATTTAGATTCTTTTTCATAGAGAGAAAAACATAAACACGTGATTGAACGCGTCTCCTGTATTAGACTAATTGGTTTAGATTTGATACTTAATTGCTAAAAATACATTTAGAATATAAACTTTACTGTGTCAAGGTCTCAAAGCAGAAACAATTGGTATGGCATAAAGGATTGAATTGAATGCTGCAAACTTCTAAGCTAAAATATTTTCAATGTATGCAAGGATAGGTGGCATACATATTATATATTATTCCCCCATTAAGCAAATTTATAATGAGAGAAAATTATCTTCCATAAAAAAATAAAAGCCATGTAAAATTAAGGACTAAGTTTTTCTGCACAGACTAGACAACGATTGCTAACGCATAAGGTCAATGAGAGAACACTCAGACAAAGCTTCTTGGAAACAATAAATTGTCTGCCACGTCTGAATGAATGAGGCTAGATGAACAGAAACTGAGAAGGCAGAAAGGATAGCATGAGCAAGACAAGTGCTGATATCTGCCCAATTAACTCTGAGGATAAAGTCCAATGGCAGGGAAATAAAAACCCGTGTCCACATAATAACCTGTAAGTGAATGTTTGCAGCAGCATTTTTCATAATAGCTAAAAAGTGGAAACTAACCTAAAGGTCCATCAATCGATGAATGAATGGAAAACCAGTATAGCCATGGAATAGAATATCATTTAACTATAAGAAGAAATAAACTACCAATGTGTGCTAAAACAGGCATGAATTCTGAAAACATTATGCTAAGTGAAAAAGCCAGTCACAAAGGACTAAATATTGTATAACTCTATGTATATGAAATATGCAGAACAGGCAAACATATGGAGACAAAAGTAGATAGATGGTGGTTGCCTACAACAGGGGTAGGTGGAGGGACATGGAGGAAGGCTGCAGTCATGCCTAGGAGATGTGGGGTTGCTTTCCAGGGTGATGAAAATGCTGTGAATATACTAATAGATACTGAGTTGTACATTTTAAATGGTTGAACTCTCTGAAATGTGAATGATATCTCAGTGAAACTGTTTTTAAAATCCCAAGGCAGGATCAAGATAATTTTCTCAACTCTCAATTTTTGATGTACATGCTATCTCAAATTTAAATATTTCTACAGTTTTATAGTATATTTTAAATAAAAGACAAAGAAAATGCCTAACTTTTCAAATAGTTTGTAAATTAACCTAAAACATGCACATTTCAAAGAATAGTATAATGGCCTTTCTGTACAAGTTAACCTAGAATCTGTGAAATAAATAGACACAGATTCTGTGTCCATTCACAAAAGTGAAGAAATAAGACAATTTTCTGGAACATTCCATGAAACATTCTCCTCTGATTTAATCTGGCCTGCCTCATCCGAGCAATACAAAAATTACTTAAAAATACTGTTTTAACAGGAAAAAAGTCAGTTTTCTATGAGGAATGATGTATAATTCTCAACTTTTCCAAGGTTACATATTGTAAGAGAAAACGTATGTAATGGTTTTTCAAAATGGTAGAATGAAAGTCACAATATAAAAAAAAAGTACATTATAAAGATAGTAAAATGGAAATAATTCATTGTAATGAAAATAAAAAATCAAGCTTCTGCCAAAATTAGTATCCTAAAACATGTTATATAATTCAACTAGCTACAGAATACAGTTGACATGTTAAGCTCCTTACATACTGACTTTCCACTTGAAATAATTTCTTCTTTGGGGCCTGCGTCTCATCCAAATTAATGTGATAATGTGATATACCTTCCAGTGGAGACTCTAACATAGTTAATTTTTTTAAGCTGTCAGCCGCTTCTTGTTGAAGTTGTCTCACAACCACCTGAGAAAATATTTTTGTTACTAATTTTATAAATTGCCTTATTATTAAATTATGTTAATAATATTTAACTCTAACATACCTACTTTGAAAATTATCACCACACATATCAATTCCCCTTCTTTTAATCACATGTACACATTTTTATTTATTACTGAATTCAGTGAGGGATGCAGAATATGTTCTCTTCCTGCCAAATTGGTATTCTCTTACTTACACAACAGATTCATCCCACCATTCAATCATCTTAGAAGCTCAACTCAACCTCAAAGTTCCTAACATATTCAATCACCTGTTCAAATCCTTCCAACAGATTCCTATCTCAGAATAAAAGTAAAATTCCAATGGCCTTTGAGATCCTAGGTAAACAGGCCTTTACCTCCCTCTCTGACTTCAGAGCTCCTACAACTCCCTCCTGTGATTATTCCATTCCCACTGTACGTGAAGCCTGCCACCCCTCAGTCTGAAAATAGGGATCTAATGCCTAACTCATAAATCACAGGCAGCTACAAGTATCTTTCTACTGAACAAAATTATATTCCAATGATAGTCATTGAGCCTTGAAATAAAAATTATCAGCTAATTATTAATATAAATATTCAAAGTAAACTATAAATATCAGTGGGAAGACTAAACCAAATATAGTTTTGCTAAATATTACCACATGTATCCTAAATTATGATTTTATAACAAGTAGGTGCCTTTAAAACATTACATAGTCATAAAAATATGTAATTTGACATATTTTCAGATTTGTTAAATTAATATGAATAATAACAAAGATATACCAACTAAAATACATAAAAAGCTACTTAAAGCAAGGTATTACAGGACACAGCAATACACTTCAGTTCATCTGGGAAATCTAGAATTAAGTGTCGAAGAAAATCACTTAATTAAATTTTAATTTGAAAATACTCATTTCAGGTGTAAACATTTCCATTTATGCCTATATTATGGTCTTAACATGTGGCAACATAAAGTCATTAAAATTATTATTTCAGCAGTACAGAACTATCTACCTTAAAATATGACTCTGTGCCTAATAAAATTTCATAGGTGACACAATGTCTTTTCTCAAAGTAAATCATCTCTCACCTCTACCTTTTATTTCCTAGAAATGAGGCATGTTTCTAAGATGGCATAGTAAACACATTTTTCCTTTTTTTATTAAAACAGCTTTGTTGAAATATAATTTACATACTATAGAATGTATCTGTTTTAACTTAAAGTTAAAAGATTTTTAGTACATTTACTGAGTTGTGCAGCCATCTCTACAATCCAACTTTAGAGAATTTCCATCACTGCAAGATCTCTCACGCCCATTAGCAGTCACTACCAGCTTCCAGCCCCAGCCCTTTACAAACATTAATCTACTTTTTGTCCCCATACGTTTATCTTTTCTGGATGCTTCATGTAAATGGAATTATACCGTATGGTAAACACACTTTTATCCATTGATTTTTATATTCCACTAAGTTCAACATGTATCCAGAACCAAATGTTTAAATTTTCTTTCTAGAAGTTTGAAAATATTTATCTTCCTTGATACTTACTACTCTTTCTGCTTTCTCTCTCTCATATTGAAAGAGACTTTCTTTTAAATGATCACATTCATTCATTAGCTTCTTATTTTTCTCTTCTAGCATGAGGTCTGTCTTTCCACTCTCAATAAAGACTCTTTGGATATTAGTTACTATCTCTTTATGATCCTTTTTCTGATGAACATCATCTAGTTGCTGTTCAATGCATGGATTTTCATATTGGAGTTGACATATCCTGTCTTCTACAGAGCTCCACTTTCCAGTGGAATTACTCACTTTAGCTTCTGCATTTTGATACATCTCTTTCATTTCCTTTATTTGCTGCTGTGTTTGGCTTAGGTAGTTTTGGACAGTTTCTAAAGCCAATAACTTTTTTCTGAGAGTATCTCTTGTCTTACGGAACTTATCTTTTAAGGTATTGAATTTAATTTGTGTTTTAGAAAGTTGTTCAGTAAGAAACTCATTCTTATCTTCTACTTTGGGAATATCAGAACTCATTTTTACTTGTATGGAAACATCTTGTGTTCACTCTAAAGCAAGTTTTAGGTTTCTTTCTGTTTTCACACTTTCACTATGTTTACTTATAGCAGCAGCCAGTCTAGACTGATAAGATTCAATTTCAGCTTCCAGTCTTTTGTTGCTTTCTTCTTCCTTCAACAGTTCAGAATTGAGCCTTGTATTCTCAGCTTTGAGATCATTAAGCTCTTGTTGATACCGGAATGCTGTTTTTGTTATCAATTCCTCATTGAGTTTTATATAGTTTTCAAGGGCAGCATTTGTTTTTTTAACAATTTTAACGTCCTTAAGATATTTATTTTCTTTTTCCAGGTTGTCATTTTTCATTGTGCATATTTCCTGTCTGAGTATAGCAATATCTGTCTTCAAAATGCAATTTTCATCCATCAGATCTTTTATTTCTTCGTGATTATGAAAATCCTAAATAAAACAAAAGAAAGTTTTAGCTAGTACTCAATAAAATGACATATCATGATTACCTCTGAAGTTAAAGAATAACCTGCGCATCATACACTAAAAAGATTACTGTAAGTGGATGTCCAACTAGAGAAAAAGTTGAAGCAAAACTTTGAACCCTATAGAGCATAAATTCCAAAAAGTTCAGAAATTTATTTAAAAGTCAATGAATTTATAAAAGTAAACACGTATACACACATGCACACCAGAGAACTTTTAAGAATTTCAGAATTGGAAAAGCCTTTCCCTGAATTACAACAACCTCAAAAGCATAAATTAAAGCATTAACAAATTTGACTAAATTAAAATATATCAAAAAATTGCATTTACCCTTTGATATCTAACCCATACACCACCCTATAGTAAGAACCTTAGTTCACACGTATTTGGACAGTTAAATTTCCCAGAGTTATTACAGTTCTGTTTCACTGATAACATTCTATTTCAATTTGACTCTTTTAACACTTTTATAGTCAGTTGTAAGAATTACATTTACTAAATCATAAATCTAGACATTATACTAGTCACTCCTATATACATTCATTGATGAACTCATCTAGTTACCACAATTTTGAAAAGAAATATTGAAAATATAAGCAAGCTACAGAATTTTCCCCAGGACTTCTGACTCTACTTCTAGTTCTCTGACAGATCACAGTTACTTCTGTGGTGTAAATATATCAATACGAAAGAAAACTTTTATTTCAAAACACCAGCGGTAAATAAGATAAAATTTATAGAGCTCTTCTTAGAATATCATGAGATTATTTGTGATTGCAATAATTTGTTTCCTCTTTATAATATTAGGTACAGTAATCAATATGAAATAGGGGGAAGTACAAGGAACAATTTTACTGGGAACAAAATCTTTATCAATAGGTTATCACTAAGTATATATTATGGCATAATATTGTTTTCAAAAGCTCTTTGTAATAAAATAATAACCTACATGGAGGTCAAGACTTATAATAAATATTAATAATTGTACCCGTAACTGTCATCATTCATTTTTTAAAAATGAGATAACATTTCTGGTTTGTTTTAGACCTAAATATTACATATTAAATCAAGAGGATATTATAAGTAACATTGATAAAATAAAGTTTAAAATATAGAATTTTTACCAAAGATTGATTTATCTGATTTGGAGTATTTCTTGCAGTCTTCGGTTTCATCTCTAGTGATTGAACATTTGGTTCAAGTTGTTTTGCTTCAACTTCTTTCTTATATTGTTTCTCTTTCCTTTCTAATTCTTCTCTATTTTTTTGTACAGCATATTAACATTTGTTTTTTCTTCATTTTCTTGTCTTAAGATGCAGCTGCAGATAAAGGCATTTATCTGAAAATTCATTTTGTTAAAAAATAAAGAGATCATCCTGTGATCTACCTCTGCAGATGCTCTTTATCATCCTAATAAAATTTCTATATTCTGGATTATCTTTCCTTTGTAGTTCTCAGATATTTAATTTCTCACTTCAACATCTTCAAAAGAATGCATATACTTGAAAAGTAGTAAGGAAAGAATATTCTGCTAAAGTTTTTGTTACTAGTCACTCTAGTATGTATTATAAAAAAGGATACTGGAAATAATTCAGTATAGTTAGAAGTTCAAAATTACCTTTTCAAATCACACAGTCATAATTACTCCCTGATTAGAAAAGGTCATTTACAATCAACTAAATTTTTAAAGTTACTATTTATTGACAAGCATATAAGTTCACTAGAAATAAATTTTCATCTCTATGAAATATTGCAGGTGTCTCTCCAAATGATTTACAGAGTAAGATGTCTCTCACACAAACTATATTTGCAGATGATTGTCATCTAAAACTAGGCTAAAGAGTCTAACATCTGTTACCCCACACTTTTTATAATTCTTTCTTAATACTTCCAATTCACCTTCTTATTACATATATTTTATATATTTATTAAGCTATTGTTCATTATGTGTAATATATAATTAATGCCCTTAATGTGTGTATGTTTACACAAGTTATGTTTTCCTGTGAAATCTAGTCCCAGAAGTGGAGTTGTTGAGTTAAAGGGATGTCAGGTTATTTGAAATTTTGATACACAGCACTAAGTTACCCTTCAGAAATAATTTACTAATTTCATATACGAACAGTGTATGAGAATGCCTTTTTCCTCACATTTTCAATGGTAGTAATTACTTTTTCAATATCAGCATGACTTTACAAAATATATCTTATTTTATGTGAATTTGCATTTTTCTGATTACCAGGCAGGGCTAAATATCCCTGGTAAAACTGTAAAACTTGTTAATCATAAGGAACATTAGTCCAATTTTGAATTAGTTTATAGCACAATGACAATTATCTGCTGAGAAATACTGCTATCGGTGGCCGGGCACGGTGGCTCACTCCTGTAAACCTAGCACTTTGGGAGGCCGAGGTGGGCAGAACACCTAAGGCCAGGAGTTAGAGACAAGCCTGGATAACATGGTGAAACCTCATTTCCACTAAAAATACAAAAAATTAGCCAGGCATGGTGGCACATGGCTGTAATCTCAGCTACTAGGGAGGCTGAGTCAGGAGACTCACTTGAACCCAGTATGCATAGGTTGCAGTGAGGTGAGAACACACCATTACACTCCGGCTTGGGCAACAAGAGAGAAACTCCATCTCAAAAAAACAAAAAAACAAAAACACTGCTATAGGCTTACTCACCTATCGTGCTCTTCCTTCAGTTTCTTGGGAAATTGCTGAGGATACGTTTTCCCAATCTTTCTTTGTTTGGTTAATCTGTCAGCAGCAGCAGAAGATGTACTATGACATACCTTTTTTGATAGTTGTCTTTTTTCACTTTCGTTTGTATTATTTCCTTCTTTGACCTCTAATAAAAGTAATATGAATAATAATTGTTATTATTTTATTCAATAAAAAGAACTTTTTCCCTGATTTTTTCACTTGATTCAGGTTAACTATCACCATTTTAATGATAAAAGTATTTTGTGCTTACTTTAATTTTATCATTATACATAATTATTATAATTATAATATACTCATCATTTTATCATTGAAATTTTTGTCAAGTCTTCTCATTTCTGTTTGTGTGAATGGAAGAATTTTCCAAAATTTCAAAAAGGGCTCTTCTCCATTTTGTGTTTTTATTCCCATCCACTCTTTGCTATCTGATATAAGTGTTTATGCTATCTGATTGGCAGAAACAGAGAAATAAAAAAAACACAGGCATAACATATATCTTCTGTCATTGCCACCTGGATTTTACATGAAATAGTCAGATTAAGAGGATGTGACCTTGTAGGGCTTCAGGAACAGTAAAGAAGTTTTCCCTTTTCTGCACTGAGCTATTCTTTTCCCCACTGCCTTTTATCTCTCTTTTTTTTTTTAATCCTGTGATATCAAAAAAGTGAAACTTCTCCCTGAACTATGGGAACAAAAGTTTGCCACAACACAAGAAGCAGAGTGAAACTGCTGAGTTTCTAGTGCAGAATTCTGGAAAATGAGATGCTTCGCAGATTTCACATTCAATTACCACAAACGTTTATAGGTGGAAAACATATGGCACAGTTATCTACTTTAGCCCCATTATCTATTGAAAATGGGAGTCAAACCAACCAAGACATATGAAATGTTTCATCCAGAGCTCTTGAGGTGGCATTCTCTAGCATTTCATGGCACCAAATAACATGATACAATTCCATATTGCTGAATGACATAAATTACCAGATAAATTTATCAAATTAGTAAGATATATTAAAAGTCTAACTTGAGCAAAGCAATTTAACACCTCAGAGGGTGGAAAAAGGCCTCATCTGCTTTTATTTTGAAAGAAGAAAATCTCTAGATTTTTGTCTATCTTTAGAACACAATGTACAGAACTCAACTTTCTACTAAAGAGTCAAAGGCTAAATTTTTAGCTAAGAAATTACGCTTCTTACATGATAAAAATCATACATGCCAAAACTTACCATACTTTATTAAACAACATAATGTAAGGTCTGATTCAACAGAAATATTGGAGTGGTGATTTTTTTAAATACGTGGAAATATATATTTGTTTTCAAAGTATTGGAAATAACCATGATGGAACTATAAATTCAAATAGTTTGAGCTAAGCAGATAAACTTATATGCATGAAAACACATTAAACAGACTCATTTGGCTGGGAATATTCATTGCAACCCTCAAGGCTAGACATGTTTTTGTGGCTCATCTCAGTCATTGCTTCCCTCCCATTGTATCCCCATTTTATCATTAAATAAATGTAATTCATCTCTAAATGAATACAAAAAAAGAATCTAGAATCTAAAGCTTATTTCTTTAGCAATTTCTTTATGTTGATCTGGTTCAGAACGTGTATGGCTGAATTAGTTTCCCAGCTCGTATGCCACTTGGAAGACTGAGAGTGAGACTTAGGTTGATTAATGAACAAACATTATGAGAACATTCTCCAGAACCATTGTTTAGATAACAGGACTAATCTACTTTGACACATAATTACACATTTAGAAAACCCCACTGTAACTGTACACATGAGATTTTCTTGAATGGAAAATTTGACTAAATCAAATAATTGATAAAGAGAAAAAAGAAGCAGCAAGTGAACCTCTGCCTTTTTGAAGTTGGACTTTCTTTTTCTCCAAATCCAGGAACTCTACTTGTAACATGCCTACCTAATTCTTTTTTAGTATTATTACACTTTAAGTTCTGGTACATGTGCACAATGTGCAGGTTTGTTACATATGTATACATGTGCTATGTTGGTGACCTTGGAATATCTTGCTGTAAGTCTTCTAGCTATATTTTTGATGTTCTCTTACTATGTGGCAAAGAATAAGCCACATTTTATAATTCAAGATTCATGCTTTTGTAGGTATTAGCACTGGGACTGTCATATAGTGGCTTCTGGAATAAGCACTGTATTGGTTTTCTGTTTTTATAAGTATCTGTAGCAGCAGAAATCCTGTGGCTTTGTATCTGAATCATATGCTTCATTTCTTTGGGGTGAGTAAACCACAAATCAAAAAGACTTTCTGGATCTCTAGACTGAGGTCAATGCCTAATGTCTAATTTCCAATTAGTGATATTTGGGTTTATATTTTTTGCCATTTGCATGTCAAACTCTTAATCATCTTTCATTTCAATCATAATTACTGGGTTCCTTACTTTTCCAGTTTCTGTATCATAACAAAAATTTTCATTATCTGTGTTAGAATCAAGCTATGTGTCTGGTTTGTTACCATTTTTATAGTCTGATTTATTTTAATTTAAATGAAGCTTAGAAGATGACTGGTAAGTGTATTTCAGGGACCTGCAGTGAGAATGGAATAAAAAGACATTTGACATGGGCTTCCTCTGTTCAGGCGCTGCCTGGACTGCCACAGAGTTAGATCCTCCAGATGCATTTTTCTCCTCACAATCAGGGACATGATTCATCAGATTAGAGGGCACTCCTTTTTTTTCGTCCCTCTTTGGAGTTACTATGTAGGAGCTCTTCCTCAGGGCAAGCAGTAATTTTGGAGTTTTCAAAACTTTTACCAATATTCAGCTTGAATTTTTTTGTAATGAATTTTAAAAAAGTCGTGAATATATAGATAGATTCCCTTTATCACAATTCTTACCCAGTTCTGGTTCTTGCGACTTTTTTTGGGGGGGGGGGGGCAGGTGCAAAATGGAAAACAAATTTGCTTGTTTTGTTTCTCAGATGTCTTTTCTGTCAGAGTGTATGTTTTAAAATTAGCTTTAATCAAGTATAAACAAATAAATATTAGAAAATAATTAAATTTTAACTGTGAAACTTAATCTGTGTGTTGCTACTCTTAAATTATGGGATTGTAACTAAAAATTGAAAAATAATTTGTCTTGGCTTAACATAGGACAGAAACATGAACCAGCAAGCTGAACTATCAGTGTCTGTTTGTACTAAACTTAATGCAATATGTGTAAAATCTACCAGAAATGAATTCAAAGATGATAGGTAGTATTATAAAAGCTTCCTCTCTTACAAAGACTTAACCTCAGCATACCAGAAAGAGTGAGCCCCTACAATGCATGTTTATTTCTGAAGATTAACTAGAGCACTAGGCAAACACTAAATTATTAAGAGTCAAACTGAACACCAATAAGAAAGAGAAGCAAAATTTTAAATTCTAATTCAAATGATATACTATGATAGTGTGATGTATCTAGATAGAATTTCTGCTTATATCCATTTCTAATATATTTTATGTTCCAGTAGTGACAAGGTTTGGATTTTTAAAATTTTAGTAATATTTACTATGTATTTATGTTGAAATAAAGTTATTGTTTGCACCCTGACACCAAAGGTCCCATTCTGCAAGGTAGGATTCTCTTAATAGGCAACTGGGTTGACTTTTATGACCCCATTCACTCCCTGAACACAGACACAGAAGTGAACTGGTGACCACGAAAGAGAATAAATCTTTAAACTCGGCACTGGTGACCAGCAATATAAAACTGCAACATTTGAACCACTGGCAATGATGACTCCTTTAACACTACTTTAACTCAGTGGCCATTGTTGTTAAACTGTTCATAATTTCTATTCCTTAATAATATGACCCAATATTTCATGTTACCTTCTGTATTATGAGTAAGGTTATACAAATAAAAGAGCAAGATAATTCTGAAAATTTCTTGCCTCAATTCCAAGGGTAAAGACAGCTATGAGTTATTAGAGATAGTAAGAATTACTAGAATAACTAATAGTTACTAGAGATAGTAAGAATATTTTAAGTTTCATAACTGGTTAAAATGTTTTAAAAATTAAATATAAAATTATGATCTATTGGACTGTAAAGGTATAGTCTAAAAGGTCATATCATTTGGACTATGCTTTGTTACTAAAGCCAAAAAAAAAACTAATATTAAACAAGAAACTTAAATTTTCATATACCTGTGGTTGCTTCTTTTCACTTCTTTCACACCTTTCTTTCTCTTCCTCTGAAGCCACTGGTAAGGCTTGTTCTGTTGACAAATTCACTGGTTTAGTTCAAATGAACTAAGAAGAGTTAGATAAAGATGATAATCTTTATAAAAATAAATAAAGAATAACATTTCTTTATATTTTGAGAGTTTAAATGAAGCTTAATGTTTAATGAAATATTTACTTATGTAAGAAATACTTCTAATTATCCAAAACTTCAACAAATCACTTGGGGAGACACTAGATATCACCAGATTCAAGCCATACAAAATCTCAGGGTCACTCACAAATTGTTCCACCCAACGTAAGTCAACAAAACTGTTGGAAACAAAACAGAATTTTGAAATACAGTCAAAATATACAATGTAACACTTTACTATACCTCATAACAGTATCTTTTTAACAAGATACTAATTGAGTTGGCAGTTACTAATAATTTGCAAAATTATCATTGTTTATATCTCAATTAGTGTGCACACCATTTTTTACATCACAAATGTTTTCCCCTGCTATTCTGAACAATTTATTTTCATCTTTTAAGACTCAGAAAGTAGGCTGGGCATAATAGCTCACATCTGTAATCCCAGCACTTTGGAAGGCCAAAATGGGAGAATTGCTCAAGGACAAGATTTTAAGACCAGCCTGGGAACCATAGGTAACCTTGACTCTACAAAAAATTAGACAGGCATGGTGATATGTGCCTGTTGTCCCAGCTACTCAAGAAGTTTAGGTGAGAAGATCCCTTGAGCCCAGGAGTTTGAGGTTGCAGTGAGTCTCAATCATGCCATTGCACTCCCTCCAGGGTAATAGAGTAAGAACTTGTCTCCAACAACAGAAAAATAAAAGGCTCAGAATGCTACGTGAAGTATTCCTTGATTTTAACTATCTTTCTCCACACACACAGGTGTCTGCTTCGTTGGGGTCCCTTAGCACTTTGTCAATTTTTCTAGTGTCACTTTACCACCTGAACTGCACATCATGTCTTTACATGTTGATCCCCTTTGCTGCCAGACTGTAGAGGACAATCTTTTGAATCATCTTTGTATAAACAGTCTTAATTTTGCTAAATAATTAGTTATTGAGTTCCTGCTAGGTGTTAGGCACTGGGGAATAAGGAAGGAAAATAAAAGCTGTCAGGGATGGCTTTCCTAAAGATCATGCATGAGCTGAGACTTAGAGAGTGAGGTTAGCCAGATTAAGTGAGGCAGAGGGCAGGAAAGAGTGAGCACATGCCAGGAAGCAACAAGAGAGGGAGAGAAGCCTCCAAGAGAGTACGTATTTCTCTGCAGAAGAGGAATGGTGAGGGGGCCATTACAAGCAGCTCAGTAATTCCGGAGAAAAAGGCAGATGGGGAAAGGGCTACAGATGGAGATTTGGGCAGAAATCACTTTCCTTTCTTTTCTTTTTTGGGACAAAGTCTTACTCTGTCTCCCAGACTGGAGAGCAGTAGCATGATCTCAGCTCACTGCAACCCAGCCTCCCAGGTTCAAGTAATTCTCCTGCCTCAGCATCCTGAGTAGCTGAGATTACAGGCACGTGCCACTACCGCCTGCTAACTTTTGTATTTTATTAGAGATGGGGTTTCACCTTGTTGGCCAGGCTGGTCTTGAACTCCTGACCTCAAATGATTCACCTGCCTCAGCCTCCCAAAGTGCTGGGATCACAGACATGAGCCACCGTGCCCAACCCAGAAGTCAGTTTCTGAAATCCTTATATAAACCATTAAGATGCTTGGACATTAGGTATTCAGGAGTGGTTCATGGATCTATTTGCATTAGGGATAATTCACTCTAAATACTGTGAGGAGCATAAAATTCTGAGGCATGTAAAGAAATGAACAAAGATAAAATATAAGGCAATGTTGCAAAGATGATGCAGGCCTGAGGAGATGTTTTCAGAAATATTTAGGATATAGGTATCAGTGGCCATTATAAGAATGAATTTCTATTGAATGAATAAATGTATATATCTGGGTCCCTGGAGAAATACACTCTGCTCATTACTTTACAAATTTTATCAAATGAGAAGTAAAATAATATACATAGACTCTTTCAGTTACTTGTATTTACTTTACACTTTTTCTGTTTCAGTTTTTTGGGTTTTGTGGTGGTGGTTGTTGTTGTTGTTGTTGTTGTTGTTTTTTGAGATGGAATTTCACTCTTCCTGCCCAGTCTGAAGTGCAGTGGTGTGATCTCAGCTCATGGCAACCTCTGCCTCCTGGGTTCAAGCGATTCTCCTGCCTCAGCCTCCCAAGTAGCTGGAATTACAGGCATGTGCCACCATGAACAGCTAATTTTGTGTTTTTAGTAGAGATAGGTTTCTCCATGTTGGTCAGGCTGGTCTCAAACTCCCAACCCCAGGTTATCTGCCCGCCTCAGCCTCCCAAAGTGCTGGGATTACAGGCACAAGCCACCGCACCCAGGAACATATGGGGATTTGTTTTAAAAGTTCTGTTTCCTGGATCTACCAAGCTCATGAGAAAACAAGTCATTTGCATAGGTAAGAAACTTTGGATTTATAGCTTGTCATCACTACTCTAGAAGATTATCATCATGTTTTGCAAAACAAAATGTTAATTACAGACATAAGGGGGAAAAAATTAAAACTATAGGGGTGGGTGAAAAAATATTGCATAATTTATTACTGTTGACCTCATCATATGACTGATTAAGGGCACTGAATTTAACTTGTATGTGAAGTAGACCCCATATTAGCTGCAGTTAATCAGTAGACCAGGTGTTCTAGCAGAATTAAATTTGATGCTCCTGTGTTATCTTTAAATGACACAGCTTTTCTGAAAACCCATACTCATAGTGCATGATTATCCATTAAGAAAAGGTGATGAAATATGTGAATACAGCTGAGGAGACACCACAAGGCAAATGCTCAATGGTTCCCATTAATGTTGGGAAAATCAACACTATAAAACAGAAAGCCATAGACATTGTTTAATGTTTGGTTTTGGAAGGTATTTTTAGTGACTCTGCATACAGTTGTGCCAAATAATTGCTAAATTAGAGACGTAAAAATAAAACAAAGGCACATTGTGTTTGAGTAGGAAATCTGTAGATATCTAGGTGGTTTTCCCATCCAGCCACAAAATTCTAAATATAATCATGGTACCTGCACTCAAATTTATGTTAAATACCAATCTCAATGAAATCACTCTTTCTTCTCATTCTCTTTGTTATTTATATGTTGCTTTCCTTAAGGGAAGAATACAAATGCCTTGCTAAGAACCATTCTGTTTGGTTGTAGGCTGCATAAAGGGAGTAAACACAAAGTACATTTGACCAAAAAATGACTTTTAAAAGTCAGAACTATGGTAGCATGAAGCCAAACGAGGTAATCTAGAATAAAATATTCTATGCTTCTTTCCCTTCTTTGCTCTCTTTCTACTCTAATAACTGCGATTCACACAGGTAATGAAGAGTGTAATTCCCTGATAGAAACACAGCTCCAAGATTAATCCTTTCTTTAACTATGAAGTTCGCGTGTCCAAAATCTGTGGTAGTTGCTGTCTGATTTTTGATCACTGATGGTGATACAGATATTTATCATCAACTCACAACTTCCCAAATCTTTGAAAAGTCTTACTATTGATGGTTCAACTAGCAGAAACATGATGTAAAATATCTGAAAATAAAGTTTTTATTTATTAGAATGTAAATAATAATACAAATTGTAATAAGGTGTAAAAGTTCTTTCTTCACTGAAGCAGTACCATGTTGTCCTTTACCCCACAAATGCACTACTCCCCCATGGTCTAATGTATTTCAAAAGTCCTGTAATTGCTATTAACTCAGACAAGTTTACTTAACTTGTTCTAAGCTTCTCGTATTTACTACAGTTTACTTTCTATCACTCAACCATCTCTGTTATATATGTTGTTTTCCATGAGAAATTTGTTTATTAGTAATTAAGATTCTTCAGGGATAAGAAAATATTTGAATAACTAAGTTTGTGCATAAACACATTAAGGTCAAATACCCATGATATTATTGTGTGTTTCTGTGTACTAGAGACAAAAACTTCAAAAAAAATTTTAATGAATATACGTTAAATTAAAAACTGCTTTCATTAAACTGAGATAATCTTCCCTCAATGCATGAATACCTTCAGAATTCACATAGACCAAAGAATTGTATAAAATATAATAGCCTTAAAAATCTTATTTGTAGCTGGCACAGTGGCTCCCACCTGTAATCCCAGCACATTGGCAAGCCGAGGTGGGCAGATCACCTGAGGTCAGGAGTTCGAGAGAAGCCTGGCCAACATGGTGAAACCCCATCTCTACTAAAAATAGAAAAATTAGCAGGGTATGGTAGCATGTGCATGTAGTATCAGCTACTTGAGGGGCTGAGGCAGGAGAATTGCTTGAACCCGAGAGGCAGAGGTGGTAATGAGCCAAGACTGAGCCACTGCACTTCAGCCTTGGTGACAGAGCAAGACTCTGTCTCAAAAACACAAACAAACAAACAAAAAACTTAATGTTCCCATATAAGTCTATGTTCACACAAGATCTGAAGAGTACACAACACCATGAGACAGGACAGACATATATTTTAAAAGTTATATTCCTGGTTTCTGTAAAAATAAAACAGTTGAATTTAAGCTTTCAAGACAAGTCAAGGAAAAGAGCAAAAAATGCAAAAGTGAAACTCAAAAAGTCATTTCCCCATCAAGGGCTCATGATCACTGGACATTCACAAACTATACTGTTCAAAACATTAGTTCTGAATTTTGACCCGAGTATCCGTTTAGTAGCAGTTTCATTCAAGGATGTCCAAGAGGTAAAATAAGACAATATCATTTGCTATTTTCAGTTTTCTTTTCTGAGAACAGCCCAGCATTCTTTTTCAGAGAAATGAATTGTCCTAACTTCATAGGCTAAAGGCTCATGAGTCATAGTTCTAAGGGCATTAATAAAATATAGTGGTGCATGCTTGTATTCTGAACTTTTCAGGTTTAAACTCTCATATAGTAAATGCTAATAGATACAAACTGATTAAAGAAAAGCCCTCTTAATCTGACATTATTTTTATTTTTATTTCTTCATGTATCAGCAACAGGAGAGTCTAACTAAATGTGGTAAAGTGGCATGAGGGAATACCATGAACAGTGTAAAATGAATTAAACCAGAGATAATCACACCAATGTGGGTACAAGTGTAAAATATAATACAAAACACACCAAAGAAAGTGGCAGAAAGGTATATAAAGCGTATAACCACTCACGTACCATTTTAGGACACAAAAAATTCTGCATATTATTTCTGAGCATCACAATGTAGTTAAAGATTTCAAAAGGGCATTGAAATGAAAAACAACCAACTTATGATGTTGGTAGCCTCTATGCAATCATGTTTTAAAAACTTTAACACCAAAAAGTCTCAAAATCACCATTTTAAAAGACTGTGTCTACCAGTTATAAATGAATCATTACTTTTGTCATTTGTAATAGTCAAAGATGCCACAAACGCACGCATACACACACCTATATATACACCTACACACACAGTCTTGCTCATTAGAACATCTGATAGGCTTCAGATCATCAGTGTAATAACACTAGCAGCAAGCCTCTAAAGTTAAAACAGAAACTGACACTTTAATAAGTGAAGCTTTCCTCTAGGTAAAGATCAGAACTCCAACTAGCACTTAACTCACTGGAAATATCTTAAGAGTCTCAAAATTCACTGCTTTGAATCACTGACAAGTATAAAAATTTTATACTGAAAACTTCATGCTATTCAAAACATTAAAACAGAAACATCTGACTTAAAGCTTACATTTTTAAAATATTTTTTATGCTTCTAAATTTGTTTTTATTCAAATATGGATACCAACAATAACATTTATGTCAATGCCTTCTGTTCAATATTGAACAAATAGAATTAGGAATAAGAATAATGTGAGTACTTCCAATCATTGAATGTACTTATTTCCAGTATCCCATTAAATGTACCTGCTCTCAATGTCTGTACATCCTTTCTTTGTACTGATCCTTTCACAGCAGGATCTTCCACTTCAGTGCTAGGCTGAATGGGTTTTAAAAGAAAATGATTCATAAATCATATATATTTTACACAACATGGAGTTAATGATTCAAAAATATACATAATTAATTACCTTCAAGGAAGGATGTTTTGCAGGAGGCCCTACAAAGCAAAGGGGATATGTCATCAATTATATGTAAGTATGACAGGGCCAACCAAACATTCATGCAGTGTTACTATCGAGCTGAATTCTCAGGCATGGCTATAAAAATAATTACTTAAGGTTTTGAGGGTTCTTCTTGGCTTCTTGTTTTCATTGCCTAGGACAGCAACATGACAGAAACATAATGAGGAAAATAGGAATATAGGATTCCCAAAATGCACAGTTTACATTTCAGTAGTGAGATTATGTTTCAAATGCCTATACTTAAAATAGAAAAGCATTGATATAACCGTGAACATGTGGACTGGTGAGGAGAAAAGGGACCATCAAACAGAGGGGCAAATCAAACCTGAGGGAATCAATGTCAAAGCTGATGGTGAATGTACAGAGTATTTTAACTCCACACACCAGAGGCATTGCTGCCAGCACAGCACAAGTAAATTCCCCTTGTCTTGTCACTGAGGAAATACACAGTTGGGATGACAGTTCAGGTGAATGTGTGATTCACCTCTCATCAAAGAAAGGGTTCTACATTGATCAGCTAGGATACACACTTATGAAATAACAGCTAATCAAACTACTCATTTTTCCCATGATAACATGGGCTACTGCAGCACCTACATTTCTCCTATCCCCTCATTTGGCCTTGAATTAGAGCTCCTTGATCCACTTATGCAAGGTGGTCCATAAAACACATCAAATAAACCATGTCGAATAAGCTTCTGATATCAAAATATTTATCAAAAAAGAAAACACTGAATGACCACAGACTTGCTGGATATGAATACATATTTATATTTCAAAATCAGTGCAGTATTTATTGAAAGTGAGAATTTTGGTTTTCACAGAATGAATTTTATGATTACTTCTAAAATTAACTAAGTTTGGTATGTTATCTTACACTGTAAAGGACTTTTATAAAACAGCTATCATATCAAAGAACTGGCTGTCTCAAAAAAAATTTGCCAAAGCATCTATATGCAACTTAATCACATCTTATTCACTCATGTCAGTGAAACTTCTCTCCCTGAGGCCTGACAGTTATCAAGTGAATTGAGCTGCTGTGGTTTACCCCAACTCTAGCACTCTCTCCTGCCTCCAGTACTCTCCACAGCAATAACCTCTTTTGTGAGACTGGGCATATGCTGAAGCAAATGGAAGTGAGCTGTCTCAAGTTTACTTGGCTTTAACTCCCAAGACCCCAGCAAATATCTTTCTTTCTCCTTTTGTGTCCTTTCACAATCCCTCTTCCTTTGAAAAAATGATTATCAGAACTGTCATCCTGATGCTTCCCTTCCTAACTGCTTTTTATGGATGACTGTGACCACTTTTTTCATCTGTATTCAGCAGTAGTATACACCTGTAATCTCTCCTTTTTCATCTCATTTTCCTTCCCCTGTGGCTAGAATCATGCTCAGAAATAAAAGGAAATTAAAGCTTTCCCTGGATTCTGTTATTTTTTAAATTGCTCTCCAGTGGTTCTTTTTCCAGATTTCTCTAAAGGAAGGCTATTCCCTTGATATTCAGAGCTGTGTCCAAGGACCAGCACAAATATCACCTGAGTGCTCATGAGAAATGCAGACTCCCATACCTGCTGAGTCAGAATGTGCACTTTCCAGAAGCTCCTCAACTAATTCATGACAATTTGAATGCCCTGTTCTACACTGGTGTGCTTCCATATTGGTTTACCCTAATTGGCCTTTTTGGTCTAGCCTCAATTTCTTTCCTATTATGTCCCTGAATTTAATACTACATTATAAGCCATAATGTTTCTAATGAACTTTTAATCAGGCAAAGCTTCTCTAATTAATTTCTTCCCAATAAATCACCCAACACTATTCTTTTCAATTATGTTAATATGATACTATCCTATGAAGTTACAACATTTTCTATAGAAACAAATTATAGCCATACATGGCTGACCATTTACGGTGATGTTCATCTATGGTAGATAAAACACAGGTCTGCGTGGTAAAGTACCTCAATCCTTAATGCCTCCCCAGTAGCGAGGATGACAGCAAGAGAAGGAAAATGTTACTGTAATTATATGACATATTTTGGTACTGGAAGCTCACTTTATCTTCCTTCCTATTTCTAACACACTGTTCTTCCTTCTTCTACGATCAATTTGACTTTACTACCCTCCATTACATACATCCACATTTTTTTTATTTATCCCATGTACACTCTGCCCTCCTCATTCTTTGTTTCTCTTTTATTCATTTCCTCTTCCCTCTCTCCTGACTTGCCTCAGGTCTTAGAGTATCTTAAAATGGAACTCATAACTCAGCTCCTTTAGTGGTACTTCAAATAGAATCAACTGCTGACCCTTGGTTAGAGACACCACTTATCACCATTTCACTTCTCCTTTACTTATTATACAGTTAGTCGGACATTTTCTTTAGCTATTAAACTCTATCAGTGCTCATATTTTAAAAGAAACATTCCATCAGTGACTTTTTTTTTTTTTTTTTGAGATGGAGTCTCACTCTGTCACCCAGGCTGGAGTGCAGTGGCACGATCTCCACTCACTGCAAGCTCCACC
Source organism: Pan troglodytes (assembly GCF_028858775.2). Classification (NCBI taxonomy): domain Eukaryota; kingdom Metazoa; phylum Chordata; class Mammalia; order Primates; family Hominidae; genus Pan; species Pan troglodytes. Next base: position 35,647,544 of record NC_072419.2, read on the forward strand.
TCCCAGGTTCACACCATCCTGCTGCCTCAGCCTCCCGAGGAGCTGGGACTACAGGCACCCGCCACCATGCCCGGCTAATTTTTTGTGTTTATAGTAGAGATGGGGTTTCACCATGCTAGCCAGGATGGTCTCGATCTCCTGACCTCATTACTGGTCCACCTCGGCCTCCCAAAGTGCTGGGATTACAGGCGTGAGCCACCGCGCCTGGCCTCCATCAAATGACTTTTTAAATAAAATACGGTTCTCACCTTCTCCTTTTCCATTGACTATTCTGTTTCCTTTTTCATGAGAAGGTCCACGTAAAGGCTCTGACACTTTCTCGGGGACACACTGCTAAGGTAATATCAAGAATTAGTTTCCATTTAAAATTATAATGAGTTGCATCAAGAGTTTCTTATCAATCTCTTTTTATGAAACTGGGTCTCACTCTCTCAACCCAGGGCTAGAATGCAGGGGCCTGATTATGGCTCACCCTGGTCTCAAACTCCTGACCTCAGGCAATCTTCCCACCTCAACTTCCTGAATAGCTGGAGCTACAGGTGCATACCATCATGCCATGCTAATGTTTTTATTGTTATCTTTGTAGAGACAAGGCCTCATTATACTGCTCAGGCTGGTCTCAAGCTCCTGGGCTCAAGTAAATCTTCCACTTCTGCCTCCCAAAGTGTTGAGATAAGCAGCGTGCACCACCACACCCAGCCCTAATCAATTTCTTTAAATCAATCTCAATGTTGCCCAGGCTTGGTGGCTCACACCTGTAATCTCAGCCCTTTGCCAGGCCAAGGTGGGTGGATTGCTTGAGTTCAGGAGTTTGAGACCAGCCTGGGCAGCATAATGAGAACACATCTCTACACAAAAATACCAAAAGGAGTCAGGCATGATGGTGTGTGCCTGTAGTCCCAGCTGCTTGGGAAGCTGATGTGGGAGGATCACTTGAGCCTGAGAGGTGGATAGTGCAGTGAGCCAAGATCATGCCCCTACACTGCACATGGACAACAGAGCAAGACCTTGACTCCCCAAAAATTTCAATTTAAAATGTGAGAATGAAGAGAGATACAAACAAAAAACAAGCCTAATTGGTCAATGAAATATAAGCTTAAGCCAAGAAAGAAAACAAACAACATGAAGTACAATAAAGCACATGGGGAAATAGATCTATAACAGAGCCTTCGGTCTTTCATACCCCTGATAATACTAATTAATATTTATGCTGCAATTAGTTTTTTGTAAGTACTTCTGTGATAGCGTTTCTTACTATAAGACATTCAATTAGCTAAATATGGTCATCTACCACTACCTGAAAGAATATTATTATAACAGAAAGAGAAAACTGGAACTTTCCATCAACTTTCCACCCAGAAAAAGAATTGGTCACCAGAATTCTAAAGAGTAATGTATGGCAGACACATGAAAAAATACTCATCATCACTGGCCATCAGAGAAATGCAAATCGAAACCACAATGAGATATCATTTCACACCGGTTAGAACAGCAATCATTGAAAAGTCAGGAAACAACAGGTGCTGGAGAGGATGTGGAGAAATAGGAACACTTTTACACTGTTGGTGGGACGGTAAACTAGTTCAACCATTGTGGAAGACAGTGTGGAGATTCCTCAAGGATCAAGAATTAGAAATACCATTTGATCCAGCCATCCCATTACTGGGTATATACCCAAAGGATTATAAATCATGTTGCTATAAAGACACATGCACACGTATGTTTATTGCGGCACTATTCACAATAGTAAAGACTTGGAACCAACCCAAATGTACATCAATGATAGACTGGATTAAGAAAATGTGGCACTTACACACCATGGAATACTATGCAGCATAAAAAATGATGAGTTCATGTCCTTTGTAGGGACATGGATGAAGCTGGAAACCATCATTCTGAGCAAACTGTTGCAAGGACAGAAAACCAAACACCACATGTTCTCACTCATAGGTGGGAACTGAACAATGAGAACACTTGGACACAAGATGGGGAACATCACACACCAGGGCCTCTCATGGGGTGGGGGGGAGGGGAGGGATAGCATTAGGAGACATACCTAATATAAATGACCAGTTAATGGGTGCAGTACACCAACATGGCACATGTATACGTATGTAAGAAACCTGCACATTGTGCACATGTACCCTAGAACTTAAAGTATAATAATAATAATAATAATAAAGAGTAATGTATGGCTTGAAAAGGTATATTTAATAGAACATGAGTTGGGTCTAATAAAAAACTTAAGAAATGTTAATCTAAAATCTCAATGTTAAGATTCCAGTTGAATGATACTAGAAAATATATTGTAACCCTCTTTGCTACCAATGACCTATTTCTATTTTATTTTCTTTTTAATTATGGCATAATTTCTCAACATAACATATCAAAACTTATACACCCTTTAATATTAAAAAATAATACAATGTAAGCAATATTTTAAAAATGGTATTTAATTATTAGATACATTAGGTTTATTATATTACTTATAATATTCCATTATATAAAAATTCATTTGTCTATTTATTCAGATTAGACAACTATTAAAGCTGAATGTCTCATGCCTGTAACCCCAGCACTTTGAGAGGCTGAGGCGAGCAGAACACTTGAGCCCAACAGTTAAAGACCAGCCTGGGCAACAAGGCAAAACCCTGTCTCTATGAAACTCAGCCTAGCATGGAGACACAGGTCTATGGTGACATAGCTCTATTGTTTCAACTACTTGGATTGCTGAGGTGTGAGGATCACCTGAGCCCAGGAAATGGAGATCGGAGTGAGCCAAGATCTCACCAGTGCCCTCCAGCCTGGGTGACAGAGTGAAACCCCATCCCCCAAAACAACAAGTAAAATGCTTCTTACATGGAAGACTGTATTCTAGGTACTCCAGGATACACACAAATATGTTTACTGACCTCCAGCAGCTTATGGTATGCAGGAGCTTCCAATGATTATTTAAACAACTAAATAGAAAACTTTCTGACATTCAAAATTTCAGAATATGATATAAGGACTTTGAGTGGTTATATTATTTTATTTTATTTTATTTTATTTTTTAAGATGTAGTCTTGCTCTGTCACCCAGGCTGCAGTGCAATGGTGCGATCTTGGCTCACTGCAACCTCCACCTCCTGAGTTCAAGCGATTCTCCTGCCTTGGCCTCCTGAGCAGCTGGGATTACAAGCATGCACCATCATGTCTGGTTAATTTTTGTGCTTTTTATTTTTTTTTACAGACAGGGTTTCACCATGTTGGCCAGGCTGATCTTGAACTCCTGACCTCAGGTGATCTACCCACCTCAGCCTCCAAAAGTGCTGGGATTACAAGTGTGAGCCACCACACCTGGCCAAGTAAATATTTTAAATAAACTACAATGACAAAATTACGATGATAAAGTCTTACCATATTGGTATTAAGAGTCTCTGCTTCTAGAACTGGTTATTTGCAGCAAAATACATGTTATTCAATTAGCTGACGTGTTTTATATAAACTCTTCATGGACAACTCATAAACCACACAAAAATCCCTTTGCAATACAAATCTTGAGAACATAAATTTAAATTTCTACATTTCCACAATTTATATTTTTCAATCAGATACAATATTGCCCAGGCTGTTCTCAAACTCCTGGGTTCAAGCAATCTTCCTGCCTCAAACTCCCAAGTATCAGGGGCTACAGGGGTAGACCACCAAACTCAGCTGTTTTTCTACAATTTTTAATATTTTTTAGTCTCACTACAGAACCAATAATATAAGTAGAGAAACAATTTCTCCTAAAAACTATATCACATCAAAATAATAAGTTTCCAAGAACAAAAGCTATATGCTATGTGCTGAACATTTTTGCCACTAAAAATTACCAGGAAGATTCCATGATTACTGCAAATAATTTGATCCACTGAAGATTTATACAAGCATAAATATTAAGAAAGTCACACTTGTATGATTTAAAAGTCAAAGTATTAGTATTTATCCATATAAACCTTAACCAAATTTCATATTTCCTCTATTGGAGAAAGAATTTCCTAATGTGATTTTCCTGCGACTACTTATTTTCCAGTTCATTTATTTTTCAGCTCCCACCCTGTCACAGTACTTATCAATCTCTGTTAGTTACCAAAGTTAAACACATTTTTTGAATCAACTAGCCATATGTATGTTTTTCTCTGAGCAACTTTCCATTACCACCATAAAACAATTATAGGTGAACCACTGCTAAATTTGAAAAGTAAACACTTGCAAAACTACATTCAGAGAGAGAAAATTAATTTTACAAGAGACCACTTTACCTTAGTAGCAACACTCAAGTCTTCATCATCCAATGCAGGCAATGAATCCACACACAGTTCATGCAAAATGCTTGAGAGCAAAAATACACAATGAAAATGAGCAAGTTGATTTCTTTACAATTTTTTTAACTGCTGGTTTATATCCAGCTTCCCCCTCAAAAAAAGGAAAACATAATCTGGGGAAAGGTCAGTGATCTATATATTAAATTGTGATTCTTGATATAATTAAAATATGTCCTCTGTTCTAAAAATAGATTCTATTTACCTACTTCTGCCTCCACCTGTCTAAATCTATAAAATATTCAATGAAAACTAACCTTGAGCTTTATAACAAATAGTGACAGTCAATACATTGGCAGAGCCTGACAATACTTTGCCCTCACAAATTATCTGTCCTGAAGCTGAACTTATAATTCAATCAGTGGATGACATAAATTTTGTTATCTAAACTGGAAGAAAACTGATGACCTAAAACAAGTTAGAAAGATCCACTGTCTCTTTCCCATGATCTGTCTCTGGATAAAAGACTAATCTGCATCACTTCAAAATGGCAGTCTTGATTCCTCAGCATGGATCCAACTTAGGAAGGTCCTATTGCTTTCCTTTGCCCTAAATCGGTACAGGAAAGCCCCTACAATATTTGAAATGTATGAAAGCCAAATGTACAGAAGTCAAATAACAAAGGTGTATGTTCTTACTGAGAATGCTTTTCCCAGAAAGATTAAAATATTAACAATTATAAAATCCCATTATTTTCACTCTATAGGTCCTACCTTATTCAGGTCCACATAAACTAGCAAGCCCTTAAAAATTTTCATAGGCACTCAGACACCCAGGGAGAGAGACTGCCAGAAAAAAACCGAGTCCTCATAGTTGTACCTCTATTTCCCTAAGTATTATCTAAGCATCTTTCTTCCTATGGGCTCCCACTTCCAGATTCCACTTCCGCAGGGCTCCACGGAAGTCTCCAATCTTCAAATCTTCAGTCTATGAAACCACAGATTCCTGAAAGGATGGCCTCAAATAACCAGGAGTAGGAGCTCTCTATATCCCTGCTCTTGAAAAACAAGCTAACTGGAGTCTCCATCACCTGCCCCCAGCTATACACACTACCAACTACACAACTGAACTCCATGACTGATTTGCCAGCTAATCATGCCCCTGACCCAGCCCACATGGACATGGGAAGGACATCAGTGAACTGGGAAAACAGGCAGAGGTGAGGAGACACCTGCCCTGTGCCACATGTCTATGTAGTTCAGCAATTTCCAGCCCCTTAGTACTCCAGGGGCTCTAAGCCACCCCTTTGTAAGTCAGGATGGAAGTAGATGACACCTCATTTGTATCTGCTGTAGACACTCCTCCCAGTGTCTCAAAATGTTTTAGCATCTTTCAGTAAAAATCTTCAAGTTTGTCAGTCATTGATTTAAAAAAAAGCAGCAAACTTTTTAGAGCTCCCTTGAACCTTCTATTTTAATATGCCTTTGTAGATAATTCCCAATATCTTGTGTCCTTCATTTTTATAATTTATCTTTATCAAACTTGTCATAAACCCCAATACTTTGATCTCTTATAGAAGAGTCCGTACTCCTATCCAATCCAGTGCTGTTTATCTTCAAACTTGGACTTCCCCTGCTCATTCCATTCTTATCTACTTCCATTGTGTTCACCAGCTAATTCCATTCTCATTCTATCTACAGACTCACTCCCGTTTGTATTATTAAAACACATGCCAATAGTATACAATAAGAAGCAAGAGTACTGGGCTTTAACATGAGTTCAAATCTCATTTCTGCCAATTCCTATGTCTAAAAAAAAGCATCCTAATCTCTTTGAGCTTCACATTCTCTATCTAGAGAATCACTTGACCAGAGTTCAACACAGGTAAAAATACCAGAAAGTATTTTAATTCATTCCAAGATTCCTTAAAATCCTGTAATTCTGTGTCCTCTTGATTCTGTCTATAGAAAAACTTGGAATACATAGGCAGCAGAGTTTGAAAAAATAATAGAACAAAAGAAACACCAAGAAAAGCAGAGAAGAAAGTTTTAAAAAATGAAGACAAGGTTATAGAAAAGTCATGGAAAAAGCAACAAGACTAAAAAATGTATTATGGAAGTAAGCAGAAATACTTGCCTAAATGGAAAACCAAACTGGGAAGTCAAATAATTTGTCTCTAAGACTTGCCTAAACTTGCTTTGGTAAAACTTACAGTCCTATGGCCAAAGCTAAGTCAGATCTGCCCTAGAGCCTTTGATGGTAAAAATAAGATACTGGCTACCACTGAAATTGTCAAATTTATTAGGACTAACCACATTCTAGCAGTAAACTTAAATGAGAGTTCAAGGTAGTTAAACTCTCATTAACTTAGACATTAATCAGATTAATGAATCTGATTAATCTGATTCAGACCTATACCTTGATCCAAGGGCTGCACAGATACCTATCTATGCTGAGGAGCAAGAGAAAGGATTTGGAAGGCAGGCAGGCTGATGGTCAAACTGTAGGCCAGCTACTTTTTTAACTATGGGATCATGAGGCAATTAGTCAGCTCTAATTCATAGTTGTTTATTTAATAGTAGGTTATAGGAACACAGATGTTATGATGGCTTTATGAGATTATAAATGAATAGAACATATTAGGATGTCTAGCCAAGAATACAACACTCAATAGATATTAGTTTCTTCCATCTATATTTTCTTAGTTAACATAATTTTTTAAATCTATGAAATCTTACCTGACTGCAGATTCATCAGAAATTCCAACACCTATTAAAGAAAAAGGTAAAATGCATTTTAAATCAACAATAAATGTACAGAATATTAAAAGCATAAGAATGCACAGTGACGCATGCCTCTAATCAAAACTACTTGAGAGGATGAGGCAGGAGGATCACTTGAGGAGCCCAGAAGTTTGAGACCAACTTGGGAAACATAGTAAGACTCTACCTTCATAAAAAAATTGTGTACACTTGTGTGTATGCTTTAGATCCTGTTTTGTTGTTGTTGTTGTTGTTGTTGTTGTTGTTTTGTTTTGGTTTGGTTTTTTAAAGCATAAGACTGATGCTTTGTTACAGAGCATTCCTTTGGGAGCATGCCTGGGACCTTATTAGAATTAACATTCATCATACTTATTGGTAGGTAATTAATGCAGTAAGAACTCTTCCCTTTGTATTTATTAGATGCAAAGAAGAATACATTTATTAAAACTTGGTATCTACAAGTGAACTGCAGTATACAAGTCATCCTAGCCAAACCCTATGAGATTGAGTAAAAATGGTATTGTTAGCAGAACAGGTATGATGAGTCAACAGTGTCAAAGAGCATGGTTTCTGGAACAAAATATGAGGGGCCATTAAAACAGAGTATACAATAGTACCCCTTATCCACTATATGCACAGAAAGACATACTTGACAAGTTTTTCTCTGCTGTCACACCACAGCAACAATCATCAACAAAGAAGGCTTCTGTGACCAAATGTGTGGAGAGTTTTTCCCCACCAACAAGTAAGTAATCATTTCTGCTGATGACACAATTCAATTCTCACACCCTATCTACAGATAACATCAGATTTAATTTAATTTATAAATTAAAATTTATCATAGATATGTATGTATAGGGAAAACAGTTTGTGATTTAGTACTATTCATGGTTTCATGCATCCACTGGGGGTCTTGGAATGTATCTCCCACAGTTAAGGGGGAGCTACTGCATTTATTTTGTTATAACACAATACAGCCTCTCTAGTTCTTCAGTTCAAACTGTTTAGTTTAGAATAAAACACGCTATCACCAGAAACCAGCAAAACATAGGACTCAGACCAGAAACAGGAATCCTTGCAAAGACTTTCTAGCCACCAGCGGAGAAGACCTCAATAGAGATCAGTGTGTTACTCTGGCTAATACTCTTCTGGGGAAGGTGCTGGGTGGTTTCCTTAGTTGTAGCTATTTGCTCTGGCCTACGTATAACAAGGCCCAAATTCACCTGCCATTTTACCTCCCACAGAAAGAACCACTGGAAAGATCACTCCTTTAAGAGCTTATCCACATTCAGAGAGAAGCTGAAGAAACACTGGGGAGGTGTGGCAGGCTGCCGGGCAGTATTATCTGATGTGAAAAAATATATAGAAAGAAAACTATCAATGCCCTTTTACTATCAGAACGTTCTAATGCTTGCCCTTCTCCCTAGTAGGAGAAAAAAATTTTTCACCTCACATAAAGCAAAACTCCCTTGTCATCCCTCACGACAGAATCTAGTTGTAGGTGAATCATGTCATCATAATACATGCTATTGTCAACCTCATCCCTCAAAGGAAGAGGATCAGTGAGGAACTTATGTATTTACCTAATAGCATTCACTGCCTGGTCTTATTTCCAATCAAAGATAAGTGTGAAAGACTTTGTGATTCCAGTTTTATAAAGTACAACCCTTTGCACTTGTCCCCTTCCATTGCTAGAGAGTCTATCTGGACCCACCTCACAGAGCAAGATGCTCCAGGTTGTGCTGTGTGGTATGGCGTGGTGTCCTTTTCCTCAACCCTTTCTATTATGTGCCACATATCTATACAAATCATGTTTTCTAAGTATGTAAAGCATATCTCATCAGAATATACCATTCTTTACAATGATAAAGAAGCAAAAGAAAAACAAAAGGACAAAGAACACCTTAAATGACTACATTCAACTGCCATGGAGCTTTAATTTTCTAACTATTCAAAAAGATATCCACTCTTCTTATTCCAACTATATGACTCTTCTGAAAAAAGTAAAACTATGAAGACAGAGTAAACATCAATGGTTTCCACGAGTTGCTAGGGAGAAAGGGAGAGATGAACAGGCATAGCATAGAGAATTTTTAGGGCAGTGAAACTGTTCTGTCGATAATATTACAGTAATAGATACATGTCATGTCATTATACATTTGTCCAAATTGACAGAATGTACAGCATCAAGAGTGAAGCCTGATGTAAACTATGAAATTTGAGTGATTATAACGTGTCAATGTAAGTTCATCAGTTGTAACAAATGTGCCACTCTCTGATGGAAAATACTAATAATGGGGGAGGCTATGCGTGTGTGGGAGGCATGGGATATATGAGAAATCTCTGTACCTTCCTCTCAATTTTGTTGTGAACCTAAAACTGCTCTAAGAAATAAGGTTATTGATTTAAAAAAAAATATTCAGCTGGGCTTAGTGGCTCATGCCTGTAATCTCAGCACTTTGGGAGACAAAGGTGAGTGGATCACCTGAGGTCAGGAGTTCAAGACCAGCCTGGCCAACATGGCAAAACCTCATCTCTAATAAAAATACAAAAATTAGCTGGGCATGGTGGCTGGCACCTGTAATTTCAGCTACTCAGGAGTCCAAAGCAGGAGAATCGCTTGAGCCTAGAAGGCAGAGGTTGCAGTTAACCAAGATCACACCACTGCACTGCAGCCTGGGAGACAGAGTGAGACTCCATCTCAAAAAACAAAAAAGATATTCACTGTCTATGCATCCCAGGATCTCCAGAACAACAATTAAAATAAATAAGTAAAAAAGATGGCTGGGGGCAGTGGCTCATGCCTGTAATCCCAGCACTTTGAGAGGCCGAGGTGGGTGGATCACCTGAGGTCAGGAGTTCGAGACCAGTCTGACTAACATGGTGAAACCTCATCTCTACTAAATACAAAAAATTAGCTGGGCATGATGGTGCATGCCTGTAGTTCCAGGTACCTGGGAGGCTGAGGCAGGAGAATCATTTGAACCTGGGAGGTGGAGGTTGCAATGAGCCAAGATTGTGTCATTGCACTGCAGCCTGGTCAACAAGAGCAAAACTCTGTCTCAAAAAAAATAAGTAAATAAAATAAAAAATAGAGATATTCACTGAACCTATTACTATGATATATTTAAGCAAGACAGGGTGACCCTAAAAATTAGAGATCATTGAAGACCAAAGTAACAACATGTGGTCATTATTTCTCAAATTGAAGTATATAAAATATATAAAATAAATAAATTTAATTGCATGCTTAGGTAAGAAAATATTGATAAAAATGATTGAATATTTTATCTTATTTCATAATTCTAAGCAGGGATTTAGCACAATCTGAAAACTAGATTATTCATGTAATCAAAATAAAAGACAATTTTTATTCTAATTTTAACTCAGAAAATATTTTGCTTATTTAACAATTTTACTGAAAGGTAAATGAGATAAATAGGACAGATTATAATTACCTAACATTGCTATGGTAACTTATGTACAAATAGCTGTTCGTCACTGAAAGTCAAAAAAGTAACCAGCACTGAAACTTAAGATGGATCATACAACAGAAACTAGTACCAAGTTACCTTATCTTATAATATTATGTTATTAAAATGAAATTTTAAAACAACACCAAAAATTAAGTTGGGGCTATACAAAGTGTGCAGAAAAGATTTCATATAACAGGCAAGAGACTGCCATCCTTAGAAAGGCCTACATGCAAGGCTGGCCCTTGGCTGGTGTTTAGGAAATTTGAATTGGGAGGGTTTCCACCATTCCCTGAGAAGAGTGGCTCACTGTGTCTAAAGTGTTTATAGAAACAGTGTGTTTTCTCTGAATAGCTGCTTTCCTTGTAAGAGTCTGGAATTTGGGTACATGAGAGGGAGAGTAACCTCCATAGAAAAACTTGGACACTTAGTCTCTAATGAGACTCTGGTACTGGTAGACATCGCTGCACATATGTTGTCAAAATGTGAGCCTGGGAGAATTAAGCAGATCCTGGGAACTCCACAGGACAGAACTCCTGGAGGCTTGTGCCTTGTTTCCTCCAGAATTGACCACATGCACTTTTTCCTCTTCTAATTTTGCTTGTCCCTTTTCTTGTTATCAATTAAAGATCTGAGTATGACTATTTGCTGAGTCCTGTGAGTCCTTCTAATGAACCAACAAACCTGGGGTGGTCTTGGGAAACCTTGACACAAATGCATTGTGTAAGATTTGTATTAAGTTGATATGATATATGTAACTGTAATCAGATGGTTATTTCACAGAATAACTTTCCGTAATCTGTTTTTCTTTTCTTTTTTGCCCTTGATATTTGACTTGGAGATTCTTGTATTTCTATATCTATCCAATTGAATAAAACCATAAAAGGAATAAATGAAACAATAATGTCAGAAAATAATGTGAAATAAGCAGCAATCCTCTTTTAACCAAACAAAAAATAGAGAATCTGGGTGATTGACAATATGTTCTACAATATGAATGTTTTTAGAAAAAAAAATGAAAAAATAGTCAATTTTCTGCAACTCAACTGGGTTTTATTCCTTTTTATAATAATTGTGCAGGCCAGGTGCAGTGGCTCACACTTGTAAATCTGAGCATTTTGGGAGGTTGAGGCAGGAGGATCACTTGAACCCAGAAGTTCCAGACCAGCCTCAGCCATATAGTGACACCTCACCTATTAAACAAACAAATAAACAAACAAACACCCTTAAAAAGAAAATTAGCCAAGTGTGGTAGTGCATGCCTGTAGTCCCAGCTACTTGGGAGGCTAAGGTGAAAGGATCATTTAAGTACAGGATGCAGAAGTTGCAGTGAGCCAAGATGGCACCACTGCATGCCAGTACTGGAAACAGAGGGAGACCCTGTATCAAAAATAAATAAACAAATAAATAATTGTGTATCAGGCCAGATGTAACCACACAAAACTGTAGTCCCAGCTACTCAGGAGGATGAGGTAGGAGGACTGCTTGAGCCCAGGAGTTCAAGGCTATAGTGAGCTATGATTGCACCAATGAATAGACACTGTATTCTAGCCCAGGCAACATAGAGAGACCCCATCTCCTATGATAATAATAATTGATTAATTGTGCATCATTCAAGTAAATTGTATAACTGGAGAAAAACCTATGACTATTGAGTATACTATTATAGTCTACTACTGACCATAGAGTTCCCGTTTACTTGCTTCTAATCTTTTTCTTCATTTCTTATAAAACTAAAAACATGATTTAAACCCATTAAAGGCAGTTCATTGCAAAACAAGTCAAAAAGTCAAAAGAATTGCATCCAAACAGTAGGAAGTGTTATCCACCGCTTTCTGTGAACAGTTGGATTTGGTCCTTAAGAATCAGCAGGACTTTTAACTTTGTGTCTGTGTGCACACGTGTGTGCACATGTGCGTGTGTGTATGTGTACGTATGTGAACTATGACAGATAAAATCATTTTGCTTGTGTAAGAATATGTAATATAACTTGTGCTTCTCACAAAGGAATTGCTTTTCCATCTTCTGTGCTCAGTAGCTATCTTGAAAAAAATAATCTCCTATTTGTATGGGTGCCCGCTGGTTCAGTTCTACAGTTCTTATTGCCATTTATTTATGGTACCAGAGAGGGATTGCTGAGTTCCTGGTTCTAAAGATAGTTACTTTCTTAGTGACACAAATCAATATGTAATACAGTTCACCCTTGAACAGCAAGGGTTTCAACTGCAGGGATTCACTTATATGCAGATTTTCTTCTGCCTCTGCAATGCAGAGACAGCAAGATCCACCTCTCCTCTTCCTCCTCAGCCTAATCAACCTGAAGATCATACAGACCTTTACCAGGATCTACTAATGCTTTATGAAAAGTCAATATGTTTTTCCTGATGACTTCCTTTCTAACAGCTTCATTTCTCTAGCTTATTTTATTGTACAAACACAGTATATAATAATGCAGCACAAACAAAATAGTTGTTCATCAACCGTTTATGTTATCAGGAAGGCTTCCAGTCAATGGTGGGCTATTAGTAGCTAAGGTGAAGGAATCAAAAGTTATACTCAGATTTTCAACAGCACAGGGATCAGGGTCCCTCACCCCCACATTATTCATGGGTCAACTCTAGTTATTTGTTTACTAAATGTAAACAATTTATTATAAAAATGAAATAGAAGATCCATTTGTATAACAAGTCCCATTTGTTATAATGTGACTATAGAGGAAACATACAACATACTAACTTAAACATCTTTTTTCTTATTTATGCAAAAATATTATGTAGGATTTTATGGATCATAATTAAATAAATGAATGTTTTTAGACAATAATATATGAGATTATAAATTAGCTACAACTACCTTCTTAAATAAATCTGAATTTCAAACTAAAGAAGTTAAATTTTAAAAATTAATTTACATATGTATATACATATATACGCATTCAATTTACACATATTGTTAAACTGGTCTTTTTTGACTGACACTACGATAATATTACATCTTACTTCTTATTTTCTTATCAAGAGTAGGACCACCAAGAGAAGTAAGAAATTCACTATCAGAAGCCTTACCTGGTTTGTCCTTTTTAAGTATCTTCTTTTTATGTTCCAAAATTTGTTGTTGAATTCTAAGTATACAAAAGTAATAAATAAAATTGCGATTTTAATACTGAAATAAAAAATATTTACCAAACATATTAAATTCCAAAACCATTTCAGGCAATATCAGACCTAATATCAGAATTTTAAGGTCCCATACACTTCAAATTTTTAAACCTTACAAGCTTATTAAGCTTATAATTAAAGAAGAAAAGAAAGTGAAGTACCCATAAATGGAGGAAGCACAGCTCAGTAAATTAACTCTAGTTAGCTGGATATCACGCAAAGTGTCCTGCACTCACAGTAAGTCCTCACTCTGTAACCAAAATACCTCATTATGTAGGTATTTTGTTTTCAGACAAGTTGCTTCTCTTTGGCTCCATGGTTTCTTCTAAAAAATAAGGATTCTGCTACCTTACTTCACTAGGTTGTTTAGAAGATGTAATGAGATTACATGTTTAAATGTTCAGAGAAATAGTAAAGCAATGGAATAATTTATACTTGAACCTTATTGCTGAAACCATTTTGGAATCCCAAATAATGCTCGGTGTGTGTTTTTCTATAAGTTCTAATATTCAAATGTTGCAGTTTTCAGAAAATGTTATTAAGTGCTAATTTTGGTTATTACTTGCATTCATTGTGGCTTGTAATTCAGGGCATTTTACCTAATTCATAACTTATTACTAAATTTATATACATATATAAATTTAGTGAGCTCATCACTGAGCTCATCAATCACACCAAGGGCAGAAAACTAATAGGTGTCAAAACCTGGCTTGGACAACTACCACTCCTTCTCTACCTCCTCAAATTCTGAGCCAGCAGATCTGTGCTTGGCTGCTGGATCTCCATGGTCCTCTCCAACTAACAGACAAGAAGAAACCCTGCTATGATTGTTTTTCAGTTCCATGAAGGAAATGCAAGTTGACATTTTCTCATTTCCAAGACACGTACTAGCAACATGTAATATCCCCTTATTACTCAGCTCTGTTCCCATTTCAGAGATCACCGTACATCAATAGTTTCACAGTGATAATCACAATTTCAATATTGTGTGTCACCTGTTTTGGTTTTGCTCACACTGCTTCCTTGGAGCTACTCAGCAAATAGTCAAATGGCCTTCCTGGGACTATGCAAAATATGGAATGCTTTCTGAATTTGTGTGCCATCCTTAGGCAGTAGCCATGCTTATCTGCTCTGTATTGATCCAATTTTAAAATATGTGCTGTTGAAATAAGTACAAAGCCCTGTTTGATACATGGATACTCATGAGTCATGGATGAAGCTTAGCTCTGTTAAATCCAACTCACTTACTTCAGATTCAGAGAATTTTATTGAATGGCTTCCTGTGAGGAGGTAGAATTTTAAAATATATTGAAAACTTGAGGAAGAGCTGCAAGTAGCCCAGGAGATTTTCATGATTATAGAGACACATTACTTGAGGGGCCAACTGCAAGCTGGTTCCCACTACTCAGTGGAAAGATAACATGGAACATTCTGCTATCTAACCAAAGCTGCTGCACAGGATATAAAAAAGCCTCAAGGTACAGATCTGATAGCAAAAGGGAAAGGGAACTCTGATCTCTTCCTGTAACATTATTTGAACATCCCTGACTATTGAGAACAATCCCAACTAATATTGGTTAAAGGAAAGACAAGCATGGCTCTCAAAGGATAACATACCATGAAGGCCTAGGCAAAGTCTAGCTAAGAGGCAGGCTCCATATAAGGTTTTTAGTGTAAGATGAGCATCAACTTGCTCAATATTTGTGTGGATAAAGCTAGGAGGCCTAGCTGCCAGAGCACAGTGCTAGGAACAATGACTGAGCACAAGTACATAAACTAATAAACACCGTAGCTTTGACCTGTATATATGAATCACCATGAAAACTGAGAGGTCTGAATCAGTGAAGGCATCCTGGTGGCAAAGATCAATCATTATCAGATTGCAGGACCGGTTACAATGGCAATAATACAGCAAGTGAGGCCATGGAAATAACAGAATGATTAGAATGCCCTTTTTTCCCCTTCTTCTGACTTGTAAAGAAAGATTGCCTTCCTTGGACTTAGGAAACCCCTTAGCTTCTTGGAAAATTCAAAGAAGGAAGGCACAGGAGAGAGCCCCAGGGGACAATACAAGAATTTCTGCTAAATTGGACATTACAAGACTCAATAACTAATTAGAAAAGTCAGGCCAGTCATGGTGGCTAGCACTTTCAGAGGCTGAGGCAGGGGGATTACTTGAGCTCAGGAGTTCAAGACCAGCCAGGGAAACAGAGTGAGACCTTGTCTCTACAAAAAAAAAAAAAAAAAAAAAAAAAAAAAAAAGGAAAGGAAAGGAAAATAAATCAAAGATGTGGCTCTTTTTATCCCATGCATGGGGATTATACTTAGAATAAAATGAACAACATTGAGATCCCTAGGGATAAAGGTCGCAAAAATCCAGAAAAAATTTTGCACTCTACTTCTAGCTAATCTAGACTTCTGCTTGATTTCTGGCTAGAAGGTAAACTAACTCATGGCTATTTCAAACTATCTGAACCAAACTATGAACTCTCACCTAATGTATATAAGATGGAGTAGTTGCAATTATTTTAAACTTCAATTTAGTATTAACTGGATATTTAACATAAACACTTACTTTGTCAAATGATGAGAAATAGCGTAATCTTCTGCATCTCGTCCACATATGTCTTTAGCGAAGACATCAATATTTTGCTTAAGAAGGATATTGACAATACCTGGTGAGTCATAGTGTATAGCAAGCAAGAGGGCTGACCTAAAGTAACAAAGAAATAACTCCACTCAAGAACTTTAATAGTTTTTTAAAAAGCTAGTTCGATACACTTTACCAATTTAATATCTGCCTGTCAGTGTAGACGTAATAACCATTTGTATGTACTAGCTTTGGTCTATAAGCATCTAGGGTGCTCAAGTGTTCATCTTTGTAAATTGTCACCAAGGCTAAAAGAAAGGGACAACAGGGAAGCCTCTTGTCCTGCTGGGGTAAGACATAATACAAGTTGCCAACTTATAGTCCTTTGATGGCCAAGAAACTGTGCTGAGGTCACTTATCTAAAGTAGGCAAAGATTTAGATGAAGATTCCCCCATTGCTTTCCTAGTTAAATCAGCTAGGGGTCAGATAAGAGTTATCTGCAGGCTGAAAACAACAACAACAACAATGACAATAATAATAATAATGACAATACTAGTAGTCATAAACTAAAAGTCCACACTTTAAAAATTAATAAAACTGGTCAGGTGCAGTGGCTCATGCCTGTAATACCAGCACTTTGGGAAGCCAAGGAGAGCAGATCACGAGGTTAAGAAATTGAGACCATCCTGGCCAACATGGTGAAATCCCATCTCTACTAAAAATACAAAAATTAGCTGGGCATGGTGGCATGCACCTGTAGTCCCAGCTACTTGGGAGGCTGAGGCAGGAGAATCGCTTGAACCTGGGAGGTGGAGGATGCAGTGAGCCGAGATCACACCACCTCACTCCAGCCTGGTAACAGAGCGAGACTCTATCTCAAAAACAAAAAAATTAATAAAGCTAATACAAAACCCTTTAGCTAATAAAAGATTACAGTACCAAAAGCATCTGATTATAAATACCAAACACTCTATATTATAAGAGAAGATGAATCCTACTATATACTATTCTTTATGTTACTCAGTCCAAATATTTGCTGGTCTACCTGATTATTCGTGGTGATATTTTTCATTATATGCCAATAATTATATTAATCTTCTTATGAATATTTCTGACTTGAGTGACTGTTACCACTCTAGAATACTCAGGTTTTATTTTTAAAAAAAGAACTGTACTGTCTCAGCCTATCAACAGCATGTGTACTTGCTTTGGTTTTCAATAAAAGTTCCACCATTTTCTCTTTCTTGCAAATTATGGCAAATAAAAGTGGGGTATTATTGTCCTATGAAACAGCAGAAAAAAAATTAATAATTCACAAAATTACATATTTCTCAACTAAACTGAAAATCTTCTCTGGGATGCTTTGAACTTCAACATACAATATAGAAAGGAAGTAAATGAAAAGCAGTCCCTTCCTTCTCACTCCTCTGACTCCTCTGTGCTTTCTGATGTGCTGCGCTTTGCCTTGCAACAACCCTCCTCTGTCTCCCCGGATTAACTGTGGTCATTGCCAAAACTCACTTTAAACGTTTACCAGTCCCAAGAATCCTTGCTTTGATCACAGCACTTAGCATGGTACATTGTAATCATTTCACTGTTTCCCACTGAAACCAAGAGCTTCTTGAGGCAAGGTCTGTATCTTTTGTCTCTATAGCCCCAAAACCCGAAGACATAGTAGCAAACATTTTAAGTTTTTTACATAAATTAATGATCTAAATTATTCTCACTAAAGCAGTGTTTCTTAAACTATATTCCAAAGAATATTTGCTTTACCAGAAGTATTATACCCCAAGAGAAAGACTCCATGACCATCTGCATTTGAGAAGTATTATAAAACTGTATGTTATGTCCAATAATCAAGAAATCTCTTGAATTTTACCTAATCCCCATTTGACAATACAATTTGTGGCAAACATTAACATTTGAGGAATTAAGAGTTTTAGGGGTACAGTTGCCAGAGCTTCCCAATGCTGGTGGAGGTTTCTTCTGGGTGGTACAAACTTGCTTGATTCACTTCTATCAATGTTGTCAGGATCCCAGATGCCAATGTCAGGCACTCCTGCTCCAAATGGGTCACTATGGAAATGAGCTCTGAATTAAGAGAGATTGGCTTCAAATGCACTTATTTTCCTTATTATTAAATAGTCCATGGGTTTTTTCCCTAATACAAGAGAATAGATTTTTATCTTTACTGTTAGAAAGCTCAGTATGTTCTGTGTAAGAGAAATAGGTTTAAAAAACTTAAGAACAAATATTTAAAAAACCAAAGCTCAGTAAGAAATACTATTCTCAATTTTAATGGTAATCCCAGGACCCCAGGGCAGCTCTACTTTTTAAATCCATTTTTATTGGCTTCCACTTAAAGGGCTACTTAAAATTATTTTTTATTTTAGACAAAATATAAATCAGAAATAAAAACATAATGGCTTATCAATAAAAGTTCTCATACTGATCCATATGAATGATTTCTGGCATAATAAAAGCCAGTAAGTCACTGGCATTTCTAAGGAAGAGCACTGATGAGAAAGATGTAATGTCTGCAATATTCATAAATTATCCAACTATAACCAGGAATAACCTAAAAAGGCTTCTAGACATTCTTATGGGCAGATAATTATTTGTGGTATATATAAAGAAAAGAGTTTCAAAAACTTCTAAATTCTAAAATTCAACTCCATAACTGAGGGATTTACATACTCTATAGACTATATATTATAACAAATACATGCTGACTTAAAAACCTTGAAATCTTTATCTAAATATACTATAACATAGGAGTTGTAAACTCAGATACTTACAAGGACAAAGGAAGGTTGCCTGAGTAAAGGAAGTACTAAGGTGGGCACAGTAGCAAACTGGAGAATACATGCCTTCTCTAAAGGGGCAACCTCTGCACAGCAGACCAAACAGTAATAGAAACTCAGGGGACACCAGATTTGATTTTTTAGAATAAGCCTGAAGTCCAGATATCTACACCAGTCTTCTAAATTTTACATGCTGATTCAACTTATAGAGGAAAACAAACAAATCTGTGTACCACATTAGAATATAGCCCTTGTGTTTTTATATTCACTATTAATGTGTTACTAAATGGTTGTGTATAATCCAAGTATTTGCATGTAAAATATTTTCTTTCTCTAGTATCATATGTTTTACCAAAAAATCAGGCACTCATATATAATAAAAATTGCCAAAAAAGACTCATAATACCTACTTCAAAAATTTTTCCAACATTTATTCATTTAAAATATATTTGTATATAATTTTCCCAGATTGTTAACCAAATAGATAATTGGTTCATAGGACTGTTAAAACTAAATTATTAAAAGAATTCATATCTGTATTTTTATTAACTCCATGGACTTCAGTGTTTAAAACTGACATTTTGGGTATGCTAAAGCTCTATAAACTTAACAAACATACTGAGCTAGTTCATAATACAACTTCAACTAAACGAATAGTTTAGGATTTGCTACTATTCTAATTGAGAAAGCCCAACTTGTAATGAACATTTGTTGACACATAATCACGTGCATGGTGACAAAGGGACATCAAATCATGAAAGGGCCAGCCTCTACTTATTGAATGATTACCCATAAGCAAATTTCTAAAGACTCTGAATGTTAGTGAAGGATTCATGGTGGGAAGGAAAAGGTGCTATTCTGTAAGCTGAGAGATATTGCCAGTAATATTTCCTTTCACTTCCCAGTCACAGATGTAGAGAAAGACAGATAAGTCAGGCTAATATTACTGAAAAGGAGAACTTTGAAGGAAGTAGCACCTATCGAATGCCAATTCTTCTAGAGATTTCTTACGTTTTTGAGATACAGAAATTTATATGTTGCACTTACCTATTCTGGGGTTCTTAATCAGGACTGTATCTGAAACTTGAGGTTTTTTTTTTTTTTTTTTTTTTTGCTGTTATTGTTGTTAGAGGCAAGAGTCTCATTATGTTGCTCAAGCTGAACTTAAACTCAGGCTCAAGGTGGGACTACAGGAACATGTCACTGTGCCCAGCTTCAAGAAAACATTTTTTAAAATGTTCAGGCCTTATTAGGTCTATTACATCAAAATCCTCAGGGGAAAGCCTACAATTGTAGATTTTTAACAAAATGTCATCAGGTCACTGTAATGCACAATTCTGAGAATTGGTGCAGCAATCACTTCAGACTCATCTCTCACCCACATGGCTAATTCCCTTTATCAGTTGGACATGTGGCCAAAAAGAGAAAAGAGTAAGAGATAGTGTCATTTATTAAAACTCCAATTAAGTTTCCTGGGTATGGGTAGAACACAGACAAATAAACTCAAAATCTCACTTGATTTTGCTATTTACAAGCTCCTTATCTCCCACCTTCCCACCAAGACATTCTAGGTTTGAGAGGAGGCTTTAGACTCTTATCTAAGTGGCTGTTTCTGCCAGAATGGGCAATAAGTCAGTTAATAATTTGTTCTACCTTCTGCTGAAGTTTTTCTCACTTCATCACCACCTATTCACTGCCAAATTGGTTTCCTCAGAGTCCTCCTGAAATTAATCTCTAGGCAAGTTTCAACTCATTCTTCTTCAAACCAAAAATTATTAGACCCAAAGCTAAAGAGCACCTTATCTCAACACATAAACTGGAAGAACAACAAACTAAAAAAAAAAAAACAAAAAAACTCTTCTTGTCATTTTCCCTCATTACCTAATTTCCAAGTGACCTACATATTTCTCATTGCTCTCCTTTTCCCTACCCATTTTTCCCTCGTAAGCCTTGTGCCACTGAGAGATGATACATCAGTTTTTCAGAAAATTATCAGCAGCAGCAACATGTCCATTTATTGTAAGTTGCTTTAGTTTTGTTTGAGTTTTAAGATAAAGCCTAGTTCCAGGGCATGTTTTCTTTCCTGTGTTGTTTTACCCAATTCGAGGGGAAAAAAAGGAAAGAATAACCCTGCATAGAAAAAAAATTGAAAAGGTTTTACCTTTAACATATTCACAAATATTCAGGGAATGGTTGAGCTTCCAAATATAAAAAATTGACCCTTACCTATGTCAATGTTAAAACAAATATTTTGGAAAGAAAGTTGATTGATCTATACCTTGTCCAGTGCTTCAATATTTGCACCATGGAAAAGCAGTTTTTCTGCCAGTGAGGTGCTCTCACTATACACAGCATAATGGAGAGCAGTGTTGCGGTAGATATCCTTAAGGTTTGGATTGGTGCCATGTTCCAGCAGAATAACGGTGCAAGCCTCTTCCTGGCAATGGACAGCCTGTCCGTATTAGACCAAGAAATAGATTGTAAATTCTAAGAAATTCAAAATAAACATTCCACAGGTTTCACCAACTAGTTGTATTTAAATGAGATCAATTTATTTCAATTCTATGTATGCAAATCAAATCCATGTCATGCTAAAAGAGTTGGCTCTAATATACCTGTATCAAAGGTGTTCTATTTTCTTTGTCACAGATATCAATCTGGCATTTTCTGCTAACCAGGAGAGTGACCACTTTCACATGGCCACTGGCACAGGCCAAATGTAGAGCAGTTCTACGAGAGTAAGAGGACTTTTTAGGAAACTGTAGTGCAACATCTCAAAACATACAATCATTCATGTAACTATAAAAATTGAAGAGCATGCTTTTCCTCTGCCTTCAAAACAAATACTTAATTTTTTGAAGAAAGCACAATACTTACTAGCTCTTATTGCTCACTGCCTTAATAAAAACAGTAGCCTATTTGAATAGAAAGAACTCAGTCTTTGGATTCAGTTCAACTAGGGCTTGAGTCCTACTTTAAACCCTGTCACTTACCAACTATTGCTTAGCCTTTCTGTGTCTCAACTTCCTCATTAATAAAGATGACAATAGTAGCTATCTCACAGGACCCCACCGTGATGCTTAAATGAGAAGCTACGTATTTAGAATAGTTCCTACAACAACTCAATAATTGTAAGATTTTTGTTTTTTGAGACAATGTCTCACTTTTTTGCCCAGGCTGGATGTAACTATAGCTCACTGCAGCCTGGAACTCCTGGGCTCAAGCGATCCTCCATCCCCAGCCTCCTGAGTAGCTGGGACTACAGATGTGAATCAGCATGCCCAGATATTTATTTAAAAAATTTTTGTAGAGTAAGAATCTCACTTTGTTGCCCAGGATGGTCTCAAACTCCTGGCATCAAGCAATCCTCTCACCTCAGTCTCCCAAAGTTCTGGGATTACAGGTGTGAGCCACTGCACCCAGCCAGATATTATAATTGTTACTATTACTACTACTTAACAAAAACATTTTAATTAGGTAAAAGACACAATTATACCTACTTTGCAGGATGGCTTAAAGAGTAGGTCACATTTTAACACTTCTGACATTGGAATGTCACTTATATTATTATAACTATAATTGGTAGCATTTTAAAAATTATCTTATCTATATATAAAATAGCGGGGCATCTCACAATCCATGAGACCTTACATTAAGTAGAATATGGTGTACTAAACAGGTCTAGGGCAGTTCTAGGCATATAACTGGCACGTAAATACATTTTAGTTCTTAAAGGTACTATGGGGATAGAACACTGAAATTATAATAATGCATTTTTTAAACAAATTAATTCTTTGATTTTCAAACAAATTGACAAAGGAAACTCATGATTCAAATGAATACATATGGCTCATTTTATTCAATATTTATGCTTACAGAATATATGCAAATAAGACTTTCCAATGATTAATATTAGCATTTAAGACTGATAAACTTTTGAATGGCAGTTAAAGGTTATCTTCTACTATTTTCTAACTTCAGAAATGCTTTTGTTTGAAAGTTGGGAGACAAAGTTTCAAGGAGATTAAGTCCCAATATTCCTATTTTAAATCTCTCAGCTTGTGCAGGCAGGGCAGGTAAACACGAAGTTTTTAAGGATAGAAGGGTCCTGAGAGATAGCAGAATATATCTGCTACATAACAGGTACTCAGGTTATGTTTGATGAATAAATGGAATGAAAGAATGGATAAATACAGTTGGGGAGTTCAATATTTTTAAATAACCTCCTATAAAGCAATATTTTTGCAATAGTAATTATTCATATGTTATTTTTATTTTTAAAGAATACAATTAAAATGAAATGATTAATCTATCATTGTTTGCATAAATTGAATGAATACATAAGAAAAACGTATGTACATAATAAAATATATAGATAATAAAATCTGGAAACAGATAAAAACATTCCCTTTTTACTTCTGAAGAGGCTAAAAGTTCAAAGAAGATAACAATACACTCAATAATTATAAAAAATAGAAAGTGAGAAATTATTTTTAATATTGTAAGATTCATATTCCCCTCTTCCCAAGGATTATTCCTTTACTAATAAACTTTACTAGAAGTTTTGTACATGCTCACTGCAGCAATCACAGATAAGAAAAAGGAAAAGAACTTTACCTAAAATACAAATGCTCAGAAATTACAAATTTTATATTTTGTACATATTTTTTGCTAAAACAAGACCATAGTATGTTTGTATGTATAACTTTATTGATTTTTTTCCTCCCTAGCTATAACAAAATACATCTTCACACATCAATATACTTCTGTATCTATTGCCACCTTCAATGGTCACACATTATTCTATCCTGTGGATGCAACTGGAATTTATTTATAGGATCCATTCTATGGGTTCTTTTTAAAATAAGTGCTGTGAAAAATAAAGTGCATGTATCTTTATTTCCTAAGGGTGTTTTAGTATAATGGAATTGATGGGTAAAGGGCATACATATTTTTTAAATGTAGTACTTACCACCAAATTATCTATTTTAAAAGTAATCAGCAACTTAAACTTTAAGCAGGAGTATAAAACATCCTCACAAATATTGTGGATAGAAAACTGTTTCATTCCTCTTAATTTAAATTCTTATACCAGAAATGCGAAGGACTTTTTCCTATGTACACAAGTAACTTGCAGATCTGGAAAAAAGTACTTTGCCCAATTTTAGAGTGTTTGATGATTTGATTTGAAAGAATTCCCTGTCAAATGAAAATGTACTTTTCATCTAATGTGTATATATAACTGACATATATGACATATTATATCTGGTATATACTTATAAGGATCAGTTATATATATATATATATCTTATGATATATAATAAGCAACATAGGCTCGGCACGGTGGCTCACACCTGTAATCCCAGCACTTTGGGAGGCGGAGGAGGGCAGATCACTTGAGGTCAGGAGTTCGAGACCAGCATGGCCAACGTGGTGAAACCCCCCTCTCTACTAAATATACAAAAATTAGCCAGGCACGCTGGCACCTGCCTGTAATCCCAGCTACTTGGGAGGCTGAGGTAGGAGAATTGCTTGAACCCAGCAGGCAGAGGTTGCAGTGAGCCAAGATTGTGCCATTGGACACCAGCCTGGGCAAAGAAGCGAGACTCCGACTCAAAAAAAAAAAAAAAAAAAAGAATGTAATGAATTCCCTATAAAATAAAAACATACTTTTCATCTGAAAAAATATATATATAGTATAGTAAATATTTTTCAAGTAAGCTCTCTTATCTGAGAACTTTTCACCTACTGAAATAACTCACGGTATTTTTGATAGGGGAATGAGTTCTCTCATTAGGCACCTCCTATAATGTATATAAACCATGTTTTAAACGTGTACGTTAAAAATAACAACACTGTGTATGCTTAACTTTGTGAGTTAAATCACTCAAATTCTCCAACTGCTCCAGCCAGGGAATTATGAGGGATGGAAAACAGCTGAGAGTCCTTTTGGCTCCGCCGCTCCGAGGGTGCCCGGTGCCCTGCAAGGCCCCATCCCAGGGGCTGCGGGGAAGCCGGGCCTGGGGACCCCCTCCCACCACGGGCTGAGCCCCCGCTACCTGTGCTGCTTGTCCAGGGCGTCCAGGTCTCCGCTCCTGCGCGCCAGGCAGCGCTCCACCCCCGCGGCGTCGCCCTTGACAGCTGCCCTGTGGATCTTCTGCAGTTCGGAATCCCGGATTCGGTATCCGGAACCCGTGTAGACATGTTCTATAGAGCCCTGGGCCGTCTGGCCCCTGCGGCTCCCGAAGGCGAATAACTTCATAGTGGTGACTTCTCAGACCCCCAACCTCCGGCTCTTGAGCGGGGGCAGCTCCCTGTCACCTTTTCACCACCCCCCTCCCCCGACCCCGGCCGACCTCCCTGTCACCTTTTCACTACCCCCCTCCCCCGACCTCCTTGTCACCTTTTCACCACCCCCCTCCCCCGACCTCCCTGTCACCTTTTCACCAACCCCCTCCCCCGACCCCGGCCGACCCAGCCCCAAATCCCCTATCCAACCCCAAATCCCTGATCCAACCCCAAATCCGCGATTTAACCCCCAATCCGCGATCCCAAATCTGTGATCTACTCCACAATCCGCGATCCAGCCCGGTCCACCACAGCCTTCAGCAGCGACACTCGCAGCCTCCGACCTCTCAGACCGAGTGAGACTTGAAAAGCCGTTGGGCGCGCGCCTGCACGGCGGTTGCTGCCCGGCTCCCGGAAGCCGCTCCCTGGAGGCGCGCGCCGGCAGGTGGGGCTGCAGCTCTGGGCGGGCGCCGATGGGCTCGCAGGTCCTCTTGGGATCGCCCGGGCGGCCCCAGGATCTCAGGAGCGCCGCCAGCCCGGCCTGAGAAGGAGAGCCTGTCTGGCCTTGCAGCCCGCCCCGCTCCTCCTCGGAAGGGAGATAGGGTGCTGGCAAGGGAACTCCGCGGCCACCTGGGTGGCTTCGCGGATGGCCCGGCTTCACGCTGAGGCTCTGGACCTGGAGTCTGTGTGGCTAGTATCAGGTAGCTGGAGAAGCATGGAGGCAGAGTCAGGGGCTGCTCCTTCCCCCACTCGCCCTCACTGCTGCCAGTGCCCCACGCGCAGTTTGCAGCTGCAGATCTGGCACTGGCGCTGGATGGCGGAGCTTCCCTTAGATGGCCTCGGGGTCGCAGAGCGCACAGCCCACCTGGGTTCAAGGTCCGCTTCTCTTGTACATCTCTCTGGATCCTGGGCCCTGGCACTGGGCACTCTGTATCCACACGGATGAAACTGAGCGGCTGCTGGCGGGGCCCGTCGCCTGATTTTGCCGCCTGGGGGTCTGGCCTCAGTGTCCGCGCTACTGGGGGGCGGGCCTGGTCCAGTCACTTGCTGCCGGTGCACCACATCTAGACTGCAGCTGCAGCTCCGATGCCGGCCTGAGCTGGCGGGCCTGGTACCTGATGTCTTCAGGGTCAAGTGCATCGCCCGCCCACTTGAGGGGTTGCAATGACTTGGCCTTCCAAGAACGCAGGGGCCGCCGGGGCTGGCTCTTCATGGTAACCGGGATGGTATCGAGCAGCAGATTTTCACCCTGGTGCCGCTGCTGTGCGGACTGCCTGACTTGGGCGCCCAGGCACCGGCCTCAGGGTCCGCGTGGCAGGTGTGTGTGCGGGTAGGGTGAGTGGCACGGAGGGTCAGGGGTTGCTCCGTCATCTCTGCCCGTGTGCAACTTGCAGTTTTGCAGTTTTCTGCAGCAGCTGAGGCGCTGGCGCGGGAAGGCGGAGCTCCCCTGGATGGCGTCAGGTTTGCAGGCACAGAGCACAGCCCACCAGGCCTGAGGGTCCGCTCAGGGGACATGTTGGTTGAGTTCTCCGTGGAAACTGGGATGGGGTGAATGGCCAGTTCCCGTCCTTTGGCCGCCTGGACAACTGCCAGACTTAGCCGCTGCCGCCCAGGCATCTGCCTCTAGGGTTGCCGCTATTTGGATAGAAGTGGGGGTCGGGGTGGGGCATGGAGCGTCACCGGTTGCCAGGCCAGCACTGCCTTTGCAACATATTCAGATGGCGGCGGGCAGCTCGGGCACCAGCATGGGCAGGCGGGGCTCCCCTGGACGGCCCTCAGGTCGCTCACAGCATTGTCCCGGGACTTCCTCCGGCTGTGCCAGGTGGGCAAGGTAGGGGGGAGCTTCCAAGGCTTCTATCCCAACTCTACCTATTTCTAGCTATTTTCTCTTGAGTTATTTTGCCTCTATCTCAGTTTTATTTGCAAAAATAGTATATGCAAAATACATCCAGTGAATGTACATCAGGCATATAGAAGATCTGGCAGAAACACTTTTTCTCATGCCCATTTCCAGTCACTATTTGAACACAGAGGCTTCCATGGTTTTGATTCTTTCCACAAAAGGTTAGTTTTGTCTGTTTTCACCATTTACGTAAGTGAAACTATAAATTATATAATTTTTATGTTCATTCACTAAACATGTTTGTGACACTTATCATGTTGCTCCTATTGATTATTCATTAATTTTATTTTGTAATACTCAATTTTATGACTATACCACAGGTTTGAGGCCTTTGCTTGTTTTGTTTTTAATCCATTCCACTATTGATAGACACAAAAGCAGTTTCTGATTTGAGGCTATCATGAATAAACCTGCTACGAACAAATCAGATATACATGTTTTTCTGTAATAATACTTTCACATTTCTTGAGTTTAAGTACATAAGAGTGGATTTTCTGGGTTATAAAATAAGTATATATTTGGCATTGTATGAAATGGGGAGACATTTTCCTAAGTGGTTGTGCCATCTTAAACTACAATGAAAATGTTTGAGAGAATCAGTTCCACTTTCTAACCAACACTTGATGCTGTCAGTTGTTTTAGTGTTATCCATTCTTATGGGATATAACTGCTGAGTAGCTGTCTGCCTTCCCAATAACACAGAAAATTGAGGGCTCAGAGGACAGTTTTATTTTCATATTTGACATCTTCTATTATTTTTTATAGAAGGGTGATTTGGGTAGTAAAATTATCTTTCAACTTTCTAGGTTGTCTCTGAATCTTACTGGGGTTCCTTGTCCTAAACCACATTCAGAAATTTTCACGACCAACTTCTTTTTATCTTTGTCATACCAGGCCAATGAGGGACTGCATTCCTGAGACTTTTAAAGTACTTTTTGTGTGTATGATGGTCTAATAATCATAGCCTTAAAACTTTCTGGCTGGGCATGGTGGCTCATGGCTGTAATCCCAGCACTTCGAGAGGCCGAGGTGGGCGGATCACCTGAGGTCGGGAGTTCGAGACCAGCCTGACCAACGTGGAGAAACCCCAACTCTACTAAAAATAAAAAAAATTAGCTGGGCATGGTGGCACATGCCTGTAATCCCAGCTACTTTGGAGGCAGGAGCTACTTGGGCTGAGGCAGGAGAATCACTTGAACCCACGAAGTGGGGGTTGTAATTAGCCGAGATCACACCATTGCACTCCAGCCTGGGCAACAAGAGTGAAATTCCGTCTCAAAAAAAAAAAAAAAAAAAAAAAAAAAAAGAATCTCAGACTTCTGGGAGACACTGAATTTGTGAATGTGTACAGCATGTCACAATAACTTTTTTTTTTTTGAGACCAAGTCTCACTCTGCTGTCCAAGCTGGAGTGCAGTGGCCCATCTCAGCTCACTGCAACTTCTGTCTCCTAGATACAAGCAATTCTCCTGTCTTGGCCTCCCGAGTAGCTGGGATTACAGGTGCTGCAACCATGCCTGGCTAATTTTTGTATTTTTAGTAGAGACAGAGTTTCACATATTGGCCAGGCTGGTCTTGAACTCTTCACCTCAGATGATCCACCTGCCTCAGCCAATGGGTGGATTGTTAACTCAAAATGCGCACCGTTGAATACTGAGGAAAATGTATAGCCATCAACACCAACAGCTGAGATGACAGTTGAGATACCAGAAATGCCCCAGCATGTAACTCCTCTTTTAATTCACACACACACACACACACACACACACACACACACACGTACACTCATGGTAACCAGTTCAGGATGGACACAGAAAGTCACAGTCTTTTTTGGGAACACACTCCCCTGTGACACTTAGATCCTAATGCTGACTCCAATTCCCTCCCGGGACCTCCCCTCTCCTTGCAGGATGCTGGGCTTTCCCTTAGAAAACCCCATGTCATTTCATTCAATGGAACATCAATCAGCTTCACCCACAGTGTCTGCATGTCTCTGTCCATAGCAAATGTTTTTATTACTTTAAAATATAGATTTTTACCTTAACTAGCCAAGACTTAGGACCCTTTTTCCAAGCTCTTTTAGATGAAGTAATAAATGCAAATATTAGAGATGTGTATATGTGTATAAATATATGGAGAAAAGATGTTGCCTAGTTGTACAAATTAGCTTTAACAAAACTCCTGATTTAAATTATTTAATTGTGAGAAGGGCGATTCTAACTCAACACACCAATGAAATTAAAGCCTTATCCCTCTGCTCCGCCAAAATATACCATTTAGAGCCAGCGTGTGTGTGTACACACACGTGTGCACTCATCCCCATCTGACCGTATCAAATTGTTATTTAAACTAGATATTTTTACTTTGTTGTATAGTAGTAGTGGTTTCTGGAATGAAAAAAAAAAAAAAAAAAAAAAAACAGGAGAATAAAACTGTTTAAATGTATCTCCAGGTGAACGCTGTGGCCACTGCACCGACCCAGCCGATGATGGCGCCCAGTACCTGCGTCTCAGGAAGAGGTTCTGGCGGGGCCTCCGCCTGAGGCCGCGCCCCTGGGACCTGTCCCGCGTCCACGTGAACGCGGAGCACAGCATTCACCATCCACTCCCTGAAACAGCGGGCCCCGAGGTGCTCCACAGGCAAGGCCGAGCTGGGCGAGGGGGAGCCCAGGCCCTGCACGGGCCGCCCTGAGCGGCGGGGACGCAAGAAGAGCTCGCCGGCTCCACCAGCCCCTACCCCAGACGCGGGACCTGGGACCAGAGAGGACCTGGAGCCCCCGCCCCACGGCTGCCAGGAGGCTGACAGGGGCAGCTCCTGGGGGGCTACCGCCCCGAGGCCGTTCCGCCAGAACTTGAGCCACTTGGGAAGGGGCAGCGCCCCGCCCCTGAAGAGGAACCTGTGTCCTGGAGGCAGCAGCCTGGGAGCTACTCCTCTGAGGAAAGGGCAGAGGCGAGTGACTCTGGAGGCGCAGCGCAGGCTTTCCCGTCCGTGGAGGAGGAGAGCTGCGGGGCTGGGTGAGCTGGACCAGGGAGCACGGCTGGCTGCTCTCGGCCTCCGATGGGGAGTGGACAGCTTAGGGGGTTGCCCCCGTGCCAGCCGGTCTGCTGGCCACGCTGAGCTTCATCACCGCCTCACCTGCCTGCGCAGGCACCTAGCACCGCAGGCTGGAGCTTCTGGCCATGCTGGTCAACTTCCCCAATGAGCCTCCGCTGCCTGGGAACAGCAAGGCCAGGGCTACACTGCCCTGAACTTGGCAGCCATGTACCTTGGAGATGGTGAAGCTGCTAGTAGGGACCTAGGACGCCGATGTGGAGATCAGGGACTACATTGGGAAAAGGGCCTCCCAGTATGTGAGTCAGAGCATCACAGAAGAGATCGAGACCCTGGTGGGAGTCCTGGACAAGGACGACGGGGAGAGCACCGCCAGCAGCGGGGATGGGTACTGGAAGATTTAAAAGGTGCCCCCTCCATTTCATCACCTACAAACTCTCACACGTCCTGGAAGATGGGGGGACCCTCTTCACCATCACCACTTGGCTGAAGGTGGTTCAGAGGTGAAGCCAAGGATTCCAGGGCACACAGCCTCGGGCAGGACTAATGGACTTAAAAAAACACAGGCTCAACAAAATCCACTTCACAACCCAGATGGTTCACATCACACCCTCTTTCAGGGACCCAGAGCAGCCACTGGAAGAGAAGGAGTAGGAACGCTCTCTTAAAGGCCACTTATCCTATTCCTTCAAATTAAGACCAAAGTCCAATGTATTTAGGTAAAAATAATTTCTTTTAGAAAATGCTAAGGTTTGTCTTCTGAAATTTAATAACAGAAACAAAAAAAGAACACTAGATGTAAGGAAGTGGGACCAGAAAAGACAAACTAAACTATCCTTACTAGGTTGGAATGGATGGGGTGGAGTTCCCATCAGGCTAGCATTCTGGGGAAAGTGTTTTTTTTTTTTTTTTTTTTTTTTTTTGGTGGGGGGGCACGGAGTCTCGCTCTGTCGCCCAGGCTGGAATGGCCTTTGACATGTCAATGTTTTATTGTAAATCGTGACAGACTATCTACATAGAATACTCATGATTTACAATTTGAGATTGTCAACCCAGCCAGTAACCTATGTAGCACTGAATTCAAATACCAGAAAAAGGACCCAGATTCCCTCACCACCTAGCAGAGCTCAAGTGAGCTACACAGCCTGGTAGGAAATGGGGAGTAATTAAAAGGTTGTAAGCAGGTACTACTATAGTCAGATTAGTTTTTGACAGGTTATTCTAAAAGCACTGAGAAAAGAAAACTGTTGTAGTATTCCAGATAAGATCATATGGTCTGTAAAAAGACAGTGTCAAGGATATAGAAAAGAACAATCAAGGAATTTCAAAGGGTAAACTGGATGTGATTATATAGTACCACATCAAATGAACATCAGGCTCAAAGAAGGCACGGGGGAGCAGGAGGCTGCTTTCCCCAGGTACTCTCTTTCCCAGGCTTGCCCAGTAGTCCCGGCAACTGACATATATATATATATGGAAACCATCATTCTGAGCAAACTATTGCAACGACAAAACCAAACACCACATGTTCTCACTCATAGGTGGAAATTGAACAATGAGAACACTTGGACACAGGATGGGGAACATCACACACCAGGGCCTGTCATGGGGTGGGGGGAGGTGGGAGGGATAGCATTAGGAGATATACCTAATGTAAATGATGAGTTAATGGGTGCAGCACACCAACATGGCACAGGTATACATATGTAACAAACCTGCACATTGTGCACATGTATGCTAGAACTTAAAGTATAATAAAAATAAAAAATAAAAGTCTTCCTCAAGTTTACCATCAAAAAGTGCTACACATGATTTGCAAGTATTTTCTTCCATCTTGTGAGTTGTCTTTTCACTTTCTTGATGGTGTCCTCTGAAGTGCAAAAATGTTTAATTTTGATGAAGTCCAATTCATCAATTTTTATTCTTGTTGCTGGTCTCATATTTAAGAAAACTGACAAATTCAAGGTCATGACAATTTACTCCTATGTTTGCTTCTCAGGATTTTATAGTTTTAGTCCTTATGTTTATGTGGATTAGCTCAAAATGGGTCCATTTGATCCATTGTTTTTGCATCCACAGTTTTTGTATATGGTGTTGGGTAAAGGTACTACTCCAGGTTTTGCATATGTTTACATATCTAGTTGTCCCTGTGCCAGTTTTCAAACATCTTTCCCCACTGAATAATCTTGGCACCCTTGTCAAAAATCAGTGTTTATGTATGTATGGGTTCATATCTGACTCTCAATTCTATCCCACTCGTCTATACATCTATACTTCTGCCAGTATTATATTGTCCTTATTACCATTGTCTTGTAGTAAGTTTTAAAGTCGGTAAGTATGAGTTCTCCTACTTTGTTTCTCATTTTCAAAAGATTATTTTGGCTATTCTTAGTCCTTTGCAATTCCATATGAATTTGAGAGTCAGCTTGTCGATTTTACAGAGAACTCATCTGGGATTCTGACAGGAATGAAGTTAAATCTGTAGACGAGTTTAGGGAGGACTGCCATCTTAACAATGTTAAGCCTTCGGTCCATGATCATGGGATACTTTTACATTTATTTAGATCTTCTTTCATTTCTTTCAACTATGTTTTATAGTTTTCAGAGTACAAGTTTTACACTTCTTAAATTTATTAGTATTTTATTCTTGTTGATGCTATGAGAAATGAAGTTGCTTTCTTAATTTCATTTTCTGATTGCTCATTGTGAGTATGTAGTACTCAGTTAAAGTGTGTCAAATACTATTGATTTTTGTATATTGATCTTGTATCTTGCAACCCTGAAGAACACAAGGGATTTGTGTCTGGCATACATAAGGAACAATTACAATTCAGTAATAAAAAAACAAAACAACCCAATTAGAGATGGATAATTCAAGAATGGATAAAAAAACTGCAATACATGCAAACAAATGGAATATTATTCAGCAATTTAAAAAGTGAGCTATCAAGCCATGAGAAAACACAGAAGAACCCTAAATGTATACTGCTGGGTGAAAGAAGCCAGTCTGAAAAGGATACATACTACATGATATTATATGACATTCTGGGAGAGGCAAAATTAGAGAGTAAAAAGATCAGTAATGACCGGGGGTTTAGAAGGAAGAGGAGGGGGAGGAATGACTCAGTGGAGCACAGGAGATTTTTAGGGCAATGAAACTGTTCTACATAATGTCCCTGTCTGACAGCTTTGAAGAGAGCAGTGGTTCTCCCAGCACGCAACTGGAGATGTGAGAATGTGCAGACTGCCTCCTCAAGTGGGTCCCTGACCCCTGACCCCTGAGCAGCCTAACTGGGAGGCACCCCCCAGCAGGGGCACACCGACACCTCACACGGCAGGGTATTCCAACAGACCTGCAGCTGAGGGTCCTGTCTGTTAGAAGGAAAACTAACAAACAGAAAGGACATTCACACCAAAAACCCATCTGTACATCACCATCATCAAAGACCAAAAGTAGATAAAACCACAAAGATGGGGAAAAAACAGAACAGAAAAACTGGAAACTCTAAAAAGAAGAGCGCCTCTCCTCCTCCAAAGGAATTCAGTTCCTCACCAGCAACGGAACAAAGCTGGATGGAGAATGACTTTGACAAGCTGAGAGAAGAAGGCTTCAGACGATCAAATTTCTCTGAGTTAAGGGAGGACATTCAAACCAAAGGCAAAGAAGTTGAAAGGCTTGAGAACTATGCGAAGAATGCAGAAGCCTCAGGAGCCAATGCGATCAACTGGAAGAAAGGGTATCAGCAATGGAAGATGAAATGAATGAAATGAAGCAAGAAGGGAAGTTTAGAGAAAAAAGAATAAAAAGAAATGAGCAAAGCCTCCAAGAAATATGGGACTATGTGAAAAGACCAAATCTACGTCTGATTGGTGTAGATGGGCAAGTGATGGGCAGAATGGAACCAAGTTGGAAAACACGCTGCAGGATAATATCCAGGAGAACTTCCCCAATCTAGCAAGGCAGGCCAACATTCAGATTCAGGAAATACAGAGAACGCCACAAAGATACTCCTCGAGAAGAGCAACTCCAAGACACATAATTGTCAGATTCACCAAAGTTGAAATGAAGGAAAAAATGTTAAGGGCAGCCAGAGAGAAAGGTTGGGTTACCCTCAAAGGGAAGCCCATCAGACTAACAGCGGATCTCTTGGCAGAAACCCTACAAGCCAGAAGAGAGTGGGGGCCAATATTCAACATTCTTAAAGAAAAGAATTTTCAACCCAGAATTTCATATCCAGCCAAACTAAGCTTCATAAGTGAAGGAGAAATAAAATACTTTACAGACAAGCAAATGCTGACAGATTTTGTCACCACCAGGCCTGCCCTAAAAGAGCTCCTGAAGGAAGTGCTAAATATGGAAAGCAACAACCAGTACCAGCCGCTGCAAAATCATGCCAAAATGTAAAGACCATCGAGACTAGGAAGAAACTGCATCAACTAACGAGCAAAATAACAAGCTAACATCATAATGACAGGATCAAATTCACACATAACAATATTAACTTTAAATGTAAATGGACTAAATGCTCCAATTAAAAGACACAGACTGGCAAATTGGATAAATAGTCAAGACCCATCAGTGTGCTGTATTCAGGAAAACCAACTCACGTGCAGAGACACACATAGGCTCAAAATAAAAGGATGGAGGAAGATCTACCAAGCAAATGGAAAACAAAAAAAAGGCAGAGGTTGCAATCCTAGTCTCTGATAAAACAGACTTTAAACTAACAATGATCAAAAGAGACAAAGAAGGCCATTACATAATGGTAAAGGGATCAATTCAACAAGAAGAGCTAACTATCCTAAATATATATGGACCCAATACAGGAGCACCCAGATTCATAAAGCTAGGCCTGAGTGACCTGCAAAGAGACTTAGACTCCCATACATTAATAATGGGAGACTTTAACACCCCACTGTCAATGTTAGACAGATCGACAAGACAGAAAGTCAACAAGGATACGCAGGAATTGAACTCAGCTCTGCACCAAGCAGACCTAAGAGACATCTACAGAACTCTCCACCCCAAATCAACAGAATATACATTTTTTTCAGCACCACACCACACCTATTCCAAAATTGACCACAGATGGAAGTAAACCTCTCCTCAGCAAATGTAAAAGAACAGAAATTATAACAAACTATCTCTCAGACCACAGTGCAATCAAACTAGAACTCAGGATTAAGAATCTCACTCAAAACCACTCAACTACATGGAAACTGAACAACCTGCTCCTGAATGACTACTGGGTACATAACGAAATGAAGGCAGAAATAAAGATGTTCTTTGAAACCAACGAGAACAAAGACACAAAATACCCGAATCTCTGGGACGCATTCAAAGCAGTGTGTAGAGGGAAATTTATAGCACTAAATGCCCACAAGAGAAAGCAGGAAAGATCCAAAATTGACACCCTAACATCACAATTAAAAGAACTAGAAAAGCAAGAGCAAACACATTCAAAAGCTAGCAGAAGGCAAGAAATAACTAAAATCACAGCAGAACTGAAGGAAATAGAGACACAAAAAACCCTTCAAAAAATGAATCCAGGAGCTGGTTTTTTGAAAGGATCAAAAAAATTGATAGACCGCTAGCAAGACTAATAAAGAAAAAAAGAGAGAAAAATCAAATAGATGCAATAAAAAATGATAAAGGGGATATCACCACTGATCCCACAGAAATACAAACTACCATCAGAGAATACTACAAACGCCTCTACGCAAATAAACTAGAAAATCTAGAAGAAATGGATAAATTCCTTGACACATACACTCTCCCAAGACTAAACCAGGAAGAAGTTGAATCTCTGAATAGACCAATAACAGGAGCTGAAATTGTGGCAATAATCAATAGCTTACCAACCAAAAAGAGTCCAGGACCAGATGGATTCACAGCCGAATTCTACCAGAGGTACAAGGAGGAACTGGTACCATTCCTTCTGAAACTATTCCAATCAATAGAAAAAGAAGGAATCCTCCCTAATTCATTTTATGAAGCCAGCATCATTCTGATACCAAAGCCAGGCAGAGACACAACAAAAAAAGAGAATTTTAGACCAATATCCTTGATGAACATTGATGCAAAAATCCTCAATAAAATACTGGCAAAACGAATCCAGCAGCACATCAAAAAGCTTATCCACCATGATCAAGTGGGCTTCATCCCTGGGATGCAAGGCCGGTTCAATATACGCAAATCAATAAATGTAATCCAGCATATAAACAGAGCCAAATACAAAAACCACATGATTATCTCAATAGATGCAGAAAAAGCCTTTGACAAAATTCAACAACCCTTCATGCTAAAAACTCTCAATAAATTAGGTATTGATGGGACGTATTTCAAAATAATAAGAGCTATCTATGACAAACCCACAGCCAGTATCATACTGAATGGGCAAAAACTGGAAGCATTCCCTTTGAAAACTGGCACAAGACAGGGATGCCCTCTCTCACCACTCCTATTCAACATGGTGTTGGAAGTTCTGGCCAGGGCAATTAGGCAGGAGAAGGAAATAAAGGGTATTCAATTAGGAAAAGAGGAAGTCAAATTGTCCCTGTTTGCAGACGACACGATTGTATATCTAGAAAACCCCATTGTCTCAGCCCAAAATCTCCTTAAGCTGATAAGCAACTTCAGCAAAGTGTCAGGATACAAAACCAATGTACAAAAATCACAAGCATTCTTATACACCAACAACAGACAAACAGAGAGCCAAATCATGAGTGAACTGTCATTCACAATTGCTTCAAAGAGAATAAAATACCTAGGAATCCAACTTACAAGGGATGTGAAGGACCTCTTCAAGGAGAACTACAAACCACTTCTCAAGGAAATAAAAGAGGATACAAACAAATGGAAGAACATTCCATGCTCATGGGTAGGAAGAATCAATATCGTGAAAATGGCCATACTGCCCAAGGTAATTTACAGATTCAATGCCATCCCCATCAAGCTACCAATGACTATGAAGAAATTTTAAATATCATCAAGCATGTTGAGAGGTGCTAGCGAGGGCATGGAGCAAGGAATCAAATTCCATAGGTGATTGTTTTCTCTATCTTTGTATAAAAATGTCCTTGCCCCAATTAAAGCCTCCACCAAGTATAAAAAGAAAGCCTTTGGTGATATTAGCAAGCAACAGTTTCCCAAATCTACCTTGCCCACCTCTTTGGCCTAAACTCTGCAGGTAATTTATTCAAAAAAGAGAAGTGTCCTTTGGGTAACAGATGTATCA
The DNA here is from genome assembly GCF_028858775.2 of Pan troglodytes. Lineage (NCBI taxonomy): Eukaryota > Metazoa > Chordata > Mammalia > Primates > Hominidae > Pan > Pan troglodytes. The sequence continues at coordinate 35,685,096 of NC_072419.2, forward strand.
CTTCTTACTCTCTTAAACCAAACTCTGATGCTGCATCTTAGATAAAAGCCCTCAAATCTGGCCTCCTGAAGTCATGCTGTCATTTAACTTGGTTGCAGGCCCCTGATACTCTCCTGCAGGGAGAGAGTCTGCTCTTTGCCCCAGCCTTTACCCCATTCCTACTTTCTTTCACTCAGTCCCCCTCCACTCCCAGCACACCTCTGGCGGTATTTTATTATTAGTAGTAAGCTTTATTTTTATCAAAAAGGGGGTTGGGGGTATTTTTGAGCTTATGTTGCAGAATACTTTATATAAGCCTAAAATATACATTCTGTTCATTAGATTTCTAGCTGCCCCAACTACATAAGCTGAGATGCTTGGTAGAAGCAATGGAACAAATTTCTCTAGTTTTACAAATATAACATTTGACTAATTTAGAACAGAAATTAATTAATTTCTAAATATTTAACTTATTTTAGTTTTTTAGAAAAAAAAAAAAAAAAAAAAACACTGTCTGAGTAAAACAGGGCACTTCCTATTTCATTTAAGGAGAAAGCCAAGCTGATAATGCCATCATACTGCCTAGCTTTCTCATGCATATGACACTGATTTGACTTAGAAAGAAAAAAGTTTTAATACTTTCTTCTACTTCCCACTAGCAGGAAATTCCATTCTTGCCTTTCCTTTTCACCATTTCACCTACAATCACCTAGAAAAATGATGTCTGGTGCATATTAGGCCCTTAATAAAGGAATAAAGAAATGTGTGAAAGGAATTTCTTGAATAACTATTTTAAAACTTTTTGAACAAGAAGACTGTTATTAAGAGTGTTCCCGTGAGCAGGCAACAAACAAAGACAAAAGCTATTATTCAGAGATAAAAATGTCCAAAACATGGTTAGGATATAACTCTCTATCAGTGCATGACAGGTATCTATCAAGAAGTCTCAGAAAAAATACCAAGAAACATCACAACCAAATGCATAAATCTTGAATGAAATCTGTCTCTAAACAAACAAATACCAGCTATAAAGATATTCTTGGTAGCACTTTGAGGGGCCAAGGTGAGCAGATTGCCTGAGCTCAGGAGTTCCAGACCACCCTGGGCCCAGTCTTTACTAAAATACAAAAAATTAGCCAGGCATGGTGACAGATGGGCCTGTCGTCCCAGCTACTCAGGAGGCTGAAGAAGGAGAATCGCTTGAACCCGGGAGGCAGAGGTTGCAGTGAGCCGAGATCGCAACACTGCACTCCAGCCTGGGTGACAAAGTTGAGACTCTGTCTCAAAAAAAAAAAAAAAATTCTCCAGACACTTAGGGAAATTTAAGTATTAACTGCATATTAGGTGGCATTATGGTTTTATTTTTTTCTTTTTTGAGACAGAGTCTTGCTCTGTCTCCCACGCTGGAGTACAGTGGCTCAATCTTGGCACACTGCAAGCTCCACCTTCCAGGTTCACACCATTCTCCTGCCTCAGCCTCCCAAGTAGCTGGGACTACAGGTGCCCAACACCACGCCTGTCTGATTTTTTTATTTTTGTACTTTTAGTGGAGACGGTGTTTCACCGTGCTAGCCAGCATGGTTTCGACCTCCTGACCTCGTGATCCACCCACTTCAGCCTCCCAAAGTGCTGGGATTACAGGCGTGATCCACTGCACCCAGCCAGGTGATATTATGGATTCTTAGGTTTAATAATGGTATTGATGTTATGGAGAAAAATGTCCTTATTCTTAGGAGATAAATGCTTATATATTTAGGAGTGTCACAAAATCCGCGCCATACTCTCAAATGATTTGGCAAAAAACTGTGTGTGTGTGTGTGTGTGTGTGTGTGTGTGTGTGTGTGTGTGTAGAAAGAAAAATCAAGCAAATATGGCAAAACATTAATGATTATTCAATCTAGGTGCTCACTATTCTGTTCTTTTCTGTATGTTAGAATTTTTTTCAAAACAAAAAGCTGGGGAGAAGGAGAAAAAATTATAAGAGTCAAAGAAACTGTGTAATCCCCATTTTTATCACTTTTTTTGTGACCAAGTGATTTCACTCACCATTTTATTCATCAGTTCCCTATCTACATACTTAGAGCAAATGAGATAACATAGAATGCTTTGCAAAGTAAAAAGCATGATACAGAATACATAATGTCATTGTAACCAACAAGCTCTGAAGTTTAATCGCATCCAGACATCTGGCTTCTTTTTCCCTACCTTCTTATGGTTGTAGATTTCACCATTGTAACAGAGCCACATATATGGATATGTCTTCACTTAAATTGTCTGCATTCCAAACAGCAGGTCAACTACCACCAATGGGTGAAATCCAAAGCAGCAGCTGGTGTATCCATTGACATTCTCAAAACAGGATGCATCTGGACCCCTGTGTGCAATCTTCATAGCACACAGACACTAAACAGAAAGGCAGTCATTGCTGCCAAACAGGACCCAAATGCCACACACAGTGCAATGAAGCTATAAGCTCCCTATGGAGAGAAAAGTAGACAAATCAAAAATATTCAATATCCAATCCAAGTCCACGTTAAATCTAGATTCCAGAAACGTGCATAAACCACTTCAAAGACTAAAATTTAAACCATCTTTTCTATAGCGATTTCCCATTTGGTTGGCAGGCATACAGGAGTAGAGAATGATTTAATTTACTTACAAATATTCAGAAAATATAGTGACCTCTACATTCAACCAGCTACAGCAGCTTAGCACCCAGCCAAAGCCTGCATCTCTCCCACCTTAAGATTTAGTGGTTGGCTAGAGTTAGCAGCATCCAGGCCACATATATCTCTGCATTCTAAGTTTGCTTCCAAGATAAAGATACAAATGCAGGCTGGCTCCAACCTAGCCAGAGATCCCAGCCCCACTCTCTGCATCCCCAAATCCCTCAAAGACCCAAGAGACTTTCCAGATTTCTACAGTCTCCTCTCAGGTTCCCTTGACAGTCAAATGTCCACTCTTTACCTCAACTAGCTGCAGGTAGAATATAATGGGTACAACAGAAAATCACTGTAAGTGTAATATGAAGATACACAGCCCTTTTAAGCATTTCATTATATTACATCTAGCTTACTTCTAAGTGATTTATTCAGATGTGACTGAAGAAAGTCTAAAGGGAAAAAAGCAATTTAATTTGATAAATTAAATTATCAATTATAGCCAAATTATTTGGCTATAACAAATTAAACATTTTAAGCTGACAGAAGATGCAAACATTTTAAGTTGACAGAAGATATAAAATGTTCACTATCAAAATGTCGCAACTGATAAAAATGTTCTCAAATACTTCTGTCTCAAAGTTGCATTGTTCATTAAGGAAGCAAAATAAGTGGGACATACACAGCAACAACATCCCTCAAAAAACAACTTGGCTCATTCCTATAAGCCAGGCAGCAAATACATCATCCTTACATATGCTAATTACCTTCCAATTTCAAATTCTCAACTGTGAAATAAAGGGCCATTTTATTTGGCTGCTGCCAGTTCAAAATGACTGTTTTTATTAAAACATCTCCAACTTGAAAAATATTTGGTGTTTTCTAAAAAACTGCAAATTGCAGCAAATGGCCAGACAATTTGGAATAAACATCCTACAGAAAAAATATATATTCAAGTTTCATAAGTCACTTTGAGCAATCCTTTGAGGATATTTCATTTATATCTAAATGAACCACAAGTTTAGCTGGCTTTTCCGGAAAACCAGAAGCAAATAAAGTATGATTATAATGAAAACCATCTCAAGAAATTTGGAAATGAAGTACCACACGTCCTATGCTGTCCCTTCCAGACACTTGACAAAACAGCCTATAACAAATTGTTTACTTTGAGATTTAGCAGGAAAATTCCATGAGATTTAAATGAGATGACTACTAATAAGCCATCTACCTTTGACTCTATTCCAATTAAAAATGGGTTAGGAAAGTGCTTTGAAAATCAAGTGTGTTCATCAGGGAATCATTTACCTAAGTCTCCTTAACACTGCTTAGTGAATATTAAGCCTGATATAGTATATACACGCTAACCACTAAATTGAAGGGGAAAGAGGGAGAACAAAGAGGCATGTAAAGTACACTTACTTTTCTAGTAGGAAAAAGCCAATTAAAACTATCACCTATTAGTTTTATTGGAATCAGTCTTACAGGAGGTCAAACTTCCTACTCTCACTACCTATTCTCAATATTTTTCTTATTTCTTCCTAAACTTCTAGAGCCGTGCTGTCCAATAAATATGTGAGACTCATATGTAATTTTAAATGTACTAGTAAGTCCCATTAAAAGAAAAGGTGAAATTAATTTTAAATATACTTAACTCAGTATGTCCCAAAGAGTAATCATAGCAATAATTTTAACATGCAATCAATATAAAAAATTATCAAGCAGATATTCTACGCTGTTCTTCCCACTCCAATGACAAAATCCAGTATATTTAACACAACACATCTCAATTAGGACTAGCCAGGATTTCAAGTGCTCAACAGTTACAGGTGGCTAGCGCCTACTGAATTGGACACTGCAGTTTCAGTGCATTGAATTTCTATCCCACTTAGTGCTAATTAAAACTTCACCCTCTCACCTGACAATTATGTTAAGATCTCAGTAAGTAACCAACTACAGGCAGTTTCATGCCCTACTTTACCTCTAATTACTCTTACAGCAATATAATGAATCATGATTTAAAATTAAAAAAAAAAACTGCTGTTAAATTATTAGTCAAGTGCCCAGGGCAATGGACAGTAAAGAAATAATGTAGGCCATGGGCCGAGATGACAAAACGGTCCTTTTATTTAAAGCTATAACAATAATCTGAAGCCAGCCCTGTAAAATAGACATCCATTGAAAAGGGCATGCTAGTTCTTTTGCTTTTTTGTGTACTTGGCCTCCTGTGTCCCTAAACAGACCTCTTCTCAGCAGGGTTTGCTCAGCAAGTCACTTGTTGAGTCTTGCGGTCTACAGAGGGGGTGGGGAATGGCAGGGGCTGGCATAGGAATGAGAGGGGAGGAGGCAAGGTGAGGGGGGCAAGGTGAGGAGGGGGGCACTTAATGGGGAGTTCAAGACCAGCCTGGGCAACATGGTGAGATCACCGCCCCTCACCGCCGCCATCTCTGGTCTCACTCTGGTCTCACACACATGCACAAATTAAATTTAATTTAAAAATTAAAAAATTGTTTTAAAATAAGTGAAATATTTACATGGATTATGTGTACATTCATTTTGTAGAACTATAGATCCCATGTAACTGGGAACTCTTTACTCTTCTAACACAACATTTATTTAGCCACAAATAAAAGAAGACCAGTGAGGTAGCCTGTACACAAAAAAGTATGAAAACACTGGTTAGGCTGGGGCAGGGGTTGGGGGAAGAGATCTACAAAATTAAAATTTTATTGGGAAGAATCACTAATTAGAATCAGAACAATTACTGCTAAGTAGTTAAGAACAGAGCACAAGGAACCCAGCGATGAAGCAGATATGATTCAGAGCAGAGCTCACAGAGCAGATGGTATCTGAGCCGAGACTGATAGAATAACATTAATAAGGGCATTCACGGCCATTTATTATCACTTAACTGCAATGCATTTTGTATAAGTTATTTCTACTCTTCATATCAACCATGGAAAATAATACTTACTCTTCTCTTTTGAAGTTAAAGAAGTGGTAAGTGGTCTAAGAAGATAAATTAACATACCAACACCAAATAGCTCAAGTTCAGTGACTCAAGAGTGCCCGCGTCTCCCCAAGAGGTTGCTCAGCAGGCAGACGAGGTAGAGAGCCCTTCCAAGAAGTGACAGTGAGATGTGAAAGGTCTCAGTGTGTCTCTGAGAACAACAGAAACCAGTACGTAGACCAAGTGGGAAAAGCCACGGAAGAGGCAGGGATTTCCTCTTAAGAGAGCAAGAGTAAACAGAGCAGGGCTGAGGGAAGCGATGGAAAATGGGCAGAATACCATGCATTTAGTGAGAAAAAAACAACTTTTACTTTAGAAAGGGGGAAAGAATGGTGGTGGTCTAGGTAAGCCTAGAAGCAGAGGAAAGGGCAGTGGAGAAAAAATAAACAAAATGTATGAGTCAGGGTTCTCCAGAGGGACAGAACCAACAAGATATACGTATATGTATAAGGGAGTTTACGAGAGAGAATTGGTTCACACGGTTAGAAGGCAGTCCCACAATAGGCTGTCTGCCAGGTAGGGAAAGAGAGAAGCTAGTAGTGGCTCAGTCCAAGTCCAAAAGCCTCAAAACCAGGAAAGCCCGCAGTGCTTCAGTATGAGGCCGAGGGCCTGGGAGCCTTGGGGAAGCGGCTGATGCAAGTCCCAGAGTCCAAAGGCATAAGAACCTGGAGTCTCATGTCCAAGGGCAGGAAGAAGGGAAGCAAGTGTCCTGCACGGGAAGAAGAAAAAAAGAGAGCCAGAAGCTTCAGCTAGCAAGGTTATCCCACCTTCCTCTGCCTGCTTTGTTCTATACAGTGCAGCATGTGTACACCACTTTTGTGATATTATTCCTAATATCCATGGGAAGAAAGGGTGATGTTACTCCCAATAGCGCATGGGGGTGTACATCCCCTGTGATATTATTCCTAGTAGGCAGGGGCAGGGAAAGGATGACATTACTCCCAATATTGCAGAGGGTGTACTCCCCGCCTTGTGATATTGTTCCTAATATTTAGGGGATAGTGGGTGATATTACTCCCAATATCACAGGGGGTGTGCACCCCCCGTGGTATTCTACCTAATATCCGGGGGCGGGGGAGAGGTTGATATTACTGTCAATGTCACAGGGGGTGTACATCCTCCCGTGTTATTGTTCCTAATATCTGGGGGGGAGAGGATATTACTGTCAATATCACAGGGGGTGTAGACCCCTTCGGTGATATTGTTTCTAATATCTGGGGGAGAGAAGATGATATTACTGTCAGTATCGCAGGGGGTGTACACCACCTGTGGTATTGTTCCTAATATCCGGGGAGGAGAGGATATTACTGTCAATATCACAGGGAGTGTAAAACCCTTCTGTGATATTGCTCCTAATATCCGGCGGGGGGGAGAGGATATTACTCTCAATATTGCAGGGGGTGTACACCCCTTCTGTGATATTGTTCCTAATATCCAGGTGGGGAGAGGATCATATCACTTTCAATATCTCCAAATGTGTACATCCCCATTGTGATATTGTTCCTATATTTAGGGGATAGTGGATTATATTACTGTCAATATCGCAGGAGGTGTGCCCCCCCCATGGTATTGTTCCTAATGTCCAGCAAGGGAGAAAACACTACTACTCCCAACATGGCAGGGGTGTACACGTCCTATGCGATACTGTTCCTATATCCATGGGGGAAAAGGATATTGGGAACAATATTACAAACAATATCACAGGGGGGTGTACATGTCCTGCGATATGAGGAGTAATATAACCCTCTCCCCCTCTGGATATTACAAACTGTATCACAGAGGGGTGTAAACCCCCTGCAATGTGGAAAGTAATATCATCCTCTCCCCCACTGGATATTACAAACAATATCACAGACGGTGTACACATGAGGTGTTTACAATACTGGGAGTAATATCATATCCCCCAGTGGATATTATGAACAATATCACAGAGGGGTGTATACACACTCTGCCTTATAGGGAGTAATATACTCCTCTCCCACCCTGGATATTACAAACAATATCACAGAGGGTGTACACACAGGGTGTTTATGGTATTGGAAGTAGTATTATCTCCCCCATGGATATTACTAATAATATCGCAGGGGTGTGTACATCCCCTGTGATACAGGGAGTAATATCATCCTTTCCCAGCCTGGATATTACAAACAATATGGCAGGGGGCAGTACACCCTGGCGATATGGGTAGTAACATCATCTCCTCCCCGCATGGATATTACGAACAATATTCTAGGGGGTTGTACACCCCCTGCAATATGGGGAGTAACATCATCCTCTCCCCCACTAGATATTATAAACAATATCACAAGGGGGGTGTACACTTCCTGTGATAAAAGGAGAAATATCATTCTTTCCCCCCAGAGATATTATGAACAATATCGCAGGGAATTGTTCTCCCATGCTATATGGGGAGTAACATCTTCATCTTCCCCCTGGATATTATGAAAAATAATGCAGGGGAATGTAAATCCCCTGCGATATGGGGAGTAAAATCATTCTCTCTGGCCAGGCGCGGTGGCTTACACCTGTAATCCCAGCACTTTGGGAAGCCGAGGCGGGCGGATCACGAGATCAGGAGATCGAGACCATCCTGGCTAACATGGTGAAACCCCGTCTCTACTAAAAATACAATAAAATTAGCCAGGCGCGGTGGCGGGCACCTGTAGTCCCAGCTACTAGGGAGGCTGAGGCAGGAGAATGGTGTGAACCTGGGAGGCGGTGCTTGCAGTGTGCCAAGATCAGGCCACTGCACTCCAACCCGGGTAACAGAGCGAGGCTCTGCCTCAAAAAAAAAAAATCAAATCATTCTCTCCCTCCCTGGATATTATGGACAATATCACAGGGGGGTGTACAACGAGTTTCTAGAATATATTTGAGGAGGCTGACGGGCGGTGTGTGCGTGCTTCATGGCCTTATTCAGTTAAACACTCTGCTCTCAATTTATTGCTAAATCCTCCTTGAGCCCTTAGATTTCATAACGGTTGTCGCGAGATTTTTCTGGATGTAGAAAACGTTTCCATTTCTTGCCACCTCATGGGCTACACCTTGACCTAACGTTTTTATGTAGATACTTGTGCTTACTCTGTGGCCTTTCCAGGGTTTGCGGAAGATGGAGGTATTTAGGCTGGGCAAGAGGTGGTGAGATAAATTGGGGTTTATCGATTACAGAACAGGCTCCTTTAGAGGGATATAAAGCACGGCCAAGTCCTTTGAGTTTTAAGCTGTTGCTTGTAGTGTTCTGGTGAACAGTTTTGTTGATCTAACTATTCGAGTTTAGGGTTAAGCATAGCGGGATATCTACTCCCAGTTTGGATCTTAGCTATTTTGTCTTCAGAATATTAAAGGCACCTTCGTAGTTATTTCAGCTGGGGTTATTTAGAACTTTTTTACAACTTATTTAGAAACTTTCAGGTTTCTAAATATATGAATGAACCATAATATAAGCCTCGGCCAATACAATGCCGGTTAGGCCTCCTACTGTAAAAAGGAAAATAAATCCCCGGGCTCACAGCATTGCGGGGGATCATTTGATATTACCGCTGTGAAGTGTAGCTAGCTAGTCAGCTAAAAACTTTCGACGCTAGTAGGAATAGCAATAATTATAATAGCAGAGGTGAAGCAGGCTCATGTATCCACATCTATCCCTACCATAAATATACGGTGGGCCCATACAATAAACCGTAAGAACCCAACTGATCCTATAGCTCACACTAGGCCCATATACCTGAATGGTTCTTTTTTTTTGCAGAATAGTATGTTACGACGTGGGAAATTATCCCAAAGCCCAGTGGGATGAGGATGTAGACTTCAGAGTGACCAAAGAATCTGAATAAATGCTGATATACGATAGGATCACCTCCGCCAGCCAGGTAGAAAAAAGTAGTATTAAGATTGCGGTCAGTTAACAATATAGTGATGCCGGCGGCTAGGACTCAGAGACAAAGGAGTAGAAGAACTGCTGTAATTAGGACTAATCAGATGAAGAGGGGTGTGTGATATTGGGACATGGCTGGGGGTTTTATATTAACAATTGTGGTAATAAAGTTAATAGCCCCTGAAGTAGAAGAAACACCTGCCACGTGGAGTGAAAAGATAGTGAAATCTACAGAGGTGTCTGCATGTGTTAGGTTTCCTGCTGAGGGAGGAGAGACTGTTCAGCTGGTTCCAATGCTGGCTTCTACTATAGTGGATGCAAGTAATAATAGGAAGGAGGGTGGGAGGAGTCAGAAGCTCATATTATTTATGCAGAGAAATGCTATATCTGGGGTGCCAATTATCAGGGGGACTAATCAGTTGCCAAGACCTCCAATTATAGTATTACTATAAAGAAACTTATGACAAATGCATAGGCTATAACAATGACATAAATTTGATCATCTAGTAGAGTTCAGCTCGAATAAGGCTTAAAGCTGTACTGACTATCCCTGCTCATGTGCCAAATAATAAATATAATGTCCCGATATCTTTATGGTTGGTTGAGAATAGTCAACTGTCAGCCAACATAAATGAAGTGAGAAAAAAGGGTAAAATGACTGAGTAGGGCATTAGACTGTACATCTAAAAACAGAGGTCAAGGCCTGTTTTTACCAGTCCCGAGGTGATTTTCATGTTGAATTGTAAATTCAAAGCAGCAGCTTCAATCCTGCTTCTCTCACCTTCTTCCCCCCAGCAGCTGGAGAAGTAGATTCAAATCAGTTGACTAGGGAGTTTAGCTGTTAAGTTTTCGTGGGTTTAAGTCTCATCAATTTAGTAAGGACTTAGCTTACTTAAAGTGATTGATCTGTATTCAATTGACCAAGGGTGATCTGTATCTGAGAAAGTACATTTCAGGGCCACCATACAACAACCGTTCAAAAAGGCCTCCAATATGGGATAGTCTTATTTATTATCTCAGAAATATTTCTCTTCGCTGGATTATTTTGAGCATTCTACCATTCTAGCCTAGCCCCTACTCCAGAATTAGTAGGACATTGACCCCCAACAGGTATTTCTCCCCTTGACCCCCTGGAAGTACCTCTCCTGAATCCATCTGTATTACTTGCATCAGGAGTTTCAATTACTTGAGCCCATCACAGCCTAACAAAAATTAATCAAAAACATACAATCCAAGCACTACTTATTACAATTATATTAGGTATTTACTTTACCCTCCTACAAGTCTCAGAATACTTCAAAGCTACCTTTGCTATTTCTGATGGTATTTATGGCTCTACATTTTTTTATAGCTACAGGCTTTCACAGACTTCACGTCATTATTGGATCAACATTCCTCAGTCTGCCTTCTCCGCCAATTAAAATACCACTTTACATCTAGTCATCACTTTGCCTTTGAAGCCGCTGCCTGATATCGACACTTTGTAGATGTAGTATGACTATTCTTGTATGTTTCTATTTATTGATGAGGATCTTACTCTTTTAGTATAAATAGTACCATGATTTCCAAAGTTTCGATAGCATCCGAAAAACAGTAATTCACCTAACATTAACCCTAGTAATCAACATCCTATTAGCCCTGTTACTAATAATTATTACATTTTGGCTTCCACAACTTAATATATATATATATAGAGAGAGAGAGAGAAATATATATATATGTTTAAAATAAATATATATAGAAAAATCTAGCCCTTATGAATGCAGATTTGACCCTCTATCCTCTGCCCACATTCCCTTCTCCATAAAATTCTTTCTAGTAGCCACCACATTTCCCCTATTTGAGTTAGAACTCGCCCTACTACTACCCTTACTGTGAGCCCTTCAAATAATCTGATACTAATAATCTCTGTGATGTGTAGTGACTTCATACTTCACCCCCCCCGATATTACGGCCAATATCAGAGTGGAGTGTGCACCCTCTGCAATATGGGAAGTGATATCATCGTCTCCCCACTGGATGTTATGGACAATATCACAGGAGGTTTACTTTCTCTGTGATATGGGGAATAATATCCTCCTGTCCCCGCCTGGATGTTAGAGATATTTACAGGAGGGTGTCCACCCCCTGCGATATGGGGAGTAGTAATATCCTCTCCTGCCCTGGATGTTATGGACAATATATAGGGAGATGTACAATCCCTTCAATATGGGGAGTAATATCATCTTCTTCCCCCTAAACGTTACGAACAGTATCACAGGGGGGTGTACACCCCCTGCGATATCTGGAGTAGTATCATCTCCTTCTTCCCTAAATGTTACAGAGACTATCACAGGGGTATGTACACCTTCTGAAACATGGGAATAATATTCTCTTCCCCTCTGGATGTTATGGACAACATTACAGTAGTGTGCACCCTCTATGATATGCGGAGTAATATCATCCTCTCCCCCCCGGATGTAAGTGACAATACCACAAACGGGTTTACATCCCCCGTGATATGGGGAGTAATATCATCCTCTTTCCCACTGGATATTAACAATATCACACGGGGATGTACAACCCCTGTGATATTCGGAATATCTTCGAATCCACTGAAAATTATAAACAATATCACCAGTGTACACTCCCTGTGATACTGGAAGTAATATCATCCTCTAATCCCTTAAAAATTATGAACAGTATCACAGGGGAGTGTATACTTCCTACTATATTGGGAGTAATATCATCCTGTCCTCTTCTAAATATTATGAACAATATTACAGGGGATGTAACACTCCCTGCGATATTTGGAGTAATATCATCCTCTCCTCCCCTAAATATTGTGAACAATATCACAGGAGGTTGTACACAACCTGCGATATTGTTTGTAGTATCCAGAGGGAAAGAGGATGCTATTACTCCCCATATCACAGGGGGTGTACACCCCCACTGTGATATATTCAATAACATCCAGAAGTAATATTACTGACAAAATTGCAGGGGGTGTAAACCCCACCTGTGATACCGTTCCTAATATCCCGGGGAAGAGAGGATGATGTTATTCCCAATATTGCAGGGGGTGTACACCCACCCTATGATATTGTTCTTAATATCCAGGAGGGGAGACAATGGTATTACTCACAGTACCAAAGAGGTTGTACAGCCCCCCTGTGATAGTTTCTAATATCCAGGGGGTGTACACCCCCCTTGTGATATTGTTCCTAATATGTAGGGGGAAGGACAATATTACTGTCTGTATCACAGGGGGTGTACAACATGCCCCCCCGGGATATCATTCCTAATATACATGGGAAGAAAGAATATTACAATATCACAGAAGTTGTACACCCCCTCTGTGATATTGTTCCTAATATCAAAGACGGAAGGGTATGATGTTCTTTCCAAAATCACAGGCAGTGTACACACACCCTGTGCTATTTTTCCTAATATCGAGAGTGAGAGACAATGATACTTCCAATATCGTAAGGAGTGTACACTCTCCCCGTGATACCAGGTGGGGAAATGTTGATATTACTCCAAATATCGCAGTGGGTGTACACACGTTTTGCGATATTGTTTCTAATATCAAGTGGGGGGGAAGGATTGTATTACTCCCAACATATTACACCCCACACTCCATTATACTGTCCTTAATATCCAGATTTGGAGAGGATGATATTACTCCCAAAATCTCAGGAGGTATAGACCCCTTCTGTGACACTGTTTCTTATATCCAGGGGAAGACTAGATGATATTACTCCCAACAGTGCAGGGTGTTACATGCCATCCCCCATGATATTGTCTCTAATATCAAGTTGGGGAGAGGGTGATATTGCTCCAAATAGTGCAAAGGGTGCACACCAGCCCTGTGATATTATTCCTAGTATCCAGAGGAGGAGAGAATGGTATTATTTTTAATATCACAGAGGGTGCAAACCCCCCTTGTGATACTGCTCCTAACATCCAAGGGGTAGAGGATGAAATTACTCCCAATATCACAGTGGGTATACACCCCCTCCCGTGGTATTGTTCCTAATATCCAGGGGGTATAGGATGATAGTACTATAAATATCGCAAGGGGTGTACACCCCTTCTGATATTGTTACTAATATCCGTGGGGGGAGTCGATGATATTACTTCCAATATCACAGGGCATGTACACCCCCCCTTGTGGTATTGTTCCTAATATCCTGGGAGGAGACTACAATATTACTGGCAATATCGCAGGGGGTGTGCATTCCCGTCATATTGTTCCTAATGTCCAGCAAGGGAGAAAATATTACTCCCAATATGGCGGGGGTGTACACTTCCCATGCAATATCGTTCCTAATATCCATGGGGGAAAAGGATGATATTACTCTAAATGTCATAGGAGGTGTAAACTGCCCCTGTGATATTGTTCTCAATATCCATGGGGGGAGAGAATGATATTACTCCCAATATCACAGTTGGTGTACACCCCTCCTGTTATATTATTTCTAATATCCAGGTTGGGAGAGAATAATATTACAGGTAAAATAGGAGGGGGTGTACACTCTGCCTGTGATATTGTTCCTAATATCCTGGGGAAGAGTGGACAATATTACTCCCAATATAGCAGGATGTGTACACCCCCTTTGTGATATTGTTCCTAATATCCATAGGCGGAGAGGGTGATACTACTCCCAATAGTGCAGAAAAGGTACAGCCCCGCTGTGATATCATTCCCAATATCCAGAGGGGACAGGATGATATTACTCCCAATATCACAGAGGGCATACACCCCCTCCCCATGATATTGTTCGTAATACCCAGGGGGTAGAGGATGATATTACTCCCAATATCTCAGTGGGTGTACACCCACCCTGTGATATTGTTCCTAATATCCATGTGGAAAGGGTATAAAGTTACTCCCAATATCACAGGGGGTGTACAACCCCCTTGTGATATTGTTCCTAATATTCGGGGAAGAGACAATGATATAGCTGTCCATATTGCAGGTGGTGTACAACCCCCTGGGAATTTGTTCCTAATATTCAGTGGGGAAGATGATATTAATTAAAATGTCACAGGGGGTATACAACCCCTTTGTGATATTATTCCTAATATCCAGGGAAATAAAGAATATTATTCCCAATATCACAGGGGATGTACACCCCTCTCTGATACCGTTTCTAATAGCCCTGGGGGGAGTCTATAATATTACTGGCAATATCATAAGGAGTGTATACCCCCGTTATATTGTTCCTTATGTCCAGCAAGGGAGAAAATATTAATCCCAATATGGAACAGGGTGCACACCCATGAGGTATTGTTCCTAATATCCAGGGAGGGAAAGGATGATATTACTCCCAATGTTGCAGTGGTGTATAACCCCCTGTGATATTGTTCCTAATATCTAGGTGGGGAAAGTACAGTATTACTCCCAATATAGCAGGGGTTGTACACCGCCTTTGTGATATTGTTCTAAATATCCATGGGGAAAGAAAATGATAGTACTCCCCAATATCGCAGGTGGTGTACAACCCCTTGTGATACTGTTTCTAATATCCATGTTGGGGGAGGATATTACTCCCAATATTGCACGTGTTGCACAGACCCCCTTTGATATTGTTTGTAGTATGCAGGGTGTGGGGGGAGAGGATGATATTGGGAGTAATATCACCCTCTCTTCCCGGATATTAAAAGCAATATTCAGGGTGGTCAACACCTCCTCTCCCAACCTGGATATTAGGAACAATATCACAGGGGCATGTACACTCCCTTCCTTTCACCATATACAAAAATCAGCTCAAGATGGATGAAGGACTTATGTAAGACCCAAAACTATATAAACCCTAGAAGAAAACTTAGGAAATATCATTCTGGACATAGACGCTGGCAAAGATTTCACGATGAAGATTCCAAAAGCAATTGCAACAAGAAGAATTGACGAGTGGGACCTAATGAAACTAAAGAGCTTCATCACAGCAAACGAAACTATCAACAGAGAACACCCTACAGAACAGAACAAAATATTTTCAAATTACATATCTGAAAAAGGTCTAATACTCAGCATGTATAAAGAATCAATAAGCAAAAAACAAACCCACTACAAATAGGCAAAGAACATGAACCCCCACATTCACCATCCTGAAGTCCATGTACAACTTCTTTCTGGATGCTGGACAAGGACTTGGGTACCAAGAGGGCACTGAACGGGTTAACACTTAAGCCGTCTGTGGATTCTTTTTTCAAAAGACAACGTATGTGTGGCAAACAACCATATGAAAAAATACTCAACATCACTAATCATCAGAAAATAAGAACCATGAGATACCATATCACACTGGTCAGAATGGCTATTATTAAAAAATCAAAACATAACAGACGGTGCTGAGTTTGTGGAAAAAAGGGAATGCTTATACACTGCTGGTGGTGATATAGAAAGGAAACAGGGAAATACTGGGTAGAAGAGAGTGGTTCCCTGGCAAAGCCCTGCCCACAAGCCTGGAAACCCACGGCACTAAATGGGAACAGGCATTCCTGCTTTTGCACCCAAAAGTTGTCTTTCAGCTCACCATGCACCCCCTGTCCTGTACCCATATATGCCCCAGACCCCAGGCTCCAGAAGCAGACAAGCAGATGAGGAGATGAACAGAAGAGCAGAATTGCAGAATGATGTGGCAGAAAGAAGAGAAGGAGCATCTGAATGCCAAGAGGAATTTGGCTGGCAATGGTTGGAGAGATCAGCCTCTGGATGGCAAAGCTCCCGGGGAAGATCATCTTCCCATTCCATCCCCTTTCCAGCTCCCCATCCATCCCATTGAGTGCCACCTCTACCACTCAATAAAACCCCCACATTCACCATCCTCAAGTCTGTGTGCAACTTAATTCTTTCTGGATGCTGGACAAGGAACTGGGTACCAAGAGGACACTGAACAGGTTAACACTTAAGCCGTCTGTGGATGGCAAAGCTAAAAAAGTGCACTGTAACACATGCACACTTGGGCTGTGAGAGTCACAGGCACCCACCCCTAGACAGTACCATGGCCACTTGCCCTGCCTATTGCACCTGCCTGTCTGCATGCTCCCCTGCCCAGTAAGGGGTTTGACAGCACACACGGTGGCCAGACAAGCCACACCCCTGTTGCACATCCTGCCAAGGGGAGTCAGGGAACTCTCCAGTTACATCAGGAATGTAAATTTGTTCAGCCACTGTGGAAAGCAGTTTGGAGATTTCTGAAATAACTTAAAACAGAACTACCATTCAACCCAGCAATCCCATTACTGGGTATATACCCAAAGGAATATAAATCATTCTGTCATAGACATATGCACGCATATTTTCATTATAACACTATTCACAATAGCAAAGACACGGAATCAACTTAGATGCCTGTTAACAGAAGACTGGATTAAAAAAAATGCAGCGTGCACACACCATGGAATACTACACACCTATAAAATAGGATGAAATAATGTCTTTTGCAGAGACATGAATGGAGCTGGATACCATTATTCTAAGTGAATTAATGCAGGAACAGAAAACCGAACAAACACTGCATGTTCTCACTTATAAGTGGGGGCTAAACATTGAGTCCACATGGACACAAAGAAGGGAACAATAGACACAAGGTCTACTGTGGGTGGAGGGTGGGGGGGAGAGTGGGGATCAAAAAACTCCCTATTAGATACTACTCTCACTATCTGGATGACTACATAATCTGTACACCAAATCCCACTGACACACATTTTACCCATGTAATAAACCTGCACATGTACCCACTGAACCTAAAATAAATGTTGGAAGGAAATAAAGTTACAACCAACTCTTGTACTATTGTGAGGAAACAGTCATATGTGTTGACAAAAAATCAACTACTAATAGATTTATAATAGTATATATGTAGCAGAAAAATATCAGATATAACTTATATACCCAAAAGTATGACTTAAAAACAGCATGACAATCTTTATGATGGGATATTGTGCACTTACTAGAAGCACATTTTCAGAGATTATTTATTAACGTATGATAATGACTACATTGAGTGGTTTTTAGAAGCATGAATTGAAACCATGTATAAGCATGACTTTATTGAACTTATATATAACATTACACACACATTTACATAATTATAAAATAAGTATGCTCATGTTCATAATATTTATTTATTTATATTCATATGTAAGGTCAATAGGAAGTAATCTCTGTATCTGAGTTATTATTTCATAAATAATTTATGCTTGTTCTGTGAAAATAAAAACACTGCTATGGATCTTCCAAGTATCCTGAAAGGATACAGTTTATAATTAAACAATAACAATTTTAGAAATAATTATTTTAAATAAGGCTATGATAAATCTGGTTTCATTGCACACTTTAACTTTGGAACATTTCATGAAGCGTCCCTTGATCACGACTCTCATATTCAGGAGTTTTTTGAGATCAAATGGGACAATCAGTATGAATCTATTTTTTAGACATGCAAATGGATAACTTTAAATAGCAGTAGCGATATAATCAGAGTGCACAGTTGCTCTGGGACAAAACTTGGAAATGAGCATATTTTTAGATTCTTAATGTTTTACACATTTTAGCATTCCACAGCACCATTACATACTCATTTTTCTACTAGAATACCTTGGTAGAAATTCACAGTAGAGATCAGGCTTGTCCTTCATACATTAACTAATCAAGTAGGAAAGTGCAAATGAGAACACAGTGCCAAACATAGGCACCACATGGAAAAAAGCATGGAACTTCCAGGAAGCCATTTTTGTAGCTTTATAGCCCAATTATATTTTTCCTAATGTATTGCACACAAAACTTGGGGGGAAAAAAAAGAGGCAGAGAGAAAACAGGTTATATCAGCCCTATCTCACAACCCACAAGTTCATCCTATTAGAGGAGTAACTATGTAAAACAAATTTTATCTGCTGAATGTCCTATTTAGTTAATCACAAAACTGTACGAGAACACACTTGTGACTTATTTAGCAGCTTGTTTGTTCGCTTTCCACTGGCTTCACAAATGTCCTTTGGAAAGAGAAAGTACATTTGGAACCCTGTACACCTTTTCTTTCTCCAGTACCCTCTTGTCACTTCCATCACTAAGGTGACAGAAGCAACTAGGGGCAATGCATTTGTAGCACACCTGGGTCAGAGGTATCCTCCAGGGGAAGGATCAGACCTGCTTGAAAGCATGTCGTTGGAATTGGGAGGCTTCTAGTAGCTATAACATAAGCACTGATGTTTACTGTTCCCTGCCCTCCACTTTGATCACTCTGGGAAACGTTTTTTTTTTAAAAAATCAATTGTATTGAAACATAATTTACATAAAATAAATACTATTTTAAAGTGCACAGTTTGCTGAGTTTTGCCAGATGTAACCATCCAGGTGAATAAAATTGATCAAACTGATCTTTCAAATAATAAATTAACCTTGCAATCTTGCTAGAAATTTAATTCGTTCACAGTTTATTATCCATTCTATGTACTGCTACATTCAATTGGTTATTATGTTTTAAGGACTTTTGAGTCTATGTTTATGAGGAATAAACATCAAAGTTGTATAATGCCTTTGTCTTGATTTGGAATCAGGGCAATACTGGGTTCATAAAATAAGATAGGAAGTGTCCCTTTAAATTTTCTTTTTTTTTATTTTTATTTTTGAGATGGAGATTCACTCTTGTTGCCCAGGCTGGAGTGCAATGGTGCAATTTCGGCTCTCCGCAACCTCTACCTCCCAGATTCAAGCTATTCTCCTGCCTCTGTCTCCCGAGGAGCTGGGATTACAGGCAAGCACCACCATGCCCTGCTAATTTTGTACTTTTAGTAGAGACGGGGGTTTCTCCATGCTGGTCAGGTTGGTCTCAAACTCCTGACCCCAGGTGATCTGCCCGTCTTGGCCTCCCAAAGTGCTGGGATTACAGGCGTGAGCCACTGTGCCCGGCCCTTAAATTCTATTTCTTAAAAAGAGTCCGTTCAAGATTGATATTATAGATACTCCTCAACTTACAATGGTCTTATGTCTTAACGAACTCATCCTAAATTGAAAATATTGTAAGTCTAAAACGCATTTAATATATTTAACCTACTGAATATCATGACTTAGCCTCGCCTACCTTAAACTTTCTCAGAACACTTACATTATCCTACAATTGGGCAAAATCACCTACCACAAGGCCCATTTTAAAATATTGAGTATCTCATGAAATTTATTGAAAACTATACTGATAGCGAAAAACTGGTCATATTGATGCTCATCATTAATGTACACAGATGAAAGCACCATTATCAAGTCAGAAGAGCACAAATCAAACCACCATAAGTTGAGGACTCTCTGTACTTTCTTAAATGTTTGATAGAATTCACCTAAGAAACCATGTAGCCTGTAATTATAGAAATCTTTTTAAATTAAAAAAATTCTTCAATACATAGAGAAGCTATTACTTTTTCTATTTCATTTTGCATCAGTTTTAAGAATTAGTTTTACAAATAATTTCCCATATTATTTTATTTGTCAAATGTATTGGCCTAAAGTTTTCATAATTATATTGATGTCTGTAGGTTCTGTAGTTACATCCTCTATTTAATTCCCATTGTCTACATAATGTAGCTTCTCTAATTTTTTTTTGAGATAAATCTTGCTAGCCATTGTTTATTTAAAAAATTTTTTTTCAAAGAACCAATTTGTGGGTATATTAATTAGCTCCAGCTTTTGTTATTTGCTGTGTTGTTGGTTTACATTTTTATCTTTATCATCTTCCTTCTTCTTAATTTGGATATACTTTGCTCATTTTTTTAGCCTCTTAAAAAAGAACCTAAAGGTCATTGATTGAAGCCTTTTATTTTCAATATATTACATCTATAAATGTAGCTTTAAGAAATGATTTATCTGCATCCCACATTTTATTAAGTTTTTTAAAAATTTTCTTTCAGTTTAAACTATTTTGTGTGTGTGTGTGTGAAACTTTTCTTGGCCAATGGGTTTTTCTGAAGTATTTTGTTTAATGTTCAAATGTTGGGGTGTTATTGTATATATCCTACGTTGTCCATCTCTGGTTCATGATACAATGCATGTTCTCCATTGCACTTACATAACATGTCTCCATGTCTCTGGCGAATTCCTCAGTCTTTCTAAAATGCTTTTGAAGAATACTGGCAGTTATTTTGTAGAATGTCTCTCCTCAATTTCAGTTAGTCTGATGTTTTCTCACGATTAGGACTAAAGTTATACATTTTGTCTAAGAATACCATAGAATTGATGTTTTGTCCTACTCAGTGCATCATATAAGAAGTTACATGAAGTTCATTTATCTTATTATTAGTAATGTTAACTTTGATCACTTGGCTAAGTTGACATCTCCACTTTGAAGTTACTATTCTATAATTATCTTGTGGGAAGATACTTTCATATTATGCAAATATGTTCTTTCCCAACATATATTCACCACTAATCTTAGCATCCCTCCAAGGTTCTTTCTTGCAACAATTATTACTATGATATTTGCAAAGTGATGATTCTTATATTTTATGTCTCCTACATTTAATGAAATCTTACTGTAATAAAATACTGCCCATTCTCAACCTTTGGTTTATTATTTATGTCAATATGGATTTTTTTTTTGAGATGGAGTCTTGCTTTGTCATCCAGGCTGGTGTGCAATGGTGCGATTTCTGCTCACTGCACTTCCACCTTCCAGGATTCAAGCCATTCTCCTGCCTCAGCCTCCCGAGTAGCTGGGACTACAGGCATGTGCCACCATGCCGGCTAATTTTTGTATTTTTAGTAGAGGCAGGGATTCACCACATTGGTCAGGCTGGTCTTGAACTCCTGACCTCAAGTGATCTGCCTGCCTCAGCCTCCCAAAGTTCTGGGAATACAGGCATGAGCCACTGCACCCGGCCTGGATTAATTGAAAATTTTCTTCTGTAGATTGTAATATATTACTATTGTTATTTATTTTATTGCCCCAATTTTCTCAAATTTGTCTATGGAAGTTTATTCAAAGTGGATTCTGTCTCCTTTTCACATTTTCCCCATTTTGTGAGCATTTCCTTACTTTCTAACATGACAAAATATTTCAAACTAATCTTGTATTTTCCCTGCCCAATCCTGATATCAAATATGTCCCCAAGGAGCCTTGTTTCCTTTAACTGGAGAATGGTGTTCTCATTGTTACTGGGATGATGTTGTTTCTAGGCCCTTTTGTTAGAGGAGCTAGAAAATGTATGTATGTATACTCACACATTTATACACATCTGTACTTATTTATACAATTATCCATCTGCACATATACTAAAAACAATGATTTCATAAAACTTTTGACCCCAATCCAACACTAGATAAAGACTATATAGGCCCATTTATTTTCAAATCAGCACATAAACATAGAAGGATTATTAACAATATAAGCTGTAGCTTATGCTAAATGTTGGTTGGAACAGACAATAAATTATGGAGAACTTCAGAGGACACTAAGTTTGGATGGGATCTTGGAAGTTGTACAGGTCAATGCCACTCCATCTATTGGCTGAGTTTCACAGGTTAATACATGAACAACAACAAAAATAACCTAGATCAGAAGTTAAAGATCATTTTATTGACTATCTGCCGTGTCTGTGCCATTGCAATGTACTAGGTGCACTTACCAGTCCTCTACTTACAAACTGCTTTTCACAAAATATGAAACTCCAGGCAAAGGTTCAGACATATGATATTTGTTTTTAAAATCTTTCTACAGCCTTGTATCCTTTTTCCTTTCCTTCCTTTTACCCTTTTTAAAATGTGTTATGAGTTTTATCTTAGACTAACATCTGTAATGTTGCTATACGCCAGTATTCAGTTGCTGTGTTTGATGAATCATAAAATGGTGTAAAACTTCAATTAGTGTACTTTTTAAATAAAGTATCTATGAATGTATCCAGCAAAATGTTTATGATTTGAGTATTCACAAAATATTAGTTTTCTCTGGATCTAACAATAATGTGAAAACCCAAAATGAATATAAAATATTAGCTAATAATAGATTTCAAAGTATTCTACAAGTATGAAAAATATGATATATTATTACTTTCATATATGTAAAACATTAATAATTTTTGTCAACATAAACATCATCTTTACACCTAAACTTGTATTAATTCAATTAAGAGTTAATATAGTATCCTAAAGTCATCAAATATTCAAAAATAGGATGTATTCTGACTTGGAATATACATAAAATTAACTATTTTCAGCTGAGCACAGTGGCTCATGCCTGTAATTCCAGCACTTTGGGAGGCCGAGGCAGGCAGATTGCTTGAGATCAGGAGTTTCAGACCAGCCTGGCCAACATGGTGAAACCCCGTCTCTACCAAAAATAGAAGTTAGCCAGGCATGGTGGAACCTGCCTGTAATCCCAACTACTCTGAAGGCTGAGGCAGGAGAATCACTTGAACCCAAGAGGCAGAGGTTGCAGTGAGCCAAGATTGCGCCACTGCACTCCAGCCTGGGTGACAGAGTGAGACTCTGTATCAAAATAATAATAATAATAATAGTAATAATAATAATAACTATTTTCTGTGAGTCCCAAGATAAAATAGCATTACAGAATACCTAATAATCCTCAGTTTGGTTTTCTTGGTTTTATTTTTTCATTTAGTTTTGTTCACCTTGACCAGTGGGCTGGTGGTTCTTAGGTGCACCAAGGTTTTCATTTTTCAGTTCAAGATTTTAAAACCTTAATGTGGTAATTTCCCTAATTTTTTTTGACAATTACGTCCCAGGTTGCAAGTTAAAATAAAATTCCCATTTTACTAAAGTCCTTGGTTTATTAATGATTTTATAATGACTTAATATATAATTTAATGAGTAATGAGGGGTACTACATTTCAGAAATCAACACTGAAGAACTTATTCATGGAACCAAACACCACCTGTTTCTCAAACACCTATTAAAATAAAAATACATATAAATAATTTTTTAAAATAAACACCAAAAATAAAGTGAAAATGAAAAAATATATATCCAGGTTTAAAAAAAAACTACTTCAGTTAAACAATAAATACTTTTTGGGGGGACTCAACTCTACTACAAAATTATTTGTTGTTTATTACAATCAATAATACAGGTAAAAGAATAAGTTTTTAAAAATTGAAAAATTGTAAAAAATAAAATGATATTAACAAATATTGGTATACTGGTGAAGGCCAGGCTCAGTGGCTGCTTTCCAAAGTGGTTACACCAGTCGGGTGTGGTGGCACACACCTGTAATCTCAGCACTTCTGGAAGCTGAAGCAGGCAGATCACTTGAGCTCAGGAGTTTGACACAAACCTGGGCTACATGACAAAACCCCATTTCTACCAAAAACTGTAAAAATCAGCTGCACATGATAGCATGCACCTGTAAGTCCCAGCTACTTAGGAGGCTGAGGTGAGAGGATCACTTGTGCCTGGAAGGTCACAGCTGCACTGGCCATGTTCATGTCACTGCACTCCAGCCTGGGCAACAGAGCAAGATTTTGTCTCAAAAAAAAAAAAATGTTGGTGACAATTGGAATAATTGGAACTCACATACATTACTGGTGGGAACATAAAATGGTGTAATCAATTTGAGTGTTTTCTTGGCATTTGATTTTTTTAAAAAATCAAGACATTGTTTCCCTATGTTGCCCAGGCTTGTCCTGAACTCCCGGGCTAAGAAAATCCTCCGAACTCAGCATCTCAAATACCTGAGATTAAAAGTGTGAGCCACTGTGCCTGACCAGTGTAACCACTTTGAAAAACAACGTGGCAGTTCCCCAAAGACTAAATGTATAGTAATCACATAATGCAACAATTTCACTCCTGAGTGTAAATCCAAGAGAAATAAAAATATATGTTCACACTAAAACTTACGTACGAGAGTTCATAGCAGCCTGACTCATGATGGTGAATACGCAAAAACAACACAAATGTCCATCAACTAATGAGTCGATAAACATAAACTATTACTCAGCTATAAAAGGAAAGAAATCCTGATACATACTATAACATGAAAGAAATTTGAAAACATTCTGCTAAGAGAAAAAAAAAGCAAACTACAAAAGATCAGACATTGTACAATTCTATTTCTATAAAAGGTCCAGACTAGGCAAAACTACAATGACAGAAAATAAATCAGTGGTTGCCTATGAACATGGGGGACATAGGAGGTAGCAGCTAAGAGGTGAGGGTTTCTCACTCATAAGTGGGTAACTCATAAGTGGGTAATCACTTCTAAGAAAGACTGTAGTGATGGATGCACAGCTCCTTGAATATTCTAAAAACCACTCAATTGTATACTTTCTTTTTTTCTTTAGTTATTTAGAGACAGGGTCTCCTTTTGTCACCCATGCTGTAGTGCAGTGGTGCCATCTGGTCTCACTGCAACCTATGGCTTCTGGGCTCAAGTGATCTTCCAGTCTCATGTCCCCAAGTAGTTGGGAATACAGGCATGAGCCACCACACCCAGCTAATTTTTGTATTTTTGCTAGAGATGCTGTTTTGCCATGTTGCCCAGGCTAGTCGCAAACTCCTGAACTCAAGCGATCCACCTGCCTCAGCTGCCCAAAGTCTTAGCGTTATAGGAATTAGCCACTGCGCCCGGCCTGAATTGCGTACTTTGATAAATGAATTGCATGATATGTTAATCATATTTCAATAACGTTATTATTTAAAAAATGGCTGGGCGTGGCATGGTGACTCACGCCTCTGATCTCAGCACACTGGGAGGCCAAGGTGGGTGGATTGCCTGATTTCAGGAGTTCGAGACCAGTCTGGCCAACATACTGAAACCCTGTCTCTACTAAAAATACAAAAATATTAGCTGAGAGTGGTGACATGGGCCTGTAATTCCAGCTAGTCAGGAGGCTGAGGCAGGGGAGTTGCTTGAACCAGGGAGGTGGAGGTTGCAGTCAGCTGAGATCACGCCACTGCATTCCAGCCTGTGTGACAGAGCAAGAGTCCGTCTCCAAAAGAAAGAAAGAAAAAGAAAATGGGCATTGAACACAGGTGGCTCCACCTACGTATAATCCAAGCACTTTGGGAAGCTGAGGCAGAATGATCACTTGAGGCCAGGAGTCTGAAAACATCCTGAGCAACACAGCGAGATCCCGTCTGTACAATAAAAAATAAAGAAGTTAGCTGGGCATAGGAGCAAATGTATGTAGTCCCAGCTACTTGGGAGGCTGAGGTGGGAGGACTGTTTGAGTCCGGGGTTTCAGGCTGCAGTGAATCATGATCATGCCACCGCACTGCAGCCTGGGTGACAGAACAAGACCCTGTCTCTAGAAAGAAAAAAAAAAGAAATCCAAGTTTTTATCACCTTCTGAGAGTAATCAACATTCAGGAGGAACAGAGAAGAACAAAAGACCACTGAATGGTTGAGGGAGGGTTGCTGGTGAGGTTCAGTGGCCAGCTGAGTAGTATCTGAAAAATCCATTAGTAAAATTATGGCACTAGGGGTGAGTCATGCAGTCGAATGATGAATACTAAATCCAGTACAAACACCCATGGTCTTTCTTTACATGAATTCCAGTGAAAAATTTCTAAGTGCCTAAAATAGCAAGTGGTCTGAAATGATGGCAGCAGTTTATTAAAGACTGAAAAAAGAGGCCAGGCACGGTGGCTCACACCTGTAATCCCAGCACTTTAGGAGTCCAAGGCCAGTGGATCACAAGGTCAGGAGTTCAAGACCAGCCTGGCCAACATGCTGAAACCCCGTATCTACAGAAAATACAAAGCTTAGCCGGGCATGGTGACATGTGCCTGTAGTCCCAGCTACTTCAGAGGCTGAGGCAAGAGAAATGCTTGAACCCGGGAGGCAGAAGTTGCTGTGAATCGAGATTGTGCCACTGAACTCCAGCCTGGTGACAGAGGAAGATGCCGTCTCAAAAAAAAAAAAAAAAAAAAAAAAAAGAAATGACATCTTCAAGAACCACGAGAGTTCCACGCTGAAGAAGCTCTAATTCTGCATTTGCTGAACTATTGATTTGAGTTAGCCAATATAACACTATCTTAGATAAAGTATACAAACAACTCAATTTCATCTCCTCATTAATAACTGATTAGGTAGTCTAATATCAATTCTGATTTTTAAAAAGCTAATTAGAAAAAGAATTAATTATAGAACCAATAAGAGGTTTGAATAGTTACAAGCTATTCAAAGGAGAATTCAAAAAAACACTCAGGTATGAGGCCATAAAGTATGATGAAATAAATTGCACTAATATATTTTAAAATAAACTGATTAGACAGGCAACAACACCTGGGCACGGTCTCCTCACCTCCAGCAACACAAACCCAATCGCGCAGCTATGGGGTTGCAAAGGCTGCATAGTGACAAACAGACTGCTCTGAGTTGAGATTTCTTTACTTGTATCTGTATTCTGAGACCGGGTCTCACTCTGTCACTCTGGCTGCAATGCAGTGGTGCACTCATAGCTAACTGCAACCGTGACCTCCTGGGCTCTGGGGATCCTCCTGCCTCAGCCTCACCATAGCTATGACTACAGATGAGCACCACAACACCCAGCTAATTTTTTTTTTTTTTTTGTAGAAAGAGGAGCCTTGCTATGTTGCCCAAGCTGGCCTCAAACTCCCGCCCTCAAGAGATCTGCCCACCTCAACAACCTGAGTAACAGGTTCTACAGGAAAATACCACTATGCCTGGATAATTATATTTTATTAATTTTTATTTGCATAGACAGGAGGTCTTGCTATGTTGCCCAGGGTGGTCTCAAACTCCTGGACTCAAACAATTCTCCCATCTCTGCCTCCCAAAGTGCTGAAGCTACAGGCATAAGCCACTGCACCTGGCCTGACTTAAGATTTCTTTAATCTAGCATACTTCATATAATTGGGAAAAGCAGCAGTGGTTTTTTTTTTAATTACTTAGTATTTCAACAAGAATCAACCATCTCTCACCATTGCCAGGGCCCTGGTCAGAACGACTATCATCTCCCAGTTGGAGGTTGCCACAGCTTGGCCTCCCTGCTTCTACCCAAATCTTTCCACAATCTTTCTCAACTCAGCCGCCATGGGATGCTGTAAATCAGTAGACAGTTTGTGTCACCTCTCTGCTCAGAACCCTTCCACATCTCCCATCTCAGACAGAATAAAAGCCAAAGCCCCAGCAATAGCCTCCCAGGGCTTACACAATCTGTACTGATCTGAGCCCAACAACTCCCTGGCCTCCTTCCCTACTTCTCTCCCTCTCTCTACTCCACAGACCTCTTTCCTGAGCTTCAGACACACCACAGAGTTCCCTCTTAGCATCTTTATTCTGTTGTTTCTGCCTACAATGCTCTTCCTCAGTACCTTGGCCAGCTCCTTCCCCTCCTTCAAGTCTTTGCTCAATTTTCACTTAGGAGGCCAACCCTGACCACTCTATTTAATATTGCTACCTGTCCCTATTCCTGCCATGCTCACTCATTTCTTTTTTCTTTTTTTTTTTTAAGATACAATCTCGCTGTGTCACTCAGGCTGGGGTGCCATGGAACGATCACAATGCACTGAGACCTGGAGCTCCTAAGTCAAGAAATCATCCTGCCTCAGGGCCTCTAGTAGCTAAGACTACAAGTGCATGTCACCACACCTGCTAATTTTTTTTTTCCATGTAGATAGGGTATCATTTTGTTTCCCAGACTTATTGTGAACCCCTGGGCCAAAGCAACCATCCTGCCTCAGCCTCCTAAATAGCTGGAATTATAGGTGTGGGCCACCAACCCTGGCTCATGTTCATTTCTTCTTGCTGCTGTTACAAACTACCCTACATTGAGTGGCTTAATACACCACAAATCTACTACCTAACAGGTCTGGGGGCCAGAAGTCCAAAATAGGTCTATTAAGGCTAACGTCAAGGTGCCAGCAGGACTGCATCCCTTCTGGAGGTTCTGGAGAGAATATGTTCCCTTGCCTTTCCCAGTTGCTAAAGCCACCCCTATTCTTTGGCTCATGGCCCCTAATTGCATCTTCAAAGCCAGAAGCAAAGCATATTCGAATCTCCCTCTGTGACCTGTGCTTCCATCATCAAATCTCCTTCAATTCTGACTCTCTTACCTCCCTCTTTCACTTATAAAGACCTCTTGTGATTGCTGGACACAGAGGTCGTGGCTCACAACCATAATCCCAACAGTTTAGGAGGTCAAAGCAGGAGAAACGCTTGAGGCCAAAACTTCAGGACCAGCCTGGGAAACACAGCCAGACCCCCTCAATTAAACAACAAAAAGAAATAAGAAAAAATTAGCTGGGCATGGTAGTATGCATCTGTAGTTTCAGCTACTTGAGAGGTTGTGGTGAAAGGATCGCTTTAGCCCCAGAGTTCAAGACCAGCCTCAGCAACATAACAAGATCCCATCTCTACAAAAAAAATACAAAAATTAGCTGGGCATGGATGGTGTGCACCTGTAGTCCCAGATGCTTGGAAGGCTGAGGCGGGAGAATTGCTTGAGCCCAGGTGGTTGAGGCTGCAGTTAGCTACAACTCCATCATTGCACTCCAGATTGGGTGAAACAGAGACTCTGTGTTCAAAAGAAAAAGAAAAGAAATACACATTTGGTTTCTGCCCCTCATCCTGGCACAGAGCTTCTCAAGTTCTTATAAAGGCCTTGGTGATGAAGGTGATGGGACATCTTTTGTTTCAATATTTGGTCTTAGTCCCAGGTTTCTGACACAAGAGCCTCTAAGACCTTTGGGATCACCATAGTAAGAATGCATTTGGTGATGTTACTGAGATGACTGGGTGACTGAAAGCTCCTAGACAGCTTCAGAAAAAGGGCTGGTTGTTGTCAGAAAAACAAACCATGTGATTAGAGGCTTGGAACTGTCGGCCTCACCCACTGGGCTCCAGGAAGAAATAGTGGCCGAAGACTGACTTAATCACCAATGGTCAATGACTTCATCAATCATGCCTGCATAATGAAGCGTTCATAAGCACCCTCAACAACTGGAGTTGGAGAATGTCTGGGTTGCTGAACACAAGGGAGATACCAGGAAGGTAACATGCACAATAGAGGGCATGGAAGTTCTGTACCCCTCCCGACATACCTTGCCCTGTGTGTTTTTTTTTTTTTTTGAGACAGTGTCTGGCTCTGTCTCCCAGCCTAGAGTGCCATGGCACAATCGTGGCTCACTGCGACCTATGCCTCCCTAGCTCAAGCCCCATCCTCTCATCCTCTCACCTCAGCCTCCTGAGTAGCTAGAATTATAGGCACTGAGTAGCTAGAACTATAGATAACTGTGCCTGGCTAATTTTTAGAAAAATCTTTTTGTAGAGATGCATTTTCACCATGTTACCCAGGCTGATCTTAATCTCCTGAGCACTTAAGCGATGCTCCCGCCTCAGTCTCCCAAAGTGCTGAAATTACAGGCATGAGCCACTGTGCCCAGCATGTACATCTCTTTCCCTGGCTGTTTCTGAGATTTAGCCTTTAAAATGAACCAGTAAAAGAAAGTAAATTGGTGAGATGCAGTGGTTCATGCCCATAATCCCAGCATTTTGTGAAGTTGAGGTGGGAGGATCATGGGAGCCCAGAAATTTGAGACCAGCCTGGGCAACATAACAAGACCCCATCTCTACAAAAAGTAAAAGAACATAGCCAGATATGCTGGTATGGGCCTATAATCTCAGCTATTTGGAAGGCTGAGATGGGAGGATCACTTGAGCCCAGGAGTCCCATGCTACAGTGAGCTTTGATCACACCACTGCATTCCAGCCTGGCAACAGACTGAGACCCTGTATCTCAGAAAAAAAAAGAAAACAATCTGTTTTTCTGAGTTCTGCAAGCTGTCCAAGCAAATGATTCCAGCCACCAATGGGGGTCATGAAACCCTGTTTTCTCGCTGGTTGGTCAAAACTACATGTAACAACCCAAGACTTGCAATTGGCATGTGGAGTGAGGGTAGACTCCTGGTACTGAGCCCCCATCCTGCGGGGTCTGCACTAACTCCAGGGAGTGTCAGGATGGAATTGTGGGATACCCAGTTGGGATCCAGATTGTCCGAAAATCAGTGTACAAACTCCACATGCACATTTGGTCAGAGGTGTTTGACCGTAACTGCTATTCACGAAAAAGGTCTACTCATTAGAACTAAAAATCACAAAATTGTAAGCTCTACAAAAACAAATCAACCTTATCTACCGCCCAGTCCTACCGAACTACAGAATGTGAGAACAGAAGGTCTGACCGTGGAGTCGAGAGCTGACAGGAATGTCACCACCATCCTGTTCTCCAAGGACTCCTCATCTTCAACAGACTCCTCATCTTCAATGGGCAGGGTGGAAACTGCAACTTGTGCCATGATCCTTGCACAAGAAAAGTAGTAAGAAAATGAGTGGTAGAAATCCAGTGCCGTAAACTCACATCCAGAGCTGTGAGAGTTTTTTACCGGCTGGATAATTCACAGTTTTCTTGAATCAGGGAAAAATAAGACTCAGAAACTAGGAATTTGTTTTGCCCAAAACTCTCATCAGATACAGAATCCATCTGCTAACTATCTAGTATTATTTCCATAAGTTAGATCAATTATCACTCCCAAAACAAATGCACATGGCACCCAGAATCTGTGAATTTCTCCCAAGTAAAAGAGGAGGTGGACAGGAGCAGTGTCTCATGCCTTTAACCCCAGCACTTTGGGAGGCCAAGGTGGGTGGATCACCTGAAGTCGGGAGTTCAAGAGCAGCCTGGCCAACATGGTGATACCCTGTCTCTACTAAAAATAAAAAAAAAAGTTAGCCAGGTGTGGTGGCATGTGCCTGTAGTCCCAGCTTCTTGGGAGGCTGAGGCAGGAGAATCACTTGAACCCAGGAGGCTGAGGTTGCAGTGAGCAGAGATCGCACCACTGCACCTGAGCCTGGGTGACAGAGTGAGACTCTGTCTCAAAAAAAAAGGGGGGGAGGAAAGGAGGCAAGGCACTTTACAACCCAGTGATGGGCTACCACAACTCAACACAGCAAAGAGGTGCCAAGCTCCCTTTCTCCCCTGCACAACCTGACACAGAAGAGTTGGTGCAGTGGAATGAGGCTGGATGGAGAGAAGTTCCTCTTCTTTCTTTCCTTTTTTTTTTTTTTTTTGAGATGGACTCTCGCTCTGTCACACAGGCTGGGGTGCAGTGGTGCAATCTCGGTCACCGTAACCTCTGCCTTACGGGTTTAATCAATTCTCTGTCTCAGCCTTCCGAATACCTGGGATTAGAGACGCCCCCCACCACACCCAGCTAATTTTTGTTTGTTTGTTTGTTTTTTTAGTGGAGACTGGGTTTCACTATGTTGGCCAGGCTGGTCTTGAACTCCTGACCTTGTGATCCACCTGCCTCAGCCTCCCAAAGTGCTAGGATTACAGGCATGAGTCGCTGTGCCCAGCCAAGAAGTTCCTCTTCTTACTTAGAAAACAGATCACAGGGCATCAAGTAACACATAAAATCCTTTATAATAAGCAGTATTATTTTTGGAAAACCTTTCCTAATATTTTGGTATCAGCAAAAAGCCTCAGATTAATTTCAAACACTATAAAAATACAATACATAAACAGAAAATATTAACTGTCAGCAATACTATAGGGAAATTGGAAGCTGTATGCATTGCTTTTTGGAATGTAAAATGGTACAGCCCATTGTGGAAAATGGTTTAGCAGCTCCTTAAAAATATGAAGCACAGAATTATATGATCCATCAACAACCTTTAAGCATATATACCCAAAAGAACTGAGAGCAGAGACTCAAACAGGTATTTGTACACCCGATTAACAGCAGCATTATTCACAGTGGCCAAAAGGTAGCCCAAACCTAATGCCCATCAGTAGGTGAATAGATAAAGAAAATGTAATATATGCATACATAGAGTATTATTCAGCCATAAAAAGAAAAATATCTGGCCAGATTCAGGAGCTTACACCTGTAATCCCAGTATTTTGGGAGGCCAAGGTGGGCAGGTCTCTTGAGCCCCATATTTTGAGACCAGGCTGGACAACATGGCACATTTGGTTAGAAGTGTTTGACCATAACTACTATTCCAGAAAAAGATCGACTCATTAGAACTACAAATCATAAAATTATAAGTTCTACAAAAACAAATCAACCTTATCTACCACCCAGTTCTACCCAATTATATCATGTTAGAACAGAAGGTCTCACCGTGGACTCGAGAGCTGATATGAGCAATGTCACCACCATCCTGCTCTCCACGGAATCATCTTCAACAGACTCCTCATCTTCAATGGACTCCTCATCTTCCATGGACTCCTCGTCTTCCATGGGCAGGGTGGAAACTGCAACTTGGCCATGATCCCTGTGCAAAAAAGTAGTAAGAAATTGAATGGTAGAAATGCAGTGTCCTAAACTCACATCCAGAGCTGTGAGAGTTTCTCACCGGCTGCCAAATTGTTTTTTGCGTCAGAGAAAAAAATAAAACTTGGTAACTTGGTATTCAATTTGCCCAAGACTCTCATCACATAGAGAATCCATCCACTAACTTTCTATCTAGTATTATTTCCATGAAGTTACATCAATATCACTCCCAAAATAAATCCAGGTGGAAGATTAAATCCAAAGCTAGCAGAAGGAAAGAAAAAATAAAGACCATAATTGGAGCATAAATCAATAAAATAGAAGGTTGGAGAGCAGTAGAACGAAAAAATGTAGATTCTTTGAAAGATCAAGCCTTTCACTATATTGACTGAGAAAAAGATGGAAGACTAATTATTAAAATAATAAATGAAAGCAGAGCCATTACTACCAACTTTACAGAAATACAAAAGGATTACAGGAGTATACTGTGAACAACTGTCTAACAACAAATTAGGTGCCCTGGATGAAATGGATGAATCACTAGAAAGACACAAACTACCAAAGTGGCTCAAGAAGAAAGAGAAAATCTGAATAGACCTATAACCTAGGAGATTGAATTAGTAATTGAAAGCGATTAACAAAGAAACATTTATGACCAAATAGCTGCATTAACTGGTGAGTCAACCTAACATTTAAAGAAGAATTAATACCATTTCTTCTCAAACTCTTCTGACAAAATATATGAAGAAGGAATACTTGCTAATTCATTTTTTGATAACAGCATTATCCTTATACCAAAGCCAAAGAGAGCACAAAAGAGAGAAATACAGCACTAGATCCCTTATGAATATATAAGCAAAAATCTCAGCAAAATACTAGCAATACTAGCAAAATACTAGCAGCAATATTGTATAATCAAAGGATTGTAAACTATCACCCTTTGAGATTTATCCTCAAAATGCAAGGGTGGTTCAACATATAAAATATCAATCAGTGTAATATGCTGTAACAGTAAAATGAATAAGCACGTGATTATTTCAATTGATGCAGCGAAAACACTGATGAAATACAACACCCTTCTATAATAAAAATACTCAGTAAACTAGGCATAGAAGTGATCTTCTGCAACATGACAACGGGATGTACAAAAACCGAACAGTTAATATCATGATCAATGATGAAACAGTGAAAGCTGTTTTCCTAACATCTAGAAGAAAAGGATGGTGCATTTGCCACTTGTATTCAACGTAGCACTGGCAGTTCTAGCCAGAGCAATTAGGCAAGACAAAGAAATAAAACGCATCTACATTAGAAATAAAAAATAAAATGTAAAATTATATCTACACATGATCTTATGGGTATAAAGCTCCAAACAAAACACAAAACCGATTATAATTAATAAAAGAGGCAGGATGCAAACAAACATAGGCAAATGAGCTATATTTCTATATAGTTGTAAAAAAGTATGAAAACATTTTTAAAATTCCATTTATAATAGCATCAAAGAATACGTTATTCAGGCATAAATCTAACCATGGTGGTATACACAAAACTTTGCTGAAAAAAACTAAAGAGAGTGGAAATAACTGGAAAGACATTCTGTGTTCACGGGTTGTAAGACAATATTGTTAAGATGACAATACCATCTAAAGTAATCTACAGACTCAATGCAATACCATCAAAATCCCAAAGGCATTTTTGCAGAAACAAAGAAATTCATTCTAAAATCATGCAAAAATTCAAAGGATCTGACAGACAAAACAGTCTTGAAAAAGAACATTGGAAAACTCACATTTTTCAGTTTCACAGCCTACTACCAATCTACAGTCATCAAGAGAGTGTGGTACTGGCATAAGACCAATAGACTTTCAGACCAATACAATAGAACAGATTTGAGATCCTACAAGTTAGTCCTCACATATATTGTCAATGACTGTTCAACAAGGTGGCCAAGTCTAGTCAAGGGAGGAAAGAGCAGTCTCTTCAACAGCTGGATGTCAGTGCACAAGAGAGAAGTTAGACCCCTACCTTGCAGTATACACAAAAAATTAATTCTAAATTAATAAAAGACTTAAATGTAAGGACTAAAAATATGTAACTCTTAGAAGAAAACACATGGTAAACCTTTATGACCTTTGAGTTTTAAGTGTATTTTGAAATATGACAGAAAAGCACAGATAACAAAAGAAAATACACGAAAATTAGATTTAATCAAAATAAAAACCGTTTATGCATCAAAGGATACTATCAAAGGAGTGAAAAGACAACCCATAGTACGTGAGAAAATATGTATCTGATAAAATCAAAGTGTGTATCTGATAAAAGCTTAATATCCCACAACTCAACAACAGAATTTCTAAGATCCCAATTAAAAAAATAGGCAAAGGACTTGAATAGACATTTCTCCAAAGAAGATACACAAATGTCTAAGAAGGACAAGAAAAGATGCTAAACACCGTTATTCATCAATAAAATGCAAGACAAAACCCAAATGAGATGCCACTTTGCATCCACTAGTAAGGCTTTCATAACAACGACACAGAAAATCAGTGTTGTTAAGGAGGTGGAGAAACTGGAGCCCTCATGAACTGGCTGCTAGGAATAGAAAATGATGGACTTGCTGTGGAAAACAGTTTGGTTGTTCCTCAAAGAATCACACAGAGAAACAGCCGCCACTGGCTTGCGGGTTCTCCTGGGCTGGCGCGGGACTTCCCGGAATCGCAGGCGCGCATCCTTTCTCACCTGAGGGCCCGCCTGGCCGTGACTCCCGCCCCTCTTCTCCTCCGAAGAGAGATCGGGGCCGCCCCAGCGGCCGTCTGTAGCCACCGGGGATGGGGCTGAGGGTCGGTTCCTGCCCTGGTGCAGCCGCCCCCGGGCAGACCGCCTGGCTTGGTCGCAGCCACAGCGATATCTAGCCCCGGTTCTGCGAGGCTGGGCGCGCCAGGCAGCTTGGGAGTTGCCCGGCGCCTGTAGCTGGGCGCCCAGGTGGTGGAGCATGCCCTGGGCGGCCTCTGGATCGTGGGTGCCCCTGGCCTGAGAGCCCGCCAGACCCTGCCCCCGCCCGGCTCCTCCTCTGCCAGAGCTGAGACCTCTAGCCAGGGGCTCTCTGCAGCCACGGGTGATAGGGCTGAGGGCCGGTTCCCGCCCCCGTGCAGCTGCTGCAGGACAGACCGCCTGGCTTGGCCACAGCCACAGGGACATTTGGCCCTGCTTCCAAGATGTGGGGAGTGCGGGCGGGCTCGGGAGTTGCCTGGAGGCTGCTGCCTGCACGCAGAAGGCGGCTGCAGCTTGGATGCCCAGGCGGGCTGGAGGTGCATGGCCTGGTCGGCCTTGTTATCGCCAGCGCGCCCAGCCTGAGGGCCCCCAGGCCGTGCCTCCCGCCCACTCCTCCATCTGAGGGAGATCGGAGCCGTTTGTATGGGCACTCGGCAGTCACCTCGTGTGGGGTTGAGCAGTAGGTTCTCAGTTCTCGTTCCTGTGCAGCTGCTGCCGCAGGGCAGAATGCCTGGCTTGGCCGC
Source organism: Pan troglodytes (assembly GCF_028858775.2). Classification (NCBI taxonomy): domain Eukaryota; kingdom Metazoa; phylum Chordata; class Mammalia; order Primates; family Hominidae; genus Pan; species Pan troglodytes. The sequence continues at coordinate 35,721,368 of NC_072419.2, forward strand.
AGCCACTGGGACACCTGGCCCTGCTTCTGTGATGCTGGGAGCGCGAGCCGGCTCGGGGGTTGCCAGGCAGCTGCTGCCTGCACACAGAGGGCGACTGCAGCTTGGGCGCCCAAGCGGCGGAGCATGGTCTGGGTGGTCTCTGGAATGCGTGCGCGCCAGGCCTGAGGGTAACCCTGGTGGGGCCACCTACCCCAGTCTTCCTCTGCTGGAGCCTGGAGCAGCTGGAATGGCCACTATTCAGTCACAGGGGATAGAGTTAAGTTTTCTTATCCCACGCATGCACACAAAAAGGTAACTATTCTGTGAGGTAATAAACATGTTAATTGACTTCATTCATGCCACTCTGCATCCACAAGTAAGGCTTTCATAACAATGACACAGAAAATAAATGTTGCTAACGAGGTGAAGTTGGAGCCCTCATGAACTGGCTGCTAGGAATAGAAAATGATGCCCTTGCTGCGGAAAACAATTTGGTTGTTCCTCACAGAATGAGCATTGGGTGAAAAATGAAATCAAGATGGAAAGGAAAAAAATTTCTTTGAACTGGATGACACAACCTATCAAGACCTCTGGGATACAGCAAAGGCACTGCTAAGAGCAAAGTTTGTAGTCCTAAAAACCTACGTCAAAAAGTCTGAAAGAGCACAAACAGACAATCTAAGTTCACATCTCAGGGAACTAGAGAAGCAAAAACAAGCCAAACCCAATCCCAGCAAACACAGGAAATAACCAAGATCAGAGCAGAACTAAATGAAATTGACACAACAACAACAAAAAATACAAAACATAAATAAAACAAAAAGTTGGTTATTTGAAAAGATAAATAAAATTGATAGACCATTAGCAAGATTAACCAAGAAAAGAAGAGAGAAAATCCAAATAACCTCACTAAGAAATGAAACAGGGGATATTACAACTGACACCACTGAAATATTAAAGATTATTCAAGGGTACTATGAACACCTTTTGGTACATAAACTACAAAACCTAGAAGAGTTGGATAAATTCCTGGAAAAATACAACTCTCCTAGCTTAAATCAGGAAGAATTAGATACCCCAAGCAGACCAATAAAGCAAGCAGCAAGATTGAAATGGTAATTTTAAAATTACCAGCAAAAAAAGCCGAGGGCCAGACAGATTCACAGCAGAATTCTACCAGACATTCAAAGAATGTCTTCTTTCATTCAAAGAAGAAATGATACCAATCTTTTCATACTATTCCACAAGACAGAGAAAGAAGAAACCCTCCCTTATTCATTCTATGAAGCCAGCATCACACTAATACCAAAACCATGAAAGGACATAACCAAAAAACGAAAACTACAGACCAATACCCTTGATGAACGCAGATGCCAAAATCCTTAACAAAATACTATCTAACTGAATCTGACAACACATCAAAAAATAATCCACCATGATCAAGTGGGTTTTATACCAATGATATAGGAGTGGTTTCACATATGCAAGTCAATAAATGTGATACACCAAATAAACAGAATTAAAAAAATATAATATGATTATATCAACAGGTGCAGAAAAAACATTTTACAAAATCTAGCATTGCTTTATGATTAAAGCTCTCAGCAAAATAGGCATACAAGGGACACACCTTAATGTAATAAAAGCCATCTATGACAAACCCACAGCCAACATAATACTGAATGGGGAAACGGTGAAAGCATTCCCTTTGAGAACTGGAACAAGACGAGGAGCCTACTCTCACCACTCCTCTTCAACAAAGTACTGGAAGTCCTAGCCAGAGCAATCAGACAAAAGAAGGAAATAGAGGAAATCCAAATTGGTAAAGAGGAAGTCAAACTGTCACTGGTTGCTGACGATATGATCTTTCACCTAGAAAACCCTATGGACTCCTCTAGAAAGCTCCTAGAACTGATAAAAGAATTCAGCAAAGTTTCCAGATACAAGATTAATGGACACAAATCAGTAGCTCTTCTATACATCAGCAGCTACCAAGCAGAGAATCACATCAAGAACTCAACCCCTTTTACAATAGCTGCGAAAAACAACAACAACAACAAAAAACAAAACTTAGGAATATACCTAGCAAAGAAATCAAAAGACCTCTACAATGAAAATTACAAAACACTACTGAAAGAAATCATAGATGGAGCCAACCATGGTGGCACATGCCTATAATCCGAGCTACTCGGGACGCTGAGGCAGGAGAATCGCTTGAACCCAGGAGGCAGAAGTTGTAGTGAGCCGAGATCACACCATTGCACTCTCACCTCAGCGACAAGAGCGAAACTCCCTCTGAAAAAAAAAAAAAAAAAAAACAAGAAAGAAAAGAAATCATAGATGACACAAACAAATGGAAACGCATGCCCATGCTCATGGATGGGTAGAACCAATATTGTGAAAATTACCATTCTGTTAAAGGCAATCTACAAATTCAATGCAATCCCCATCTGAATGTCACCATCATTCTTCACAGAATTACAAAAACAATTCTAAAATTAATATGGAACCAAAAGAGAGCCATATAGCCAAACCAAGCCTAAGCAAAAAGAACCTGGAGGTATCACACTACTTGATTTCAAACTGTACAATAAGGCCATAGTTGCCAAAACACCAACGTACTGGTTTAAAAATAGGAACATACACCAATGGAACAGAAGAGAGAACCCAGAAATTAACCCAAATGCTTACAGCCAACTGATCTTCGACAAAGTAAACAAAAACATAAAGTGGGGAAGGACCCCCTTTTCAACACATGATGTTGGGATAATTGGTGAGCCACAGGTAGGGGAATAAAACTGGATTCTCATCTCTCATCTTATACAAAAATCTACTCAAGATGGATTAAGAACTTAAATCTAATTCCTGAACTATAAAAATTCTAGAAGATAACACTGGATAAACCCTTCTAGACATTGACATACGCAAGGATTTCATGACCAAGAACCCAAATGCAAATGCAATAAAAACAAAGATAAATAGCTGGGACTTAATTAAACTAAACAGCTTTTGCATGGCAAAGGGAACAGTCAGCAGAGTAAATAGACAGCTCACAGAGTGGGACCCCTGAACCTGACCCTGACCCCTGACCCTGACCCTAACCCCTAACCCTTAACCCTTAATCGTAACCCCTAAGCCTAACCCCTAACCACAACCCTCACCCTCACACTAATCCAACCCTAACCCCTTATCCCTAACCCCTAACCTCTCTTAACCCCTAACTCTGAATGTTGACTCTTAACTCCTAACTCTGACCCCAACCCCTATCTCCAACCCCTAACCCTAAACTTAACCCCTAACCCCTAACCCTAACACCAACCTTAACCCTAGGTTCGTTACTACGTTTGTATTGACTATGTCAATGTTGATTATTATGATCTCTGTCTTAGGACTGCATGGCAGCAAGGGGATTGTGGATCTTATATTAATATTTTTGTATTGAGGTAGTGCATTAGCATTACAGGTGCTTGTTACATGAGCAATGGGGGTGTCATATTTTGGGTGTCATGTCTGCATTAGGAATGCTGCATTTATCTTCCGAGGCTGCGGTGTGGATCTCGCACTGCAGCCGCCTCGCCTTGGCTGGGGAGAACCTCGGTGGGCAGGATTCAGAGGGGCTTTTGGTTTCCCGTTTTCCACACTGAACCCTTCTAACTGGTCTCTGACCCTGATTATTCAGGGCTGCAAACGGGAAGGATTTTATTCACCGTCTATGCGGCCCCGAGTTGTCCCAAAGCGAGGCAGTGCCCCCAAGGTCTGTGCTGAGGAGAACGCTACTCTGCCTTCGCGGTGTCCCCCGGGTCTGTGCTGAGCAGAACGCAGCTCCGCCCTCGCGGTGCCCCCGGCACGCCTGGGTCTGTGCTGAGGAGAACACTGCTCCACCTTCGTTGTATCTCCCAAGTCTGTGCAGAGGAGAACTCAGCTCCGCCCCGGCGATGCTCTCCTGGCGATGTCTGTGCTGGGAAGAACGCAGCTCCGCCCTCGCAAGGGCGCGCAGCGCCGGCGCAGGCGCAGAGAGGCCCGCGGCGCCGGCGCAGGCGCAGAGAGGCCCGCGGCGCCGGCGCAGGCGCAGAGAGGCAGAAGGCCCGTGAGGGGAAGGTGAGACACCTGGGGCAAAGAAAAAAAAAAAAAAATGCGCCGCGAAGCGGTGTCTGGGTCATCCACGGACGAAAGTTTTTTCCCATCAGCCCTTGCGCTGGGCCCCAGGGACCCTGGCATCCCTGGTTCGCGCCCAGGGTGCGCCTCGGGCGACTAGGGGTACCCCAACTCGGACAGAAGGCCCATGAGTGGAAGTTGAAGTTTGTGGGAGGAGAGGTGAGGCACCAGGGGCAGGAAAAAAAAAAGAGTACCGCGCCTCAGAGAAGCGGGGCCTGGGTCCCCCACGGATGAAAGTGCCTTCCCATCAGGCCCTATGCTGGGCCCGGTGGAACCTGGCGACCCTGATTCGAGCCCAGGGTGCGCCTCGGGACCGCTTGGGGTACCACAAAGCGAACAAAAGTTCCATGAGGGGAAGGTGAGGCACCTGAGGCAGAGAAAAAAAAAACGCGCCGCCGAGCAGTGCCTGGGTCCCCCACGGATGAAAGTGCCATTCCATCAGCCCCTTCGCTGGGCCCTGGGGACCCTGGTGTCCCTGGTTTGACCCCAGGGTACGCCTCGGGCCAGTAGGGGTACCCCAAGGTGGGCAGAAAGCCCCTAAGGGAAAGGTGAGGCACCTGGGGCAGAGAAAAAAAAAAAAAAAAAAACTTCGCCGCGGAGAAGCACGGCCTGGGTGCCCGACGGACGAAAGTGTCTTCCCATCAGTCCCTGCACTGGGACCCGGGGACCCTGGTGTCCCTGGTTCGAGCTCAGGGTGTGCCTCGGCCGCTAAGTGCACCCCAAGGGGGGCTTTGGGGGCACAAAGCCCATGAGGGGAAGGTGAGTTTTGAGGGAGAGGTGAGGCACCTGTCACAGAAAAAGAAAAAAAAAAAACCCGTGCCGCTGAGAGGTGGGGCCTGGGTCCCGCACCGGTGAAAGTGCCTTCCCATCAGCCCCTGCGCTGGGCCCCGGGGAACCTAGAGTCCCTGGTTCGAGCTCAGGGAGAGCGTCGGGCCACTAGGGGTACCCCAACGCGGTGGAAAGCCCATGAGAGGAAGGTGAGCTGTGAGGGAGGAGAGGTGAGGCACTTGTGGCAGAAAAGAAAAAGAAACCGTGCCACGGAGAAGCGGGGCCTGGGTCTCCCATGGAAAAAAGTGCCTTCCCATCAGTCCCTGCGCTGGGCCCCGTGGACCCAGGCGACCCTGGTTCTAGGCCTGGGTGCACCTTGGGCCCGGTAGGTGTACCCCAAAGCGGGCAGAAGGCCCATGAGGGGAAGGTGAGGTTTGAGGGAGGAGAGGTGAGGCACCTGCAGCAGAAAAAAAAAAAAAAACAACCGTGCCGAGGAGAAGCGGGGCCTGGGTCTCCCACGGACGAAAGTGCCTTCTCATCAGCCCCTGCGCTGGGCCCCCTGGACCCTGACGACCCTAGTTCAAGGACCAGAAGAGACTCCGGCACGCTAGGGTACCCTAAGGAAGCCAGAAAGCCCATGAGGGGAAGGTGAGATTTGAGGGAGGAGAGGTGAGTCACCTGTGGCAGAAAAAAATATATATATATATCAGCGCCTCGGAGAAGCCTGGCCTGGGTCCCCATTGATGAAAGTGCCTTCCCATCAGCTCCTGCGCTAGCCCTGAGAACCTGGCGACCCTGGTTCGAGACCCGGGAGCGCCTCGGGCCCGCTCGTGGTACCCCAAAGCAGGCAGAAGGCCAATGAGGGGAAGGTGAGGCACCTGGGGCGGAGAAAAAAAAAAAAAAACCAGCTTTGAGAAGCGGGGCCTGAGTACCCACGGATGAAGGTACCTTCCCATCAGCCCCTGCGCTGGGCTCCGGCGACCCTGGCATCCATGGTTCGAGTCCAGGGAGCGCCTTGGGCCGCTAGGGGTACCCTAAGTCGGGCAGAAAGCCCATGATGGGAAGTTGACATTTGAGGGAGGAGAGGTGAGGAACCTGTGGCAGAAAAAAAAAAAAAAAAAAAAAAAAACAAGCCGCGCCTAGGAGAAGCTGGGCCTGGGTCCCCCACGGATGAAAATGCCTTCCCATCAGTCCTTGCGCTGGGCCCTGTGGACGCGGGAGACCCCGGTTCGAGCCCCGGGTGCGCCTCGGGCCCGCTAGGGGTACCCCAAGGCGGGCAGAAATCCCATGAGGGGCAGTTGAGGTTTGAGGAAGGAGAGGTGAGGCACCTGTGGCAGAAAAAAAAAAAAAAAAAAAATGCACCACGAAGAAGCGGAGCCTGGGTCCCCAACGGACGAAAGTGTCTTCCCATCAGCCCTTGCGCTGGGCCCAGGGGACCCTGGCGTTCCTGGTTCGAGATGAGGGTGCGCTTCAGGCCGCTAGGTGTACCCAAAAGCGGGCAGAAGACCCATGAGGGGAAGGTGAGGCACGTGGGGCAGAGAAAAAAAAAAAAAAAACCGCGCCGCAGATAAGCGGGGCCTGGGTCCCCCACAGAAGAAACTGTCTTCCCATCAGAGCTTGCACTGCGCCCCGGGGACCCTGGTATCCCTGGCTCGAGCCCAGCGTGCGCCTCGGCCTGCTAGGGGTAACCCAAGACAGACAGAAGGCCCATGAGGGAAAGGTGAGACACCTGGGGCAGAGAAAAAAATAAAAAACTGCGCCGCCCAGAAGTGGGGCCTGGGTCCCCCACGGACGAACGTCCCTACCCATCAGCCCTGCACTGGGCCCCGGAGACCCTAGCGTCCCTGGCTCGAAACCAGGGTGTGCTTCGGGCCCGCTAGGGGTACCTCAAGGCGGGCAGAAAGCCCATGACGGGAAAGTGAGGCACCTGGGGAAAAAAAAAAAAAAAAAAAAAAAAAAAAAAAAAAACGCCGCAGAGAAGCAGAGCCTGGGTCCCCGAGGAAGAACGTGTCTTCCCATCAGCCACTGCGCTTGGCCCCATGGAACCTGGCTTCCATGGTTCGAGCCCAGGGTGCGCCTCGGGCCTCTAGGGGTACCCCAAAGCGTGCAGAAGGCACATGAGGGGAAGGTGAGGCACCTGGGGCAGAGAAAAAAAAAAAAACCTCGCCGCGGAGAAGCGGGGACTGGGTTCCCCCCCCCCCCCCCCCACGGATGAAAGTGTCTTCCCATCAGCCCTTGCGCTGGGCCTCAGGGACCCTGGAGTCCCTGGTTCGAGCCCACAGTGCACCTCGGGCCGCTAGGTGTACCCCAAGGCAGACAGAAGGCCCATGAGGGGAAGTTGAGGTTTGAAGGAGGAGAGGTGAGGCACCCGTGGCAAGAAAAAAAAAAAAAAAAAACGCGCCGCAGAGAAGCGGGGCCTGGGTCCGCCACAGACGAAAGTGTCTTCCCATCAGCCCTTGCGCTGTGCGTCGGGGAACCTGACGACTCTGGTTCGAGCCCAGGGTGCGCCTCGCTCCACTAGGGGTACCCCAAAGCAGGCAGATGGCCCATGAGGGGAAGGTGAGGTACCTGGGGCAGCCGAAAGAAAAAAAAAACTGCGCCGCGGAGAAGCGGTGCCTAGGTCCCCCAAGGACGAAAGTGTCTTCCCATCAGCCCTTGCACTGGGCCCCGGGGACCCTGGCGTCCCTGGTTCGACCCCAGGGTTCGCCTCGGGCCGCTAGGGGTACCCCAAGGCGGGCAGAAGGCCCATGAGGCGAAGATGAGGTTTGAGGGAGGAGAGGTGAGGCACCTGTGGCAGGAAAAAAAAAAAAAAAAACGCGCCACGGAGAAGGGGGGCCTGCGTCCCCCACAGACAAAAGTGCCTTACCATTAGCCCCTGCGCTTGGCCCCGTGGACCCTGGTGACCCTGGTTCGAACGCAGTGTGTGCCTCGGGCCTCTAGCAGTACCCCAAAGTGGGCAGAAGCCCATGAGGGGAAGGTGAGGCACCTGGAGCGGAGAAAAAAAAAAAAAAACCTCGCCACGGAGAAGGGAGGCCTGGGTTCCCCATGGAAGAAAGTGCCTTCCCATCAGACCCTGCGCTGGGCCCCAGGGACCCTGGCATCCCTGGTTTGAGCCCAGGGTGCGCCTTGGGCCGCTGGGGGTACCCCAAGGTGGACAGAAAGCCCATGAGGGGAAGGTGAGGCACCTGTGGCAGAAGAAAAAAAAAAAAAAACGCGCCGCAGTGAAGCGGGGCCTGGGTTCCCCACTGACGAAAGTGCCTTCCCATCAGGCCTTGCGCTGGACCTCGTGGACACTGCGACCCTGGTTCGAGCCCAGGGTGCGAATAGAGCCCGCTAGGGGTACCCCAAAGCGGGCAAAAGGCCCATTAGAGGAAGGTGAGGCACCCGGGCAGAGAAAAAAACCGCGCCACTGAGAAACGGGGCCTGGGTCCTCCACGAACGAAAGTGTCTTCCCATCAGTGCCTGTGCTGGGCCGCAGGGACCCTGGCGTCCCTGGTTCGGCCACAGGGTGTGCCTCGGGACGCTAGTGGTACCTCTAGGCGGGCAGAGGGCCCATGAGGGGAAGGTGAGGTTTGAGGGAGGAGAGGTGAGGCACCTGCGGCAGAAAAAAAAAAAAAAGCTCACCTCAGAGAAGCGGGCCCTGGGTCGCCCACGGAAAAAAGTCCCTTCCCATCAGCGCTGCTCTGGGCCCCTAGTACCCTAGCATCCCTGGCTCGAAACCAGGGTGAGCCTCGGGCCCGCTAGGGGTACCCAAAGGCGGGCAGAAAGCCCATGAAGGGAAGGTGAGGCACCTGGGGAAGAGGAAAAAAAAAAAACAACCCTTCGGAGGAGCAGAGCTTGGGTCCCCCACAGACGAAAGTGTCTTCCTATCAGCCCCTGAGCTGGGCCCTGTGGACCCTGGCATCCCTGGTTAGAGCCCAGGGTGCGCCTCGGCCTGCTAGGGTTACCCCAAGGCGGGCAGAAGGCCCATGAGGGGAAGGTGAGACACCTGGGGCAGAGAAAAAAATTAAAAACCGCTCCGCCTAGAAGCGGGGCCTGGGTCCCCCACGGAAGAACGTGCCTTCCGATGAGCCCCTGCACTGGGCCCTGGGGACACTGGCGTCCCTGGTTTGAACCCAGGGTGCACCTCAGGACTGCTAGGGTATCCCAACGTAGGCAGAAGGCTCCTGAGGGGAAGGTGAGGCACCTGGGGCAGAGAAAAAAAACCGCGCCGCCGAGAAGCGGGCCCTGGGTCCCCCACGGACGAAAGTGTCTTCCCATCAGCCCCTGCACTGGGCCCCAGGGACCCTGGCGTCCCTGGTTCGATCCCAGGGTGCGCTCGGGTGGCTAGGGGTACTCCAACGCAGGCAGAAAGCCCAGGAGTGGAAGGTGAGGTTTGAGGGAGGAAAGGTGAGGCACCTGGGGCAGAGGGAAAAAAAAAAAAACCGGACCACGGAGTAGCGGGGCCTGGGTCCCCCACGGATGAAAGTGCCTTCCCATCAGCGCCTGCGCTGGGCCCCGTCTACCCTGGCGACCCTGGTTCGAGCCCAGGGTGCGCCTTGGGCTCGCTAGGGGTACCCAAAAGCGGGCAGAAGGCCCATGAGGGGAAAGTGAGGCACCTGAGGCAGAGAAAAAAAAACTGTGCCGCGGAGAAGCGGGGCCTGGGTCCCCCACGGAAGAAAGTGTCTTCCCATCAGCCCCTGAGCTGGGCCCAGGGGACCCTGGCATCCCTGGTTCAAGACCAGGGTGCGCTTCGGGCCTCTTGGGGTACCCCATGGCGGGCAGAAATCCTATGAGGGGAAGGTGAAGTTTGAGGGAGGAGAGGTAAGGCACCTGTGGCAGAAAAGAAAAAAATAAAACCGCGCCACAGAGAAGCAGGGCCTGGGTACCCCACGGACGAAAGTGCCTTCTCATCAGCCCCTGCACTGGGCCCCGGGGACCCTGGCATCCCTGGCTGGAATCCAGGGTGCGCCTCTGGCCTGCTAGGGGTAACCCAAAGCAGGCAGAAGGCCCATGAGGGGAAGGTGAGTCACCTGGGGCAAAGAAAAAAAAAAAAAACCGCGCTGCGGAGAAGCGGGGCCTGGGTCCCCCACGGGTGAAAGTGTCTTCCCATCAACCCTTGCGCTGGGCCCCAGGGACCCTGGCGACCCTTATTCGAGCCCAGCGTGTGCCTGGGGCCGCTAGGGGTACCCCAAAGCGGGCAGAAGGCCCATGAGGGGAAGGTGACCCACCTGGGGCAGAGGAAAAAAAAAAAAAAAAAACGCGCCTCAGAGAGGCGGGGCCTGAGTCCCCCACGGAAGAAAGTGTCTCCCCATCAGGGCTTGCGCTGCGCCCCGGGGACCCTGGCATCCCTGGTTCGAGCCCAGGGTGTGCCTCGGGCCGCTAGGGGTACCCCAAGATGGACAGAAGTCCCATGAGGGGAAGGTGAGGCACCTGGGGCAGAGAAAAAAAAAAACTGCGCTGCCGAGAAGTGAGGACTGGGTCCCCCACGGACGAAAATGTATTCCCATGAACCCTTGCACTGAGCCCCAGGGACCCTGGCGCCCCTGGTTCCAGTCCAGTGTGTGCCTAGGGCGGCTAGGGGTACCCCAAGTCGGACAGAAGGCCCATGAGGGGAAGTGAGGTTTCAGGGAGTAGAGGTGAGGCACCTGTGGCAGGTGCCCATCTGTAAACTGTTTATCCATGTGAGCCCTGATGTCCACCAGGGGCTGGATGTCCCCCTGGGGCTAGATGTTCACCTGGAGCCTGGTGTCTACCTGGGGCCTGATATCCAGGAGAGGCTTAGTTATCCACCTATGGCCATCTGGAGCCAGATGCCCACCTGAGGTCTGGTGTACACCTAAGGCCTGATATCTACCTGGGGCTTGGGTGTTCATGTGGGGCCTGATGTCTACCTAAGACCATGTGTTCACCTGGAGTCTGGGTGACCATCTGGGTTATGATGTTCAGCTGGGGCCCAGAGTTCAGCTGGGGACTGGGTCAACCTTCTGCTTGTTGCACACCCGGGGACTAGGTACCCACCTGGGCTCCGGTGTTCACTGGAGCCTGATGTCTACCTGGGGCCTTGTATTTACCTAGGACCAATGCATCCACCTGGGGTCTGAGTGCCCTCATGGAGCCTGGAGTTTTCCTGGGGCCTGGGGTCTGCCTTAGTCTTAAGTGTACATCTGTGGCCTCATGTCCACCTTGGGATGGATGTTCACCTGGGGATTGGATATTCAGTAGGGGCCTGAGTGTCCACGTGGTTTGTGATGTCTACCTGGGGCCTGGTGTTCATCTGAGGTTTGATAGCCACCTGGGGCCTGGACATTTGCCTGGAACCTGATGTACAGCTGGTGCCTGAAGTTCATCTATGCCTGGTGTCCCCCTGGGGCCAGGTAGTCAACACGGGGCCTGAAGACCTTCTAGAGTTCAGTGTTCACCTGTGGCCTGAAGTCCACCTAGGGCTTGGGTGTCCAAATAGGGCCTTCTGTCAGCTTGAGATTTGTGTATTTACCTAGGGCCTGGTTGTCCACTTGGGGCTTGATTTTTCACTTGGTTTTTGTGTTAATTTGGGGTCTATTGTCCACCTGAGGTCTAGGTATCCACCTAGGGACTATTGTCCAGCTGGAGACTAATGACTACCTATGACCTGGTAATCACCTAAGGCTTTGTTTCACTTAGGTACTTGGTGCCAAACTGTTGCCTGCTGTTCACCTGGGGTATGGTGTCCGCCTGGGGTCTGGATGTCAGCCTGGGGCTTGTTGTATACCTGTATCTTAGATATCCGGATAGGGGTCTATTTTCTGCTTAGGTGCAGCAGTCCATCTGGTGCTTGAGTGTCAACCTAAGGCCTGATGTCTATGTTGGACCTAGGGTTCACCTGAGGCCTGATATCCACCTGGGGCCTCAATGTCCACATGGGGCCTGATGCCCATCTGGGCCCTTGATGTCCACCTGCAGCATGGATGTCCACTGGTACTTTATGTCCACCAGGGGCCTAATGTCCACCTAAAACCTGGTGTTCACTTGGGGTCTGATGTTCAGCTGAAGACCGGATGTCCACCTGGAGCCGAGGAATCCACCCAGGGACTGGTGTTGAACTGGGGCCTGATGACCACCTGGGGACAAGGTACACATCAGCCTTGATGTCCACCTGTCACCAGATGTCCACCTGAGTCCTGATGTCCATCTTGATCCTGGGTGTCCACATTAGGCCTGATGTCCAGCTGGCACCTAGGTACCCACTGGGGGCTTCCTGTTAACCTGGGGACTGGTGTCATTCTGGGGCCTAATGACCACCTGGGTTGTATTATTCACCTAGGGCCTGGTGTCCAGTTGGGGCTTGAGTGTAACCTTGGACCTGGCACCCACACAGGACTTGAGTATCAAACTGGCCTCTTGGTGTCCAGTTAAGACATCATGTGAACCTGGCGCCTGAGTGTCCACATGGGGCCAAATGACTACTAGGGGCCTGAATGTCAACCTAGAATCTGAGGTTTACTAGGGCCCTAGGTATCCACCTGGGGCCTAATGTCCACCTGAGCCTGGGTGTCAACCTGGGGCCTGAAGTAAACCTCTAGTTCAGTGTCCACCTTGGGCTTGATGTCAACCTGGAGCCTGATGTCCACCTGAGTACTGATGTTCACCTTTGACTTGATGTCTGCCTGTGGACTGTTTATCCACCCATGGCCTGATGTTCACCTGGGACTGAATGTCCAACTGTGACCTGTTGTGCACCTGGAACCTGGGCATCCACCTGCAGCCTGATGTTCAGCTGGGCTGGGACCTGGAGTTCACCTGAGGCATGATGTCCACCTGAAGCCTGATGTTCATCTGGGGGCTGGGTGTCCACTTGGGGCCCAATATCCACCTGGAGACTAGGTACCCACCTGGGATCTGGTGTTCACTCAAGATTGGTGTTCAGCTGTGGCCTAATGACCACCTGGGTCATGGTGTCTACCTTGGACTGGGTGCTCACCTGGAGCCAGTGTTCACTGGGGACCTAGTGTGCACCTGAGACTAGGGGATGCACCTGGGGCCTCGTGTCTACCTGGTGCCTAGGTATCCACTTGGGGACTAATGTTCATCTGGAATCTGACATCCACCTGGGGCCTTGTAATTACCTGGGGTCTGGGCATCCACCTAGGGCTTAAGTATCCTCCTGGGGCCTTGAGTTTTACTGGGGACTCGTGTCTGCCTTGGACCTGGGTGTACATCTGTGGCCTAGTGTACACCTTGAGAGTGATGTCAACCTGGGGACAGATGTCCTCTTGGGGTCTGAGTGTGCACCTGGTGCCTGATGTCTGCCTGGGGACTTGTGTTCACCTGAGACCTGATATCCACCTGGGGACTGGGCGTCCACGAGGGGCTGATGTTCAGCTGGACACTGGATATCCACCTGGGGCTTAAGGATCCACCCAGAAACTGATGTCAAACTGGGGCCTGATGTCTACCTGCGGACTAAGTATCCATGTGAGGCTTGATGTTCATCCGCAGCCAGACGTCCATCTGATGCTTGATGTCCACCTTAGTCCTGGGTGTCTACTGGAGACCTCATGTCCAACTAGAGCTTAGGAACCTACTGGGGGCCTCGTGTAAACCTGGGGACTGGTATGCAGCTGGGTCCCAATGATCCCCTGGGTCATATTATTCACCTAGGGCCTGGTGTCCACTTGGAGCTTGAGTGTCAGCCTTAGGTCTTGTGTTCATCTTTGACGTGGTGTCCACCTGGGACTTGGGTATCAACCTGAGGACTTGGTGTCCAGTTGAGGTGTCATGACCACCTGGGGACTGAATGTCAATCTGGGGTCTGATGTAAACCTCTAGTTCAGTATCCACCTGGGGCCAGATGTCTTCCTAGAGACTTATATTCACTTTTGACCTGATGTCCACCTGGGGACTTGCTATCCATCCATGGTCTGATATTCACCTGGGGACAGATGTTCAACTGTGGCCAGAAGTGCACCTGAGGTCTGGGCTTCCACCTGGGGCCTGATGTTTAGCTGGGGCTAGAGTTTACGTGGAGAATGATGTCCACCTGAAGTTTGATGTTTACCCGGGGCCTGATACCTGCCTGGTGCCCAAGTATTCTCATGTGCCTAATGTCCACTAGTTGGCCTGGTGTTCATCTGAGGGCTTGGTGTCAACCAGTGGCTTTACGTACACCTGGATTCTAGTGTCCTCCTGGGGCCTTATGCTTACCAGGAGTCTAGTGTACCCCTGGGGTCTAGTATCCACCTGGAGTCTGGGTGTCCACCTGAGCCTAATGTTGAGCTTAGACTGAGTGTCAGCCTGAGGGCTGATGTCTACTTAGGACATAGGCATTCACCTGGGGCTTGTTGTTTACCTGGGGACTAATGTCAACCTTGAGCCTAGGTATCCACCTGGGGAATAGTGTCCAGTTGCAGCCAGATGTCCACCTGTGGCCTGAAGCATGGTTGTTATCCTAAGGCCTTGTATTAGTCCATTTTCACACTGTTATAAAAAACTACCTGATATTGGGCAACTTATGAGGAAAAGAGGTTTAACTGACCCACAGTTCTTCAGGCTTAATAGGGAGCATGACTGGGTGGGCCCAGGACACTTACAATCATGATGTAAAGCCAAGAGGAAGCAAGCCCTTTTTACCATGGGGGAGGAGGAGGGAGAGAGAAGGGGGATGTGCTACACACTTTCAAATAACCAGATCTCGTAAGAATTCTATCACGAGAACAGCAAGTGGGAAGTCTGCCCCCATGATTCAATCACCTCTCACCACGCCCCTTCTTCAACCCATGGGGATTACAATTCAACATGAGATTTGGGTGGAGACATAGAGCCAATATCAGGCCTGATGCCCGCCTGGAGTCGTGTCTACCTGAGGCCTAATGTAGACATGAGGCCTGGGCATCCACCTAGGACCTCATGTTAAGATAGGTTCTGGAGTTCTTTTGGTGTCTAGTGTATACCTGGGGCCCAGATGTATAACTAGAGCCTGATGTTTCAGATGGAAACCTGCGCCCCAGGTGCTCATCAGATCCTAGGTGAAAATTCAGGCTTCAAGTGCACATCAGACTCCAAGTGGACACATAGGCCCCAGGTTGATACCAAGATTTCAGGTAGACTCTGGGTCCCAGAAAAACACCCCGCCCTAGATGGACAGCTGAACCTGAGTAGGCATCAGGCCCCAGATCAACATCTGGCCCCATGTAGATTCCTAGGCCCAAGGTGAATACTCAGTCTCCAGCCCTAGGGGAATTCAGTCTTAGATGACTAAGGACTGGTTTTCCTCTGGGGCCTCATGTCTACCTGGGCCCTGGGAGTGCACATGGAGCCAGATGTCTATAAAGGGCGTGAGTGTCCCCTAGGGCCTGAGGTTCACCAGAAGCATAGACATCCACCTAGGACCTTGTGTCCACCTAAAACCTGGTGTTCACCTGGGGCCTGGGTGACAACCTGGGATCTGATGTTCACCTGAGGCCCAGAGTTCAGCTGGTGCCTATGTCAGCCTGGCACCTGATGCACACGAGAGGACTAGGTGCCCACCTGAGGACTGGTGTTCATGGGGAACTGGTGTTCAGCTGTGGCTTGATGACCAACTGGGTCCTGGTGTCCTCCTAGAACCTGATGTCCACCTGGGACTGCATGCTTACCCAGGGCCTGGTGTCCCCCTGGGGCCTGGTGTGCCCCTGAGACCTGTGATCCTCCTGGGCCTAGTATCCACTTGGGGCCTCATATCCATCTGGAACATCATGTCCACTTGGGACCTTTTAGTTACCTAGGGACTGGGTGTCCTTCTGGCGCTTGAGTGTCCTCCTGGGGCCTGGGGTTCTCCTGGGGCCTGGGTGTACATCTCTGGCCTGATGTCCACCTTGGGATGGATGTCCATCTGGGAACAGATGTTCACTTGTGGCCTGAGTATCCATTTTGCGTCTAATGTCTACCTGGGGTCTGGTGTTTGCCTGAGGCCTTATATCCACCTGGGGCCTGGGCATCCATTTGAGGCCTGATGTCTACCTAAGACCCGGTGTTTAACTGGGGCACAGACTTCTTCCTGGAGCCCGACGTTCATCTTTAGCCTGAAGTTCACCTATGCCTGTTGTCTACCTGTGGCCTATGTGTCAACCTAGGGCCTGATGACCACCCTGAGTTCAGTGTTCACCTGGGGCCTGACATCTGCCTGGAGTCTGGGTGTCCACATAGGGCCTGATGTTGGCTTGGAACCAAAGTATTTACCTAGGGCCTGGGTGTCTGCTTAGAGCCTGACTTCTACATGGTTCATTATGTCAACCTGGGGCCTGATGTCCACTTAGGGCCTAGGTAAGCTCCTTATGACTAAAGTCCACACGGGGGCTGAAACCATCTCAGACCTTGTGTTAATCTTGGGCTTAGTGTCCACCTGAGGCCTGCCTGGGACCTGGTGACCCCCTGGGGTCAAGCTATCCACCTTGGGCCTGATGACCAATTGGGGCTTAAAGCTCTACTTAGAGACTGGTGTCAACCTGGAACCTGATGTCCACTTGGAGTCTGGTGTACACCTTCGGCCTGATGCCCACCTTGGCACAGGTGTACAATTTGGGCCTAGTGTGCACCTGAAGCCTAGGTGTCAACCTGGGTCTTGATGCACACCTTTAGTCAAGTGTTTAACTGGGGCCTGATGAAATACTGGAGCCTGATTTACACCTGTGTACTGGGTCTCCACCTGGGGCCTGATGTCCACCTGCAGCCAGATATCCACCTGGCATCAGATGTCTACGAGGAATCTGGGTGTCCACCTTGAAAATGATGTATTCCAAGAGACTAGGCATGCACATTGGGCCTGGGGTGCACCTGGGTCCTGATGTCTACCTGAGGCTGGTATTGAACTGGGGCCTGTGTGTTCACTTGGAGCCTGATGTCCATTTGGAACCTGGTGTTCACCTAGGACATGTGTATCCACCTGGATCCTGATTTTCAGGTGGGGAGTGGATATAGACCTGGGATCTGATGGCCACCTATGCTATAAGTAACCCAACCACCTGAGGCCTGATGTTTACCTGCCGCCTGATATCCACCTGGTACCTGTGTGTCAATCTAGTGCCTGGTGTTCACCTGAGGACTAGGTAGACACCTGAGGCTTGGTGTTCACCAGGGTCCTGGTGTTCATCTTGCACCCAGTGTCCACCTGGACCCTGTGTATCAACCTGTGGCCTAGGTGGCCACTTGGAGCTTTATGTGCACCTGAGGCCTGAGAGTTTCCTAGGATCTGATGACCACTGGGGCCCAGGTATCCACCTGGGACATCAGGCTCCAAGTGTATATCCAGGCTCCATATGGACACCAGGCCAGGAAAACGCCAGCCTTTATCTGAATATCAGGTCCTAGATGGATGCCCAGGCCCCATGTGTACATCAGGCCCCGGGTATACACTGGACTCCAGGTGGACACCAGCACTCAATTGGATACACACAATCAAGTGGACACCAGGCCCCACGTGAATTCCTACACTCCAGGTGAACATCAGGTCCCAAGTGGATACCTGGACCCCAGGTGGATACCAGTCTCTAAATTAATACCAGGCCTCAGATGGTCCTTAGGAGCCATGTTGGCATTAGTTATCAGGAAGTTACCTAGGCCCAAAGTGGACATCAGGCCCCCTGTTGACACAAGATATATTTGGAAGTCAGGCCCCAGGTGGACACCCAGGCCCTAGGTAAATACTTAAGTCCCAGGTTGAGAGCAGGACATCAGGCCCTATGTGAACACTCAGAACTCAGGTGGACATCAGGCCTCAGGTGGACATCTGAGTTCATCTGGAACCTCGTGTTATAGGCCCCATGTAAACACCAGGCCTTAGGTGGATACCCAATCTCTAGGTGGACATCAGAGCTCAGATTGACACAAAGACTCCAGTAGACATAATGTACCAATGAATATCCAGGCCCCCGGTAAATACCCAGGCCCCAGATTGACATCAGGGTCTATGTGGACCCACAGGCTCCGGGTAGTAAACAGGCCCAAGGTGGACGCTGGACTGGACATCAGGTCCTAGGTTGACAACCATGCTTCAAGTTGACACCAGGCACCAAGTGAACATCTGGTCCCAGCTGGACACTAGTCTCCTGGTGAATACCTGGGCTCAAGGTTGACAGCAGGCCCCATGTGAACACTAGACCCCAGCTAAACACTTATGCCCTAAGTGGACATCAGGCCTCAGGTGGTTACCCAGTCCCAAGGTGAACATCAGGACCCCGATGGGCACCAGTTATCAAGTGGATTCCCAGACCCCAGGTGAATATCAAGTCCTAGGTGGATACCAGGCCCCAGGTGGATACCAGGATCCTGGTAGACATCAGGTCCTAAGAGGACACTAGAACCCAGGAGTACATTAGGCCACAGGTTATCACAAAGGCCCCAGATGAATAGCAGGCCAACTTGTGGACATCAGGCCTGAGAAGGGTCCTTGGGCTCCAGGTGGATATCAGGCCCCAGGTGAATATCCAGCACTCAGATGAACATGAGGCTTCAGGTAGACATCATGCCTCAGGTGAACTCCAGGCCCCAGCTGAACATCAGGCCCCAGGTGGATGCCCAGGATCCGGGTGCACATCTGGCCACAGTTGGACATTCAACCCCTGGTGACCATCAGGCCATGGGTGACTACACGGTTTCCAGGTAGACATCAGATCAAAGGTGAACATCAGTCCCCCAGTGGATATCAGGCCCAAGATGGACACTGAACTAGAGGTTTACATCAGGCCACATGTTGACACCTAGTACCAGGTGGATATCAGGCCCCAAGTGGATACCTAGGCTTCCAGTGAATTTCAGACCCCAGGTTGACATTCAGGCCCCCAGTGGTCATCTGGCCTCATGCGAACACTCAGACCCCAGGTGCAAATGATGTCTCAACTGGATACCAAACCCCTAGTTTTATACCCAAGGCCCAGGTGGACACTAGGTCCAAGGCTGACACTCAAGCCCTAAGTGAATACCAAACTCTAGGTGAATAATTCAACCCAGGTGGTCATTAGGACCTAGATGGATACCAGTCCCCAGGTTAACACAAGGCCCCCAGTGGGCACCTAGGCACCAGCTGGATATCAGGCCCTATGTAAACACCCGGGTCTCAGGTGAACACCATGCCCCAGGTGTACATCAGGCCCTAGGTGGACACGGGGCCACAGGTGGACATCTAGCCGCTGGGCAACATCCAGCCCCAGGTGGACATAACTGTTTCCATGGATAAACCATTCCCAGGTTGATATCAGGCCTCAAGAGGATAGCAGTCACCAGGTAGACATCAGGCCTCAGATAGACACCAAGTTCCCAGATGTACAGTAGGCCCCAACTGAACCCCAGACTCATGTGGACATCAGGCCACAGGTAGACACCAAGCCTTAGGTAGATACCTAACTTCAGGTAGACATCAGACCCAAGGTGGACACCCAGTCCCCAGGTGGGCAATCAGGCCCCAGGCACACATCAGGCCTTAAGTGGACACCCAGGCCCCAGGTTGATATCCAGCTCCCAGGTGATCACCAAGCCCCAGGTAGACACCAGGCCATAGGTGAGCAACAGGATGCAGTAGGTCATCAGGCCACAGCTGGATACCAGTCCCTGGTGATCACAAGGCCCCAGTGGGACATAGATCTAAGGCAGATATCAGGCCCCAGGTGGACATACAGGCCTGAGGTGGAATTCACCCCTGAGGGGGACATTTGGCCCCAGGTATGCATCAGGCCTCAGGTGAATAACCAGCCCCCAGGTGGACATTAGCCCGCAGGTCAACCACAGTCCCCAGGTTGATATGTGGTCCCCAGGTAGCTACCCAATATGCAGGGTAACATTAGGCCCCTGTAGGTTCCTAGGCCCCAAGTGGATTCCTAGGCCCCTGGTGAACATCAGGTGCAGGTGTCCAAGCAGGCCCTGGGTGGACATAACTGTGTACAGGTAAGGAGTTGACCTGTGGGGAGGATGAGCAGTCAGCAGCCCACTGGGGTCCTGAGTAGGTCTTCTGGAAGGAGGAGGCCGAAGGGATGGAACCTTAAAGAAGTGACCTCACTTCCTTGGCAACAGACCCTAACAGAACTTAGAATTCTGGTAACCAGACCAGGCACGGTGGCTAACACCTGTAATCCCAGCACTTTGGGAGGCTGAGGCAGGAGGATCATGAAATCAGGAGATCGAGACCAGCCTGACCAACATGGTAAAACCACATGTCTACTAAAAATACAAAAAACAAACAAGGTCAGGAGATCGAGACCATCCTGGCTAACACAGTGAAACCCCGTCTCTACTAAAAATACAAAAATTAGCCAGGCATAGTGGCAGGTGCCTGTAGTCCCAGCTACTCGGGAGGCTGAGGCAGGAGAATGGCATGAACCCAGGACGCAGAGCTTGCAGTGAGCCAAGATCGCGCCACTGCACTCCATCCAGCCTGGGCGACAGAGCGACACTGTGTCTCAAAACAAAAACAAAAACAAAAACAAAACAAACAAACAAAAAAAAACTAGCCAGGTGGGGTGGTGCGTGTCTTGTGCCTGTAATCCCAGCTACTCAGGAGACTGAGGCAGGAGAATTGATTGAACCCAGTAGGCGGATGTTGCAGTGAGCTGAGATCATGCAACTGCACTCCAGCCTGGCCAACAGAATGAGACAATGTCTACAAAAAAAAAAAAAAAAAAAGAATTCCGATAACCAGGCACCCACATCCTAGAGTTAGCCCCATAGCCAGCTCACTTGGTGGGAGATGCTCAAGAGAGCAAGATATTCTTGTGCTGCATCCCCACATCTCAAGGCTCCTGCTTCAGGAATGGCAGGAGTGAGAGCCTTCCTTTTCCGACGACGCCCTTGTAGGCTCATCTCTCACCCCAGATGCCTCTGGCCATTTAGCAGAAGGCGCCCCCAGGTACCACAGGACAGGAGTCACCAGGTAGACATTAGGCCCCAGATGGAGCTACCAGGCCAGGCCTCACCAGTGATCCCACCAGGGCCACATCTGTACATTGTCCTTGTCCAGCTGGAGCCTCTGGAGCTCATTGAGACACAGGCACATGCTGAGGTCACCTGCAGTCTGGAAGTCTTTCCAGGGACAATGTTTTCAGGCTGAAATTCCTTTAAATTCAGTGAGGTTGTTTTCATGTTTGGAAATTCCAGTGGAAAGTGAGTGATATTGGTGACCTCTCTCCTTTTTCAGCTCCTGCTTCAGGTGCAGAAATACAGCTATTTCCAGTGCCAGCTGTTGAGCCAGTGCCAGCACCAGGGTCAGAGCCCCCTCCAGGGACAGCGCTCAAGCTAGAGGAAGCTCCAGAGCCCTCTTGCCGCTGCCCTGGGACTACCCAGGACCAGCCCAGTGAGAAGCTGCCTGACTTCATGGCACCTCCTATACAGCCACCGGCCTCAGCCCTGGAGCTGAAAGTGTGGCTGGAGCTAGAGGTGGCAGAGAGGGGGTGATCAGCACAGCTCCAGCCAGCAGCTCCCACACTGCTCCCAGTCCTGGGCACAGTGGAAGCTATGGAGGCAGAGACCAGGGTGTGCAACCTGGGCTCCTATGCCTTACTGGAGAGGGACTTCTCTCATTCAGCAGAGCAGCAGCCCTGCTGCTGAAGGGCCTGCTGCTACTGCTGCTGGGGTTGTTTGCCTGCCTGCAGGAGGTGCTGGAGAGCAAGAAAAGGAGCCTGTGAGCAGGGGTTCCAGCAGGTCCTCCTGCTCCCAGAGGCGACCTCCTCCTCCAGGCATGGAGGTTTGCCCTCAGGTAGGCATCTGGGCCATTTGCCTCTAATGTGCTGCCCAGGATGGCCTCTTCTTGACAGGCAGACAGGGGTTGAGGGGGCCAGGGGAAATCTCCAAAGGAAGCTTTTAAACTCAGCAGCTGCACCCCAGAATCTCCATGCCTGCACCTGCCCAAGGATTTATTCATAGCTTAACTAAGAATTTCAAATTTCTACCATAACACTGAAATAAAGTTTGACTTTTTGAAACTTCCATGACTTCTTTCACTCCCTAATATTGTAGATGATGTTTTTGAGGTGACATTGAAAACCTCTGATAGTTGTGTGTTTTGTTATGGCCCTTTGTGTGATTAAATTACCATCTGATCAAGTGATATTGAAAACCCTTCAGGTATGGCTTTTAGAAGACTTTGACCTATTTTTGCTTGTGTTGACTCTCCCTCCAGCTTTGTGGAAAGAGGGATCATGTAGCTTCATTTCTCAGGCAGATCAGTCACCTTTTGCCATCAAAGTTTTAGCATCCATTTCCAAAATTTGGTGTACAAGTTGATATTTTGGTGTTTTTAGCTAATCTGGGGTCAAAACAGAATGCCATAGATGAGGAAGCTTATAAATCAATTTGTTTCTTTCAGTTTTGGAGATGGCAAAATTCAAGGTCAAGTGGTTAGCAGATTCCATGTCTGGTGTGGGCTTGCTTTGTGGTTCATAGACAGCCATGTTTCTACCATGTCCTCACATGACAGAAGGGATGAGGGAGCTTTCTATGGTGCCTTCAATAGGGGCTACTAATCCCACTCTTGTGGTCCCTGCCTTCATGATCTAATCATTCCCCAAGGCCCTACCTCCAAATATCATCATGTAGGGAATTAGATTTCAGCACTTGAATTTGAGGGGGACAATAACATTTGGTCTATAGCATCAGGTTACCCAGAGCCTTATGCATTCAGAGGAAATCCAAAATCTTCTATAAGTATTCACTGGTCCCCTCTGGACTTAGGGAAATCTTTAATTGCAGCTCTTGATTCAGCTTGGTCCAAGCTTAAATTCTACATTTGCCTGCATAACTTGCTCATGGGACAGAGGGAAGTTTAGAGGCAACTGACCATTTGGAGTTTTAGGACAATTGATGGAAGAGGGCTTGGCATCTGGATGAGAAGTGGAGGGAGAATAGAACAAAGGCACAGAAGGAGAGAGTACAATGAGAAAGGGGAAGAGGGACATCTGGACATAAGGGCCAAATGGAGGGCAGGGAAGGTAATTTTCCTTGCATTTTAAACTCAGACCACATATCACATCAGAATCACCTAAGGGAGATATTTTCAATGCATATTCCTGGGTTTCTTCTCTTGGAAATTTTTATTTCTTAAATCTTGAGTTGTGCTGATTTATCCATATTTATCATAAGAATTTTGGATAATTCTTACTTTGGGAGGCCCAGGCAGTGGATCACTTGAGGTCAGGAATTCAAAACCAGTCTGGCCAACATGGTGAAACTTCATCTCTACTAAAAATACAAAAATTAGACAGGCATGGTGGTACACACCTGTAGTCCCAGCTACTTGGGAGGCTGAGGCAGGAGAATCACTTGAATCAGGGAGGCAGAGATGACAGTGAGCTGAGATTACGCCACTGCATTCCAGCCTGGGCAACAGTAAGACTCCATCTCAAAAAAAAAAAAAAAAAAAAAAAACAGATTTGTGGATAATTCTGATGCAATTAGAAAACAAAGCAGAGCTTGACAACCACTGGGTTGGGACGTATGTCAGGAAGACATTTGATTATGTAAAATAATTGCAAAACAAACTAAGGGGAATTATCTTAAAATGCTTGAATATAATTATATAATTCAACTCTTCCTATGTATGTAGTTTGACCACATATTTGATATCTGCTATACTAAGATTGGAAATGTGTAGAAGTTTTTTCAAAAATCAGGTAGAAGCACAGAAAAAAGGGGTTGGAGAGAAAAGAAAACTAGCTATTGTCTGGTAACAAAAGAGAAGGGAAACGAAGTAGCATATTTTTGTTCATTGTTTGATGGCATCTAAATTATGATCCCAAATATTATTGTCTAAGAAATCCAATAATACAAGTATTCAGAGTGGAGTACCAACACTGGTTTACTGAGAAAGAGAAGTGTACTCTGTTTTGCTGCATAATGTTGAGGGAGAAGGAAAGGAAAATTAGTTGAGTAAACAAGTAAGAGACTGGTCATCAGGGAAGCTGTCTGCCTGAAAAATCACAACTACTGCACCTACAGATAAGTTCTGAACAGATAAGCATGCAGGTCCAGCACACATGCCTTCTGTTCTTTGTGTAATTGGCAAGCTCCCAGGTAAAATTTTCCTCCCTTTTTCAGGCATATACATGGCGGCCTCTGTGGGAACTTGCACAGGGAGGAGGGGGGCTTACCTAAAACAAACCCACAGTTATACAAACAGGAGAAGCCCACTTTTTGCTTGACTAGAGACATACCCACAGCTGGATATATAAAGGGAATTGTGCAGACAGTTTTATATATAGCTGAGAGGAGTTTCTTATAAAAGCTTTTTGATTCAACTGTAAAAACGGCAATCCACTTGGACCCCCTTGTCTGCTGCAGAGAGCTTCCTCCTTTTGCTTATTAAACTTTCACTCCAACCTCATCTGTGTGTCCCTGTCCCTTAATCATCTTGATGGTGACATGAAGAACTCCAGGTGATACCTCACAAGAGAGACTGCTACATTGTGGTGCATTGGCGAGACTGCAACTTTAAGAAGTGTGACTTTTATTGCTGCTGAATTATTTTATCTCCTACCCAGTTGAAAATAAAGGATATAAAGTGCTTAGGTTGAACACAAAGTCCTCTGCTCTAGGTAACATCTTCAGCAACCACATTAGCAGAGGGATGGGTGGTAATGGTGGAGTAAATGTCTCTTTGCTTCTGCAGGGTGTCTGCTTATGTGTTAAACAAAATAGTATGGTATATATTTCATTAAGAAATCAGCTAAAAAATGAAGTAAAACAGGTTCATGTTCTTAAGAGGCACAGTATTTGCTACGGCAGCAAGACCAAAAGGCTTAAGTAACAAAAATGTGCATAGTAGTTACAAACATTTTCATCTAAACAAAACAATGTGAGCATATGACAATAACTCATGCAAAAAATATTTTTTAGCTGAGATTGAAATCATTTTATACATAACAAATGTTATCATTATATTCTCAGGTAATATATTGTTTTTATATAGATGTTATAAATAATAAGTTATTCATCATTTATACAATGAAGAATTCTTTGGAATCTACAAAATGCTGGTTTTGTTCTAGGCATTGAATGTACAAATTGTTTTAAAATATGTGTTCTTAGAGTGTGGTAGATTAAAAAATACAAAATAGGCTGGGCACAGTGGCTCACACCTGTAATCCCAGTGCTTTGGGAGGCCGAGGCAGGTGGATCACCTGAGGTCAGGAGTTCGAGACCAGCCTGACCAACACGGTGAAACCCCATCTCTTTAAAAATACAAAATTAGCCGAGGGTGGTGGCACATGCCTGTAGTCCCAGCTACTCGGGAGGCAGAGGCAGGACAATCGCTTGAACCCGGGAGGTGGAGGTGGCAGTGAGCCGAGATTGCACCATTGCAGTCCAGCCTGAGCAACAAGAGCAAAACTCTGCCGAATATATATACATATATTATGTGTATATATACATATATACATATATTATGTGTATATATACATATATACATATATTATGTGTATATATACATATATACATATATTATGTGTATATATACATATATACATATATTATGTGTATATATACATATATACATATATTATGTGTATATATACATATATACATATATTATGTGTATATATACATATATACATATATTATGTGTATATATACATATATACATATATTATGTGTATATATACATATATACATATATTATGTGTATATATACATATATACATATATTATGTGTATATATACATATATACATATATTATGTGTATATATACATATATTATGTGTATATATACATATATACATATATTATGTGTATATATACATATATTATGTGTATATATACATATATTATGTGTATATATACATATATTATGTGTATATATACATATATTATGTGTATATATACATATATACATATATTATGTGTATATATACATATATTATGTGTATATATACATATATTATGTGTATATATACATATATTATATGTATATATACATATATTATGTGTATATATACATATATTATATGTATATATACATATATACATATATTATGTGTATATATACATATATTATGTGTATATATACATATATTATGTGTATATATACATATATTATGTGTATATATACATATATTATGTGTATATATACATATATACATATATTATGTGTATATATACATATATTATGTGTATATATACATATATACATATATTATGTGTATATATACATATATACATATATTATGTGTATATATACATATATACATATATTATGTGTATATATAACATATATACATATGTGTGTATGTAAACATACATACATATGTGTGTATATATAACATATATGTGTGTATATATAACATATATACATATGTGTGTATATATAACATATACACATGTGTGTACATATGTGTATATGTAATATACACACATATGTGTGTACATATGTGTATATGTAATATACACATGTGTATATATTACATATATACACATGTGTATATATAACATATATACATACGTGTATATATAACATATACATATGTGTGTATAACATATATACATACGTGTGTATAACATATATACATGTGTGTATAACATATATATGTGTGTAACATATATACATATGTGTGTAACATGTATACATATGTGTGTAACATGTATACATATGTGTGTAACATGTATACATATGTGTATATATAACATGTATACATATGTGTATGTATAACATGTATACATATTTGTATGTATAACATGTATACATATGTGTATGTATAACATGTATACATATGTGTATGTATAACATGTATACATATGTGTATATGTATAACATGTATACATATGTGTATATATACATATATACATAATATATACATATATGTATATGTATAATATACATATATGTATAATATACATCAATATCTGTCTAATATATACACATATATTAAATATATATATACACATATATATTGGAAGTTGTACTGCTGAAAACAAGAGCTACTAATAAAATTTCAGGAAACCTAGTGTGATTACTTTTAATAGAAATGGACATTTAATACAGCTCTCTTGTTTTTTCTTTTGGAAATATATGACAAGATGGAATTTCTGGGTGTTTGGTATCTGAATATTTAAGTATAGCAGGTATGGTCAGTTTTTCAAAGGCATTTTACCATCTTACTTTTCCATGGGCAACTCATAAGATATTATGTGGGACAGTGTCCTCTTCAACAACCTCTAGTATCAGTCTTTGTAAAGTTTGTCAATTAAATGGGTGTCTTTTTTTTGTTTTTCTTTTTGAGACAGTCTTACCCTGTCACCCAGGCTGTAGAGCTGTGGCATGATCTTAGCTCACTGCCGTCTTTGCCTTCCAGGTTCAAGTGATTCTCCTGCCTTGCCCTCTCAAGTAGCTGGGACTACAGGTGCCCCCCACCGCACCCAGCTAATTTTTGTATGTTTAGTAGAGACAGGGTTTCACCATGTTGGCCAGGCTGTTCTCAATCCTGACCTCAGATGGTCCACCGGTCTCAGCCTCCCAAAGCGCTGGGATTACAGTCAGAAGCCACCGCACTTGGCTGGGTTTTCTCTCTCTGTCTCTCTACTTTAAGTTCTGAGATAAATGTGCAGAACATGCAGGTTTGTTACACAGGTATACATGTGTCATGGTGGTTTGCTGCAAAATGGGTGTAGGTTTTGCAGGTAATTATTATATTATTAAAAGATAACAGAATACCTAGCTAAAAAAAAAACACGAGGAGGAATTGATGGGCACATGTTTACTGAGCACATCCTGACTCCAGAATTAAAAATCCAATTTATGCCTCTGCAATCCAATAAAATTTTTCCTTAAGAATCCAGAGATCAGACTTTCATTTCAGCAACCGCTCCAATATGGTTTCTCACCTATTCACTCCAACGAAGCTGTTCCTATCAAAACATAAGTGCTATCCATATTGTTAAATTATAAATTGAATCATAACTCCTCAGCCTTCATTTTAATTTATATATCAGCAGCATTTCACACAGTTGATCTCCACCTTCTCTTTGTAAAACTTTTTTTATAGAATTCCATAACACTTAACCTAATTTCCCCCCACCACATTTTTGATAATTACCCCTAGTCCTTTTTTGCAGGTTTCATCTTTACTATTTTTTAAATGTTAGAGGACCATTAGGCTCAGGATTTTGACTTCTTATCTTTTTGTCTTTGCTTTCTTACTAATTTTTGTGTCATTAATTTCCTGATATTTCATGTTACATCTAAACACTGGACACTACACCCAACACTCCCTGACTTATCCACGTGGATGTCAGTTAGAAATCTCAAAATTAATATGTCTATATGGAGCCACTGAAACTCCCCAAATTTGCTCTTCCCCATTCTGTTTAATGGCAACTCCCATTTTATAGTTTCTCAGCTCAATATTCTTGGTGTCCCCTTTTAATTCTGTCTTTGTAGCTCTGTCACTCTCTTTCTGTATCTGTCTGATTCTCTCCCTCTCTCTCCTCTCTCTCTTGCTCACTCTCACTCTCTCTTCCTGCTTCACACACACACAAACACACACAGGCCCACACACACACACACACACACACAATTTTCAGATCTGATGTGTATGGAATTCCTGCCAGCTTTACCTTTAAAGTGTAGTAATTCCAAATGTTGTTTGAAATTCACCTTCCCACACCCACCACTTGGTAACTATAGCGCTTCCCTCACAAGGCCAAATGCACAGATTTCTTGGGGAAATAATGAGAACTATTATACATTCTTATTTCAAGGACCCTTAAAATTATAGGATTGCCATATTTGATACGAATTTAAGCTTCTGTCATTGCCCTTTCTTCAATCCATTCTCCACACAGCTACCACAGTGTGCAAGTAGAAGTCTCAGCCATATCACCACACTCCTTCTTTAATGTCCCTACTCCATTGCTTCTTTTCTCCTTCAGAAGAGTTTAAGCTTAATGAAGCTGGGCAACTTTACATATTTTTCCACGAGATGGAGATCACTTGGTGTAAGGTAAACGATCAATAAATATTTTCAAATAACAGAATCCACGAATAATAGTTTTGTTTCTTTGAGAGTACATTGACTTTTAAAAATCAAGAAAATAGATTGGTCAAGAGAATTCTGCTTGTTTTGATTTTGTTATCACTCGATTAGATTAACTGTGTTAGTATAAATGTCAGGATGGAAAGCTATAAGCATTTCCTAAACTTTAAAATGAAAGGCATGGAATTTAAATATCTGCTCCTTTTATTCGAGCAACCAAAAAACACAACTTTTTAAATATATTTTATGTATGTATGAAATCTAAATTTATTTTTCTGTCTTTATCCCTGAATACTTTTTAAAGTTATTCATGTCCTCATTATTTTTTAATCCACTTCAGTAACATTTCAAAATATATTTTGACTTCATTAAGAATATCTTTGTGTTCCACTGAATAGCTTGCCAAATAATAAAACATTAGCAGTATAATTTCCTCATAAACATTATTTAATTTGCTTGATTAAACATAGATTTCCTACTCTCAACTCATAATTTCATTCAAGTATAATACTTGAATTTGCAGGGTTTTCATACCATACTACTTGACATCTGCGGGGTTTTCATACCATGCATTTGTCAATGAAATTGGTTTTTGATATTTGAACCACTAGTTTATAATTGTCTTGTTGGTTAGACTGGTCTGTAGAATCTTTCTTCGTTTTGATTCCGTGGTTTATTCATTACGGAGTAGCTGTGCTACTGTAAATTTTGAGGTCAAAAGCTTAAAACATTTTATGTATTTTAAAACAAAGTGGATGGCATTTAAATATGTATTCCTCAAAATTTGGAAGAAAGGTTAACACCATATAAACCCAGAGCCTGTATTTCTAGATTAGTAGCACGTAGATAATTTCAATTTCTTCTAAAGTTGAAAAAAATAAACATTTTGTATTCATAGAATGCTTGATAACAGAAGGTAAATATTTAATTTTCACTTGAAATAAATTTGGTTACATTGAAAGGAAATTTGGCTAATATAAGTTAGATACATTTCTAATTAAAACAATAATTTAAGATAAATAATGCTCAAAGAACAGTGGTCACTGCATTTATTCCAGAGAGAGGACATTTATCCTGATCTGGCTGTAATAACGTAGTAGGTAGAACTGCTGGCGTGGACACCCAAGCAAGGAAGGGAAGCTGGTGTCCCAAGGGGTCCCACTGAGATGGAAAGTGGTCAGGGCCCAGACTGTTGATGTCACCTGGACCCAACCACAATGTCTCAGAAGAAGAAGTGACCCTCCCCTCCTGGTAGACTCTGACAGAGTCTACCAAAATGAGAAGGAACCAGAAAACCAACCCTGGTAATCTGACAAAACAAGACTCTTCAACACCCCCCAAAAAATCACACCAGTTCATCACCAATGGATCCAAACAAAGAAGAAATCACTGATTTATCTGAAAAAGAATTCAGGTTAGTTATTAAGCTAATCAGGGAGGGGCCAGAGAAAGGTGAAGCCCAATGCAAGAAAATCCAAAAAATGATACAATTAGTGAAGGGATAAACATTCAAGGAAATAGATAGCTTAAATAAAAATAAAAATTAAAAAAAATTAAAAATCAGGAAACTTTGGACACACTTTTAGAAATGTGAAATGCTCTGGAAAGTCTCAGCAATAGAATTGAACAAGCAGAAGAAAGAAATTCAGAATTCGAAGAAAGATGTTTGATTTAACCCAGTCCAATAAAGACAAAGAAAAAAGAATAAGAAAATATGAGCAAAGCCTCCAAGGAGTCTGGCTTTCTGTTAAAGGATGGTGGTGGCAACCGTGGTGGCATCCAAGGAAGCAGCAGTTCTCCTCTCCCTGGAGTCCACACTCCAGAGAGCGACCTCCTCTTGCTCATACTGGAGCATGACAGGTACACTGTTTCCGTGGGAATCCTGAGCATGGCAGAGCCCCCACACCTGCGCTACTTCCTGGGCCCTTGCACTCTGGGTCTATGCCACAGAGACTGCCTGGCACCCCCAGATATGGAGTAGCAGCCACCACAGGGGACAGTGTCCTGTGTGTGGAGGCATCTGGAATGGGAATTGGCACCTGGGTGCGGACAGTTGGGTGGGTCTGAGTTTCTGCTGCTCCTGCTCCCCCAGGAGTGCAGCCCGGGTGGGCCCAGCAGTTCCTGTGGAGTGGGAAGCCGAATGCTGTGGTGTCTCCAGCACCCACCCTAGGCCCCAGTTCCTGGACAGCTTGGGCCAAAAGGAGAGGCTGGACTTTGGAGGGTGGGTGTGAGTCCCTTTGCTGAAACCGGTCCCTGCCACCCAGTGGCTGGCATGACAAAGTGAAGCTCTGACGCTACCACCCCTTGCATCTTCCTCTAGGCTTTTCTGGCTTTACCTGCCCAGGTGCTCCGTGCCAGGGAGAGGAGGAGACACCTGCCATATGCTGGAGGATGGAGCCTGGGACACCGTGGCTCACCTTGCTGTGAGTTCATGGTGGTGACAGACACTACAGCATGCCAGAGTGGTAGGAGGGCAGGCAGCGGCTGCAGCCAGGGTAGGGGCAGGCCTGCAGCAGTGGCCAGGTGGTAGGAGCCTTGTAGGGAGGGCTGGTGCATTGGCATTCGGCCTGGTCCTGCCCTGCCCCTGCCCTGCCTCTGCTGTGGACCTTGCCCTGCACTGCCCTGCCCTGCCCTGGACTTGCCCTACAGTTATCTGGCCTGTCTTGGCCCTGCCCTGCCCTGGCCCCACCCTGGCCCTGTCTTGGCCCTGTGTTACCATGTCCCTGCCCTGTCCCTGCCCTAGTACTGGCCCTTACCTGGTTCAGGCCCTGGCCCTGCCTCTGCCCTGGGCCTTCCCTGAACCTGTGTTGGCCCGGCCTTGGCACTGGCCCTGCCCCTTCTCCTGACCCTGGTCCTGCCATGGCCCTGGTGCTGCCAATGGTCATGGTCCTGGTCGTGTTCTGTCCCTCACCTTGACTTGGACATGTCCTGACCCTGATTTGTCCCAGCTGTGCCTTGGCCTGTCTCTGCCATGGCCCTACCATGGCCCTGCCTATTCTGCCCTCTCCCGGCAATGACCTCGCCCTGCCATGGCCCAGTGGTGCCATTGCCCTGCCTTACCCTGCCCTGGCTGTGCCCTGGCACTGCCTGGTGCTGGCCCTTCCTTGAGCCTGCCCTGACTCTGCCTTGGCTTTTGCCCTGCCCTCACTATAGCCTGACCCTGGC
This sequence comes from Pan troglodytes, assembly GCF_028858775.2. Taxonomy (NCBI): domain Eukaryota; kingdom Metazoa; phylum Chordata; class Mammalia; order Primates; family Hominidae; genus Pan; species Pan troglodytes. The sequence goes on from NC_072419.2 coordinate 35,753,375, forward strand.
CCTGACTCTGTCCTGGTCCTGCCATATCTCTGGCCCTGGCCCTGCTGTTATCCAGGCCCTGCCCCTGCCCTGGCCCTTCCCTGGATTTGACCAGGCACTGCCATGGCCCACTCCTGCCATTCCCATGCCCTACTCTGCCCTGGTACTGCCATGGCCCTGCCTGGGCCCTAGCCCTGCCTTGACCCTGGACCTACCCTGACCCTGCCTCACCCCTGGAACTACCCTGACCCTGCTTTGATGTTGGCCCTTCCCTCTCTATGGCCTGGCTCTGGCCCTGCCTTGCACAGGACATGATCTGCCCTGTGCATCCCAGCCTGGGCCCAGCCCTGGTCCTACCATATTCCTTGCCCTGGCCATACCCTTGTCCTGGCCCTGACCCCGCCCTGGCTCTGTCCTGGCCCTTCCTTGGTCCTTCCCTGACCTTCCATGTCCCAAGCTTGCCCTTGCCCTGCATTGGCCCTGAGCTGGCCCTGGCCCTGCCTTCTCCCTGGTCTTGTGCTGGCCCTGGCCCTACCCTGGCCTGACCCCAGGCCTACTCTGTCCATTACATGGCACAGGACCTGCCTTGCCATCCTCTGTCCTGGCCCTGTATTGTCCCCACCATTCCCTGGTCCAGCACTTGCCCTGGTCCAGCAGTTGCCCTGGCCCTGTTTCTAGTCCTGCCCCAGTTATGACCCTGCCCTGCTTTTGGCCATGCCCTATGCTACCCTAGCCCTGCCCTGGCCTGGCCTTGCCCTTCCCAGGTCTTGCCCTTCCCTGGCTTTGCCCTTCCCTGGTTTTGTCCTACTCTGGCCTTTTCCTACCCTGGCCTTGCCCTGCCCTGGCCTTGCCCTACCCTGGCCTTGGCTTTGCTTTTTCCTGGTCCTGGTTCTGGCCTGGCCCTGCCCTTGCTCTGGACCCTCCCTGGTTCTGCCTTCTCCCTGGCCCTGCCCTTGCTCTGGCCCTGTCCATGGCCCAGCCTTGATCCTGGCCCAGTCCCTGGCCCTGTGTTGGTCCTGGCCAGGCCCTGGCAATGCCCAGGCCCCACACTGGCCATGCCTTGGCCCTGGCCCCTCCTCGGCCCTGCCCTGCCCTGTCCCTTCCTTGGCCCTATGCTATCCTAGTCCTGCCCTGGCCCTGACCTTGCCCGGGCCCTAAGCTCACCCTATCCTGTCCCTGCCCTACCCTGGCCTTGCCCTGCCCTGGCCTTGTCTTTGGCCTGCCCTGGCTCTGGTTCTGTCCTGGCTCTGCCTTTGTTCTGGTCCCTCCCTGGCATTCTTTTTCCCTAGTCCTTCTCTGGCCTTGCCCTATCCCTGGCCCCTTTCTGGTCCTGCCACGTTTCTGGCCCTGCCCTGTCGATGTCCCTAACCTGGCTCTAGCCCTGGACTTCCTTGTCCCTGCCCTGCCATCTCCTGGCCTGGTCTGTGCTCTACACTGGCCCTGCCCTTCCTTGGCCCTGTGCTACCCTAGCCCTGGTCCTGCCATGGCCCTGTCCCAAGGCCCAGCCCTGCCATATCCCTGCCCTGGCCCTGGTTCTGCCCTGCTTCTGGCACTGTCCTGGCCCTGGTTTTGGTCCTGTCATGTCCCTGGGTGTAACCCTGCCCTGGTTTTTCCCTGGCCATGACCCTGCCCTGGTTCTGCCCTGGCCTTGGCCCTGTCCCGGTTCTGGTCCTGCCCTGGCCCAGCCCTAACTGGGCACTGCACTACCCTGGCCCTGCCCTGCCCAATGATGCCCATGCCGGGTCCCTGCCTTGGCCCTGGCCCTGACTTGGCTATGCCCATGGCCCTGCCCCTGCTCCTGCCATGGCCCTTACCCTGCCACTGGTCCTGCCATAGCCCTGACCCTGACTTGGCTCTGGTCCTGACCTGGCTCTGGCCCTGTCCTGGCTCTGGCACTGCCTTGGCCCTGCCCTGCTTCTACCTGCCCTGGCCTTTTCTTGGCCCTGTGTTACTCTGGCCCTTCCATGCCGTGGCACTGCCTCTGCCTTGGCTCTGCTCTGGGCATGGCCTTGGCCTTTGGCCTGGCCCTGCCCTGGACCTGCCTTACTGTTACCTGGCCTGTCCTGGCCCTGCTCTACCCTGGCCCTGCCCTCGTACTGGCCCTTCTGTGACCCTGGCCCTGGCCCTGCCTCTGCTCTGGACCTTCCCTTAACCTTCGCTGGCCCTGCCTTGGCTCTGGCCCTGCCCCTTGTCCTGACCCTCGTTCTTCCAATGGTTATGGTCCTGGTCCTGTTATGGCTCTGACCTGGCTTTGGTCATATCCTGGCCTTGATTTATCCCGACCCTGCCTTGGCCCATTCCTGCCCTGGCCCCAGCATGGCCCTGCCTGTTCTGCTCTCCCCTGGTGCTGACCTCACTCTGCCATGGCCCAGTGGTGCCATTGCCCTGCCTTACCCTGCCCTGGTTGTGCCCTGGCCCTGCCTGTGCTGGACCCTCCCTGGACCTGCCATGACCCTGTCTTAGTTTTTGCCCTGCCCTCACTATGGCCTGGCTCTGACCCTGTCCTGGCCCAGCCCGGGCCCTGGGCCTGCCATAACCCTGGCTCTGGCCCTGCCCTTATCCAGGCCCTGCACCTGCCACTGCCCTGGCCCTGCCAAGGACCTGCCCTGGCTCTGCCATGGTCCTGGTTGTGCCACGAACCTGCACTGTCCTTGCCCGTGTTTTGCTCCGGCCCCGAACCTGATCCTGCTCCTGCCATGGCCCTGGCCCTGGCCCTGGCTGTTCCCTGGCCCTGCCCTGGTCTTGGCCCTGTCCTGGCCCTACCCTAGCTTTGACCCAGCCCTTGCCCTACCTTGGCCCTCACCCTAGGCTTGCCTGTGCCCTGTTTCTAGTCCTGCCCCTTTGCCCTGCTTTTGGCCATGCCCTATGCTACCCTAGCTCTACCTTGCCCTGACCCTGATCTGGCCCTGTCCCTACCCTGGCCTTGCCCTACCCCTGGCCTTGTCCTACCCTGGCCCTACCCTGGCTTTGTCCTACCCTGACCTTTTCCTACCCTGGCCTTGCCCTGGCCTTGGCTTTGCCTTGTTCTGGTCCTGGTTCTGTCCTGGCCCTGCCCTTGCTCTGGACCCTCCCTGGTTCTGCCTTCTCCTGGCCCTGCCCTAGCTCTGGCCCTGTCCATGGCCCAGCCTTGACCGTTGCCCGGTCCCTGGCCCTGTGTTGGTCCTGGCCTGGCCCTGGCCCTGGCCCTGACAATGCCCAAACCCCACACTGGCCATGCCTTGGCCCTAGCCCTGCCTTGGCCTTGTGCTATCCTAGTTCTGCCCTGGCCCTGGCCCTGACCTCACCCTGGCCCTGGCCCTGACCTCGCCCTGGCCCTGACCTTGCCCTGGCCCTACCCTTACCCTACCCTGGCCCTGCCCTGCCCTGGCCTTGCCCTGCCCTGGCCCTGCCACTGCCCTGGACCTTCCCTGAACCTGTGCTGACCCTGCCTTGGTTCTGGCCCTGCCCCTTGTCCTGACCCTGGTCCTGCCAGTGGTCATGGTCTTAGTCTTATTATAGCCCTGACCTGGCCTTGGTCCTGTCCTGGCCCTGAATTGTCCTGGCCCTGCCTTGTCCTCTTCCTGCCCTGGCCCTACCATGGCCCTGCCTGTTCTGCCCTCTCCTGGCACTGACCTTGCCCTGTCATGGCCCAGTGGTGCCGTTGCCCTGCCTTACCCTGCAATGGTTGTGCCCTGGACCTGCCTGGCACTGTCCCCTCCCTGGACCTGCCTTGACCCTGCCTTGGTTTTTGCCCTGCCCTCACTATGGCCTGGCTCTGACCCTGTCCTGACCCAGTCCAAGCCCTGACCCTCACCTTAGTGCTGCCATGCCCCTGCCACTGCCCTGGTCCTGGCCTGGAACCTGGCCCTGCCAAGGACCTGCCCTGACTCTGCCACAGCCCTGGCCCTGCTCTGCCTTGGTCCTGGCACTGACCCAGACCCATTGTTGGCTCTTCCCTGGCCCTGGCTTTTCCTCGGTCCTGAGCTGGCACTGGTCTGCCCCTGGTCTTGGCACCACCATGCCCTGACATGCTCTGGCTGTGTCATCACCCTGCCCTGGCCCTGCCCTTGCCCTACTCTGGCTTTGACCCTGCCCTGGCCCTAACTTGGCACTCATGCTAGCCTTGGCTAGACCCTGCTCTGGCCCTGGTCCTGGACCTGGCCCTGGCCTTTGTCTTGCCATAGCCCTGGCCCTGCCCATGAACTGGACACGGAGGTGTCCTCGCCCTGAAGTTACCTGGCCCTGCCTTGGTCTGTCTTTGCCCTGCCCCTACCATCGCCTTGCCCTGTTCTGCCCTGTCCCAGCACTGACCTGGCTGTGCCACTGCCTTGCCCTACCCTGCCTTGGCCGTGTCCTGGCTTGGCTCTGGCCCTGGCCATGCCCTGGACATGCATTGGCACTGCTTCAGCCCTGACACTAGCCTGGCCCTGCCTTGGCATCAGCCCTGCCCTCTCTATGGACCAGCTTTGGTCCTGTCCTGCATTGGCCATACCATGCCGTGGCTAAGCCCTAGCTTTGGCCTTGCCCCTGGTCTTGCCATATCCCTGGCCCTGTCCCTACCTTGGCCCTGACTTTGACCCTTACCCTGCTCAGGCCCTGCCCTGGCCCTGGCCTTGCTCCTGTTCTGGCCCTGCCCTCAACCTGTCCTGGCTCTGGCCCTTCCCTGCTTGAGCCTTACCCTGGTTCTACCCTGGCCCTGAACCTGTCCTGACCCTGAAATGTCTGGCCCTACCTTGGTCTTGCACTGCTCTGGCCCTTGCCCTCACTCTGGCCCTGCCACTGTCCTGGCCCCAGCCCTGTCTTTGGTTTCTCCATGGCCCAGACCCTACCCTGAACCTGTTCTGGACCCTGGCTATGCCATGAACCTGCACTGTCCCTGCCCTTGTTCTGCTTCTATCGCGAACCTGGCCCTCCCCTTGCCATGGTCTTGGCCCTGTCCCTGCCCTGGCCATTCCCTGGCCCTGCCCTGGACTTGGCACTGCCCTGGCCCTATCAGCCTTGGACCTATGGTTCACTGGCACTGCCCTGGCCCTACCCTTCATTGGACCTATGGTTCCCTGGCCCTGCCCTGGCCCTACCCTATCTGTGACCCTGCCCTGGCCCTACCTTGGCCCTCACCCTAGCCTTGGCTGAGCCCTGTCTTGGACTTGGGTGCAGCACAGACCTGGCTGTGGCTCTGGCCCTTCCATGGCCCTGTCTCAGACCCTGGCCCTACCAGGTACCTGTCCTGGCCCTGCTCTGGGCCTAGCTTTGTCCCTGGTCCTTAGATGACCCTGGCCCTACCAGGTACCTGTCCTGGCCCTGCTCTGGGCCTAGCTTTGTCCCTGGTCCTTAGATGACCCTGGCCCTGCCCCTGCCCCTGGCACTGGCCTTGGACATGACTGTGGTCCTAACCTTCGCCCTGCCCTGGAGCCACCACTCTCTTGGCCCTGCCCTGGCCCTACACCTACCTTGCTCCTGGCCCTGCCCTGGCCATAGACCTGCCCTGGTTGGCCCTGCCCTGCCTTCGCTCTCTGCTACCCTGGGCCTGCTCTACCCTGCCCTGCCCTGAATTTGGCCCTGCCCTGACCCCGCCTTGACCCTCACACTGGCCCTAGTGCAGACCTGGTCCTAGCCCTGGCCTTGGCCCGGCATTGACCCTGCTCCTGGCCCTGGTCCTGCCACGGCCCTTGCTCTGCATGGCCATAGTCCTGGCCCCCTCCAGGGGCCCCTATTGTGAGCTGCAGGTCCCGGAGATGCTACAGTGAGCCTGAGAGTACAATGATCTTTGGCCTGGCACAGTGTTTTAAATAATATTCTGATGTAATCTTTCAGGGTCAGGACCAAGACAGGGCCAGGGCCAGGTCTGACAGGATCATTGGCATCTGCCATCATCCCCGGTTAATTTTTATGTTTTTATTAGAGACGGGGTTTCACCATGTTGACCAGGCTGGTCTTGAACCCCTGACCTCAGGTGATCTGCCCTCCTTGGCCTCCCAAATTAACCAGCCCGAATATTGCTACTTTTGCAAACAGCTACAGCTAACCCTGATCTGGACACCTTGAGTTGATTGTAGCTTTGTAAAAGAGGATAGCATTGTAAAACTATAAAATTAGACTAATAATAAATAACATAGAATGCTTTCAGATTAAGAAATAATACTGTTCTAAACAAAAATAAATAAATAAAACAAACTGGAGGAATTATATTATCTGACTTCATATTATACTACAGAATTATAGTAACTAAAAGAGTATGGTACTGGCATAAAAACAGACCCATATATCAATGGAACAGAATAGAGAACCCAGTAACAAATCTACATACCTACAGTGAACTCATTTTTGACAAAGTTGCCAAGAACATACACTCATGGGAAATGGTGTTGAAAAAAAACAAAGAATGAAAACAGACTAGTATCTATCACCATATACAAAAGTAAAATCAAAGTTGATTAAAGATGTAAAGATAAGACCTCAAACCATAAAACTAACACAAAAAAACTTTGGGGAAAATCTCCAGGACATTGGTCTCGGCAAAAATATCTTGAGCAATACCCCACAAGCACACGCAGTCAAAGCCAAAATGGACAAATGGATCACATTAAGTTAAAAAGCTTCTTCACAGAAAGTGATACAATCAACAAAGTTAGGAGACAATCCCCAGAATGGGAGAAAATATTTGCAAACTACTTATCTGAGAAGGGATTAATAACCAGAATATATAAAAAGCTCAAACAACTCTTTAAGAAATAATCTAATAACCTGGTTAAAATAAAAGGGGCAAAAGATTTGAATAGATATTTCTCAAAAGAAGAACTACAAATGGTAAACAGGTTTAAGAAAAGGTGCTCAATATCACTGATCATCAGAGAAATACAAATCAAAACTATAATGAGATATCATCTCACCACAGTTTAAATGACTTGTATGCAAAAGACAGGCAATAACAAATGCTAGCAGGGATGCAGAGAAAAGGGAACACTTGTACACTGCTGCTGGGAATGTAAATTAGTAAAACCACTAAGGAGAACAGTTTGGAGGTTTCTCAATAAACTAAAAGTTGAGCTACCATATGATCTAGCAATCCTATTGCTGGGTGTATACCAAAAATAAAGGAAATCAGTATGTCAAATACATATCTGCACTCCCATATTTGTTGCAGCACTGATTACAAAGCTAAGATTTGGAAGAAACCTTAGTGTCCATCAACAGATGAATGGATAAAGAAAATGTGGTACATATACACAATGGAGGACTATTCAGCCATAACAGTGAATAAGATCCAGTCATTGTCAGTAACTTTGATGGAATATTATGGATCATTATGTTAAGTGAAATAAGCCAGGCACAGAAAGACAAATGTCGCATGTTCTCACTTATTTGTGGAATCTAAAATCAAAAGAGATTCACGGACATAGAGAATATAAGGATGGTTATCTGAGGCTGGGAAAGGTAGTGGGGGCAGTTGGTGGGAAGGTGGGGATGGTTAATGGTTATAAAAATAGAGAGTTAATAAGACCTACTATTTGCTAGCATAATAGTGTGACTATATTCAATAATAATTTAATTGTACTAAGACTGTAATTGAATTTTTTATAACTTGAAGGATAAATGCTTGAGAGGAGGGATACCCCATTCCCCATGATGTGCTTATTTCACACTGCATGCTTGTATCCAAACATCTCATGGACCCCACAGATACATACACATACTATGTACCCACAACATTTTTAAACAATCTAATACAACTATTTAAATGGCGCTTGCTTTTTGTTACCTTCAACTATTGTAAAATATATTCTATTATTTATGATTAGCCCTGTTTGAAAACAAATTTTAAAAACACCATTTAAAACCAAATAAATGGACTAGGAGAAACTTGCATAAAAATGACAGAAATTGCTGCTACTTCTTCTAATTATTGAGATGGTATTTCTATATTTGTGAAATTATCTGTGATAGAAAATTGAATTGTTTCCAACATTATTATTTTTCATAATTGAACATGTTATATTGCTACTTCTTTAAAAGTAGCCTGTAAAATATTACCAACCTATTTTAAAGTCTACTTGCCAAAATATTAAACTATTCATAAAAAGAAGTAATTTATTTAATTACCTAATTTCCTCAAGCAATGTCCTAATTTTCTCAAGCAATTATCTGATTTTCTCAAGCAATTGATACTATCAAGTTGTGCTAGTTAACTGCTGAGAATCATTGTCTACATATGAGATAAATCATCTGTAAATCCTTTAAAAAAGACTTTATGAGCCTTAGAGATTGTAAGTCCAATCTGTATCACTGACTTTAAATATTGGATAATTGACACTCCATGTTGCCTGTAAGCCTATCTCACAGCAGCTGAGTGATGCTAATAGATGCTTCTCGGAGTGCCGTTTTCCTTATAACCCGTAGATTAATTCAGAATGCCTGAGTTCTGTGTCAGTGGAAATTGCCAGAATTATATCATTGTGCTTTGGATCCAGTTTCAATTTTCCAAAAGCCTACACAGATTTCAGATATTTAGAAAATAGCTCTTGTTTTCCTTCTGGGTAATCTTTTTCATGTCACCACTCTTGTCAGCATCTGCATTGGGCAAATTTCCTAGGACCTCCCTTTTGCTTCTTTTAAAATATGAAAACAAAATCGATGTAGAGCAGCAAGCCAGGGAAAGTCTGTTTTGATTGACTTATTGCCATAGTCACCCAGTAGTTCCTTCAGATGTGGCTTCCCAGGTCAGCCACTGAGCCCACACGCTGTCCTCCTGCCTGCAGAAGTGCCTCTGTGAGCCCTTTGAGGAGAAAATGGGGGACTTTGGGTTTCAGCCCGAGGAGAACACGGTAGAGATGGAGGAGCCCCTGGGCGTCCGCAGGTTAACTGACAACATGAGAGGACACAAGCACGGGACCAAGTCTGTCACTAACCTATAAAGAACCCTGACCAAGCTGACTGGGCACTCTGTCTGCACGCCTGCCTTTGCCACCACCGTGTGCGGGAATCCCTGGGTCATGACTGGGCCACCCCAGTGTTCTTATTTCTAGCCATTCCGAGGTTACCCCTCAGCAAAACGCTGAGGCTGGCAGACACAGTGGAGCATCCTGCAGTAGGGGTCTGAAGCCATGGAATCTCCAAAGGGCCACTTGACCGCGTCCCAGAAGCTCCAGCTCATGCTGGACGTCGCCCAGAAAGCCCAGATAGTCTTTGGCAAGACCTACCAGAGACAAGGAACTTGGTCCGGGCGCGTGGCCTGAGATCACCCGAAGCTCTTGGGCGCCTTCCTGGCCTGCTTCTTCCCTGGCCGCCTTAGGGGGCTCGCCTCGCCGGGGGTCTCCCTGCGGGCGGCATGGTGGTGCTCCTGGATATCATCTCCAAGCACTTTTGAGACTGCGGCCTGCACCCGGCACTGCACCGATGGATTGGCCTCCCAACCCCCGGCTCAGGGACCTCCAGCGTGCCGTGGTGCCGGCTGTAGGTGACCTCAACATGGAGCTGCTGCCAGCGCCGCAGACCCCAGGGAGGCCCAGGATGCGGCCTCCCGGCCCCAAGAAGGGCAGTTTCGGAAAGTCTTTGGCCTGATGGAAGGCGGCACCCACCGGTGGGGCTGAGAATGGCTGGAGCTGCTGCCTGGTAAGCGAGGACAAAGAGGCCCACGGCCTCCATCAGGAACCAGGTGCTTCTCCAAAACTGGGACTTCAAGGAGGAGCAATGGAGTCAAGCTGGCGGACACCAGGAACACCCAGAGGTCCCCAGTCCTGTCTGTCTGTCCCACCCCGAGGACGACGGGATCACATCAGCGGCAGCATCCCGCGCTGATACTCAGTATTGACTTTCCCCGGACATTGCTGGATTTTTTTTCCTTTTTAAAACAATTTTGCAATGGGAGAACAAAAAAGGGCATCCTCAGAGCTTTTGCAAAATTCTTCTGGACCTGTGGGTCCATGGTGTTCACCTCTGCGTTTTACTGACCACCAACTGGCCAGAGCTCCTAAGGCCTATAAGGGTATCCCTGCCCCACCCTGCGCTTTAGACACCTGAAGGACACCCCCAGCTCAGGAGGATAACGGTCCTCAGGGGCCTGCTGCGAGGAGGACATGCAGCCCCTCGGCCGCCGCGTCTTCCTCCATTCCAGCCTGGAAAGAGAGACCTTGCCCTCCACCTCACGGACGCTGATGACCTTGGGACCCACTCTTTAGAGGCCACGCGCATTTCCACTGCCAAAACAATGACACAGGAGATGGAAAGAAATTCTTTTGCCTTCACTATCTGCCTAAGTAATTTCCCTATTAGAGCCCAGAGTCGTGGGGCCCGCACTGCCAGCCGACACATGAAAGTGTGGCAACGATGTGGTGGTGTCTCCGTGTGGCAGCATGGTGGTGTGTTTGTGTGGCAGTGTGTCTGCATTTCTGTGTGGTGGTGTGTCCGTGGGGCAGAGTGTCTGTGTGGTGCTATGTCCATGTGGTGAAGTGTTCATATATCTGTGTGGTGATGTCTCCATGTGACAGTGTGTTTGTATATCTGTGTGACAATGTGTCTGTGTGTCCTTGTGTCCACGTGGCAGTGTCAGCATGGTGGTGTCTGACAGTGTGGAGGTGTGTCCATGTGACAGTGTGGTGGTGTGTCTGTGTGTGTGGCAGTGTCCATGTGGCAGTGTGTCTGTGTGTTCGTGTGAGAGTGTGATGTTGTGTCCATGTGACAGTGTGGTGATGTCTCCGTGTGTCTGTGTGTCTATGTGTCTGTGTGTCTGTTTGTCTATGTGACAGTGTGGTGATGTCTCTGTGTGCCTGTGTGTCCCTGTGATAGTGTGGTGGTGTGTCCTTATGGTGATATATCTGTGTGTCTGTGTCCATGTGACAGTGTAGTGCTGTGTCCATGTGGTGATTTCTCCGAGTGTCTGTGTGTCCGTCCATGTGACAGTGTGGCAAAGTGTCTGTGTGGTAATGTCTCCGTGTGTCTGTACATGTGACAGTTTGGTGGTGTGTCCATGTGTCCCTATGGTGATATTTCCATGTGTCTGTGTGTCTGTTTGTCCGTGTGACTGTGGGGCGGTGTGTCCGTGTGGTGGTGTCTCCGTGTGGCGGTGTGTCCGTGTGACAGTGTGGCGGTGCTCCCTCCCTGGTGTGCGGAGCTGACACCTTCCCCTCTTAGCCCAGGACACCCCAGGAGGCACCAGCTTGGCGGGCAAGAGGCAGCTTCTGTGGAGGGAGGTGCAGGCAACCCCCACAGCAGAGTTTGTGCAGTCCCCTGCATTGGGTCGGAGTGAGGAGAAAGGCGCCCGGGCAGCCAGGACAAGCCTGGGCCTGCCCTAAGGAGGTGACCCGCTCTGGACCTGCATTTCCTGGGGCGAGTACTCTAGCTCGGTCATCTTGTCCTGCGTCCTTTATGTGCCCTGGAGATTGCTGAGTTTTGAAGAAGGGAAGGTCATCTTTGTCGCAGAAAGCCTGATGTGTTTCTCTATTGCTGTCACTTTTCAGCCTCATCTGAACCTTCTGCCAAGGTTCTTCAACCTTCTGCCAAGAAAACTCCCGGAAGTAAATGGGACTGGCAGTATCCAACCAGAGGAGTCACACACCGATTTCTGTTTGGTTGGAGATCAGCCGTTTTTCCCTGTGGGTGGCGGAAGCGCAGCAGCTCTGCAGCGGGAAGGAAGGTGGGTTCTGTGCGGCCAGGAAGGGCCTGGCCTGGGGCGGAGGGGCGAGAGGGGATGTGCGGTGAAAAGCTGTGCAGGGCAGCGGGCCCTGTGCATCGCCCCTACTGCCGGGCACCCAGGAGGAAGACAGGTCCCAGCCTGGTGGGAGAAAAGGCGGCGGGGTGGAGTCCCCGCACCAGGCATAAAGGCCAGCAGAGCCGCAGGCCGTGGCCCAGGGGGACTCCCGGGCACCTGGTGGGCGTCCTCATGACCAGGACGCACACCGGGCTCCGGAGGCCAGGAGGACCAAGCTAAGGGCGCCAGGGGAGGCTCGGGGTTCCCGTGGCGGGAGGTGGGTTCCTGAATCCTGATCTCCTGCTGCTGTCCCGCACATGGGCCGCCTTAGCTCAGGGGCGCCCCGCCAGGGTCGCCTATCTGGGACCTCAGCACGGCTCCTGGCGGGCGGGGGGCTGGGGCAAAGGCCTCGGGGCCGGGTCTGCAGTTTCCACCACTCGCGGCGTGGGGTGAGCTCAAGCTGTGCCGCCCAGGCAGGAAACCCTCCGACCTTGCCCGCTTTGGCGCCAGCTTTGGTGACTCTCTCCAGCTCAGCTTCAACACCTTTCAACAGTTCTGTGTTCTCTATTATCACAAGAATTCTTTCTGTATTTGCTATCCTTTATCGAATAAGAATTTAAATACGCATATGGAGTGATAGATATCACAGTTGAAACATTGAACAATATACAATTTCAAGTGTCGTTTAATGATTTTGTTTAATGTATAATTTTCTAAGAAGTAAAATTATGACTCTACTGAAAATATAAGATAAACACAGATCAACAATGTTATTCAACTCAATAAGCGATGAGGGTTCCAGTAACAGGTTCAAATCATTGCGAGGAACATTAAAGGAGCTTTACAGCCAGTGATAAGGTCAGATCGTTGGGTAGTTACAATACTTGTTAGTATCCAACATAGCCAGAAGCTGTCATCTTTGTGAGTTCTCTCTTCCATGGCACAGAAATTACACGTTTTTCTACTGTACAAAATATTTATCTTTTCTACTACTTCTGCACATAAAAATATTGCTAGTCAGAAAAGACCAGGATTGCACTGAAAAAAAAAATCTCAGTAATATCTCTCACCTGTATTCATACTTCTTTTCTTCCTTTATGAAATATCTTTCAACTGCATTTTCTATCTGAAGGTTTATAGAGAGAGGAAAATGAATAAAAGCAGAGTAAGTGAATATTTTGATAATATTTTGCAGCTTTATTCATGTCTAATGAACATAAAACACACTACCAGTATTTAAAGTATAAATGAGATGAATTTGCTATACACATGTGCCCATTAAACAATCACCATGAAGGGGACGATGAGCATATCCAATACTCTCAAAACTTCCCAGTTCCCCTTTGTAATGCACACTCATACCTCTCAGGTGTGAAGTATTGAGCTACACACATAGACACAAATACACACTGGGATATCTAATTGTTTCAGAAGCATTTGTTGAAAATATTATGTCCATGAATGGCCTAAGAACTTTATTAAAATTTAGCTGATAGCTGATATACATGTGTATATCTATATTTGTACTACATTATCTTACGTACTGTAACTTTATAGGTCTTGAAACCAGGTGCTGTTAATTCTCCAACAGCACCTGGTTTCAAAGTAACTGTTTCCTTTCAAAGTAATTTGCCATTATAGGTCCTCTACCCATCGATGTACATTTCAGAATTTTAGTTTCTCAATTTCTAAAATAAGAAATCCAGCTGCAATTTGATTGGAATTGTAATAGATCAATGTGGCAAGAGCAGACATCTTAACAATATTGAGATTTATAACTCATAAATTCCATTTATTTAGTTCTCTTATTTATTTTAGCAATATTTTGTAGTTTTGTAGTTTTCAAATGTTTCTCTTTTTTGCAGGTTTATCCCTAAGTACTACACGCTTTGATAATTACAATATCAAAATTCTGGTAATATTAATGTAAATGTTTTATTTTTTCCTCCGTTAATTGTCAGGTAGCTTTAAATCATAATTTACTTGTATGATACAACTGGGATTTGAGAAACATATACATATTGTGTATATACATTTTTTTTTCAGTTTGGCAGATTGACTCCACTATCATGTCATAATTTAAAATGGCACTAATTACCACTCAGCCTGCTCTCAAGGACAATATATCAAAATATATAGCATGTTTCAGTTTATTTAGCATCATGAAACTCTCATATTGCACTTACTTTTGGAAACCTGGAAAAATAAAATAATGTAGATATCAGCTCACAGGCGAAATATGAGTACATGTGACAATTTTCTAAATATTGACCTATCACTCTTTAATTCTATGTTTATATTGTCAACTTTTTCCTCCTCTTGAAACTCTCTTATGCAGCTTGTTGACTTTTGGTTCAATTCCTTCCCTGTTTTTTCCCCTAATCTACTTTCTAATATTTTACTGACGTTGTGCTCCTTTTAATTTGGACACTTTTTAAAAGCAGTGTAATTTCTCCTTTGTATTATAATGCAAATCCATATCCAAAATACATGAACACAGCAACCAAACAGATGTTTGTGCAGCCTGTCCATTAGCAATGTTATTCACAATAATCAAAGGGAGGGAGCAGCCCGTGTGAATATTGATGGATGAGTGGTTAAACAAAATGTGGTATATACAGCAACATAATAATATTCAGCCTTAAAATATATTCTCACGCATGCTATGAAATAGATGATATTTGAAGACATACTAAGTGAAATAAGCCAGTCAGAAAAATTCAAACATTCTGTATCATGCCATTTCTATGAGTTACTTAGTGAAATCTGTAAAGACAGAAAGTAGAATGGTGATTGCTAGGGGGAGGGAGAGGCAGAGGAATGGGAAGTTGGTATTCAATGAATACAGAGTTTTAGTTGGAAAAGACAAGTTCTGGAGGTGCATGGTGGTGACTGTTGCACAACAGTGCAAATATACTTAATGCCACAAAACCGTGCACTTAAAGTGATTAAAAAGGTAAATTTTATGTTCTGTATATCTTTCCAGAATTATAAACCTGCAATCACAGTATAGAAATAGAATATATTATTTAGCTTTAGCTGATGATATATTACACATTTGCACTTAATTAGAATTTCAAAGACTTAATTTCAGGTAAGGTAGTCTAGGACATAACAATATTGATGTAAGAAAGCCATAAGCAATGTTTATTTTCAATCAGATTTACTAGAAAAATTTTATTAAACTGGTCAATTTTCTTTGCCAATATTACTGTATTCTTATTTCTAGTAATAGAAGTGTGAAAAAGCATCAGGGAAACCTAAATTGCATTCTCATACTGACTGCATACAATAATTCTGAAAACAGCAGAAGTTATATATATCCCCCATAAGTAAAACATGAGTAACAAAACAAAACAAAAATTAATAGGAGACAATTAAAATAATGGTGACCTGTTATTCTTGTCTAGTTAAGTACTGTTCTTTTCTAATAGGAATTTGCTATTTCAAATATATTATCTGAGATGTCTATATTTATATTTTGAGATGCTATACAAACTTGAGTCAATGACATGGAATTTTACAAACCAAGAAGCTTATTCTGGGGCCATTTCTTTTGAAGTTTTCTCTAAACTACTAAAGAGACCTTAATGATCCATAAATTACATTATCTACATTTACAGCATTTAAAATGTGTTCAGCATGAAATATTAGCTACAGGGTAAGCTAAATAAATAAAACATGGAATAAAGATTTGTCCTTAAATATGATTTACAAGAAGATTTTGTATTTGTTTTTCACAAGTGAAGCATTCTTATAAAGTGTCATAACCTTTTGGGGGAAACTCCGGGAAAAATGGAGAAACTCTGAAGGGTTTTAAGTATCTTTTCTGAAGCTTCACTCTCCATAACCTCTCTTGATAGGGAGCTCCTGCAGCTCTTACAGAAATGAGTGGCTGAGATTGTTGACTGCATAGCAGAGCTTCTCATCCAAACCATTTCCCTTTTTAGTGTCTGTATATCAGTGGAAAAGTTCTATAAACTGTAGTTACTTGTTTTAATCCCAAAGTGCAGTAACAATATATTATTCGACTTTCTTCACAGTATTGGAAAAAACTACTTTAAAGTTCATGTGGAACCAAAAAAGAGCCCGCATTGCCAGGTCAATCCTAAGCCAAAAGAACAAAGCTGGAGGCATCATGCTACCTGACTTCAAACTATACTACAAGGCTACAGTAACCAAAACAGCATGGTAGTGGTACCAAAACAGAGATATAGACCAATGGAACAGAACAGAGCCCTCAGAAATAATGTCGCACATCTACAACCATCTGATCTTTGACAAACCTGACAAAAAAAAAGAAATGGGGAAAGGATTCCCTATTTAATAAATGGAGCTGGGAAAACTGGCTAGCCGTATGTAGAAAGCTGAAACTGGATCCCTTCCTTACACCTTATACACCGTATACTTATATTGGTTCCCGGAAGATGAAGGAAAGGTGGTGCAGATCCTCACAAGGTAATTCACCCAATGCAAGCCAGAAAATAATAGAACTCCCTCAAGTCAGTAAACTGCAGAAGCACAAGTTCAGTCAAGCCCAACTAGGTTCAACCTAGATCAGCTTCGTCTTAGATGTTTCCAAATACTTGAGCTGAAAGGATAAATGATTATTTTTTTGAGCTGTGGGGTGGTTCGTTGTGCTGCAGTTGATAACCAACACAAAATTGTAAACTCCTTCCCCTGCTTTTTGCAGATGATAAAATGAAACACAATGTCTGATAGGAGAAGCTTACAGAAGTGTTGAAGTATCTTTGCTGTCTGTGCATAAGAAAAGTTCAACACTAATGTTAAGAGGCAGAAAAGACTGGGTTTAGGTGGCTTGTTAGTTTTTCTATCTGTAAACAGTACTCGATGTTCTCTATTAATCTAGGACAAAAGATGAGAACCAAACGGAAAGGATAGCATACATGATGTACTGTAGTGACATGCCAGGATACTTCTGAGTATATAAATGTCAAGAAGTGTTTTGACTCACTCCTCTCTGCATGCCCTGCTGGAAGAAGTAAAATATAACAGGCAAGGCTCACTTTTGTAAGTAACCACGGAAATTTTAAACGGTCCATCATGGACTGACAAACGATAGCCCATAAGCCAAATCTAGCCTGCTACCACTTTTTATTAAGTTTCACTGAAGAAGACAGCCACATCTCTCATTACATATTGCCTATTGCTGCTTTTGCTCCACATTAGCAGAGATGAGCTGTTGAGAGAGATATTAAGGCAATAAAACTTAACATACTTACTATCTGGTTCATTTTAGAAAATGTTTGCTGACCCTTGCTGTAGAGTGCTGTAGGAAGGCAAGGCTGGAAGTTGTTAGACTAGAGCAGGAAAGTACATCTGATCATGTGAGGAAATTGTGTAGGTGTAGTTGTGGCTGTGGTTGTAGTACTGTGGTTGTACTTAACAAATGGGAAAAGAGACAAGATTTCAGGGAATTCTCACTGGGGTCCATTGTGAAATTTGAGGTCAATGCTTCTGCCATTCACCTGCTCTAGAAAATTATTGAATGGCTTATCTACTTTAAAAAACCTTATTTTGATGCAGCATCTTAACAACATTAGTGTCATCCCAAAGACTTAACTTAATTTCTAGGTAGAAATTTGAACCAAGAGAGATGGGACATTCTGGAAATGTAGCCAGGCCCAGATATATTTTGTATAAAACATCATGTGTGTGTTTAAAAGGTATCAATCAGATTTTGCTCCAATAATGTGTATGTTTGGATCAAGCACAAAGTGTAGACATAACTACAAGGCATTTGCTGTCTGACCATATTTCAGAGCAATCTAAATTGTTTATTTGTTGTGTGCATCCTCCAGCCCTGACAAATCCCCAAGGACCAAATAAATACTACACTCCTCTCCACTTCAAATTTCCTCTGAGTTTTACCGTTCAAATTATGGTGGTGGCTGCTTTCCCCCTCTCTATTTGCTTGTCCTTTGTTTTCACACTCCTCCTGGCTGTGTAATCAATCATTCTCTCTCATTTATCACTGCCTTTCCCGGTCCTGACTATGCTATCTTCCCATTTTTGTCATGGTGCACTGGTACATTACAAATAAAATTAAACTTCTTACAGCATTGCCGCTTTTGCCCAACACATCCAGCTTCAAGGTTGAAAGATTTCTAATATTACCTCCGATATTAGTTCTTTCCCATTTATTGGCAGTGTCCAGACTAATGCAGTAGTGTTGCAATAATTAAAGGAAGCATCTGGTAATACTGCTGATTTTGCCAGTTTGACACTAAATCAGGAGTCTAATGCCTGCTCATGTTTATCACCTGTGTCATCCCAAAGCAGCCAGCTGTCTGACCCAAGCCTCATTTGCATTTCATCAACCACAGGCTCTCTTTCCCCATCTCAATCTCATGTCTTTGTATTGCAGATTTAATTTTTTAAAGCACATTTTTCAAAGAAGGAGCTTAGCTAAAATTACTAGGCTCCACAGAAAGTTGATTTCAATACCAGACACAAGTATCCATACTGATCGTGGCCAAAATGAGTAACACAGACTATGCCTTGAATTTGTTCTTTCTCTTGGTCAGGTGATGGAGAGATGGGGAGAGCTGTAACCACTACCTCTCTCCCAAAATTGGTGCAGAAATTTTATTGATATTTGCATTTGATAGTAAATATACAAATTCATTTTCATTTTCTGATTATGAAAACAATTTATTACAGTAACAAATGAAATATATTTGATTTCATTTCATAATTCATTTTGAACTTGGCCCTCTGTTCTTCCTACTCTCTCCAATCCCACATTATATAACTTCCCTACCCACCAAAGCCTTTTAGACATATCTTGACAATGGCCCACATTTCTCAAACCAATGGAAAATCAACTAATGAAACTGTGCAATTTGAAACTATTTCAAAATAAAATCAGCATTGGTCTTCATAATTTCAAAATCTGTGTAATTAATGTACACATTTTCTTTTTTTACGTATGTCTTTACTAGATCCCTCTGTTTTATCTATTGATCCAAATTTTAATCTCTTGAGAAAATTTAGCTTTTCTTTCCAAGGCAAAAATAATACTTCTGCCTTTCCTTGAAACGTTTTTATAGTAAATACCTTTTCAGGAAGCTTATGCAGAATGTGTGTGTATGTTTGTGCATTGGTGAGGATTGTTGGTTGAGTTTGTGTGTATGGAGAGTGGGGTGGAGGAGATTATGTTAACTCACTGTACTGTAGACTTGTTCAATCTCAATATTTGGTGTAAACCAAATCCCTGGAGGTAATATTTTAGGGGCAATCATCCCTTTTTATGTTCTTGCTTTAAACCCAGATGGTCAGCAACAATGGACACCTGTCTCCCACTGAGACCATTTGATAAAGGTCATTTAACAGTTTTTCCTAATAATACCCTTCAGTCAACATGCGGTTGGTTTCAGATTCCACTCAGTGACCTAGAAACTTGAAAGCTCTATATCCATAACTAATCCTTTGGGATTCTGGTCCTCAATAGGTAATTTTTTCAACAAGTTTCTTTTTGAAAAGTAAGTGACCTTTTGTAATTTTTATTAAATTGAATGGGAAAATAAGAATTTTGTATGTATTAAATCTAATTTACATCTCAAGCACATTTTAAGATGAATATCACTTAAATTTTAATCAACCCTGTATCATTTAGAGCCCAAAAACACTTTCCAATAAACTATGTAAAAAGAGGTTTTAATTTGATTAAGTGTAATTTATTATTACGTATTTGATAATCTTCCTAATCCATTTTCAAAACACCTTACATTTTCAGAGCTGCAAAATGTGCTTCAGTAAGAAAAGTTATGTTCTAAAATCCCTTTTAATGCAGTCAGGATACTATAAATTATTGCATAAACACTGTACACTTATTTTCCACTGACTTGAAAATGCCATATTGGTACTTCTGAACTAACATTCATCTTGCAAACAGTAAACTGGTTTTCTGTAGCTTGTATGTTGTCATATATTCACAAAGATTTATAAAAGAAATATTTATTCTTTTACATGTTTTCATATCTCTTAATGCCTTTGTCTTTATTTTCCTTCAGATTTATGAACTAAGACGTTAATTTTTGAAGCTGAAACTTTTTCAGTCAGCTTTTGTACATATAAATCTCGTTTTATATTACAACTTTTCCTGCCATGTTCAAAGTAATTAAAATATGTTCACATTTTTGTAGATGGATTGTTTTGCTAATAACATTTTTGTAAACACTTTCACTACTTTAATTTGCTTTTGTATTTTTTCATAATCCTTACAATATCATGAATTTTGAAAACATGGAATAAGGGCTTCTGTCATTAAGAAGAATGGGTTTAATGAAATCAGCTTATTTGACTTCTGAGTATATTTTGCCCCTCCTTAGCAAAAACATCATAAAATTGTGATAGAAGATGTCTGTTAGTTTTATGGATTGATCATTTTAAACACTAGCTGGGTATGTATATATAGTCTTTTTTTTTTTTTTTTTTTTTAGACGGAGTCTCATTCTGTTGCCGAGGCTGGAGTGCAGTGGCGCAATCTCGGCTCACTGCAAGCTCCGCCTCCCGGGTTCACGCCATTCTCCTGCGTCAGCCTCCCAAGTAGCTGGGACAACAGGCGCCCGCCACCATGCCCCGCTAATTTTTTTGTATTTTTCATAGAGATGGGGTTTCACCATGTTAGCTAGGTTGGTCTCTATCTCCTGACTTGGTGATCCGCCCAACTCTGCCTCCCAAATTGCTGGGATTACAGGCATAAGCCACCGTGCCCAGCCTATATAGTCATTTTTTAAGATAGAATTTTAATTTTAGAATAGCTTTAGATTTCTAGAAAATTGACTATAACACAGAGTGTTCTCCCATACCCCACACTCTGTTTCCTAGCTTGGTAACTTGTACTGGTATGGTACCTTCTTTGAAACTAACAAACCAATATTTCTACATGATATTAATTAAAGTCCATACGTTGTTTAGATTTCCTTAGTTGTTATCAAATGTTATGATGCCATTTTGATAGGAGAAAAAAATAACTGTTTATATGTACAGATTGACCACCTCCAAAGAAAGAAGGGAGGTGAATAATAAGAGGCTCTGATGTTTTGCTGTAATTTTGACAATCACAGTTTTAAATCATGGCATTTTCCAGAATTTACTAGCTATGTAATCACAGTCACTTTACTTTGCCTCTTTAAGCCCTACTTCCTTTATGTAAAAGTGAGCAAAACAATAATATATTTCTCACAGCTTGGTGATGAGCATTAAATAAAATGTTGCAGATAAAGTTCTTAGTAAAGTCTGGAACATAGTTAGTTCTCAATAAATGTTGCCTATTTTTGCTATTATTACCAAATTTAAAGGCTGAAGAACAAGCAGACTGACAGTATTCAGAATTACTCATAGAATGTTTGTGTTGGTTCAGACTGAGGAGTATCACAGAGTCAATATTCACATTTTCTCCAGGTACAATTTGCCCTATGAGACACCTGATATAGTAAGTAGCCCATCAGGTATCCAGCAGTAAAAACTAAATTAGAGGAGGGAAGTCCTGTCACAACTGGTTTGACATATTGTGGCTGAATTTTTAGGTTTTAGTGAAAATAATAATGATGGTTTGGTCTTCAAAGTTTTGTTTTACTATTTCCCAAGTATCTTGGGATTATTGTAGTGTAACTACTTAAAATTCTGATGAAATGTTGAAATAATTAATTTTTGTAGTTGATACTTTGTGCGTGCAACTACTTTGCATTGTGTAGAGAGAGAAAAATATATATTCCAGGCATTCTCCAAATTGGAAGTGGGTGAACAGGTCTCTAAATTTCCTCCTGTCCTCAGACTTGCACCATAAAGTTTCAGGCGAAATAAAAATTTGTTTTTTCAATGTTTTTCTTTGAAGAGAAAAAAAGAAAGAAACAAGTGTTTTGAAGGGTAGAATTTTGGCAAATCTATCAGATTGAAAAATCCAAATGTGGATTAGCTTCAACCCATCAAAGATTCAAGAACTGCTACAGTTCTAAGAATAAGCCAAAAAATGGGTATGTGTTGAGGGGTGGGAATTAGACAGGGAATTTATAGCCATTCAGACATTTTCCCAACATTAAGGCTTCACGAATTTTGCATTGGAAAGAAAGATTTATAAATTAAGAAACTCAGTATCCAGCCCACCCTAGGATAAGTGCTGCAATGTGCCCAAGAATTCCTATTTGAGTATTTCTTTGTGCTTTGCCAATCATAACAATGGGTGATAGAAGTAATAAGAACCTGCATGAAGCACTGTGCTAACGATAATGTTCCCAGTAAGAACAAAAGAGAGGCCATTACTTTTAAACATCATTGAATATAATCAAACACTGGGTAGGCTTGTCTGTATTTCGATTTTATAACTCTACATTTATAGCTATACAATAAAAAACAGGAAATTTCTGTCATTAAGAAAACTCTTATTGCAAATGTGAATTTCTCTAGACGGTAAATTCTTTTGAATTAGTTGACTTCACGTAAGTAGATTAGTTTGGTAACACAGAGCAGACTTCTTGTAAATAGGAACAAGGATGCATTTGATCAAGATCCACTATTTTCTTATATGTATATCCCTTTTCTGCCCTCCCTCAGAATACTATCTTTCACAAAACAACACACATCTCTTCCACCAACTTCTCCCCAGATTACTGCATATTCAATCAATGTCGACAAACGTTAGATACAGAATGTTAAATTTCTATTAGGTTGGTGCAAAAGTAGTTGTGATTAATGGCAAAAATCACAATTATTTTTGCACCAACCTAATAGTAACATTGAAAAACAGTATTAGTTATTCAACATCAGAAAGATCTTCCGGAATAGTCATCACCACGGATGGGCTGAACTATTAATTGTAGGGCATTTTAGTAAGTTAGAATTTTATCAAATCCATAAATTAATGGATATTTTGTTAAGGGATATGAACAGCCTGTAGTATAAATTTGAGCTAAACACCACTGGGAGAACAAAACAATAAAAAATGTAATATTTATTGCAATCACATGGTGACCCTTCCATCACACTTACAATTTTCAATGCACTTGTCTATTTATTATTTCATGTGTGGCTGAAGTAGCTGAGTGGCTGGGCCATCAGATGTCCTGTATACAGATGACTCCCTTCTACACCCCATTCTGCCATTAGTTGATGTGTATTTTACTTTTGCTTTTCCCTTCCCATTTCACTACTAGTTAAAAACCCTAATCTTGAGTTCTAAATCACACCTAGTTCTACTCATGTGTAGTTGTACCTGACAAAGAATTACACTACATAAATTCCATCCATTAGAGGTGTGGTGGAATTGACAGAAAACCATTAACATTGATTACTTCAGTGCAGGTGGGATTGCAGATGAGGAGAAGATTTTTATGTTTTCTTTATATAATTTTACCTTATTTGTTCTAATACAAGGCTCAAGTATCATTTATAGTGAAACATTAAAACGTTCTTAAAAAGTTCATGTCCTTAATGTTCTGTAAAGGAAGCATAAACTCTTTTATTGCAACAAATGCAACAATTTATTTCATTCCTCAGATTATTGATCCTGATATAAATAAAACTGTTCAGAACTTGCACAGAGATATTTAAACAAACAAACAAAAACTAGAGAAAAAGTGAAAAAAAGGATTTTTTTAAATTACTTAAAGATTGTTGATGGACTGAAAACATCCAACTTACATCTCCTGAATTAAATCTGATATTTTCTTGGAGAGTAGTGAGGAGTGGTTGAGGGTAGATAGAAAACAGAGTGTATTTTGAAAAATATAAAATTTAAAGAAGCTTAATTTAAATGCTCCCTGTGTGTCAAAGAGCTATTAAATATAATTTTCATGATTTTAATATAAGTAAATCTGAAGAGCATATGGTCTAAGTTTCTTTTAAGTTGCACATGGATTTAAAATGAAAGGGAAAAAGATCACTTGGCAAATATGCTTTTGGTTTTGAAAAGCTTCCAAATGTTTAAAAAGTACTTTTCAAATCAACCATAGCCGTATGAATCCAGATTTTCTCATCCTCACTATTGAAGGATAAAAAGAACTAGAATTAAGTCAAGTTGGATGGAGAGGTGATACATATGCTGTAAAACTAAAAATCAGTTGATTCTTTAGGGAATTGGTTAAAAAAATAAATTTGGTCTTTATGGCAATTTAACCCAAAGAATATAACACTTATTCTTAGCGACTTAGGATCACGGATGCTATCAATCTGTCACAAAATGATCCTATGACTATTTCCAGAATTGGAAAAGTGCAGAAATAGAAAATGCATATGATATTACTATTTATTTTGTTCCAAGTCTTGTTGCTATCTGTGGAAAACAGTGTTCCAAAGGAATGAACATTTAGATAAATTATGGCATGAAATATCATTTTCAATCCTTTATGCATAGATACATGGATAATAACTGAACATCTTTGGCATCTGTCTTCCAGATACAGTGACAAAGTGATTATTCTCTCACAGCATCTAGAAATTAAATAGATGTGTATGAACACTTTTAAAAAAATGTAAAAACATTAAATGTCAGTTATTTTGAAATGTTATTTTTTAATAAGAAGCATTTTTAATTAAAAATTAGAAAATAGGGAGCTATATTTGGACAATTAGTTACTCAGTGTTTTTTTTCCAAATAACAGATGAAATATATTTTGACATTTTTTGTTTTAAATAAATGCAAATATATAGATACAAAACAAATCAAACATTGCTACAAACAAAATATGTGTTGTCTGTAATTCTTAAATATTAAGTAATATTCAGTGAACTTCAACATATGCCTTTGATGCTCCATTAAAATTCATTATAATGAATTTTGAATTAGATTCCAAAATGAACACACTATTTTCTTAGCTTTTAGTGTCTGTTGTTTTTTTCTATTTTCTTTCTTTCTTTCTTCTTTCTTTCTTTCTTTCTTTCTTTTCTTTCTTTCTTTCTCTTTCTTTCTTTCTCTTTCTCTCTCTTTCTCTTTCTTTCTTTCTTTCTTTCTTTCTTCTTTCTTTCTTTCTTTCTTTCTTTCTTTCTTTCTTTCTTTCCTACTTTTTGTGTCTCAGGTGGATTCTCACTCTGTCACCCAGGCTGGAATGCAGTGGTGCAATCTCGGCTTACTGCAACCTCCGCCTCCCAGATTCAAGTGATTCTCTCACCTCAGCTTCTCAAGTAGCTGAGGTTACAGGTGCGTGCCACTACACCCAGGTAATTTTTGTATTTTTGGTAGAGATGAGGTTTCACCATGTTGGTCAGGCTGGTCTCGAACTCCTGATCTCAGGCGATCTACCCTTCTTGGCCTCCCAGAGTGCTGGGATTACAGGCGTGAGCCACTGCACCTGGCTATTTTTTTTTTTCTATTTTCGTTACTAAGACTAAATAATAGTTATGTGACTTAATACAGTTGATCATTTTACCAACTCTTTTCAGCAAATTTATTTTTTGTCATTTTAATTAAGTACAAATTTTGGAAGTGAATAAATATAGATACTATAGCACATATATTTCTCAAAATATAATATATGAAGTGTGTGTGTGTGTGTGTGTGTGTGTGTGCACATTTGGGAAATAAAAGAGTATTATATTTTACTCAAACAGCATCAAAAAAACATGCGGTCAGGTAAGTTTGATGAAGAAGGTAATATTTTAACCTAAGAATGGGAATTCTGTAAGACAATGTGTTACTTTATAGTATCAGTTATGTGACCCTTCCAAACTGATATTTTAGGTGCAATTGCACCCTCTTTGCCCTACACTCTTGGGAGAATAGAAGATTCTTCACACTTTTCCATTCATCATCACTTCTCCTGTAGGACAGCCCAGAAATACATTTCCTGGAATATATTAAGGAAGCAAAAACAAACAAATATAGAGAAAAAAAATGGTAAGTGTCTGGGAGGGTGAGAAATCAAATTCAGTGGGGTTTAAACTATATCCCATACAAGTACCCCAAAGTTGTGGTTTTGGAGATATTCACCTTGGACAGAGACATGGTCAAGCGATATACTCCCTTTACCTTTTTATTTTATTTTTTTAAAAAACAATACATAGCTGTATCCTTGGAAGGGAGGCAAGGAGTGCAGTAGGGTGACTGTCTTTGATTTCTGTTGTGTTTCAGAGGAAGTGTAACCTTCCTGAAAGATACCTTGACATTTGTCACATTTAGCTATTCGTTCCTTTTTATTTAGGAGAAAAGCCTGAGCCTTCGTTGGCTTGGGTTCTTATTACCTTTTCTTGGGCTTCTTGGATCTCATAAATGATAACTCTACTTTTAGTATTGCCTTCTCCAAAGGAATCTGAGTACCAGCATCACCTTCATTACCCTAAAGTATGATTCTCTGCCTAAGAAAACTGCTATAGTTTATACTTACATTTACTTTATGCCTCTCTTAATCTTTTGTGGAATACCTCTCTATCTATTCTGCATGGTAAAGTTCTAATTTATTACAACTATGAAACAGATATTTCCTTCTTTTCTTATTTTTTGTATATTGAATTACTTTATTATTGCTAAGCACAATCTGCTTTGTTAAATTATTCAATGTAAGCTTGCCTCTTCCATTAGACTTTGGGATTCCTGAGATAAGAAATTATGTTTCATTCTGAAGGTGTGCTTTAATCAATTGAAAGATGGTTTGTCCAAACATCATATAGAAGAATAGTTATTCTGTACACAGCCACCTTTAGTTGCAAGAGCAGCTAGAAATAGGAGTTATACTACTGTGATACCCTACCTTGTTTTAACCTGACTGTCTCTCTCTTAGCTGAGAGAGCCGGACAGACTCCATTTTAGTTCCTTCACTTACAGCCCCTTTACATCCCTCCCTTAAGGGCATAACTAGTGCAAGCTGACTCCAAGCATGTCCAGGAATGCACTTACTGATAAGATATTGAGGCAAGCTGAACCAGCAGCTCCTGGGGACGCGCTCGTTGGATGGCATCTAAAACCCCTGCATTTATCTATTTGTGATAGGTTAAGCCCCTGCACCTGGAACTGTTTATTTTTTTCTATAACTGCTTCTGTAACCAATTATTTTTTAACTTTTTGCCAGTTCTTCTTCTGTAAAAATTTCTTCAGCTAAACTCCCCCTCCCCTATTTAGACCACGATATAAAAAGAAATCTAGCCCCTTCTTTGGGACCAAGAGAATTTTGAGAACTAGCCATCTCTCAGTAGCCGGCTAATAAAGGACTCCTGAATTCGTCTCAGAGTGTGGCATTTCTCTATAACTCACTCGGTTACAACACTACCATGACATTACGTCTCTTCCTTTATGATTATTTGGTTGTCACCTAGATGTGCTGATTTGAGCTATATCTGTTTCTTCCAGACTCTAAGAGTTGGAGTCTTGAAATGCTTATGACTTCATACCAGTGCTTTTCTGTTTAGTAATGTTTTTATTACTTGAATTATGTTTTTATTACTTGAGGATGGTTTAAACCTATAATATCGCTGACTCCTCAGCTGATTTTATCTTACCCTAGAGAGAAATTTCTTTGGTAAGATGCCTGGGGGAGTCAGTAGTCTCAGAACTACTAATATTTAATACAATTTTAAGTTATTAATACCTCAATAATATTTTTTTTAAATAGGAAATGTGTCACAAATTTACATGTCATCTTTGGACAGGGGCCGTGCTAATCTTATATGTGTTTTTCCCATTTCAGCATGTGTGCAACCAAAGTGAGCATATTGGTACTGCTTTAAGGATTGGTGTCTCTACACTATAGTACATGTTATGGCAAGTTTAATTCTGTTTTATCCTTTCAGGAAACAGTCTTTTCAGTTTCTGAAGCTTTAAAAACAACTTTCTTCCCACTAGGTCCTTGAGGCTCCCAAATGTGCAGCTCAGACTTTTGGTGGCTTTCTCCAGGAAAGCATGTTCCCTGACATGATGAGTTCTGAAGGCTCAATTCCTCTTTCTAGCTTCTTCTGATCCTATTTAAATTGCCACCTGGTTATGCCCTACTATCTCACTAGTTCATTGATGCTATTAATAAAAACATAAAAAAGAAACAAAAACACATTTTTGTCCTATTATTAGAAGTCCAAGACTGGTGGACTCATATTAATTCTATATTGTATTATGTATAAAAGTTTGAAATGATGTGTCCCACCACCATGTTTAAAATAAAGTATACTGTTTTCACCTATTGCTTAAAACTAGGAGACCACAATGGCCTCAACTTTCCCCACAGCTAGACAAAACTTTAAGCAGGTTTTCTTCTGATGCTAGGCCCCGCATTTGCATTTCCTAAGATCACTCACTTCAGTAAAGATGAAATTGGCCCTTTGAGATGTAAATCATTCCCTAGTCTCTGTCCAGTTTTACAACACAGAAATGTCACTCTCAAGGACCTGGGAGCTATCCCATTGAAAGATAATCATCTAGAAAGATAACATCTCTATCTTCCAGTCTTTGGGAGAGCTTAGAAATGTAACTTTCCTAAGCCTCAATTAGTAAACACATCTGTCCTAATCACATTGACCAACCTCTCTCCTAACATGCAGTAGATTTCACTAGCTCATGCAAAATTATCCTGCCTTTTGTTTCAATGAGTTGAATTCAGTCTTTCTCCTCTACTGCAATAGTTTTAACCTCTTTTGAAATAGTCTTAAGTAACATTTTGTTCACCTCCTTAACAATATCTCTTGCAATTTTTCTTTGACATTCAATTAAAGATTAATTAGTTCTGGAGATTTTTAAAAAATCTACTTTCATTAAACATTAAAATGGAATAAGGCAATTATTGTTTAAAGATCCTTGAAATTGCATTTAATAAATGAATATCTGTCCCCACACCTGACATATTTCACCCCTACTTTATTCTCTACTCTAATGAACCAAAAATATTTTTAAAAACAAATCAGTGGTCTTTGTAAAAACACCTCAAAGAGGTTCTGATTACTACTAAGGTATTACTTAAATGCAAACATCTGAAAAATAAGACAATGAATTTTTTAAGTTATTTCTGCTGTCTTTTGTTCTCTTCAATCTACTCAGAATGGTTCAATTGAAAGTATCTTGAGTGAGGAATAAATTGGTTTGATTTATTGTTTAATTTGTCATTCAAGGCTGGGCGGCGATTCCCAAACCTGGCTTCCCATAGGTATCATCTGGGAAAACTGCTGCAACATATTCCTGGGGCCCTTTCAGACCTAATGAAGCATCCCCTCCACCTCCAACCTCCCCTGGGGAATATGGAGTTAGTCTTGCAGCCTAACACTTGGGATAGCTAAAAGGACAAAGTTAGAAAGGAAGATACTGTGTTTCCACAGGTCCTAGCTCACAAACTGGGATCCAGTAAAAAAAAATAAACTGTTGAATTGGAATTAAATAATCAGTGAGTAGGGTGAAGGGGAAACTACTCTAGTACCAACCAACCAACCAAATACAACAGGCCCTGTTGCTCCAATCCATGGATGTCAGCACCTTTCCCGACCCCATAGAGCCTAGGCAAGCAAACAGTGGTGGAGCATGAGGGCTACAACTCAAAAAGTAAATCTTTCCACACCATTTCTCTCCAGCTCTACTTCTCAATTTTCCAAACTCTGATTCCACCTTTTCTCTTACTCAGCCCTTTGCCATTCACATTCTTATTCCTTTCTCTTTCCTCTTCCCTTTTCTCACTTCCTCTCTTTTCCTTCTTTTTTGATTCAGTTATGTCATTCTTTTCTTCTCTGCTTTCTCTTCCTCAGAAACACTTCGTTACATAAAATAAACAAATTCATACTGGAGATATGTGTCAGAAAATATTCAGCCTGAGTAAACTGAATGCCCTGTACAGAAACAACAGAGCAAAACAGCACTTGAACAGTAACACTGGTGTGGCATAATTGAAGCCATGCAGAATGCTTCCAAATCCATTATCTCTTCTGAGTCTCATCTTGTGAGGTTTGAATGGTATACTGATTGTACTTAAAAACCTAAGGCACAGAGAAGGTTAAGTAATATGCAGTTACTAACCAAGAAGAGAATAATCCAGACCTAGTTCACCATCTGGTCTTCTTTTCACCATACCAATAATATCTGACTGTAGGCAAGATGAGAGGGCAATGAGTAAGCACTAATATTATTTCAGGGCCTTATAACCCTTGTATATTATGAACTACTCTTCATAAGAAAAAAGTATGCATTTTTTAAAGTATAAATTACAATACGTAGTTTTAAAGGTTTCCTAAGTTCTTTTGTACTTCATACAAATGAAGTTTGACTGCATATTAAAGGCATCCCACTGGTAATACTGTAGCCCAGAGATAGTTCTGGGGTCAGAATTAATACATAGACTCAAAGAATAAACATTGTGATTTATATAAACTGCATAGTTATACTATGTTTTATGAAAGTCCATTTATATGAAAATCTAATACATTCTCCAAGTCATCCATCTATAACTTATCCTCTCATTAACTCTGAGAACTGCATTTCTTTATAATTAAAAAGAAGAGTTACCTTGTCTAAAGATAAAATTCAAAAAATTCATTTAAAAATTATTATAGATATTTTGTGATAACTTAATTTTAAGTAGAAATGGCCCCTAACAGAGAGCTTTCACTGTAATTCAATTTATGGCAAAATGATCAATTAGGCTAAATAAACCAAATGAAGAACCTTCCAGATGATCCACAGTGTAGAGTGTGTGAGAGTGTAAGTGATCCACAACACGAGTGAGACCATGGCATACAGTCCAGTTGGATTAAACTGTGACCATGCTCTACACAATCCCAATCAATTAGAACCCATGGGGCCGAGATTCTATGTTCACTGAGAAAATTAAATCTTAAGGAACTTACTAATATAAATTTATATCTTGTCAATAATCCCAAATGCTTCCTCTAGTGTAATATTTCAAGATCACATTTATAATCCACCAACTGTGCCAAGAATTGGGCACCCTATCTTCAACTTTCTAGTTGGTAAAATAATTTCCAGTGATTCCCAAAGTAGCTGCCCTCAAAGTCATTTGAGGTGCTTGTTAAAATAAAAATCTTCATGCGACTTATATTCTGTACCCTGATTCTAACAAACCAACTAGAAGATGGCATATTTGAGAAAATCAGGGAAATTTGCTTAAGGACTGGATGTGAGATGAAGCTGAAGACCTGCTGCTGCTCTTATTAAGTGTGATATCACGGTACCCACCCAAAGTGTTCACAGCAGTGAAATAATATGATGGCTGGGATTTTCTTTCAGATATTTCAGCAAAGAAAAAAGGGACAGATGAAGCAAACATGGTAAAATTGTGATAAGTGTCGGATCTGGATATTGAGTACCAATGCACTTTTCTAGTTTTGTATAATTTTCTTTTTTTTTTGAAACGGAGTTTTGCTTTTGTTTCCACGGCTGGAGTGCAATGGCATGATATCGGTTCACCGCAACATCTGCCTCCCTGGTTTAAGCGATTCTCTGGCCTCAGCCTCCTGAGTAGCTGGGATTACAGGCATACACCACTATACCCGGCTAATTTTGTATTTTTAGTAGAGATGGGGTTTCTCCACGTTGGTCAGTCTGGTCTCGAACTCCCAACCTCAGGTGATCTGCCCACCTCAGCCTCCGAAAGTGCTGGGATTACAGGCATGAGCCACCACACCTGGCCCAGTTTTGTATAATTTTTATGTCTCTTCATTAAAAAATTTTTTGCAGACTCCATCCTAGACACAGTATACCAGAGTCGCCAAAGGGCTAAGCTCAGGAATCTACTCTTAACCTCTCCAAGAGTCTTATATAGTCAGGCAGGCAATGATCATACTTGGAGGCCATTAGAAATGATCTAATACATAACCTTCAAACTTAAAATTTTTAGTATTCTCATTTTCTGCTCAGTAAGCTCAATTTCAACACTGTTCACAGTTCCTCATGTCCACCATGGCATTCTGCCAAGGAACTACAACTCGTGTTCTCTAAGCCCATCAGTTCTGAGAATGCTGGACCGGTTAGTAACTTCTTTTTTTTTTTTTTTATTATACTTTAAGTTTTAGGGTACATGTGCACATTGTGCAGGTTAGTTACATATGTATACATGTGCCATGCTGGTGCGCTGCACCCACTAACTCGTCATCTAGCATTAGGTATATCTCCCAATGCTATCCCTCCCCCCTCCCCCCTCCCCACCACAGTCCCCAGAGTGTGATATTCCCCTTCCTGTGTCCATGTGATCTCATTGTTCAATTCCCACCTATGAGTGAGAATATGCGGTGTTTGGTTTTTTGTTCTTGCGATAGTTTACTGAGAATGATGGTTTCCAGTTTCATCCATGTCCCTACAAAGGACATGAACTCATCATTTTTTATGGCTGCATAGTATTCCATGGTGTATATGTGCCACATTTTCTTAATCCAGTCTATCATTGTTGGACATTTGGGTTGGTTCCAAGTCTTTGCTATTGTGAATAATGCCGCAATAAACATACGTGTGCATGTGTCTTTATAGCAGCATGACTTATAGTCATTTGGGTATATACCCAGTAATGGGATGGCTGGGTCAAATGGTATTTCTAGTTCTAGATCCCTGAGGAATCGCCACACTGACTTCCACAATGGTTGAACTAGTTTACAGTCCCACCAACAGTGTAAAAGTGTTCCTATTTCTCCACATCTTCTCCAGCACCTGTTGTTTCCTGACTTTTGAATGATTGCCATTCTAACTGGTGTGAGATGATATCTCATAGTGGTTTTGATTTGCATTTCTCTGATGGCCAGTGATGATGAGCATTTTTTCATGTGTTTTTTGGCTGCATAAATGTCTTCTTTTGAGAAGTGTCTGCTCATGTCCCTCGCCCGCTTTTTGATGGGGTTGTTTGTTTTTTTCTTGTAAATTTGTTTGAGTTCATTGTAGATTCTGGATATTAGCCCTTTGTCAGATGAGTAGGTTGCGAAAATTTTCTCCCATGCTGTAGGTTGCCTGATCACTCTGATGGTAGTTTCTTTTGCTGTGCAGAAGCTCTTTAGTTTAATTAGATCCCATTTGTCAATTTTGGCTTTTGGTTAGTAACTTCTAATGTACCTTGCTTAAACTTTGCTCTCTCAAGGTGTCCCTGACTGAACTGCAGAAATCAGAACAACTGTACTCACCGTCTCTTTCTGTATATGCCATGTCTCCACAGAGGCCACGGTGTCTTCACAAAGCTAACTGCCACAATTTTCACAGGTGATATTTTTTCTTCATGATTTTCCACTTTCTACTTGAGCATTAAAATATCAGGGAAAAAAGAAGATAATCATTTAGCAGTTGGTAAAATAAGGTATCTGCCCCAGCACAGTACATGCTAAGTGTTCAGAATCTATAGTTATAATAGATAATTATAAATTAGATAGCTGTTAAAATAGTTTTATTAGATAAGTAATATTTTTCTCATCTTCAAGACTTAAAAAATTAACTGTTTTAAGTGATATTCAAAAAAGGAAGATACTCACATCATCCCAATTAAACCAGATTTTC
Source organism: Pan troglodytes (assembly GCF_028858775.2). Taxonomy (NCBI): domain Eukaryota; kingdom Metazoa; phylum Chordata; class Mammalia; order Primates; family Hominidae; genus Pan; species Pan troglodytes. Next base: position 35,786,425 of record NC_072419.2, read on the forward strand.
TATAGCAATCATATAGCAATCTATAGCAATCTATAACAATCTTAATCCAAATCATTCACCAAAGTTGTTTGACTTACTTAAAGTAAAGCTGTAGACATTTGCTTCTTCAAAAGTATCTTGCAAGGCCATTATGAGTTGGAAGAAAAGTTTAAATGCACCACATTTTTCTACTCCATTGTAAGAAAAATTACTACTCACAGGAATTGTATAGCTTCTGCATTTTGGTCCATCACATTTTCCACCATTATATGAGTGTACTCTTAAGGTTCTCACTTTATCATCAGCCTAATATGTTTTGCTTCCAGAATGCCCAGTAAAGCTGAAATTTTTCATTTAAAGTGATAAAAAAAAATTCCCCATATATCTACTTAACATTCTTAGATCTGAGTTCTGGCAAGACAGTTTAATGCATACAAAATGAAAACACTGCATTTCTCTCTCTCTCTCTCTCTCTCCCTCTCCCTCACACACACACACACACACACAAATGCACAGATTAAAACCTCAAAGTTTTCACTATATTTCCTCTTTCTTATACAGCTCAATTGTTAACATGTAGCTTACTTATAATCTAAAAACAATTTTAAACATGATTGTCATAAAAATATCTTAAAACAGAGATGAAATGTATAAAAGCACACATAAATTGTCAATGGTTACATTGGTTACATCACATTTCTTTAGAAACATAACGGTTTCTGCTCCTGTAAACAAACTGTTTCTCTCATACATTTAAACTGAAGTAGAGCTGACATAAAATTATTGCTCTTCTCACAGTCTGAGTGTTTGCACTGTGTTTGAGGTACATTTTCTCCATCTTCACAGCCCCACCACTCTTACTTGAGAGTATTAGTCAATAGAAGTTTGCAGGCTAAAACCATTCAATAATATTTTCATCAATACTGGAATGATAGTAAGTAACATTACAAAACATCAGAGACCAAAAATGTTTCTTTGTTGGAGCCCAAGATTTTACCTTATTCTTCATTACCTGAAAATACTGCTCTTTCAACCTCTGTAAGAAAAAAAGATTCTGGAGATGAATAACTCCTTCCTTAAGGCTTCACCCAAGACTATTCCTTCACACTTACAGTCCGATGCTTTGTTGTTTTCATCCATTTGATATTGCAGGCACCAAGAATCACCTTTCCTTTGGTGATCTAGCATAACAATCTCTTACGCTTTTTGCTAGTTGTTTGATAAATATTTTGTAAATTTTTCCACGGTATGTATGCACTGTTATTTGTAGTTCCAGTTCTAAAGGTTTTATTAGGGAATGAACGTTGTCATCTTAAAAGAACAATTTCTCAGTGCATCATAAACAGCCCTAAATGCTGGTTGCTTACCATCATGGTAAACACCCCTGTTCCCATGAAGAATAAAGATTCCTTCTTCTGCTTCTTGGCAACTGCTTCCATATAGAGTATGATCTGGATGGCACTTCCATTGACACGGAAAAACAAAAAGGCTTTCTGGATTATGAAAAAACATGATATTTAACAGATTTTGATCGCCCATGTAATGTCTAGCTTGTATTTTTTAAGCCATGTCATAAGTATATCTTCCCATTGTATTCACACAGTTGTCATATCATTCTCGAAACACTTCATTCTCATTCGAATCATGTTTGTCAACATAACTCCAGAGTTTACTCCAGTTTTTCCACATTTTGGATGACTAGCAAAGAGACTATACCATCCTATTCTAGGTTCCCCATGTTCTGGTGCCATTGCAGCAACTTGTGTGGAATTAAATTTCTTTAATAAAGACCAAATATAATCAACGGGTCATAAAAAAGGCCATCAGTGTCGGCATACAATAGGGAGTCAACTTCTTTCAGGATTAAAGGCAAGAACGATCTCTGCGAAGCACGTGGTTTAGTTTTTCCACTCTGCGGCATTCTCACTTGGAAAGGTTATGGGGTATATTGTATAATTAAATATTTGGAGAAATGACCCCTGTCACGTCTTCCTTTAAAGCTATGATGTAGCTGAACTTCAGCAAAAATCTGGAATTGAAGAGGTTTGATGCTGAAAATGATAGCTGACTTCAACATGGTCATAGTTTCTTCCAGACTTTCACCACAGGTAACTACAGCTAGAAGCATTTTCTCAACAGGCTGTATTTTCAGTCTACACCTGTCCCACCCGCCGGAATGCGCCACAGGGCCCGCGCTGCCAGCGCCTCTCACTGCACCGCGTCCTCCGCCCGCGAGCCAGGAAGCCACCGCAGCCTGCTGCTTCCAGCCACAGCCGCCCGCTCATTCCTCCAGGGACTTGGCCAGCTGGCTGAAGGCATAAAGGAGGGAGCAGAAGCTGCAGGTCAGACACAGCGCCACCACGCGCGGGTAGCGCCGCATCGCCCCAGCCGCGCTCCTCAGTCTCTGTCTCGCCGCGCCTTCCCTGGGTGAACTGGAGCGGAGGGAGCCTACTTCTGGAAATTTTTTTTCTCCATGGATTCAGCAGCAGTGTCTAAAGGCAAAAATTTCATCAACCAATCATTTATATTTATTTTAATATAAAGATAAAACACTGCGAACCAGTGGAACTGGATAGAAAGTAATTCAATTTTACAGAATACAGCCTTTTTTCAGGCTCTTTTATTAAAGATAAAAGAGCCATGTATATTTCTGTGGAATTCTCCTTTTATTTAAGAATTCATTATCACCAAAATAGTTTAACGAGACTGCTTTGTAAGAGGCAGTTGTTGCATTCAAAAATTAGAATAGGAACAATGACTTGTAAAAATTTAACATTTTATTTTATTTTTGAGATGGAGCCTCTCTCTGTCGTCCAGGCTGGAGCACAGTGGCGCAGTTTCGGCTCACTGCAACCTCTGCCTCCAGGGTTCAAGTCATTCTCCTTCCTCAGCCTCCTGAGTAGCTGAGATTACAGATTTGTGCCACCATGCCTGGCTAATTTTTGTATGTTTAGTAGAGAAGGGGTTTCGGCATGTTGGCCAGGCTGGTCTCGAACTGCCAACCTCAGGTGATCCACCTGCCTCAGCCTCCCAAAGCGCTGGGAGTACAGGCGTGAGCCATCACACTCGGGCAAAATTCAACATTTTAAACTACCACTTATTATATTCACTCTATGATTTGACACATCTTTTTTGGTGGCCACAAAATTATAAAATGGATACAGAATGGTCTCTTCAAAAAATTAGGGAAGTTCTTTCTTTTCTTTTCCTTTTTTTTTTTCTTTTTTCTTTTTCTTTTTTTTTCTTTTTTTTGAGACGGACTCCCTTTCTGTCACCCAGACTAGAGTGCAGCAGCGCGATCTCGGCTCACTGCAATCTCTGCCTCCCAGGTTTAAGAAATTCTCTGCCTCAGCCTCCCAAATAGCTGGGATTACAGGCTCGTGCCACTATGCCCAGCTAATTTTTTTTTTCTATTTTTAGTAGAGACGAGGTTTCGACATCTTGGCCAGGCTGGTCTTGAACTCCTGACCTCGTGATATACACCCCTCAGCCTCCCAAAATCCCAAAATCACGCCTGAGATTACAGGCTTGAGTGACCGCGCCCAGCCAGAAGTTCTTTCTTCTTAAAAGGATTATAAAAATAATTCGCACTGGCATGACACTTTAACTAATACAGATTGACATTTTTGATTCAAATAACCCATTTGTACATGTAAATTAATTTTGGTCCGTATGTGTGTGTGCATGTGTGTGTGTGTGTATGTGTGTGTGGATGTGTAGATGTAAATGGCAGTAAAGGGTAAAACGGAAGGTGAAAAAAAGGGAAATGGTCTAACATTTTAAACGCATTTTTTAAATACTCAAAACATATGTACTAAAAACAATGGTGCGGTAAAAACAAATATTGCAAACTAGAAAAAAGACTTAGCCCCACCCCGTCCAGTCCTGTCCCATCCCGCTGCCGCGCCCGCCAGCCATGAGCTCCACGCAGTTCAACAAGGGCCCCTCCTACAGGCTTTTTGCAGAGGTCACGAACCGGCTTCTGTCCAAATATGACCCCAGAAGACGGCAGAGCTCCGCAGCTGGATCGAGGGACTCACCAGCCGCTTCATCGGCCCCACTTCCAGAAAGGCTGGAAGGACGGGATTATCTTACACACACTCATGAACAAGATGCAGCCGGGCTCAGTCCCCAAGATCAACCGCTCCGTGCAGAACTGGCACCAGCTAGAAAACTTCCCCAGCTTCATCAAGGCCATGGTCAGCTACAGCATGAACCTCGTGGACCTATTTGAGGCCAACGACCTGTTTGAGAGTGGGAATGTGAGGCAGGTGCAGGTGTCTCTTCTCGCCTTGGCAGGGAAGGAAGGCCAAGACTAAGGGGCTGTGGAGCGGTAGGGACATCAGTGACAAGTAGTCGGAGAAGCAGGAGCGGAATTTCCAATATGCCATTATGAAGGCGGGCCAGTGCGTCATCGGGCTGCAGATGGGCACCAACAAATGCTTCAGCCAGCCAGGCATGACCACGTATGGCACAAGGAGGCATCTCTACGACCCCAAGAACCACATCCTGCCCCCCATGGACCACTCGACCATCAGCCTCCAGATGGGCATAAACAAGTGCGCCAGCCAGGTGGGCATGACGGCTCTCGGGACCGGCGGCACATCTATGATACCAGGCTTGGAATCAACAAGTGTGGCAACTCCTCCATGTCCCTGCAGACAGTCTACACGCAGGGTGCCAACCAGAGCGGCCAAGTCTTCAGCCTGGGCCAGCAGATATATGACCACAAGTACTGTCCGCAAGGCCCAGTGGCCCACGGGGCTCCCTCGGGCGCCGGAGACTGCCCTGGCCCAGGGGAGGCCCCTGAATATCCTCATTACTACCAGGAGGAGGCCAGCTACTGAGGCTCCCAGCACGCTCTCTCCGCACATGGTCTCCCGTCTGGGTGTTTGGGTCTCTCTGTTTTCTTTTCTTTTAACCTGTTCAGTGCTGCCAATCAACCGAGGGTCTGTGAATGGCAACGTGGGATCAGGAGGCAGGGCTTTTTGCCCCTCTTACTTTGGTTCCTTCTCAGGACTGAGCCACTGGGCTGTAGGAGAAGAGGTCAAGGCCATATCCCGATGCGTGTAGGGTGAGGGTCCCCGCTGGCACATCCAGACTGTGGGCCGAGCTGTGCTGGGGAGAAGAGACCTGGGCATGGAGCGAACCGGTCCCCAAAGGTTTCTGGTTGCCTCTTCTCTTCCCCCTTTTGTCAGCCGATCAGTTTGTGGTTTCTGTACCCGCAAAAGTTTCAGGACGTATTATGAAAAGAAAAAAAAAACTTTTTTTCCCCGAGGAATTGGGCGGAGACAGTGGAGAGGGTGCTGGAAAATGAGGGTGCTGGAAAAATGAGTCCGCTGGGAGAGCAGGGCCGGCCACGATGCTAAAATATCTCAGGATCCTGAGTGGCTGGATTTCCCTAGGACCCTCAGACCAACAGACCTCAGACCCTCAGACCTACGCCGGGGCCCGGTAGGAAATTGAGGCCCGTACAAGGTAGTGGAATTCTGAGTTGTTAGTGCTAAGCCGGAACCCTCTCCATGCTAGCCATTCCCTGGCGCCGTGGCCCTCAGTGGGGTTTATTTGTTTGTTTGTTTTTGAGATGGAGTCTCACTCGGTTGCCGAGGCTGAAGCATAGCGGTGCGATATCGGCTCACTGCACCTCTGCTTCCAGGCTCAAGCAATTCTCCTGCCTCAACCTTCAGAGTAGCTGGGATTACTGGCACGCACCACCACGCCCAGCTAATGTTTTGTATTTTTAGTTGAGACGGGAGTTTCACCATGTTGGCCAGACTGTCTGGAACTCTTGCCCTCATGTGATCTGCAGAGGAGAGTTAGCAGTCTCGATAAGCCAGAGCTGCTTGTATTTATTCAGTAACTGTATAATGTCCAAGGCCCGGAGCCAACACAATTGCTGGGTAATTAACATCATTGCTCCCCCTTACAGGGAGCAGTCTCATGCTCAGAGGTTCAAAAGTCAATTTCCTGATGACATAAGTAAACAAGCCTATTTAGATAAACTGCTTACTTTTCCTTGCACCTACTTCTTGCCCTTAGCCTCAGAGTAAGAGAATTATCTTCCTTCACCTTTATTCTCTCATGAAGCTTTTGCAAGACCTTCCAACCTTTCAAGAGGGCTTGCATCTTTCCTTATAGCTTCTCCCACCACCCTGACCAATCTCCTACATCACTGGTCATTAGAGAAATGCAAATCAAAACCACAGTGAGATACCATCCCATGCCAGTTAGAATGGCGACCACTAAAAAGTCAGGAAACAATAGATGCTGGAGAGGATATGGAGAAATCAGAATGCTTTTACACTGTTGATGGGAGTGTAAGTTAGTTCAACTATTGTGGAAGGCAGTGTGGTGATTTCCCAAGGATCTAGAACCAGAAATACCATTTGACCCAGCAATCCCATTACTGGGTTTCTACCCAAAGTATTATAAATCATTCCACATTTTTTTTTTTTTTTTGACATGGAGTTTCACTCTCGTTGTCCAGGTTGGAGTGTGATGACATGATCTTGGCTCACTGCAACCACCACTTCCTGGGTTAAAGTGATTCCCTTGCCTCAGCTTCCTGAGTAGCTGGGATTACAGGCACCTGCCACCATGCCCAGCTAATGTTTGTATTTTTAGTAGAGACAGGGTTTCACCATGTTGGCCAGGCTGGTCTCAAACTCCTGACCTCAGGTAATCCACCCATCTCAGACTTCCAAAGTGCTGGGATTACAGGAGTAAACCACCACTCCCAAGCACCCTCATTTTTTTTATAGCTCATACTATGTTAACAAATTTTATCCATAGTAATTCAAAACATCTTCAGATTCTGTTCCTGTCTCACCACCATCACTACCACCCTGATCCAAACCACCATCCCTCCACTCTCCAGTTAGGTTTACTGCTATAGCCCTTAACTGGTGTTCCTGCTTCCCTGTAGCCCCTTGCCTTCAGTCTATTCTAGTCTCTGCAATTAGGTTGGTTCTTTAAGAATATGTCAGACTGAGCCATTCTTCTGTTTAAGCCCTCCAATGACTTCACTCTCCATCCCACTCAATGCATTAGTTTCCTCAGGCTACTGTAACAAATTACCACCAACTGAGTAGCTTAAAAGTACAGAAATTTATTCTCTCACAGTTCTGGAGGCTAGGAGTTGAAAGTAAGGTGTCATCAGGGTCATGGTCTCTTTGAACCCTCCAGGGGAGGATCCTTCCTTGTCTTTTCCTAGCTTCTCACAGTTGCCATCAATCCTTGGCATTCTTTGGCTTGTAGTTACATGGCTCCAATCTCTTCCTTCATCTTCACATACCTTATCTACTGTGTGTTTTTCCAAATATCCTCGTTCTTACAAGCACACTAGTCATTGATAAGGGTCCATCTGAATCCACTTAAGTTGACTGACTAGGCAAGATTTTATTTCCAAGTAAGGTCATATTTACAAGTACTGAGAGTTGGGACTTGAACATCTTTTTGGGGAAGACAAAATTCAACCCACAGTACTCAAATCCAAAGCCCTTACCATGCACACATCTCCAGTCCTTTGGTATTCAAAGTGTGATACACAGACCAGTAGCACCAGCATCCCCTGAAACTTGTAAGAAATATAAACACTCCAGACCACCTGAATCAGAATCTTTATTTTAATGTGAAACCTAAGTGATTTATATGCAAATTAGAATCTGAGAAGCATACCCCTCAAAACGACATGCCTACTTTTCTTATTATGTCATCTGCTCCTCACTCCATATCACTCTGTCATTACTCTGCTCGTGTCATATTGGCCTTTTTGATATTCCTGTAGTGCCTGGACTATTCCTCCTCCAGATATTTGTATGGGTTATTTACTCACCTGCACCAGATATAAAGATATAGTTATTATATATAGTGATACATAATTACACATATATTATAACTTCAGTGCAGTTGTTCCTGGATATTCTATTTTAAATATACATCCTATCAACCCATTCTTCTTCCTTGCTTTATTTTTCTTTTTTTATTCAAAAGTATTTATTTCCACAAATTTTTATCCACAGCTAAATATTAAAGTGACTATTCCAAGCAATTTTCTATAAACAAAGGTGTAGTTTACAGATTTGTTCAAAGTGGAAAAATATTTTCATCAGTAGTCTGCCTCCATGGTGTTAGCGTCACCGCCGAATATGTTCTGAACTCTTCCGGAGAGGCAGCCCTTCCTCTAAATGTCAGTGGGCGGCAAAATGTTATATTAAAATATGGATTATTCTGATACAGTGTCACTTCAGAAAGTAGGTGAGTTTCATTTCTGGTTGATCCCCTTTGGTAGAATTAGGAACTTTTTTTTTGAAAAACAATCTTTTGTATCTAATGACCTTTACAATAATAAGAAACCCTGTTCTGTGTTTGTCATTGGCATTAACCTCTGTCTACACCCTTTAATTCTCTAATTATGGCACCAGTGGGTACAAAAGGTGAATTATGGTTATTTGGTTCATGCAGCAAATTAATTGGAGAAACTGATGACAAATAGTCTGTGAAGAACTACAAGGTCTTGCCCCATGCTGTCCCATTTTAGTTACCATTTAGTTATGCAGGCATTATACAACTGCCTCAATTTAGGACACCCTTGCTGTCTTAGTAGGTCAAGTGTATGAAAATTTACTTTATGCAGAAGAAATAAATTCTAATTTATTGGTTACTGGAACCTTAATGTATGAAGGCTCTAAGTAAATATTTGATGAATTGATGGTAGCAGCATTAATGTTTAAATATTCCAAGCTCCAAGTTTTGTTTTCTTTTTGTTTTTACAAAAGCCTTAAAATTTGGTACTAGGGAAATCAAAGGAATCAACTCCCAACGTCATGCTTCATGGAAAGGGAAAAATGTCTACCTTTGGGTCTAATCTGCCTCCCAGGAGAACCTACAGGTACTAGAACTCTAACTGCAACTATGATGGCACAGGGAAAATGCATGTATGTAATATGCTTGCCGGCTTCAGCAACAACTCATGTATACATACACATTTACTATAAGTAAACAGGTCCCGTATAATACTTAAAACACAAGTGTTTGATCTATAAATATTTGATTCTTAATATTTAAAATGCTTCTAATGTTTTAAAAGACAAAACTCCACCATGATATCACTTTGAACATTAAAATTATTCCCACAGAAACACTTATTTCAGACAAACAATTGAGAAGTCAGTTATCTTAGTCACCACTAAAGGCACCTGGTGGGTAAAGTGTCATCTAAATTTTAAATATTAAAAAATTAAAGAGACATCTAGTGCAGAGTTCAAACCTTTATGTTGAATTGTTAAAGAGTCATTACTGATTTCATGACACTGATAAGTGTTTGAGTTGAAATGATTTTTAAAAATGCAGAGAAAATGCTAACAAAATATTATATAGTTCCCCTAAAGATGCTTCTTCTAACCTCCAAATACTAAACAAGACAGATCTAAATATTAAGTACATATGAAGTATATATTTGTTAGTCATCTATAAATTTTAAGTACAATTCCAGTGATACACCTTTATCTTTTGGAAGAGAAGAACTAAACCTGCCATTTCTTAGGCTAAATGGACTATTCATAAGGTCCTCCCCTCCCCATTTATTCTAATTGCCAAGCTTTTATTCAGTAAGCTCTTGGCACCTAGTGATTAACCAGTGACAGCAAAGTGTAGTGACCAAGAGACATGGAGAGAATGATGGTGTAAGACAGTATATAAGGATAGTAAGCCACTGTGTTTGTGGAACCACTGCATGTCAAAACTCCTTAACACTCTAACAAGTCATTTTTGGTCTTTAAAGATTAAGGACAGTCCTTACATAAGAGACTCAGTTTCAAACTAAAGTGCATCGAAAAGCAAATTATACTTCACAAACAACTTTAAAGAGGTAGCCACAAACCCAGTTGTTTTAGGTTGGCCTTCTAAATGAAGTCAGCACATGGATCCACGTGTGAGTGTCATGGACGTCAGTGATTATGTAACTGTAACTGAAAGAAAAAGGCACAGCTCTGCAGACACCCAAGAGAAGCTGGCATGTTTAATGTGGATGTAGAGGGTATAATGCCCATGGCAACTGATTGGAACACAACTGTCAGCAGCCTTAACACAGGCTAAGACTGGGTTAAGCCCCAGGAGATGCAGAGAACGACTAAGGAAGCTGTGCTCTAAGCGCACAGTACAGAAGGTAGCTTGGAGTGTGCTGTGTTTCCGAGAGCCTTTTAAGTTGGGTGGTTGAGTAAAGGAGGGTGGAGGCAGGCTGTTCTACTTCCAATCCATGGATAAATCTCATTTTCTTAATGTAATACAGAGGCTGTTCTTCTATGATTTGCAAACACTATTTGTTCTTATCATGGAAACAGCATACTGCTATCAAGAAATAGGGAAAAGACAGTAAAAAAAATGTGTGGAAAGAATATGGAATACCATGCAGCCATAAAAAATGATGAGTTCATGTCCTTTGTAGGGACGTGGATGAAGCTGGAAACCATCATTCTCAGCAAACTATTGCAAGGACAAAAAACCAAACGCCGTATGTTCTCACTCATAGGTGGGAATTGAACAATGAGAACACTTGGACACAGGAAGGCGAACATCACACACCGGGGCCTGTTGTAGGGTGCGGGGAGGGGGTAGGGATAGCATTAGGAGATATACCTAATGTAAATGACCAGTTAATGGGTGCAGCAAACCAACATGGCACATGTATACATATGTAACAAACCTGCACATTGTGCACATGTACCGTAGAACTTACAGTATAATAAAAAACTGTGGAAAGAATAATATGGGTTTCTAACTGAATGCTTGCTTTTGAAGAGCCCAAAAACAAACAAACAAAAAATTCTAAGAACAGCAAACATGTATGTCTGTTATATTATTGAATTACTCTTTTTTAAAATCCTTATTTCATAGGAGAGATATTTACAATTTTGAATTACAACGTTTGAAAACCATTGACAATAACCTGAAAGGGGAAAGTTGACCTAAGCCATTTTATTCTCTTAAAAAACCCCAAACTTTTGTATAATAGTAATCCCTGAACTGATTATTTTTGAAGGTTTTTCAGATAATCTGATGTGCGAGTTTAGTTTGTTTTACTATTTAGTTGTTTGGAATAGTAGAGCATTATATGACTCTCTTACTGGAGGGTTAATGGCATTAAGAGATTAAAAGCTTTCACATTGTTTGGTTTTTACATCTATAAATAAAACAAATTGTTATCATTTTCTAATATTTAGCTTATATACATTTTTGTGAAAGTTTTGTGGGACTTGGAAAGCGTATGGATTAGCATCAGAAACAAATTATTTTTCCATTTTTCTCACTTGGAGTTTCAGATAGCAGCATTTTAATCATCTCTTCCATTAAACCAAGATTACACAAAAGCATTTGAGGACACTGAGGACTGGCACTTCTAATTTTGCTTCAGAAACCATTACTCAAAATGTCTGGTTTGGAGGTCAGTTACACTGCTGTCTTTGTATAATCAGCCATTAAAAAATATTTTGGGGACATTTCTCAGAAGTCTCATCCCCATACTTTTGTTCTTAACACATCTCACCACAAACTCTACCACACCTATGGTTTGCAAACTTTGGGAAATGTCAGTATATGCCATTATCATGGTTATTAGTACTATTATTTGTTAAAAGCCCTTTGAAGACAATTTATGTGACTTATATATAGTTAGTATTTTAATTTGGACATTCTCCAGTTATATGCAAAGATTAAAACTCAGCGGCTTCATTTTATAGAATTGGCATCTTTTATATGGCTATGGGGACTGCTTGGTGTCTATAAATTATTATGTATATTTGTTGGACTGAAATCAAACTTAAAATCTTCCATATTTCATGTGTTTTTATTCTGAGCAGTAGGTACAAAAAAATAATGCCATAGTTGTGTCTAATTCTGTATAGTTCAGCACCCTCCACAGGCTGTCAATCTCTGATTTGATCGACTTTTACCAGGTTTAACAGATCCTCGAATTTACTTTACTGTCTATACTTCCTTCTTGCTCACATTGCGAATCAGACTAAACATGCATCTACTTCATTGAGGAACTCCAGATTGAGACATGCTGGGATTGACTCCATGGTTAGGGAAGATGGATAAAATGGAAACAAAACAGGAAACATGTGCTTGACATCTAATAGCAGTTGCTGAGGGTCATTCTGCTCTTGTAGTTGTGCCTGGATCGTTTGTATAAAGGCCACTGTTACCTTTTCTTCAAATTCATTCAGGGGAGGCTAAAGCTTTAAAATTTTGACAATCTGCTGGGTGCTGAGAGAGGTACACAGGGAGCAGATGGCCTCTGCATCCTCCTGGGTTTTCTTCTTTAATTGCAGGAGCTGGGCTGCTTGGATCAGAGGTTCCATGGTCTGAACTACTCCACTCTGGTGAAGGTTTCTTCCCCAAAGCCACTCCTCAAGCTGACTTATATTGTACCTGAGTTGCATGCCTGTGCTCCAAGAGCGGGCGTCCTTCCGCAGGAGCAGGTTGTTAAGAGTCACTGCGTTGATCATGTAGAAGAGCTGTTTGAATACCTGCAGGATGATCTCAGGGTCCAAGCCCTGGTCACACATGACTGTATGAAAGGCATTCATCTGGCGGATGATAGCTTCCAGATGGTATGAGTTATCCCCATCTCCCATGCTGGAGGAGTGCTTCTGGGAGCCAGTGGGCTTCACACCAGATAGACCCTGAATGCTCTCATTTTCCAACATGGCAGAAACTATCATCAGCTGTAACACACCCTCGGCAATTTTAAAGAGCTGCTGGTAGATCGCAATGGAAAGGTCACTCAGTACCTGACAGTATTCGGTGAGGTCAAAGTTCTTAAGGCAGTGTTCGTTGTGCTTTGCAGTATTCTGAGTCATGAAGCCCTCATCCCCGCTGTACGGCTTCAGACAGTGAAGAAGGTGGCAGGTGTTGGATAACAAGAATGACGTCATCTCAAAGTCATCACTGTGCTTCTTCAGGACTTTCTTAGTGCCGTTGGTGGTGGAGGTCATCAGGGAGTGCAACTTGAGATCATCGTTGGTGTGGTCCGCGAGCCAGATGCACATGTAGAGGATGTAGGCGGGGAGACAAGGCACTGTGTCCAACAGCATATGGGGCTTCAAGTCTGTCACCAGGTTGAGGATGAGGAGGGCCTCGCCCTCTTTGTGGCACTCCAACATGCCTTGGAAATCCTTTTCTTTCCACTGAACTGTGACCTGCCTGTTGAACTCATGGCGCTTCCTCTCACTCTGGGCCAACGCCGGGGCAGCTTCTTCATGTAAATCTTCAGTTGCTTTTAGAGCTTCCTCTCATTCTTTTCCTCTGATTTTATTTTTCACCACAGAACTTCCTATCAACTAGTATGTTTAATATTTTGCTTATTAACTTTGCTTATTGTCTTCTCCCTCGATTAGAATATTAGCTACTTGAGTACAAGGATTTGAGCCTGTTACGTTCACTGCTGAATTTCAGGCTCCCGGAAGATATCCAGCATTCAATAGAGACCACACAATAAATATCTGTCAAATAAATGAGTCTGTAAGTTCATCAATTTATTTGCCCATATGCATTAACTTTTGCCCATATACATCCAATAACTCTTGTTATATGAAATCAGCTGTACTATTTGCTTCATGTAATACTTTAAAAATATATGTGTGTGTATATAAATATATACAGAGATCATAGACCTAACTCCGTCTATATATGTGTGTATGTGATATATATAAATATATACACACATATATATGACTGACGTATATATATATATAAATATATACACACACATAGATATGACTGATATATATATCTATCTTGTGTAAGTGGAATCAGGAAGTATTCAAACATACTTTCAATTAGTAACGACTATAGTTTAACTAAGAGAAAGTTTAAAGCTTCTGATAGTTTAAATAAGAGAAAGCAAACATCACTACTACTAGTATTTGGGGAAAAAGATTACAAATAGAGATATGATAAAAACGTACAATATTTTTTATGTCTGTACACTTAGATCCATGTTCAAAGTTTGGCTCACCTATACATGTATAGCACATTTGAATATGTGCTACAGTATGCCACTTATAAAGACTGAAAATAATAGTTTATAAACATTATTATTTATTTAGCAACCTCATAAGCTTGGCTTCAAAAATACCTGAATTACATAGCATAATCCCAGTGCTGGAGAACAGATCGGTGGCTGCCGAGGGTTAGGGTTGGTTGAAAGATGTGATTAGTGAGGGATAACGTGAAAACATGTACTTTCTTTGTGGTGATAGAGCAGTTCTGCATCCAGATTATGGTGATGGTTACATAAATCCACACTTCATAGATCTATACACACACATCACACATACATTCAAACACATCTGTACATGTAAACTCCTTACAAATATGAATAGGGTCTGAACCTGAGTTAATGGCATGGCAACAATGTCAATTTCCTGATTTTGGCAACGTACTAGGTTAAGTTAGATATAATCATTGGGGAAAGTTGCCTGAAAATAGCATGGTCATTCTTTTTACTTCTTTTTTTCACTTCTTATGAGTCAAATTATTTTAAAACAAAAGGTATTAAACAAAGACAAAAATTTGAAAGTTCAAAAATCAAAGCCCATATGAATTTGGACATATTATTTGATTTCTTTTGTAGACCTTGATTTCTTCACCTGTAAAAATGGAATAATAGTATGATTCCTATCTCATTATTGTCATGCTTAAATCATACCACTTATGTAAGTGCCTATATATATATATATATACACACACACACACACATATACCTATATATATGACTGACTTTGACTGACTTAGGTCTATGATTTAAGACGTGGAAATTGGAATTTACTAGAACATTTGTGAATTGATTTGTTCTTATGTTTCACCAACCGTCATGGTAAAGGACACCTTAGCCCCAGTTCATAGTATGAAAATACATAAATGCTTCTATGTGCCCTAAATTTCTCTTGGTTAAGCTTTATACATTTTTTTGTTTATGACACAGAAATATGATCACAAAGCACATGTGTACCACAATACAAATTTCATGTATTTTGTCTCTGCATTATGTTTTCTTTCCATTTATGTCTTTTCAAGCTAACAATTCCTAATCTCCTAATACAGTGGGCCTTTCAAGCACTTACTTCTTTAGATAGTCATGTTCTTTTAACTAGAATCCCACAGATAAAGTTATCAAAGCATGGGAAAGGATGAAGAACCTTGACTCCTTCCCCTCTCCATCCCCCACTGAATTCAATTCATCCCAACTTTGTATTTGTTTTGTTCTTCTGGAAAAGAAAATATAGTCATCACCCTCAATAAATATACAATCTAGTTAGAGTGATATGACTTCAGAGTAGGATTTCTTAGTTTTGATTTTGATTATCTTCCTTTAGATATTTGGAAAGACCAAAATGCTGTATGCTTAAGGACTGCAAGCAGTATGAGTGGAAAACAAAAGTAATAAATGTTACTTATGACTTTATTATAATGTTAGGATTGTTAATAGTTAACACTTACTGAAGGAAGATTTAAATTGAATATTTCTAAATGGGAAAATTTTAAAAAGCAGGTGAGTCCCTAAAGTTTAGGACCCAGAATCTACTGAGCTAAAAACTCAATGAGAGTTAATTCTCTATTGGTGTTGTAGCAATCCTTGAGGTTATTTGTGAAGACTCACATGAGAGCTAAACAATAAAAGAGGACTGAGACCATTTCAAGGGATGGAGGACACCTTACTTTCTTGTTCAGATGATGCTCCGAGACATTGCTGTTTATTTTGACTCCATCTTTTTAAACAAACTTCCACTTAAGAACTTAAAAACCACCTGTAAACCAATAGCCACAAAATAAGTGAGGAACTCAGTGTTTAAGCATTATTGTTCACCAGACACGGTACTGGGCACTTACATAAATGGTATGGTTTAAGCATGACAATAATGAGATAGGAATTGTACTATTATTCCATTTTTACAGGTGAAGAAATCAAGGTCTACAAAATAAATCAAATAATATGTTCACATTCAAAAGGGCTTTGATTTTAGAAATTTTAGATTTTTTTGTCTTTGTTTAATACCTATTATTTTTAAATAATTTGACTCACAAGAAGTTAAAAAATAGTAAAAAGAATGACCGTGTTATTTTCAGCCAACTTTCCCCAATGATTATATCTAACTTAACCTAGTACATTGCCAAAATCAGGAAATTGACATTGTTTCCATACCATTAACTCAGGTTCAGACCTTATTCATATTTCTAAGGATTTTACATGTACTCTTGTGTAGGTGTGTGTGACTGTATGTGTGATGTGTGTGTATAGATCTATGAAGTGTGGATTTATGTAACCATCACCATAATCTGGATGCAGAACTGCTCTATCACCACAAAGAAAGTGCATGTTTTCACATTGTCCCTCACTAATCACATCTTCCAACCAACCCTAACCTTTGGCAGCCACTGATCTGTTCTCCAGCACTAGGACTATGCTATGTAAATCAGGTATTTTTGAAGCCAAAGCTCATGAGGTTGCTAAATAAATAATAATGTTTTATAAAATGTTATTTTCAGTCTTTATAAATGGCATACTGTAGCACATATTCAAATGTGCTATACATGTATAGGTGGCAAAGTCTGAACATGGATCTAAGTGCACAAACGTAAAAAATATTGTACGCTTTTATCACAATATCCCTATTTGTAATATTTTCCCCCAAAAGCTAGTAGTAGTGATGTTTGCTTTCTCTCATTTAAACTATCAGAATTATAGTCGTTACTAATTGAAAGTATGTCTGAATACTGCCTGATTCCACTTACGTAAGATATCCAAAATAGATAAACTCTTAGAAACAGAGAAGAATACTGGTTGCCAGGGTCTGGAAGCAGGGGAAATGGGGGTTGCTGTTCAATGGGTATAAAATTCAGTTATAACAGATGAATAAGTTCTAGAGATCTGCTGTCAACAGAGCACCTATAGTTAACAAGATTGTATTGTGCAGTTAAAAATTTATTAAGAGGATATGTCTCATGTTAAACATACTTACTTTATTAACAGAAAAAAATGGAGTATTTTACACATAAAATTAAATATATGCCTGAATTTCACATATCGTTTCACAAATTGAACTGGTGCTAGAAAGGTATTTTTGTATTGAAAAACATCTAACTGAATGAAAAGTTACAAATGAGTGATCATTCATAAATAAAATATAATCCTAGGGACCGCTGTTATTCCATTTTGAATACCCTCCACAATTAGTCTTAATAATTATGTTGACTCAATTCAAAATAATGATTTCTCAAGAGGCAATAGAAAGTAGAGAATAAGTCCATTCTTGAGAAAATTTATAATTAGTCAAAGTAATTTTTTCATCCTCTTTTCTTATTTAAACCTCAAGTACTCTCTGCCACTGTGTGCTCTTCTTTCTGGGGTAAAATATGCAAGCTATCCACAGAGTCAGGGCATTCTCTAACCACTCCTCCCTAGAGATGTCTACAGATTTTTACTCAGCTAGACTGTCTTGTTGCCTGTCTTTATATCAACTTCGCAAGACCTGTGGACCATTCTCTTAGGCCCCTGCAGGGCAGTGCATAATATATTCCATGCTAATTATCTAATGAGGCTCACTAAATTTATCTTTTATTATACCACATAAAATACTCTTAGATCTAACAGTACAAAAATTTCCAATTACGGGCCGGGCGCGGTGGTTCACGCCTGTAATCCCAGCACTTTGGGAGGTCGAGACGGGCGGATCACGAGGTCAGGAGATCGAGGCCATCCTGGCTAACAGGGCGAAACCCCGTCCCAACTAAACATACAAAAAATTAGCCAGGCGCGGTGGCGGGCGCCTGTAGTCCCAGCTACTCGTGATGCTGAAGCAGGAGAATGGCGTGAACCCAGGAGGCGGAGCTTGCAGTGCGCCCAGATTGCGCCACTGCACTCCAACCTGGGCGACAGAGGGAAACTCTGTCGCAAAAAAAAAAAAAAAAAAAAAAATCCAATTACATAACTCCTTTGAATTACATCCTAAGGCTAATTTAAAGAGGTTATCACAAAAATAGAAATGATAGCAACAGAAAATGGTCCCAATTTTCACTGCACTGTTGCTAAGACCACCTTGCCACTCATCATTATAGAATGCCTTTCAGGTAACATAATAAGAGCCATTTTTAAAATGGAACTTTACTATACCCATGTGTGACAGGCAGAGGGCCTCCATTATTATTCATAGTTTACAGATGAAGCAGTTAGATTTGCCCCAGGTCACTGGCTTATTAAATGACAGGCTAAGACTGAACCAAGTTTTATTCTCAAATAAGACCATAAAGAAGAGAATTGGTCCAAATGAATTATAAAATTTTCTTACAGCCCCAGTAACAATAATAGATAAGCTAATGATTTCTTTAATAAAAATCTGATATGGCAAGTAGAATGTAACAGAATCAACATGATCAATTAAGCAGATTTGGGTAGTAGTTTGGTAGCTAAATGTTGGATACTCTTGGACATAAAGATGACAATATTTATGACGATAAAGATGACCATTCCACAGTTTCAGAATTTCTACAGAGAGAGAGAGATGAAGAAAATTTCTGAAGTTATTGAAACTCTATGAAGACGAATTATTTGGTTGATGAACTGCTATCATTCTAAATGGACCTCACTTTCTGAAAAAATAACCCATAAGGATGAAATATGTATTGAATGAAAATTATATTTTGTTTTTTCATTTTTTACCTAATAAAAAAATCAGAAAAACAGATTTTTTTTAAAAAAAGAAAACATGACTATAATAGACAATGGAGACTAGTAGAGGCAGTAGGGAGGGCAGCCAGGGTTGAAAAACTACAGGGTACTAAGCTTCGTATCTGCATGATGAGATCAGTCATACCCCAAACCTCAGCATGGCACAATATACCCAGGTAACAAACCTGCCTACATACCCCCTGTATCTAAAATACAATTTGAATTAAAAAAAAAAAACTAAAAAGCAAATAAAGGATATCACTACTATTTGAGTAGGACATTATTTTAATTTGTTTGGGCTGCCATAACATATTTCCATAGACTAGATAGTTTAAATAAAAGAAATATACCTTCTCACAAGTCTAGAGGCTAGAAGTGTCCAAGATCAAGGTGCTATCAAGGTTGGCATCTTCTCTGGCCTCTCTCCTTGGCGTGTAGATGACTATCTTTTCCATGTAACTTCACTTCATCTTCCCTCTGTACCTGTTTGTGTTCAAATTTCCATTTTAGCTTAATTATCTCTTTAAAGACCATGTCTCCAAATACTGTCACTGTATTTTAGGTACTGGGAATTAGGAACTCAGAATATGAACTTTGAGTGAACATAGGCGGCAAGGGTAAAACACAGCAATTATTTAAAAGACTATTGCATTATCCAAAGGAAAAATTTTTCTAACTGGACTAGAATACAGGTTATGAGATTCAGTAATTATAAAAGTTATATAAAGAAAGGAATTGTGCTGCTTATCAATGTTTTTTCATGAAATCCTCCAAACAACATTTTAGATTTCCTACGGTTTTCCCCCATGTTAACTATAATCCATGCATTACATCACCCAACTGGATATTCAAAAGGCAGAATTCAATGTAGGTACGTCTGATTCCAAAGATCACATTCTGTCCTCCATAGCATGCTTCCTGGAGGTTGACTTTTATCCTCTTAGAGTTATTTAATAGTAAGTGAATAAAGATATGTTAATTAGGAAGCCTTTGATCACAGAGTGATTATATATGTTTTCCTAAAGATATAATGTATATTAAGTTTGCTTTCATATAGAATACATATCAGTAGTAACTAGGTTTGAATTGAGGCTTTTTGTACAACAGTTCTTTATTTAGTCTCAATTGTTTATCGGAGTTTTTATTACATACTGTGAGGAATCAGAAATGACTGTCTTTGCTTTGAGGGAATTTCCCATGATGTTGAGAAGAAAGATAATATGCACACGCAAATGTGGTATTTACTAGGAACCAAATGAGTTAGCTCACAAATAGTGCTAGAGGAGTTCAGACGAAGAAAATGGAGAATCACTCCAGGCTTAGAAAAAGTAAAAATGGATGAAGCTTAACTTCCAAGAATCTACAAATCCAATAAAAAAAATAAGACAAAGCCTAATAATATCAAGTTACAAAAGTAGACTTCTTTTATTCTAGGTAGGCAAGGGTCTTCTTTTTTGAAGTACTGTGTGAATCTTAGTCTTACAGTTTTAGGCTTCCAAAGGTTGCTATTATATGAAAACACAGAGAGCATCCTGTGTTTTTCCTTCCTAACAGTCTTCATATTTTCATTTTGTTTGTTTGTTTGTTTAACACTAGCATCAGTTGGTCTTTGGCAACATCAGGAAAGCAGGGATGGCTTATATCTGTTTTTATTCCATTTTTACTCCTTCAGCACATACAAAATATTGGGAGAAAGAAGTCAGTAGATTAGGTTCAAAGACATAAAATGTGGCAGGAATAGCAACCAGATTAGACATTTGTGTAAAATGAGATGATTGCAGGGTAGTTTTAAAAGTCATGCCCTTTATGAAAATATGGAATGTTGTGCCCATTATTTCATAAACTTTGTGTTTTGTTAAAGGTCTTAATCAAAAATGCTAAATGATTTCTCATATTAATAAATAAATATCAATAACATCATTTTAATGGGCTCTATAAAGAACTTATTGTGTGATTGTATCATAATTCAACAAGTGCCCTATTGTTGAACACTTAGACTCTTTCTGATTATTTCCCTTTACAAAAAATGCTATATTATACATTGTTGTATGTATTTTTAAGTTATGAAATTGTTAGGGTACAAGGTGAATAAATGTAAGGTCTTTGATAAATACTGTCAGAATTCTCTCCACAGAGGATACGATAAAGCATCTTTTCATTTGAAGGAGCAAGAATAACTGCTATATACTTCTGAGACTTCCAGTACTTTTTTGGTTTTAAGTTTTGTTGTTGTTTATTTGGTTTTTTGGAGGTTTTCTGTTTTGTTTTATAAGTAGGTTTCAGTATTACTTAGTATTCAGTCATGGTGGATATTTGAAGAATAATTTCTCTCTTTGGGATTATTCCTCTAACACTACGAGCAAGTATCACTGTGTTCTTTCTCTAAAGGAAAATATAAAGCATAGACAAGTTAAATGCTGCTCAGATTCTAAAACTATGAAAATATAACAATGCAGAAAACAAATAGAAAGTCTCTAGCTACTCAATGACTTTAGCATTGAGTGGATCCTAAAATGCCTATTTTTGCACAGAATGAAAAAGACACAGCAGGTTCCTTTGGAAGATCAAAGTGAGAAAATTGACTACAGCTTTAACAGCCTTAAAATAAATTTTTGGCAGAATGGAAAAGTATGCATAATTGAGAAAAGTACACGAATCTGTAGAATAAAATAGATATAAAAAGAGGCTAAACAATAATGCTGCTGCCTGTTCTTTTCACAACAATCTTCCACCTGTCCCTGACTGCTGCGTTTAGGGAATCAAAGTTTAGAGCTGAAAAAAATAGGAGGTTGGAGAGTTTAGGAGGAAGGCAGTGTAGGGCTGTGTAAATTGCAGAGAAGTCGGAGCCAGAAGACTTGAGTGGCATGCAATTGTGGATGGGCTATGAAATCCGGCAGCCTGCCTTTAAATACCAACTGAGACATTTACTAATCCTACGATCCCAGGCAAATACCATATCCCCTCTTTGGCTCAGTTTCTACATTTTTAAATAGAGATAAAAATAGTGCCTTACCGCCGGGCGCGGTGGCTCACGCCTATAATCCCAGCAGTTTGGGAGGCCGAGGCAGGCGGATCATGAGGTCAGGAGATCGAGACCTTCCTGGCTAACACGGCGAAACCCCATATCTATTTAAAATGCAAAAAATTAGCTGGGCGCGGTGGCTCACGCCTATAATCCCAGCACTTTGGGAGGCCGGAAGGATCACGAGGTGAGGAGATCGAGACCATCCTGGCTAACAAGGTGAAACCCCATCTCTACTAAAAATGCAAAAAATTAGCCGGGCGTGGTGGCAGGCGCCTGTAGTCCCAGCTACTGGGGAGGCTGAGGCAGGAGAATGGCATGAACATGGGAGGCGGAGCTTGCAGTGAGTCGAGATCGCACCACTGCACTCCAGCCTGTGCGACAGAGGGAGACTCCGTCTCAAAAAAAAAGAAAAAAAAAAGTGCCTTATTTTCCCAGTGCCTGACTCATATTATTTATTAAATATTAGCCATTCTTTTATTATATAACTAGATTGGAACTGGTCAGGTCACCTTACCTTGTGTCTCAATTTCTTCAACTGTAAAATGAAGTAGTTAGACAATGTGAGCATGTGATATCACAACTAGATGTGAAAGTCTATGGTCCTATCAGAACAGCAACAACAACAAACTCACTGGATGCCGTCATGCTACCATTAGAGTAGGTTTGGAAATGATCCGAAGCCAGCAAAGTGAATATGAAAATAAAGAATTCAAAGCACAGTAGGGGAGTAAAGGAGAGAGGGGAAATAAGAAAAGTCACTTTTACAGATAGATTTTTTACATCTGCATTTATCATCTGATACTATAATTATATCAAATATGTGATTGATTGCATAGGCAATAAAGTTACTATAAAACAGTCATTTGTGCATTGCAAGAAGAGTGGTTTTTTCCAACTTCCTTTTGTAAACCAGTAAGTGAATGAGGCAGATCTCAAGTGATTTAGAGATTTTGCTTTGCAAGGTGGAGAATACACCTGGAAAAAAGAATCACAAGTCACAAGTAGGCGGTGTCCTGTGCTTTTTCTAAAGAGGTTTTGGGAACTTCAATATTTAAAGGAGAAAGAGGAAGCAGGCAGGAAATTAAAACAGGGGAGGAAAAGAAGGAGAGAGGGAAGGCAAGGAAGCAAATGGCTACATTCTTGTGAGACTCTGATTAGTACTCAGTGAATCTATATGTTACATGTGGCAAAAAACAGGAAGAAGGAGTCAGTTGTGCATTCATTCTCTCTCTCAGTAAATCTACACTTTACATAAGTTAAAGTAAGCATGTGAAATTACAGCTGTTTGGGAACAAAAGGATGGCAGTTTTTGCATGATTCAGGTTCCAAGCTTAATTTTCCTTTGTCATAGTGAGATTGGGGTCCTGAGATTTTATTTTCCTTTCATACTTTCTACCAATGTGAAGCTTCCTCATAGATGCCTTCTTTTTTCGAACATTAACAACCCTCATGGTTTTCTCTCATTTTAAGTACAGAAAACATAATACTGTACAATAATTTTATCTGTCTTAAATACAAGACTGCTTATGATTCACTTAAAATTTAAAAAATGTCTCCACATTTCTGGCTTTTAGATGGATTATGATTTCAACCACAGATCAGAGCTTTTTAACATTGAGTTTGAGTTTCACAGACCCAGTAAGTGGAAATATAGACGTTTTCTTAGGACAGTGTTATGACACTCAAAAGAATCGTGGGCAAACTTAATTATCTGTTGCAGACATCATTGCAGTTTTTTACTGAACTATCAGAGACTTTCTTGTGCCTATCACAGTGTATACACTAAATAAATATTATGGGGCCAGGCACGGTGGCCCATGCCTATAATCCCAATGCTTCGACAGGCCAAAGCAGGAGCATTGCTTGAGGCCAAGAGTTTGAGAACTGCCTGGGCAACATAGCACAACCCCATCTCTAATTTTTTTTTTTTTTTTTAATTAGCCAAGCATGGCGGCAGGTGCCTGTAGACCAAGCTACTTGGGAGGCTGAGATGGGAGGATCAATTGAGCCCAGGAGTAAGGTTACAGTGAACTATGATCACATCCCTGCCCTCCAGCCTGGGTGACAGAGAGAGACCCTGATTCTAAAAATAAAAAATAAATTAAAAACACATAAATACATAAATAGGTATTATGGAATCAACAAATAAATAAATTGAATAAAGGATTGAGTAAAATTACTTAGTAATGAGGCCTTTCTTGTCTATCTTTATATAAAATAAATCCCCAGGTCCCCACATGCCCCTTACTGTTCTTATTTTTCTCCATACCATTCATAGTCATGTTATCCTACATATGTATTTGTTGATGGTCTTTCTCTTACTGGTAGAATGTAAGCTCCATGATAGAAGAGACCTTGTTGGTGTTTTCCTTTGTATTTTTTTTCACTGCTTAATTCCCAGTGCACACAGTAAGCACACAATAAATATTTACTTTATGGATATTTAAGCAAGTCACTTCCCTCAATTTCTTCAAATTATTTATGTCACTTTGAAGGTAAAATCGCTCTTCTATACATCATTTTTCCTTCAATCTCCACTTTTAATATCTGTCACTGGCAAACATAACAAGTATACTCTTTGTCCAGGTCGATAATGAGAATTTTTAAGCACTTTATTAAATATGTATTGAGTGTTCCTCTATAATGGACACTCTACTATACATTTCTGCCTTATTTGTGAATGTATTCAATGTAATTACGCCACACACGTAGACTTCCAGGTCCTTGTGTCAAACTTACTTTCCTTGGCTTTGTGGGAGAACACATACTGTTATGAAGCTCACTTTACGGCAAATATTTCTTGAAAATACGAAACTGATAGATATATGTATGTAGGTTTTCTTCTTATATGTCTTTTACAAGCAATGAAGTTGTATATCTCCTTTAGTGTTTAATGTGTTTCATCAGATAATGCCCTAGAAGTTTTATCAAATTTTTCTGTCCACCTTTTGAAGGTGTATGAGAGTGAAAAAATGCAGTCTGCTGCTTCACTAATAAAACTAGGACAAACGCCATTCCAACTGAAATATGTGAAACACTTGGTTTTATTAATCTGAGGCGTTTTAAACCTCTAAATTTGGACTCAAGTAAAGATACTTCATAGAAAAACTGAAACATTTTTATTTGTTTATTTTTTAATCTTGATAACTTGTAATAGTTTACAGCCACAGTGGCAGCTTTTATATGTGTACGTGCATTTAAAAACAGTTTCATAAATAGCCATGTGGCAAAATATCTGCCTCTAGGCAAAAAAAAAAAAAAAAAAAATCTTTGCCACTAAATGAACATCTTTAAGTAATACTGAAAATAGATGTGAGGTAATTTTTTATCTAAAGTGACTGTAGCCTATATTAAGAGATATTCACTGTAACAATTCAAGTTTTGAAATCTTTGTTTTATAACTGAAAAATATGTCTTTTTCAAAAACACATTTTTACATTTATTGCTATTGTACATTCATTTGGTAGGAAACAGGGATGTTTGATGTCTTGCAATGATAAAACAATCATATTCAATAGAAAATTATCTCACATTCTGCATGACTTTTGAACGTTCTATAATTACATAAGTGAAAAACCAATTTGTAGATATCTGAGTGAGTACAACCATTTAATAAATGTGAATAAAGCATTTCAGAACATTTTAATGTACACTGCATTTTCTGATAGTAAGATTTTAGGTTAAAATAAGATTATACTTTAAAAAGCTTACCATTTTGAAAAAAAAATCATATCACTGTTGGCAATGCCTTTTTCATATTTGAGATGCTAGTTGAACATATTGCGTATCCATTTGTTTTTGTTTGATTTTACTGTTATTACATTCATGTTAATACTAAAATACACACACACACAATTACTTAGGTTTTTTTTTAATAAAAAGCCCAAAGAAAAATGCTGACAACGTTGAGTTGAAATTTTGAAATTGGGTTTTATAATTCTGCCCACATAGCAAAAGCTGAAATGGTCTGTGAAGATGTAGTTTTTGAAAGAATGAAGTAAGTAGTGAAACCAACAAAACAAGTGAAAATTATACAAGGAAACACAATAATAAGTTAACAAAGGAATTATATATAATACACTTTTTCTTCATGTTGACATGATTTATTCCTTTGTAATATTTTCCCATCTCTTATAAATAAATAAGCTTGCTTGTTAATACTTTGTCTAATTTTTATTTTGTTACCAATGTCATTAATACTTTATTTTTCTTTATTTCTCTTATAAAGTGACTTCTGAACTTCCTAGTTTGTTTAAACTATCGCAAGTTCAGAAAACCAAACACTGCATAGTCTCACTCATAGGTGAGAATTAAACAATGAGAATACTTGGACACAGGCAGGGGAACATCACACACTGGGGCCTGTCATGGGGTGGGGGCTGGAGGAGGGAGAGCATTAGGAGAAATACCTAATGTAAATGACAAGTTAATGGGTGCAGCAAACCAACACAGCACATGTATACATATGTAACAAACCTGCACGTTGTGCACCTGTACCCTAGAACTTAAAGTATAATAAAAATAAATAAATACATAAATAAAATAAAATAAATAAAAAATAAATACAAACATATTAATCATAAATAAATGAAATATCTGATAACCTCATTACGTCTGGTAGTAATGTCACCTCTGAGTATTTAAATATTCATCTATATATTCCTTTGCTAAATTTCCTTTAATTTCTCTTTTATATTAAACTTTTTTTTAGAGAGCACAAATCCAAAGCATCTTTTATGAATATAGATAGGTCATGTTTAGCAAAAGACACAAGGCAGGGAAGTGTCAGGCCTGAGGCCTGAGCCGTGCTGAGGGAGAAGGAGGCTCCGGACAAGTGGGAGAAGTGCTGGGAAGGGCCGAGTGGTGGGGGCCGCAGAAAGTTCCAGTGGGCAACACTGTCGGCAGGTCATGGGTGGGACTCACGGGGACCTTGCTGCTAACTCTTGTTGCGTTGGCGGGGTGGGGTGGGGAGGGAGGGTCCTTAGTGCTGCCACCTGGAGTGAGAAAAGCCCGTTGGTTCCTGGAGGGCACCCATCAAGGGACACAGGACAGGAAGCCCAGGATGGTTAGTGCAACTAGGGATGAAGGCCAGGGAGAAGCAGGTGCTCTGGAGTCCAGGCACAGAGGCCTAGGAGTTTCCTGTTAAGTGCCGGCGTTCCGCTCTGTCTCTGCCAGGCATTCTGACTAGGGATGGATGATACCTCTCTTCAGGCGCTCCGTGGCGCTCTTGCTGCTAGCATAGGTGGGCCGGATCCCTTTGCCCATCTCCCCTGTGACCAACAGCAGTTCCGCGTAGGTGCTCTGGGAGCCCTGGGCACCAGGTGGTTTCATGGCCTGCACACAGCCGATGGTAGGCTGTCCAAAGTTGTTAAACAGCGGTCTGAAAGAGGCAGCGGCTCCTGGCCCTGAGCCTGACGGCGACGGGACGCTTCCTGTAGGGACCGGAGTGCCCGGCCCAGGGGTGCTGGAGCCAGGGGTGCTGCTGGGGGCAGTGGTGGTAGGTTTGTAGAACATCCCCAACTCCTGGGCGCTGGGGAAGCCAGCAGGCTGCTCTTCGGGGGTTAGCTGCGGGACCGCTCAGCAGCGATCTGATTGGCAAGCGGGCTGCATGCCCCCTGGTAAATCTATATTAAACTTTTTAACTGCAATTTGTATTAATCTAAATACAGTTCAAATATTCTCCAAGAAAATTTCACATTTGAGTTGAGACATCCTAAAATGTAAAATACACAATGGATTTCAAAGATTTCATATGAAAAAAGAATGCAAACTATCTCTAATAATTTTTATATTGATTACCTATTGACGCAATATTTTGGATATATATTGGGTTAAATAAAATATACAATTTAAAAAAATTATGCTACATTTTTGTTAAAAAATTTAAATAAACTATATGAAATTATTTCTTGGGATAGAAAAGGGGACATTATTAAATATTTACTTAAACTTTTTTCAAAAACATATCTTTAAAACACATTTTCAAACAAAAAAAAAAGTATTTTGATTTTGAATAGGTAAAATAAACTTATTCCTGCTGAAATTCAACCATGGCATGATTTCTTTTTCACGCATTTGAGGACTCTGTTTATAACCGAGATACAAACATAAAACTTTTGAAACTCTTCTAAGAATGTCTAACACAAATTACCTGTATAGATATCACGGCACAGATGATGCTGAGGCCGGACAGACTGAAGAAGAACAGGCTGAAGATGCTGTACTCGCACAGCAGCTGGCCCCCAGGTTACCCACCCTTCATGTACGTGGCGATGGTCACCTGGCTCACCAGCAAAGTGAACAACAGGTCGGTGGCGGCCAGCTGCATAACAGTGAACAGAAGATGGTCTCCTTCTGCTCCTTGTGTGACTTGCACAGCACCACGATGGCCACCAGGTTGCCCACCACCCCGAAAATGGATGGTCCCAGGCTGTCCAGCAGATTGGGCTCTAGGCCAAGGACACATTGGCCTGGGAAGGTGTTAACATGACAGTGGCTGGTGGTACGCAGCCCTGGAGTGTGAAGCTGAGTCTGGGCATGGCAGAAGAGAGACAAAGCAACCACGAGTGAAATGACCACCTGCAGGGCGTTAGACCCGCGCCCAGGAAACGGGATGCTAACGTGACAGGGGAGGAATTCAATCCCACTCTCTGGATTGCAACCACTTACCAACGGCAGCCACCCAAATCCCCAGGCTCCCTCTGCTCCTGCCAGCAGCACACCCTTGCTGATCTTAATATTTATAAACTGAGCCTCCCATTCCTCTTCCTCCCCCCAACCTATCTCACTCCACTGACAAGACCCATCTCCAGGGAAAGGTATTTCCCTAGTATTATTCCCGACAGATTCTGAGTTAATAAAATGCACATTGAAACCTTGGAAGACAATTTGGAGAGTGCTCTCTTTCCTCCTTGGCTCCCCTGGCAGCGCCCCATCTCCGTGCCCTCTACCCAATGGCCCACATCCCATGTCATGTGTAGCGGCCCCAGTGGTGGGGCCTAAGACGATGGAACCTGAGACTAATTGGTGTACCTGAGGAAGAAGTGAATTCTAAAAGCCAGGAAAACATATTTGGGGGAATAATCAAGGAAAACTTCCGTGGCCTTGTGAGAGACCTAGACATTCAAATACAAGAAGCACAAATAACACCTGGGAAATTCATCACAAAAAGATCTTAGCCTAGGTACATTGTCATTAGGTTATCGAAAGTTAAGACAAAGGAAAGAATCTTAAGAGCTGTGAGACAGAAGCACTAGGTAACCTATAAAGGAAAACCTATCAAACTAACAGCAGATTTTGCAGCAGAAACCTTACAAGCTAGATGGGATTGGGGCCCTTTCTTCAGCCTCCTCAAACAAAACAAGTATCAGCCAAGAATTCTGTATCCAGCAAAACTAAACATCATATATGAAAGAAAGATACAGTTATTTTCAGACAAACAAATGCTGACAGAATTTGCCATTACCAAACCAGCACTGTAAGAACTGCTAAAAGGAGCTCTAAATCATGGAACAAATCCTGGAAACACATCAAAACAGAACTTCATTAAAGCATACATCACACAAGACCTATAAAACAAAAATACAAGTTAAAAAGCAATAATAAAAAACAAAAAAACAAAAACAAAGTACAGAGGCAACAAAGAGCATGATGAAAGCAATGGTACCTCACTTTTTAATACTAATGTTGGTTCTAAATGGCTTCAATGCTCCACTTACAAGATACAGAACCACATAATGGATAAGAACTCACCAACTAACTATCTGCTGCCTTCAGGAGACTCACCTAACACATAACGACCTACATAAACTTAAGTAAAGTGGTAGAAAAAGGCATTTCATGCAAATGGACACCAAAAGCAAGCAGTGGTAGCTATTCTCATATGAGACAAAGCAAACTTTAAAGCAACAGTAGCTAAAAGAGACAAAGACAAGACAAAGACAAAGACAAAGGTCTCATTCAACAGAAAAATATGACAATCCTAAACATACATGAACCTAACACTGGAGCTCCCAAATTTATAAAACAATTACTAGTAGACATAAGAAATGAGATAGACAGCAACACAATAATAGTGGGGGACTTCAATACTCCATTGACAGCACTAGACAGGTCATCAAGACAGAAAGTCAACAAAGAAACACTGGATTTAAAATATACTTTGGAACAAATGGACTTAACAGATATATACAGAACATTTCATCCAACAACCACAGAATACACATTCTATTCAACAGCACATGGAATTTTCTCCAATATAGACCACATGATAGGCCATAAAACGAGTCTCAATAAATTTAAGAAAATTGAAATTGTATCACGCACTCTCTCAGATCATAGTGGAATAAAACTGAAAATCAACTCCAAAAGGAATCTTCAAAACCATGCAAATACATGGAAATTAAATAACCTGCTCCTGAATGAGCATTGGGCGAAAAACGAAATCAAGATGGAAATGTAAAAAATTTCTTCGAACTGGATGACACAACCTATCAAGACTTCTGGGATACAGCAAAGGCACTGCTAAGAGCAAAGTTTGTAGCCCTAAACACCTACGTCAAAATGTCTGAAAGAGAACAAACAGATTATCTAAGTTCACATCTCAGGGAACTGGAGAAGCAAGAACAAGCCAAACCCAATCCCAGCAAACAAACGAAATAACCAAGATCAGAGCAGAACTAAATGAAATTGACACAGCAACAACAACAACAACAAATACAAAACATGAATAAAACAAAAAGTTGGTTATTTGAAAAGATAAATAAAATTGATAGACCATTATAAGATTAACCAAGAAAAGAAGAGAGAAAATCCAAATAACCTCACTAAGAAATGAAACAGGGGATATTACAACTGACACCACTGAAATATTAAAGATTATTCAAGGGTACTATGAACACCTTTTGGCACATAAACTAGAAAACCTAGAAGAGTTGGATAAATTCCTGGAAAAATACAACCCTCCTAGCATAAATCAAGAAGAAGTAGATACCCCAAGCAGACCAATAAAGCAAGCAGCAAGATTGAAATGGTAATTTTAAAATTACCAACAAAAAAAGCCGAGGACCAGACAGATTCACAGCAGAATTCTACCAGACATTCAAAGAATGTCTTCTTTCATTCAAAGAAGAAATGATACCAATCCTTTCACACTATTCCACAAGACAGAGAAAGAAGAAACCCTCCCTGATTCATTCTATGAAGCCAGCATCACTCTAATACCAAAACCATGAAAGGACATAACCAAAAAAGAAAACTACAGACCAATATCCTTGATGAACGCAGATGCCAAAATCCTTAACAAAATACTATCTATCTGAATCCAACAACATATCAAAAAGATAATCCATGATGATCAAGTGGGTTTCATACCAGTGATACAGGAATGGTTTAACATATGCAAGTCAATAAATGTGATACACCAAATAAGCAGAAATAAAAAAAAAACTCACATGATTATATCAACAGATGCAGAAAAAGCATTCGACAAAATCTAACATTGCTTTATGATTAAAGCTCTCAGCAAAATAGGCATACAAGGGACATACCTTAATGTAATAAAGCCATCTATGACAAACCCACAGCCAACATAATACTGAATGGGGAAAAGGTGAAAGCATTCCCTTTGAGAACTGGAACAAGACGAAGAGCCTACTCTCACCACTCGTCTTCAACAAAGTACTGGAAGTCCTAGCCAGAGCAATCAGACAAAAGGAAATAGAGGAAATCCAAATCGGTGAAAAGGAAGTCAAACTGTCACTGGTTGCTGACGATGTGATCTTTCGCCTTGAAAACCCTACAGACTCCTCTAGAAAGCTCCTAGAACTGATAAAAGAATTCAGCAAAGTTTCCAGATACAAGATTAATGGACACAAATCAGTAGCTCTTCTATACATCAACAGCTACCAAGCAGAGAATCACATCAAGAACTCAACCCCTTTTACAATAGCTGCGAAAAACAAACAAAGAAAAAAAACAAAACTTAGGAATACACCTAGCAAAGAAATCAAAAGACCTCTACAATGAAAATTACAAAACACTGCTGAAAGAAATCATAGATGGAGCCAGGCACGGTGGCGCATGCCTATAATCCCAGCTACTCAGGAAACTGAGGCAGGAGAATCGCTTGAACCCAGGAGGCAGAAGTTGTAGTGAGCTGAGATCACACCATTGCACTCCCACTTCAGCGACAAGAGCGAAACTCCCTCTGGAAAAAAAAAAAAAAATCAAGAAAGAAAAGAAATCATAGATGACACAAACAAGTGGAAATGCATGCCCATGCTCATGGATGGGTAGAACCAATATTGTGAAAATTACCATTCTGTTAAAGGCAATCTACAAATTCAATGCAATCCCTATCTGAATAGCAACATCATTCTTCAAAGAATTACAAAAACAATTCTAAAATTAATATGGAACCAAAAGAGAGCCATGTAGCCAAACCAAGGCTAAGCAAAAAGAACAAACCTGGAGGCATCACACTACTTGATTTCAAACTGTACAATAAGGCCATAGTTACCAAAACAGCATGGTACTGGTTTAAAAATAGGCACATAGACCAATGGAAGAGAAGAGAGAACCCAGAAATTAACCCAAATGCTTACAGCCAACTGATCTTCCACAAAGTAAACAAAAACGTAAAGTGGGGAAAGGACACCCTTTTCAACACATGATGTTGGGATCATTGGCGAGCCACATGTAGGGGAATAAAACTGGATTCTCACCTCTCACCTTATACAAAAATCTACCAAGATGGAATAAGAACTTAAACCTAATTCCTGAACTATAAAAATTCTGGAAGATAACACTGGATAAACCCTTCTAGACATTGGCACAGGCAAGATTTTCATGACCAAGAACCCAAACGCAAATGCAATAAAAACAAAGATAAATAGCTGGGACTTAATTAAACTAAAGAGCTTTTGCATGGCAAAAGGAACAGTCAGCAGAGTAAATAGGCAACCCACAGAGTGGGACCCCTGACCCCTGACCCTTACCCCTGACCCCTAACCCTTGACCCCTAACCCCTGACCCTAACCCTAACCCTTAACCCTAACCCCTATCCCTAATCCTAACCCCTAACCCCAACCCTCACCCTCACCCTAACCCAACCCTAACCCCTAATCTCTAACCCCTAACTTCTCTTAACCCCTAAGTCTAAACGTTGACTCCTAACCCCTAACTCTGACCCCAACCCCTATCTCCAACCCCTAACCCTAAACCCCTAACCCCTAACCCTAACAAACAGCAACCTTAACCCTAGGTTCGTTACTACATTTGTATTGACTATGTCAATGTTGATTATTATGATCGCTGTCTTTGGACTGCACGGCAGAGAGGGGATTAAGGGTCTTATATTAATATTTTTGTATTGAGGCAGTGCATTAGCATTACAGGTGCTTGTTACATAAGCAATGGGGGTGTCATATTTTGGGTGTCATGTCTGCATTAGGAATGCTGCATTTGTCTTCCGAGGCTGCGGTGTGGATCTCGCACTGCGGCCGCCTCGCCTTGGCTGGGGAGAACCTCGTTGGGCAGGATTCAGAGGGGCTTTTGGTTTCCCATTTTCCACACTGAACCCTTCTAACTGGTCTCTGACCCTGATTATTCAGGGCTGCAAACAGGAAGGATTTTATTCACCGTCGATGCGGCCCCGAGTTGTCCCAAAGCGAGGCAGTGCCCCCAAGGTCTGTGCTGAGGAGAACGCTGCTCTGCCTTCGCGGTGCCCCCCGGGTCTGTGCTGAGCAGAACGCAGCTCAGCCCTCGCGGTGCCCCCGGCCCGCCCGCCCGCCTGCCCGGGTCTGTGCTGAGGAGAACACTGCTCCGCCTTCGCTGTATCTCCGAAGTCTGTGCAGAGGAGAACTCAGCTCCGCCCTCGCGATGCTCTCCGGGTCTGTGCTGAGGAGAAAGCAGCTCTGGCCTCGCAAAGGCGCAGAGAGGCGCCTAGCACCGGCGCAGGTGCAGAGAGGCGCACAGCGAGGCAGGTGGCACCACCAGCGGGTCCCTCAGGCCTGGAGCGCACGCATTCCAGCGGCCACCCAGACCATGCTCCGCCGCCTGGGCGCCCAAGCTGCAGTCGCCCTCTGTGTGCAGGCAGCAGCTGCCTGGCAACCCTCGAGCCCACTCGCGCTGCCAGCATCGCAGAACCAGGGCCAGGTGTCCCAGTGGCTGCGTC
This sequence comes from Pan troglodytes, assembly GCF_028858775.2. NCBI lineage: Eukaryota > Metazoa > Chordata > Mammalia > Primates > Hominidae > Pan > Pan troglodytes. The sequence goes on from NC_072419.2 coordinate 35,820,331, forward strand.
CAAGCCAGGCATTCTGCCCGGCGGCGGCGGCTTCACAGGAGCGACAACTGAGAACCCGCCGCTCAACCTCACACGGGGTGACTGCTGAGGGCCCATACCAATGGCCCCGATCTCCCTCAGGTGGAGGAGTGGGCGGGAGGCACGGCCTGGGGGCCCTCAGGCTGGGCGCGCTGGCGATCCCGAGGCCGACCAGGCCATGCACCTCCAGCCCATCTGGGCATCCAAGCTGCAGCCGCCTTCTGTGTGTAGGCAGCAGCTTCCAGGCAATTCCGGAGCCCGCCCTCACTCCCCACATCTCGGAACCAGGGCCAGATGTCCCTGTGGCTGCGGCCAAGCCAGGCGGCCTGCCCTGCTGCACGGGGGGGGGGGGGGGTGGGGAACCGGCCCTCAGCCCTATCCCCCGTGGCTGCAGAGGGCCCCTGGCTAGAGGTCTCGTGCTTTGGCAGAGGAGGAGCCGGGCGGGGGCAGGGTCTGGCGGGCTCTCGGGCCAGGGGCACTCGCGATCCAGAGGCCACCCAGGCCATGTTTCACTACCTGGGCGCCCAGCTACAGGCACCGGGCAACTCCCCAGCTGGCTGCCGCGCCCAGCCTCGCAGAACCGGGGCTAGGCGGCGAAGTGGCTGCGACCAAGCCAGGTGGTCTGCCCGGCGGCGGCTGCACCGGGGAAGGAACCGACCCTCAGCCTGGCCCTGGACTGCAGGTGGCTGCAGACGGCCCCTGGAGTGTCCCCGATCTCTCTTCGGAGGAGAAGAGGGGCGGGAGTCACCGCCAGGCGGGCCCTCATGCGGGAAGGGATGCGCGCCTGGGATTCCGGGACGTCCAGCGCCAGCCCAGGAGAACCCGCAAGCCAGAGGCGCCTGTTTCTCTGTGTGATTCTGTGAGGAAACACCAATCTGTTTTCCACGGTAAGTCCATCATTTTCTATTCCTAGCAGCCAGTTCATGATGCCTCCAGTTTCTCCACCTCCTTAGCAACATTGATTTTCTGTGTCGTTGTTATGAAAGCCTTACTAGTGGATGCAAAGTGGCATCTCATTTGGGTTTTGTCTTGCATTTTATTAATGAATAACGGTGTTTAGCATCTTTTCTTGTCCTTCTTAGACATTTGTGTATCTTCTTCGGTGAAATGTCTATTCAAGTCCTTTGCCTATGTTTTAATTGGGATGTTAGAAATTCTCATGTTGAGTTGTGGGTTATTAAGCTTTTATCAGATACACACTTTGATTTTATCAGATACATATTTTCTCACATACTATGGGTTGTCTTTTCACTCCCTTGATAGTATCCTTTGATGCATAAAGGGTTTTTATTTTGATTAAATCTAATTTACTTGTATTTTCTTTTGTTATCTGTGCTTTTCTGTCATATTTCAAAATACACTTAAAACTCAAATGTCATAACGGTTTACCGTGTGTTCTCTTCTAAGAGTTACATATTTTTAGTCCTTACATTTAAGTCTTTTATTAATTTAGAATTAATTTTTGTATATACTGCAAGGTAGGGGTCTAACTTCTCTCTTGTGCACTGACATCCAGCTGTTGAAGAGTCCGTCCTTACCTCCCATGACTAGACTTGAACACCTTGTTGAACAGTCATTGACCATATATGTGAGGACTAATTTGTAGGATCTCAAATCTGTTCTATTGTATTGGTCTAAAAGTCTATTGGTCTTATGCCAGTACCACACTCTCTTGATTACTGTAGATTTGTAGTAGGCTGTGAAACTGAAAATTGTGAGTTTTCCAATATTTTTTTCAAGACTGTTTTGTCTGTCAGATCCTTTGCATTTTTGTATGAATTTTAGAATGAGTTTGTTTCTGCAAAAATGCCTTTGGGATTTTGATGGTATTGCATTGCATCTGTAGATTACTTTAGATGGTATTGTCATCCTAACAATATTGTCTTACAACCCATGAACACAGAATGTCTTTCCAGTTATTTCCACTCTCTTTATTTTTTTTCAGCAAAGTTTTGTGTATACCACCATGGTTAGATTTATGCCTGAATAACTTATTCTTTGATGGTATTATAAATGGAATTTTAAAAACATTTTCATAGTTCTTTACAACTGTTTAGAAATATAGCTCATTTGCCTATGTTTGTTTTGCATCCTGCCTCTTTTATTAGTTATAATCGGTTTTGTGTTTTGTTTGGAGCTTCGTACACATAAGATCATGTATAGATATAATTTTACTTCTATTTTTTATTTCTAATTTAGATGCCTTTTATTTCTTTGTCTTGCCTAATTGCTCTGGCTAAAATTGCCAGTGCTACGTTGAATACAACTGGCAAATGCACCATCCTTGTCTTGTTCTAGATGTTAGGAAAACAGCTTTCAGTATTTCATCTTTAATCACGATATTAACTTGGTTTTTTGTACATCCCGTTGTCATGTTGCAGAAGATCCCTTCTATGCCTAGTTTATTGAGTATTTTTATTATAGAAGGGTGTTGTATTTCATCAATGTTTTCTCTGAATCAATTGAAATAATCACGTTATTATTCTTTTTACTGTTACAGCATATTACACTGATTGATTTTTTATATTTTGAGCCACACTTGCATTTTGGGGATAAATCTCACAGGGTGATAGTTTATAATCCTTTGATTATACAGTATTGCTGTTAGTATTTTGCTAGTATTGCTAGTATTTTGCTGAGATTTTTGCTTATATATTCATAAGGGATATTGTGCTGTAGTTCTCTTTTTTGTGCTCTCTTTGGCTTTGGTACAAGGATAATGCTGTTATCAAAAAACGAATTAGCAAGTATTCCTTCTTCATATATTATGTCAGAAGAGTTTGAGAAGAAATGGTATTAATTCTTCTTTAAATATTAGGTTGACTCACCGGTTAATGCAGCTATTTGGTCATAAATGTTTCTTTGTTAATCGCTTTCGATTACTAATTCAATCTCCTAGGTTATAGGTCTATTCAGATTTTCTCTTTCTTCTTGAGCCACTTTGGTAGTTTGTGTCTTTCTAGCGATTCGTCCATTTCATCCAGGGCACCTAATTTGTTGTTAGACAGTTGTTCACAGTATACTCCTGTAATCCTTTTGTATTTCTGTAAAGTTGGTAGTAATGGCTCTGCTTTCATTTATTATTTTAATAATTAGTCTTCCATCTATTTCTCAGTCAATATAGTGAAAGGCTTGATCTTTCAAAGAATCTATGTTTATTCATTCTACTGCTCTCCAACCTTCTATTTTATTGATTTATGCTCTAATTATGCTCTTTATTATTTCTTTCCTTCTGCTAGCTTTGGATTTAGTCTTTTTTGTTTTCTTCCACTGCCTTTAGGTATACAGTGAGGATACTGATTTGAGATTTTTCTTAAATGTAGTTGTTCATATCCATACATTTTCCTTTGAACTCTACTTTCACTGCATTCAATAAGTTTTGGTATGTTTTGTTTTTATTTTAATTTGTCTCAAGATATTTTATAATTTTGCTTGTGATTTATTTTTTCACTCACTGGTAGTTGAAGACTGTATTGTTTAATTTCCACATTTTCATGAATTTTCCAGTTTTCACTTATTTAGCTGTTGTTTCTTCCATTGTGGTTGTAAATTATATTTTGTATGATTTCAAACTTTTAAAAATGATTAGGACATATTTTGTGGACGAAGATATGGCCTATCCTAGAGAAAGTTTCATATACTCTTGAAAAGAATGTATATTCTGCTGTTGTTGGATGGACTGTCCTGTATATGTGTATTAGCCCTCAGTGGCTTCTACTGTTGTTTAAGTCTTGTATTTCTCATGAAGCTTCTGTGTGGTTTTTCTATCCATTAATTAAAATGAGGTATTGAAGTGTCCAACTGTGACTATAGAACTCTGGGTTTATCCTTTCAATCCTGTTAATTATTTCAGCTTTACTGAGGTGTAATAGAGAAATAAAAATTGTACATGTGATGCGTTTATATGCACATTCTGAAATGATTACCAAAATGAAGTCAATTAACATGTTAATTACTTCACAGAATAGTTACCTTTTTGTGTGCATGTGTGGGATAAGAAAACTTAACTCTATCCCCTGTGACTGCAGAGTGGCCATTCCAGCTGCTCCAGGCTCCAGCAGAGGAAGACCGGGGCAGGTGGCACCACCAGGGGGGCCCTCAGGCCTGGAGCGCACGCATTCCATAGGCCACCCAGACCATGCTCCGCCGCCTGGGCGCCCAAGCTGCAGTCGCCCTCTGTGTGCAGGCAGCAGCTGCCTGGCAGCCTGAGCCCGCTTGCGCTCCCAGCCTCGCAGAACCAGGGCCAGGTGTCCCAGTGGCTGCGGCCAAGCCAGGCATTCTGCCCGGCGGCGGCGGCTGCACAGGAGCGAGAACTGAGAACCTGCCGCTCAACCCCACATGGGGTGACTGCCGAGTGCCCATGGCAGCGGCCCCGATCTCCCACAGGTGGAGGAGTGGGTGGGAGGCACGGCCTGGGGGCCCTCAGGCTGGGCGCGCTGGCGATCCCGAGGCCGACCAGGCCATGCACCTCCAGCCCGCCTGGGCTCCCGAGCTGCAGCCGCCTTGTGTGTGCAGGCAGCAGCCTCCAGGCAACTCCCGAGCTCGCCCGCACTCTCCACATCTCGGAAGCAGGGCCAGATGTCTCTGTGGCTGTGGCCAAGGCAGGCGGTCTGCCCTGCAGCTGCTGCACTGGGGCGGGAAGCGGCCCTCAGCCCCATCCCCGGTGGCTGCAGAGGGCCCCTGGCTAGAGGTATGGAGCTCTGGCAGAGGAGGAGCCGGGCAGGGGCAGGGTCTGGCTTGACTATTTGGAATTACAATACACTTCACTCATCAACCTCAGAACATACACTGGAGTATCATCTGCGTGCAGATGAGTATACTGCTCAAAGCGATTTACAGATTCAATGCTTTTCCTATCAAACTACTAACGTCATTTTTCACAAAATAGAAAACATCTAAAATTTATATGGAACCTAAAAGGAGTCTGAATAGCCAAGCCAAAGCAATACTAAGGCTAGAGACATAGGCTAGAGACATCATATTACATGACTTCAAACTATCCTAGAAGACTATAGTAATCAAAACAACATGGTACTGGTAGAAAAACAGACACGTAGACCAATGGAACAGACTAGAGTACTAGAAACTAAGGCCACATGCCTGCAACCATCACATCTTTAACAAAGTTGACAAAAGTAAGCAATGGGAAAAACGACTTTTTATTTAATAAATAATGTTGGGATAACTGGCTAGTCATATGCAGAAGAATAAAACTAGATCTCCATATTTCACCAAATACAAAAATTAGCTTAAGATGGATTAAAGAGTTAAATGTAAAATCTCAAGTTGTAAAACGCCTAGAAAAAACCTAGGAAATACTTTTCCTGATAATGGCCTTGGCAAATAATTTATGGCTAAGTCCTCAAAAGAAATTGCAACTAAAACAAAAATTGACAAGTGGGATTTAATTAAACTGAAAAACTTTTGCACAAGAGAAACTATCAAGGTAGTAAAGGGATAACCCACAGAATGAAAGAAAATATTCACAAACTACGCATCTAACAGAAGTCTATTTTTCAGAACCTATAATGAACTTACACAAATCAACAAGCAAGGAGCAAGTAACTCCATTAAAAAGTGGGCAACAGGACATGAACAGACACTTCTCAAAAGAAGACATACACACAAACACCCGACTAACATATGTAAAAGTGCTCATCATCATTATTTATTAGAGAAATGCAAATCAAAACCAAAAGGAAATACCATTTCACACCAGTCAGAATGGCTTTTTTTGAAAAGTCAAAAGAAAAACACATATTGGTGAAGATTTAGAGAATAGAGAACACTTATACACTTTCTGAAGGAATGTAAATTAGTTCAGCCACTGTGGAAAGCAGGTTGGGGATTTCTTAAAGAACTGAGAGTTGAACTACCATTCAACCCAGTAACCCCATTACTGGGTATATACCCGAAAGAAAATAAATATCCTACCAAAAAGACACATGTAGCCATATTTTTATCACAGCAGTATTCACAATCACAAAGACATAGACTTAACCCAGGCGTCCATCAGTGATGGTCTGGATAAAGACTCATGGAATACTATACAGCCATAAAAAACCCAAAATTATGCCATTTGAAGCAACATGGATGCATTGTTTCCAGCAAACTAATGCAAAAGCAAAAAACAAAATACCACATGTTCTCCTTCATAAGTGGGAGCTAAATGCTGGGTACACATGGTCATAATACAGAGGGGTGGGAGGGGCCGGGACTGGTGGCTCATGCCTGTAATCCCATTTGGGAGGCCAAGGTGAGCGGATCACCCGAGGTCAGGAGTTTGAGACCAGCCTGGCCAACGTGGTGAAACCCCGCCTCTAATGAAAACACAAAAATTAACTGGGCATGGTGGCTGGCACCTGTAATCCCAGCTACTCGGGGTTCTGAGGCAGAGAGTCGCTTGAACCCGTGGGGCAGAGGTTGTAGTGTGCCCAGATCGCGCCACATCACTCCAGCCTGGGCGACGGAGCAAAACTCTGTCTCAAAAACAAACAAACAAACAAACAAACAAAAGCAGAGGGAGGAGGGAGGGAATACAGATTTATTAAAACTACCGATTGGTTAGTGTCCTCTCTACCTTGGTAATGAATTCATTCATTTAATTCATAATTCATTCATTCAATTCATAATTCAGTTCCCCCTGAGAAAAAAATACTGACTTGTCATTAAAATCTCTCTGTATCTTACTGATTTCAGATAGAAGTTAAATTTCACCTTAATAATAGAAACAAAAGAACTAGTTAAACTGACAAAAACTAATAAACGTTTGCTCAAATTTACTGACAGAGTCATGGGTATTTCATATAATAGTAACATTCTACCAGTTTTAAGTAAAATAAATAAGGAAACAAACTTAACTCCATCGCCTACTGGGAGGGACGTGCCCCCGCTCCCAGGTGAGTGGGACCCTGCGCTCTGGGCGGGTTGTACCGTGGCCTCTGGCACCTCTTGTTGGCAGCGTCGCCGTTGCAGGCACAGGGCAGGCATTGGAGGGCGGGCAGCGGGCCAGGCCCAGGCGACTTCTTTGCCAGGGGCTGGGCAGGTGCGGAGAGGGGCGGACCGGTACTGCCCTGGGCGAGGGAGCCTCCCGCTCTGGAGGGTTCACCGCCCCTGCCCCAGGAGGGCGCTGCAGGAGCTGGGTGGGGAAGGGGAGGGATGAGGGGACGCAGGCCAGGCCAGGTGGCCCCTTAGACTTGGGTGATGCAGGAGGGGCTGTGGCAGACCAGAGAGGACCCAGAGCAGAAACCGGGAACTGATACCTCTGGCTGAATATTTGTCCTCTTGCTGAAGTTTGAAACTCAGTTATTTCATTAAAGTTTAATTTTATTATAAAAGTAACAACTATTAAAAATTCCCTGTAGTCACTGGAATGACAAATTTTGGTGCAGTTTCAGCATAACAATCTTTGGAGTTTTTAGATATTGTAATTATTCAAATTGTGGCCATATTTCAAAATATATGCCATATATTTTTATGGCATCCACCCCTGTGTCCCTGTGTCCCGCATCCGCCTCTGTGTCCCTGCTGGCTCAGGAAACGAGCTTCTTCCTCCTTCCGCAGACTCGAATCAGGCCGTCCTCCCTCCTGCGCCTGAGGCGGTCATGGGGACAGCCTGCCCTCGAATAGCCTGAGAACGCCCGGCCTGTGCCCTGTGCTCGGCCTGTTGTCCTGGCTCGTGCCCCTCAGAGCCCCGCACAAAGCAGTGTGACAGGTGTGGAAGGACCCAGCACCAGGCAGCGGTGAGCGGATGGATGCTCCAGGGATGTGGGGCTGCTGGCAGTCAAGAACCCATTGCCAAATTCCATGGCATAATTTTGGATATTTTTCCCTTATATTTTTGTGTAAGGCTTTCAGACTTACACATTTTGAGTTTTTAAAAAAAATATAGTATAAACTACAATTCTGACTTCTGTATTTTACATGTTGATAGCAAGTCTTCATACCGTTTTTTGTTAAAGGGGGCTATTCCTTCTCCATAGTTTGGCCTTTGCACCCTTGTTGAAGATCATTTTGACCATATATACAAGGCTTTTGTGGAGAGGGGGGTCTCTATTATTTACTATGTCTACATGTCTTGATTTAATACATTTCTTTTTAGATTTTCTCCTTTTTATTTTTGAGACAGGTTCTCTGTCATCCAGGCTGGGGTGCACTGGTGCGACCTTGGCTTACTGCAGCCTTGCTCTCCCAGGCTTAAACAATCCTCTCACCTCAGCCTCTGGAATAGCTGAGACTACAGGTTCATGTCACGTTGCCAAAAATTAATTTTAATTTTAATTTTAATTTTTTTTGTAGCGATGGATGTTCTCACTATGATGCCCAGTGTGGTTTGAACTCCTGGGTTCAAGCAATCCTCCTACCTCAGCCTCACAAAATGCTGAGTTTACACGTGTAAGCCATAGAACCTGGCCTCAAAATACCACATTTGAAAAGAATTCAACAGCACTGTAATTAGTTTTTGATTTAAAAATTGTGAGGGCTCCACACTTGACATTCTTTTCCAAGTTTAATTGGCTATTTTCAGTCTTGAGATTTCATATGTTTTAGAATTTTGTATTTCTGAGAGTAAATATTGTTATGATTTATATAGCTATTGCATTTAATCTGTTGTTGATTTTGTTAATATAGAATTAAGAATATTGTTTTCTAATTTATGAATATGGGATATCTTTTCAATTGTCTAATCTATAAATATAGAACATCTTCCCCATTTTTTGTGACTTTTCTTCAACAACATCTTGTATCTTCTAGTATACTAGTCTTACATCTCTTTGCTTGTTTATTCCAAAGTATATTCTTCTTAATGCTATTTTAATGGAATTTTAAAAACTTGGATTGTACCTTGTAATGAAGATAAACACACTTAATTTTGTATTCTGCAATTTTGCTAAATGCAACTATTAGTTCTAACAGATATTGTGTTCAGCATATAGGATTTTTTGTGTATAACATCATATCATAAGTAACAGGTAATTTTACTTCTTCCTTTAGAATGTGGATCTTCTCTTTTTTTCATTGCCTAGTTGTTTTGCCAGGACTTTCACTGCTATTTTTGAATAGATGTGGCAACAGTGAATATCTTGCCTTATTATTAATCTTAGAGGATAAACTTTCCACACTTCAGAATTCAGTATAATATTAGTGATGATTGTTTTTGCTGTTTTTGTTTTTGTTGTTGTTTTTGTTTTTTTGAGATAGGATCTTGCTCTGTCACCCAGGCTGGAGTGCAATGGCATGATCTGGGCTCACTGCAACCTCCACCTCCCGAGTTCAAACTATTCTCATGCCTCAGCCTCCCTGGTAGCTGGGACTACAGGCACACACTGCAACGTCCAGCTAATGTTAATATTTTTGGTAGAGACAGGGATTCACCATGTTGGTCAGGCTGGTCTGGAACTCCTGACCTAAAATCATCCACCCACCTCAGCCACCCAAACTGCTGGGACTATAGGCATGAGCTGTTGAACCCAGTTGGTGATGAATTATTTACATATCTTTTGTTATGTTAGTTTCCTTTTATTTCTAGATTATTGAGTGTTTTTTATCTTGAAAAGATGATTAATATTGTCAATTGACTTTTCTGCATTATTTGAGATGATTGTGTGGTTTATATCTTTTACTCTGTTAATATGATATATTAAATTGATTGATTTAAACTCTCATTCCAATATGGCCAAATAGGAAGAGCTCTGGTCTGCAGCTCCCAGTGTGATCAATGCAAGATGGGTGATTTCTGCATTTCCAACTGAGCTACCTGATTCATCTCATTGGGACTGGTTGGACAGTGAGATCATCCCATGGAGGGTAAGCTGAAGCAGGGCAGGGCATCAACTCACCCAGGAAGTGCAAGAGGTTGCAGGATTTTCCTTTCCTAGCCAAGGGAAGGCATGACAGACTGTACCTGGAAAAACAGGACACTCTCACCCAAATACTGCACTTTTCACACAGTCTAGCACCTGGCAGACCAGGAGATTCTCTCCTGTGCCTGGTTCATTGGTTCCCACACCCATAGAGCCTTGCTCACTGCTAGTGCAGCAGTCTGAGATTAACCTTCATGCTGCAGCTGAGCAGGTGGAGGTGAATCCGCAATTTTTGAGGTTTGAGTAGGTAAACAAAGTGGCCAGGAAGCTTGAACAGGGTAGAGCCACTCACAGCTCAGCAAGGCCTACTGCCTTTATAAACTCCACCTCTGTGGGCAGGGCATAGCTGAATAAAAGGCAGCAGAAACTTCTGCAGACTTAAACGTCCCATCTGACAGCACTGAAGAGAGCAGTGGTTCTCCTGGCATGGTGTTTGAGCTCTGAGAATGGACATACTGCCTCCTCAAGTGGGTCACTGAACCCCGTGTAGCCTAACTGGGAGACACCTCATAGTAAGGGCCAACAGACACCTCATACAGGCAGGAGGCCCTCTTCAACGAAGCTTCCAGGGAAGGATCAAGCAGCAATATTTGCTGTTCTGCAGCCTCCTCTGTAGATACCCAGGCAAACAGTGTCCAGAGTGGACCTCCAGCAAACTCCAACAGACCTGCACCTGAGGGACCTGACTGTTAGAAGGAAAACTAACAAACAGAAAGGAATAGCATCAACATAAAAAGGACATCCACACCAAAACCCCATCTGTAGGTTACCAACATCAAAGACCAAAGGTAGATAAAACCACAAAGATGGGAAGAAACCAGAGCAGAAAAGCTGAAAATCCTAAAAACCAGAGCACCTCTTTTCCTCCAAAGGATTGCAGCTCCTCACCAGCAATGGAACAAAGCTGGAGGGAGAATGACTTTGACGAGTTGACAGAAGGAGGCTTCAGAAGGCTGGTAATAACAAACTTCTCCGAGCTAAAGGAGTATGTTCGAACACATCACAAGGAAGCTAAAAACCTTGAAAAAAGGTCAGACCATGGCTAACTAGAATAAGCAGTGTAGAGAATACCTTAAATGACCTTATGGAGCTGATAACCATGGCACAAGAACTTTGTGACACGTGCACAAGCTTCAATAGCTGATTCAATCCAGTGGAAGAAAGGATATCAGTGATCGAAGATCAAATTAATAAAATAAAGTGAGAAGACAAGTTTAGAGTAAAAAGAGTGAAAAGAAATGAACAAAGCCTCCAGGAAAAATGGGACTACGTGAAAAGACCAAATCTATGTTTGCTTGGTGTACCTAAATGTGACAGAGAGAATGGAACCAAGTTGGAAAACACTCCTTAGGATGTTATTCAGGAGAATTTTCCCAACGTAGCAAGGCAGGCCAACATTCAAATTCAGGAAATAAAGAGAACAAACACCACAAAGATACTTCTGGATAAGAGCAACCCCAAGATACTAATTGTCAGATTCACCAGGGTTGAAATGGAGGAAAAAGTGTTAAGGGCAGCCGGAGAGAAAGGTCGGGTTACCCACAAGGTGAAACCCATCAGACTAACGGTGGATCTCTGAGCAGAAACCCTAGAAACCAGAAGAGAGTGGGGGCCAATATTCAACATTCTTAAAGATAAGAATTTTCAGCCCAGAATTTCATATCCAGCTAAACTAAGCTTCATAAGTGAGGGAGAAATAAAATCCTTTACAGACAAGCAAATGCTGAGAGATTTTGACACCACCTGGCCTGCCTTAAAAGAGCTCCTGAAGGAAGCACTAAACACGGAAAGGAACTAGTGGTACCAGCCACTGCAAAAAATATGCCAAATTGTAAAGACCATCGATACTATGAAGAAGCTGCATCAATTAACGAGAAAAACAGTGAGCTAACATAACAATGACAGGATCAAATTCATACATAACAATATTGACCTTAAATGTAAATGGGCTAAATGCCTCAATAAAAAGACAGACTATCAAATTGGATAAAGAGTCAAGACCCATCAGTGTGCTGTATTCAGGAGACCCATCTCACATGCAGTTACACACATAGGCTCAAAATAAAGGGATGGAGGAAGATCTACCAAGCAAATGGAAAGCAAAATAAATTAAAAATTAAAAGTAGGGGTTGCAAACCTAGTCTCTGATAAAACAGAATTTAAACCAACAAAGATCAAAAGACACAAAGAAGGCCATTACATAATGGTAAAAGGATCAATTCCGCAAGAAGAGCTAACTACCCTAAATATATATGCACTCAATACAGGAGCACACAGATTCATAAAGTAAGTCCTTAGATACCTACAAACAGACTTAGACTCCCACACAATAATAATGGGAGACTTTAACACTCCACTGTCAATATTAGACAGATCAACAAGACAGAAGGTTAACAATGATATCCAGGACTTGAACTCAGCTCTGCACCAAGCAGACCTAATAGAAATCTACAGAACTCTCCACCCCATATCAACAGAATAAACATTCTTCTCAGCACCACATCACACTTATTCTAAAATCAATCACATAATTGGAAGTAAGCACTCCTCATCAAATGTAAAAGAACAGAAATCACAACAAATTGTCTCTCAGATCACAGTGCAATCAAATTAGAACTTAAGATTAAGAAACTCACTCAAAACGGCACAAATACATGGAAACAGAACAACCTGCTCCTGAATGGCTACTGGGTAAATAACAAAATGAAGGCAAAAATAAAGATGTTCTTTGAAACCAGTGAGAACAAAGACAAAAAACACCAGAATCTCTAGGACACGTCTAAAGCAGTGTGTAGAGGGAAACTTATAGCACTAAATGCCCACAAGAGAAAGGAGGAAAGATCTAAAATCGACAGCCCCACATCACAATTAAAAGAACTAGAGAAACAAGAGCAAAAAATTCAAAAGCAAGCAAAAGGCAAGAAAGATCAGAGAAGAACTAAAGGAGATAGAGACACAAAAAACCCTTAAAAAATCAATGAATTTAGGGGCTGATTTTTTGAAAAGATCAACAAAATTGATAGACCAGTAGCAAGACTAATGAAGAAAAAAGACAAGAATCAAATAGACACAATAAAAAAAGATAAATGGTATATCATCACTGATCCCACAGAAATACAAACTACTATCAGAGAATACTGTAAACTCCTCTACACAAATAAACTAGAAAATCTAGAAGAAATGGATAAATTCCTGGACACATACACCCTCCCAAGATTAAACCAGGAAGAAGTTGAATCTCTGAATAGACCAATAACAGGCTCTGAAATTGAGGCAATAATTAATAGCATACCAACAAAAAATATCCAGGACCAGATGGATTCACAGCTGAATCCTACCAGAGATACAAAAAGGAGCTGGTACCTTTCCTTCTGAAACTATTCCAATCAATAGAAAAAGAGGAAATCCTCCCTAATTCATTTTATGGGACCAGTATCATCCTGATACCAAACCCTGGCAGAGACAAAACAAAGAAAAAGATTTTTAGACCAATATCCTTGATGAACATCATTGTGAAAATCGTCAGTAAAATACTGGCAAATGGAATCCAGCAGCACATCAAAAAGCTTATCCACTACGATCAAGTAGTCTTCATCCCTGGAATGCAAGGCTGGTGCAACATACACAAATTAATAAATGTAATCCATCACAGAAACAGAATCAATGACAAAAACCACACGACTATCTCCATAAATATAGAAAAGGCCTTCGACAAAATTCAACAGTCTTTCCTGCTAAAAACTCTCAATAAACTACATATTGATGAAATGTCTCTCAAAATAATAAGAGCTATTTATGACAAACCCACAACCAATATCATACTAAATCAGTAAAACTGGAACCATTCCCTTTCAAAACTGACACAAGACAAGAATGCCCTCTCTCACCTCTCCTATTCATAATAGTGTTGGAAATTCTGGCCAGGGCAATCAGGCAAGAGAAAGAAAGAAAGGTATTCATTCAATTAGGAAGTCAAATTATCTCTGTTTGCAGATGACATGATTGTATATTTAGAAAACCCCATCGTCTCAGCCCAAAATCTCCTTAAGCTGATAAGGAACTTTAGCAAAGTCTCAGGATAAGAAATCAATATGCAAAAATCACAAGCATTTCTATACACCAATAACAGACAAACAGTGAGCCAAATCACGAGTGAGCTCCCATTGACAATTGCTACAAAGAGAATAAAATACCTTGGAATACATCTTACAAGGGATGTGAAGGACCTCTTCAAGGAAAACTACAAATCACTGCTCAATGAAATAAAAGAGGACACAAACAAATGGAAGAACATTCCATGCTCATGGATAGGAAGAATCAATATTGCGAAAATGATCTTACTGCCCTAGGTAATTTACAGATTCAATGTCATCCCCATCAAGCTACCAATGGCTTTCTTCACAGAATTAGAAAATACTACTTTAAAGTTCATATGGAACCAAAAAAGAGCCCATATCGTCAAGACAATCTAAGCAAAAGGAAGAAAGCCGGAGGCATCACACTACCTGACTTCAATCTATACTACAAGGCTACAGTAACCAAACAGCATGGTACTGATATCAAAACAGATCTATAGACCAATGGAACAGAACTGAGGCCTCAGAAATAACACCACACATCTACAACCATCTGATCTTTGACAAACCTGACAAAAACAAGCAATGGAGAAAAGATTCCCTATTTAATAATTGGTGCTGGGAAAACTGGCTAGCCATAGGTAGAAAGCTGAAACTGGATCCCTTCCTTACACCTTATACACAAATTAATTCAACAGGGATTAAAGACTTAAATGTTAGGCCTAAAACCATAAAAACCCTAGAAGAAATCCTAGACTACACCATTCAGGACATAGGTATGGGCAAAGATTTCATCACTAAAACACCAAAAGCAATGGCAACAAAAGCCAGAATAGACAAATCAGATCTAATTAAACTAAAGCACTTCTGCACAGTAAGAGAAACTACCAACAGCGTGAACAGACAGCCTACAGAATGGGAGAAAATTGTTGGCAATCTATCCATCTGACAAAGGGCTAATATCCAGAATTTACAAAAAACTTAAACAAATTTACAAGAAAAAAACACCATCAAAAAGCAGGCAAAGGATATGGACAGACACTTCTCAGAAGACATCTATGCAGCCAACAGACACATGAGAAAATGCTTATCATCACTTGTCATCAGAGAAATGCAAATCAAAACCACAATGAGATACAATCTCACGCCAGTTAGAATGGCGATTATTTGAAAGTCAGGAAACAACAGATGCTGGAGAGGATGTGGAAAAATAGGAAGGCTTTTACACTGTTGGTGGGATTGTAAATTAGTTCCACCATGTGGAAGACAGTGTGGCCATTCTTCCAGGATCTAGAACTAGAAATACCATCTGACCCAGCAATCCCATTACTGGGTATAACCCAAAGATTATAAATCATGCCACTATAAGGACACATGCACACGTATGTTTATTGCAACACTATTCACAATGGCAAAGACTTGGAACCAACCCAAATGTCCATCAATGATAGAACTGATTAAGAAAATGCAGCACGTATACACCATGGAATAGTATGCAGCCATAAAAACGGATGAGTTTTTGTCCTTTGCGGGGACTTGGATGAAGCCAGAAACCATCATTTTCAGCAAACTATCACAAGGACAGATAACCAAACACCACATGTTCTCACTCATAGGTGGGAATTTACCAATGAGAACACTTGGACACAAGGCAGGTAACATCACACAATGGGGCCTGTCAGGGGCTGGAGGGCTAGAGGAGAGATAGCAGTAGGAGAAATATCTAATCTAAATGATGAGTTGATGGGTGCAGCAAAACAACATGTCACATGTAAACCTATGTAACAAACCTGCACGTTGTCCACATGTACCCTAGAACTTAAAGTATAATAATAATAAAAAAAAATAGATGGATTTACATGTGTTGAACAATACTTACAATGGAGAGATAACTCCTTCTTCGTCATGGTGTATAATCCTTGCAATATGTTATTGAATTTGGTGTTCTAATGTTCCGAGGAGAATTTTTACATCAATAGTCAACAGGAAAATTGATTTGTAGCTGTATTTTTTTTCTCCTTAAGTTCTTTATGGGGTTCGATGTTGTGTTAATGCTGGGCTCATAAAATAAGTTGGAAATTGTTTTCTCTTTTTCATTTTTCTGAAGTAGTTTAAGAAGTGTTGGTGTTAACCCTGCTTTAACATTTTGACAAAAAATATATTTAATGAAGTGATCCAGGCCTGGGCTCTTTGAGGGGAGGTTGTTGTTACTACTTATATGCCTATTCAGATTTTTTTATGGTTTATTTTTAGTATAATCTATATTTCTAGACATTTGTCTATTTCTCTTAGCTTATCACATTTTTTGGCATATACTTGGAAGTAAACTTTTATCATCTCTTCTTTTCCTACTTTTGTGGCATCAGTAGTAACAGCTCCTCTTTTATTTCTGAATTTAATTATTTGAGATATCTTCCTTTTTCTTTTAATCTGTCAGTTTTCTTAATCTTTTCAATAAAACCAAACTTTAATTGATTTTTCTATGGCTTTTAATTGTTATTTATTTATAACTGCTGAAATTCTTATTCTTTACTGATGTTTGGTTACATTTACTAGTTGATTTAGATAGTTTTTTTAAATGTACACATTTACTACTACAATTGAATACAAGCTTTAGATGCATTCAATAATTTTGTTATGCTTTGTCTCCAGTTATGTTGAAATTTTCACTGTGATTTCTTCTTTAACCCATAATGTTGTTTTGGAGTTTGTTACTTGATTTTTATGTATTTGCAAATTTTTAAATTTTTCTTCTGGTATTCACTTCTAGTTCCATTCCATTTTAGTTGTAAATTATACTTCATATGATTTTAATTTTCTTGAATTGATTTCTTTGTGGTCCGATTTGTGATATAGTCTCAAGAATGTTCCATGTGTGCACCAGAAGCATGTGCATTCTGTTGTTGAGAAGACCGTTTCTAAAAGTCTGTTGGATTTGGTTGAATCACTCCTTGCTCAATCCTCTGTCTTCATTTGGTCTGCCAGGTTGTCCTCTCCATTATTAAAGTCTCCTATCATTTTGGTGGTGGTCTCTATTCCTCCCTTTATTTTTATTCATAATTTTGTTTTTTACACAGACGAAGTGTTGCTCTCTTGCCCAGGTTACTCTCAACTCCTGGGCTCAAGCCATCCTCCTGCCTCAGCCCCCGCCAACATGCAGGGATTACAAGCAGGCGTGAGCCACGGTACTCAGCCTATTTCTCCTTTTAATTCTGTCATTATTTGTGTTATGTGTTTGGAATAGTTGCTGATACATGTGCATATTTTAATTATGATATCTTCTTGGAGATTTATTTTTATTATATAATGTCCTTATTTGTCTTTATGACAGTTTTTTGCTTAAATTCTAATCATCTAATGTAAATGTGACCCACTTTGTTCTATTTTGGTTGCTATTTAGGATGATTTGGTTACCATGTAGAATATAATTTTCCATCTCTGCACTTTCAGTCCATGTTTATTCTTAAATAAACAGAATTTATTTGATTTTATATTTTTATTTTTATAAACAACTTATAAACAGAATTTATTTGATTTTATATTTTTATTTTTTCAGTGACCTTGTGTCTGTTATTGGAGAATTTAACATTGTTACATATAAGGTTATTATTTGCAGTTAAGGAGTTACTACTGCCATTTTGTTAATTGTATTGTGTTTCTTTTTTAGTTCTTTTATTTATTTTATTTCTTGCTTTCTTCCTTTTTGTCTAATTAATTTTTGTACTAATATGTTTTTATTTCTTTTTCTTTTGTATACATTCTACATGTATTATCTTTGTGATTACTATACAGATTACATGAAACGTCTCAAAGTTATAACAATCTAGTTTAATCTGATGTTATCTCCAGTAGCATATAAAAACTCCAGTCTTTTACGTGACTGTCTTTCCCAACACACAAGTTGTTCTTGATGTTACAAATTAGGCCTTTTTATATAATGAATTCTTTAACATACATATAAAATATTTTTGTATATTTTGTCTCAAATTCTATAAGGGAATTAAAATTACTTACCAACATCACAATAATACAGGATGCTATATTTCTCTATATATTTGCTTTACAACAGAGCTTTATAGTATTGTATGGCTTTTTTGGTACTCTCATTTTTTAATCTCAAAGGACTTTCTCGCATTTCTTGAAGAACAAACTTAGTGGTCATAAACTCCTTCATAGTGGTCCTAAAAAGGGTATTCAATTAGGGAAAAAAGAAGTCAAATTGTCCCTGTTTGCAGATGACATGATTGTATATCTAGAAAACCCCATGGTCTCAGCCCGAAATCTCCTTAAGCTGATAAGCAACTTCGGCAAAGTCTCAGGATACAAAATCAATGTACAAAAATCACAAGCATTCTTATACACCAATAACAGGCAAACAGAGAGCCAAATCATAAGTGAATTCCCATTCACAATTGCTTCAGAGAGAATAAAATACTTAGGAATCCAACTTACAAGGTGTGTGAAGGACCTCTTCAAGGATAACTACAAACCACTTCTCAATGAAATAAAAGAGGATACAAACAAATGGAAGAACATTCCATGCTCATGGATAGGAAGAATCAATATCATGAAAATGGCCATACTTCCCAAGGTAATTGATAGATTCAATGCCATCCCCATCAAGCTACCAATTACTTTCTTCACAGAATTGGAAAAAAAATACTTTAAAGTTCATATGGAACCAAAAAAGGGCCCACATCGCCAAGTCAGTCCTAAGCAAAAAGAACAAAGCTGGAGGCATCACACTACCTGACTTCAAACTGTACTCCAAGGCTACAGTAACCAAAACAGCATGTTACTGGTACCAAAACAGAGATACAGACCAATGGAACAAACAGAGCCCTCAGAAATAATGCTGCTTATCTACAACTATCTGATCTTTGACATACCTGACAAAAACAAGCAATGGGGAAAATATTCCCTATTTAATAAAAGATGTTGGGAAAACTGGCTAGCCACATGTAGAAAGCTGAAACTGGGTCCCTTCCTTACATCTTATAAAAAAATTAATTCAAGATGGATTAAAGACTTAAATATTAGATCTAAAACCATAAAAACCCTAGTAGAAAACCAGGCAATACCATTCAGGACATAGGCATCGGCGAGGACTTCATGTCTAAAACACCAAAAGCAATGGCAACAAAAGCCAAAATTGACAAATAGGTTCTAATTAAACTAAAGAGCTTCTGCACAGCAAAAGAAACTACCATGAGAGTGAACAGGCAACCTACTGAATGGGGGAATAATTTTCCAATCTACTCATCTGACAAAGGGCTAATATCCAGAATCTACAATGAACCCAAACAAATTTACAAGAAAACCCAAACAACCCCATCAAAAAGTGGGTGAAGGATGTGAATAGACACTTCTCAAAAGAAGACATTTATGCAGCCAAAAGACACATGAAAAAATGCTCATCAACACTGGCCATCAGAGAAATGCAAATCAAAACCACAATGAGATACCACCTCACACCTGTTAGAATGGTGATCATTAAAAAGTCAGGAAACAACAGGTGCTGGAGAGGATGTGGAGAAATAGGAACATTTTACACTGTTGGTGGGACTGTAAACTAGTTCAACCATTGTGGAAGTCAGTGCGGTGATTCCTCAGGGATCTAGAACTAGAAATACCATTTGACCCAGCCATCCCATTACTGGGTATATACCCAAAGGATTACAAAACATGCTGCTATAAGGTCACATGCACACATATGTTTATTGCAGCACTATTCACAATAGCAAAGACTTGGAACCAAAGCAAAGGTCCAACAATGATATACTGGATTAAGAAAATGTGGCACATATACACCATGGAATACTATGCAACCATAAAAAATGATGAGTTCATGTCCTTTGCAGGGATTTGGAGGAAGCTGGAAACCATCATTCTCAGCAAACTATCACAAAGACAAAAAACCAAACACCGCATGTTCTCACTCATAGGTGGGAATTGAACAATGAGAACACATGGACACAGGAAGGGGAACATCACACACCAGGGCCTGTTGTGGGGTGGAGGGATTGGGGAGGAATAGCATTAGGAGATATACCTAATGCTAAATGACAAGTTAATGGGTGCAGCACACCAACATGGCACGTGTATACATGTGTAACCAACCTGCATGTTGTGCACATGTACCCTATAACTTACAGTATAATATAAAAAGAAACAAGGAAAACAACTAATAAAAACTCTATACTGCCATTCTTTTCAACTTTTTGTTGTTTCTCTTCATTCCCTATTTTACAGTCTATGTCTTGGAAATATGTTGTAGTTTTTATTGGTTTATTGTTTACTCTTTCTATTTGAGATTTTTGCACCCCATAATTACCATATTATAATATTCAGTGTTTTTACATGTGCTGTTGCTAGTGAGTTCTGTACCTTCAGATGATTTCTTATTGCTCACTAACTTTTTTTCTTTTAGGTTAAGATATCCCTTTAGCATTTCTTGTAGGACAGGTCTGGTGTTAATGAAATCCCTCAGTTTTTGTTTGTTGGAAAAAGTTCTTTTTTTTTTTTTTCCGTCAGGTTTAAAGGATGTTTTTGCCAGATATATTATTCTTAAGTAAAAGTCTTTTTTTTCCTTCAGCATTTTTAATATGTCATGCCAATCTCACAGCCTGTAAATTTTCCCCTGAAAAGTCTGCTGTCAGATGTATTGGAGTTCCACTGAATGTTATTTGTTTCTCTTCTCTTGATGCTTTTAGAATCATTTATTTACCCTTAACCTTCGGGAGTTCAGTTTAGTGCCTTGAGGTGGTCTTCTTTGGGTTAAATCTGCTTTATGTTCTGTAACTTTCTGTGACTCGAATGTTGATATCAAATGTTGAGGAATTGTTTAATATTATTTAATATTATTTATTTAAATAAATGTTCAACTCATCTCTTTTTCTACCTCCTCTTTAAGGCCAATAACTCTTAGATTTGCTATTTTGATGTTATTTTTTAAATTCTATAGGCATGCTTTACTTTTTATTCATTTTTGTCTCCTCTGACTTTGTGTTTTTAAATAGTCTGGCTTCAAGTTCACTAAATCTATCTTCTCCTTGGTCAATTCTTTTAAGTAATTCTGATCCATTCTTCAGTATGACAATAGCATTTTAACTTCAGAATTTCTGCTTTATTCTTTTTATTTCAATCTCATTGTTAAATTTGTCTGATAGAATTTTGAATTCCTTCTCTGTTATATTGTACATTTCTTTGAATTACCTCAACCAGTTATTTTGGATTTCCTGTATAAAAGGTCACATATCTCTGTTTTTCCAGGATTTGTCCCTGGTAGTTTATTTAGCTTGTTTGGTGAGGTCATGTTTTCCTGGATGACCTTGATACTTGTAGATGTTCATCTCTATCTGGGCATTGAAGAATTCAGTCTTTATTGTAGTCTTCACAGTCTGGGCTTGTTCATGCCATTATCTTTGGGAACACTTTCCAGGTATTCAAAGAAACTTGGGTCCCAAACCCAATAGCACAGTAGTTTATGCAAACACATAGAGGTAGTGCCTTGGTGGCCTTGGATTAACATCAAGAAAAATTCTCTTGATTTATCAAGTAGAGACTCTTGTTCTCTTCCCTTACTTTCTCTCAAATCAGCAGTCTCTCTTTCTGTACTGAGACATGTGGAGCTGGGGTTGGGGTAACATAAGCACTCCTGTGGCCACCACCACTGAGACTGTGCTGGTTCACACCTGAAGTAGGCACAGAACTTGGTCTCACCCAAGGCCCACTGCAACCACTACTTGGCTACCATATAAGTTTATTCAAAGCCTTAGGACTCTGTGATTAATAGTTGGCAAAGCCAGCCAGGTTTGTGTCTCTGTCTATAGGGTGGCAAGTTCCCCTTGCCATGAGTGGGTCCACAGATGCTACATGGGAGCCAGAGATTAAAGCATAGAATCTTCAAAATTTACCTGATCTTCTATTTTATTGTAGCTAACCTGGCACTTAGGGAATAAGACAAAGTATTTTCTACTCTTCTTTCCCCTGTCTGCAGGCAGAAGAGCCTCTTCTGTGACTACCAACACTACTGGTCCATGGGGGGTTTCTAACAAATCATCATCACTTTCTCACTTAAAGCCCAAGGACACTAGTTAACTTGTGATAAATTCTGCAATGCCTGGGACTCGACCTTTGGCCCAGGGCAAGTGCAGAAATGCTGACCAAGAAGACCCTAGGCCTGGACTCAGGGACTCTAAGAATCTGCTTGGTGAACTACCCCACTGTAGTTGAGCTGGTATATCAGGTGCAATGCAGAATTCCCTTTACTTTCCCCCCTGCTTTTCTCAAACAGAAGTCTTTCACTATAGCTACCACAGCTAGAAATGTACTGGGTCACACCTGAAGTTAGCACTTCTCAGAGCCCAATGTCCATCGTGTATTACCTGTTTGACACTGTTTTTTATTCTGGGTACAGGGGTTCTTTAGTCAGCAGGTGATGAATTCTGCCAGGTCTTTACTGACATGGCAGCACTGAGTTTGATGTAAAGTCCTCCAGTCACTGTGCTCTCCCTCTCCCAAATTCACAGGTTTCTCTGTGTTGTGTGGCTGCTTCTAGGTGGGAGGTGGGGGAGTGGTGCTGTGAGCACTCCCTTAGCTGCTCTGGCTGCTGTCTCAGTAGACCCCATACTCCCCACCCTCCACATTCCACTGGCTCTGAGCCCAGCTCAGAATATGACTTGCCTAACAATTGAAGTCCTTGTGGCCTAGACTGCCCCTTAAGTTCTCTTAGAGTCCAGTAGCACGTCAACTCATGATGGCAAGACTTGTAAAAACTCAAGCTCCCAACACTAGGATGGGAGGTTTTCCTCTTTCTAGGGTCAATACAAATGCTCCCTCCATTGGCAGATGTCAGCTGAGTACAGTCTGGTTCTGCTCTTCACTGTGACAGGGTAGTAACGAGTTTATTGCAAAGCCTCACAAACTATGTGCTCCCTCTCCCAAACATACTATCTCTGCACGATGTAGCCACTACTGGTGGTTGAAGAAGAGGTGGCATCCGTGCTTCTAGACGGTCTTTTATTTGTTTGTCTTCTCCAATGTCTGTTTCAGTGATATGAAGTTAATACCAGGTACTGTGATTGCTCACCTAATTTTTGGTCCCTTTGACAGTGCTTCTTGAATGTAGTGAGTTGTGGAAATTTGGTGTTTTGTGTGGGGGATGAGAATGTAGTCTTCTATTCTGCCCTCTTACTCTGTATCTGCCTTAAATTTTTTAGATTCAGGGAGTATATTTGCAGGCTTATTACATGGATATATTGTGTGATGCTGAGCTATATGGGATATTATTGATCCCATCACCAAGGTAGTGAGCATATATTGTGGGATATAATTGATCCCATCACCTAGGCAGTAAGCATAACACTCATCGTTTCTCACCCCCTGCCCTCCTCCTTCCCTCCTTCATCTAATAGTTCCCAGTGTCTATTGTCATCTTTATATTCATGAGTACCCCATGTTTAGATCCTACTTATAGGCAAGAACATGTGGTATTTGGTTTTCTGTTCCTGTATTAATTTCCCTAGGATAATGGCCTCCAGACGTATGCATGTTGCTGCACAGGACATGATTGTATTCTTTTTAATGTGTGCATAGTATTTTATGGTGTATATGTGGCACATATTTCTATCCAATTTATTGATTCACACATAAGTTAATTCCATGCCTTCCCTATTGTGAATAGCAATATGACGCATATACAAGTGCATGTGGGGTTTCTTTTTGTAGAATTTTTAATTTTCTTTTGGACATATACTCAGCAATGGAATTGCTGGTTGAATGGTACTTCTGTTTTAAATTCTTTGAAAAATCTCCTAACTGCTTTTCACAGTGGCTGAACTAATTTACATTCTCACCAACAGTGTATAAGCATTTGATTTTCTCTGAAGTCTAACCAGAATTAGTTATTTTTTTACTTTTTAATAGTAGGCATTCTGACTAATATGAGATGGTATCTCACATTGATTTGCATTTCTCTGATGATTAGTGATGTTGAACATTAAGAAAACAACCCCATTAAAACACTGACAAGGGACAAAAGCAGACAATTCTCAAAAGAAGAAGAGCGGGGCACAGTGGCTCATGCCTGTAATCCCAGCACTTTGGGAGGACGGGGTGGGCGGATCACAAGTCAGGAGATCGAGACCATCCTGGCTAACACGGTGAAACCCTGTCTCTACAAAAAAACCAAAAAATTAGCCAGGCGTGGTGGCGGGCGCCTGTAGTCCCAGCTACTCCGGAGGCTGAGGCAGGAGAAATGTGTGAACCCGGGAGGCAGAGCTTGCAGTGTGCCAAGATTACACCACTGCACTCCAGCCTGTGCGACAGAGTGAGACTCCGTCTCAAAACAAACAAACAAACAAACAAACAAACAAACAAAAAAGAAAACAAAGATATGTAAGTGGGATTCTTATTCTATCACAATATGCTGACTTTCCTTTGCAAATACAAAATCAAACCATTCAAAAAATCACTTTAATTGTTGGAATTGACAGTATGTTTCCCCTTCTCTGTCTCTTTTCCTCTTCTGTGATTTTTTTCCTGATCACTATGAATCCACTCAGCAGAGTAACCTCCATTCTTAATCTGTGAATTGTGCTGATGAGTTAGTCAGCTCTCTTAAAATCACTAACCAAAAAGTTTTAAATTTCCTAGTTAGTAATACATTTTTAGCATGCCACAGGATACTCTTAGAACAAGGACTTCTTGTTTAGGCATTATGGATTATCATGATTAGTTCTCTGGATTTCTATGAGCTTTGAAATTAAGAGGTAAAAATCTAAAATAAATTAGACTTCATACTATTTATACATTTATTGGGTTTGTTAATTATTCCATAGGAAAACAGATGAAAGATTTATGTAGAATTCAATTCTGTTTCACCATATTTAGGGTTACAAGAAGGGTATTATATTGATGTAATTGACAGACTGAATTAACCTCAGTCATCACATGTGATTTTTCTACAGTTTTTTTAATGGTGCTGACATTCTCTTCAATATGTCCATCCCTGGCTTGGGGTTCTGGGGGAGAGAAGAGTAGCTAGTACTACCCATCTAAAACATAATGTTTATTAGTTGGAATAATGGTGTGATATGATAGTCTTCAAGAAGATGCCCTCAATTTCGTTCCTCCCTGCATGCACATGCTGCTCTTTACATTGAGACTTAGAGTCGAATCTCCCAATTTCTTGAATCTGTGTTAGTCACAATGACTTGCTTTACCAATAGGATGGATCAGAAGTCGTATTCTAGGACCTCCAAGGCTAGGTCCTAAGAAGCTTTGTAGTATTTGCCTGTGTGTCTTGGGACCAACTACCACGTTGTGAGGACTCCAGGTAACATGGAGATGTCAGACAGGTATCTCACTCAGCAGCCAATATGCACTGCCAACCATGTGGGTGACCCATCTAGGCTCTTTAGCCTAGTTGAGCTTTCAGGTGACCTCAGCAGCAGCCAACCAACCTCAACTGCAAGAAAGACTCCAAAAGAGAACTTTTGTAGTGCCCGTCAGCCCACAAAACCATGATAAATAACGTTATTTAAAATTACTAAACAAATAATAACAAACAATATCAAACAATAAATAATTCCTTAAGTTTCAGAATGGCTTACTATTCAGCAAGAGATAGCTAGAACAACTACTAAATATTGCACAATACTGAATAAGTGTAAGTTTAGTTGTATGATATACTTCTATATTTTAAAGCCATTGACATTTCTGGAAAGAGTGCAAAAGTGAGCACTGATTAAGTGGTTCCCAAGAGAATTTTTATGTTGTATCTCAACATCATCATTTACCAATGGGAGCTGTATTTTGTTTTTGGAAAATATACATTTTAAAGTTCATTTTAAAAATCATACTAACAGTTGTTTAGAAAGGCTTATGCTATTTTGAAAAAAATTTGAGCAAACCAGAAAAGTATAAACTTTAAGGCTCTAATTATTTTTATATGCTATTTAACCCATAAATCCAAAGTCTGATGACAAATATGTTTATGTAATAATCATATTTGGATAAATAAGTTAAACTAACAGCTTCCTTTTTAAATAATAGGCCTTATAATTGGTATGATGTTGAGATGGCTGCAATGGATGGGCTCATCACCATAATAATATTTTCTCTTTAATGCTTTTTTAGAACATTAAGTGAAAACCAGAGAGTCTAAAACTGGGTTACACAGGAGTAATAAAATCAGAGTGACACTTACTTTGCAGCAGCAGGATTGAAATTCTTGCTGTTGGGGTTGGTGGCAGCAAACTCAATTATGGCTGTCTTCTGCTTCATGCTTAGATGGTGTGTTGGAACATTTCCTGTTTAGAACTTTCTAACACTTCCTAACTGGGGCTGTTTAAAATAGAAACAAACCCCTCTGATTTTGAATTTAGCCTATTTATTGTTATAATTTGTTCATATGTTTCTACTTTTTAGACTGTGGCTTTCTTGTAGACAGAAATTGTATCTTATACCTCTTTTTCTTCAGCAGTGGTGTGCCTGGCACCTAGTTGAATTGTCAGGTTCGTTGAATAAGTAAAGTAAAATTATATTAGAAGTAAACTATTAAATTTATCAATTTTACTCAGAAAATATATAGCTAAGTATGACGTATGAATGAATTCACTCACTTATTCAACAAACATTTTTTAAGTGACTACAGTATGCTATGAGCTAGGAATATGGCAGTAAGCAAATCTCACCTTGTCTCAAACTTCAGTGGATCCAGGAGTCTCTAGAAGTTTAATTCTTGCTCAATCAGCAATTCCTTTTCACTGAAGACTTGACAAGAATGTTTGAGAGGGCAAGAGTGTGTGAACTCAGCAGATGTTTGTGATGCACCTACTGTGTGCCAGACACTGTACTGTCACAGGGTCTGCCTGTGTCTCCTAGGAAAGGTGAAAACTAAGGATAATATTTTAAACAACAAATAATGCCAAGTATGCCACATGATGGAGAAGGAAAGCGCTGGGTCCCGAGTATAACAAGTACTGAGCCTAGCGTGGGGTCCAGGTGTCTCTGGCATGGTGCCCTCCTAGGTCGTGGTTGTCCCTCCTTGTTGCTCCTGCTGTCTTCTTCAGTTACATCTGCTTCTCTGCATTTCCTCATTTTACAGTGTGTGGGATGCAGTCATCTCTGGACAGGAATAGGCAACTGGGCACCTGTTACGCCATGCTTGATGCTCTGCATTGATGTACACTGGGCCCAGGTTTCCCTGATGGACTGCTTGGGCCGTTCTTGTCATCTGGCTTTGAAGTCTTTGTTCACAGAGGTGCACTTCCCAGATGAGGAAGCCAGAGATCTGGGGTATTCTGATGAGGCCATTCTTACCCTGCTTATCTTCCTTGACATACCTAACAGATGAAGCTCAGCTGGGTGATGCACCTCAGGCCACAGTGTGGACTGTTGTAACCAAGCCAGCTATAGAGGAACGCCACACTTTGAGACAAATTAAGGAGTCCTTTATTAGCCGGCGACCAAGAGGCAGCTAACGCTCAAAATTCTCTGGGCCCCGAGGAAGGGGCTGGTTTTGTTTTTATACCATGGTCTAAATAGGGGAGGGGGGAGTTTAGCTGAAGCAATTTTTACAGAAGCAGAGCTGGCAAAAAGTTAAAAAAATTAATCGGTTACAAAAGCAGTTACAAAAAAAAAAAAAAAAAACAGTTCCAGTTGCAGGGGCTTAAACTATCACAAAGAGAGAAATGTAGGGGTTTTGGGTGCCATTCACTGAGCGCGTCCCCAGGAGCTGCTGGTGCAGCTTGCCTCAATATCTCATCAATAAGTGATTCCTGGACGTGCTTTGAGTCAGTTTACACTAGTTATGCCCTTAAGGGAGGGAGGTAAAGGGGGCTGCACGTGAAGAAACTAAAATGGAGTCTGTCCAGCTCTCTCTCCGCTAGGAGAGAGTCACTCAGGTTAAAACAAGGTAGGGTATCACAGGACCACGTAAAATTCTTCAAGCTCCAGCTTCAATTCTCTTTCTTATTGCTGTCTTAGGACAGCATATTTAGATGGGAGTAAATGGAAGTAATGTTATTAGGGGAGAAGATTAAAATCGATCTCATTTGTAAAAAAGGAAGTAGATTATTTGTGAACTGTAATACTTTTTTTAGTGAAGAATCACCTTAAAACTTGGAACCTGGACACAAGATAATTCCTTCATTCTGCAAAAGTTTAGTAGCAAACTATATGCCAGGACTGTGCTAGTTACTAGGAATACGTGGTTGAATATATAGTATAAGATGCCTTGGAGTGTCAGATAGTTTCATATAAATGGCTCATGCAGTGTATAGACAGTGTGATAAAAAGAGACTACTGAGATGCCCAGAGGACAGACAATAAAGGGTCTTTGAATGCTTGATAAATGTGTTTAGACTTTTCACTCAGGGCTGTTGAAGTTTTTGAAGGTCAGTGGTCTCAGAGTTTTAGTGTTTTCAAGCCCTGCTAAGTACTTTTTTTCTAGCTGATGATTGGCCACCATTACTGATCATCTATTGGCTCTGTCTGATTCAGAAGTCCCACCGCTGAATATTTATGCAAAGGAAAAGAAATCAATGTATGAGAAAGATAACTGTATTTGTATATTTATTGCAACACTATTCACAGTAGCGCAGATATAAAATCAACCTAAATGTCCATCAACAAATGATTGGAGAAAGAAAATGTAGAAAATATACACAATGAAATACTATTCAGGCATAAAAAACAATAGAATCATAACTTTTGCGGACACATGGATGGAACTGGAGGCCATTGTCGTAAGTGAAGCAAGCCAGATACAGAGTAAACATCGTATTTTATCAATCATAAGCGGGTGCTAAAAGATGTGTAGGTATTGATGTAGAGAGTGGAATGATAATGGAGACTCAGCAGGGTGAGGGGATGGAAGGAGTGAACAGTGAGAAATTACTTAATGGGTACAATGTGCATTATTCCGGTGATGGATACCCTAAAAGCCCTGACTCTCTACTATGCCATCCATGCTTACAGCAAAATTGCACTTGGAACCCATAAATTTATACACAAAAAGTCTTAGACCTCTCTCTCTTCTCTCATAAGCCTCAGAGCTCAGTGATCCCCTTGGATCTCCTCAGCCTGCCGAGTTTGGATTTTCCTACCTAAGGTGATTTTGGGCAGAGACAAGGGAGTGTTTCAGGAAGATGTTCTCAGACACATGCTTCTAAAGAAAGATTGGAGGCTCTTCTAGTGGCCTTTATCTAGTCACTGCTTTAAGCAAGGAATAAAACATCTGTGGCTAAAATTTTAAAAACTATGTTTCCCACCCACCCTTCAGACCTGACAGAAGAGATTTTAGGATTTTAAGGGAACAGCTTTTTCCTGACCCAAAAAGGCACAGTAGTACAAAGCCCAATGTCACGTAAGTACCTTTTTCCCATCGGTAAAATAACTTTCAGCTACTATTCCCACAGCTGGAATCAGTACAATGTTTTGACTGAGGTATTGGAAAAGCTCCTATGAGCTCATTATCATTTGGACATATGAGTAATGTAAAATTTAGGCAGAATTTTATTTGAAAGGATTATTTATGCAATTTTTAATTAACTGATTTATATTTAACTGATTTATATTACAGTTATTTCAAACAATAAAAATCAGGTTGTTGTGTTGTAAGCTAGAAATATTTACAATAACACATGGTCTTGATTATCTCACATGATGAACTGAAGATTAAAGCAAAATAATTTATCTTAGGAAATTCTGTGACAGTTTCTGTTTCACTTTGCTTAATAATGACTTCAAACTGTTGTACATATATAGAGAACTCCTGACTAAAGATAATTTTTTTGACTATTGTGCTATGTTTCTGTAACTTTTTAAGATCTAGAGGAACACATATTTAGTCTCATTTGGCCAACTAAATGTTATGGAGTCAGCTTCTGTGTTATGTGTTGAGCATTGAAGGAATGGTGGAGATAAGGCTGCTGCCCTCCCGGAGTCTGCGGAGAAAACCTGATGGAGTGTGGCAGGGAACATGCTGGGAGCATCCCAGGATGCCAAAAGCGCACACAGATGGAACATCTGCCTTAGAACAGGGGAGGGTCAGACAAGGAGAGGTGTCAGGAAAAACAAGGAAAGTTTAATCTGCAGGAATAGAAACACACTTGAGAAATCCATGGGGAATGAAAAGAGAATGGCTGAGCAGCAGCAGATTGTCAAGAAGGACATCAAGAAGGAGCAGCCAAAGAGGTTGATGGAGAACCAGGAGAAAGAAGGTGACACTGAAGCTAAGTGAAGGAAATTGTTTCAAAATTTCTGGGAAAAAAATGGCATTCTCTATCTTAACCTTGCTGTTTTATGAGTCATATAGCCACATTCCAGGTTCTGAGAAGTCCAGCACTAAAGATGTTTCTTTTAGTTTGCTTAACCCAGCATTTGCCAGAATAATCTGGGCTCAGTGTCTGTGCGCCTGTGTGTTCCACTAATATCTCTCTGGCACTAGTGCTCTATACAACGTAATTTTTAAAACACTGGTTTTATTCATCTTATGTTCAGCTGCAGCAATACTTACAAAGGTCAACTTTGATCATGTGTCTTAGTTACTAAAGAAAACCAAACAAACTAATGAATAAAGCCCATCTGGCAGTGGCTCCTCACTACCTGTACGATGGAACCCACCTGGCTTGGTCTGCGTGCCCTGTGCTGACCTAGCCGTGCTGTCTTCTGCCTGCTGCTTTGCCTCCCCTTTCCTCCTGGAGAAGGTAGAGATGCTCTGAGCTTTGGCCCATCTGGAACATGTGTCCTTCTCCTCATGTGGACCATGTTTTCCTGAGTGCACTTTAATCTCGTTTAAGGGTATAGAACTTTACTTAAAGCTTGTGGTCAGATCTCACTCTCTATGCCGTCTTCCTGCCACTTCAACAGTGTACATGCTTTACTGATACATTAATTATGCTATACCAGCCCAGGTTTTTTACTTCTATATCATTTTATATCATCATCTTTTTCTTAGTGGTTAGTTCACTTATTTATTCAGTCTTTCCACAATATAATTGAATGTCATATAATTTTATATTTATTTTCATTGATGTTTATATATCTTTTCTGTAAAAATGGAGGCTTTCTAAATAGATCTTCATTAATGTTGAAAGAACAAGGTTTTAAGTCTCGGTCTCAGCCAAAAGGAGTTACCCGCATATCCAGGAGGGAAAGAAACACTTGCATTGTTGCATTAGATATTCTTACAGAGAAAGAGAACCATCTGTAATGGAAAATTGCTAACTTTGCCTCAGGGAAACCAGATTGACTCGCTGAGAAAGATTGAATTGGTTTAGAAAGCATAGTTCTGAGTTTTCTAGGAGAAGGAAAAAAGTTAGAGTAGGGCATAAGAAGTAATACCCATATCAAAAAGTTAGAAAGATCTCAAATTGACAAACAAACATCACAACTGAAAGAATTAGAGAAGCAAGAAGAACTCAACCACAAAGCTTATAGAAGACGAGAAATAACTAAAATCAGAGCTGAATTGAAAGAAATTGAGACATGAAAAACTGTTCAAAAGATCACTTAATCAAGATTTTTTAAAATATTAATAAGATAGATAGGGCACTAGCTAGACTAATAAAGAAGAAAAGGGAGAATATTCAAATAAACAAAATTAGAAATGATGAAGGGAATATTACCACTCACCCCAGAGAAATAAAAATAACAACCAGCAACTACTATGAACACCTCTACACACACAAACTAGAAACCCTAGAAGAGATGACTAAATTCCTGGACACATACACTCTCTCAAGACTGAATCAGGAAGAAATTCAGTCTGTGAACAGACCAATTATGAGCTCCAAAAATTGAATCTATAATAAATAGCCTACCAACCCCACCCCAAAAGCCCAGGACCTGACAGATTAACAAATTTTAACAGATGTACAAAGAAGAGCCAGTGCCAGTCCTACTAAAACTATTTCAAGAAATAGAGGAGGACGGACTCTTCCCCAACTTGTTCTATGAGGCCAGCATCATCCTGATACCAAAGCCTGGCAGTGACACAACAAAAAAAGAAAACTTCAGACCAGTATCCCTGATGAACATCCATTCAATAATCCACAAGAAAATACTTGCAAACTGAATCTAGCAACACATCAAAAGGATAATTCACCATAGTGAAGTAAGCTTCTTCCCTGGAATGGAAGGTTGGTCCATCATGAGCAAATCAATAAATTATGATTCATAACATAAATAAAACTAAAGATAAGAAACACGTGATTGTCTCAACAGATGCAGAAAAGGCTTTCAGTAAAATTCAACAAAGCTTCATGTTAAAAATTCTCAATAAATGAGGTATCGAAGGAACATACCTCAAAATAATAAAGGCCACCTATGTCAAACTCATGGCCAACATTATACTAAATGGGCAAAATCTGGAAGCATTCACCTTGAAACCCGCACAAGACAAGGATGCCCTCTCTCACCACTCCTATTCAACATAGTATTAGAAGTCCTCTCTGGAGCAATCTGACAAGAGAAAGAAATAAAGTGTATTTAAATAGAAAGAGAAGTCCAACTACCTCTGTTTGCAGGCAACATAATTCTCTATCTAAACCCTATAGTTGTGACCCAAAATCTCTTTAAGCTGATAAACAACTTCCACAAAGTTTCAGGACACAAAATCAATGTACAAAATTTGCTAGCATTCCTATACACCAAGAAGAGCCAAACTAAGAGCCAAATCAGAGAGGCAATTTTATTCAAAATTTCCACAAAAAGAATAAAACACTTACAAATAAAGCTAACCAGGGAGGTGAAAAATCTCTACAATGAAAATTACAAAACACAGCTCAAAGAAGTCAGAGAAGACACAAACAAATGAAAAATCATTCCATGTTAATGGAGAGAAAGAATTAATATCATTTAAATGGTCATACTGCCCAAAGCTATTCCTATTAAACTACCAATGACATGTTTCACGGAAGTATAAAAAAGCTATTTAAAAATTCATATAGAACCAAGAAAGAATCTAAGTAGCCAAGGCAATCCTAAGCAAAAAGAACAAAAGTTGAGGCATCACATTACTCAACTTCAAACTATACTACAGCACTATAGTAACCAAAACAGTATGGTACTAGAACAAAAACAGACACATACACCAGTGGAACAGAATAGAGAGGTTAGAAATAAGACCACACAACTACAACTATCTAATCTTTGACAAAGCTGGCAAAAACAAGCAATGGGGAAAAGATTCCCTATTCAATAAATGTTGCTGGGTTAACTGGCTAGCCATATGCAGAAGATTGAAGTTGGACTTCTTCCTTATACCATACGCAAAAATCAACCCAAGATGGATTAAATACTTAAATGTAAAACGCAAAGCTATAAAAGCCCTGGAAGACAACCTAGGCAATACCATCCTGGACATAGAAACAAGCAAAGATTTCGTGAAAAAGACACCAAAACAACAAATAAAACTATTGACAAGTGGGATCTAATTAAACTTAAAAGCTTCTGCTCAGGAAAAGAAATTATCAATAGAGTGAACAGACAACCTATACAACGAGAAAAAATATTTACAAACTATGTATCTGACAAAGATCTAATATTCAATATAAGGAACTTAAATTTACAAGAGAAAAACAAAAAAACCCTATTTTAAAGTGTCCAAAGCCCTGATTTCTGAATGGCACTTCTGGACCCAGCCAGGGACTGAGGGATCTCACTGCCCTAAAGGAAAGAACACAGGCCTGGCTGGCTTTGCCACCTGCTAATTGTACAGACCAAAGACCTTGAGTGAACATAGGCAGTCGTCAGAAAGTGCATGCAGCACGACTTGAGCAAGACCCTGTGTTGTGCTAGCTTCAGGTCTGATCCAGGGCAGTCATAGTGGTGGTGGCCAGGGGTGCTTGTGTCTTTCTTCTCCCAGCTTTAGGTGGCTTAGAACAGAGAGAAAGACTCTGTATCTTTAAGAGAAAATAAGGGTAGGAAACAAGAGTCTCTGGCTAGTAATCCAGAAAATTCTCCTGGATCTTGTTGAAGGCTGTCAAGGTGGTACTTCTCTGAGTCTGGAAGAATTACAGCATTATTGCGTATAAGGTGCCCCATAAAGCAGATATGGCTTAGATCGCAACACCCAAGTCTTTTCAAATATGTGAAAAGCCTTCCCAAGAAAGACAGCTACAAATAAGCACAGACAGTGAAGACTACAATAAATACTCACTTTTTCTCTTTTTAAATTTTATTTTTTAAACCTCTCATATGGTGCTACATGCCCAAGATTTTAATGTCCAGACACTGAAGAACATCTACTAGCATCAACACCATCCAGGAAAACATGACCTCATCAAGTGAACTAAATAAGGCAGCGGTGACAAATCCTGGAGAAAAAGAGATAAGTGACGTTTCAGACAGATAATTCAAAATGGCTGTATTTTTTTAAAAAAGGAAAGAAATTTAAGATAACAAAGTAAAGAAATTCCAAATTTTATCAGCTAAACTCAACAAAGAGATGGAAATAGTTACAGCCAATTAAGCAGAAATTCTGGAGCTGAAAAATGCAATTGGCATGCTGAAGAATGCATTAGAGCCATGTAATAGCAGAATGGATCAAGCAGAAGAAATAGTGAGCTTGAAGACAGGCTCTTTGAAAATACATAGAAGAGACAAAAAGAATAAAAACAACAAATCATGCCTACAGGATCTAGAAAATAGCTTCACAAAGACAGATCTAAGAGTCATTGGTCTTAAAGAAGATGTAGAGAAAGAGGCAGGGGTAGAAAAATTTATTCAAAGGGATAATAACAGAGAACTTTCCAAACCTGGAGAAAGATATCCATATCCAACTACAAAAATGTTATAGAACATTAAGCAGATTTAACCCAAAAAAGACTACTTCAAAGCATTCAACAACCGATCTTCCAACAATCAAACATAAAGAAAAGTTCTAAAGGAAGAAAGAAAAAAGAAACAAATAACATACAGGGGAGCTCCAACAGGTCTGGCAGCAGACTTTACAGTGGAAATCCTACTGGCCAGGAGAGAGAAGCAATAAATATTTAAAGTACTAAGGGAAAAAAACTTTTACCTTAGAATAGGATATACAGTGAAAATATTCTTCAAATAAAAAGAAGAAATACTGACTTTTGCAGACAAACAAAAACTGAAGTATTTTATGAATACCATACCTGTCCTAAAGGAATGCTACAGGGAATACTTCAATCAGGAAGAAAAGGACATTAATGAGCAATAAATGCTCACCTAAAGGTAAAAAAAATCCTCACTGCTAATAGGATACAAAACAAAACAGAATGTTATAGCATATAGCTGTGTGGTGTGCAAACTACTCTTATTCAAAGTAGGAATACTAAATAATATCCAATCAAAAGTAATAACTACAACAACATTTCAAGACATAGCACAATAAAATATAAATAGAAACAACAAAAAGTTAAAAAGTTAAGGGATGAGCACGACCCGTCCTGAGTCGGCAGATGTGGTGGAAGCTCCAGAGCTCGGGAGCTCGCGGAAGGACTGGAGCGTAGGCGGAAGGGAGGCCGCCCCGAGAGCCGGAAGCCTAGGCAGGGGACGGAGGCCTCCGGCGCCCCCCAGCAACAGCAGGGCGGCGCCACATTGGTCCTGCGCCAGGCCTGGCCGCCGGTGACGGCGGGACTCTCTGGGAGGCCGGCGGTGCTCGGGTGTAGAGGGAGACAGCTGCCCGGGGGCACGGGCGAGCGGCTCTGGGGGTCCCGGATCCGAGACCCGCGGCCCCGGGGTGGCGGTGACTCCTGCAGTCGTACTGTCATGGTTCATCCGGGCTCTTGGGGCAGCCAGGCGCCGCTGCTGGCGTCTAGGCCACACCACCCTGAATGCGCCCGCTCGCCTCTGATCTGTTGAAGCTAAGCAGGGTCGGGCCTGGTTAGTACTTGGATGGAATTCCGCCTGGTAATAGCGGGTACCATAGGCTTTTGGCTTCCCGCTCTCTCCCTCTTTCCCCCTTTTGTCTCCGTGCTTCCCAACCGCCCCCCGCCTCTGCTCCCCCTTGACAGCCACCGCGCCCCAGCCGAAGCCCAGGACCTCCTCCTGAAGATCCGCCACTGCAGCACCGCCAGGCAGCAGCATCCCACCTCTTCCGACACGCAGCAGCCCCACCAGGAGCCTGGCTACAACCCGGGAGGGAGGGGACCGACCCTGAGGGCACAGGCGCGGGTTCCCTGAGGTCCCGGGTGTCTTCACGCTCCCCGGACTCCCAGGCAATTCTATTCATTCATCCAGCGACGCCGCAACCGTCCAAGCCGGGGGAAGGGGCGGGCAGGGGCAGCGGGTCCCACAGACCCCAGCCAAGACCTCTGCTCCAGAACCCGTGGGCTGCTTTCCCCAGGGGAAGGACATTGTCTCCGCCAGCCACGAGGAAATCCGTCCCTGTGCACCCGGTTTCCCAATGCCACCGACTTCGTGTGAACTCCAGTCCTGAGGACAGGAGAGAGACCCAGGCCTCGCCCCATGGACGCTCCCGGCGCCAAGGCTCCCGCCAGACAAAGGAGCACACTCTACAAATGTCGGGGCCCACCGCACCAAGGAGACAGAAGGAAGCAAACAAAGGAAGGACCTTATGAAACGCACCCCCAAAGCAACCAACCAATTCAAGGAAAAAAAAAAAAAAAAAAACACGTCTCAGGGCTCCGTTGGTTTTCTCGGGTGGGGGGCCCTGACCCCCTGTTCTAGCCCGGCTCAAGCACCCTCCACCCCACCCCGGCCTGCTGAAAGGTGCCCTGTCTACCTGAGCTGAGCCTCCCTCTCCAAGGATCTGTCGCTGTCGCTCTACAACTCCCTCACCCTCTCCCTTTCTCTACTTCCCCTTCCACCTCGCACTCTACTGTGGCGCTCTCTCTTCCCCCCTCTCTGTCTCTCCTCCCCCCTTCTCTGTCTCTCTCTCTATCGCTGTCTCTCTCTCTCCCTCTGGTTCTGTTTCTCCATCCCTCTCTCCCTTGCTCTCCTTCTGTAGCAGGAGGAGCTGCAGACAAAACCCCTCAGACACCGAGTTGTAGAAGTAATGGCTTTATTCAGCTGGGAGCATCGGCAGACTCGCGTCTCCAAAACCCTTGCTCTCTGAGTGAGCAATTCCTGTCCTTCTTAAGGGCTTACAACTCTAAGGGGGTCCGCGTGAGAGGGTCTTGATGGATTGAGGAAGCAGAGGGTACCTGACGGGGGAGCTGCATGCACTGGTAATTACATCAGAACAAAACAGGACAGGGATTTTCACAGTGCTTTTCTATACAATGTCTGTAATCTATAGATAACATAACCGAGTAGGTCAGGGGTCGATCTTTAACTACCAGGCCCAGGGTGTGGCGCAGGGCTGTCTACCTGTGGATTTCATTTCTGCCTTTTAGATTTTACTTCTTCTTTCTTTGGAAGCAGAAATTGGGCATAAGACAATATGAGGGGTGGTATCCCTTCAAGCTATCTGTGTCTGTGTCTTTGTGTGTCCGTGTGTGTGTGCCCGGGTGTGGTGTGTGTGTGTCCGTGTGTGTGTGTGTCTGCGCGCATGCACGTGTGTGTATCTGTGTGTGTGTCAGTGTGGGTTTGCTCCTGGTAGTGGTGGGGTGTGTCTGGGTGTCCATCAGCCCCTCTTTCCCAGGATGAGGCTGCCGGGGCTCTAGTGCTACAGCGGGGCAAAGCAGAGACTTCCTGCCCTGTTGGCCATGGCGTGTCCTCCTCGGAACAAGCGATGATGGTGTGGGCATTGTGAGAAAAAGGGCCCGCGGCGTTGGGCCGGCTGTTCGCCCCCGGGCAGCCCTGGCGGCTCTGGGTGTGTGGGGCAAGAGGGGGCCTTGCAGGAAGGGCGGCGAGGAATCCAAAATAATTTTTCCGCGGCAAGGCGGAGGACTGACGCGGACCCCAGGACCATGGGCCCTGGGCCCTGACGCCTCGGAGCACACCCCGTCCTGAGCGGGCCCCTGGTGTTCGAAGCTCTGGAGCTCAGAGAGCCGGGGGAAGGCCTGGAGTGTCAGTGAGAGGGTGGCCGCCTGGAGAGTCCAGAGCCCTGGCAGGGGATGGAGGCCTCTGGCGCCTTGGGCGGTCTGGCGCGTGGTCTGGGACGCTCTGGGAGGTCGGCAGAAGTCGCAGCGCAGCGACTGGTGGTGCTTGGGCCTAGAGGGGGAGAGCAGCCCGGCCACCGGAAAGCGGCTCCAGGGTGCCTCATCCCAGCCTCGCGGCCCCGGGTTCGTGGTGACGCCTGGAATCAGGCGGGCGTAGCTGGACCGGGCTCTTGGGCCAGCCAGGTGCCACTGCCATTGTCTACAGCCATACCACCCGGAAAACGAGAGAGACCCAAGCTGCGGCCCGTGGGCACGCTCAGCGCCACTGCTCCTGCCACAGTGAGGGGCGCACTCTACAACTTTCAGGGCCCACAGCACCAAGAGGACAGGGAGGAGCCAACAAAGGAATGACGCTATGAAACGCACCCCCAAAGCAACCAACCAATCAAAGTAAAAACACGTCTCAGGGCTCAGTTGGTTTTCCTGTGTGGGCGGCCCTGCCCTCCTGTTCCAGCCCGGCCCAGGTACCCTCCACCCTACCCTGGCCAAAGGGGTCCCTGTGTACCAGATAGAGCCTCCCACTCCAAGGCTCTGTTGCTCTCCCTCTCTAGCTCCCTCACCCTTTCCCTTTCTCTACTTCCCTTTCCACCTGGCTCTCTCTCTCCCAATCTCCCGGGTTCCTCTCTGTCTCTCTCTGGATCGCTGTTTCTCTCTCCTTCCGTTTCTATCTCTCCATCCCTCTGTCCCTTGCTGTCTTTCAAGCTGTCTGTGTCTTTGTGTGTCTGTGTGTGTGCTTGTGTTCCCGTTCGTGCGCCTGTGTGTGTCTGTGTGTTTGGGAGTGGGTTTGCTAATGATTGTGTTGGGTTGTGTCTGGATGTCCATCAGTACCTTTGTCCCGGGATCAGGCTGCCAACTCTATTGCCAGCGCGTGGGTGTCACAGTTGCCGTGATAGTCTCACACACGCAGGTGTGTGGATCTCGTTCGTTTTCACGTAGACAACGAGAGTGAAACAACAGAGAAAAGAAACATCCCGTGCATCACGGCCTGACGATGGATTCCTGTTTCCTGCAAAATGGGGAGTCTCCAATATAGCCTGTTTGAAAACTGGAAAGGAGAGCACCGACACAATGCTGGTCTTCCAGGCATTCCTGGAAGTTTCTGGGACCCCACAGAGCTCGGGCAACAAACAGTCAACATGGTCACGCTTTCGGGGGGCAGAAACTTGAGCAACAGGCATCTTTGCAGAGGGCAAAGAAACGTGGAATCCAGAATCACGCTTCAGTTGGCCTGAGTGTGACTCCTGTGTGGATGGGACTATCCGCCTCGCGCTCTGTTGCAGGGCTCAACGTGGGGATATGTCATCTGTGAACCATGTGGATGAAAAACAGACAACCACCTGAGTCTCGGCTCATTGCTCTCTGGGGAATTCGCTCATTCCTTCAGAAACGGAATTGGTCTGAATTGCTCCGGGATGAATTAACCCAGGCTGGCGATCCAGAGGGCCACTGAGCGCCCCGCCAGCCAACGGGGCTGTGGGCCCGGCACTTAACCCGCACTGGGCATCCAACATTTTCCCAGAGTGCTGGGTCCTTGTTGGTTCTGGAAGCTGAAGACCGTTTTTCTCTCTGCCTTCCATTCTCTGTTTCTTGCTCCTTTTGTCCCTCGGTCCATCCTTCCCTCTGTTCTTCCTTCCCTCCCCCGGTTTTTTCCTCCCTTTCTCCCTCCCTCCCTCTTTCTCACCCTTCTGGGGTCCGTCCTTCCACCCATCCTTTCCTAGCTCCATGCTCCCATCTCACTCTGTCTCCATTCCTGTCCTCATCTCTGCCTGCCTTCCCTCTTGCCTGGAAAGGGCAGCACCTCGGTTTGCACGGGGTCTCGGGTCTACATTTAGTTGCAAGGCGCTCCATGGTGCTGGCAAGGAGGCTGGCGGGACACGGGTTGGCAAGTGATGGTTAGCGAAGAGGCAGAGGAGTCGAGCCGCAGAAAGGAGAACTGGCCTGGCTTCTGCCCTGGCCCAGTGTTTCGCGGACTGAGGTCTCCGCCAACCCGACTGAAGAACGCGGGGAAAAAGGGATGAGAGCTCCGCCTGGGCTAGTTAGAAAACCTAGGCTGCTGCCTGGAAACCCTCGCATGCTCAGTAGACAGCCCACCTCCCGGTACCTGGACCGGCCCTGGGATCCCCGGGATGCTCATGAGTTCTTTCTTGTCATTCTTGACAGCCCTCCTCTGTGTGGAGTCTCTCGCTGGACCTGGAACTCAGGGATTCTAGGCAGGTCAACTGGCAGGGAAGACAGGCCTCTCCACACCAAGACTGAGGTTCACCGCGAAAGAGACGCCGCCGCTCTGCCCCCACCCCGCCCCAACCTGCTCCTCCAGCAGAGCCCTGTGTTATTCCTGGCTGAGGAGTGGTTCCAGCAAAGCGGGCTCTTCCACGTCCTTCAGCTCCCCTAGTGGCGCTGGATCTAGGAAAGGTTGTGCCTTTTGCTGAAACTCTGGGGTTGACAGGAGCTCATCTAACAGACTGGAGGTGAGTGCAGATGAGCACGCCGGCTCCTGGAGCGGTTGGGAGGTACCTGGATGGCTGGCATCTGTGCTTGACGCGGAGGCTTCCGGGGTCCCGAGCTCCGGAGGTGGAGGTGCCCCGTCTCCGGGTTCCCACGCCGCCCTGGCGACCTGGGGCTCCAGCCCTACCACGGACTCCGGTGGGACGTGGGTGGCGCAAGCCCACCTTGCCCCTGTGACTCAGCTTGAGGGGGCCCAAGCTGTCCCACTGAGCACGCGCCCAGCAGGCCGTCGCGCTGCGGGTTCTGGTTTTCCTGTCATTTGTTGGGGTGCGGAGGCCACCAGGGAGTCTGAGGATGGGAGACCCCCAGTTCCGGAGGAGCCAGGGCAGCGAACACAAAGCCCCGCATGCCCGGGCATGTTGGGAGAGTCCTTCTGCCTGCGCAGTCTGGCTGGGCTGAAGCAGGGGGATGGCCCTTGCTGCCTGGCTCACGAAAGCCCCCTGTGGGAGAGCCCCAGGCACGCAGGGCATGTGGGGTGCGGGAAACACCGTTCCCCACGCCACAGTGTGGGTGAATTTGATAGAGGAGGAAGGAGGGTGACACCCACCGGGGGTGCTAATTAGTAACCACAGTGGCCTCAAAGAACTCAAATGAAAGGAAGACTTGCACGTCTCTCACTTTAAGTCCAGAGCTAGAAATGATTAAGCTTAGTGAAGATGTAGAATTTTCATAGCTAGGGAGAAGTCAACGCTTGGCTTCAAAACTTCAAAGGATGGGCTGACTCTCTTTGAGGACCACTGCAGCTGGTGACTTTGTTACAGCCAGTGCTCATTGACCACT
Source organism: Pan troglodytes (assembly GCF_028858775.2). Taxonomy (NCBI): domain Eukaryota; kingdom Metazoa; phylum Chordata; class Mammalia; order Primates; family Hominidae; genus Pan; species Pan troglodytes. The sequence goes on from NC_072419.2 coordinate 35,861,620, forward strand.
CTGAAAATCTCAGGGCCCTTAAGAATTACGTAAAATCTATTCTTTCTGTGCTCTAGAAGTGGAACATCACTGTCTGGGTGACAGCACATCTGTTAATAGCATGGTTTACTGAATATTTTAACCCCACTAATGAGACCTACTGCTCAGAAAAAAAAAAAAAAAAAACCGCTTCCTTTAAAAAGATTGTTGCTTGGCCAGGCATAGAGGCTCACACCTGTAATCCCTGCACTTTGGGAGGCCGAGGATCACCTGAGGTCAGGAGTTCAAGACCAGCCTGGCCAAAATGATGAAATCCCATGTCTAATAAAAATACAAAATAATTAGCTGGGCATGGTGGTAGTACCTCTAATTTCAGCTACTCGGGAGGCTGAGGCAGAAGAATGGCTTGAACCCTGGAGGCAGAGGTTGCAGTGAGCGGAGACTGCACCACTGCACTCTAGCCTGGGCAACAAGAGTGAAACTATGTCAAAACAAAAACAAACAAACAAAAAAACAAAAAAACAAAAGAAAAAGAAAAAAAGAAAAAATAAAAGGAAAAAGGAAATAAAAGATTGCTGCTTATTGACAATTCACCTAGCTACCCAGAAGCTTAGATGGAGATGTACTTGCAAATTAATGTTATTTTCATGGCTGCTAATACAATACTTACCTTCATCCTGTAGATCATGGAGTGGTTTTGACTTTCAAGTGTTTTTATTAATTAAATGCATTTTGTAAAGGTATAGCTGTCATAGATAGTGATTTCTTTGATGAATCTGGATAAACTGAATTGAAAACCTTTTGGAAAGGATTCACCATTAATCCTTTCATGATGTTTGAACCTCCTCCCGTGAATCACAAATGTCCTTAATAGCAATCCTTAAATGCCATTAAGGACATTTGTGATTGATGGGAGGAGGTTGAAATATTAACATTAACAGGAGTTTGGAAGAAGTTGATTCCAGCCCTCATGGATGACTTTGAGGACTCAGGATGTCAGTGGAGGAAGTCCCTGCAGATGTGGTAGAAATCGCAAGACAACTAGAATTAGAATTAGGGCCTTAAGGTGAGATGAAATTGCTGTAAACTCATGATGCAACTTGAACAAATAGGGAGTTGCTTCTTATGGACGAGCAAAGAAAATATTTTCTTGAGATGGAATCTAATCCAGGTGGAGATGCTATAAACATTGTTGAAATGACAACAAAGGATTTAGAATATTCCATAAACCTAGTTGATAAAGCAGCAGCAGGGTTTGAGAGGGTTTACTCCAATTTTGAAAGAAGTTCTACTGTTGATAAAATGCTGTCAAACAGCATCACATGCTACAGGGAAATCTTTTGTGAAAGGAACAAACCTCATTGTTTTAAGAAATTGACACAGGCACACAACCTTCGGCAGCCCCCACACTGATTAACCAGCAGTCATCAATATAGAGGCAAGACCCTCACCAGTAAAAAGATTAAGACTTGGTAAGGCTCAGATATTCATTAGCATTTTTTAGCACTGACGTATTTTAACTTAAGGTATGTACACTGTTTTTCAGACATGCTATTAATTACTAATTAATAATTATTAAATACTCATTAGACTACAATACAGTTTAAGCATAACTTTTATAAGCACTGGGAAACAAAATGTTTATGCAACTAACTTGATTGTAACATTTGCTTTATTGCAGTGGTCTGGAACCAAACCCACACTATCTCTGAGGTGTGCTTGTAGGTTTTAGGTTGTAACATTTGCCTTATTGCAGTGGTCTGGAACCAAACCCACACTATCTCTGAGGTGTTCTTGTAGGTTTTTGGTTGTAACATTTGCCTTATTGCAGTTGTCTGGAACCAAACCCACAATATCTCTGAGTATGCTTGTAGGTTTTTGGTTGTTCTTTGTTATGAGATGGGGTTTCCCTCTGTCGCCCAGGCCAGAGTACAGTGGCATGATCATAGCTCACTGCAGTCTCAAACTGCTGGGTCAAGTGATTTTTCTACCACAGCCTCCTGAGTAGCTGGGAATACAGGCATGCAGCACTATGCCTGGCTATTTCTTTAATACTATTTTTGTAGAGATGGGATCTCACTATGTTGTCCAGCTGGTCTTGAACTCCAGGGCTTAAGCAATCCAGCCACTTCAGCCTCCCAAAGTGCAGCCATTACAGGCTTGAGCCACTGCACCCAGCTTCTCTGCAGTTCTTAAAACAAAAACGGCCAGGTGCAGTGTCTGATGCCTGTAATCCCAGCACTTTGGGAGGTCAAGGCAGGTGGATCAGGTCAGGAGTTCGAGACCAGCCTGGCCAAGATGGTGAACCCAGTCTCTACTAAAAATACAAAAATTAGTCGGGTGCAGTGGTGGGCACCTGTAGTCCCAGCTACTCGGGAGGCTGAGGCAGGAGAATTGCTTGAACTCGGGAGGCGGAGGTTGCAGTAAGCCGAGATCGTGCCACTGCACTCCCGCCTTGCGACAGAGCAAGACTCCATCAAAAAAAAAAAACAAAAAACAAAAACGTAATTTAAAAGATTAAAAGTTAAGATAGATTTTTACAAATGTATATATCTACCATTACAGTATCATACAGAATTGTTTTACTGCCGTGAAGATTCTCTGTGCTCTGTGTATCCATCTCTTCCTTCCCTTTGGTCCATGGCAACCACTGATCTTTCTACTGTTCCCATAGTTTCACCGTTTCCAGAACGTCGTATAATTGGAATCGAACAGTACGTAGACTTTTTGGATTGGCTTCTTCTTTTAGCAATATGCATTTAAGTTTCCTCCATGTATTTTTTTTGTGGCTTGATAGATCATCTCCTGTTAGCAGTGAGTAATATCCCATTGTCATTATACTTTTGTCAAGACTCAGAAAGTACAATGTGAAGAGTAAACATGAATGTTCACTGTAAGCTTTGAGTGATAATGAAGGGTCAAGGTAGGTTCCTGGTTGTCACAGGTGTGCTCCTGTGAGGCAGGAAGCTGTAGTGGGGAGGCTGTGTGTGGGGAAAGGGACATAGGAGAAGTCTGTACTCTCTGTTCCGTTTAGCTATGAACCTGCACTTCTCTAAAAAATAAAATTAGTTAAAATTAAAAGCAAAAAATTAGAAAAATTAAAACATTACAATGTGTCATATAGTTTTCAAATCACAAGACAGAAAAAGACATAATAAAAGAAACTATAGAAAACAACAGGGATAGGAATAAAACCTCAGTGATAGAAGATAGAAGACAGAAGACAGAAGACAGAAACATGGAGCCAAACACATTAATTTATTTTAATCATTAGTTGTACTCATTTATAGTAATTTATATTGATTTAACATATTAATTTTGACTAAATGGCATTAAAGGAGGTTTGAGGAATTTGCATGTCACATTCTGGATGAGAGGACTCAATAATATTAACTCTTTAGTTTGCTGTAAATCTTTTAAAAATATGCTCAAATTCCAATAAAAATTCCAAGAAAAATATTTTCGAACAAGAAAATGTGATTTTAAATCCACATAATGAACACACACATGAGAGCCAATTTTATAAAATTTACTATAAGATATTTAAGGTTGTTATTACTATTCAAAATTAAACAAATTTGAAATGGCACAAAAATAAACACATTAATGAAAGAGAATCAAAAACACAGAAATTGAGTGTAATTTTATCTAGTAACAGGGTAATATTTTAAACCGACAAAACAGAGTGATGTTTCTATTTATGATATTAAAATATTGGGTAATGATTTGAGAATATAAAATGATAGAATTGAATCATGGTCCCACAACTTACATAAAAGTTAATTCCAGAATTAAATGTAAAAAAAAAAAAAAAAAGAGAGAGAGAGGGAGAAAAGAAAAGAAAATTAGATGTGTGTGTGTTTTATGACCTTGAGAATGAATGAATGTCTTCTAAAATCAAAATTGCAAACAGAAACCATATAAAAAGGAATAAACCTAACGTACCTAAAACGTAAATTCTTACACATTTCAACACCAGGTAAATAGCACAAAACAAACTGGGGACATTTTTACAACAATTATGCTACATGAAAGTTAAAATCATTATGACATATACAATGTATAAAACAGTATTATTACCACTATTATTAATACCATTATGATTACCTGGTCTTCCCACGCACCAGTCCTCTTTTGGTTCCCTGTGGTGAAACAGAGCCCTCCCTCTCTGGCCACAGTGAGGGATCCAGCATGAACCCTGCCTAAGCCCTCAGAGGGTGTGAGCCAAGCCAGGACATCACATTCCCTCCTGCAATGATGCAGATACCCACTCATGACAGAGATTTGGTCCCTCTCTGGAAAAGTTGTGTAACAATTATTGCAGAAACTTGTTTCTTATGTTCCCAGACACATGGAGAAAGTTGGTCTGGAAGACTGATGTCCACATGCTAAGAGCAGTCACTTATAACACACACACACACACACACCCCACACACAGACACCATACAAACAGCACACATGCCATGTGCACACGTGAAGGGGTGGCCTGCCCTTCCACACTTGTGGGCTTTTCTCATCGGGTGGAACAAGAGACTTGAGAAAAGAAAGAGACACAGAGACAAAGTATAGAGAAAGAAAAGTGGGCCCAGGGGAACGGCGCTCAGCATACGGAGGACTCATGCTGGCACCAGTCTCTCAGTTCCCTTAGTATTTATTGATCATTATCAGGCGTTTCTCGGAGAGGGGGATGTGGCAGGATAATAGGGTAATAGTGGAGAGAAGGTCAGCAGGAAAACATATGAACAAATGTCTCTGCATCATAAACAAGGTAAAGAAAAATGTGCTGTGCTTTTGATGTTCATATACATAAACATCTCAATGCCTTAAAGAGCAGTATTGTTGCCAGCATGTCCCACCTCCAGCCCTAAGGCATTTTTCCCCTATCTCAGTAGATAGAATATACAATTGGGCTTTACACCGAGACATTCCATTGCTCAGGGACGGGCAGGAGACAGACCCCTTCCTCTTATCTCAACTGCAAAGAGGCCTTCCTCTTTTTAAATCCTCCCCAGCACAGACCCTTTATAGATGTCAGGCTGGGAGACAGTCAGGTCTTTCCCTTCCCACGAGGCCGTATTTCAGACTATCACATGGGGAGAAACCTTAGACAATACCTGGCTTTCCTAGGCAGAGGTCCCTGTGGCCTTCCGCAGTGTTTTGTGTCTCTGGGTACTTGAGAGTAGGGAGTGGTGATGACTCTTAACAAGCATGCTGCCTTCAAGCATTTGTTTAACAAAGCACATCCTGCACAGCCCTTAATCCATTTAACCTCGACTTGACCCAGCACATGTCTCAGGGAGCACAGGGTTGGGGGTAGGGTTACAGATTAACAGCCTCTCAAGGCAGAAGAATTTTTCTTAGTACAGAACAAAATGGAGTGTCTTATGTCTACTTCTTTCTAGACACGGTAACAGTCTCATCTCTTTCTTTTCCCCACGCACACGCATACACACCCCACATACACCACACACACTTCACAGACACCACACACACTGCACACACACCATGTGCACACGCACACCCCCCCCGCACTGCACACATACCACCCCCACTGCACACACCATGTGCACATGCACACATCCCAGACACCACACACTGCACACACCCTGTGCACGTGCACACACCAGACACCACACACACTGCACACACACCATGTGCACACGCACACACTCCCCCGCACTGCACACACACCACACCCACTGCACACACCATGTGCACATGCACACATCTCAGACACCACACACTGCACACACCCTGTGCACGTGCACACACCAGACACCACACACACTGCACACACACCATGTGCACATGCACACACACCCCAGACACCACACTGCACACACACCATGTGCACACACACACAGCACACACACTGCACACACACCATGTGCACACACACACACCACACACAGACACCACACACACTGCACATAACCATCTGCACATGCACACACCCCAGACACCACACACACCGCACACACCACACCATGTGGATGCACACATACACCACACACACCACACCATGTGCACAGGCACACACCCCATACAGACACCACACACAATGCACATACACACACCACACAGACACCACACCCACTGCACACACCACATCCACTGCACACACCACACCATGTGCACACACACACACAACCCAGACACCATACACACTGCACATACACCATGAGCACATGCACACACATCACACAGACACCACACACTGCACACACACCATGTGCACACACACACCACACACACACCATGTGCAGGCATACACACCCGACACCACACTGCACACACACACCATGTGCACATGCACACACCCCACAGACACCACACACAGCACACACCACACCATGTGCACACACACCCCACACAGACATCACACACTGCACACACACCCCACCACACTGCACATGCCACACCATGTGTACATGCACACACCACACACACACCACACACACCGTGTACACAAGCACACATGCCCCACACATACACCACACAGACACCACACACACTGCACACAGCACACCATGCATACATGCATACACCCCCCACACACCACACACACTGCACACACACCACGTGCACATGCACACACACCACAGACACCACACATTGCACACACACTATGTGCACACGTACACCCCCCCACACACACACCACACACACTACACACAGACCAGGTGCACACACGCACATGCCTGATACACCACACACATCACACCATGTGCACACACACACCCCACACACCACACTGCACACACACCATGTGCACATGCACACACATCCCCACACCACACACTGCACAATGTGCACACACGCATACCCCCCACACACTGCACACACTACACCACACACACGAATCTACTACACACACAACATACACATACAGCACCGCACACAACCCATACTCCCCACACACATCAAACACACAGCCCACACATACTCCCCACACACTGCACACGTATATATAGCACCACACACACAGAGCACACACATCACATACACACACCACACACACTGTGCACACACACCACACATTCTACACTCATCACACATCAAACACTACACACAGTGCACACACACCCAGCACCATACACACACATCACATACACTACACACTGCACACACCACATATCACACGCACACCACACCACACATAGTACCCACACACCACACACACATACACCATAAACACAGCACATATACACACCATGCGCCACCCACACACTACACACAGTATACACACATAACACCCACAATACACACCACACACACATATACATACCCCATGAACCTACTACACACACAGACCACATACACACACCATACATACACATCACACGCATACACATGTGCACACCTCACAGCATACATACAATCGTCACTTTTAGACATTAATTTAGCTTTTAAGGGGCCTGGATAGTAAAGTATTTTATTGGCATTTGAATGAACCAAGAAAATGCATATAAATACACATGTGTAACTATAAGGGCAAAAGTAGTACTTTTGAAATCACAACATTAGATTAAACAATGTGAATTTTTTATTGTTTTTAAAAAATCAAGTCTTTCTCATCTTACTAGAAACTATTTACCAGAGTAAATAAGCTTCTTACTGAGGTCAGAAGACTTTCTGGAAAAACTTCTCCTTGATGAAATTGCACTTAAAACATCACTTCCATCGTGAAGTATTTAAGATGTTCTTGGTCCTTTCCCTGTTATGTGGAATCGTCAATTCAAATTTTAAAAGTGACTTTGAGATGTTTTTCATCTATTATTTTAAAAATGTTGAAGGCGTTTTTAATTCTGCCTTCAACAGAGATCGACATACCTCTGATTATGATGTAAAACTGAACACGTTACTCTGACAGGCTTTCTTTTCTGCAGCGCAGCTACCATCATTATTAATAAGGATTGAATGCTTTTACTCCATGCACAATCTGTATTCCCTGCTTTATAAAGAATAGAAATCTAATTCTCACTATGAAGGCAGATAAAAGTAATTCCTTCAACCTATAGACGAATCATTTACCAAAGCACTCAGACTTTAAATAGCATTTATCAAATATGTCTATATTTCTACGCAGATTCATAGAAAGAACATGTAGTTTAAATCATTGCACATTTTATGCTTTTAATGAGTTGTGATGGTCATTAGTATTTTTATCACATTTCCCCAAAGGTATGCTAATTACTATTATTATTTTCAGCTAGAAATATAAAATGAATTTTCTATTTTTGAAGACATTGAAACATAATCCTTGGAATATAATATGTGTATAATATCTGTGGAAAGCATGAAAGTAATATTCAAACAGTATGCATTTTTTTCCAGAATGAAAATTTCCTCTACAATAACATTCATCCTTTTTTCCTGATGGACACATAAAAGTCAACATTTCTAACATTGCTGGACGTTATTTACATTAAACTTGCCTCAGCTTCAGGTGTTGCAGAAACTGGTCAAGAGTTCACAAGGTACACAATACACACACACACACACAAAACTTGTATTATTATACTTACCTAAGTGTCTAAAGAGGTGAATAAATATATTAGATTGCTCCAGAACAAGGATTTTTATGGGGCCTATTGGAAAGTATGGCTGCAGTTTGAGTGAGATGCCTGTAAGAGATTCAATGTGGCCACTAATAGAGTGTCCAATTTTAAAAATACTGACAGAAGGCTCATGAGATAGAAATTTTCACCTAGATCTATTGGGAAATATGCTACTAGATTCTGTAGTAAAAAGACTGGTGCGGTAATTGTAAAACACATCTGATATCTAAACCTTTGTTTGTTTTTTACCTGAAATCTTTTGGGGGTGATTGTGTATGTCAATTTGAATCTTCCCATCAAAAAGATAAATAAATACATAAATAAATAGCCAGCCTGCCTGGATAAATTAGTTCACTTTTTCTATATTTTGAGGGCAGTGCTTCTCCTCCTTTGACAGACACAAGATTCACCCGGAGATCCCTTAAAATGCAAAACCATAGACCACACATTGACTAGCTTGGATAAGGGGCCAGAGCATTGAAATGAGTGTGTAGGTGACTGTGCTAAGATTCTCCTGCTCATTTGGGCACTGGCTCACCATATAAACAAAGTTTAGGACCTCTAGTCCTTGCTGGAAAAGAAATACACATACACATACATAGGATGTGACTGTGCATATGGAATATCTGTTGTGTTCTGGACATTGTGCTAGACAACAGAGATAAGAAGTCAAATAATCCCTTGTCTCTATCTGAAAAGAACTTCCTACACACTGGCTTCTGAGGTCTTTGAAACTAGATTCACTTTCAGATTTGATTATTATATTTATGATTTGATATTTTCATTGAACCCCATGATATGATAAAGTTTTCTAGAACCTGCTGGAATAATTGACTTTGCTCTCAACATTATGAAGCCCCTGGGGCACATACGTAGTTCATTTTTGTTTCTATTTAACCACACAGGAACAACTTAAGCTACTTTTCTAGCCACTTTCATTTAGAGCTGTTTTTGTTTGTTTTTGAGACGGGTCTCACTCTGTCACCTAGGCTGGAATGCAGTGGCGTGATCAGAACCCACTGTAGCCTCTACCTTCTGGGCTCAAGCCATCCTCTCACCTCAGCCTCCTGAAAAGCTGGGACCACAGGCTCATACCACCATAACCAGCTAATTAAAAAAATATATATTTTTTGTAGAGACAGTTTTTCCATGTTTCCTAGACTTGTCTCCAACTCTTGAACTTAAGCAATCTGCCTGCCTCAGCCTCCTAAAGTGTAGAGCTGTGTTTTCAGTTTTTTTGAGCTGTTTTACAATCCAGTTTTGAATTGGTAAGTTTGGATTCATTCTGACATTTACAGATTTAACATCCTACTTCACAAGATGCTCATAGCCTTAATCCATTACAGCTGCTGCCTCATCCATCTCTGCTCATACCCTTGATCCATTACAGTAGCCACCTCGTCCATCTCTGCTCATAGCCTAAAGTAATAGAAGCCAGAGGGAAGAAATGGAAGCCAATGTGAGTCCAGAACACACATTTTATAAGAGTATAAGAAATTTAAAAATAGCAAAGTATATCATGAAGTTTGTAATAGATGTGCATGGCTAAAATTTATTCTTAATGAATATATTCTATAAGTTGGGAGAAAATATTAAACATAAAAAGTAAGGAACTTGGGCTGGGTGCGGTGGCTCATGCCTGTAATCCCAGCACTTTGGGAGGCCGAGGCTTGCGGATCACAAGATCAGTAGATCAAGACCATCTGGTGAAACCCCATCTCTATTAAAAATACAAAAAAAAATTAGCCAGGTGTGGTGGTGGGTGCCTGTAGTCCCAGCTACTCGGAAGGCTGAGGCAGGAGAATGGCATGAACCCGGGAGGTGGAGCTTGCAGGGAACCGAGATCGCGCCACTGCACTCCAGCCTGCGGACAGAGCGAGACTCCATCGCAAAAAGAAAAGGAAGAAAAGTAAGGAACTTTCATCATTAATATATAACTAATATGACAAGAATGTGGTTTATGTTTTTATCTTTGCAAGATTTAGGAACATTTAGTGGAAGGAGGAAGAATTTATAATCATGGGGAGCGTGTATGTATGATACTGGAGGGAGCCTTCTGACAAAGGGGAAATGGCATCACGAGATATGCTATGGTCATAGCTATGTGGGAGCGCAGCTAGCTATGGTCTCCCCCGTAAAACCCACTGGGCAGTGTTCAGTTACCAACATTGAGATAGAGCTCACCCACCCAGGGCAGAAGAGAAAATATACACTGCAGTCAGAAGCCACTGTGTAGGAAGCTCCTTTCAGAAAGAGGCAAGGGATATTTGACTTTTTATCTCTAGTGTCTAGTACAATGTCGAGAACACAACAGACATTCCATATGCATAGTCACATCCTATGTATCTGTATTTCTTTTCTAGCAGGGACTGGAGGTCCTAAGCTTTGTTAATATGGTGAGCCAGTGCCCACACGAACAGTAGGATCTTAACACTGTCACCTGGACATCCATTTAAATGCTCTTGTCTTAGCTAGTCAAAGTGTGGTCTACGAGTTTGCATTTTAATAAGATTCCAGGGTGAATCTTGTACATGTTACAGGGAAGCACTGTCCTACATCATATGTGACAGGCTCTCATAGTCACCATCATCACGGGAATCTTGTGCATGTTACAGGGAAGCACTGTTCTACATTGTATCAGACAGGCTCTCATAGTCACCATCATCACGGGAATCTTGTGCATGTTACAGGGAAGCACTGTTCTACATCGTATCAGACAGGCACTCATAGTCACAATCATCAGGGGAATGTTGCACATGTTACAGGGAAGCACTGTCCTACATCATATGTGACAGGCTCTCATAATCACTATCATCACGGGAATCTTGTGCATGTTCCAGGAAAGAACTGTCCTGCATCATATCTGACAGGGTCTCATAGTCACCATCATCACGGGAATCTTGCACACGTTACAGGGAAGCACTGTCCTACACCATGTGACAGGCTCTCATAGTCACGATCACCATGGGAAGATGCATTTAGAGCATTTAACTATATGGGCTCTGAAATCAGATGACTTAGGTTTAGACTTACTTCTACTTCTTACTAAGCAGAGAACTCTGGGGTGAAAACTTTACGAGACCCAGTTTTATCATGTCCAAATTGGAGGCATGGGGAAATTATAGCATTTTGCATAGAATATTGTTTTAAGTATAAAATGAAATGGTACATAGTAAGCCTCTGCCATACACTGACTGCTCAATAAATATTAGTTAATAGTAACTAATAGTTACTAATAGTAACTAATCCTAATAGTAATAGGATTAAATAATCCTAAGGTCTATAAATTTGTACACAATAATTTTGTATGACTACCCAAATTTTCATAATTAGTCTAGATTTAAAATCAAGGAATGTTCTTACATGTAGTTGGCAATCAATATGACATGCCAAAATTATATGTAAGTATTTTATTTTTGGTGGGGATATAAGAAATTTACCATCAAAAGAGACACGATAATCTATGTTTGCAGACTCCAGAAAGCTGTCTCTCACATAAGAATTTGCAATTTCTGGGGGAAAAGAAAAAGTTGATTGTGCAAATAAAGATTACCATGGAGTCTTCTCTATGGCAACATCAAAAATGAAAGCTGATTCTCATCTTCCTAACAATCTGCAAAGACGAGAGAAACACAACCTACTGAGCAACAAGTTAAAGAAGGAGAGAATTTGAGTGGCACAGAAGGAAATCATGTCACCGCTAGCGAAATCAATATGACCAGTGCTCCTCTGCCCTCCTCCGAGGCTAAGGATGGGTTAAATATCAGTGGCTGACCTCAGGTAATGGAATGAGAAAAAAGCTATAAAAATGCATGCATTACATAATTAAGAGGGTGGGAAGGGATTTTTTTAAAAAGGCAATTCCTACCTGGGTTCCTTCCTGTTCACCCCATTGGCGAAGAAGCTAGTCTTGCCCTAGAATTCTGGGAATGGCTGCAGACAGACAAAACAAACACTGAGCAGACGAAATTCCCAGTAATTTACTCGTCACACATACTCAGCCCAGCGGGGGATGACACTGTATTTATGCAGGTCTACCCAGGGTTGCACTCTGGAACTGAGGGTGTGGGAGGCAGGCTTGGTAGAAATCAGAGGGTGGGGTAACCCTTGGTCCCTTCAGTGATGCGCTTGACTAATTCAGAGTTTTGCAGTCTGGTGGGGGCATGAAAGCCATTAGGCTGAGGACATGGTGGGGTGCTGCATGAAATTTTAGGTGTCACAATACAATTGACCCCTGATGCTTTAATATCAGACATTTATTTTCATGATGACTAATATTTTGAGAGGCTGAGAGAAAGCTGCTGAGACATTATAATAAGTACTTAGGGACATGAGAGATTAGGAAGGCCACAGTTATGAGTAATGTAATGTGGAAGCCAATGCAAAGCTACGACCCCCATTTATTTAGCAGGAGGCAGGGAAAGTGATCTGGGGTCTCTGGCAGCACAAGCATGTTCGTAAATATTTGGGTGATGTCATGCATTCCCCATGCATTGGTTTAGATATCTGGGGTCTCTGGCCACACAAGTGTTTTCATAAATATTTGGGTGATATCATGCAACCCCATGCATTGATTTTCATGTCTCCAGTGAGTTGTTGGGCAAGTCTGATATTACTGATCCACACGCAGCAGGCAGCTTCCTGTACGGAGCTACCTCCACCCCTTGGACAGTCCAGGACTGAATGGTTGTCAAAAATGTGAACTCCTTGATGTCCAGTAAAGGCAACTGAGGGAACTGTGTAGCATTGGTGTAAAAAGTGCACTTTCCTAAGAAGCATGAACTTAGAGTAATCAAAGCCTGTGGCAACAGTGGAACCCAGCAGGGCATCCACTCGCTGCTTTGTAACTTAAATAGGAATTCTTTGAGGAGCTCAGTCTCTCTCTCAACTAAAGCAGCTGCCTGCAGCCTATAGGGGCAGTGGAAGCCCTACTGGACACTTTCACAAGCTTAGCACTGTGTTTTCTGATGAATGTTGCCTTGGTCACCATCAGTAGTGTCTGGAACTCTGCAGGGGATAAGGAGTGTCCCTGTGAGATCCATACTGTGTCCTTGGTTAAAAAAAAAGGCATCTGTTACCTTGATTGTATTCTGAATATCCATGAGGCAAGAAGTTTCTTTAATTGAATGGGGAGGGAAGGCGGAGAATTCTTGGCAATTGCCAAAAATTTGTAAAAATGTAAAAATGGGGCTAATTGTTGGCCCAGCATCAGTGCTGAGATGACCACCTCAAGTTTGGCCATTTGTGCTGAGGCTTGGGTGTCATCCTTTATCAGGGACATCCTAGCTAAGGGAGGGAAGGCAGCAGCATCCCACAGCGCTCCATCACGTCAGATGATGGCATCCATTCAGAAGGTGGACAAACTTCACTGCTGGTCACTCAGTCGATCCCAAGGGTCCTCGGAGACGGGTGACTTCCAACAACACAGCCTGAGAATGAAGGAGGCCAGTGTTTCCTGCAGATGAGAATGGCAGGGGGTCCAGGTTTGACTCCATCCTGAGGCAAGGAGGTCTCTGCAGCTGTGCCAAGGCTGTGGGGTGCTGCTTCCCAAGGCCTGATGGCCAGATGGGCATGAAGGCTCGTGGACATGGATGCAGAGACCTCTGTTTCCAGAGGGTCCAGGATATGGTCAGCAATCACCGCCCTGATGCTGTACAGAGCAGGGTCAACAGGGGCAGGTTTGTTTTTACATCAGAAGCCCATGGACTACTTATGGCCACCATATGCAACCCAGATAATTCAGGATGCATGGGAAGAGGTCTCTAAAGCATCCACATTGTGTTCTCTGAGGGAATTCATAGAAGCACCTGTTAATTTAAATTCGGACAGATTCCAGACTTGTTGGAGGAGGCCTCATTCAAGGTGGGTCAGTTTGCCAATGACAGCATCAGTGAGATTAAGTAAGATTTGTAAACAAGAAATATGTTGTCACCTGAACCCCAAGTAAAGAATTAAAGGGCTGGGCACAGTGGCTCACACCTGTAATCCCAGAACTTTGGGAGGCTGAGGCAAGAGGATCCCTTCAGCCCAGGAGTTTCAGACCAGCCTGGGTAACATAGCGAGACCTTTTCTCTACAAAAAAATTAAACAAAATTAGCTGAGTGTCGTGGCACACACCTGCAGTCCGAGCTACTTGGAAGGCCGAGATGGGAGAATTGCTTGAGCTCAGGAGGTCGAGGCTGCAGTGAGCTGAAATCGTGCCACTTCATACCAGCCTGGGTGACAGAGCAAGACTGTGCCTCCAAAAAACAAAACACAAATTAAAGAATGTTGGGCTTGTATTAACATTTTGGATGCTGAGAGGATGAATAACTGTTTTTTGAAAGTGTCAGGAATAGAGCAGCCCCAAGTTTACCAAGGAATTTTCAGGAATTGAAACAAAGTGGCAGGGCCTTGCACTACTGTGTTGAGGAGAGGTCCACTCCCTTTGTGTAAGCCTCCTTGTATCTGTGTGTCCTTAGTATGTAAAATGAATTTCCTCTGAGTATGATGTCATCAGTATAATGTCACACCTGTGCTCCTGTAGAAAGGTGGTTGCAGTGAGATCTTGTCTGTGAAGATTGCATGCAATGACGAGGCTGCCGAGGCACTCCATGGGTCGCCTGGTCCCTTCAGAGATGAAGGCAGGCTATGACTGAGACTCTGTTACAATAGGCACAAAAAGAACATGGTAGCCAAATCTGTAACAACAAAATATTTATCAGTTGCATGAATATATATAGGTTTATTGTAAGGAATTGGCTCATGTGGTTATGGAGGCTAAGAAGTCCCAGGACCTGCAGTCAGCAAGCTGGAGAACCAGGACTGCCAATGTTGGAGTTCCAGTCCAAGCCTAAAGTCCTGAGAACCAGGAAAGCTGATGGCATAAGTTACAGTCCACGTCTGACTTCAAAGGCGAGAGAAGATCTACGTCTCAGCTCTGAAATCATCAAAGAGGGTGAATTATCTCTTCCTCTACCCTTGTGTTTTATTTGGGTTTTAATGGATTGGATGAGGCCCACTCACACTGGGGAGTGCAACTACTTTACTAAGTCTACATATTCAAATGTTTGTCTCATCAAGGAACACCCTCACAGACACATACAGAGTGTTTAACCAAATATCTAGGCAATCCAACTTGGCAAATAAAATTAACCATCATAAGGCGAAAGATGTATACGATCTGAAGAGAAACCAGGGATGCAGGATGGTTAAACATCTGTAAGTCAATAAATGTGATACACCACATAAACAGAATTAAAAACAAAAATCACATGATCATCTCAATGCATGCAGAAAAAGGATTTGACAAAATCCAGCATCCCTTTTTGCCTAAAACCCTCAGCAAAATCGACATAGAAAAAGCATTTGACAAAATCCAGAATCCCTTTATGATTAAAACCCTCAGCAAAATTAACATCGAAGGGACATACCTTAAGTTAATAAAAGCCATGTATGACAAACACACAGCCAACATTATATGGAACGAGGAAAAGTTGAAAGCATTCCCCCTGAGAATTGGAACAAGACAATGATGCCCACTTTCACCACTTCTATTCAACACACTACTAGAAATCCTCACCAGAGTAATCAGATAAGAGAAATAAAGGGCATCCAAATCGGTAAAGAGGAAGTCGAACTGTCACTCTTTGCTGATGACATGATCGTATACCTAGAAAACCCTAAAGACTCATCCCAAAAGCTACTAGAACTGGTAAATAAATTCAGCAAAGTTTCAGGATACAAAATTAATGTACACAAGTCAGTGGCTGTGCTATACAGTAATAGTTAACAAGCTGAGAATTAAATAAAAAACTCACCCCCTTTTACAATAGCTGCAATAAAAATCTTAGGAATATTATAATTCCTATAGTTACAATAGTATATTCCCATAATTGTCAATTGCATGCAATCTTTGCAGACAAAATCTTAATTATATCCGGAATACTTAACCAAAGAGACAAAAGACCTCTACAAGGAAAACTACAAAACACTGCTGATAGAAATCATAGGTACAAACAAATGGAAACATATCCCATGCTCACGGATGGGTAAAATCAATATTGTGAAAATACCATACTGCCAAAAGCAATCTACAAACTCAATGCAATCCCCATTAAAGTGCTAACATCAGTCTTCACAGAACTACAAAAATTCACATGGAACTAAAAAAGACATAGAAGGGACATACCTTAAGGTAATAAAAGCCTAGAACCAAAAAAGAGTCTGTATAGCCAAAGCAAGACTAAGCAAAAAGAACAAATCTAGAAGCCGACTTCAAACTATACTAGAAGGCCATAGTCACCAAAACAGCATGGCACTGGTATAAAAATAGCCATATAGATAAATGGAACATAATAGAGAACACAGAAATAAAGCCAAATACTTACAGTCATCTAATCTTCAACAAAACAAACAAAAACATAAAGCAGAGAAAGAATACCCTATTCGACAAATGGTGCTGAGATAAATGGCAAGCCACACATAGAAGAATGAAAGTGGATGCTCATTTCTCACCCTATTCAAAAATCAACTCAAGATGGATCAAGGACTTAAATCTAATACCTGAAACCATAAAAATTCTAGAAGACGACATTGGAGAAACCCTTCTAGACATTGGCTTAGGCAAAGACTTCATGATCAATAACCCAAAAAGCAAATGCAACTAAAACAAAGATAAATAGATGAGACCTAATTAAACTAAAAGGCTCCTGAGCAGTAAGAGAAATAATCAGCAGAGTAAACAGATAACTTACAGAGTGGGAGAAAATCTTCGCAATCTGTACTTCTGATTAAAGGACTAATACCCAGAATCTGCAAGGAACTCAAACAAACCAGCAAGAAAAACATCCCATCAAAAAGTGGGCTAAGGACATGAACAGACAATTCTCAAAAGAAGATAAGAACAACAAACACATGAAAACGGCCAACAAACACATGAAAAAGGCCAACAAACACATGAAAAAATGCTCAACATAACTAATTATCAGGGAAATGCAAATCAAAACCACAATACAATATGATACCCCTTTACTCCTGCAAGAATGGTCATAATCAAAAAATCAAACAGTAATAGATGTTGGCATGGATGTGGTAAAAAGGGAACACTTTTACACTTTTTGGAGGGAGTGTAAGCTAGTACAACAGCTATGGAAAACAGTGAGGAGATTTCCAAAGAACTAAAAGCAGATCTATCATTTGATCCAGTAATTCCACTCCTGGGTATCTACTCAGAGGAAAATAAGTCATTATATGAAAAAGATACTTGCACATGCATGTTTATAGCAGCACAATATGCAATTGGAAGAATTTGAAACCAGCCTAAATGCACATCAATCAGTAAGTGGATAAAGAAAATGTGGTATAAATATTTACCACATGGAATACTACTCAGTCATAAGATGGAATGAAATAATGCATTCACAGCAACCCGGATGAAACTGGACACCATTATTCCAAGTGAAGCAACTTAGGAATGGAAAACCAAACATTGTATGTTCTCATTCATAAGTGAGAGCTAAGCTGTGAGGATGCACAGGCATAAGAATGATACAATGGTCTTCGGGGACTCAGGGAAAGGCTGGGAGTGGTGGGGTGGGTGCGGTGAGGGATAAAACACTACATATTGGGTACAGTGTACAGTGCTTGGGTGATGGGTGCACCACAAATCTCAGAAATCGCCACTAAAGAACTTATTCCTGTAACCAAACACCACCTGTTTCCCAAAAACCTATTGAAATTAAAAAAAAAAAAACCATCATATTCCCCAAAAACCTATTGAAATAAAAAAAATTAACCAAAGTATTAGGTATTGGGTACAAGGGCCTTAATGAATGGGAGCACTGCAGTCACATTACAGCAATCCACTGTGAAACACCATTTATTCTTTGCAGGTTTAAGAACAGGCCAAATTCTACTGCTAAACGTTGAAGCAATGAGGATTATCACCCCTTCACTAATTAATTTGGTCTTATATAATAAGTTTTATTTATTTGAAGTCGTGTTGTAATTTATGTTGAACCATATTTGCTAATTTATCAAGATGGGGAGGCTAGGCACGGTGACTCACACCTGTAATCCCAGCACTTTGGGAGGCCGAGGCAGGAGGATTGCTTGAGGCCAGAAGTTAGAGACCAGCCTAGGCAACATAGTAAGACTCCACTTCTACAAATTTTTTTAATTGGCTGTGTTGGTGCATGCCTGTAAACCCAGCTACTTGGAAGGTTAAAATGGGAGGATTGCTTGAGCCCAGGAGTTCAAGGCAGCAGTGAACTATGACTGTGCCACCACACTTCATTCAGCCTGGGTAATGGAGCAAGACCCCATCTCTAAAAAAATGAAAAATTAAAAATAAATCAAATTTAAAAAAAAAAACAGGAGAGGGAGTTCTGTAAGGTTACATTTGTGAAGTCAATGTGTAAGTGCAAATGATTTAATATCAATTTGTTACTCATTAGGTCAGAGTATCCAGGTCCCCTATGGACAAAAGCTTCTATGACTACGGGAAATTTAGTCAAGGTAAAAAATGTGAGGCATAAGTATGTGTCCTCTATTCTATATGCAGTTACTCTGCTAGGATTAGGGGATGCAATGTTTAAATTTAGTGAAATCTCAGGTATAACAAAGTTTGAGCTCCAATATCGATTTAGTTTGTGAAGGTATGCCAATTGGTAGATTTCAGCAGATGTTAAAATTGATTCAGAATATATGCTAGAGAGTTACAAATACCAATCAGCACCCTTTTATCTTTGGACTGTATAAATTGTTGTAGAAAATAGTACATTTCCAATTAGGTCAGATGATAGACTTCCGTATTAAATTTTGTTTTTGTGCATATCCAAGTTCCTTCCCTTCCTTCCATCTTTCCTTCCTTCCCTCCTTCCTGCCTTCCTTCCTTCCATCTTTCCATCCTTCCCTCTTTCCTTCCTTCCTTTCTTCCTTCCCTCCTTCCTGCCTTCCTTCCTTCCTGCCTTCCCTCCTTCCCTTTCCTTCCTTTTCTTCCTTCCCTCCTTCCTTCCTTCCCTCTCCTTCCTTCCCTCCCTCCCTCCTTCCCTCTCTGCTTTCCTTCCTTCCTGCCCTCCTTCCCTCTCCTTCCTTCCTTCATTCCTTCCTTCCCTCTCTCCTTCCTTCCTTCCGTCCCTACCTCCCTCCCTCCCTACTTCCTTCCTTCCCTCTCTCCTTCCTTCCCTTTCTTCCCTCTCTCCTTCCTTCCCTCTCTCCTTCCTTCCCTCCTTCCTTCCTTCCCTCTCCCTCATTTTTTTGCCACTGGATATGGGGAAGGTTGTTCTCTTTCCCACTCATATTTATAATTTCTTTCTTTGAAACAGCCCCAAATCAGTATCTTCAGAGTTAAAGTCCTCCTTATGAGCAGATTGTGTGGTTTAAGAACCCTAGACTTAAGTCAGGTTTGGATTTCTCCCTTCTCTGTGACTCAGGGGTACTGCAGGTGTCTTTTCCTATAACCCTGGGTATTAGATCTTTGTTGCGGCAGAACCATAAGTCACAGAGCGATGCAGCACAACCAGCCCACAATTCAGGGTTTGGTGGACTGAAATCATCTTCTGCTATGGCTCCATCTGGTTCTTCCAGGACTTCCCTCCCCCATTTTTATTCCTTTTAGGGTGTTGAAACTTTAGTGATATATACATTGCCTCATAATCAGTCAAAACTCCCCTTATCCCACATCATGGATTAAAGAGAACATTGCTAGGAGCCCTTCACTCTTCTAGGACTTTATTTGATAGGTCCTTTTTCCATGGTTTAGAATAAAAGAGGTAATAACTAGAAACATCTCCCTCATAATAGGCTCTACAGCAAATTCTACTTTAAAGACTGTTGTTCGTGTCTTTAACTGTGGCTGCCCTTAATGTTTTTGTCATCCACAGACAATTTTTGTCTCATTTTGGTCCTCTTTAAATGATGGTTTTATAATCAGCTATAAAATTTAACAGATGCCCTTAAATGCAGGATTCTGATTAATAAAGCTGGATATTGTGACATTAGAATAGAGGGAAAACTTTCAAATAGAAAAGTGAATGGTGTTTGGGCTACTTTGGACTGTATTTTCATAAATATGTTATTAGTATGTGTTCCAAAATTATTGGAAATTTCTATAGAAATGTAATCCCCAGTGTCGGAGATGGGGCCTGCTGGGAGGTGGCTGGTCCATGGGAGCAGTTTCCAGTGGTTCCCAGTGTTGGAAACGGGGCCTGCTAGAAGGTGGCTGGTCCATGGGAGCAGCCTCCAGTGGTTCCCACTTTCGGAGATGGGGCCTGCTGGGAGGTGGCTGGTCCATGGGAGCAGTTTCTAATGGATAAGCATAATCCCCCTAGCGCTGCTCTTGTGATAGAGTTCTCATGAGATCTTGTTGTTTAAAGTGTATAGGACCTTCCCCCTCTCTCTCTTCCTCCTGCTCTTGCTTTCCCTTCCACTATGATTGTTAAGTTTCCTGAGGCCTCCCCAGAAGCTGAGCAGATGTCAGCATCATGCTTGCTGTACAGGCTGTGGAACTGTGAGCCAATTTTCAGTACTCTTCTGTTTTCTTTTTATTTTTTAAATTTTAAGTTCCAGGATACATGTGCAGGACATGCAGGTTTGTTACGTAGGTAAACGTGCACTACGATGATTTGCTGTACCTATCAACCCACTGCCTAGGTGCCTAGGTATTAAGCCTGACATGTGTTAGCTATTTATCCTGATGCTCTCCCTCCCCGTCCCCACTGACAGGCCCCAGTGTGTGTTGTTCTCCTCCCTGTGTCCAGGAGTTCTCATTATTCAGCTCCCACTTATGAGTGAGAACATGTGGTGTTTGGTCTTCTGTTCCTGTATTAGTTTGCTGAAGAGGATGGTTTCCAGATTCATGCATGTCCCTGCAAAAGACATGATCTCATTCCTTTTTATGGCTGCATAGTATTCCATGGTGTGTATGCACCACATTTTCTTTATCCAGTCTATCATTGATGGGCATTTGGATTGATTCCATGTTTTTGCTAATGGGAATGGTGCTGCTATAAACATACGCGTGCATGCATCTTTATAACAGAATGATTTATAGTCCTTTGGTTATATACCCAGTAATGGGATTTCTGGGTCAAATGGTATTTCTGGTTCTAGATCCTTGCAGAATCGCCAAACTGTCTTCCACAATGATTGAACTAATTAACATTGCTACCAACAGTGTAAAAGTGTTTATTTCTCCACAGCCTTGCCAGCATCTGTTGTTTCTTGACTTTTTTTTTTTTATTAAAGTTTTAGGGTACATGTGCACAACGTGCAGGTTTGTTACATATATATACATGTGCCATGCTGGTGTCCTGCACCCATTAACTCGTCATTTAGCATTAGGTATATCTCCTAATGCAATCCCTCCCCACTCCGCCCACCCCACAACAGTCCCCAGTGTGTGATGTTCCCCTTCCTGTGTCCATGTCTTCTCATTGTTCAAATCCCACCTATGAGTGACAACATGTGGTGTTTGGTTATTTGTCCTTGCAATAGTTTACTGAGAATGATGGTTTCCAGTTTCATCCATGTCCCTACAAAGGACATGAACTCTTCATTTTTTATCCTGCATAGTAATCCATGGTGTATATGTGCCACATTTTCTTAACGCAGTCTATCATTGTTGGACATTTGGGTTGGTTCCAAGTCTTTGCTATTGTGAATAGTGCGACAATAAACATACGTGTGCATGTGTCTTTATAGCAGCATGATTTATATTCCTTTGGGTATATACCCAGTAATGGGATGGCTGGGTCAAATGGTATTTCTAGTTCTAGATACCTGAGGAATCGCCACACTGACTTCCACAATGGTTGAACTAGTTTACAGTCCCACCAACAGTGTAAAAGTGTTCCTATTTCTCCACATCCTCTTCAGCACCTGTTGTTTCCTGACATTTAATGATCGCCATTTTAACCGGTGTGAGATGATATCTCATTGTGGTTTTAATTTGCATTTCTCTGATGGCCAGTGATGGTGAGCATTTTTTCATGTGTTTTTTGGCTGCATAAATGTCTTCTTTTGAGAAGTGTCTGTTCATATCCTTTGCCCACTTTTTGATGGGGTTGTTTTTTTCTTGTAAATTTGTTTGAGTTCATTGTAGATTCTGGATATTAGCCCTTTGTCAGATGAGCAGGTTGTGAAAATTTTCTCCCATTCTGCAGGTTGCCTGTTCACTCCGATGGTAGTTTCTTTTGCTGTGCAGAAGCTCTTTAATTAGATCCCATATGTCAATTTTGGTTTTTGTTGCCATTGCTTTTGGTGTTTTAGACATGAAGTCCTTGCCCATGCCTATGTCCTGAATGGTATTGCCTAGGTTTTCTTCCAGGGTTTTTATGGTTTTAGGTCTAATATATAAGTCTTTAATCCATCTTGAATTAATTTTTGTACAAGGTGTAAGGAAGGGATCCAGTTTCAGCTTTCTACATATGGCTAGCCAGTTTTCCCAGCACCATTTATTAAATAGGGAATCCTTTCCCCATTGCTTGTTTTTGTCAGATTTGTCAAAGATCAGATGGTTGTAGATATGCAGCATTATTTCTGAGGGCTCTGTTCTGTTCCATTGATCTATATCTCTGTTTTGGTACCAGTACCATGCTGTTTTGGTTACTGTAGCCTTGTAGTATAGTTTGAAGTCAGGTAGCATGATGCCTCCGACTTTGTTCTTTTGGCTTAGGATTGACTTGGCGATGCGGGCTCTTTTTTGGTTCCATATGAACATTAAAGTAGATTTTTCTATTTCTGTGAAGAAAGTCATTGGTATCTTGATGGGGATGGCATTGAATCTATAAATTACCTTGGGCAGAATGGCCACTTTCACGATATTGATTCTTCCTACCCATGAGCGTGGAATGTTCTTCCATTTGTTTGTATCCTCTTTTATTTCCTTGAGCAGCGGTTTGTAGTTCTCCTTGAAGAGGTCCTTCATGTCCCTTGTAAGTTGGATTCCTAGGTAATTTATTCTCTTTGAAGCAATTTTGAAAGGGAGTTCCCTCATGATTTGGCTGTTTGTCTGTTATTGGTGTATAAGAATGTGTGTGATTTTTGTACATTGATTTTGTATCCTGAGACTTTGCTGAAGTTGCTTAGCAGCTTAAGGAGATTTTGGGCTGAGACAGTGGGGTTTTCTAGCTATACAATCATGTCATCTGCAAACAGGGACAATTTGACTTCCTCTTTTCCCAATTGAATACCCTTTATTCCCTTCTCCTACCTGATTGCCCTGGCCAGAACTTCCAACACTATGTTGAATGGGAGTGGTGAGAGAGGGCATCCCTGTCTTGGGCCAGTTTTCAAAGGGAATGCTTCCAGTTTTTTTCTATTCAGTATGATATTGGCTGTGGGTTTGTCATAGATAGCTCTTATTATTATGAGATATGTCCCATCAATACCTAATTTATTGAGAGTTTTTAGCATGAAGTGTTGTTGAATTTTGTCAAAGGCCTTTTCTGCATCTATTGAGATAATCATGTGGTTTTTGTCTTTGGCTCTGTTTATATGCTGGATTACATTTATTGATTTGCGTATGTTGAACCAGCCTTGCATCTCAGGGATGAAGCCCACTTGATCATGGTGGATAAACTTTTTGATGTGCTGCTGGATTCGGTTTGCCAGTATTTTTTTGAGGATTGTTGCATCAATGTTCATCAAGGATATTGGTCTAAAATTCTCTTTTTTGGTTGTGTCTCTGCCAGGCTTTGGTATCAGGATGATGTTGGCCTCTTAAAATGAGTTAGGGAGAATTCCCTCTTTTTCTATTGATTGGAATAGTTTCAGAAGGAATGGTGACATCTTCTCCTTGTACCTCTGGTAGAATTCAGCTGTGAATCCATCTGGTCCTGGACTTTTTTTGGATGGTAAGCTATTGATTTTTGCCTCAATTTCAGAGCCTGTTATTGGTCTATTCAGAGATTCAAGTTCCTTCTGGTTTAGTCTTGGAAGGATGTATGTGTCGAGGAATTTATCCATTTCTTCTAGATTTTCTAGTTTATTTGCGTAGAAGTTTTTTAGTATTCTCTGATGGTAGTTTGTATTTCTGTGGGATCGGTGGTGATAATCCCTTTATCATTTTTTATTGCGCCTATTTGATTCTTCTCTCTTTTCTTATTAGTCTTGCTAGCGGTCTATCAATTTTGTTGATCTTTTCAAAAAAACAGCTTCTGGATTCATTAATTTTTTGAAGGGTTTTTTGTGTTCTATTTCCTTCAGTTCTTCTCTGATTTTAGTTATTTCTTGCCTTCTGCTAGCTTTTGAATGTGTTTGCTCTTGCTTTTCTAGTTCTTTTAATTGTGATGTCAGGGTGTCAATTTTGGATCTTTCTTGCTTTCTCTTGTGGGCATTTAGTGCTATAAATTTCCCTCTACACACTGCTTTGAATATGTCCCAGAGATTCTGTTATGTTGTGTATTTTTTTTTTTTTTAGGCAGAGTCTTGTTCTGTCTCCCAGGCTGGAGTATAGTGGCTCAATCTCAGTTCACTGCAACCTCCACCTCCCAGGTTCAAGCGATTCTACTGCCTCAGCCTCCTGATTAGCTGGGATTAGAGGCGCCTGCCACCACACCCAGCTAATTTTTGTATTTTTAGTAGAGATGAGGTTTCACCATGTTGGCCAAGCTTGTCTGAAACTCCTGACCTCAAGTGATCCACCCGTCTCAGCCTCCCAAAGTGCTGGGATTACAGGTGTGAGCCACCTTGCCCTGCCTGTTTCTTGTATTTGATGATGAAAATCTGTTATTGACAGGCACCCGGCCTGTTTCTTGTATTTTATTATGAAAATCTGTTACTGACAGTAAGAGGATTGGGGCTCAGGTTAACAACAGGGTGTTAAAAAAGCAGCAGTGAAATTTTGGTTCTCAAAATATTTGATGTCTTATTCCTTTTTTTGAACATGGGTTTTGCTATTAAAGGCCAGCCATTTTGAAACTTGATTTTGTCATGTTCTCATTTTGAAATTTATCTTATTGTTTGTATGAATCGGCAACCGTATGTGGGAAATTTCAGTTTTGCATATTTTCAGATTATTTTCATTTTTACATCAGAGATTTTGAGCAGATGCTATACAAAAATATTCATTTATTTATTCAACAAAATTTAGTGCTGGTTATGTTGCAAGCACTTAGGGAACTTCATGCTGTACGTGCCTCAGATACCTTTGTGAATGTAATGACAACATCAAAAGCTTTGCCCTTATGCACCTTATAAACCTTTAATTTCAAGGCAGGTTGATGAGTGAGCATCTGCTATAACATACTTTCTTTCTTTTTTTTTTTTTTTTCAGAGACAAAGGACCTCATTACTCACAGCACAGCACGCAGCATGAGCATCTTGTTTGTACTGAGTCCAGATGAATACTACACATGCAGTGGGTTTGTGTCATAATCAAAGAACTTTGTGCTTAGCAAATCTCAGTCTTTTTATTTATTTATTTATTTATTTATTTTGGAGGGGACAGGGTCTTTTTTTTTTTTTTTTAATTGATCATTCTTGGGTGTTTCTCACAGAGGGGGATTTGGCAGGGTCATAGGACAATAGTGGAGGGAAGGTCAGCAGATAAACAAGTGAACAAAGAAACAAGTGAACAAAGGTCTCTGGTTTTCCTGGGCAGAGGACCCTGCGGCCTTCCGCAGTGTTTGTGTCCCTGGGTACTTGAGATTAGGGAGTGGTGATGACTCTTAACGAGCATGCTGCCTTCAAGCATCCGTTTAACAAAGCACATCTTGCACCGCCCTTAATCCATTTAACCCTGAGTGGACACAGCACATGTTTCAGAGAGCACAGGTTTAGGGGTAAGCTCACAGATCAATAGGATCACAAGGCAGAAGAATTTTTCTTAGTACAGAACAAAATGAAAAGTCTCCCATGTCTACTTCTTTCCGCACAGACACGGCAACCATCCAATTTCTCAACCTTTTCCCCACCTTTCCCCCCTTTCTATTCCACAAAACCACCATTGTCATCATGGCCCGTTCTCAATGAGCTGTTGGGTACACCTCCCAGATGGGGTGGTGGCCAGGCAGAGGGGCTCCTCACTTCCCAGTAGGGGCAGCCGGGCAGAGGCGCCCCTCACATCCCAGACGGGGCGGCTGGCCGGGCAGGGGGCTGACCCCCCCCACCTCCCTCCCGGATGGGGCGGCTGGCCGGGTGGGGGGCTGACCCCCCCACCTCCCTCCTGGGTGGGGCGGCTGGCCGGGCAGAGGGGCTCCTCACTTCCCAGTAGGGGTGGCCGGGCAGAGGCGCCCCTCACCTCCTGGATGAGGCGGCTGGCCGGGCAGGGGGCTGACGTCCCCACCTCCCTCCCGGACAGGGCGGCTGGCCGGGGGGGGCTGACCCCCCCACCTCCCGGACGGGGTGGCTGGCCGGGCAGAGGGGCTCCTCACTTCCCAGTAGGGGCGGCTGGGCAGAGGCGCCCCTCACCTCCCGGACGGGGCGGCTGGCCGGGCGGGGGGCTGACCCCCCCACCTCCCTCCCGGATGGGGCGGCTGGCCGGGCAGGGGGCTGACCCCCCCACCTC
This sequence comes from Pan troglodytes, assembly GCF_028858775.2. Lineage (NCBI taxonomy): Eukaryota > Metazoa > Chordata > Mammalia > Primates > Hominidae > Pan > Pan troglodytes. The sequence goes on from NC_072419.2 coordinate 35,888,650, forward strand.
CCTCCGGACGGGGCGGCTGGCCGGGCAGAGGGGCTCACTTCCCAGTAGGGGCGGCCAGAGGCGCCCCTCACCTCCTGGACGGGGTGGCTGGCCGGGGGGGGGCTGACCCCCCCACCTCCCGGACAGGGTGGCTGGCCGGGCAGAGGGGCTCCTCACTTCCCAGTAGGGGCGGCTGGGCAGAGGCGCCCCTCACCTCCCGGATGGGGTGGCTGGCCGGGCGGGGGGCTGACCCCACCTCCCTCCCGGACGGGGCGGCTGGCTGGGCGGGGGGCTGACCACCCCACCTCCCTCCCAGATGGGGCGGCTGGCCGGGCAGAGGGGCTCCTCACTTCCCAGTAGGGGCGGCTGGGCAGAGGCACCCCTCACCTCCCAGACAGGGCAGCTGGCTAGGCGGGGGACTGACCCCCCCAACTCCCTCCCGGATGGGGCGGCTGGCCTGGTGGGGGCTGACCCCCACCTCCCTCCCGGACGGGGTGGCTGCCGGGCAGAGACGCTCCTCACTTCCCAGACGGGGTGGCTGCCAGGCGGAGGGGCTCCTCACTTCTCAGATGGGGCGGCTGCCAGGCAGAGGGGCTCCTCACTTCTCAGACGGGGCGGTTGGCAGGCGGAGGGTCTCCTCACTTCTCAGACGGGGCGGCTGGGCAGAGACGCTCCTCACCTCCCAGACGGGGTTGCGGCCGGGCAGAGGTGCTCCTCACATCCCAGACGGGGCAGCGGGGCAAAGGCGCTCCCCACATCTCAGACGATGGGCGGCCGGGCAGAGACGCTCCTCACTTCCTAGATGGGATGGCGGCCCGGAAGAGGCGCTCCTCACTTCCTAGATGGGATGGCGGCCGGGCAGAGATGCTCCTCACTTTCCAGACTGGGCAGCCAGGCAGAGGGGCTCCTCACATCCCAGACGATAGGCGGCCAGGCAGAGACGCTCCTCACTTCCCAGATGGGGTGGCGGCTGGGCAGAGGCTGCACTCTCGGCACTTTGGGAGGCCAAGTCAGGCGGCTGGGAGGTGGAGGTTGTAGTGAGCCAAGATCACACCACTGCACTCCAGCCTGGGCACCATTGAGCACTGAGTGAACCAGACACCGTCTGTAATCCCGGCACCTCTGGAGGCCGAGGCTGGCAGATCACTCGCAGTTAGGAGCTGGAGACCAGCCCGGCCAACACAGCGAAACCCCGTCTCCACCAAAAAAATACGAAAACCAGTCAGGCGTGGCGGCGCGTGCCTGCAATGGCAGGCACTCGGCAGGCTGAGGCAGGAGAATCAGGCAGGGAGGTTGCAGTGAGCCGAGATGGCAGCAGTACAGTCCAGCTTCGGCTCGGCATCAGAGGGAGACCATGGAAAGAGAGGGAGAGGGAGACCGTGGCGAGAGGGAGAGGGAGACCGTGGCGAGGGGAGAGGGAGAGGGAGAGGGAGAGGGAGCAACATACTTTCATTGTCATTTAATTTACCATTATTTGGGTATACCTTATATTAAAGCTGATTATTAAAAACTGGAAAATATTTAATACATCTTCATCTTGCCTCTTTCCTTAACATATGTAGATCAAGGGAGTCACTGAGAATCAATTTTAGAGATAGTTATAAAAATCTTACCTTTGCAACTATAACTTTGTCCTCAATGTAATAACTGGAAAAAATAATTTACATTTCAAAGGCTTTAATCTTTATATTTTTTTGAAAAGGAGCCTTCACCGAGATTCTTTAAAAATTCTTGCTCTATCCTACAGTAGAGACTGATAGACTCATGGATATGGTCCTCTAATGGATCTGTACCACCTCAGCTCTCTGATTGTCGCCCTGCTGTGGTGAAAATTAAAGCTTATTTTCATCTCATGTCTAGGATGTAGTATGTTCTTGTTGGGAAAAAATGATGTTTCTTGAGAAATAAGTGCCTTCAGTATCACTGTGTGTCACTTCATAAATATGACTAATATCTACTTTTACCAATTGCTGCAATTTGATCCTTAAACAGCCATCTTTAAATTATACTTTTTCTTTGGTTAAAGAAAAGTAATTATAATAGACATTAATTATTTTTACATAATTTTCTTATGTGGACAGCCATTCTTAGAACTAAAACTTTCAGATGTTTATATTACAAGTACAATAATTATTTATTATTATTAATGTCAGTAGCCAAATTTAATCAACTCTCTTCCTTTTACTTTCTTTTTTGAATCAAAATGTTACAATTATACAAGCAAGAGCAACAGCTCTATATCTGGATCACTGCAGTGCCTAGAAGATACAACAGCACAATTTACAAATCCAAATTTCCAGGAAGTCTCTGCACATACCTCTAGTACAAAAGATGTTTCAGAGACTAGAGGATCAGAAGGCAAAGAGAGGCAATATTCAACTCCCAGTTCAGGTCAAAAGGGAAGAAAGCCTGGTGTTGAAAGAAATCCAAGAATGACTGTGTCTGCAACTTGCTCCTTTCTGTAAAGTATTTATGGTGTTTTACTTAAAATATTTGCTCTTATGATGGTCAATAATATTAATAGTTATGCTTTGTAAAAGAATTTATTCCTTACTTATAATTAATGGATCATTCTAAGTTATTATATGTTTAGTTGCTATAGTAAGATGATGTGAAAGATTCGTTGCCTGTTAAATATTTCTGGGATCTTTGCTTTATTTTTATATTATGATCTGTGCTTCCAAAGTTGAGCTGTAATTTTATTGTTTATACAAACGTAGAATAAAGCTTAAGTTTGGGGAGAAAACTAAAAGCTAGAGTTTTCCTTTCAGCTATAGAACAGTCATTTATTTCTATAAATGTTCTTTATGTAGCTTTCCTAGTTCCACAATTAAAAAGATAAATATGGGGATCTACACAGGTCTCAGTAAATAATAGTTCTTGATTAATAATGCATTAATTATAAAGCTTGCAGTTTAAAGTAGAATTTTGCTCAGCCTACATATCTTTTATGGTCAGGCTGCTATAATTATGTAATACCTAGTTAAATTTCAATTTCAGATAAACAAGGAATAATATTTTAGTATAAGCATGTCCCAAATATTGCATAGGATATACTTACACTAAAAAAAGTATTTGTTTATCTGAAATTTCAAATTAACTGGGCATGCTATATTTTCTGTGACAACCTGTTTTATAGAGAACAGAGTAAGTTAGCTAAATTTTAGAATACTTAACCCTAACCTGGTGTTCTAGGTCTTTCCTTTTTGTAATTATTATTATTATTTGGAGTCAGGGTCGTGCTCCGTCACCCAGGCTGGAGTGCAATGGCATAATCACAGTACCCTGCAGCCTTGAGCTTCTGGGCTCAAGTGATTCTGGCACCTCTGCCTTTGCCTCCCAAGTAGCTAGTACCACAGGTACGTGGGCCCAACTAATTTTTTTCTTTTCTCATAGACACAGGGTCTCAGGCTGGCCTGGAACTGCTGGGCTCAAGCAATCCTCCCACCTCTGCCTTCACTTCCCAAATAGCTGAGACCACAGGCACAAGCCACCACCATATCCAGCTTATTTTTTATTAGGTTGGTGCAAGGGTAATTGCGGGTTTTGCCATTGAAAGTAATGGCAAAACCCGCAATTACTTTTTGCACCAGGCTAATAATTTTTTGTGGAGACAGGGTCTTGCCCTGTTGTCTAGGCTGGTTTCCAACTCCTGGGCTCGAGTGACCCTCCTGCTTTGGCCTCTAAAAGTTCTGGGATTACAGATGGGAGCCACTGCACCAAGCTACTTTGTATAATTTTTAACATAAACATAAATATTTTGAGAAATAGAAATGTTAAAACCATTGGAGGAAAATATATTGCAAAGTATACAATAGAAAAAAAATCAAACAAAATACAACAAATACAACAAAAAATTGTCAAAATTTTCAGAAGAACAAAACAAAATCTAGTTTTACAATCCTCAGAATTCAAACCCATTATATCAAAAAAATACAGAAACATATTCAAAGAAAAAGGTAATCAATAGAGACTGACCTCAAGATGACCCAGATGTTGGAATTAGTGCAGATTTTTAAAGTAGTTATTGTAATTCTTACTGAAATCAAAACCCCAAAAACCCTTAAAATAAATGGATAGGAAATCACAGCAGAGAAGAAGAAACTACAATAATAACAAAGGCTCAAGTGGAAATTCTAGAAGTGAGAAAGTTTTCAAAATTAAAATAATCAGTTGTGTTCAGGAGCAGCTTGGAGGTGGTAAAGAGTCAATGAATCTTAAAATACAATTGAAATGATTCAATCTGAAAAATGTGAGCAGTCATAGGTTGGGGTGAGGGAGCTTTTCCTTTGGTTAGTGCTTTTAGGTAATCTTGGTTTTGATAAGATTACTAGACTGATCCATCGGGGGAATGCAAAGCCACAGTTTATCTTGGTTTCAGTAGTGCTTTAAACAAAAGTCATGATATCCTTGTGTACAAGATGGAAGAAGAGTGGACCAGACGACAATATTTAGATGCAGTCATTCTTAACCTCCGTTGCTCTCCCAGTGGTCTAGCTGGGGTTTGTATAAAGTGGAATGAGAGGAAAAGGGAAGGAGCGCCCACCTACCCTCTCCCCTTGTCCACTTGTCCTCCTTCACTAGTGGATAAATTCCACGGGAACAGGCAAGTTATTTTAAATCTGTATCTTCTGTTGTCAAGATCTGTAATCAGTTCTGCTCGCTGGACTGGGGACAGGAACCAAGGGAACATAAGGGTGAACGGGTTGATATGGAGTCGAGGAACACACTGGGCCTACATGCAGAATGTTTGCGCCAGGAAAGCCAGTCAGCAGGCAGATGGTCTCAGATACCAAGCTAGTGTTGGGAAGCAAGACTCAGTCTCTTGAAGGCGGTGTTCCTCATTCTGTGGTTTGTATCGCTTGCTTCAGAATGACCTGGAGTACTTGTTAAAATGCAAATTTTGAGCCCAATCCTAGACTTCCTAGCCTGTATCTCTACGGATGGGTCTCAGTAGTCGATATTGGAAACGTGCAGGTCCCTAGGAGATGCTTATGCATATAGATTTGAACTGTTGTGTTTAAGGGTTAGGCAGCTGGCAAAAGCAAGGAATAGACCAAGCCCTTGGGTGGGAAGGCTCCATAACCTTGGCACTGTTAGCATTCTGGGTGGAACAGGATTCTGCCACATGCTTCGCAGCATCCCTAGCCTCTACTCTCTAACACCGCATTCCAGTTGGGAAAACCAAAAATGTCCCCTGGGAGGCAAAATAGTCACCAGTTGGGAACCGGAACCACTGCATGTGGGATCAGAGTGGTTAGTTTGTTCCCAATCCAAGGATCAGAACACAAGATGAGAGAAAGTCCAGCTATTGGAACTGGGAATGCCAAGTTGAAGCTAGACCTACAACGAAAGCTCCAAAAGCTCCTTTAAAGGGCTGATCCCATGCCTCAGCTACCCAGCTTGTACAGATGCCATGTAACTCCAGATTTGGTGACAGAAGGAATTTAAAGGCTAGAACTAGATAGGGTCTTTCAGGTTAGGCCAGCACACAATGTGGACTTTTGACATCATCCAGATGCTTGAACCAACCTCAGTCCTGAGGCAGAATTTCCCATGGCATCTGATACACAGCCTGGCTTTGGAGCACTCACTGGGATTAGATTCCACGGGAATATTGTGTTTAGGAACTCTGAAAGAGACAGGCTTCAACGAAGCAGACCTAAGCAACACGTAGCATCTGAACTTCTTTATCAGCTTCCATTCCAGCCCACGAGGACAAAAGCATCACATACATATCCACTGTGGCTAACCTGTCCTCCGTAGGGAGTTTCCCCAGTACTACTCTCCCCTCTGTTCTGAGCCTACTTGCTCCTTTGTAATGTTTCCACTTTCTGTCCCACTCTCTAATAGATGATTTGTCCTCTCTGCCCAGCCCCCTAGTTCTGATATTTGGATTGTCTGTGATCTGGGTAGTACTTAGGAGGTAGAATCAAAGCCTTGTTGATTGGATTGGGAGTTTCCAACTTCCTATTAAAGGCACTGATTAAGCATCTATTGTATAAAGTAAAGTAAGATTATGATCCAGTAAGAAAGATTCCATAAGTAGCGCAGGAAGAATTGGTTTCTAGTACACTTCATGCTTCGGGACAGGAAATCCAGAAAATAATTCTGTGATACGTTACGTGTGTACTGTAAGTTTCATTTCCATGTGAAAAACTGTAGTTAGCCAAGGAAGTACATCCATGAAGAATCCTGATTACACTTGTTTAATCCTGGTTAAACTAGCTACTAGCTAAACAATAATTTCACAACAACTCAAGAACTCTGTAAAAGCATTTCCTCTGAATATTTTATTCAGAAAAAAAAAAAAAAAACACAAAAAGATAAGGCAGAAACAAAAATCCCAGTCATTTGCAGTATCTGTCGGCTTTCAATTTGGTTCTCTTGTTTAGACAAAGAAAAATAGTAAAATTAATCTATGTAAAACATGCCATATATATTCAACTGCTACTAAATATAAAAAGCTTTAAAACTGTGTGTTCAATTTTGGTTATTGTATTACCACAACACTTATATTAAAATATGTATACTTTTAAATTTGGTTTCTATAAAAAATGGATTCTAATCTTATAAAAGTTATTTCCTAATATTCAATAAATGTTGCCTAAGGGCTTTTTCAATCCAAATAGCACTTTTAATTATTCCAGAATTTAAGGGTGCTCTAAATTTCCATTTAATAGGGTGAGAATGCTGTATTATTACAAGTGAAAAAAGTTACAGGACAAAGAGGTTATTCCGTTTTAGAGTCCACATCCTGATTATATTTTATATCCTCTTCTTGATTTCTTACAACTAGATACATATCCATTTGCTCAGCTGGAAAAAATTCTTAACATTATTTACTGACTTTAGGTATGAACTCTACCAGCTAGTTAACAGGAAATATGTAATTAAACATTGCCTTTATCAAGTAATGTAAAAAAAGGGTAAGAGTAACTTTGTAACATAGGACTTGAATGAGCGGCTGGTGATTATCAAAATCTGGCACTTAATTGATTTATACTTCCGCACTCACAGCTAAACGTCTCTACCTGTTTTTCTATGTTGTAAATCTAGGACATTACTTATCTACATAGGAAGAGTAATAAATATTAATAACGTGCTATGATAAACATTCTGCACTCTTCCAAATCTTACAATAAAACTGCTTCAATTTCACTTGTTTAGCTTTTATACTTAGTTTTTTAGTTGATCTATGCTTATTTTAAGGAACCTGAACTACTCTAACAGAATCCACAGAATGTTTATATTAGTCAAACTGCTTCTTTCTAACTCTGGTTCTAATAGTTATAAAAAGATAATGATAAATTTATGAAGTAGATACAGTCAAACCTGAATTTCTTAAAGTATATACTTATAATCGGTTATAATTTTTAGATATTCTTTCTTGACAGTCTTTTCCCAAACTCATGATGTCCTCTCTAGGTAATATTGCCACACTCATAAATTATAAATAAAGAGAAAAATGTGAAAACTACAGTAATTTAAGAGAATATAGGTTTTCTACATGCCATTTCTATTAGCTACTGAAAATAGTGAAAATAAGTAAATAAATAGCTACCTGTCCAGAAGCATCTCATGCAAAAATCCATCTTTCTGAGCCTTTTTAAGAATTTTACTCTCTTCTTTACTTATTTTAAGTTTGTGGTCTTGGAAGCTCTGAAATTTCTTTCTGCAAAGAAAATGTCTTCATTGAAAAATACCTCAAACTCTGATTATACATATTTACTATTAAATTTATAAATACTGTTAATTTCTTTTTTCACTTATTACAAAAGTCTAATTGTAGGCCAGGCGCAGTGGCTCATGCCTGCAATCCCAGCACTTTGGGAGGCCAAGGCAGGCAGATCACTCAAGGTCAGGAGTTTGAGAACAGCCTGGCCAACATGGTGAAACCCCGTCTCTACTAAAAATACAAAAATTAGCCGAGGGTAGTGGCGCGTGCCTGTAGTCCCAGCTACTCGGGAGGCTGAGGCAGGAGAATCACATGAACCTGGGAGGCAGAGGTTGCAATGAGCCGAGATAGTGGCACTGCACTCCAGTCTGGGGGACAGAGCGAGACTGTCTTGGGGGAGAAAAAAAAAGTCTAATTGTATTTTTTTTAATAAGCTGGAGCTTTTGAACAACAAAGATAACCTTCATGACCTCTCAAGAGGAGGGCCACTCATTGACTGGGTAGCAGAAGGCCCCACTTCTATTAGGGCATGCTGGCTGGAATCCCCTCGGTCCTGACCATAGCACAGCCTTTGACTGGCATCACGCCCATTCTATGAATGAATAGAGAGATTGACTAACCCGAGTGACTAGCTTTGGGAGCTGGTAGGATGATTAGGAAACCTGAAACCTCAAGAAAAGAAAAGCATTTAGCTCAGTGCTCTGTCCTAGAGGCTACATTGTGTTGCCTCTTCTTGTCTATCAGTTTTCATTTTTTCAGACACGGTCTTGCTCTGTCACCCAGGCTGGAATACAGTGGTGATCAGAGGTCACTGCAGCCTTGAACTCCTGGGCTCAAACAATCCTCCTGTCTCAGCCTCCCAAGTAGCTGAGCCTACAGGCATGCACCACCATCCCCAGCTAATTAGGTAATTTATTTTGAAAGCACTTTGAGAAGCACTTCACTGTCAAATCTGTAGGTCTAAAAGGAAAAGCATACATACACATAATTGATTTCACATTGTTTTACATTTCCTTTGTCTTCTTCTGGAATGTCATCTTTTTTCGTGGTTTCTTTTTCAGCACAGGATCTAATCTAGATATTGGAAAAGAGAATCCAATGGGTTATATGTTTATCTTCCACCTTCCCCACTTTACATGTCACATAAGAACATTCAAGATGATTTCTTATGCAGAAGAAAAAATTAACTGAGCAACTATAATCAGAAAAAGACAGGTTCTGGCTATGTGTTTTTACTTCATATATATAATCTATACGAGTAAGTGCTGTCACATGCTTCCTCTGCAGCCCTTGTGTCAGAAACACTACAGACAAAATTATTTCAGAAACATTTTACACATCACATCCTGCTAGGCAATAAAGCAATCATTAACTAATTTAACTTTGTCCTCCAAGTGAATACACTAGGATCAAATTATCCCTAGTAGACAAGTGTTCATTTGATCAGATTGAAAGCTTAATAGCTATTTTACATTGCACAGACTATTACCAAAGTATTAAAACTTTTAACATTACACAACTTGTTTTTAATTAATTGGAACCCACCTCTTTTACTAGCTTCTTATATCCTCCTAAGTTTGGACAGATGTTTACTATCACATGTCATAAATTAATTGATCTGCATTCAACAATTAGGATCGCCCACAGAACAGGCAATTGGCAATGGTAAGGACTCATTTCTCCTAAGGGATCTCTGTGGCCAGAGTCCAGTTCCAGGGCTGCTTAGACAGTGATGACAAATAACGTGTTTGTGCCAATGACATCTTTGTGACAGTTTTGATTAGAGGGGTCCCAGACCTGAAAACATTCCCTGCTAGCGCCTGTAGCATAATGCTACCTTTAGTAAGAGGGATCTGTGTTCTGGTAGACAGGGCAAGGTCATAAAGGTGAAGGGCTGACGGAGATTAGGAGAGCCTGCAATTAAATGGTACGAAAAGAGTCCTAAATAATCACTGTTCAGAGCTTCCAAGTACTTGACTAACCAAAGAGACCCAGAAAACTTTGTATTTTGTCTGAAAATTGCTTTAAATAGTGAAAAATGCAATCTTTGTGTATCTTTGTATCTTTGTATAAGTGCAAAGCACTGCACATATATTTGCAATTGTTGCCTTCAATAACACTTTTGTGATAATATCCAGATGAAAAATAATTTAAACATGATACAGTAAAATGTAAATAAATAAAATTAAATGTAAGTCACAAACCCATCTGCATTTCCTCAATGACCTGTTTCCTGAGAAGCAATGTGCTATGAAATACTGAGAGTGGCCTCTGGAGTCAGCTGGGCCTGGGTACACATCCTGTCCTACCACACCTTGAAATCACTGTGATTTCCATGAAGTGACTGACAAAAACCACGAGGATGTAAGGAGGGTCAGAGGCTGTCTTCCTGTCTGTAAGGCTGAGCTCACATCCACCTCACAGGATCATTATGGAAATTCAAGACTATAACGCATGTGCGCATGTGCCGGATGCATGCAATGAAAAAGTATAACATTTCACTTCTCTAACTGTAAGAAAATGCCTACATTTTAAATTGAAATTGTTTGAGCTTTAGATTTGAAATTATCTGAAATCAAGACTACTCTAAAAAGAAAATCAAACATATGACCGGAAATCTAACAGGAATCACGTACAGAGAATTGATAGATGCTTTTAAATTACACTGGTAGTAGAGAAAAATGTAACATAAATTTTTATGCTCTAATTATAAGAACGAACGGCATTTTAGAAAAGGCATTTGCCCCCTCTCCTAGAGCCTTCCACTCTGGCCCCCAAAATGCCTTACAGAGCAAATCTGGGTCAGACTGGATGCAACCTGTGATTCCCAACAAAGACAGACAAAGCAAGGTTCAGGATGCTCAGTACTGCGATGTAATGCCAAGACACAGAAAAGCCATGTGTCAAGAAGGGGGGAGTTATTCTTTAGACACATCCTGGTATATGTTTATCATTAAAGATCAGTGGCTTTTGTGAGTCTAAAAAATTAAGCCTTAAATGTTTTCATCAAATTCCAGTTAACTACCTATCTAGGTTATATTAACAGTATTATTTAGAATTTCACCTTGATATGAAGATGTCTGTGTAACTTTTACAATGATGTAAAACAAAGAGTAGGATTAGGGAGGGCACAGGCCACTGGTGCAATGGATAATGCATCTGACTACGGATGAGGGAATTTAGCCTGGAATAAGGAACTTTTATTTCCAGCTTAGTGATGTACACAAATTTTAAAAATAAAATAAAAATCATGTTTTATGTGATTCATGTTTCTCCTAATGCAAAGAAGATGGGTACTATTAATAAAAATATTTTTAAAATGTAAGGGCTAAGGCCCCAACAGTTCTGCTATGATTTTTAATGTTTCATAGAGTGATTATCATCACAGAAACTCAAGCATTATGTAAATACCAACACGTATACCCCGACCTGGTAATTCTGCTTCTGGAAATTTATCTTCAGGTCCACCTGCACATCTACAAATTGATGCATATTCAATGTTATGTACTGCAGCACTGTTTATAAGAGCAAAAGACTGGAAACAGCCTAAATTTCCATCTACAAAAGACTAAAAAAATTAAGGTACATCCCTAAAATGGAATATTATGTGGCTGTTAAAAAAGAGAGAGAGAGAAAGAGAGGAAAAGCAAGAAAAAGAGAAAACTTTCTACATTCAAACAAATAGTAGAAAACTCTCCAAGATACAATTTTAAGGAAAAAAAAATCAAAGTCGAGAAGACTATAGAGAAGGTTGCCTTTAGTGTAAAACAGTTGAAAATTATAAATATATTCATATGTTTACAAAGAAATTTTAGGAGGCTATAAAAAAAAACAAAGGGAAAGAGGAACAGGAGCTGGGACACAGGTGAGTAAGATGCATGGCAGGCATACATCTTCACATGCTTTTATTTAAAAATGTTGGACCACGTGTACATGTTATCTATTTAAAAAATTAGATTTTAAAATACAAGCAAGAAAACAAGAAAATGGAAGCTTAAAAAGAGCATGTGGAACTACCAGAAAAAGATACTAATCCATGGAGATAATGGCAAGGTAGCTCCTAGATGCACTGATTTCTCTACCACATTGTATAAACAAGCCATCAACTATGGGATTTATAATTAAAAATGAGTCTATTTGAAACACCACATTATAAAAAGCTATTAACTGAATCTTTAAAGTGACAGTAAATGATGACTTAACATTTTAAAGAGATACAGTCAGATCGCATGTGTGAATGCAGTCATCTGTATAAAATGTCATTACCTTGATCATTTCTTCTTCTCCTGCTGTTTTACTTTTTGCTTCTATGTCCCCTGCTTCATTGCATCTAATAAAGTAGCTATTTGAGGCCAACAAAGCCATTTTCCCCAATTGAAACAAAATAACAAAATAGCCATGAGGATACTTCTTGTGGAAGAAACATTAAGTGTTTAGACTGAATTAATTTTTCCTCCCTGATTTAAAAGTCACAGAAAAGAACTGAGAGAAAAACCTCAAAAATATAATACAAGAACATATAGAAAAGGAAACCAAAATCACCTTTCATTTTACGATTCAAAGATTACCACAATAAACATTTGTAGTGTATCTTCCTAGTAGGATTGCTTCCTTTCTAAAAGATCTACTGAAGATAAAACCGATTTAGTTCTGCTTGGAAAATTAACTTTAAAGACAAGAACATAATTATGAATGCATACTTTATTCAGATATTAACATTTTAAGTAAAATTTATTTTCTTCACAATTAGAAAACATGAAAAGGTACATACAATGCCTTTGGTGTTTTGAATTTAAGAATCAATGTCTGAGGGACTTTTGTGTGTGAAAATAAATATTCATATACATTTTTAGTTGTTTAATGTTTGATGTATTACACTGGTTTCTATTAAACAAAACTTTAAAACCTGATTTTCTTGTGTATTTAAATCTGGGTTATAAATTTGGTTAGCTTAACTCCCGTAACAAATATAACATTTATTTATAACTTGTATTTGGTTGATTCTTTTGGAAAACTTGGAATACCATAACATTTAGACAAAATATTTATAAATACAATGATTACAAAATATGTTAACCTTGTATCACATCCAGTTAAAAATGTGCTGATAACATGGATTTAATTTCGTAGTCAAGTCACAAGGGCTGGGTGGTCTCTCATCTGGATGGCTCCTGGTGAGCCCTGGAACATGGCGGTGTGGTCCAAGGTGATTTAAACCTGTGCCACAGATTATTCAGCTGAGTCCTTTTTGCAATACAGTTTTAAGACCCTCTTTCATTTAAATTTAAATTTTTGAAACTTAGTGTCCTTCCTAAAAATAAAATGAAATGAACTTTCCTAAAGTGTTGTATTATTAGTACTATCTAAGCGATCATCCTGGCCTTATGAAATATTGGCATTTTCTACTGGTGTAACTTTTATTAGAAGCATCTCATCATAACTAGTAGGATCATCTCAAAGGGGTTGCAACACATTAGCAGGTAATGAAATCAATGTAATGTTTCCTGAACGGTATTGGGTGGGTTGGGGGGGAAAGGAATACACACAGACACACAGAGGAAGGGGTAAAAGAGAATACGAAATATCAAGGTGCATAACACATGGATAAGTATGTATTGTTAAGTACAACTCTTGCTCCAGTTATACATATGTTTGTGCTGGGCTGGCAATGTAAAAATGCATTTCTCAATGGATTGGGTCAAAATAGTTTTCAAGTCACTGACTTAAGATTTTATCCTAGGGGATGAGGAAATTAGTCTAAGTGATTACCTCTTTCTGGTGGGATGTTTGTTTAATCTGTCATCTTAGAAAACACTGCTGAGTTCCTATTTTCAGTTCATTATTGTATACTACCAAAGCTGCTACTCAAAGGCTGAGCTTATCTTCTATTTGCTTGTTCTGCGTGGTGCCCACTGGTCCTTACTGTTTTTGATATAGTTATCTACTTTTTAAAGACAGTTTAGCACTCACATATTTTTGTTCAATCTTTACTTCTCACACAAACAGAAAAAGGAAATTATGTATTCTGTATCAACAAAGATTTAACAAAACATCCATATACTACAACTGTCTACTTAATAAAATAAAGAATTAGTATATTATCTTTTTTGTTCTTATATTAAAACTATCTTTTCGTACACTATTTTAAGCTTATGAACTGAAAGTCTTTTAGAGATAATTTACTTCAATGAACTATTATTTATATTTTATACGCAAATTGTCACAACTTGGTCTTAGCTAGCTCCACTGTTTGCTTACAGTCTGTAATGTTTCTGAAAACATCCATGATTTCTGCTAAAAAGAAGATACTTAGGAACTATTCTGTTTTCCTACTCTGTGACCTAAAATTGACTGGTTCTTCAATGGAAATGAGATCCATATCTAGGCACTAAGGGTATACAGAAATAATTGTGGACAAAAGTACTAATGCTATTTTTGTTGCACTATATTTTGAGATCTCATTAAGGCTCTGTGTTCTTAGTGGTTTATTCCAATTTAATGTATTATACTATTGCATCCTACTTTTTCTTTTTAAATATATTATGATTGACTGTTACAGACTTTCTGTTAAACTGACAGGAAGTTTTTATAAACAATAACAGCACTTACATTTTGAAAGGCTGGTTCCCATTGTTCTCTTGGTCCAATTGCATCTGAATGCCCAACAACAAGTTCATCTGAATTTATACCAAGATATTTTCCATAGCCAGATTTCAGGGCGATTCTATACATTAATAAGATAGATAAAAGTTAAAAATGGAGAGAAAATTAATTATAAGACATCAAAACAGGACATGTGTATGTGTGTGGGTGTGTACATATCTAAAGTTTCAGACTGGACATATTCCAAGTGTTCAAAAGATCCATGTGGCTGAGTGGTGACTCATTCCTGTAATCTCTGTGCTTTGGGAAGGCAATGGGAGAACTGCTTGAGGCAAGAAGTTCAAGATCAGCCTGGACAACATAGTGAGACCCCATCTTTACAAAAAATTTAAAAAGTTAGCTGGGCATGGTGGTGTGCGCATGTAATACCAGCTACTTGGGAGGCTGACGCAGGAGGAGTGCTTGAGCCCAGAAATTTGAGGTTATAGTGAGCTATGATCACACCACTGCCCTCCAGCCTGGGTGACAGAGACTCTGTGCCTTCAAAAAAAAAAAAAGCTACATGTGACTAGTTGTTGCCATATTGGACAGTAAAGTTTTAAATTTAGTTTTATATTTTGCTTTTTTAATATAAACATTGTACCTTATATATTACATAACAAACATTTTCAAAATTCATCATTCTTCAATTATACCTCTTTAGTTATAACCTTCAATAATAAATTACTAAAACTTTATGTCATCAAACTGTTTTCCAGAAAATGCTGCTTCCATTTACATTCTTACCTCAAATTAATAGAGTATGTTTTGTATCATGGATTTTTTTTAAACATTATGACTGTAAAAAAGTACTTGAAAACCTGATATGGAAAAAAAACAGTATCCTATTAATTTGCATTTTAGTAGTTAACTAGAATAACAATTGTTTTCTTTTCCTTTCTAGCTTTTAGGTTATCTGGTAATGTCCCTTGTCCATTTTTCTATTCAGATCTGATTGTTCACAATTTCTCTACTGGGGTCTTCAGTGCTATGAATTCTATACAAGATACATATGAAGAGTAAGAACTCACTGCCTATTAAGATTGTTGCAAATATTTTCCTCATTTGTCAGTTAATTTTCTTTATAATCCTTTTTTGTTTATAATTGTAAAGCAGTTTAAAACTATTGAATTTTTCTTCCTCTGCTTTTATTCTGTCTTTCACCCTACTTATCAGACTTTCAAAGAAAGTATAGAAATAATCATCTTAATGTGATTTTTTAAAATTATGATTTCTTTTACCTTACTAAGAATCTCCTCGGATGCCATAATTGACTTTTACTCCTTTATACGTTAATGATTATATAACAGAAATCATTATCATGTTGATGTAACCAATTACTAAAATATGTAAATTCACTTTCAGTATCTTTTACCCAAAGAATCATTCTATACTTCTGCACAAGGTGAGAATAAAAAAGGTTACTTTATAAAATGACTGTAAAAATAGTGAGTAAAAATATTCTTTTGGTTGTTATGATGCTGTAACATTCTCTGCTGGTTTCAACAATGTCCCTTTTCTTAGTCTTCCTGTTTGTCTTTAGACTTCCAAACAGTGAGTTTAAATATCATAGCAACAGTGAACCAGGTTTTGTACTATTTGATTTATTTTTTAATCTATCTTACTTGGTGTGTGAAATTATTAATCTTCATTTTTTAACTTACATATCTTTTTTCCAGCCTAGCATTATATATTGATAGGAAATCCACTAAAAGTAGATCACAAAATCTACTTTTCAAAAAAGCTATTTCATTTTTTATATCAAAATTACCATGGGCTTAAGACAGATACTAAAATTTTTAATGAATACAATTAAATTTTTAAAATAACTGGTTACTAATTATATTACAACATAAGCTCACCTGGAATCAGATAATTTGACAGCCATAAACTGCTCTGGAGGACTAGGGCCCTCATCAATATTGGAGAAAAAACATTTGAAAATAAATTTGACATTTGCTATAAATATAAAGACATTATTTTGCTTTAAAAAATGTGGCTATTTTCTTCTGCAATTAAATGTAATATTCAGATATACTGATGTCACTGTAATACTGTATCTTTGGAATCAAGATCTATTTTACCTTCTTTTAACTACAGTGCTAATTTTATACACTGAGTAAGACAGGGTGATATAATGCTTATTTAATAACTTTAGAGATAGCTTCTCTTTATGTTTTAAAATACAGTCATAAATAAGCACTTATTTAAAAAAGCTAAATGCTTTCATTTATTCAATGGATGGCCTTGCTGACCAAATGATACTGCTTTTTATCTTCTAATTACTTTGTATCTCATTAGTGCTTCCTCTAATGGGCTAAAGAAAACGAGGAAACTTCAAATTGTTAAATGCACCCAGGTTAGTTTTGGTAATAGGTCTGAATAAAAAAGAAATTCAAACATGTTTGACTGAAATAGGTTTTTTTTCTTTCCACTTACTATTTTAATTATTCATATTGTTTTGATTTCCAAAGATACTCTTCTGGAACTATACGGAATGTTTTCAAATGCTTATATTAGAAAGAGGGACTTGCCAATGGCTGGTAAATATTAAGGAATTAAAAAAAATGGAAGAGTCAAATGCAATGGTTCCATTCCTTTGGAAAATGTTTGATACTAGTTAGAGTTTGGCCTAAGTGAATGAATGTCCTAAAATCTACACTTGTGGCAGGATCTTCCCTTCCAGACACAAACCTTCTTTGTGTGGAGCTCCCAGGGTAAAAAGACCATTGTCGAGCGCATGTATATAGGTTCCCTCATCCATTTCAATGGCTATGGTTCCTGAAATTTCACCAAAGTTTGTTACTGTTCACCAGATTCCTAAAAAATAAAATTGATATTTCAACTTTATATTTTAGTTTTGACACAGAGTTCTTTGTTATTATAACTTAGTTTTAAAAACCTTTTATCTTGCAGTTGTAAGAAATAATATGAAGATCTCACATATCCTTTACTCACTTTGTCTCAATGATGACATCTTGCATAAGTATCATACATTGTTAGAATCAGGAAACTGACATTGATATAATCCATGAAGCTTATTCAGATTTCACCAGTTTTACATGTACTTGTTCGCATGTGTGTGCACAGATTCATGCGACTACCAGCACAGTCAGGATTAGGTTTTTAAAATACAAAATAGCAACATACAGCCAGGCATGGGGGTGCATGCCTGTAATCCCAGCTACTCGGGGAGCTGCGAAAGAGGATCACTTGAGCCCAGGAGTTCAAGGTTATAGTGAGCTATGATCACGCCACTGCACTATAGCCTGAGTGACAGAGCAAGGTCCTGTTTCAAAAAAAGACCAAAACAAAACAAAAGGCAACATGTGAAGGTACAAAGTGATACATGGAGAACGGTCTCTCTCATGATAGACCCTAGCCATCTATTCATGCCTGCTTTCCAGAGGCAATGCCTATCATAATGCTTCTTAAAAATGTCTCTCAGGAAGACTTTCTCGCATAGTAATCTTTTTTTTTTTTTGAGACGGAGTCTCGCTCTGTTGCCCAGGCTGGAGTGCAGTGACGCGATCTTGGCTCACTGCGACCTCCGCCTCCTGGATTTAAACAATTCTCTGCCTCAGCTTCCACAGTAGCTGGGGTTACAAGAGCCTGCCACCATGCCCGAATAATTTTTTTTGTACTTTTAGTAGAGACGGAGTTTCACCACATTGGCCAGGCTGGTCTTGAACTCCTGATCTCGTGATCCACCTGCCTCTGCCTCCCAAAGTGCTGGGATTACAGATGTGAGCCACCGCACCCGGCCAGTAATCTTAACTACGATTTTAGATTGAAAGCAAAATGAGCAGAATCTATGTCTATGTATACTAATTTCCAATTTGCCAATAGAAATGTTAGGCTTTAGCAACAATTATTTTAGCAGTTGTTATAAAAGTTTATATCTTAATGTTAAAAAATATCCTCAAACCTCCTCCTAAATTGCACTTTAACTAGAGTAGAAATGAGTCAATCATTAACTGGATATGAAATATTAAGGAATTCTTGTTAATTTTACAAGGTCTGATAATGACATAGTATAATGCATAAAAGTAAAGGACAAAACAGGTGATGAGAGAAAGACATACCATGTTAAGAAATGTACATTTATGTACTTATGGGTAAAATGACATAATATCTGTGATTTTACTTAAAATTTTCTAGGAAAAAATGTGTGTGGGGGTGTGTATGTAAATGAAACGAGATTGGCAAAATATTGATAATTAATGCTGGGGCCTGGGCACATGGGGGACTCATTATATTCTTCTATGTATGGATTAGTTTGGATATTTCCATAATAAAAAGGTTTTAAAGATTCAGTTAATTCCACTGCACAAAATTTTCTATTCAACTAAACATTTCATGCTTTTCATAATCAATTTTAAAATATATAAAATTTCAGCTAAAATGAAGTTGGACCCTTATCTAACACCAAATACAAAAAGTAACTAAAATAGACCAAAGACCTAAAAGTAAGAGTTAAAGTTAGAAAATTTTTAGAAGAAAATGGGAAAAGCTTCACGACAATGAATTTGGCAATGATTTCTTATATAGAACATCAAAGGCACAGGCAACAAAAGAAAACATAGACAAACTGGACTTCATCAGAATTAAAAAGTTTTGTGCATCAAGAACCACTGTCAACACAGTAAAAGGCAACCCAGAGAATGGAGAAAATATTTGTAAAATACATACATGATAAGGAATTAATATCCAGACTATATAGAGAACTCCAAAAAGACAAATACCACAATTCAAAACTGGGCAAAGGATATACACGGACATTGCTCCAAAGATGATATACAAATGGCCAATAAGCACTGGAAAAGACGCTCAACATCACTAGTCACTAGGGAAATATAAATCAAAACCATAATGCAATACCACTTCACACCCATTAGAATGCTATTATCAAAACAAACAAAAAACGGAAACCAAGAAAACCAGAAAAACAAATGTTGGGCAGGATGTGGAGAAACTGAAACCTTGTGCAATGCTGGTGGGAAGGTAAAATGGTGCATGTATTTAAATGCCACTGAAGTGTAAACGTAAAAATAGAAAAACTAACAAATTCTATATTCTGTATATTTTACCTCCACACACACACGAAACCAATGGAGAAAAAGAAAATTAATCAAAATTAAAATTTCAGCTACAGACAATTAGAAAGAAATAAAACTAATGACAATTTAGATGACTGAGTTATAGCTACAATTGTTTTCAGTAAAAGAAATAATGCTTTATT
Source organism: Pan troglodytes (assembly GCF_028858775.2). Taxonomy (NCBI): domain Eukaryota; kingdom Metazoa; phylum Chordata; class Mammalia; order Primates; family Hominidae; genus Pan; species Pan troglodytes. Next base: position 35,908,191 of record NC_072419.2, read on the forward strand.
CAGAATCATGAACAGTGTTATGATTAGCAAGTCTTTCTTATAAATGTAATAGTTAATATTTTTAAATTAGTTTTATTTTGTATTTTCTATGCCACCTTCACCAAGTACACTTAATATTAAATAAAATCATTTAAATATAATATCTCATTAATGTTTTGCAAATGAAGAAGAAATTTGTGGCAGACAAGCTCCTCAAAATTTTCACACTCTGTCCAAGTAGGGAAATGATACAATAACATTACTTATAATATTGTCAACTGAAAAAGAAACTACTTTGAGCAGATGCCAGTATTTCTTCTCAATGATATTTCAAAGAATAAGAAAGCTAAACACAGTATCATCAAGAATTAAATGTGAGCATTCTGCCTACTTTCTGCAAGTGGCCTACATTCAACCTTTGGAGGTATGCTTATACGTTTAACGACTAAAGTAACATAACATAATACTTAACAGTGCCACTCAGGGGTTTTAGCTGTGAAAAAGCAGTGGATCCTAAGAACAGTGGGCACTGAAGTTGCCTGTCTCTATGTCAGGTTACAGCTCAAGCTGTGTATATGCTGCAGACGCCCAAGCTGAATTTAAGAGAATCCGCTCTAAAACATTACTTGCTATTTAGACACATGCTTAAAGTTATTTCCTTTTAAACCTTAGGCAGATGATGAAATATTCCCGCTGTGTTGTCTCACAATGTATAACAAAGCTTTTCACATATTTTCACATAGTTGGGAATGCTTCCATATATCTGGCATGCCTGTAATCCAGCACTTTGAGAGGTGGAAGCAGGAGAATCACTTAAGCCCAGGAGTTCAAGATCAGCCTAGGCAACAAAAGGAGACCCCCATCTCTACAAAAAAATTAAGAAATTAGCTGGGTATGGTGGTACAAGCCTGTGGTCCCAGCTACTTGGGAGTCCCAGGTGAGAGAATTGCTTGAGCCTACGAGGTCGAGGGTGCAATGAGCCATGATCACGTCACTGCACTCCAGACTGAGCAACAAAGCAAGAGCCTGTCTCAAAAAAAAAAAAAAAAAAAAAAAAAAAAAAAAAAAAAAAAAAAAAAAAAAAAAAAAAAACTGGCCCGATGTACCAGTGTCATGGCTGATAAGATACTACCAGGGCACCCTCATTCTAGAATCAAGGCTGTGTGACAGCTCACGTCACCTTCTGACTAACCCAGTGCTTCTGTGCTAAGGGCCCCCTTAAATCTCTACCTTCCTTATGTGCTTGGCACAAAGGAATGATATATCTTAGATTTGGAAATGGAATTTTCTTCCCCAATCTTACTGTAGTCTAAGTACCCTTCACAGACTTTCTATTAACACATAGCTTACTTAGCTTCAGTTCCTGAGTAAATCAAATCTGTGTTTTGCAAACTACGATGTTTTAAGTTCAATTGCTTCTGAATCTAGCAGAGCTCAGTGAAACTCTTTGCTTACAGACATGCTCATTTTTATTAATGTCACACATGGTATTCTCCATGTGAAAGACAGAATTTCTTTCATCCTATTTACCAATCCCTTCAGATCCTTGTGAGGAACCAACAGAACAGCTTTAAAAAATTAAAAGGGTTTTTTTCTTTCCCTTCACAAATAGGCACATGCTTACTTATACGGCAAGTTTAGAAAATCCACAATGCAAAAGAAGGTGGAAGGACAAAGAGAAAAAGATGAAGAAGGACTTCCTCTTCCAGCCAAGATGGACTTCCCCTCCCACCATGACCAATGAGAAAACTGAAACTGGATAGAATATTTGAGAAAACTCTTTTCGGGGATTGGAACACAGGCAGAACAGGACTGTGATATTTGAGAACAGGAAAACACAAGAGGCAAATCTCACACACACTTCTGTTTTCTGCCCAATGGCAGTTTCTTGACCACACAGAGGTAGAGACCTCCAAAAATGAGGCAATGTCACTGTCACTAAGCTGAGAGTCTTGCAGTGCTAACATGTTTGGAGTTTATAGAATAAGGTACTGGAGAAGAGGGAACAACATACAGGTGAGGCCTCAAAAGAGAATGCAAAAGTTCTCTGCAGGTCTGGGGCCAAGGGCTGGGGGGAGTGCATACAGCAGGCAGGCTCCACAAGGCCTCTGCAGAGTGGCTGGCACTTCTGAGGGCTGACTGGAGATGCCAGAGATCACACAAATTTGGGACATAGCGGAGTGGAGAGAACTCATCAAGTATACCTAGAACATGTGGCTGAGGCCCATGAGGATGAACCTCTCCTAGAGTAAGAGTCACTGTCTAAGTCTGCAGGCAAAAACCTAATAAATAAGCACAAACTAACAAAGGCCCAGGCTTGACAGGAGCAAAAGGGTGGTCAAATAATATAACTAGGCATCAAGACATTTAACAGAAATAAAGGTTAAAATGTTATGAAAATGAAAGACTGAATTTATAAGGAAGACTTAACAATCCTAAGTGTGTACACATGACAGCTTCAAAATACTTTAAGCAAAAACTGCTCAAGTAGACAGATCTAGAATTAGAGCTGGAGACTTTAACATAACTCTCAATACATTGTAGGATGAGTAAAAAATCAGTAAGGACACAGAAGATGTGCATAGTCACAAGCTCCACCAGTTGATCTAACTGACATCTAAAGAACACTGAACCACCGGGCGCCACGGCTCACGCCCGTAATCCCAGCACTTTGGGAGGCCGAGGCGGGTGGATCGCCTGAGGTCAGGAGTTTGAGACCAGCTTGGCCAACGTGGTGAAACCCCGCCTCTATTAAAAATATAAAAAAAATTAGCCAGGCATGGTGGCAGGTGCCTGTAATTCCAGCTCCTCCAGAGGCTGAGGCAGGAGAATCACTTGAACCTGGGAGGCGGAGGCTGCAGTGAGCCGAGATTGTGCCACTGCACTCCAGCCTGCTGGGCAACAGAGCGTGACTTCATCTCCAAAAAAAAAAAACCCTGAACCAACATCTGCAGAATACACATTCTTGTCAAGTGTACATGGAAATTCACTAAGAAAGTATGTTCTCCAACTATACTATAAATGAATTAGAAATCAGCAACAATAACATACCTATCTCTATGTAGTAGAAATTAAAAAACAATACACTTTTAAATAATTCAAGTGTCCATGAAAAGAAAACTCACAAGGAAAACTGGATGATATTTTGAATGGAATGAAAATGAAAGCAAAATATGTTGACTATAACTAAAACTAACGTGGAATGAAGAGATCTAACTCTCTTCTTAAGAAGCAATAAAACAAGAGCAAAGTAAACTGAAAATAAGTTAAAGGGAGGAAAAAAAAGACTGAAAATAAATGAAATAAAAAATGAAAAAAATAGAAAATAAGTAATACTGAAACAGGCTTGTCCAACCTGAGGGCTGCATGTGGCCCAGGCCAGGTTTGAATGCAGCCCAACACAAATTCATAAACTTTCTTGAAACATTATGAGATTTTTTTTTCCTTTTTTTTTTTTTTTGACTCATCAGCTTATCGTTAGTGTATTCTATGTGTGGCCCAAAACAATTCTTCTCCTTCCATTGTGGCCCAGGGAAGCTAAAAGATTGAATACCCCTGTACTAAAAGATCATTAATGATCTAAAATAAGTGATCTTATAAAGAATTGATAAACCTCCAGCTAGACTGACTGATCCAGGAAAAAATAGAAAAAACACAAATTACCAATATGAAGAGACTGCAATACAGATTAGATTCTACAGACAGTAAAAGGATATTAAAGGAATATTCTGAAAAATTTTATGCCAATAAATCCAACAACTTGGATGAAATGAAATTTTCCTAAAAGACACAAATTACAAAAACTGACAACAGAAAAATCTGAAAATATCTCTTAAAAAATCTTAATTCTCCCACAAAAAACTAAAACCAAACCAAACAAAACTCTCTAGGTTCAGATGACTTCACTGGTAAATCCTATCAAACATGTAAAGAAGAAATCATACCGATCTTACACAGCTATTTCCAAAAACAGGGAAGGAGACAGCACTTCCCATCTAATTTTATGACACCCAATAAAACTTTGACACCAAAATCAAATAAAGACATTACAAGAAAAGGATACAAAGTCCAATATCTCCCATCAACACCAATATAGAAATCTTAAAAAAAAAAAGAAAAAGAAAAAAAAAAAACACCTAGAAATCAAATCTAGCAATATCCCAAAGGACAACGCACCACAACCAAGTGGGGTTTATCTCAGGGATGTAAAGTTAGTTTAAAAGTTGAAAATGAAACCAATGTAATTCAATGGCAGAATGAAGAAAGTATAATCATCTCAACAGATACAGAAAGAGATATTTGACAGCATTAAACATCGTTATGATAAAAACTGCCAAGAAACAAAGTTTAAAAGGATGTCCTCATTTTGATAAAGGTTTTCTCTGCAGATCATACAGACATCATACCATATGGTGGACTACTGAAAGCTTTCTGCCTAAGCTTGGAAACAATGCAATTATGCCCATTCTCGTGACTTCTGTTCAACACTATGGAAGTCCTGGACAGTATAATAAACCAATAAAAAGCAAGACAAGACATAAGGATTAGAAAGAAAGAAGTAAAACGATAGTCACAGGAAACATAATTGCAAATTTCTTAGTTTTCTATATAAACAAACCACTAGAAGTAATAAGTGAAACAGACTTATCAGACTACAAAGTCACTATACAAAAATCAATTGTATATCTACATACTGACAGCAAACAACTGGAAAATCAAATTCAAAAGTTCTACTGACAGTAGTGTAAAATTATAAAATATTTAAGAATAAATTTTTAAACACGCATGCAAGACTGCTACATTGAAAATTATGAAATATTCAGGCCCAATATTAAGATGTTGATTCTCCCCCAAATGCTCTGGACTCAATACAATTCTCCGAGAAAATCCAACAGGCTTCACTGAAGAAATCAATAAACTAATAGTAAGTACAAAGTTGGAGGACACACACTACCTGATCTCAAGACTTCATGAAATTATAGCAATCAAGATAAATACACCAAAAGAAAAACAGACAATCGATAGAACAGAGTCCAGAAATAGACCAATACATAGAAAGTTAATTGACTTTTTATGAAGATACGAAACTGGATTAATGGAAAAAGGAAACACCAGTGGCGCTGGCACAAATGGCTATCAAGATGTTAAAAAAAAAAAAAAGGAAATCTTGAAACCAAACTCACACCATGCCAAAAATTAATTTGAGATTAATGACAGATTTAATGTAAAAACTAAAACTATGATGCCTCTAAAAGACAATGTAGAATATTTTCCTGACTTTGGGGTAAGCAAAGATCTCTTAGATCAAAGAGATAAGGCAGTAACCATAAAAGAAAAAAAAAAAACTAAGCTTTATAAACATTAAAAGCTTCTGACCATCCTGGCTAACATGGTGAAACCCTGTCACTACTAAAAACACAAAAAATTAGCTGGGCGTGGTGGCAGGTGCCTGTAGTCCCAGCTACTTGGGAGGCTAAGGCAGGAGAATGGCGTGAACCTGGGAGGTGGAGCTTGCAGTGAACCGAGATCGCGCCACTGCCCTCCAGCCTGGGTGACAGAGCCAGACTCCATCTCAAAAAAAAAAAAAAAAAAAAAAAAAAAAAAAAAAAAAAAAAATGCTGTCCATCCAAAAACCACCATTAAGAAACTGAAAAGGAGAATAAAATAGCACAACCACTTTTGTAAAATTTTGATAGTTTCTTATATAGTTAAACATTCACCTATCCTTTGACACAGCAATTCCACATCTACGTATCTACCCTAGATATTTACCCTAATTTTAGAATTGTTGATTTGCCATTTCAAAAGCAATGATTCTTCCAGAACATTAGCTTTACACCATTCCATATTTTATATATTTTTTCAGCTACCATAATTTATGAAGATTCAAAATGCAACTTGCCAAGTTTTAAAAGAGAAAAAAAAGTATGGAAACAGCTAAACGGAAAACAGGCTGGTTAAGTGTGTTTGGGTCAGTTTATTTCCAGTATCATTTACAGGCTACCCTGATATTGTATTTAAAATTTTCATTCATTTCAGAGTTCACAAAATAATGATTTTTCCTGTGAAGATACTTCGTTTAAGAGACAACTGACTTCTACAACTAAAATGTATACATGTTCAAAGAAAATAGCTTGTAAAATATATTTGGTTGAATAACATTTACATTAAGCCTTTAAAATTATGTATCAGAATCTCCGGCTATTAAGCAGTCTAATGGTGCCTACTAAGTCAGAGAGTTGTAATTCTTCTCTCCTGTGCTCTGTTCTGATAATGAAGTAAAGGCATCAGTAGCATCTACTGTGCTAAAGAATAAATGGAATTTGCAACTGTAGGTAATATTTAAGCACTTTAAGACAAATATGAATACATCATAAATTTCTAACTAGGAAAATATTTTCAATGAGATCTCAAGAAATGTTAACTTTTTTTCAGAATAAAGCACTGAAAACTGACTCACCAACATATCAAGCTGGGTTTCTTCATCTTCTTCTCTTTTTCTCTTCTTATCTTTGCTATTTTTCTTCTTACTACAGGACATAATTTATATAGATGAGTTTAAGTATATTGATTTGTGTGATAAATAAATATCATAAGATTGAAACTTGGAAGTCTTTTAAGTTGTTTCATTTATAAATTATTGATTTAGGAAGACTTACATTGCTATGCCCTCTTAAATACAGTACTGAGAATTTGCTTCAGGCTTTGTACATATTACGTTAAAGTTCAAAGCAGATTGTAGAGCCACACTGCCAGATTTTAAATCCTGATTCTGTCACTTCTTAGCTCTGTGATTTTTGGAAAAGGTACTGAATCTCTCTGTGAGTCAGTTTCCCCACTTAAAAAATTAGGATAACAACTTAACTCTTAAGGCTATTGTGAGGATTAAGAGGTAATATGTATCTTCACACATTGCTGGTGGAAATGCAAAATGGTGCAGCATCTACAGGAAACAGTTTGGGGTTCCTCAAAAAGTTAAAGAGTTACCATATGACCCAGCAATTTTACTCCTAAGTATGTATACCCAAGGGAAATGAAAACATACACCCACAAAAATACTTACATAAGAATATTCACACTAGTATTAGTCACAATAGTCAAAAAGGGGAAACAATCTAAATGTTCATCAACTGATGAATGGATGAACAAAATATTACATCCATACAATGGACTACTACGCAGCCATAAAAAGGAACAAGTGCTACAACAATGATGGACCTCAAGAATGTTATAAGTGAAAGAAGCCAGATACAAAAGGCCACATGTTGCATGATTTCTTAGGAAATATTCAGAATAGGCAATTTCACATAGATAGCAGACTAGTGGTTGCCAAGGACTAGGAGAGGGGGAAGATGGGATGTGACTGCTTTAATGGGTAGGAAGAGATTTCCTTCTGAGATGATGAAAATGCTGAGCAACTAGACAGTGGTGAACCTCTTGAATATGTACTAAAAACCACTGACTGTACAAAAGGGTGAATTTTATAATTATGAATTACATCGCAATAAAAAAATAAAAACCCAAGAGCGATTTGAAAAAAGTTAATGTGCAAAGTGCCTACAACAATTTCTTGGCGCATTGAAAGTGCTATATAAGCATTAATTATGATTATTACGATAATCTTAAGACACTCTTGTCTGCATTTTCATCATAAAGTTTTCAGAAGATAACTCACCACTCCTCACAGGCATTTCACATAGTAAAAATCTCACATTCATTCAGGATATACCTGCCAGTTATTCTGGCATCTTCATGGGGCCAGACTCCTCGAGAGGGTTCTCAAGGGCAGTGTCTTCAGCTCACTCCTTGATACTTTCTTTCCATCTCGCCCAACAATATCAAAACCCCTGTTTATCACGGAGGCCAGGAGGAAATGCTCAATATTTGTATGTACAGTCAACCTCAGGCAAATCTGCCAGTTAAAAAAGAAGCGGGGATATGAATGCACAGGTATTTTTCTCCTAAAGAGCTAATAAATTACCACTACGACCTCCTCCTCACATTTGGCTCAATTTATTTACTGCATGTATGTTCTCTCATTTAATCCTCACAGTCTTCTAAAGGTATAAAAAATGGTCTGAAAGTTTAAATGTGTAAACGGAGGTTCAAAAATACTTGATCTCTTAATGAGTAAATGGAAGTTCAGACATATTAACCAATTTGCCACAAATTACAAAATTAGTAAATGACAGAGTGCAGGTTCCAACCCATATCCCTATCAAAGCCCATATACACCTCAACCACTCTGTGATTCATCCTGGTTTCACTCTACATATTAGCTTAGAAAAAAATTAATCAATAATTTTTCCAGGAAGAGACAATGGAGAAAAGAATAATCCCTAATAAAGGAAGTTATTATAATGAACTACAAGATCAGACTAACGCAGACCCACCAGGCAGAGGCCTGGAGAGATGCCTCAGGGGACCCAAACTCGTGGGTACGGGGCAACGGGTCACCCGCCCGTCTATCCTGTTTCCAGGGTCGTCAGCACGGGAGGCTGCCCCTCTCTGCACAGGCGCCAGGAACCGCGGTCCGGCCTCCGTCCAGCCCAGACAGGGTCAGAGCGAAGCCTGGGAGGCCACGAAGCTGGCTCTCTGCACCACGGCTTCCACCGGATTCGCGGGGGTGGAGTGCATCCGAAAAGAACTGAGGAGGCTCCCACCAGAGCTGCAGGACCCAGCTCTTCACCTCGGTTCCCTTGAGCACGAGCTTGCTAGACTTCACATAAGAGTACTAGGCCATGGCTCCGGGAGACTTCTGCGCGGACAGGCTGAAGCCGGCTCAGGACGAGTATGTGACCTGGAGCAGCACCAGGGCAGGGAGGAACAGAAGTGGAGGCGAAGTAAACACTCCCTGACAGCCTACGTCTGTCCAGAACCCGCCTCCGTCTTCACCCAAAGGGTGAATGCCGGAGATTTCCACTTCCAGGTTTCTGCCGGGGAGGGGGGGGGGGGCGGGGCGTCAGGGGGGAGCTACGGCGGCTGCAGAGGGCCGAAAGGTGTCCGCAGGCATCTGCTCCCTGGCGCCCTCTCGAGGAGCCCCTGAGGATTCGTGCCCCCAGAGGTGGGGAAAGCCCGCCCGAGGCGCAGGTGCTGACGGTGGCGGGGCTGCCGGGCTCGCTGTGGAACCGCCTCCCGCTAGAGCTGCGGGCTGGCGACGGTCCCCGCGGGGGCGGGAAGCGGCTCAGGCTGCCCTCCCCAGCCTGCGGCGGCGCGTCTGGAAGCGCGGGCCACTCCCGCGCAGGTCACTCGGGGCTGTGCCTCGCGCGACTGTGTGTGCAGGAAACAAACAGGAAATACCCTAAAATGGAATGAAGCGCCATGTTGAGGGCCGCGGACGTCGCGAGTGCTGTGGGAATGTGGGCGGAGGTGGAGAGTTATGGTGGCGCGTGTTACAGGCTCAGGGGTCAGGAAGAAGCCTAATCCTGGAGGCGGCATCTGAGGAGGGTCTTGAACGCTGGGCAGGCTTTTGCCCGATAGAGATGGAGGAAGCTAGTCCTGTCTGATGGAGGAAACAGGGCAGAGGCGTGGAGGGAGATGCGCAGTGCTGGTGTGAGGAGCCGCGAGCAGGCCAGGCCTGTAAAGCAGAGTGATGGGAACCAGGATAGAGAAGGCAAATCGGGGTCCTGTGGTCGCTGAAGAATTTGAATGAAATCAGTAAACAGGTGAGAGGGATCCATCGCAAGAGCATGGGATGAAACGAGGAGTAGTCCACGGTGATTCCTCTGCAGCAGTGGGTATTATTAATTGCATATGTGACACCAAAACGGTGGGTATTATTGATAGCGTATGTGACACCAAAACCACCCCACTCAAGCTGTGGCTCTTTCCCTAAAGTAGAAAACAGAGACCAGTTGGGTTCCAAGCATCCACAAAGATCTTATTAAATTCGTGATCCCTGGTGGCACCATGGAGTCAGGATTGGCTCATTTCAAACCTGACTCAGAAACAAAACCACCTCAATGTGCGGAGATGAGCGTCCTTACCCGCTATCATAACGTATTTTCTGGTGTTTTCACAGTGCTGCGCTTCCTAATCCCCATTCTAGGGCAATCCACATGCCATGATGCCCAGAGGCATTAACAAAGGGGACACACAGGGGCTCCTCACGTTGGCTTTCCATGGTTTTGATGAAAATCTCAGTTTCCTCATCTCATACAATGTGGTTCGTAATAGTATCATTTAGGGTTGAAGAATTAAATGGTACAAATTATATAGAGTGCTTATTATAACCTACATGGAAAATGCCTAGGATATGTTAGCTATGCTTATCACCAACATCGTTATATGATGGTAATAATCAGATAGTCAGGAAGGCCGACACCAAGAAAATGGATACATGCTCTGAGGGAATGAATGTGGAGAGATCAGAAGGTCAAGAACAAAGCCGTACAACATGTCTGCAGTAAAGGGATAGAGAAAAGAAAGGCTATAAAAGAAGGAATTAAACAGTTAGAGTAAAATTATAAAATCAAAGCTAAGGAGAATTTCCAGAAAGGGTAATATCATTTAATATCATAGAAGTTTAGGAGCACAAGATGGAAAAAAGGCCTCTGGGTAACTGACATTGAGGCAGTCTTCAGGGAAGCTCCATTTCCGATAGAGAAGTAGACACAAAGTCAGCTTGAAGCAGGGACTAGGTGAAGAAGCTGTTGGCTGGTCGCATGGGGAAATAAATAAGGGATGGCATATGCCATATTTCTGGATTTCTTTCTTGCCCAGCCTCTATATATGCATAGAGTTTGGCGAAAACTTACAAAAAATAAAAATGAAACCAATTTCGTTTGTTGACTGAAATACAATGCTTTGTGTTAGAATCAAGATAAATTCATGCCTCTCTCTTCTATTGTCACCGTCAGTTTTGAAATTAAACATCAGCTTTTCTTCTTCATTAAAATCATTTTCAACTCCTCCCAGGTGTTGGTGGTTTGGGGGAGTTACATAAGCAGTCAGGTCTTGATGAGTAGAGGAGGAGGGAACAAACACTTTCAGCAAAGGCAGAATTCTAAAATTCTGCTCGTATTTTTCTCCAGTAACTTTCCTATGTTTGTGAGGTTATTCAGTCATAATGATCCTAGTGAAATTTTTTTCAAGCTTGACTAATCGTAATCACTCTGGACGTTTGTTTAAAATGTGTATTCCCAGGCTTCTCACCTGCTGATTCTGATTCAGGAGATCACGGATGGGACTCAGAATACATGTGTTTGACAAGTACCACAAGTGTTTCTTATGGTCAGGCAAATTTGGGAATCTAACCAGAAATTTATGTTTTTATGACTGGCAGCTAGAAAAGATTCCTAGAGTCTTTGCTTTTTGAAAATATTTCTTTTTTAAAAGGAAAATTGTATGACTAGATGCAACATTTATACATGTGGCACATGTACTATACTGTGTGCTTTTGTCATATTTACAGTTGAAGATGTGTAAGAACATTCTGAGAAAAATTATATATTAAATGCAAAGAGGGGTAAGTCAGGGTGGGGGAGAAATGGGAAGGGTGTGCTTATTGTTGCCAAAAGGTAGAAAAGCCAGAATGATAGCAACTAAGGTTGCAAATAGCACATTGTAAGTTGAGGGAGCTTCATAATCATGTCTGAAACCTTCTTTGATATACTGAGTTGTAAACAGTATCTTTGGACAAGATTTGAGGGAGAAACCAACTATGCTTTAAAGTGTTCATTTAAAAGGCTTTAATTAAAGGAAAGTCTTTATATTTACTTGAGCTAACTTAACTTCAGGACTTTAACAAATTACTAGCCCTTAACCTCTTAAAAATTGTCTTTCATTTCAAATGAAAGTTTAAAGTGGCCTTTATGTTCGATTGGTATACTTGTGCGAAGACTTAACAGCAAGGTACTGTACATTTCTAAATGTTTACTTCTTAATTTTGCTGGAAGAAATATACTACTAAATTGATTATTTTTAAAGCAAAGTAAAACAATTTATTTTGACAAGCGACACTGTGTTTTCCCAGTTTTCTGGTAGCAAAGATTAGGCTTAACATCACTAATCATCAGAGAAATGCAGATCAAAACCAAAATGAGATACCACCCTACACCAGTCAGAATAGCTAATATTAAAAAATCAAAAAACAACAGATCTTGGGAGGCTGTGGAGAAAAGGGAATATTTACACATAATTGGTGCGAATGTAAATTAGTTCAACCACTGTTGAAAGCAGTTTGGAAATTTCTCAGAGAATTTAAAATAGAAATTCCTTTCAAGCCAATAATTCCATTACTGGTATATGACCCAAAGAAAGTCAGTTATTCTACCAAAAACACACACGCACTTGCATGTTCATTGCAACACTATTCACAATAGCAAAGACATGGAGTCAGCCTAGGTGCCCATCAACAGTGGATTGGATCAATAAAATGTGGTACATCCACATTAGTATTATTAGGCCATTCTTGCATTGCTATGAAGAAATACCTGAGACTGGGTAATTTATAAGGAAAAGAGATTTAATTGGCTCGTAGCTCTGCAGGCTGTACAGGAAGCATGGTGACAGCATCTGCATGGTGCCTGTGGAGTCTCCAGGGAGATTTTACTCATGATGGAAGGCCAAGAGGGAGTAAGTACATCACATGGCCAGAGCAGGAGCAAGAGAGAATGGGAGTGGGGGTAAGTACCACACACCCTTACACAACCAGATCTTGAAAGAATTCACTATCACAAGGACGGCATCAGGCCATGAGAGATCCACCCCCATGACCCAAACACCTCCTACCAGGCCCCACCTCCAACACTGAAGATTACATTTCACCATGAGATTTATAGGGGCCACCTTCCAAACCATTTCACACACCATGGAATACTATGCAGACATAAAAATAACAAAATCATGTCCTTTGAAGCAACATGGATGCAGCTGAAGGCCATTATCCTAAGTAAATTAATGCAGGAATACAAAACAAAATACCACATGATCTCACTTATAAGTGGGAGCTAAACACTGGGTACTCATGGACATAAAGATGGACAGAATAAACACCAGGACTACTAGAGGGGAGAAGGAGGAAGGCAAGGTTTGACAAACTAACTATTGGGTACTATGCTCATGTATTAATCTGGTCTCACACTGCTATATAGAACTACCTGAGGCTGGGTAATTTATAAAGAAAAGAGGTTTAACTGACTCAAAGTTCCACAGGCTGTACAGGAAGCATGGCTGGGAGGCTTCAGGAAACTTATAATCATGGCAGAAGGTGAAGGGGGAAGCAAGGCACGTTCTACCATGGTGGCAGGAGAGCAAGTGAGCCAGAGGGGATGTGCCATATGTTTAAACCATCAGATCTCATGAGAACTCACTTACCATCTAAGAACAGCAAGGGGGAAATCTGCCCTCATGAGCTAATCACCTCCCACCAGGTCATTCCCCCTACATTGGGAATTACAATTCAACATGAGATTTTTGTGGGGACACAGAGTCAAACCATACCAAATCAGCATCTGGATGATGGGATCATTCATACCCCAAAACTCAGCAATATGAGATATACCCATGTAACAAACTGGCACACGTACCCCTGAATGTAAAATACAAGTTAAAATTATTTTCAAAATAAATTAATGAATAAATAAATATGATTAAATGAAATTAAAATTTTGAATTAAAAAAATTTGAGAGTGATTTCAGCTTGACAGTTATGTAAGTTATGTACATTGAAACACTGAGTTCTGTAGGGTTCGGATCAATTGCACTATCTCTACTAAGTTGATGACCAGTTATTTGGATGAAAAGAAAAGAGGAGAAACATATAGATCTAACAGGAAAAAAATGGACCAGTTTTTATGATAGCAAAAAGAAGAATGGAGGAAACAGGACTGAGGTTATAGTGATTGATAGATATTAATAGATGACTAAGTCAAAAGCCACTGGTTGCAGAAAATATTGATTAATTTTGTTTTATTCCTGTCAGACAAAAAAATCCTATAACCTGCCTCTAGAGAAAACCCTTTTAGCCCTGTAATTATCTTTATTCCAAGCACCATTCCGTTCATTAAGTAGTGTATAGGGTGATTAATAAGTGAATTATTCACAGAATTAAGACAGAATTTTTGAGTATTTCAGGATATTAATAGTATAGTCAATGAACTAAAATAAAATTTGACTAGAGGTGTGATCACCATGAATGCCATGTTGGTCTCTTGTTAGATTTGGCAACCTAAAGTTGACAAATTTATTAATAAAATAAACGTTCCTTGATGATTAATTTACATTTAGTAGACATGCTCTTTCTTCTTCCTTCCCTTTCTTATTCATTCATTCATTCATTCCTACAGAGCAGTGACTTTCATTCTAAGATTCCCAGAATCCTAAGGAATTCTTAAATGTCATCATAGGGAGCCAGGTGTGAGGATTCCCAAAAGTTGTATTTAATACTTGAAAAATCTCGAAAAGTTATATATTTACACCAGAAAAAGCTATACAGGTTTTAAGTTATATAGATATAGTTGAATACTTTTTATTTCTATCCAGAACTAAGTCATTAGAGTTAATAATGTTGATTATTTCATACTGACCTAATGGGTAGCCTTTATATATCATTGATTACTTATTAGTAAAATAAGAACCCCCCCAAAATTACAAAATAAATATATTTTTAGGGTTTTTCTTAAGGCTTTTGAAACATAAAATCAGAGGAGAGGATTGAAAGTAATCCTTGATTGTTAAAAAGGCAGGGAACTACTAACTTAGAAAATTGCATGAAAACAGCAAGATATATACATGGCCCTCAGACCAGCTGCCTGTTTTAATAAAGTTTTATTGGAGCACATCCATGGATCTATGGTGCTTTCCTGCTACAATGGTAGAGTTGAATGGTTGCTATAGAGACCGTATGGTTTGCAAAGCCTAAAATATTTTTCATTTTAGGTCCTTTTTTTTTTTTTCATTTAGGACCACATTTGCTGGTCCTTTATAGCAAAAGTGAACCCAGTTTTAGAACATTAACTTTACAAATTAAGATACAGTGGATGCTGCCTTAACTGACCTCCACTTAACTGATTTACAATCAGCACTGTCTTGTACCCGTGTACAACTTAATGACTGATGTCCACTGCAAACTGAAAGCCTTTGAGCTACTTTTAATGCCTGCACATTTCTCCTTCCATCACAGAAATTGTATATTTTCTAAGAGGAAGCTGTGTTCATTCCTAAATATGTTTATCCCATTTGTTCTTGTTCTTGTAGTTATGCAATTTAATTAAATATGATGTTGAGAGGCTGAGACGGGCAGATCACTAGGTCAGGAGATCGAGCCATCCTGGCTAACTCGGTGAAACCCCGTCTCTACTGAAAATACAAAAAAATTAGCTGTGCGTGGTGGTGGGTGCCTGTACTCCCAGCTTCTGGGGAGGTTGAGGCAGGAGAATGGCATGAACCCGGGAGGCGGAGCTTGCAGTGAGCAAAGATTGCACTACTGCACTCCAGCCTGGGTGACAGAGCGAGACTCCGTCTCAAAATAAATAAATAAATAAATAAATAAATAAATAAATATTACATAAACTGAGAAAATGAGTATAACAAGAGTAGTATTGTTGTTTCTCTGAGAAATAAACTAAATGTGTTGGAAAAATGAGAAACTCAAACAGTTGCTGTCAGCTTAACTGTTGGCAAGACAACTAGAAACAAATGGGAAAAATTGTGTAATCTAGGATTTCAGATTGCTTTACCCCAGTTGTCTTCACAGAAAGTGAACAAGAAATCCATGACAACATATCATTGGCATAGTTTCCACAAGAAACTCCACTCTGAATCCGTGCAAGGCTTAGACCTTGTCATCGAAATTCTGGCAAATTTATTTACACATGTCTTTTAAATTAAAGTTAAGTTTTAAGGACTTACATCTAATACTTCTTATGATTCCTCCATCTAACTTAAATTTGTGATTAATCTGTTTATTACTCGTCCCAATCTGATTGAATAAGGGGTTTTCTACCGTTTTTGCTAACCAAAAGTTTACTTTGATGAAGATGGAATTATAAATACAATAATTCAAGTTTAAAGAATTAGAATGGTAATGGTTAATACAATTTAGTATGCCTAAAAATCACTTGAAAAGCTTACTAACAATGTAAATTCTTGTGCCTTAGGCCTGAGATTTTGATTCAATAGGTCTAGCATGTGGCATAGGAATCTGTATTTTTAGGAATGATAAAGGAAAATTGCTTAAAATAGGGTAAATTATGACTTACAAATATAAAATGAACACTTGTCTAAGATTTTTGTTTAACTCATTTGTTTAATGAGGGAGCCAGTAAGATGTTATACTGAGTTTTATGGAAAATTAAAAGAGCCACACATATCTAGGCACTAAGGAACACTGAAATAAATTTGCTTGATAGGTTCAAAACTGACTTCTTGATGGAAGATGGAAAAAGGAAAATTAATTATACTTCCACCAAAATCAATCATTTGCCTGTCTATAAACATGAATATTTGCATTACTATCAGTAATCTATAACTAACAGAATTGCAAATAACAAAGAAAACAAAAGGCACAGAGACTCCATAGAAACAGATAACTCAGGTTATTCTAGACAAGGCTGAGGTTTCCATTAAAGACACTCAGTGGTAATTTCGTTGGTCCATCTTAAAATCTTTCCATTTTCTCCTGAAACAAATTGCTCAAGCAATTCAAATACAATGAATGTGGTCAGTGGGTCACACCTGGAGAAATCATTTTCTAACCTGTAATCAAGGCTGTTGAATTACTCCTTCACTGGAAAGAATAAAATATTACCACATAAATTCATATTATGATAATGGTCCACTATGAATGCTTTGGTGTTCTTAATTTTCTTAAGATTTATTAATATTTCTGAAGTAACTACTAAATGCCAAGCAATATATTTTCTAATTTAATGTTTCATTGACTTTTACTTTCGCTTCAATTGAGCTACTCACTTTCATGACTATAAACTTAACTTTTCAATAACTTAAAAATTGATTTCTAATGTTATAAACTTTAATGTTCCACTCTGTGACCTGCTCTTTCAGACCCTCTCTTCCTTACTGCCAATTCACCTTCTCTTCTATCTCTTCCAGTGCCTCAGTATCTTGACTCTTCCATTTTCTTTTTTCTTTTCTTTTATTAAGTGGATACATGATAATTTCACATGTTGATGGGGTACAATGTGGTATTTTGATAACTGACACATTGTTAAAACCTCTCCTCCCTATCTTTCCCAGTCTGGTAACCACTCTTCTACTCTCTATTAGATCAGTGTTTTTAGATTTCACATATAAATGAGATCATGTGATATTTGTCTTACCGTGGTTAGCTTATTTCACTTACCACAATGTCGTCTATGCTCATTCATGTTGTCACAAGTGACATGATTTTACCGTTTATTATGGCCAAATGTGCATATGATATAGTTTGGATATTTGTCCTGACCCATATCTCATGTTATATTGTAATCCTCACTGTTAGAGATGGGGTCTGGTAGGGGGTATTTGGGTCATGGAGGTGGATCCCTCATGGCTTGGTGCTATCGTCATGATAGTGAACGAGTTCCCAAGCTTCCTGACTAGTCAAGCAGATGTTGGCATTATGCTCCCTGTACAGCCCATGGGACCAGGAGCCAATTACGTCTCTTTTCTTATAAATTATCCAATCTCAGGTATTTCTTTATTCTTGCAATGCAAGAATGACCAAATACAGCATATATGCCACATTTTCTTTCTACATTCATTCATTGATGGACACTTAGGTTGATTCTAGGCTATTGTGAATAGTGCTGTAATAAACATGAGAGTCCAGAAATCTCTTTGACATACTGATTTAATATTCTTTGAATATATACCCAGTAGTGGGATTGCTGGATTATGTGATAAGTCTATTTTTAATGTTTTTGGAAGTTTTATTGTTTTCCATAACAATTGCTCTAATTTACATTTCCACCAACAGTGTATGAACATTCCCCTTTCTTCACATCCTTGCCAGCATTTGTTATTTTTTGACTTTTTCATAAAAAGCATTCTAAGCAGGGTGAGATGATATCTCACTGTGGATTTGACTTCCATTTCTCTGATTATTAGTGATGGTGAGCATTTTTTCATATACCCGTTGGCGATTTTTTTGTCTTATTTGGAGAAATGTCTATTCAACTGTCTTGACTATTTTCTAATCCAATTATTTGTATTTTTGCTATTGAGTTGTTTGAGTTTTCTATAAATTTGGGATATTAACCCCTTATGAAGTGAATAGTTTGCAGATATTTTCTCCTGTTTTGTAGGTTGTCTCTTCACTGTCATGATTGTTTCCTATGCAGTGCAGAAGTTTTTATTTGGTGTAATCTCATTTGTTTATTTTTGCTTTTGTTGTGCCTGTCTTTTGATGTCTTTTCTAAAAAGTCCTTGCCCAGACCAATGACATATAACATTTCACCTATGTTTTCTTCTACTAGTTTCATAGTTTGGGGTCTTACATTTATATATTTAATTTATTTTGAGTTGATTTTTGTATATGATGAGAGATAGGGGTCTACTTTCATTCTTTTGTATGTGGGTATGCACATTTCCCAGCACCATTTGTTGAAAAGAGTGTCTTTTCCCAATTGAATGTTTGCAGCTTTGTCAAAAATAAGTTGCATGTAAATATGTGGATTTATGCCTGGGCTCTCTATTTTTGTTCCACTGGTCTACATGCCTGTTTTTATGCCAATACCATGCTGTTTTAGTTAGGATAGCTTTGTAATATATTTTGAAATTAGATAGTGTAATACCTTTAGCATTGCTCTTTTTGCTTAAGATTTCTTTGGCTATTTGGGGTGTTTTGTAGTTTCACATGGATTTTAAGATATTTTTTAATATCTGTGAAGAATGAAATTGGAAATTTGATAGAGATTATATTGGATTTATAGATTGATTTGAGTGGTATGGTCATTTCAACAATATTAATTCTTCTAGTCCATGAACATGGGATATCTTTCTATTTATTTTAATTTTTTAAATTGCTTTTATCAATGTTTAATAATTTTCATCTTTCTGTGGCTTAATTTACTGGTAGGTATTTTGTTTTTTTAATAGCTATTTTAAGTGGGATTATTTTCTTGATTCCTTTTTCAGATAGTCTGCTATTGGTGTATAGAGATGTTAATGATTTTTTATGTAGCTTTTGTATCCTGAAACCTTATTGTATTCATTTACTATTTCTGATTCTCAGTGGTGTATTTATGGTTTTTTACATATATGATCATGTCATCTACAAAGAGGGACAATTTGACTTTTTTTCCATTTGGATGCCTTTTATTTCTTTCTGTTACCTAATTGTTATGACTAGGACTTCCAGTACTATGTTGAAAAAAGTGATTAAAGTGAGCATTCTTGTCTTGTTCCAGATCCTAGAGGCAAAGCTTTCAAGTTTTCACCATTCAGTATAATGTTGCCTGTGGGTTATCACATATGGTCTTTATTTTATTATGTTCTTTTATAACTAATTTGTTAAAAGGTTTGATCATAAAAGGATGTCTAATTTTGTCAAATGCTTTTTCTGCATCTATTGAAATGATTATATGTTTTTTATCCTTCTTTGTTTAATGTGATGTATCACATTTTATTGATTTACATGTATTAGACTATCCTTACCTCCCCAGGTAAATATCACTTGATTATGGTGAATAATCTTTTTAATGTGCTTTTGAATTATCATTGCTAGATCTGCTGGTTTTGAATGTTTCCATCTATGTTTATCAATGATATTGGCCTGGAGTTTTCTTTTATTTGCTGTTCTTGTCTCATTTTGGAATCAGGAAATGCTGTCTTCATAGAATGAGTTTGGAAGAGTTCCCTCCTTTTCATTGTTTTGAAATAGTTTGTAAATAATTTGTATAAATTTTTTAAATGTTTTGTAGAATTTGTCAGCGAAAACCACCAAGTCGTGAACTTTTCTTTCTTCCTCTATTTTTTTTAGAGACAGAGTCTCACTCTATCACTGAGGCTGGCATACAGTGGTGCAGTCATAGCTGACTGCAGCCTCAAAGTCCTGGTCTTAAGTGATCCTCCTGCCTCAGTCTCCTGAGTACAAGTACGCACCACTATACCTGGGGAATTTTTATTTTTATTTTTAGAGACGGAGTCTCGTTGTGTTGCCCAGGCTAATCTTGAACTCCTGGCCTCTAGTGATTCTCCTGCCTTGGGCTCCTAAACTGTGAGATTACGGATGTGAGCTACTGTGTGAAGTCTTTTGGATTTTCCTTGAATGAGAGCCTAAATCGCTCCTTCCATCTCATTATTTGTCATTGGTGTGTTCACATTTTCTACTTCTTCTTTCTTCAATTTTGATAGGTTATATGTGTCCAGAGCATACGTATTTCTTCTAAGCTTTTCAATTTATTGGCGTATAATTGTTTGTAGTACTTACTCACGATTCCTTGTATTTCTCTAGAGTCTATCATAGTATATCATTTTTCATCTCTGATTTTATGTGAATTTTCTCTTTTTTTCTTGGTCTGACAAAACATTTGTCAATTTTACGTTTTCAAAAAAGATTCCTTCATTTAATTAGTCGTTTGTATTTTTTGTCTTTATTTTGTATATTTGTGCTCTCATCTTTATATTCTTTTGCTAATTTGGATCTTAGTTTGTTCTTGATTTTATAGTTCCTTGAAATACATTGTTAGATGCTTTATTCATTATCTTTCTTCTTTATTGATGTCATAATGTATTGCTATAAACTTCCCTCTAAGAACTGTTTTGCTGTATTTCATAAGTTTTCATATGTTCTGATTTCATTTTTATTTGTCTTAAGATGTTTTAAAATTAATTTTTTTTTCATTGACCCATTGGTTGTTTAGGGATATGTTGTTTAATTTGTATGTATTTGCACAATTTCCGAAGTTCCTCCTGTTGTTTATGTCTAGCTTTATTCCATATGGTCAAAAAAAACACATGATATGGTTCGATTTTTTGATTAGTTAAGACTTGTTTTGTGCTCTAACATATCTATCATGGACAATATTCCATATGCAGGTGAAAAGACACTGAATTATGCAATTGTTGGATGAAATGTTATGTAAATAACTGTTAAATTCTTTTGATCTAGAGTGCAGTTTAAAAGTTTCTTTGTTGAGATTCTCTCTCAATGATCTGTTCATTGCTGAAAATGGGATGTCGAGGTTTCTTACTATTATTGTACAGTTTTTTGTCTCTCCTTTTAGATCTATTAATGTTTGCTTTATATATTTAGGTTCTCCAATGTTGAGTGCATTATATATTTACAATTATTGTATTCTTTTGTTCTACTGACCCCTTTATTATTACATAATGGCCTTGTTTGTCTGTCTTTACAGTTTTTTTTACTTGAAGTCTATTTTATTTGATATAAATATAACTACTTCTGCATTCTTTTGATTTCCATTGTCATAAAATATATTTTTCCATCTGATCACTTTCAATTTATGTGTGTATTTACAGGTGATGGGAGTCTCTTGTAGAAAGAATATAGTTAGGTCTTGTTTTTAATCCATTTACCCATTATCTGTCTTCTTACTGGATAATTTAATCTATGTACATTCAAGGTAATTATTGATAGATAAGGACTTGTACTGCCATATACTGTTTTCTTGTTGTCTTTTAGAATTTTTGTACCTTTTTGTCCCTTTGTTGTCTTCCTTTGTAGTTAAGTGATTTTCTCTGTGTGTTTTTGTTTCTTGTTCTTTTATTTTTAGTGTATCTAATAAAAATGTTTGCCTTTTGGTTACTATGAGGCATGCGAAGAATATTTTATAGTTTCAATAGGTAATTTTCAATGGATAACAACTTAATTTTGATAATAAGAAATGGGGAAAAGCAATCACTCTGCTCTTTAACTCAATCAATCCCCCACATTTTGCATTTTTGATGTCTTAATTTACATCTTTTATATCACTTATCTCAACAAATTATTGTAGTTGTTATTATTTTTGTTTTGTATTTTAACCTTCTTACTAAAAACATGTAAGTGGTTTACATTCAATTATTACTATATTAGAGCATTCTGAATTTGTCTGAATATTTATTTTTACCTGCAGATTTATACCTTCCAATTTTTTGTATTACATATTAGTGCCCTTTTCTTTCAGTTTGAAGACTGTTCTTTAACATTTCTTTTAAGGCAGGTATGGTTACAATGAATTCCTTCATCTTTTGTTTGTCTTAGAATGTTTTAACCTCTCCTTCATTTCTAAATGGGAGCTGTGCTGGAAAGTATATTCATGGTTAACAGTTTTTTTCTTCAGCACTTTATTCTATTATCCTACTTTCTGCTGTCCCATATTGTTTCTGCTGAGAAGTCTCACATTGGAATTCTCTTATGTGTTATATGCTTCCTTTTTCTTAGTGCTTTCAGGACCTACTCTTTGTTTTTGATGTTTGAAAGTTTAATTATAATGTCTTGTGCTTGTCTTATTCAGATTAAATCAGATTAGTGAGCTTTGGCCATCCTAAACATCTTAATCCTTCTCCAAGTTTAAAAAGTTGTCTGTTATTTCTCTGAATAAGCTTTTAACTCTTTTTCATTCTTTGTTCCACTTTAACATTGTAGATTTGTTTTTTTGATGGTGTCCCATGGATCTCATAAGTTTTCTTTGTTTCTTCTCATTTTTTTCTCTTTTCTACTCTGACAGTGTATTTTCAAAGAGCCTGTCTTTGAGCTCACTGCTTTTTTTCTTCTACTTGATCAGTTCTGCTCTTGATGCCCTGTAGTGCATTTTTCAGTTTGTTTACTGAACTTTCCACCTCCAGGATTTCCTTTTGATTTTTTCCCATTATTTTAAATTCTTTGTTGAATTTCTCATAAATTTCCATGTTGTTTCTCTGTACTTTGTTGAAGTGCACAGATTTTTTTTTTTTAAAAAACAGCTATTTGCATTTTTTTGTCTGCCACATCATTCATTTGCATGTCTTTAGGTTCAGTTGCTGACACCTTGTTTTCTCCATTTGGTGAGGCAATTTTTCCTAGGCTATTCTTATTTTTTGTAGATGTACATCTCGGTCTACACATTGATGAATTAAATATTTATTTCAATCTTCTCAGTCTGAGTTTGTTTTTGACTGTTTCTCAGTGGGCTTGTTTAGAAATTCTGTGCGGATTTCCATTATATTCCATTTTAGCATTAGGAGGTGCCCAAAGCAAAGGTTAGACATAAGTCTTGCAATGGGGCTTCACCACTGATGCAATGTAACTGGATGGGCCCATGGGTGATCCGCAGAAAGGCTGCTGTCTGTAGGGGGAGAACAAGTCAGGCCATCAAATCTGGACAGTCTGTGTATCATGTTTCCCACAGCGTGGTGCCCATAAACAACCTGTCTGGTATAATGTTTCCTCTGGTAGAAATGACTAGCCACTGCTAAGTTTCATATAGAAAGTATTGCTAACCCAATCCCTTCTCTATGTCCCTAGCACACCTCTGGTGGTTCAGCTCTGTTGACACTCATGGTGCTGCTTGTGGGCTGATGCTGGAGTGAGTCTACTGTGAAGGCACTCCGTATGGTGGAAAAAATATTCAACTTCTGCTCACTTTATTCAGTGTAAGAATTGTGAGTTCAGGAGAACTTTCTGCATATAATACCATTATGTCCGGGGGGAGGAGTATCACAATCACAGAGTACTGTTTCCCTTACTGTCCAAGCATGGTTTTACTCCTCTTTGCAGTCCAAAGGGGCTTCATAGACTCACTCATGTATTCAGGGTTCATTAGCTCTTGTAAAGTTAATTTCATATGTGGATAGTTGTTCATATAGATGTGTCCATAAGGGTATGATTACTGGAAAGATCTACTCCACTACCTTGCTCTGCCCAAACCCTTCCCCTTTCCAACAAGAGTTTGCCACCTCCTAGTTTTCCTTTTTCTTAACCAAACTAAGTTTAGCCTTTTAATCCTTCACCCTCCTCCACTTATAATGTCATTGCTTCTTTGTATGCTTATTGTATTTTCCATGCTATATGACTTTCAGCTGGTTATTTACAGTATATAAGTTTTAATATCCTGTAAAAGGGGGATAATAATAGCATCCATTTGATAAGGATGTTAAAGATACTAAATGACACTGTCCATGTTAAATAACTTTTTGAGATATATTGAGATGTTTCTGTACTTCCTTGTTCTGGCCTTCTTGTTGAACCAGAGGAATGTATTGCCATGAAAAGCAATAAAACTGTGATAATAGAAATTAAAAGTGAGTAGGAACTTATTTAAAAATCATCATTCTCCTTTTCAATGCAAAAATAAGAACTAGAAACTTTTAATAAGGCAATAGTCCAAAGAAATAACTTATGGAAGATAACATGGGTTTTTTAATCTTAAAGGGTTCTTTTATATATTTAAGGGTCGATATTGGCTGCCTTGAATCCTACTAAAATTTCAATGTAAGTTTTAGAGAGGGAGGAAAGAGTCAAAGAAAAAATTGTACTGGAAAAAGTTAAATAAGTAAGGAAGATATTATTCAAGCTGTTGCAATACGGGAGAGAGGCCAGACCTAGTCTGAACTCAGCTCCCCGATACAAAGGGCCGTGGAGTTTTTGAAAGTGAGGGTAAGGGGGCGATCATAGGCCACCTGTCTTTGCTAACTGTCTTTTCTCAAAGGAAAAATAAACTTTCTTTTATCTTTATGATATAAGGTAATTTTTACAACTTGGAGCAAGATTAGGCTCTTACTCTCTCCTGGAGACTGGGAAATAAGGTGTTATCTTTCTGAAGGATTACATTTGAAAGGGATGGCTACCAGATCCTTGAAAAAGGAAAATTTCTGCTTACTAGTTACACATGCCACTTCTACCTGCATTTCACTGGCCAAACAGGTCACATGTCTTAATCTGACCCTTCCTTCAATAGGACAGAAATGTATAATCTTCTAGGAAATAGGGCCACTGCAGTAGGAAGACCAGATAATGGGAGAATGGTAATATAATCTACCACAATGACCACAGTGAAAACATTAGTAATCCTCAGGATTAAACCAAGTCTTCTTGGACATTTAGGTTGATTCTAGGCTATTGTCAATAGTAGAATAACAAAAAATAAAGAGAATAGCCCATTTATTTTTTTCAGAGAAGCTAGACAATTCACAGGAACTCATGGCCTAGAAAATTTTATTTCTTGATCAACACAACTCTTTATAGATGCTTGTGGTCCAAAAATGCAGATTCCTAATCATCCCCACGAATACGGGGGCCATTGCAAGCAACCTGGGAGGGAGTTTAGGATTGCTCTGAGGCAGTGAAAGCTATTGAAATTCCCACATGAGGGGGCAGAAAAGGGAATCCACATGTTTTGATCCCTCCATGTTCTGGGTGTAACTTGGTTCTCGTTAAATTGCACCATTTTTGGCATCAGAGAGAACCAGATTTGAATCCCAGTTGCATCCCTCATTATGATTTGATGGTGAATGTGTTTTTAACTCGTCTGAGCCTCAGTTTGCTGATCTATAAAAGATGCGATTGTTACGAGGCTTCCATAACGTACATGTGTAAAAATCATGGCAAAATGCTTGTAATTTAAAAGAGAGGGCTGTTAGGAGACTTCTATCAGGTAAGTATGTAAAAACCTGGACACAATGCCTATAATTTTGTAAGTGTTCAATATATGGAGAAGGAGGATTATTTTTCTTTCATTTAATTTTTAGAGCAACTTTATAAAATTGGTGATACTCATATATTTGAGATAATCAAACCAAGGATCAGAAAGACTAAATAAATCACCATAGTCACAAAGCAGTTCACAATACATTTACTGGATAATTTCTAGTTAAAAGTAGCAATGATGATCACCTTGAAAATCCTGTATTATCTGGAGGTTTTCTTTTACATAAGCTTCTTGGAATTTAGTAAGATAAGTTGCAGCTCAAACAGCAGATCCGTAGAATATTTTGTTCCAGAGATTGTAGTGGGGGCCAAAGCATTGTATGAGTTTCGTTGGGAACAAGGTGTGGGCTGAGAATCTAAGCAATCTTCATTTGGTGGTTTTCAGTTGGTGGGCAGTGGCAGAAGGAGGAGGAGCTCCATCTGTACTCTCTTTTCCCCCAGTCACAGCCCTCAGGCTTGTTGCATCCAGGCCCTTCTAAGTTAAACCAGAGAGGTTGACAGGTTTATTTAGCATTTAGCAGACAAGTCAGCTCAGGGTAGGCGGGTGAGGTGGGGTGTGGGCTGCTAGTACAGTGCCACCCTTTGACCCAGGGCTGCCCGTGCCCATGGGGCTATTCCATATATCATATATATATATATATATAATATTTTTATATATATGTATATAAGCCTGTTGGTTTGTTAAAACCATGGATTCTAAGTTGCTCTATCAACGTGATCATTAGAAAAATGTGATGTACTTAGTGTGTAAATTTTAGAACATTTCTTCTGTTAGTCTTGTTAATACTCAATTCTTTTCTAAAACACCTAGCGCAAATCTCCATAGGTTTTAATCGAATTATATTATAATTTGGATTTTCCGGTCTGCCTATCTTCCAAATAATAAAGTTCTTAAAATTAATTTTCTATTTCTGCCATAACAATTTACCACAACTTTGTGGCTTAAATCAAAGACTTATGACCCTATAGTTCTGTAGGGCAAACCTCTGACGGTGGTCTTACTGGGCTTAAGTCAAGGTGTTGTCAGGGCTGTATTGCTTTCTGGAGGCTCTAGAGAGAATCCATTTCCTTTTCAAACTTTTAGATGCTGTCCCTATTCTTTAGATCATGGGACCATCACTTCATCTTCAAAGCCAGTAATGTGGGATGTCTGTGACCATTGTTCTGTAGTCATATCACATTCTGACTGTAGCTAGGAAAGATTCTCTGATTTTATAGACACATGCAATTAGATTGGCCCCCAAGATAATCAAGGATAATCCCCCTAACTCAAGGGTTAATCACATCTCCAAAGTCCCTTTTGCCCCATGTAAAGTAATATGGTCACAGATTCCATGGACAAGAACATCTTTATGGGGTCATTATTTTGACTATCACAAAGGCAAAGTCTTGGACTTATGCATATCTAGATTTTATTTGCTTAATTTCAGAGCCTAGAACACATTAGACTCTAAATAAATGTGAATGAGTGATAAATATTATATTTACAGATTGCTGCCACATTACAATTCTGTCCTGCCACTGGTGGTGGAATCCTATGTACTTTTTACCACCTCCATTTTGCATTCAGACTGAACATGGCTATGTTATTCCTTTCACCTGGGTGATTTGAAACCATCTCTCTATTTCTATTTGTAGAGATCTTATCTATCAAGCCCTTCTCAAATGCCACTTCAAAAAACTTTTTCTAATCCCCAATTGTTTTAGTCAATTTATGCTCTTACAACAAAATAACACAGACTAGGCAATTTATGAAAACCGGACGTTTATCTCTCATAGTTCTGGAGACTAGGAAGTCCAAGATCAAGGCGTTGGCAGGTCTGATGTCTGGTAAGGGCTGTTCTCTCCGTTCAAGATGGTGTCTTGATGCTGCATCTTCCAGAGACAAGGAACACTGTGTCCTCACATGGTGGAAGGCCAGAGAGCAAGAGGGATGAACTCCCTCCATGGAGCCCTTTCATGAGGGCTCCTAAACCCATTCCTGAGGTAGGAGTCCTGATGGCCTCATCACTTCCTGTAGGCTCCACCTCAACACTATCAAATTATCAACGCTGAATCTCGGAGGAGGCACAGTGAAACCACAGCACCAATCAAGTATGATATTTCTGTCCTCAGAAACCCCCTCATGTGTTTAGACCTTCCATGCACTTTTATACATTTTGTCTCATGGTTTCTTCCTGTACAAATAAGGTGCTGTAAATGGATAGCTATAGTTTTGGGTTTCATTTCAACAAAACCCCCTTCCTAGGTTTTTGAACCCCAAGCGAAATATGAGGACAGGCCCCACCTTCCATTACAAAAGCTGAAAGGGAGTGCATGATCCTTTTTCCAGTTTCTTGGCCACCCACGTGTGGGCACATATCTAGGCCCAGCCAACTGATGTCTCTTTATTAGAACTCGGAACCCGATGAAATGACGCAAAAGACCTGAAAGAATCAGAGATGATTCTGAGAAATTGAGCAGAGATGCAGGTCCAGGAATGTGGCAGCAAGTGCATAGGTTCAGCAGAGCCCAGCTACAGGGTGACAAGTGTCAAATGACAACACCCTAGTGGTGGCATCCCAAGATCTCCTTCCGTCGAATGAACTTGGCTGTGCTGAGTTTCCCTCAGTTCTTACCTTGCTTCTTCAGCATCTTCAATGATTTTGTGAACTATTCAATATCCTTTCATTGAATTCCTGTTTTGCTTAAGTTGTCTAGAATTTGTTATTTTTAGTGAAAAATATAAACCAATTATGCCCTCACATTAAAACACACTCCACTTAGGCATCTCCTGTGATCTCACTGGAGAAAAGTGTGGACGTTATTTGTAATTTGACTCAGAATAATAGGATTAGTTTGGTACTAGTAACAACGGAGATAAGTAACTAACTTTTTGTGAAACTTCTTCCTGGGGTGAAACAAAATCTATTGTGGAAACTCTTTCCAATCATCTCTGGAAATTTATTAAGTGACCTAGTATATAATGATAATTTACCATGATATTTGATAATATAGTTTTGTGTGTTCAGAATAATTTCTTTTTTCTTTACCTTTGAAAATAATGCATTGATAGTTAATTTTCTCCTAAATTGTCTGTTTTTATTTCCATAAAAGGTATTTATTGAATTTCTCCTTACTTTTAATATAACTAGGCATTGTGTGATCAAAGCAAAATAAATATGTTCTTGTTTCTGGAATTACTAAAGCTTTGAAAATGGACTTATCGACCTCAAACCAATGGGACATATTCCTATGTGGCCTTCTCCCGTGTTAGGGTTCCCAGGGTAAGTGGTGATTCCTTTTCTGTCTTTTTAAAGATTTTAGAAATGCAGCTTCTGCTGTGGGCCACTAGGTGGAGTACTTCAGAGCAGGGTTTGTGGGAGTACAAAGCTAACTTCTGCTGCTTTTGCTTGATGCTTCTGCAGCAACCTTGACTACTGTGGATGATAAGTAACCATTTTCTTCCTCTTCTTTCTTTTTTCCCCTCACTCTTTGGAGTGAACTTGAAACATTTAGGAAGTTTGTTCATCAACGTATACCGTGTTTATGAAAATCCGGCTAAGATAATATGGTAGGACTCCTTTGGTTATAAATAATAGAATTCAAACTCAAACTGGTCTAAGCCAAAAAATATATATTAATTTGTGGACTCGTATAATGGAAAAATCCAGGGTATAGCTTCAGAATGGCTGAACGTAGGGACTCAGGACTTGGCTCCTCTCCTCTTCCTTGCTTTTTCCTTCCCCATTGATTTTATTCTCAGACAAGTTTTCCCTTTGTGCTGCAATGTGGCCATCATCACTCCTCCAGTTTACATTTCCTTAGTTCCATAGCCCCAGAATAAAGCAAAAACAGAAACACTTCTAATAGTTTCAATAAGAGACTAGAGATTGACTTTGGGTGTGAGGCTTGGATTTCATGTCCATCTCTACTTTCATCTGTGCCAGGATTAGAAGTCTATTCATTGGCCAGGCCTGTGTCACGAGCTCATACAGGGTTTCCACTGTCCACACAGTGTTTTGCAAGTATTAGAAAATGGCTCCCCTTTCTCCAGTTAGATGCAGCCCTGTATCGGTGCATGTTGCTTGGAGAAGAGCGTGCAGGCTGGATTTCAACCCCCCTTTCTCCCTTAGCTGGGTTTCTTCCTTGAGCGAACAACATACTTGTTAGTAGCTGTCCTGTGCTTATTCCTGAAACTGGGGGTGAAATCAGCCCCCACGCGAAAACTGAAGGACAGAAGGTGGCTTCATCTAGGGTATCAGATAATGGCTAATAACAAAGGGAGGGGACAGTGGGTGCTGTGTGGGCAAAAGGAGCAAAAAATAATCCTAACCTGTCTAGACTTCATCTCAGAAGCCATATGCAACCTTCTTCAATGGAAATATTTAACACTTCAGGAGTGCCAGGAAGGCTATAAGGAGCATATCTCTTAAGGACCTAAGTTAGGGCATTCTAGAATGTATGCTTTATGGATTTACCTTATAAATATATAACATTGACTAATACACACAGAAAATATATTGCAGAGTAACATAGATGACAGAACTTGAAATACATGACATTCTACCGCAGTCTATCATTATTTTCTAACTTATCAAAAGACTCAGAGGATCTTTTTTTTTTGTATTGATAAATTTCTAACCAGAGCCCTATTTACTCGTGTCTTGAACAACAGAGTATTTGCAAATATATCTGAAGAAGGAAGAGAAAGAAAATGATTCCAAAAAAGCTGATAACATTAAGACAGCTTTTTATAGAAGATGTAAATTTGCAACCACAAATTAAAAACTTATAGGAGATACACAAAATGTGAAGAAAAATAAATGAAACCAAACCACTACAAGAAATAACCAAACTAAGAAAACAGCAAGAGAGGAAAAAAAAAAAAAAAAAAGAACTGCAAAACATATGAAAAACAATTAACAAAATGCAAGTTACTCCTTACCTATCAACAATGACTTTAAATGTGAAAGGATTAAACTATCTAATTAAAAGACATAGAGTGCAACAATGCATAAAAGATACTCATCAGTACATATTTATAAGGGAGTCACTTTAGATATAAAGATACATAGAGGCTCAAAGTGAAGGGATGGGAAAAGATACTCTATGCAAATGGTAACCAAAAAAGAGCAACGGTATCTATACTTAGATCAGAAAAAATAGACTTGAAATCAAAAACTGTCACTAGAGACTAAGAAGGTCATTATATAATGATAAAAGTTCACTTCAATGGGAAGATTGTAAATATATATCCACCCAACATTAGAACACCTAAATATACAAAGTTAATATCAACAAAGATAAGGGGAGAAATCAGTAACACTAAAATAATAGTAGGCAACTACAGTACCCCAAATTCAATAATGGATAGAACATCTAGGCAGGAATAAAAAAAGAGGAAACAGCTGACTTGAACAACACAGTAGATTAAACACTGACATATACAGAACTTTCCATCCAACAGCAGCAGAATATATATTCTTCTCAAGTGAACACAGAATATTCTCTGAGATAGATCAAATCTTAGGTCACAAGGCATCCTACAAATTTAAGAAGTTTGATATAATGCCAAGTATCTTCTCAGACCACAATGGAATAAAATTAGAATTCAATAACAAAGAAAACAGAAACATTTACAAAAATGCAGAAACTAAACAACACACTCTTGAACAACCATTGGGTAAAAGAAGAAATCAAAAGGGAATTTTAAAAATATCTTGAGACAAACAAAAATGAACATACAACTCAACAAAACTTACAGGATGCAGCAAAAGAAGTGCTAAGAGGGAAATGTTACAGTGATAAATGCCTACATTAAAAAATAAGAAAGATCTCACTCGAACAACCTAACTTTACAAATAAACAATTAGAAAAAGAAAAACTAACTAAACCCAAAGTTAGCATAATGAAGTAAATAATAAAGATTAGAATATAAATAAAATAACTATAAAATAAAAAACAATAGAAAAATCAACAAAACTAGAGTTGAATTTTTGGAAATACAAACAAAAATAACAAACCCTTAGCTACACTAAGAAAAAAAGAGAAACTCAAGTAAATATAATCAGAAATGAAAATGGAGACATCATAACAAATGTGCAGGAATACAAATGATTATAAAGGACAATTAAGCAATTATATGCCAATAAATTGGATAACCTAGAAGAAATGGATAAATTCTTAGAAAGATGCAATCTACCAAGGTGGAACAAAAAAGAAATAGAACAGACCAAAAGCAAGCAAAGAGATTTAATCAGTAATCAAAAATTTCCCAACAAAGAAAAGCCCAGGTGCAGACGCTTTCATGGACAACTTCTACCAAACATTCAAAAAGAACTAACACCAAAACTTCTTAAACTCTTCAGAAAAAATAGAAGAGAGAATACTCTCAAACTCAGTTCATGAGGCCGATGTTACCATGATTTAAAAGCTAGATGAAGACAACACAATAAAAAATAATTACAGACCAGTATCCTTAATGAATATAGATGCAAAAATTCTCAATAAAATACAAACTAGCAAACTGAATTCAAAAGCACATTGAAAAGGTCATACACCATGACCAATTGGAATTTATGTATGGGATACAAGGATGTTTCAATGTGTAAAAATTAATAATGTGATATACCACATTAGCAGAATGAAAGACAAAAATAACATTCCAATAGATGCAGAAAACACATTTGACAAAATTTAATATACTTTCATGATAAAACTCTCAACAAAATAAGTATACAAGAAACTTACCTCAACACTATAAAGGCTGTATATGAAAAACCTATATCTAATATTATAATCACTGGGGAAAAACTGAAAGCTTTTTCTTTAATATCTGGAACAAGACAAGGATGTCTACTCTCATCACTCCTATTCAACATAGTACTGGAAGTCCTAGCCAGAGCAATCAGGCAAGAGAAAAAAAAGGCATCAAAATTGAAAGGAAGGATATAGTTACCTCTGTTAACAGAAGACATGATTATTATACATTAAAAACTCTAAAGACTCCACAGAAAATGGTTAGAAATAATACAGTCATTCTTTCATATCTGCTGGGGATTTGTTTCAGGACCCCCTCAGATAACAAAATCTGTGATGATCAACTCCCTCACATAAAATCGTGTACAGTTGGCCCTATGTATCCATGGGTCCACATCTGTGGATTCAAAACACCACAGATGGAAAATATGTACAAGTTAGGTTCATGGTTGATTGAGTTCATGGTTGCAGAACCCATTGATATGAAGGACTGACTATATAATAAATATACTAAAGTTGTAGGATACACAATTGACATACAAAAATCATTGCTATTTCTAAACACTAACAATGAATTGTCTGAAAGGGAAATTTAAAAAACAGTGTCAAATAAACTACTTTGGAACTAACTGACCAAAGAAGTGAAAGACTTAAACACTACAAATTATAAAAGATTGATGACAGAAATTTAAACCAAAGTAAATTGAAAGACAACCCATGGATTGAAAGAGTTAGTATTGTATTATTAAAGTGTCCATATTACTCAAAGCAATCTACACATTTAATGTAATCCATATCAAAATCCCAATTGTACTCTCACAGAAATAGAAAAAAAAGATCCTAAAATTCATATAGAATCACAAAAATCCCTGAGTGGCTGTAGCTATTTTGAGCAAGAACAAAGCTACAGTATCACAGTTCCTGACTTCAAATTAAATTACAAAGCTGTAGAAAGAAAAACACTGTGGTACTGGCATAAAAACAGACACATAAACCAGTGAAACAAAATAGAGAACCTAGGCATAACTCACACATTTGCAACCATTGATCAGGCAGAGGATATGCAGAGGATAGGCAGAGGATATGCTCTTGACCAAATGGTGTTAGGAAAGCTGGATGTCTACATGTAACAGAATGAAATCGGACCCCTAGCTCACGCCTTATGTAAAAATTAACTCAAAATGGATCAAACGTTTAAATGTAATCACTGAAACCACAAAACTCCTGGAAGAAGACAGGAGAAAACATTCTTGACATTGGTCTTGGCAATAATTTGTTTAGATATGATTCCAAAAGCACAGGCAACAAAGGCAAAATAGATAAATGAATTACATCGAACTAAAAAGCTTCTGCACAGCAAAGAAAACAACTAGTGAAATGATAAGGCCACCTATGAAATGGGGAAAATGTTTGTAAACCATATCTCTTATAAGGAGTTCAAAAAATAAGAAGGACACACACACAACAATTCCAAAATTATAAATAACCTAATTTTATTTTAAGGCAAAGAACCTAAATAAATACATCTCCAAAGAAGAAATTCAAATGGCTAACAGGTATAAGAAAATGTGCTCAACATCTCTAAACTTCAGAGTAATGCAAATCAAAACCACAATGAGATATCATGTCACACCTGTTAAAATGGCTATTATCAAAAAGAGAAGAGATAAGTGTTGGTAAGAATGTGGAGAAAAGGAAACCATTATACACTATTGATGGGAATGCAAATTAGTAAAACACAGAAAACAGTATCGAGGTTCCTCCAAAAAAAATTGAAAATAGCACTAGCCTGGTGTGATGGCTCACACCTGTAATCCCAGGATTTGGGGAAGCCAAGGCAGGAGGCCAGGAGCTCCAGACCAGCCTAGGTAACATAGCAAGACCCCATCTCAGAAAAAAAATTAAAATTAGCCAGACATGGTGTTGTACACCTGTAGTCCCAGCTACTCAGGAGGCTGAGGTAGGAGGATCGCTTGAGCCCAGGAGTTCAAGGCTGCAATGAGCTATGATCTTGCCACTGGACTTTACCCTGGATGACAGAGTGGGACCCGGTTTCAAAAATAAAAAAAAAGAACTACCACATAATCCAACAATTTCACTTCTGGATATATGTCCAGTGAAATTGACATAAGAGTCTTAGGGAGGTGTCTGTCATCCCGTTCATTGCAGCATGACACACAATGACCAAAATATGAAAATAACCTAAATGTCCTTTGGCAGAGGAACAGATGAATGGGTAAAGAAAATGTGACGTGTATACATAAAATGAAATATTATACAACCTTAAAAAAGAAGGAAATCCTTCTATTTGTGAAAACATGGATGGAGCTGGAAGATATTGCGCCAAGCAAAAATGCAAGACACAGAGACAACTACTTCATGATCTCACTTACCTGTGGAATCTACAACAGTCAAATTCTTAAAAACGGAGACTAGGACAGTGGTTGCCAGGGGCTCAGGGAGGGGAAATGGGGTGATGTTAATTAAATTGTGCAATGTTCAAGTTATAATAATTTCTGGAGATATAATGCACAACGTGGAACTACACTGTATCATATTCTTGTGTTCTGCTAAAGGACTAGATCATAAATTAATTACTGTCAACACACACACAATGGTAAATATGTAGAGATAATATGCTAATTTGCTTGATCATGGTGATCCTTTCAAAAAGTATAGAAATATCAAAACATTAAGTTACCTTAAATTTATACAATTTGTATATGTCATGTTATTATGATAAAGCTGTTAAGAAAGATTTAGTAAATCATGTCTACAACCTGGGAACTTTCTCATGACAGGGAGGGCTGCAGTAGGAAAATGGAATTTTGCAACAAGTATAGGGTGAGGGACATGGGAAATGATTGATCAAGTGTTTAAGAAATGACCTGGGTGGAAGCTACATCAAAGGGTATGAGCTTTAACGCATCAGTCCGTAAACTTTTTGGTTTCAGGAACACTTAACATTTTTAAGAGTTATTGAGGACCCCAAAGACCTTTTATTTATTTGGATTATGTCTATCTATATTTATCATATTAAACATTAAAACTGAGAAATTAAGAATATAATATACTTATATGTTTACGTAAATCACATTTTTACTTAAAATTATCATTTTTAAGCAGTAAAGTTGGTGAGAACAGTGACATTGTTTTATATTTTTAGGTATGTCTTTAATGTCTGGTTTAATAGAAGAAAACTTGGTTCTCCTTTCTGCTTCTATGTTTAATTTCTTGTGACATCCCACGTCAGGTAGCCTCTGGGAAACTCCAATTATACTTGTGAGAGAATTAAAGTGGAAAAGGTAAACAAAACCTGTGTATTTTTATGAAAAGACTTTTGCCCTTGCAGAGCCCCTGGAGGGGACTCAGGGACTTCTCAGGGTTCTCTGGCTCATGTGTTCACAGAGTAGAGGGTAAGTCCGCAAGAGAAAGCAGTGATTGGCTGTGGGAGGTCTTGCTGAGAGGTGGTAGAGAAGAGGTTGGATGTGGAGAAAGTATGGTCCTTGTTTTCATTTCTTTTCCCTTTCCTTTGGCCTCTTGTTGCTGGGATTTCCTCTTTAGATGATCGTATCACAAATTAGAAATAGCATTAATGAACATTCTTGATACTGCCTAATGAAAGTTTTTGTTTTGTCTTCCTGAGTCTTGATACATTTCAAGAAGTCTTCTATCTCATTTATTTTTCCCACCCAAATTTGGAATTTAGGAAGAGTCGATATAGCTATATTTAGATGATTTATCTCCCTGAAGACATTTTGGGATCATTTATAAATCTCTATAAATAATGCTCTGATGTCCCTTTATTTTGTTTAGAGACTGGGTCTTGCCATGTTGTCTGGAGTGGAGTGGCTCGATCGTAGCTCACAATACACAATACAATCAAACTCCTGGGCTCAAAGTGATCCTTCCACTCAGCCTCCACAGTAGCTAGGTCTGCAGGTGTGTGTCAGCACGCCTAGCTTTTGATTACTATTATTATTTTTGTAGAAATGGGGGTTTCATTATGCTGCCCAGGCTGGTTTTCCGACTCTTGGCCTCAAGCGATCCTCCTGCCTTCCGCCATCTGAGGAGCTGAGATTACAGGTGTAAGCCACCATGCTGGTCCTGATGTCATTTAAATACAAACATGATGTTATATTCCTTGTAGAAAGTGCTACATAAATATAATTTTTTTGAAATAGGATCTTGCTGTGTCACCCAGGCTGGAATGCAGTGGTATGATCACACTCACTGCAGCCTTGACCTACTGGGCTTAAGCAATCCTCCCACCTCAGCCTTCCAAGTAGCTGGCTCCTGAGGTATGAGCCACGAAGCCCAGAGAATTTTTCAATTTTTGGTAAAGATCCGCGTGTCAGTGTGCTGTCCAGGCTGGTCTTGAACTCTTGGGCTCAAGTTACCCTCCGCCCAGGTGTCCCAAAGTGCTGGGATTACAGGCCTGAACCACTGCACTGGGTCCTAAAAATTCATTCACTTTCTTTTTTTGTCCACAAGGTGCTGCTGTTTCCCTTCTAATAACATGAGACAGCTCACTTGAGAACATCAAGAACACGACATTCTCTAAAATAAATCACAGTAGTTCCTTTCCCATAACTATTAAGTTTTCAAGGTGTTATCAGGTTTATTTCATAGAAAAAATGTGTAAAATTTTTCATGTAGAAACATAATCTTTTAGCAATGAGTTAGTTAAAAAATTGGCATTGTCAGAATGAAGATTTCCTTTTCCCTATAATTTTATTTATTATAATTATATTTTTAATGATATGAATTGCTTTATAAAAACTCATTACATTATATACCCAATGACTGTGAAATCGTCTGCTTTGAAGCACAGTAAAATCATCAATCAGCATAGTGGGTCTAACACAGTTCCTTCCATTTTAAGAAAGCTATTTACACTCCAATTTGCAAGTTGGACTTTACAAAAATTAAAACATTTATAAAATATACTAACTATGATTGTTTCAAAAAGTAATTTTTTTATGGTAAGGAAATAAATTGAAGCTTTGTGTTGGAAAATGCAGAAAACAAATCAGCATTCTTTATAAATAGATCTTACTGCTGGTTTAGAAATTACCTTATGTGCTTTATAGATGATGGAAAATGAAATCAGCTGCAGTTAGCAGTGTGCATGCATCGTATTTGCTTTGTCACTTTCAGAAAGGTTATGGAATATTGGCAGGTCAGGATTCTCAAAATGATAAGTTCTAAGAAGAGGCTAAATGAAAAAGAATTTTAAAAGCAAGCCTAGTTGTTTAATATATACATGGACGAGTTATGGGGAAATCCTGGACTGGGAGCTAGCAGATCTATGTTCTGACTTTTACTAAGTCATTGGCTGCTACAGCAGGCCAAGCAGACATAACTGCCAAGGCTGCCTGGGAGTTGGGTTGATTGGCAATTGGCACAGGGAGAGAGGACAATTGCCAGAGTAATGGCCAAATATTCAGGGTTTCATGTTCAGTGAAGCAGGACGTGCATTTGTATCCCAAGGGCAAAACTGACGCTAGAATCTGGGCCTCCTGGCTGAATCTGAGTCCACAGTCTGATGAGTAGGATGAAGTAGTCTCAGAAATCCAAGCCAGCCAGAACCCATGAGGTGTGCTCTGCAGATATTGGCTGGTGAGCTGCATTAAGATGTTTCATTCCATTGAGCAAACATTCTTTGATTGGTTAGGTTAGCATCCCACAAGAGCAGAGACAAATTCTTCAGAATTTGTCCATGAAGCTATAGTCCCAGAGCTTATATTTCAAGGGAAGAGGGAAGAAACAGCATCTCAGGATGGTAGGTGATTACAGCTAAACCGAATTCTGAAAATAAAAGGAACCCTATGTCTTTGTCTGCTCAGGCTGCTGCTACAAACAACTGTAGACTGAGTGGCTTAAACAGCATAAACTTGTTTCTCACAGTTGTGGGAATTCAACGATTAAAATCTGGACCAGCAGAGCCAGTGTCTGGTGAAGGCCCTCTTACTGGTTTGCAGGTGTTCTTGTTGTATCTTCACATGGCTGAGAGAAGAGGGCTCTAGTCTCCTGCTCTTCTTATTAGGATGCTAACCCCATTGTGGGAACTCCAACCTCATCAAAACCAAATTACTTCCCAAAGGTCCTCCTTCTAATGCCATTCTATTGTTAGAGTTTCAACATGTGCATTTGTTGATGCAAACATGCAGTGCACAGCATCTAATCTAATCAAATCAGTTGTCCCTTGAATAAAATTCTAGCTCCTATAACAAGACTTAAAATTATGACTTGGTTGTTGCCAAAACTGTCTATCTGGATTTGCTAGAAATCAAATATACTTGAATATTTCCTCTAAAGATTTTCTCATTCCTACCC
Organism: Pan troglodytes; assembly: GCF_028858775.2. Taxonomy (NCBI): domain Eukaryota; kingdom Metazoa; phylum Chordata; class Mammalia; order Primates; family Hominidae; genus Pan; species Pan troglodytes. The sequence goes on from NC_072419.2 coordinate 35,946,823, forward strand.
TATTGTTTATATTTACAGAATTCTTAAATAATTACATATACAAGGCTTCTATTAGCTCTGACAAGAGCTTCTATTAGCTTTGACTATTGCAAGCAGCTTTATAGCACTGTAGGTAAAAGCATGTGCTTTGAAATCATACAATAAATTTATTAAATGCTAAGCACTTTATATTCACTATTTAATTTTATCATCTTAATCACCTTCATTATTACCTCCATTAAACCCTATTTGTTGGCTACTTATATTATACTGATTTTGCAAATCTAAATTTGAGAGGCTTTCCCTATGTCACATAAGTTAATAAGTGGCATAGCTGGGGTTTGAATTAAAGTCTACCTGATTCCAAGATCTATTTGCCATTGTTCTACAATATGTACTTTTTAGGTCCCTGAGGATGCTAACAGCCTTTCTTTTGAAATCTGCCTTCTTTCTGCATAGCAGCTTTATTAATATGTGATTAGGGCACCATATTTCAGGCAACAAATTCTTTGAAATCTTTCATTTCCATAGTGAGATAAGGATCAGTTCTGTGGCATTGTCAGCCAGAAAACATCATTTGGAGACAATCTTGTACAAGAAGTAGAAGATACAGCTGGGGGCCTGTGGAGGACAGAAAGCTCACAGCTTCTGTCCATACCCCTTTCACTTCCTCCTCAAGGAGATGGACCTCTGTGGTTGGTCAAGCTTAAGGATCTTTTATGGGCCACAGCTAATGGTGAAATCTTCCTAACTCTAGGTGAAGATTAATGGGCAAGTTGGAGAGTTAAGGTAGCTTGTGGCTGCTCCTTTTAGAAGAAAGTCTGATCATTGCTCTCTTATTTGTGGAACCCTTCTGTTCCCCCAAATGCTTGGTAAGACATGCCTGAAGACCAATCCTGTGTCAGTAGACTTCATATCTACTCTCTTCTACCAATCACACAACTACAGACAAATAAGAAAAATAAAACAAAGCTCAGACACACTCCCCTGGCATGGAGGCCACTCTCTGGCTGGCTGCTTTTCTCTACCCTGGCGCCTCCTGGGCATTTGGCTCTTTCTTAGATCAAAGCGAGACGTGGGTTTGGGATTAAAGAGAAGTAGGTGAAAGGGGTCTCTGGCCTGTTTTGGCATTAGACCAAGTAAATAACAGAGTTCTGGCTTAAGCTCAGCTCTGTAGAGCTTTCTCTGTGTTTGGGGAAAATCTCCGATGGTAATGAAGTGATATTTTACTGTGCTTCGTTTTCTGTACATATATCTCTTTCTTAGGTATGTTGTGAGGAGATTCGTTCCCTGGACGAATATATTTCTCAAATAATAAAACTTGAAAGTCAAAATGATGCCTCAATCCATGGACTACAGAATAGATGTTGTGTTGGCAGGCATGAAACCAGCATGTGTTTCCCTGTACATCTCCATTAGAACTCTTTAGTCACCAAGTACATTGTCAAAAAGCTGAAGTATTTGAAGTGAATCTTTTTTTTCTGAGCTGTAGGTCTCAACAGTGGGATTAAAATACTCAGTAACCCATGCAGTAAACAGCTCTGATATCATCCAAGTGTTGTTGTTCCATTTATAGAGCAGGGGTAGTGTAGATTTAGCATAATTCTTAAGAGGTGCCCTAGGATTTATGGAATAGCAAATGAGCATTGGCTTGTAACAAGAAGTCAGCCTGTCCTTTAAATCTTTTTCTTTTTCTTGATATAAGGTCTCACTCCATTACCCAGGCTGCATTGCAGTGGCATGATCTTGGCCCACTCCATACTTGACCTCCTTGGCCCCACAATCCTCCCACCTCAGCCTCCTGAGTAGCTGGGACTAGTAGCATGCACCACCATACATGGCTTATTTTTATTTATTTATTTAATTATTTTAGAGACAGGGTTTCACCATGTTGCCCAGGCTGATCTGAAGCTCCTAAGCTCAAGCCATTCCTCCACTTCAGCCTCACAGAATGCTGGGATTGCTGGCGTGATCCACCCTGTCTGGCCTCTAAATTCGTGTTATGGAGACTCATTTTCATGGTTAAAATGTCCTGAATTGACTGTGGCCTGTTGGGAGGCGGGATGGAGGAAACTACTTATGGAAAATGAAGAAGAAAGGGAAGCACACCAGAAGCAAGAAAGTGTCATCAATTTTTACATCATAGACTCCATGATAAAAAGAAAGTACAGGTGGCTTGTTATCAAGGCTGACCATTGGACTGTGGACTGCACCTACAGCTACCAGGTTCTTCTGGATAGTCCCAGTTTTAAATTTTTGACCTGATATTCATGAACACAGTGCTACTGGTCAGACCTTTGTCCAGGTTTAAGCTTCAGAACATAATGTCTTCATGCAGTGGGAGGCCTGGTTAGGGTTATGATTCTGCCCTGGGGCATCAGCCCCTTCTGACCTGGAGGTAAACTTGGCATCTACTACTTACCTCTACACTTGAACAGCCAAGGATGGGCTGAGCACAGAGGCTCACATCTGTAACTCCAGCACTTTGGGAGGCCAAGGCAGGAGGATTGCTTAAGGCCAGCAGTTCAAGACCAGCCTGGGCAATATAGTGAAACCTCGTCTCTGTAAAAACAAACAAAACCGAGGATGGTGGGTGACAGGGAGCAGTTCAACATGGGAAACTGAGAGCTGGAAGGACCCTTAGACCAGCCCCCCATTAACAGATGAGACTCTACCCTGAGATTATAGCCTAAGGTAATGCATTGAGCTTTTCTAGAGATTTGAAAATAATCAATCCTAAAACCCCCAAGCATACTGCTAATGTTTGCTATTGAATAATGTTTTCTAGTCTGGGTGTGGTGGCTCCTGCCTGTAATCCCAACACTTTGGAAGGTTGAGGCAAGTGGATCACCTGAGGTCAGGAGTTCGAGACCAGCCTGGCCAACATGGTGAATCCCCGTCTCTACAAAAATACTAAACATTAGCAGGCCAACGTGGTGTGCGCTGGTAATCCCAGCTGCTTGGGAGGCTGAGGCAGGAGAATCCTTTGAACCTGAGAGGTAGAGGTTGCAGTGAGCCAAGATCACACCATCGCACTCCAGTCTGGGCTACAAGAGTCAAATTCCATCTCAAAAATAATAATGATAATAATAATGTTTTCTACAAGCAAGGAGTTACTTTGTACTGTGAACTGGTGTGAAGGGATCCGCCATGTGTAAGCTTTTGGATTGATGACAGTTATTTCTAGATCACAGAGGTGGGAATGCTTGTTGATCATCTTCTGTGTTCTTTGTTATATTGATTGATTTTTTAAAATTAGCATTTTTATAACAATAAAGTCATAAAAATAAGTAACTAAAATAAAGTAATCTAAAAAGCCCGAGCGTGGTGGCTCATGCCCAAAATCCCAGCAGTTTGGGAGGCCGAGGTGGGTGGATCCCCTGAGGTCAGGAGTTCAAGACCAGCCTAGCCAACATGGTGAAACCCCATCTCTACTGAAAATACAAAAATTAGCCAGGTGTGGTGGCAGGCACCTGTAATCCCAGCTACTCAGGAAGTTGAGGCAGGAGAATCGCTTGAACCCAGGAGAAGGTGCTTGCAGTGAGCTGAGATTTTTCCATTGCACTTCAGTCTGGGTGACAAGAGCTAAACTCCATCTCAAAACAAAACAAAACAAAAATCTAAATGTAATTGAGTTGAATATTTAAACTTTTAATTGACATTTCAAATTAGATTCTAATTCCACTTAAAAGATCATCTCATAGAAGCACATGTACTCAATTATATTAACTCTGTGGTTTCATTTACGCAATTTGTTTTGTGAAGGGGCACAAAGCCAACCAGATTTTAACAGTGTATAAATATGTATTTATTAATTTAATTACAATGACAATACTCTCAGCTCCCCATTTGAATATAGGAGAGCATCTGATCTGTGTTCTGGGACAGCATGCACTATAGGTGTGTGGAAATACCGATGCCCTCAGCTGTGTGGCAGGCTCAGTGGGACCTGGAGTGCAGGAGCCCCTGGGCCATTCACCTCTGGCCACAAAAGTCATTGTCCATTTACCCCCAACTGCTATAGAAATACTATTTTCAGTGGTTGTTATGATGCAAAAGAAAAGAAGAAGGGAGATTTATTAAACTTTTACATGTAAGATATGTTAGTAAAGAAAGTCTACTTTCTTCGGGCTTAACTAAAAATCTATACTAGTATTTATGCCTTTTGGAAATTAGAGGTGTCTATTTAAATATTATGAAGCAAAGCAACTGAGTATTAGGTAAGACAGCCAAATACAACTGCAGAATTGTAGAGGTTTTGTGTTACATGTATAAGAATATTTCATAGCAATAATCTTTTAAGACTCTGAAGACACTCCACAGTGAAGCAGAAATTAGAACAGAATTAATAATACTGTGTATGCTCTCAGTTCACCAATTTATCAGAACTAGCTTTATGATTCAGGAGGGTGTCTGCTCTTTTGCAATTGGAAGAAAAGAAAGAATATTTTATTTTTTGACTCTTTAGATTTTCTTCACTAACAGTATTTCCAAGGCTAAGTAAGGGGGTTGCAAGTAACGCTAAGAGAAAAAAGCAGTCTTGAGCAGCTTTTTAAAAATGGTCTTAAAATATGGAAAATGAAGCCAGGTGTGGTGGCTCACTCTTGTGATCCCAGCACTTTGGGAGCCTGAGGTGGGAGGATTGCTTGAGGCCAAAAGTTTGAGACCAGCCTGGGCAGCATAGCAAGATCCCCATCATTGCAAAAAACAACTTTTTAAAAAAATTAGCTGGATATGGTGGTGCATGCCTTAGAGTCCCAGTTACTTGGGAGGCTGAGGTAGGAGGAGTTCTTGAGCCCAGGAGTTCAAGTCTGAAGTGAGCTATGATTGCACCACTGTCCTCAAGCCTGGGCAACAAAGTGAGACCTCTGCCTGTCTCTCTCTCTCTCTCTCTCTCTCTCTCTCTATATATATATATATATATACACATATAAGTATATAATATATATAATTTCCATATTTATATATATGTGTATATATATATATATATATATATGGAAAAGGGAAGGGGCCAAGAATATCAAAGACATTGAAGAAAAGGAAAGATTTGTCCTGCCAAATATCAGGATTTTTTAAAGCTACAGCAATTAAGACAGTGTGGTCCTCACTGAAACACTGACTAATGAAACAGAATAGAGAGTTCCCAAGCAAATCTCCACAAATTTAATCTTCGATATGTGATGTAGGTGACATGGCAGATCAGCAAGGAAAGAAAGGACTTTTCAATAAATAGAATAGAAAAATAATGGTTATTGATATAAGAAACAAAATGAAATTATATTCCTACTTCACTCTATATACAAACATTAAATTCCAGATGGACAAAAGACTTACATGTCAGAAACAAAACTTTAAAACTTTTAGTAGAAAATGTAAGTGAATGAGACACAAAAAGCCATTTAACCATTAAAAAAGATTAGACATTTTGACTATCACAAAATTAAGAACTTTTTACATCAAAAAGTGGAAAGATAGGCTGGGCACAGTGTCTCAAGCCTGTAATCCCAACAGTACATCACCTGAGATCAGGAGTTTGAGACCAGGCTGGCCAACATTGTGAAACCCCATCTCTACTAAAAATACAAGAAATTAGCCAGGTATTAGTGGCAGACACCTGTAATCCCAGCTACTTGGGAAGCTAAGGCACGAGAATGGTCTGAACCCGAGAGGTGGAGGTTGCAGTGAGCCACTGCACTCCAGCCTGAATGACAGAGCGAGACTCTGTCTCAAAAACAAAAAATAGAAATTAAAAAATAAAAGTAAAAAAGTGAAAAGATAAACTATAAATTAGAGAAGATATTTGCAGTAACTGAAACCTACAAAAGATTAATATCATATCAACTAAGTATAAGGAGCTCCTATGAATTAATTTTAAAAATAGCAACCCAACAGAAAATTGGGAAAATACATTAATAGGGATTTCACAAAAGAGAAAGCCTGCAAAACATAAAAATTTTCTCAACCTCATTAGTAATCAGGGAAATGCACAAGATACTTCACATCTATTCTCTCCACAAATATTAAGAAGTTTGACAATACGAAATGTATTAGTCCCTATTCACACTGCTGATAAAGACATACCTGAGACAAGGAAGAAAAAGAGGCTTAATTGTATTAAGGGTTCCACATGGCTGAGGAGGCCTCAGAGTTATGGCGGCGGATGAACAGCACTTCTTACATGGCAGTGGCAAGAGAATATGAGAAGGAGGCAAAAGAAGCAAAAGATGAAACCACTGATAAACCCATCAGATCTTGTGAGATTTATTCACTATCACAAGAATAACATGGGAAAGACCGGCCCTAAAGATTCAACTACCTCCCCCTGGTTCCCTCCCCGAACACATGGGAATCCTGAGCAATACAATTCAAGTTGAGATGTGGGTAGGGACATAGTCAAACCATATTATTCTGCTCCTGGCCCCTCCAAATCTCATGTCCTCAGACTTCAAAACCGATCATGCCTTCCCAACAGTCCCCCAAAGTCTTAAATCATTTCAGTATTAACCCAAATGTCCACTTTCCAGTCTCATCTGAGACAAGGCAAGTCTCTTCTGCCTATGACCCTGTAAAATCCAAATCAAGCTAGTTACTTCCTAGATACAATGGGGGTACAGGTAATTGTAAATACAGCCATTCCAAATGGGAGAAATTTGCCAAAACAAAGGGGTTACAGGCCCCATGCAAGTCCAAAATCCAGCAAGGTAGTCAAATTTTAAAGCTCCAAAATGATCTCCTTTGACTCCATGTTTCACATCAAGGTCATGCTGATGCAAGACGTGGGCTCCCACAGCCTTGGGTAGTTCTGCCGCTGTGGCTTTGCAGGGTATAGCCCACCTCCTGGCTGTTTTCATGGGCTAATGTTGAGTGTCCACAGCTTTTCCAGGCTCATGGTGCAAGCTGTCAGTGAATCTACCATTCTGGGGTCTGGAGGAGAGTGGCCCTCTCCTCACAGCTCCACCAGGAAGTGCCCCAGTAGGGACTCTGTATAGGGGCTCTGACCCCACATTTCTCTTCTGCACAGCCCTAGCAGAGGTTCTCCATCAGAGCACCACCCCTGCAGCAAACTTCTGCTTGGACATCCAGGTGTTTTCAAACATCCTCTGAAATCTAGGTGGAGGTTTCCAAACCTCAATTCTTGACTTCTATGCATGTGCAGGCTGAACACAACATGGAAGCTGCCAAGGCTTGGTGCTTGCACTCTCAAGGCCATGGCCTGGGTTCTATGTTGTCCCCTTTCAGCCATGGCTGGAGGGGCTGAAACACAGAGATACAAAGCCCTAGTCTACACACAGACAGTGAACCTGGCCCAGCCCAGAAATCCATTTTATCCTCCTAGGCCCCGGCTTGTCATAGGAGGGGCTTCTGTGATGACCTATGACATGTCCTGTAGACATTTTCCCCATTGTTTTTGGGATTAACATTCAGCTTCTTGTTACTTATGCAAATTTCTACAGACAGCTTGAATTTATCCTCAGAAAATGGGATTTTCTTCTCTGTCACATTGTCAGGCTGCAAATTTTCCAAAACTGTATGCTCTGCTTCCTTTATAAAACCGAAGGCCTTTAACATCACCCAAGTCACCTCTTGAATGCTTTACTGATTAGAAATTTCTTCCAGTAGATACCCTAAATTATCACTCTCAAGTTCAAAGTTCCACAAATCTCTAGGACAGGGGCAAAATGCTGCCATTCTCTTTGCTAAAACATAACGAGAGTTACCTTTGCTCCAGTTCACAACAAGTTCCTCATCTCCATCTGAGACCACCTCGGCCTGGACCTTATTGTTCAAAACACTATCAGCACTTTTGTCAAAGTCATTCAGCAAGTCTCTAGGAGGTTCCAAATTTTCCCACATTTTCCAGTGTTCTCCTGAGCCCTCCAAACTGTTCCAATCTCTGCCTGTTACCAAGTTTCAAAGTCACTTGCACATTTTTGGGTATCTTTTCAGGAGCACCCCACTCCACTGGTATCAATTTACTGTATTAGTCTGTTTTCACACTGCTGATAAAGACATACCCAAGTCTGAGAAGAAAAAGAGGTGTAAAGAAAAAGAACTGTAATTGGATTTACAGTCCCACATGGTGGGGGAGGCCTCAGAGTCATGGCAGGAGGTAAAAGGCACTTCTCACATGGCAGCAGCAAGAGAAAATGAGGAGGAAGCCAAAGCAGAAACTCCTGATAAACCCATCAGATCTCATGAGACTTATTCACTATCATGAGAATAGTACAGGAAAGACTGGCCTCCGTGGTTCAATTACCTCACCCTGGGTCCCTCCCATAACATGTGGGAATTCTGGGAGATAGAATTCAAGCTGGGATTTGGGTGTGGACACAGCCAAACCATATCACCATATATGGAGAGACTGGATCAACAAGATCATCTCAAACTAATACAGGAGGTGAGAGTTTAAATTAGAACAACCACTTTGGAAAGCAATTTGGATTATCTTATAAATTTGAGCATTCTCATATGTTATGGCAAAGTAATTCCTCTGCCATAGGCCCTGGAGAAACTCTTGCCCATATGTACCAGAAGTATTAAAAAAAATGCTCATGTAATGCCATTCATAATAGCAAAAATCTGGAAATAAGCCAAATGTTCATTAATAGGAGAATGGGTAAATTAATAGGAGAATGGGTAAATAAATTATACCCTTAAAAACTAAATAATATGTCATTTAGGGTAATCATATGTATGCAATAAAACAATGTTTTGTTTTTTTTTTAAAGGAAGAGAATCCTAAACATAAATTCAGGGTATTAGTTACCCTCGGGCTGAAGGGGGAAAATCAGGAAAAAGGACAGAGGAGGAGCAGATGTTAGGGTCAGAACCCTAGTTCTTTGGTTGTGTTGTAAGTTCACAAGTGATTACCATATTGTTCAAATACATTTACACAGAGGCTCAGGCACAGACAAGGATGAAATAGGAGCCAAGGTGTGCTATGAGCCAAGGATTATGATTAATCCAATTTTGAGCACTTTAAGCCATTTGAAAAACAGAAAAGCAAAACAACAAAATAATTTTTAAGAAATTGAATATAGGGTGCTATGCTCTGAATGTGTCCCACTAAAATTAATCACCAATGTCATAGGATTAGGAAGTAGGGCTTTTAGGTAGTGATTCAGTCATGAAGGGAGAGTCTTCATAAATGGGTGTAGGATCCTTACACAACTGGAAGGAGTGGGCTTCCCCTGTTTTGCCCTTCCGCCTTCTGCCATGTGAGGACACAGTGCATCTCCTCCTGAAGACACAGTGCACAAGGTGCCATCTTGGATGCAGAGGCCCTCACCAGACACCAATCCTGCTGGCACCTTGATCTTGGACTTCTAGCCTATGGAACTGTGAGAAATACATTTCTGTTCTTCAGAAATTACCCAGCCTAGTGTATTTTCTTATATAGTAGCACAAACTCATTAAGGCACAATGCCTCTTGTCATTTTCTTCTACAGTTTTCTTTGTTGCCTCTTTAGCACTGGGTCATTTTATATTTGATCCTTCATAATACCTCTTACTTTCGGTTTTTCACATTTCTGTTCCAAGTGTATTCTTAGATACATATTTTCCACTATTAGTTGGCCTCAGGGGTTGCCAGGGAGTGTGTGTTTCTGTGCCACCACTGTAGGACTGTGTGTGTGTGTGTGTGTGTGTGTGTGTGTGTGTCCCATTCTCTCTTCTCTCTCTGTCTCTCACCCTCTGTGTGTTTCTTTCCCTCTCTCTGTCGGTCTGTGTGTGTGCGTGTTTGTGTGTGTATGCCCGTGTGTGTGTGTATCTTTGGACGAATGTGCTCTGTTCGCCAAAATGCGAACTTTTGCATATCGGCCAGTCTTTGTTGAGCCTCTTTCTGCGTCTCTGCCTGGGTCCCCTGGCCGGTTGTCCATCATTTTCACGGCGGTTCCACTTTGGGTTTGTGAAGTCCTCGATCATGTGAGGAGACGCGTCAGTCCCAGAGCAATTGAAGTCTCATCCCCATCCTGAGCGGCCTCTTTTCTAGGATCAAGAGGACCACACTCCAGCCCAGGACAAAACCCCACAGCAGCTCATTGTCCGGCAGGAGAGGAGCAGACACACCTCCAAGAAGATGGTTGTACCTCTGCACGGCTCTTCTCTGAGCAATGAAGCCACACCACGATACAATTCTGAGGAGGAAGCCGGGAATGGGAGACGGCAACAATCCCTGTCCCTGGAATGCTGGCCTCTCTGGACAAGTCACGTGTTTCACACCCCTCCCCTTATGCCCGTGGCAGTGGCAAGGTCCTGTAACCTGCCTGGGCTCTGGCCTCTGCTCTGTCCTCCCTCTTGCTCTGTCTCCCCTGTTTCTGAGGGGCCTAGTTGCCTCTTGGTCTGGCTGAATAACTTCTACGAAGATCGCTTCCCAGTCCATCAGGGAGACACTTTCTGGAGATCCGTGACATGACTCTTTCTCTCTCCAAACCTGTTTCTGCTGGATTGGGCAGGTCTGATAAGCCTGGAACACTTGGCTTCCATGCGTGTCTCAGACAGGGAAGCTTCTTTGGTCTCCTGGCTTCACCTCATGGGTGGGTGGATTGCCTAGAATAAGCGCTAGGTGATCATGACTGGCCTTGTCTTCTAGGACAGGTGGTGTCCCATTTCCTCTGCACGTCCTGTCTCACAAATGAGGGATATCCTCTCCTCTGCTCATAGGTGGACTGATTCCTTGAATCTTTTGGCTGTAATGAATGTCAGGAAACCAAAGGAACTGGGCTGGGCCTGGGGATGTGTTTGGGGCTGGGTGCAGGGAAGGTTGCGTCAGGGCTACCTGGGCAGTGGAGGCTTCGGGGTGGGGTGAATGTTGCAGAAACCTGTGTGCTCCTCTGGCAGGCATTTCAAAATGTGGCTTGGACTGAGGCACAGGCCCCATCCAGGTTCCCAGGTCTTCTTTGAGTTCCCTTGGCACTCAGGGAAAGGCCACTTGTTTCCCGTTTCCACTGGGCACATGCCTGGACACCGTTGTTGATTTTGCCATCACCCCATATGCCTCCGGTGACGCACATTCACACCATCTGCTGTGGGATACGCCAGTGCCACGCGTGATCGCATTGTCTCCACCTCAGCTTCGCACCGTCCCTGTTTGCACCTGTCCTGGAAAGCGGTGTCCGCTTGCAGGAGCCCCAGGGCTTTTAAAAGCGGGGCACACCACTGCTCTTTCAACGGAGGAGGGAGGCAGAGGGCTCACGGATCAATGAACTTTCAGCTGACACCACGCTTTGAGGGCCATGGGATCATTCTGTGCTGCAGCGAGGACCTGCCTGCCTCACCAGATGTGCTGAGCCCATCCTTTCTAACCCAGAGGGGTCCAAACTAGGATCTGAAGAGGAGTCCTGAGAACCCAGCAGGTGCCCTGAAGATCCCCCTCCATCGGTGGAAGTCGGCTCAAGGAGGTCCTGAAGACTGGACTCCTGGGGGTTTGGCCCGGGGACAGGATACTCAAGGACTCCTCTCCCACCCCGCCCCAAACTGGACCTCAGCCCCCACGCCACAGTCCCCACTTTCTCCCCAGAGCTGAGGGACAGACAGAGAATTGCGACTAGAAATTTGATCGATTGCTACGAGGGACCACGTGGCCGGGGGCTGGCCAATGACCAGGCCGCCCAGGATGAGTAATAATGGAAGCAATTTGTAACTTTCAGTAACTCTCTAGGCCTGGGTACCGGAGGGAGGGAGGCGGGCAAAGGAGGGGAGATGGGCACCCCCAGTCTTTCCATCCTCCTCATTCGTCTAGGGGCACCCGAATCCCCTATTCCTTATTTCCCGTATCAATCAGGCACTGGCAGCGTCCTTTGCCCACTCCTGTTGGCCGCCGCGGCTCCAAAGCGAGGTAAGCTGGTCCTCTACCCCTCAAACTCTTCACAACCCTCACCCCGTTTACTAGCACCTGCAAACCACAGCCTCCCTTCCTGTCCCATTAGTGAATTTAAATCGGATTTTGTTTTTCCTCTTAGTTGAAAGAAAAAAATCTTTTTGTATTCTTTTGTGTAACCTATCTCGGATTTGGAGAAAATTTTAATTCAAATTAATACACTTATATTGGGGGGGTGAGTGGTACTTTCCTCCTTTTCAATAAATTTCTATACTTGCTACTTTATGGAGAGTTTGCTTTTCTTTGGGGATGAGTTACACCTTATGTTTTCACATGTGTTACTTCTTTAATGATAAGTGCAACTCCTTTCTCCATTCCATCCTCCAATTTTGCTATTTATAAATATCACCTAATGGATTTAGAGTTTATTCATTTTTCTCCTCCCTCACTAGTTTTTCAGCTGTTACAGAATCACCACAGTTTATTTTTCTCTGTATGTGGATGAGGTTTTGTGTTGATTCCTCTTTTTGTTTTGTAAATGAATTTATTGTTTGGGAAACTCTTGGGGTGGTGTGTGTAAAAAAGGTCTTTTGATTAATTCCAACCTCTCCTCTTCTGAAGAACAATTTGCTTGAAATGTTTTGTGTATTTTCCTCATTTTTATTATGTTTAAATTTGAGGTATTTTACCTTCTTTAAAACCTGACCTCTTTTTAAAATTTAACCTTTTGCATGTTAAACCATTTTTAAGGTTTTTATTTTATAAACTGCAATGGTTAGTAGATTTACTTGCCTTTCCCTGACCTCCTTTACGCTCCTGCCTCCTCCATCTCAAAACTCCCATCCCCAGCTTCCACAATTCTCAGCTTCCAACGGACTCATCCTCCCCTCTCCTCCCAGCCAAGGAGGGATGCCTGGGAAGTAGACAGTGTCCTTCTTGGGTCAGAACCTATGCTCTGGTTCTAGTTCAGGACACCTCCAGTCTCACCTCCAAGCTGGCAAAAAGAGTGAGAGCAGAATTTCTGTTCAACTTTTTCATTTGGGACCAAGTTCTTTCCACTTGGCTGTATTCTGGAGAACTCTGACACATGAAATTGAATTTTAAATTCTCATTTTTTCCCTAAATTCTACGAAAAGTGCAGGCAGATTGTTTTTCTTCCTTAAATGTAAGCTGTTAGCTTAGGGGTCAGCCCTTTGGGTCTTTTACCTCCTGGGGGAGACTTCTCAGAGAGACACACAGTGTTGATTCTTCCTTTTAGTTTTTGTTAAGGTAGAAGGGGCAGGGATTGAGGAAGCCCAAGTTGATCTCTGGCTCTAGCTCTGAACAAAGAAGGGTAGAGAGCTGGCCTGGGGACTTGTCCCTTTTGTCAGTAAGGTTTGGCTTAGGAGAGAGTTTGAAGTAAATCCCAGCTCTGAGGAAATTCTTCTTTTTAGCATTACTGTGAAAATAAACTCTTAAAATGGTGTGACATGGCTTCAAACTATTCAGATTCCTTGAAGTAACAAAAACAAACTTACAAGAGTAATTTGTGTTTCCCAAAGATCCGCCTCCAGTGACTGTCCATTTCTCTCAGGGAAACAGAACCCAACTGGGCAGAAGCAAAACTGCCACCCCTCCGCTTTCAGTTCCCCAGTCACATTGACATTCTGGGCACATTTGGCCCAGCCCCCGTCCCTGCTTCTCCCAAGTATGAATCTAAGTTACTATTAATAAGCGGCCGCTCCAAGTTAATTGGCATTAAAAGAATTCATTTCAATTTGTTAATATTAAATGAATGCTCTGCACTTTAGCTCCCTTCTTCACCCTGGATTCCCAGATGAGTGATGGGAAGAGGGGGCAGGGAAGTAGAATGAGGATTTTATTTCTGGCTCTCCAGCTTAGCCACTGTGGTGCCTCCCCTGGGGGTGTGCGATTAGGCACAGTGGGGGACTGCTTGGGGAAAGTCTGATGGTCTTTTTTGGTGAAATTCATCTGTTTCAGCAGGAGTTGTGTGGGAGGGTGTGGGGGGAGCAGAGGGAGAGAGACAGAATGGTTTGGGGGACCTTGTGGGGAGCAGAGGGACTAGGGAGAAAGTGGGAAGGGAAAGGGATGGAGGTCAACAGGAGTTTTGGAGAACAAGGGTTGTAGGCTGTGGGGGGTAAAGCAGATTTGTGAAGAACTGGTGATAGGAACTAAACAACCCACCTAGAAGGGGAGGGGCTTCGAGCAGGGGTGGGGAGGTGGGATTTGAGGCAAAACAGCTAGGAGTTCTGAAACTATTAATATCTAGCTGTGTGACTCAGGGCAAGTTGCTTAACTTTTCTCTCTGCCTTAGTTTCTTGGCCTGTAAAACAGGGATACTAATAATAGAACTTATCTCAGGGGGTTATTTGGAATTAGAAGAAATACATGCCATGTGTTTTCCACAGTGCTTGGCACATAGAAACTGCCAGTAAATGTTAGCTCTTTTTATGGCAGAGTGGTTAACAGGATGGAATCTGGAGCTAGACGGCCTGGTTTTGAATCGCGGTCATGCCTTATGTGAGTTGTATGACCTAGGCAAGTTACTTAACCCCTTGTGCTTTAGTTTTCTTGTCTGTAAAACGGGGTTAATAGTACCTAGGTCAAAGGCTGCTGTCAGGATTAAATGAGTTATATGTACGAAGAGCCTGGAAAAATGTCCATCCCATAGGAAACACTGTGTAAGCATTAGTTGTCATTAATATTGTTGCTCTTCTGATCTAGGAAGGTTGAAAATAGAGGCACAGGTGAGCTACTACTTACAGGCTAAGATTGGAATCAGATCAACTCTTTCACTCCTGTCCCTGAAGCTAGTCCTGCAACTGGGGCTGCATGTGAGGGCTTGGGGAGAGAGCCTATAACCCTGGAAGCTGGGATATCCAAGTCTTTCCTCTGCTCTAGCTCTTGGGTTGGTGGTCCCTCCAAGACCCATAGACTCGAAGTCACTTCTTTTTCCCTGGGCAGGGTTGTGTTGGATCTGGTAATGGGAGAATTACTTTCTTGGTCTAATAACTCCCTTTAGTAGAGAGGTAGTCCTGGGAGTGTGAGTTGGGGGAGGTTGGGTAGAGCAGAGGAGATTAAATATCCTTTGTGTACCAGCCCACACACACTTGACCTCACCAGAGGGTTGGGAAGACAGAGATTCAAAGAGATTAAGTGATCTGACAAAGTTCTAAAGCTAGAACTTGGCAGAGTTGGCATCTGAACTCTGATCTGATTGATGACAAACTTAAAGCCCTTCCATTGATGCATGCTTTTTGAAGGGAGGGATGGGACACGTGTAAACTTGGGCCAGGACCATGGGGTAGATGGAAGATGGGTGAAGATAGAGTATTGGAGTGGGAATTGGCCAAGCAGGAATTTTTCAATCATGGAAGATTTCCTGAGAAAAGAGATTCCAGATCAGGGTTCAGATGGTAGGGGAATGAGGATAGGAAGTAAAGAAGAGGGAGGGAGCCATGCATTGACAAGGAAGGAGAAGAAAAAAGAATTTATGCAAAGGCTGGGTCAGAGTAATGGACATGAATTTGATTTGCCTTCCGTTTGCCTTACCATTTATTGAAGGCATACTATGTACTAGGTACATACATGATCACATTTGATGTTCACAACAGCCCTGACAAGTGGGTTTCTTATCCCTATTTCCAAAAGAGTTCATTGAAGTTCTGAGAGCTTAATCCCCACTTTAGGTTACACAGTAGTAGCTGGATTTCCTGGCATCAGAACCCTCACCTAGGCTGCCTCTGAGCATGGCTTCTGTGTCCCAGTCTCAATTTCCATGACTGTTTCAGGTCCTCCTGTTCCCCCACATTTGTAGTCACTCTTGGTGACTGGGAACAAAGGGCTAGAGCGTGAGCTGAAACTGAGACAGGGAGTGGCAGGCAGGCAGTGGGGACAGAAACTTTTCTCACATCCACCCATGTGAAGAAGATGGACAGAAGGGTGGTCTTTCTGGACGGAGGCTTCCAAGCCACTTTCCGGAAACAGCTGATCTTGGGATGAATGGCAGGGACCTGATTGGGTAGGGGATGGGTGGTCACATTGTTTTCTGGGCTGTAGACTTTATTTCCCTTCCTTTGGGAAGAGAAGAGGAAGAGGACAGCTCAGGTGTGGGTTTGAGCCCTGGATTAAGACTGCCCATTGTCCACTAAAATCTCTTCTTTCCTTGCTGCCCGAGGGTGGAGAGACACCCAGCTGGACACTCCATTTCCCAGCTGTCTTGTTGCCAGGTGTAGACACAGGGGAATGTGAGGCGAGCATGTCCTCAAAGCCTGACGGCATTGGGTAAATTCTCCTTTGTGTTCTGTCTTTCATGAGCTGGGCAGATGTGCCTGAGACAGGTTTGACCAGGCAACTGAAAAGATATCCCTAAGAGAAGACAAAGCAAAGGTATGAAAGGAACACACGTCCCTGACTGACTAGGAGGAACAGAGCTGCCTGCTGTCTGGAACCGCTTCCTCCCAGACTAAGTGAGAAATAAACTTCTGTTTTCTATATGCTACTGTGTTTTGGGGCCTTTGTGTTATAGCAGTTTTGCTGTCATCCTTTCTAATTCACCTTCTCACACCAGATATTTCAAATTAAAAAGATTATATCAGGCCAGGTGCGATGGCTTGCGCCTGTAATCCCAGCACTGTGCGGGGCTGAGGCAGGCGGATCACTTGAGGCCAGGAGTTCGAGACCAGTCTGGCCAACATGGTAAAACCCCATCTCTACTAAAAAATACAAAAATTAGCTGGACACAGTGGCACACTCCTGTAATCCCAGCTACTTGGCAGGCTGAGACAGGATAATTGCTTGAACCCAGGAGGCGGAGGTTGCAGTGAACTGAGATCATGCCACTGTGAACCAGTCTGGGCTACAAAATGAGATTCTGTCTCAAAACAAAAAACTGATTACATCAGATCACGGAATAACTATAATGATATTTATTGGGCCAGATAGTATGCGAAGGACTGTATGCACATTATTTAGTGTAATCTATGTGACAATCCTCTGAGATACATGTTACTATTATTCCAGTTTACACACGAGGAAACAGGTTCAAGGAAGGTAAGTTATGTGCTGAGGGACACACAGGAGGGGGTGGAGCTGGATTTCAAGCCCACTGGGTGTGCAGAACTGAGCCTCTTCACCATGGGGGCAAATCCCTCCTGAGGACAGGGCTGGAAAAGCCATGGAGATCATCTTGTGCTTGGACAAGCCTCTCGCCAGTCACCACAGGGTCCTGAGACTCCCATTACTACCTTCAAGAAGCTCAGCAGGCTACTACTCATGTTCATGTTGGGTCACTATATACGGTTTTATTTGAAGGAAGGACCCCAGAGTTAAACTCATTTGAAAACCCCTGATAAATTCAGTCCCCTCCCTCTTTTTACAGGTGAGGCCTGGAGAGAAGATATGACTTGCTTAAGGTCACACACTTAGTTTCTCTGTCAATCTTTCTAAATCTAGGACGAGTTCTCTTCCCACTGTATCAGCCTGCCTCAACAAATAAGGAAGTACAAAAATAGCCAAATCCAGGAAGGAGGGCAGTGGTCTGTGTCTCCTCCAATAATTTCATGGGACAGCCAAGCCTATTTCCTTGATTTCCCTTGTGCCCCTCCTGTTGGATATCGGATTTGGGACCCATCTCTTTTGGGCTTGCAGAGAGAACGGACTGCACCAGTTCTCTACCCTCCGCATCACCCAGATGGTCAAACATGCAAAGGGAAAGGAGAGCTGGGGCCAGAGCCAAGGCAGGCAAAGAGACTCCTCGACACCCTCCAGTCTTTCCACATCTATATTTTTGGAATTTCAGGCTCCCTCCTCCCCCTGGACCTTTCCTAGTAGCCCACCAGGGAGAAGAAGAGGGAAAACTGCCATAAATTTCTCCTATTTATACAAGATGACAGAGTTTCTTGTGCCAGAAAAAACACAAAAAGGGAGCTGTCAGGAGAGAAGGGACCCAGCCCTCTACCTTCTGGGGTCAATTTATCTTTCCGAATCGTGGCTTGGGGGCTACCCTAACATTGCCTTTATGAAATGCAGACTTCGACTTGGGGCAGCCAGGCTAGACAGCCCCTGAGCTTTGTTTCTGATCATAGTTTTCCTGCTTCATCTCAACTTCCCCCTACCCCTTATGCTGTCTTTTTAAAAAACAACTTTCTTGAGGTATAATTCATGTGTCATACAATTCACCATTTGAAATGTACAATTCAATGATTTTAGTATATTCACAGGTATGTCAAACCATCATCATAGTTAATTTTAGAACATTTTCATCACCTCAAAAAGAAATCTTGTAACCTTTAGCTATCACCTCCCTATCCCCCCATATTCCTTCTTGCCCTTAACAACACTAATGTACTTTCAGTCTCTGTAGATTTCCCTATTCTGGACTTTCATATGAATGGCATCATATAATAAGAGACCTACTGTGACTAGCTTCTTTCATTGAGCATAGTGTTTTCAAGGTTCATCCATGTTGTAGCATTTATCAGTACTTCATTCCTTTTCAAGGCTGACTAATATTCCGTTGTATGGATATATCACACTTTGTTTATCCGTTCATCTATTGGTGAACATTTGGGTTGTTTCCACCTTTTGGATATTATTATTCTCTCTTTCCTCTCATTCTCTAGACATCTTGGATAGTATCCAGTGAGGCCTGTGGGCAAGAATGAGTGTTTCTTATATTTGGGTACACCTAATATCCTTGAAAGCAGGGTCTTGGCACATGTCTGCTTTCATATTAAGTACATGTACTAGCTGGAATTTTCCTCCCTCTATTGTTACTGAGGTGGGGCTGCTCCCTCCTTTATCAATTCTCCCTTTTTATCATGATTGCTATGTTGGAAACTTGTTGACTCTTCAGACTAGGGGATTCAGATCCTTCTCTTGGGGCTTCAAAGACATGGAGTGGATGAATGAATGTCTTCCCATGAGGGAAGAGTTCCCTGAGTCTGGTCTCAAGTGATTCTCTAATGCCTCACAGTGGAAGGAAGGTCTGTGAAGACTCCAGGTTCGAGGGAAAGTTATGTTCTTGGAGGTATGACTGAGCCCAGAATCCAGGCCTCCAGTTTCCATCTCCTTGCCTGGACCATTTCAATCTTCAGACATGCTTTGAGGCCAATCCAGTCACTCACCCAGCAACAGACACTGCCTCTGCCCTCATGGACCTTGCAGTTCTAGTGGTGAGAGTAAGATGAATACAAGTGAACAAAATGATGACAAGTTGTTCCAGCTTGTTCAAACTTCTAAACACTGTTCAATGAATGAATGAACCAACAAGAACTTAGTATGTGCTCTGGAAAAAAAAATGTGAAAAAAGTCAGAGTTGTGAATCACTTTCTGCTACCACTACCTTTCCTAGTCTGGAAGTCAGCATTACTTCTCCATCCCTTGGAGGAGATAGTGGGCAGATATTACAAAATGTTAGCTAATAAGAGCTACCATTTATTGGACCAGACATACACCAAGGGGTTTCTATAGTTCATTAATTTTCACCCTTTGAATTAGGCATCAATATTTCCATTTTGAAGATGAGAAAAACCAAAACTCATGGTTTAAGTAGCTATCTGAAATCACACCCATAGCAGTAAGTGGCAGAACATTTGCTCTGGACACTGGGATAAGTATGTGTGTATGGGTTTTTGTTGTTGTTGTTGTTTGTTTTCTGTTTTTTTTTTTGTTGTTGTTGTTTGTTTTTTTTTGGGGGGGGGGAGTTTTGCTCTTGTTGCCCAGGCTGGAGGGCAATGGCATGATTTCAGCTCAATGCAAACTCCACCTCCTGGGTTCAAGTGATTCTCCTGCCTCAGCCTCCTGAGTAGCTGGGATTACAGGTGGCCGCCACCACACCTGGCTAATTTTTGTATTTTTAGTAGAGACGCGGTTTCGCCATGTTGGCCAGCCTGGTCCCAAACTCTTGACCTTGTGATCCGCCTGCTCCGATCTCCCAAAGTGCTGGGACCACAGGCGTGAGCCACTGCACCTGGCCATGTATGTGTTTTTATTCCTAGCACTTCATAACAAATGCCAATATCTCTTCCTGCAGCCTTACCACAGAGGGAGCTGATCAGTTTCCCGTCCTGCCCAAAGGCAAAGCAGCCACAGTGAAAGTGCCAGAGTCCTCCCTCACAGCCTTCTGTCTAGTGGTTATTCCCGTTTCAAGGCTAAGGAAGGGAAGGACCCGTTTTGCTTTCAAAGGCCTTTTCCTTCCAGCCCTTGCTGTGCGCCCGTTGTGTGTGGGAGGGACCATGAGAAGCCTGGATATTGTCAACAAAAGACTTGAACAAGCCAAAGAGCTGATGATGTTGACAAGAAGGGGACCTTAACAAGGCAGATAATCAAAAGTTGATGACTGACAGCCCCTTTCGCATCCCTTCACCCTCTACTAAATCAGGTCTCTTACATGATCTTGATGACAAATAATAAAAATTATAAACACATTACAGTTTTCACATGCATTTGTTCACTTCTCACAGCAAATATGAGAGGTATCTAAGGCTGAGCAGCTTATTACAGAAAAAGTTTATGGGACTAGAACCTTAATTTTATGTAACAAAATTTATATAGAGCTTACCATGGATCATGTACTCTCCTAAATAGTTCAAAACTTTCATTTTTAGAGAGATGGGTGTCTTGCAGCCAGGCGCAGTGGCTCACACGTGTAATCCCAGCACTTTGGGAGGCTGAGGTGGACAGACCACCTGAGGTCAGGAGTTTGAGGCCAGCCTGACCAACACGGTGAAACCCTGTCTCTACTAAAAATACAAAACACAAAAATTAGCTGGGTGTGGTGGTTCATCCCTGGAATCCAGAGACTGAGGCAAGAGAATCACTTGAACCCAGGAGGTGGAGGTTGCAGTGAGCTGAGATCATGCCATTGCACTCCAGCCTGGGCAACAAGAGTGAAACTCCATCTCAAAAAATAAAGGAGGGGAGCAGTCTTGCTATGTTACCCAGGCTGGTCTTGAACTCCTTGGTTCAAGCAATCCTTCCACCTCAGCCTTCTGAGTAGCTAGGACTATGGGCCCATGCCACCAGTCCTGGCTGTATCTCATAACTATTAACTCACCTACTTTTTCACCACCATGTGAAGTAGGCATTACTGTTATTCACATTTTTTAAGATGCGGAAACTGAGGCATGGTAATCAAGTATCTTGCCCAAGGTTGTACAGCCAGCAGGTGGTAGAACAGGGATCTTGAGCCCAGCCCCAGCATCTGTGTCTAACCACTTCGACAGGTGGGCTTCGCATGGGGACTACACTTGAAACTCTAGTTTGTTAGTCTGGTGCCCCTGCTTCCGCCTGCCTCCCTCAGTCTTTATGGCCCATTGGAAAAAGCAAGCCAGGGCTGTGGCTCCCAGGGTGACGATCCTTCAGCTGCCTCCTTGGCACTGTCATTCCCTCCTCCCATCTCCCGCCAAGGGCTACAGCCGAGAATACCACAGACAGTTTGCCATGGATCAAGATTTCTCTCAATAGAGAGCTCACAGAAAGGCTGCTGTGAGAAAGGAAGTCACTTGCTACTCCCCTTATTCCTCCATCAGGAGGAGCCTGATGAAGTCACTGCACATTTGAGTGGGTGCTATCAAAGCACAGCCTCTGGCCAGCGTGGAGACAAACGTGGGCTGTGTGGCCCATGGCTGAATGGCTGAAAGGAAACCTGAGGTGGTAAATGTTGGAACCGATTGAAATAAAACTTCTGTAGGAATGCTGCATGTCATTCATTCAACAGTGCTCCCTGACCAGGGCCCAGGGCTGTGCATATGAGCTGCAAATGGGTTTGTTCATTCGTTTGCATATCTATTTGCTTATTTATTCAATAAATTCTGATTATGCCCCTAAGAGGCACTGTGCTAGATGTCAAGGATGAACAAGACAAAATCCCTTCTCCACAGGGGCTCCCGGTCTAGAGAGGGGAGGAGGAAGGAAGATCCACAGTGATTTGTATCATATGCTGAGGAAAGAGAGTCTTTTACTATCGCTGTTTGACATCCTCACCCCCAGTGCGGTCCTTCTCTTTGTCCCTCCATGCTGGGAGTGGGCAGTCCCTGCCCTGCTGCCCTTCAGACACAGCCCTCTTCCCTCAAGCTGCCCTCTGCCTGGATCCCACCTTCCTTGTGAGCTGGAGTGTTTGCGTTGAAGGAGTCTTGACTCTCCTTCCCTGTCAGTCACTGTTTGGCTGCAGGTAGTGATAGAGGTGGCAATAAAGCAGCAGAGAGAAGGCTTTGGTATCAGAGCAGGGACTCGCGGGTGGGATGGGATGGGGATGGTTTTCTGTTTGCCCCACTGTGTTCTCTGTGCTGCTCTGCCCAAAGAGGCTGACCTCTGCAGACTGTGTCACCTGGGACCCCTGATCTCTCGGCCAATAGAGGTCCCGGCTGAGAACGGGGAGAGAGGAGTCAGGGTATTTGTTTCCCCCATTCCCTGTCAGCCCCGCTTTTTGCCTGCCTGAAGCTCTGGTGGTGGTTGTGGTTCCTCCATGGTCACAGCTTTGCTGAGTGGCCTCTCTCCTGTGTCCCATGACCACAGTTGGCATCGGGCTTTGGTAGAGATATTTCTATCCTGGTGCCACACTAGCCCTTATTAGTTTTCTTCATCTGGTCTATGCCTTTAGAAACTGTCACATCACTAAACCCTTCAGTGAAACCCTTTCGAATGTGTCATTTATTTTCTGTTGCCGCCCTGACTGGCTCACCTGGGTGCAGAGGAGGTGGGGACAGAGCAGGTTGGGGCTCCAGTTCAGCTTTATTATCCCTCTTTTTCAGGGTTTCCCAGAGGAAGAGAGAGAATTTCGACAAATGAATGAGGAACAACTCTCTCCTGAGGGTTTTCTTTAAGGGGCGAGGATCACTGCCGCTAGCTCCTTTGAAAGCAGAGTTAAGAGGCAGTGCAGGAAGGCACAGCAGGAAGGCTCATGGTTAGACTACAGAGAAGGAAGCAGCCACTGCTGGGGACCTACCCTGTGCTGGTCACTGACAAGCTGTCTCATTAAACCTTCCCAGACCCTCAACCCCTCTTAGTATCTTATCCTCATTTTACAGATGAGAGGACTGCGGCCAAGAGAGGTAAAGGTCTGGGGAGCAGGATGGGAGCTTCACTTTGTCTCAGTTGCTCTGGCAAAGAGAAGCCTCACCTTGTGATCAAGAGATTGGGAGGGTGACAGATAAATCTTGGCTTAAGTGTCAACATAACACTGGGAATCTGGAGCTAGACGGCACTGGCTTGACTCCTTGGATCTGCCTCTTACTAGCTGTGTGATACTGGGCATGCCTCTGTTTCCCCATCTATAAAAATGGGGCTAATGATAATAACACCTGCCTTACAGGTTGTGTAGTAGGTTGAATTTGTAGTTATGAGGTGCCCAGGAACAATGCTGGCACACAGTGAGCGCCATACACAAGTGTTAAAGAATGGAGCCTCCTGCTCTCTCCTTATTTTCCACCCCCTGCCCTCTTCTCATTGCCCACCTCCCCTGCCTTCTCACCATCCTGAAAAAGGGTGAACAGCCACCCAGGAGCCCCTGAACAGGCATGTTGGTTCCAGGCCCTTTGTGAGCATGCTTTTCACTGCCCTGCCCCCTGTCATCACCATTCTGGATGGAGCAGCAAGGACGGAGACACTTATTTGGGCTATCCACTCCAGGTCCAATGCCAGTGGGATCAGCTTCGATGGGATGCACAGAGACTGACCTCTTCTCCCCAGCCCCTTCAACTTCCCAGAGCTGCAGGGGGCCTGGGAGTTCTTGGTAACAGCACATTAAACCTCTGTTTGTGGGAACTTTAATTTAAACACAAATTAGAGATGGCAAATGACTCTGGCAGCCAGATAAGCCATCCCAGGAGAACAAGGAGAAAGCCAAGAGAATCAGCCCAGATAAGGCCTGACTTTAAACTACTGGTGATACCCAGAAGCCTGGGACAGATGAAATCTAGGGGTCCTGAATGAAGAACCCCAGAAGCTCCACACCCCAGTTGTCCTTGCTCTGGGCTCTATGCCAGCTCCCTCTCCTGTGTTCTCTATATTTCTATCTTTTTGCAAAATTTTATCCTGATTCTTTGGCTCCATCCCTCCCACCCCCACCCTACTGTTTTAGAGAATGCACTTTCTTTACTTTGCTTCTCATCTTCTTCTGTGACCTACAATTCTGAGAAAGTTCTACTTGTTACCTGACCTCCATCTATGCTACTACCTTTAGAGTCTAATACATCCTGCTTAGTGGTAACTCTGGGAGTTTCTGTTCATGTGGCAAATGTGGTGTAGTAAAAACAACCTGAAAAAGACCTGGGTGAACTTCTCTGCATCTCAGTTTCCTCATCTGTATGATGAGCGTGTGAGAAAGAATCTCTAAGGACTTGTAAACTCTGACTTCTCACAGAGAATCTGAGGACAAGGACATCCCAGGAAATCTCTATTGTTCTGGAACCCATGAATTTTCCACTGTTCTACTGTTTGGGAGTGAGCGTGGGGAGAGCAGTCAAGCCTATTGATTCCTTTCTGGGAGGGGTCTACAGGCTTTTCTTCTACCCTTCCGCCCACAACCCAGGCTCAGGCCAGGCCCAGGCCCAGGAGAGAGGCTGCCTTTCCAGTTCTGTCAAGGCCTGCTGAGCCCAGCTCTGTGGGGCTGTGGCTGTTAAGATGTTGTCTCTGTCCTCTGGGGTAGGAGCAACATATGTTCCCTCTGTCACAGCACCTGTGAGGGTGGCAGAGGGATGGCAACCCCCAAGAGGGAAGAGTTCCATCTCTCCAACTGACCTCGAAGCATCTTTTTATCCTGCTTTTCTGGGAGGCTTAAAGTGAAGGCAGAGGGAGATATCACACAGTCCCAAAGCCCCCACTAAATGGGGAGCTACTGTCTTTCATCTTTCATGCAGGGTAAAAGAAGACACCTCAGCTACAGCAAGAGGAAAGAAGGTCAAACCACAGGCAGAACTTTCAGGTTGAATGTTAGAGCAGACTGTGATCCCAAGAGGTCATCCAAGACCCTTGGTCTCAGAGGATGCCTATGAGGCCCTGGTCCCTGGCTGGGGTGGGAACAATAATCCCAACAGCCCCATGCCAGACTGACTTCGGAGTCAGAAGGTATGTGGGACTAGAATAGAAGGACTTTGGCATTTTCCCTGGCCTAGGGCCCTTAGACAGAAGTGGGCAGCTGCCATCAGCAGCCTGGGGCCCAACTGTGTCCCCACCTTTCCCACCTCCCCCCTCCTGAGTGCCTGGCTGCCCCTGGAGCCCCAGGCTTGCCTGCCATCTGGGCAGCTCAGAGGAGAGCCCACTGCCAAGGGAGTGCCAGCATTGATTTATGGCCCACAACCTTGGCAGGCTCAGGCTGTGTGCCCGAACCACCTTTGCTCAGGGAAGAGATGCTCCTCTTAAAGGGACAGTGCAGAGGAATGCAGGAATGTCCAGGACGAAAGCTTAGCAGGGGGCTGGCAAGGAAGACCTCCACCCATCAGCACTCTGGGTGACTGTCACTCCCTAGGGAAACTTCTCCCTAGGGAACCACCCATCATACCTGTTATCATACCCTATCCTTTGTGGACTTGGCCCAACTGTAACATATTAATATGTTTACTGTCAGTCTCTCCCACTGGACTGTATTCTCTAGGAGGGTAGAAACCAGACCCATTGTGCTCATTACTGAGTATTCAGCACCCAGCACAGTGCCTGGCGCCTAATAAGATCTCAGTAAGAATTTGTCAAGTGTAGGAAAGAATGAATAAATGAAGGTCCTTGTCCATGAGGTGGAGGGAAGCCCACGTGTCTTCTTAGTGCCTGCCATGGTTTCCGAGACCCTGCGGCATCTGCTGCTACCTGCAGGATCTCTCCCTCCGGGACCCTTCCTCACCCCTGTCATATCAACCCAGGACCAATGGGGCCAATCTTATCTGGATACCCTTGCCTCCCCACTTCCCTCGAGTCACCTTTCCTAAGTCCTTCACACAATGTTCTTTTCCTCCCATTTTCCTTCCTCCAAGATACTTTCTCAGATTACCTGTGGCCTCAGTCCTGGATTCAGATGCTCTTTCAGATAATATTTTATTTTTTTATTTTTATTTTTATTTTTTATTTTTCTTGAGAGAGAGGCTCCCTCTGTTACCCAGGTGGGAGTGCAGTGGCAGTCTTGGATCACTGCAAACTGTGTCTCCCAGGTTCAAGTGATTCTCCTGCCTCAGCCTCCAGAGTAGCTGGGATTACAGGCTTGTGCCACCATGCCCAGCTAATTTTTGTATTTTTAGTAGAGACGAGGTTTCACCACGTTTGCCAGGCTGGTCTCGAACTCCTGACCTCAAATGATCTGCCCACCTCAGCCTCCCAACGTGCTGGGATTACAGGCATGAGCCACTGTGACTGGCCTATCCAGCAGTATTTACTGAGTATCTACTATGCACTAGGCACCAGTTGCCAAGAATTCATGAATAAATGGAACAGGCATAATCCCTGAACTCAAGGACCGTACATTTCAGAGAGTGAAACAGACAAAAAAATAAGTAAGCAAGTTAGCAAATAGATACATGCAATTTTGAGACCTGTTGTGAAGTGAGTAATCACAGACAGGGTGGAGCAGGGACCCTTTAAATTGGGTGATCAGCTAGGCATGGTGGCTCATGCCTGTAATCCCAGCACTTTGGAAGGCTGGGGTGGGCGGATCACCTGAAGTCCAGAGTTCGAGACCAGCCTCACCAACATGGAGAAACCCTGTCTCTACTAAAAATACAAAAATTAGCCAGACGTGGTGGCGCATGCCTGTAATCCCAGCTACTTGGGAGGCTGAGGCAGGAGAATTGCTTGAACCCGGGAGGCGGAGATTGCCATGAGCCGAGATCATGCCATTGCACTTCAGCCTGGGCAATAAGAGCAAAACTCCGTCTCAAAATAAAATAAAATAAAATAAAATAAAATAAAATAAAATAAATTGGGTGGTCAGAGAAAGTTTCTCTGAGGAAGTGACACTTGGGCTGAGGTTTGAAGAATGAGAGGGAGCCATGTAAAGAGTGAGGTAACAGCATTCTAGAAACAGTTCAGTCACCTGGGTGTGCACAGCAGCGTTTGGGGGATGGGAGTGGGAGAGGAGCTTTCCCAAACTGCACACTCCTATCTCTTTTACATTTTGAAAGCCCCTGCCCTTCCAATGTGGGAGGACCATTGCTTAAAATCTTTGGAGAAGCAGCCCTGGCCTTACCTGGAAGCTGGTTAGAAAACAGAGCTCAGGTGCCACCCCAGATCTACTTAGTCAGAATCTGTATTTTAACCAGGTCCCAGGTCATTTGTATGCACAGTGGTGTTTGAGAAGCAGTGTTTCAGGAAATACCTCACAGGAGGAATGGAGTGTGAGGACATCAGAGGATGTGAGGTGGGTGGGGTTGGGGGGTTGGTTGCTGAAGAGTGGATTTGAATCAGAGATGGGGGTCTGAGTGTGTATATGTGCCTCTGTGTGTGTGTTCCTCCAGCCCTAATGACTGTGGGCTATCTGAGGATGTGCATCTCCAAGCGCTTTTCCTTCCATGGGTGTGGAGTACCAGGGGATACTGTACATCTTTATCCCACTGTGGCAATGCTCCCACTTCCACCTACAGCTGTGAGTCAAACAATCTGCCAACTTCTGGGTAGTGGGAGCATCTCGGAAGCAAGGCAAGACAAGGAGATCCCTTGTTCCTGACCTCCGGCAATCCATTTATTTGACCCGGGTCTCACAAAGGCATCATGATGAGCCCAATCGCTTGCTAATGGTTACGAGCTGAGACCTGGGGATTTATGGCTGAGGCCTCCGTGGCCACGAACAGGAGTAGGGCTGCGCACAGGAGGCCAGACTGTGCATGGCTTCAGTTCATGGAGGCCTGTACCCAGAACCACGGGGGGACTACCACACCCCCACCTCCAAATCTGGGGCAAAGAACATTGCCCTGGGTGGGGGAAGCTGGGCTAAGGAGAAAAAAGACCTCTGGCTGGAGATGTCCAGGGATGAAGGGTGAGTGGGAAACTGGCCTGACTTGGCGGGGTGGGGTGTAGGGGGAGATACTGGAGAAGTGAGTGGAAAGGGCACTGGAATTGGAGCCAGTCAAACTGGGGTTCAAATCCTGGATCTGTTTTCCACCCATGTATGACACTGGACAAATCATGGCTCTCCCTGAGCCTCATTTTTCTCATCTGTAGATGGGAATTGTGATGCTATCTCATAGGTTTGTGAGAATTAAATGAGGCCAGGTACGGTGGCTCATGCCTGTAATCTCAGCACTCTGGGAGGCCAATGTAGGAGGATTTCTTGAGCCCAGGAGTTCAAGACCAGCCTGGGCAACATGCTGAAACCTGTCTCTACAAAAATACAAAAATTATCCAGGTGTGGTGGTATGTGCCTGAGGCTGATGTGGGAGCATTGCTTGAACCCAGGAGCTTGAGACTGCAGTGGGCCATGATCATGTCACTGCACTCCAGCCTGGGTGACAGAGTGAGATCCTATCGAGAGAGAGAGAATTAAATGAGATAATGTTTGTGAAAAGCACTTCGAATACCAATTGTATATATTTAAGTGGGTCAAGAGATTGGGATTCTAATTCCAGCTCCACCACTAACTTGCTGGGATTTTAGCACTAGCACTGGTTTTGTTACCAATGGCTTTTTTTTTTTTTTTTTTTTTTCCTGAGACAGGGTCGCACTCTGTCACCCAGACTGGAGTACAGTGGTATGATCTCAGCTCGCTGCAACCTCTGCCACCCAGGCTCAAGCAATTCCCCTGCCTCAGCCTCCTGAGTAGCTGGGATTACAGGCACACTCCACTACTGCCCGCTAATTTTTGTATTTTTAGTAGAGACAGGGTTTCGCCATATTGTCCAGGCTTTCTAGAACTCCTGACCTCAAATGATCCACCCGCCTTGGCCTCCCAAAGTGCTAGGATTTCAAGCGCGAGCCACCCCGCCCGTCCAGCTACCAATGGCTTTGTGACCTGGGGCACATCACAGACCCTTTCTAAGTCTTAGTTGCCTCATAGATACTAAGAGGGGACACAGTGTTCTTTTGGTTGCCTCCAGCTCTGATGTTTTGTGGTTCTAACAAGGAGTCCTTGTTTGGAAACGGAACTTTGGAATGGTTTGGATCTCATTCTGGCCATAGAGAGGGCATCATTGCAACTGTGGCTTCAGGGCCAATGTGCGGTTAGGGGGCGCTGAGTCAGAACAGCCCCCTCTTCCTCAATAGTGCCATCCTGTGAGTATAACCCCGTATGGGTGTTGGACACAGTGTTGGGGAAGACTGTGCAAAAGGGGTAAGAAGGAAAGACCCTGTGGTAGGGGGTTAGCTGGGTATCCATGGCAATGCCTGAACTACTCATGCCTTTTGCACAAGTAGGTCTTCAAATAATCTCTTCTGCTTCCCTCTTTCCCACTCTTTCCCTGTCTAAGGTGTGTGGTGGTGGTGGTGGTGTGTGTGTGTGTGTGTGTGTGTGTGTGTGTGTGTCTAACCTGATTGGGAGAGTAAGCCAAATGGAGTGAAGTGGGGAAACATCCCCAAAAGTCCCAGGTAGAGACCTAAGGATTCCTAAATCACAGTGCAGAACAGGGTCCTCTACCCTTTTCCCATTCTGGGAACATCCTGAAGCCAGTCATTGTGGGAGAGAGACATGACCCCCAACCCAGCCTCACAGACCCCACCCCTCTTCCATGCTTTGCCCTACCCTCCTTCCGTGTGCTTGTATCCTAACCTTAAGCCCTAGAGACTTCTAGGTACCCAGAGAGCAGCCTATTCAGTGATGTTTACTGAGCGCATGTTATGTGCCTTGCACTGGGCCTGGAGCAAGGGCTAAGGAGTGAAATTAGACCTGATCCCTGTCCTGAAGATGTCACAGCTGAGTAGGCAGAAAGACTTTAAACAAATAATGGCAACACGATGTGGTAAGGAACATCAATGTACAAGATAACAGGTAGTCTGTATTTATGGGAGAGGGAGGCGTAAAAGAAGATGCTTCAGCTGCTTTCTAAACATGTTTGTCGTGGAACATTAAAAACGTATGAAAACAGAGCAGTATAGTGTCCTCATCATGCAGCTGCAACAATAGTCACACCAGGATCTTGGCGTGTCTATACTCCCACCCACGTTCCATACCCCACTGCACCATTACTTGGGGTGGAACTGGGTTGGTTTTGAAAGAGGAACAGCAATTCCCCAAGTAGAAAGTGCTGGAGGGAAAAGTTTGCAGGCAGAGGGGATGCTGTGCTCAGAAGCTTGAGCAGTGCCTGATGCTGGTGCACCAAACCGAAGCTGAAGGAGTGGGACAAGATGCTTTGGCCCCCGTGCATGCTGGCCCTAATGCACCTGTCACACAGCGTGCCTTGTGGCTCCTTTTGGAACTCGGGTCTCCAGGCAAGTCTTCGGCAGAGCCAGGTTAGCGCAGAGCCAGCCCTTTGAGTGCAGGGAGTGAGGAGGCACCGCTAAGATGGCGGGCCTTGGCTGGGCGTCCGCGGGGCCTTGGTGGGCCTGAGCGCTAGGGAATGGCATGCACCAGTACTGACGGGCAAAGCGGGTGCAGTCAGGCCCTCCACCCCGCGTCGGCACACGGTCTTAAATACTACCCCGGAGTTTTCAATTATCTCTCCTTAATGGATTTGCAGGGGCTCTTTCATCAAGCGCGGGGTGGCTGGGTGTGGGGGTGCGGGGAGCGCGCGGCGAGGGCTGGAGCTGGGAAAATGGCCCATATTTCAATATTAAAGCCCTTTACCCTCGTCAGCAGCATGAAAGATGCTGCAAATTAAACGGAGCCGCCCGCGCCAGCCTCTCCATCTCGCAAGTTTTAATTAACGCTGAGGGGGAGGCGGCTGACGGGCGGGTGGGAGCCGGGCCAGCGGCGAATCTGGGAGCCTGCGGATCCCGGATTCCGAACTGGAGCGTCAGGGATCTCACGGGCCAGGCCAGGCGGACGCGGAGGGTGGTGGTCTCCGAGTCCCGGGCGAGGGCGCGGAAGATGCCCGTGGAGATGGGCAAGGCTGAGGGGTGGGGGACAGGTTGGAAGGTCTCTGAGCATCTGACCGGGAAACAAAACTCTGCAACTGAATGCAGGAAGCTTTGTTCTTAAAGGTGAGGGGGCTTGTGGCCAAATCATCGAGCTCTTCATCCCCAGGCTCTTTCAGCGCGCGTCCTTCTGCCTCTCTTCTTTAGACCAACACTTCCCCCAAACGCTCCCCCGCATTGATTCCCGGTCCCCTCCCACCTCATCCTGTGGCCCCTTGTTTCGGGAGGCAGGCGTGCTTCTGTGACCCCGCGGCTCCTGTTCTGGGATGTCTGCTTTCTCCATCACTCCCTGGCTTCCCAGGCGGGCCCCATCCTCCGGAGCGGAGCAGA
Organism: Pan troglodytes; assembly: GCF_028858775.2. Classification (NCBI taxonomy): domain Eukaryota; kingdom Metazoa; phylum Chordata; class Mammalia; order Primates; family Hominidae; genus Pan; species Pan troglodytes. The sequence goes on from NC_072419.2 coordinate 35,977,934, forward strand.
GCGCCCAGAAGCGCCACTGTTCTGCCTTGGCAGGGCCTGGCCCGACAGCTTGTGCCTGCGCAGCAGACCCATCCGTTAGGCGGGAAGGATGGAGCGATGTCCGGCTGCCCACTCTGAGGACTCCCCAGGGAGACACCTCTGCCTTGGCCCAGACTCCTCTCTTCCCTTCTCCCCACCCGCCAACCCTTCCCCCAACTACCAGCTCAGTATATACTTCTGTCTCTCCTCCTTTCCTTGCTTCTCCTCCTCCCTCCCATACGCATGCAGCCTGGGGCCTGGGGCCCAGGAAAGCCACTCCTCTCATGGGTCACACTGAGAAGTCCTTCCTCCACCTGAATCCACATGGCAGGGCATAACTCTAAAGCTTAAAAAGATCCAGCGATCTCAGTGGACCACAATCCAAAGCTAAGTCAGCCAACCAACACTCAAGGGCTTAAATCAAGGACTTTGGGCAAACCCTATAGAGTGGAGGAATTAGAAAAATAATACAAATAAAAGACATGGTCATTATTCCTGGGTATTTACAGATACTTTGTGCTTCCTGAAATGTTTTGCAGAAATCACATTCTCCTCTCATTGTGCTACACAGCTTGTAAGCACCAAGAAAAGAAATTCTATGATAAAGCAAAAAGAAAAGAAAAGAAAAAATCCTCTTCTACTTTCTTCTTGGTGTGTATTTTTTCTTGTCAATTTCTGATAATCTATCAAGCCTACTTAAAATAGTGCCTGCTTATGCAGTATGGTTAGGATGATGAACACACACTTAAACAGGATAGGGAATAAGTACAAACTATAAGTGCTGTGGGGATGCAGAGTAATAGGACAAGTGGTGAAAATTAAAACATTTTTGGCTTAATCAAGGAGTACTTCCTGGAGGAGGGGAGACCTGATTTGGAAGGAGAGGTGATATAAACTTGAAAAGAAAGTTCCAGACGTGGAAACACTGGTTTTATTCTTTATTTTTATTTTGAGACAGGATCGTACTCTGTCACCCAGGTTGGAGTGCAGTGGCACGATCTTGGCTCACTGCAACCTCCACTTCCCGGGTTCAAATGATCCTCTGCCTCAGCCTCCTGAGTAGCTGGGACTACAGGCGTGTGCCACCACACCCAGCTGATTATTTTGCTTTTTTTGTAGAGATGGGGTTTTGCCATATTGCTTCAGCTGGTCTTGAACTCCTGGACTCAGGTGATTCCCCTGCTGCCTTGGCCTCCTAAAATGCTGGGATTATAGACGTGAGCCACCACACCTGGCTAACACCAGTTCTAAAATTAGGCAGAATCTCTATTTTACTTCAGGTTGAGGAGCAGATAATCTTGGCTATATTTTCCCTGGCAATACAATAAGATGAAAGAAGCCTTGTGCAGTAGCAGGAAGAATTCAGGGTAGACAGTGGGATCTTGGCTAATGCTGGAGACTAAAGTGAATGGAGAGAGACCCTGAAGCACCTTTCTCCCGAACTTGGCTATGGGCTATGGGAGGGATGCCTGGACTCTGAGACTTGGCCACCATGTTGTGTTTTGCCATTGGAAGATTTGGACATGAAGTTGAGTAAGGCAGGAACGACCTCATAGCATCAACCACAACCCCCAATGTGGCTGGAGAATGAGGGAGAGAGGGCAAAGAATATCTTCCTCTTACTCAGATTATAAGTGGAGAAACTGAAGTCCATTCACTCAAACTGATAAGTGTCTACCGAGCACCTCCTATGTGGCAAGCACTATATAGGCCCTAAGGATCCAGAGATGATCAGGGCATGGTCCCTGTCAACATGGTGCTCACAGTCTAGTGGGAAATAGAGTTCACTTGTCATCCTATCATTCAATCAAAAACAAAAAGTATTGAGCACTTACTCTGAGCCAGGCAGAGTTGCAGGTGCTGGAGATGCAACTGTGAACAAGACAGACCCAATCCCTGCCCCATCAGAGAGTACCACCTGGTGCAGAAGACACATACATAAACAGGCAGCTATAATTCAGGGTGATGTATGCTATGAAGGGGAAAGGACAGTTGCCATGGGGTGGCATATCCACAGATATGCCATAGATCCATAGGTTCCCATGAGGGGATCTATCTGAGTCTGTGAAAGGGGATGCGAGGATGAGGTGGAAGAAGCAACACCAAATCTGATCTGCTCACAAGGTGCACAGAAGTCAGGAGTGGGATGGCATGGGGAGGGTGTCCTGGGCCTAGAGTTTGTGTTCCTTTTCAGCATCTTACTAGGAGCTTGTGGCCAAATCAGGCCCAGGCAGAGCTTCTTCCCTCTAGTCACAGGATAGCACTGGCCTGCACTAACACAGCCCTTCCAACACCAGCAGGGGAAACCAGATGATAATCCTAACAGAGCCAGAACAAGGAATGGGGTTATCAGTTTTCCTTTTTCTGCTGGGAAGTTTCTGCCTTGGAGCTAGGCTATGTGGGCGGAGGCTGGGAGGTGGGAGGGCACTGTGGAGGATCTTACTCTTTCCACCCTCCTCTCACTGATCCTAGTTTTGAACAAGAAACAGGTGATCTGTTTCTCTCGTTGCAGCTGAATAGAAACCAGGACAAGAAAGTGTTGTCCTCCCCAGACACGTTTCTGTCTCCTGGGTCCTAACCAGCTGCCTACTTGAGCCATCTGACTTCAATCCACAGGGCCTCCCAGGAGCTGAATCCAGAATGGAAAGAACAAAGTAGCAAAGCAGGAAAGGGCATTCAGAAGAGAACAGCATGGGCAAAGGCTGCAAGGCCAGAGCACTTGGAAACTGCAAGTCCTTCAGTGTAGAAATGAGTCTGTAGAGGTGGTTGACACAAGCTTGTGAAAGACCCAGTATGCCAGGCTAAGGGGGTGGGAACAGTGAGGGACACTGAGGGTTTTATGGCTTAAATTTTGACAAGTGTATCTACAATATAGACAATTAATGTAACACTCCTTTTTTTTTTTTTTTTTTTTTTTTTTTGAGATGGAGTCTCACTCTGTCGCCCAGGCTAGAGTGCAGTGGTGAGATCTTGGCTCATTGCAACCTGCGCTTCCTGGGTTCAAGTGATTCTCCTGTCTTAGCCTCCTGAGTAGCTGGGACTACAGACTGGTCCCACCACATCTGGCTAATTTTTTGTATTTTTGGTAGAGACAGGGTTTCGCCATGTTGTCCAGGCTGGTCTCGAAATCCCGAGCTCAAGTGATCCACCTGCCTCAGCCTCCCAAAGTGCTGGGATTACAGGGAACACTTTTTTTTTTATTTTTTATTTTTTTGAGACAGAGTCTTGCTTTATCATCCAGGTTGGAGTGAAGTGGCTTAGTCATAGCTCAATGCAGCCTTGACCTCCCATACTCAAGCAATCTTTCTGCCTCAGCCTCCTGAGTTGCTGTTAATTTTTTTTTTCTTTTTTAGAGACAGGGTCTCACTATGCTGCCCAGGCTAGTCTCAAATTTCAAGAGACCAAGGCGGGAGGATGGCTGGGCTCAAGAGATCCTCCTGTCTTGGCTTCTCAAAGTGCTGGGATTATAGGCATGAGTCACTGCCTGTCCGTATAAAGTAACACTCTTGAACCCACTATCCAGTCTTGAGGTTTTTTTAAGTTACTGTTAAAATTTTGTCAATTTTGCTCTTGAGTTTTCAAAATAAAGAGGTCATTACAGATAAAGTTGAAGTTCCCTTTGTCCCTTCCCCAGTACCATTCCCCTCCCTTTCAGAGTCACCACCATCATATATTTTTTCTATTTTTACCATAGATATATATCCATGAATAACATTATAAGGCTTCAGTGCATTTTAAAAAGAGGTCCAATGGTTATGATATAATTTATAACTTTAGTTTTCCATCGCACATTTTTTAAAAAGTCTTTATTTGAGGTTTTCGGCAAAGTGCTGACAAGGGTAAAACTAGCGTTATAAGATCATGCTGGTTACCAAGTGCAGTATTACAGGTGACAGAGGAGGACCAAGGATGGTGACAGTGGGAAGGAGGAGACAGAGCTAAAAGGAGACTCCACACCACAGGTCACTGGTGATCGCTGTGTGAGGGCAGGGTTGTTTTATACATGCTGTTCTTCAGCACCATGAACAGGGCCTGGCTGTTGAAGATGCCTAATAAATATCTGTTGACAGAGAAAGGTTGACAGGGGCAGACGGATCCAGGATGATTCCCAAATTCCTGGCCCAGTGCAAAAGCCTGGATGATGATCCCAGTCTGCAGTATGAGGGCCCCAGGAGGAGAAGCTGGATTGCAGGGAAAGATGAATCCAGAAGCCATCTCTCTGATCTAGAGGAAATGAGTTTGTGCCATGTGGAAGGGATTAATGTTAGGAAGCAGACCAGACTTCCATTCTTAGGACAGAAAAAAATCTTGTAGCAGGTAGTTCAAGGCTATAAAAGATCTGAAGGGACCCAGAGATGGTAAGAGTGGAAAGGTTCAGTCCTGCTGGGGACAAAGGGATAGTTGAAAAACAAGCCAAAAACAATAATCACTTTCCTTAGAAGTCCAGGAGGGCAGGGCCCAGCTTCTGCATCAGCCACAATGAGTGTCTTATAGCCCTCTGTGTGGTGGGTACCCACAGCCCATTAGCCAAGGCAGAGGAGGAGGAGGAAGGTATAGTAAGTGCATCTAGGATCATAAAGACCTTGTCAGATGCCCACACTCAACTTTGCTCCCACTCCATATTCATCAACAAGATGGAAAAGTGGGGTGCTCACAGCTGCTTCTTAGGACTTATTCTTGACCAAATTCAATTTCTCTATTCAGGGAAGGATGTGAAATATAGCCTGCTTTCCAACTCTTAAGACCCAGAGCTCTGGCTCTTCACCTCAAAAGGCTGCCCTCTGCAAGAGCTCCCTCAAAGTCACTGCCACCCCCACCTCCTCACCCCACCACCCCTGCCCCAGGCACAGCCACCACCCACCCTCTGCTGCTAATTCACCTATAAACAGTCTCCTGCCTTGCATCTCCACTCAGTTTTGTTGTTTCTCTAACACGTTCCACTCCCCTGACAGCCCGCCCAATCCTTCCTGTTACCCTAGCACTGACTTCCTAAATGAAGTGCGGTGGCTCACAGTTCTGTCCTCTGTTTTTGTCACTCTTTGCAGCCCCTCACTTGAGCCTTTGGTAGCTTGGTCTCACAATTCTTTGGGTCCTGGCTATGGTTAAGTGGCATTTCTCTACTTCATCCCTGGGTTCAGGGACAGAAATGCTTTTGCCATCCCCAGTGCCCCTCTCTGGGGGGAGCAGAGAGGTCACTTTAGTTTTGTTTGGTCTGGTGGAGTAAGGCACGCCCTTCTCTCAGAGAGGGAGCTGTCATGGATCTAAGCCAGTCCCTGTCCTAGGAGTACTTGCAATTTAGACTTGCTCTTTAGTGAAGGAATGTTAAATATTGTAAAGCAATGCCGTAGCTGGAGGGGGAGAATCTTGGAATCCCCTTTCCATGAGCCTACTATTTGAAGGAGTGGTGGGATCCCTTGGAAGTGTGGGCCCCTTGTACTCTGGATCTAATCCCTAGAGTCACCAAAGGGCCAACGTAATGATTCTCAAACAAATCTGTGATCAGTCCCCTCATATCTTGAACTTGGGCAGGCTGCTAATTTTTATCAGAGCAATACACCCTGTAGATACCACCTCCCTGAACTCTAAACTGAGCAGAGCTCTAAACCATCAAAGAATCAGGCTATATAGACTTCCCCCTTAAATGGGTGTAGATTCAACAAGATTCCCAATGTCACGTGACTTGCCTCACTAATCAGCGTTCTTCCTCAGTGGGGAAACTACTTGGGCCTTTTTTCCTTCTCCTTTTCACCTGCCTGAATTATTACATTTATTTATAATTAACATATATTGCATGTAATATTAAAAAAAATAAAACTTAGAAAGACTTGGTGGTGGGTGCTGCCGAATTAGGTATCAGAGCCCCAGTTAGGTGGGTGTCCTGTGGAGTTTCTGATGAATCAAAAGCCATTGTTGGGCACTTTAAAAACATGGACGCCTTGAGCCCTGGGCAGCCCCAAGGCTGTGACTACCGAGGGCACCCACAGAGGATTAGAACTGGGGCACTGGAACGAGAGGACCATCAGAAGCAAGGCCTGGATGCTCAAATTCCCACCACAGTCACAAAACTTAAGAGCATCTAAGTCGCAAGCAGCTTTTAGTTTCTTTCTTAAGAATCCAACTAATCTTGTGTTCCACCTTGTAGCCTTCTATAAAGTGTGACCATTCACTTAGTTGATAATTAATGATTCAGCTAGTAATTATTAAACAGAAAGGAACCAGAAATAAGAATCATAAATTTAAACACAACATTTCATGTTCTTAATGCTAAACTTGAAGGTAAAACAGTAGGAAGGTAGAAAAAACAATGTTGCTATTTGTTTTGTTCTTTTAAAGAATGAAGAAGTCAGATTTCCTGGTCCTTGTGTAGGCTCTGTTCCTCAAAGGGTTTCTCAAACTTTTCTGCCAAAGTCCCTTTGATATTAGAGGCAAGAGGGTAAACTTGGACCCCAGCACTCTGGGGGCTTGCCCTGAAGGGCCATTAGCAAGGACCAATTATTTCTTTCTTTTTTTTTTTTTTTTTAAAGACATGTTTAACTAAATAATAGGTTACTTCATCTTCATTATTTGCATTATATGAAAATAGGATTTTTTATTAATAAGAAAATAGCAGATTCTTTTTGTGGCCTTAAGTTTTAGCTCTAAAATGATGCAAACTTTGCATTTTATAACGTATATTTTATACAACTTAATATAAAAATGATGTTTTAACCCGCCATCAAAAAACCTCTGTGGCCCTCGGAGAGGCTTCTTATATATCCGGGGACACCCTCAGCATGCAGCTACTGCAGTGTGGCCTGGGGCACTTGCACCCAGGTGAGAGGTGCTACGGGGTGTGGTGGTTTGTTAAACTAGCTGCCACTGTCCCAGGTTGTATCTTTAATAACTACTATTTAGTGAGCTCTAATATGTGCCAGACTCTACGCCAAATACTTTTATATGCTTATGCCATTTAAATTCTCACAACCACCTGCCTAAGGCCACAGAGCTGTAAGGTGGCAGAGTGGGGATTCAAACACCTGTCTGCTTGGTTTCAAAGCCAACTGTGACCCCCTGCTGACTCTTAGAGGCCAAGGCTGAAGCCCGTGGCTGAGTGAGTGGTGGTGACCTGGGGAAAGGACTGTTGTGGTGCAACTGGAAAGAGTGTGGGGGATGTTCCGAAGGTAGTGCCTTATCTCAATTGATTGTTCACAGTCAGTTACAGATCAAACTCCTTGTTCTGCTCCTGCCCCCTTCTCACTACTGCATTTGACCAGTCTTTAAAAAAAAATACATACAATGCAGGTCTAATATGAGAAGGGTCAGAAAAGCTAGGCTTAGGTCTAGCTCTGCCTTTGACTAGCTATATGTTCTTCAGGGAGGCCCTCAGCCCTGTCTATAAATGGGACTATAAAGGTCTGTGAAAGGGGCAATGGAAAAAAGATGAATGTTGAGCCACATCTCAGGCTCCTTTCTTGCTCCACTGCTTATCAGCTGTGTCATCTTAGGCACATCACTACGACTTTAAGTCTGTTTCCTCACGTCTAAAATGTGAAGAACAATACCCACCTCACAGGGCTGCTGTGGGGATGAAAAATAATACACATGAAACGCCTGAAACAGAGTTTACATATAGTAGTTGTGCAATAAATGCTTCCCAATAGTAGTTATCCTTGTAATAGTGGTATTAGTGATACTACTAAGGTATTATTATATAAAGTAGTATTAGCAATGCTACTAAAGTGTTCCTATTTTAAAATTGTGATTATTAAAGTGAGAAAAATGTATGAAAGGAATACTACAAATCAAGGTAATCCATTAAAAATAAGGAGCTGGAGGCTAGGCATGGTGGCCCACACCTGTAATCCAAGCACTTTGGGAGGCCAAGGTGGGTGGATCACCTGAGGTCAGGAGTTCGAGGCCAGCCTGACCAACATGGAGAAACCCCATCTCTACTAAAAACACACAAAATTAGCCAGGTGTGGTGGTGGGCGCCTGTAGTCCCAGCTGCTTAGGAGGCCGAGGCAGGAGAATGGCATGAACCTGAGAGGCGGAGCTTGCAGTGAGTGGAGATTTTGTCACTGCACTCCAGCCGGGGTGACAGAGCGAGGCTCCATCTAAAAAAAAAAAAAAAAAAAGAGCTGGAGGAGGCCCACCTTAATGTACACCAAAATAGTTCTGCTGGTTGAAGGCCTGGAGTTCCCTGCACCGGTGAGGAAGGGGATTAGCCTGGGGAAATAATGCCTGGGGCAAGTTGAAGCAGAGTTAGGGAAGATCCAGGTCCCTCTGCTGAGGGACAGTTTGGAGGACAGAGCCTGACCCTCCATGAAGAGAGACTCTCAAGGTCTCTTTTAGCTTTAACATTGGCTAAGTGTGATTCTGTGACTCAACCAGTCTGCCCTAATTCCTCAGTGTGGGCAGGACATGAAAGACCACCCACCAGTATCTCAGTGAGTTTGTGTGGCCCCTACCTTGGCAGCCACACACAGACACTTCCCAGAGTCTCAGTGATGACGATCCTCTCTAAAGGGAACCCAAGCCTTAACCAAAGACCACCTATCCATCTTCCTGCTGGGGCCTTTCAGGTCAGCCTAGAGGGAGTTTTCCAGAGCAGGTGGCTTCCTGAGTGGCCAAGATCATGTGGGCAGGATAGGTTCTCTTCTGGAAATCAGATTCTTTATGGTTTATTTTTGACACCAGATCATCGCTGCCCAAGTTTCATCAATTTGTCACTGTTTTTATTCTCAGCAATTGCCCATAACTGGAGCACATTTAAAATGTCATTGATCTTGGTATTACAGTGTCATAATCTGACAGTAATAGTTGTAGTCAGCACAGGAAGCCCAGGCCCTGAGATTGATGGCGCACAGCACACCAATTATATTCTGTCCATCTAAGTGATAAAAGAGTACATAGGAGGCATTCAATAGATAAATTAGATATCACTCCCAATTATGTCCTTTATTTTATGGAGTCATATGCTCCCCTTAGAACATTTTTTCTTCATTTGGCTTGTAAAGGGGAATTACTTGACCCCCCTAAAGACTGGGACTGCCTCCCCTGCCTGTCCCAACTTGGGTTCTACCCTGATCCCTTCCGACTGGCTCATAGTCTTTCACCTGGGCTTTCTCTGGGACTCACCTAGGAGATCCCCAGTGTGGTAGGTCCACAGGTGTAAAGGGAAGGAGGCAGAGGTGCTTCACCATTTGGGAAGGAGTTGGGTCAGGCCTTTGGGAAATACTAGGAAGTCTGGCAATGCCTTTAATGTGACACTGCCCAAATAAATGAGACCGGGAGAGGGGCTGGAAAATGGGTAAAAATTCTCCAGTCCAGACAACAGACCCTTCAAATTAGGACAATGAGTAATTGGCTATGACTGCGGAGGAAGAGGATGGTAAAAAGGTTTTCAGTCCTTAAGAAGTGAATTCATCCACCCCTCTACCTCCACTCCAGACTGGGTGGGGCCAATTCAAGCCCTTCCTCGGAAGAACTCCCAGAATCTTCTACAACCCCATTCTGATCCATATCAGATGACTTCCTCAGCTCAAGTCCTAGCTCTGCCACTGTGGTAGGGACATAATGCCAGCTTTCCTGGGGGAGGCAGAGGGCTCCTGTTTGAGAAAAAGCCCCAAGAATGGTTCATTTCCAAGAAGAGAGCTCACCTGAGGCCGGGAAGTGCTTGGCCAAGGAATAGAGGTACAGTGAAGGAATAACTTTATTGGAGACCTGGTTTATAAGCATCTTAAACTCTGAGGACAGCCTTGACCTGGTCCAGACCCCTGTTTCCCCATCCCTCAAAGCCAGCAGGAAACACGGCAGAGGCCGAGACACCAAGTAGTAAACAGTGATCTAGGTCCATTGATCGAGCTTTCAAAGACAAAGTGTCCATGGGTTGGGCTGCTCCCCATTGCCCTGTTGCCATCTCAATGTTATAAATAATTCTGGCACTAAGTGTCCTGTTACACGGAGAGGAAGTAGATCTTATGGCGTGAAACCTGAGAATATGGGTCATGGGAAGAGGGGTGACTGGGGGCAGGGGTAGAGATGGGGAGCAATCACCCCAAGGCTCCTCAACTACACCCCTAGGCTGGTGATAGATGAATTTCTGGAGCAGAGGATGGCATTTCAAGTGAAATGTTTATAGGAAATGAGTGTGATTTAAACAACGTCTTGGGTGATAAGCACCAGCCAGCTAGGGGGAGATGGCAGGCTAGAAGTGGAGGAATCAAAAGCCCAGAGGCCCCCAGTGTTAAGTAGCTGTCTGAAGCTCCACTCAAACACATGCACCAGCTTTGGTCTCAACATGTTTTTAAGAGCTGGTTATGATTTCCTTGAGGGTGGCTCAGATTAAGACTAGAGTGGAGCCCCCAGCTAAGCGCCTTCAATAACTGTCCATCACATCCTCTTTAGAAACAGCAGCCTCTTCCCCTTGGCTCAGGGACCCTGTAACTGGGGAGGGCTGTGAAGCTGCATGGCTTGTCAGCCTGTTCCCAGGCAGCACGGGGCCTGTCTGTCCTTTGCCTGGGGTCCTGCCCCAGATCCCAGGAACAGAGATTGAGCCCCACCCACAGAGAGCTCTCAGTCTTCAAGAAGAGAGAAAACATACAACCTAGAAAAGAAGACAGGAAGCAAAGAGATCAAAAGGATGGAAGCCAAGGAAGAGGAAACTGCCACCAAATCCAGAATTTGGGCCTTTCTCACCACATGCACTGCTGCCATCCTGGTCCAAGCCACACATTTCTCACTTGGATTAGTGCAATGACCTTTCAACAAGTCTCCCTGCATCTTCCCTTGGCCCCCTGTGATCTATTCTCAACACAAAAGACAAAAAGACTATTTAAAAACTGAAGTCCAGGCCAGGTGCAGTGGCTCACGACTGTAATCGCAGCACTTTGGGAGGCCAAGGTGGGTGGATCACGAGGTCAGTAGTTCAAGACCAGCCTGGCCAAGATGGTGAAACCCCGTCTCTACTAAAACTACAAAAATTAGCTGGGCATGGTGGCAGGTGCCTGTAATCCCAGCTACATGGGAGGCTGAGGCATAAGAATCACTTGAACCTGGGTGGCAGAAGTTGTAGTGAGTCAAGATTGTGGCACTGCACTCTAGCTTGGTTGACAGGGTGAGACTGTCTCTCAAAACAAAACAAGACCCTGAAGTCCAATCATGTCTTTCCTCTCTATTTCACTGCGAGTAAAAAGCAAAGTCCTTAAGTTGACTTACGAGACCGAACATCATCTGTTTCCTCCTTACCTCTCTGATGCCATCTCCTCCCACTCTTGCTCACTCCCACAGACTTGCCAGGCATGTTCCTGCCTCAGGGCCTTAGCACCAGCCACTCCCTCTACTTGGAATACTCTTGCCAAGATGTCTATGGGGCTTACTTCCTCTCTCACCTCTAAGTCTTTGTTCAAATACCATATTCTCGGTGAGATTTCCTTGACAACCATATTAAAAACCTCAGATTTCCCCTCCATGCTGATCTTTCTGTATGTGATCTATTCCTTTTCTGTAACAATTATCATTTTCTAATATATGATATAATTTACTTATTTAGTAAGAATATTGTTCATTATCTTTCTCTCTCTGCTAGAATGTAAACTCCACACAGGTGGGGGTTCTTTCTCTGTTTTGATTACCAATGTATTCTAAGAACTTGGAATAGTGCTCAATAATAATTGCTTAGTGAGTAAATGCAAAGGATGAGGTTCACCAGGGGAGGGTTTGGAGAAGAGAACAGAGGGGAGGCCATCCCAGGCTTGGGGTGAACTTGTGCCTTATCTCACAACAGGCCATGTGTGAGGATCTGAGAGTCAGAGTGTTGGACACAAGTTCATGAGTCGGGCTAGGCCATCACCCAAAATGGAGAGATTCAGTTAACAAAGAGACTAGGCTGGATTTACCTCCCGAATCTGGTGGAAGACTTTGCTTTAGGTTGGGATTTTACCATCTTCATGACCAAAGCATACTTGGGGATAATAATGCCAAAGGGATGTGCAGGGCAAGAATGAGGTGGTTGGAAATGGAGGCACACTGGGAATTCAGGTGGGGGAGGGTAGCTGAAAGAACAGGCATGTGTCTTCTAAGTCTGGAAAAAAGATTGAGGTGTAATTAGAGGGCCTGAAGGAAAATTGTGTATGCAAGTGGGAGGAAGAGCCTGGGTCCCTGGAAGCTATCATCTCCAAGAGCATATTCCATCTCCACTGATGGCAGAATCAAAAGCGATGGGCTGCACCTAAAGTCGAAGGAACTAGAGTGAGACATCAAGAAAGGCCTCCCAATAATGTGACAGGTGGTGGAGGGGAAGCACTGGGCCTTGTTCTCTGGAAAACTTGAGTAGGACCTAACTGGGTGCATACCTGAGCCAGGCTAACCCCGAGGGCACTGTGAGGCTCTGGGGTGGGAGTGTGGTACTAGAGCCCCTGAGAGGGTTCCTGCCTCTGCCTGACTCCCAACTCCATCCTCTCACCTGTGAGGCTTCTGAGCTTCTAAGGATGCAGAAATGTCATCTCTCCTGACCTCAAGTTTCTGCATGTTTTCAGAGTGGAAACTGAGATCATTTAGTATTCCAAGGCCCCACCAGTCCAGGGGCCAAAACATGTGTACCACCTCTCCTCAGAATATCAGTGCTCAACTCAGTTTTGTGGTGGCCTCAGGGTACAAGCCAGGAGAAGCAGAAAATACCTTTGGAGGTTATACAATTCAGTGGTTACTGCTGTTATAATGGAGTGAGGACATGGGTGGCCTGGGAGTTCTGAGGTTCCAGGGAGATTTACTTGTCACTGTATAACTTTTGGTGCCTTTTGAGTTTTGAACCATGTACATGTATTTCCTATTCAAAAAACATAAAACAATTAAAATCAGAGGAAATCAACAACAATAATAACAACAAAGAATAGGTCTAGGGAAGTGGGAACTTGATGCCTCCAATTGCTACCCTGAAGGCAATGACCTGCCTCCTCTTGCCCATGTGTACCCTCCTCCACATCTGGCATCTCCATTCTCTAGAGGCTCAGAGAGGGGTGTGGCTGGCCTGATGTCACCCAGCATTTAAGACTAGCAAAATTCTGGGGCTTAGCAGTCCAGACTCTCAGTGTTGTCTTTCTTTTCTGATCCTCAATGACCCCGTCTACTCATTGACCTCTCCATGTTTTTGGCAGAACTTTGCATATGCTACAAATCAACATTCAATGGGTTATTGTTAAAACTGTGTGGTCTTAAATGCCATCTTTTCCAGGAAGTAATCTCTTTTCACAAAGAGAAAGAGATGATAGCTCTCCTCTCCCCCTGGTGTGGTGTCTGATGGTTCATTCTCTCCCTTCCTGCCTCCCTCCTCCCTGCCACCCTCTACCACTAAAGTGGCTCTCCACTGAAACTTGGCCCTGTCTCTGATGAGATATGTGACCTTGAGCAAGTCATTTAACCTTTCTGTGTGTCTGTTTCTTCATCTAAAATTGAGGATCCTGACCTTCCTCCCATGGCTCTTCACTTATGCATTTGTACAGCAAGCATGTTTTCTGTGCCTGGTGCTGAACCTGGCAGTGAGGATCACACAAGACAATGTATGTGAAGTTAACACAGAGACACAGAGAATTACCGCCAAGGCCTCCTTCCTTGGATGCTGTTCTGCGCTGGGTGCTCCAACCCCCTCATCTGGCACGCCCTTGGAGGAACTGCTTCACAGTCTACTCCAAACCTCTCAACTTCTAGCATTGCTCCTGGGCTGAAGCCGATATCCTGCTCTGCATGAAGGGTCAGGGGGTGCAGAAATAGCCTATTTCCCAGGCTTTTTCATTTGGTTAGATCCTTAGGCACCACTTTGCCTACAAGAAGGAATAATGCTGAAATCTGTCTCTTGGTCTTTAGTCTGGAATTTTCAGTGTCCACCTCTCTTGCCCTCTGTGGGCCTTTCCCTGGGAGTTGGGCTGGAACAAGGGGTAGGAAATGGATTCTATTCGTGTCCTCGCTCTGCTCATTTCTCTCCTTTCCTGAATCCCATGCATCCATGGAGATTGGTACAGTGGCTAAGATTCTGGGATTGGAAACTCACATTTGTCTCCCTCCAAATGTAAGCTGGGCTGTGGAGGAAAGATGGTCCCTTCTTTAAAATGAACACCACCATCTCAGAGTATACAGGAGCTTGCTTCAAGCAGAGGAGGCAGAGCTGCCTTCCACAGCTCTTGGCAGGAAGCTGTCCCCACTCCCTGCCTGACCACTGGGGATTGGGTAAGTGTCACTGGGAGGGAGGGGTGTTTGTAGAAAAAACGTGCTGCTTCAGCCCTGGTCATTGCTGATGGACCATGGAAGCAAGGAAGGTCAAGTCCAGACTAAGGAGGTACTTCTGGTTGTCAGGGACTGGGTTTAAGGTGAGAGGTTGGTTGGAACTACTCAGACATGGTCTTCCCAGAGCAAGGAGGAAGGATGAGATGATCTGGGAGTTGTGAAGGACTCAGGGATTTCATGATGCTGCAGAGCTGGCAGTGACTGGGAGGATGCCAGGGAGATGTCAGTTCACCCATGTCTAGAGCAGAAATCCCATGGTCAGAGACCAGGTATCTGGAACCCCAACATTCCCAGCATAATGCCTCGCACAAGGCTAACTGGAGACTGAGGAAGACAAGTCCTTCCCTGGAAGATGGTGCCAACACTGTGCTCACAGAAGGACAGCTACTTTAAAGCCCCAGCAAGAAAATGGTCCCAGACTGTGGGACCTGGAAGTACTTATTCACGTCCAGCCTCAATCCTCCTTACCACAGCTTGATTGGATCTCAGTGCAACCTGTGGGATTTGTCCATGCCCAGAGGAGAAACCCAGCAAGAAATATGGACTTTGCTTTTAGGCCTACCCTGTTGGCTGTGGGAGATAGAACAAGTTGGCCAAACTGTCAAGTACCTGTCTCTACACCTGGGGAGTCCCCAAGAAAGTGGAGAGGGAAGATCTTCCAGGGAACAGCCACCCTCCATGAGGAGATAAGCAGAACAGCAGAGGGCGAGGAAGGTTCAGTGGCCAGGAGAGGTGGGGCTCAGGGAGTCCCTCCTGGCTGGGGGTGAGGGAGCTTCCTGGATGCTCAGCCCCTCCAAGCCCCTGAGGAAAGACTGTAGCTTCTGGAGGGCAGGAGCTGATCCTGCATCATCTCGGCAGACCAGTGCCCAGCACACAGCAGATGCTCAAAACACATGGGTTGAATGAATGGGCCTGGGGTCAAGAGCCTGCCCAGACAGCAGGTGGAGTGGGTCTTTGGAGAAGGGATTCCCCTCTCTGGGCCACCATTTGTTCATTTGTAGAATGAGGGGCTGCAGTAGATTGTCTCTAAGGTTTTGTCGGCCCCTGACGATCTGTGGTTTCCTGTTTCCCTGCTCTCTCGTCAATTCCTTGCCAATTGTCTTTCCCTCTACAGCTTCTCTTTTCCTTTCCCTTTAAGTCTTTTTCTTCCACTAACCCCCAATCTCTGCACCCCCATTTTCAGTCTCTCCCCTCCCCAGACAATTGCTCTGGCTTTCCTCTTTACAGGTATTTCTTCCTCTTTGCTTCTGGCAACTGCCCCCATCACTACTCTTCCCTGATGCCTTCAGTGTTCTGCGCCCCCTGCCCCCCAAAAGCCTCCCATTCTAGTGCCCCTTTCATCCACCTTAGATCCCAGAGGCGGGAGATTGGAAGAAAAGGAGGAGGGTCCTAAAGCAGCCTCTCCCCTGCCCCTGCAGTGGCCCCACCGCTATGTCCTCGTCCCCCCGCCCCGCCCCCCTCCCCGCCACGCCTCTCCTTCAGCAGCCGGTGCCACACTGAGCCCTCGCCCCACGCTGATGCGATCTGGAGAGACCCGGGCGGGGCGGGCGGCGGGCAGTCTGGCCCAGCGTCCCGGGCGGCGCTGATGGATGGTCCCCCGACAGTAATCGCAGAATGAGGACGCGCCAGCGACGCTCTTGCCCGAGGCCCCGCTGTTTGGCGAGCCCGGGAGTCCCTCCTTCCGCAGCGTCTGCCTTCCAGGCGCTCTCAACTCACTCGGCTTTGCGGGAGGCTCAAAGCCTCAGGTTAGGGCAGAGGTGCGGGCTTCCTCTGCTCTCTCTCTCTCCCAAGACACTGGTTTCTGTTTGGGAACAGATCCCTTCTTGGATCCACGCTGCTTCTGCGATTCTGAACAAGCCACCCATCTTCTGGAGTCTCAGTTCTCCCTTCTGTATAATGACCTTTAAAGCCTGGTGGAGTGTTGGGGGCACGGGAGATAATACTGAGGAAAATCACTCTCTCTCTTAAGTAGAAACCGAATTTCACTTTTAGTTTACAGTACTCAGAATAATCTGAGCCAAATGTGCGAAGCCAAGTAAGAGCTGAGTGGCTACTCACACACAGAATATATGTTTATACACATACACATAATGTTTTTAGCATACCAGGACTGCTTAGACGTCTTTAAAGAGAACACTAGCCCAGGTACTTATCCAGGGAGGCGACTGTCTCCAGCAGGACTTTTTCTCCCCTCTACTGAGGCCACCTACCTGTCTTAAGCCCCCAGACCCCATCCGTTCTGGGGTTCCCCTGCAATCCAGAGCCAGGCTGAGGTGGTATGCGGGAAGATCTCCCTTTGGAAAATGTTTCTGGATAATTTCCCAACTCCTTGACCATGTTCTCCCCACCTCACCCACATTCAGATAACACAGGTTCTAAGGCTCCTTCACTCCTCCACCCCCGGGGGATACTCCTTGGGCCTGGCCCTGTGGAGGAGCTGGGAGGTGGGATCCAGAACCAATTGCAATTCTGAACGCACACTCAGCCGCCTCCTCACTCCCTTTTAACCTTTCCCTCTCGTCAGAAGCCAAATTGAGATAGTCTTGAGTTTTGATTTAATTCCCGAAAAGGAGTCATAATCTGCTTAGTGTCCTTTTTCCCGAGTCCTAGATACTGAAGTGTGTGTGTCTGTCAGGGGGAGTTAAAAGAGGAGCTCTGTGACCTTTAGAGGACCCTCACACTCACTCACCTCCCAAACACCACCAAAGAGCAGGAGACGCCATGGCCCCAAGTTGCTGGGTAGTATGATGATGGCACTGACAACTCACATTTACTAGGCACTTACCACATGCCAGTACTGAGACAGGCACTATACACGCATTTCTCACTTAATTCTCACAACTACCTTTCAGGTAGGTACCATTCATATCCCCAATTTACAGATGAAGAAACTGAGGCTTAGCGAGGTTAAGCAGTTTATGTTCCATCCTGCAGTGATTACAGACGGTCCTCGACTTATGATGCTTTGACTTACAATTTCTCAGCTTTATGATGATGCCGAAGTGATATGCATTCATTAGATACTGTACTTCTAATACTTATAAAACAACCACTCTGTTTTTCACTTTCAGTACAGTATATTATAACATGTTGAATCTCATGTTGAATACATGAGATGAATAAATATCTCATGTTGAATACATGAGATATTCAACACTTTATTATAAAATAGGCTTTGTGCTAGATGATCTTGCCCAAATGTAGGCTGATGAAAGTGTCCTGAGCACTTTAAGGTAAGCGAGGCTGAACTATGATGTTTGGTGGGTTAGGTGTATGAAATGCATATCCACCTTACAATATTTTCAGCTTACTACAGCTTTATCGGGACACAGCCTCATCGCAAGTCAAGGAGAGTCTATTATTAAGCGGCAGAGCCCAAATTTGGAACCGCACAGTCAGACTGCAGAGCCTGTGCTCTTAACCACTTAGTTGTGTGACACCTGGCAGGGTATTTAACTTCTACATGCCCTGTTCCCTCATTTGCAAAACACAGATAAGTAGGGATGATAAGATATTCCCTTCAAAGAATTATGTTGATTAATTGAGCTAAGGCATTCATCATACTCACAGTAAGTATTCAGTAGTTTAGGTGCCCTACACATTGGAGCAGGGTTGAGGAAGGGAAAGGGTACAATCCAATGGGCTATTATTCATTGTTACTGTTGATAATAATAGTTATCATGCATTGAGAGCCAGCTGAGCATAGGTCACCCTACAAGGTAAAAATTATGTCTGTTTTACAGATGAAGAAACTGAGTTTCACATAAATTAGGTAAATTACCTAAAGCCATCCAGTTAATAAGTGACAGAACAGAGCTCTTGTTCAAACACTGGGCCCTTGACTCCAAAGCCTGCAGTTCCCAGCACCCCCAGGGTCACCAAAACCTGGCCTCTCCTGGGGGAGGTCAGGGCTGAGGCCAACAAGCCCAAGTCACACCCTTTACCACCTGGGACCTGATTTTCTCCAGGTGAGCAATGTTTTCTTAAAAGAACAGGAGGACAGTAAATAATTAACTAAGACAGCTTCTCCCTCCCTGAAGCCAAGGTAGAACCTCCCCCCTGCAGCCAACCCCCACTCTCCTCACTCCTGTTTCCTCTGTGCTCAAGTTTGTGGCCATTAAATAGAAGAGGAGAAAGTTTGAACCAGGCATGAAATATTTATCAGTTAATTACAATATGCAGATTCTGTTCCTAGGGGTGATTTATCTTTTTGGAAATATAGGAGAAGATCCTGGAAACTTGTATCCTAATTGCTTGGCCTATTATTGTAGCAACCAGGTAGAAACTCCATTTACTATGTAATTACAAATTTTCCCACTACTGGAGGTATCTGCCTCTGCTTCTATCACTGGTGGTCTGGGGACCATATGCTTTTCTGATAAGAGATGAGCCTCTTAGAGGTCAATTTGTCGATTCCTCTGTCTCCTCTTTGGGTGGCCCCTTTGTAAATTCTAATAGCTATAGGAAATGAAAAAGGTGAGAGTCTCTGAAATTCTGGGATCTCAAGAGAAGCTAATTCTAAGTGAAAACCTCCCCGACTGAAGCAGTGCCACTGATGAGGGGATGTCCAAGGTTGAGAAGCAGCTCTCAGCTGAGTATCCCTCCCCTCCCTTGCTCTGGCAGAAGTGTCAGCCCTCCCCTTATCTCTTGTATCATTTCCTAGGGCCTGCATCTCAACCTCTGGCTACACATTAGTAAGCTGGGGAGTTTTAAAAATCCAGATGCCCAGGCCCTACTACAGGCCAACCAAATTGGAATCTCTGGAGGTGGGACCCAGGCATCAGTATTTTAAAAAACTTGTGGCCGGGCATGGTGGCTCACACCTGTAATCCCAGCACGTTGGGAGGCCAAGGCAGGCAGATTACCTGAGGTGAGGAGTTCGAGACCAGCCTGGCAAACATGGTGAAACCCCGTCTCTATTAAAAATACAAAAATTAGCTGGGCATGGTGGCAAGCACCTGTAATCCCAGCTACTTGGGAGGCTGAGGCAGGGATAATTGCTTGAACCCAGGAGGCAGAGGTTGTAGTGAGCCGAGATGTGCCACCGCACTCTAGCCTGGGTGACAAGAGCAAGACACCATCTCAAAAACAAAAATGAACAAACAAAAAAACTCACTGGGGGTTCCAATGTGCAGCGAAAGTTGAGACCCTCTAGAGCTAATAGAAGAGTATCACTGCCTGGTAAATGGGCCCTGCTTATCTGCAAGACTGTGTAATTTTTATCCCTCCCTCTCTGGTGCTGGAGGAGGCAATTCCTTCACTTTTTAGAACCTGAAGAACATCTCTCTTTCTTCACAAGAAGCTTGTAACACAATAACTACCACTTATCAAGCCCCTGCTGAATGCTTGGATCTATGCAAATAAAATTTAATCTGATCTACAGAACAACTCTATAAGGTCAGTGGATATGTCTATTTTATGGATGGCTCAGAGAGGTTAAGTAATTTGCCCAAGTTTGTACAACTAGCAAGTGTCAGATCAGCGACTTGAATCACAAACCCATGGTTTTAACCCCTGTGGTACACTGCCTCTCAGTTTCTCAAGGTCAGAAGGGAAGGGCTTCAGGTCCACCATATGAAGTGCCTACGGAATGTCTTGGGGAAGGAAAGAAGAGAGAAGCAAGGAGAAGTATAGAGAAGCAGATAAGGGCTACACATGCATAGGGCATGGAGGGCAGAATGGTGGCTGGGAAAGACTGAAGAGGGTTTGTGGGGTTAAGAGGAGTTACCTGAAAGAGGGTGTGGTAAGCCAACAAGTGCATGGGAAGGGGGCAGTGGCTATGGAGATAGCTGGGGAGTGGGGGAACGGGGTCCAGGAGTGGGCACTGGCAGTTGGAACATCCAGAACAGTGAGCAGTGCCCATCGTGGACTGGGTGGTTGGGGAGTGGGAGGGACCTCGTGTCAGAGGAGGGGTCTTTGTGAGCGTGCAGCAGTGAGGAATGCTCTGCCATGAATACTAAGGGCAAGAAGAGAAAGGGCCAGAGGGGGCTGGGTGATGTTTAGCTGCTGGGGTGATTAATGGGGGTGAATGGAGGGTGAAACTCAAGCCCTTCCAACGAAGATGGTGGGGAATGGTTGTCCAAGAACAACAGTGCACTGTTTCATGGAGAAAGCCAATGTCCAGGGGAGGGGTGGCTGAGAAGGACGCTAGGCACAGTTGCTCCTTCCCTTTTTTCCCAAGTTCTCTTTATTTACCACCAAATAGTAAATTAAACTATATTAGCCAGTTCCAGGGGACCCTCTGGATGGGCTTCCTACCTGCCTCCTGGCTTTGGAAAGACCAAGGAATGTTGGCATGGCTTGGAGAAAGAGTGAGTGACGTCTGGGCTGAAAGTTGAGATGACTCCATGGACCACCCCCCTCGTGGGGCACAAAATAGCGATGTGTTGGCAAGAGCCACTGGCTCCCTCTGGACCAGACAGTCACTGAGAGATACATGGGGGTTGGGACTTCAGGTGTCCTGTAGAAAGTGGTAGTGTTCTTAGGGCAGTTTTTAGAGAAGCCCCTTGGCCTCAGGGAGGGACACAGGGCTCCTTTTCTGTGAGAGAGAGAGAGTTGGGGGAACAAGGAGAGAGGGCTTCCCATGGCTCTGGTTTCAGGGTGATGACCTGGGTTTGAAGAATGGAGATAAACCTTGTGGGAAATAACAGGTTTAAGCCACTCTCCCCTCATTTCCTACTTCTGTCTCTTCCTCTAGGTACAGCTGTTGGGAGCTGCATCTCCTACCCTCAATCTCCCTGTCTGTGGTTCCAGAGGGAAGAAGAGGGGAAAAAAAGGATGAAGAGAATTGTTTCAGTGCTGGGGGAGGTGAGCTTACAGCAGGGATTTAGATGGGCATTACCTTATGGGATAGGAGCAACTTTCTCCCTCTCCAGGCCTCTCGCAGATGTGAAACAACCGGCAGATCTGACTTTCCCACCCCTAACCATCAGAGGGGATGATGTGACTTGAAACCTGTGCTTCTCGATTGAGAGGTTGGTGGGGGAAAGAGAGGTCAGGAAAAGGGGCCAGATGTGTGCTCAGGGGTCCCCAGAGAGTTGAGGGAAACTAGCATCTCCTTAGGGTAAGGAAGGCAAAATGCCCATTCCTGATCCCAGATTGCTTAGATACTGTGCCTGGGAGTCCTCCCACCTCACCTTAATTCCTGTCTCCACACACAGCTTGGCCAAGTTTCTTCCCCTGTTGGAGTCTCACTCCCAATCCGCTACTCTATCTCTCCAGGAGCCTACAAAGCACTTTGAAATCTGAAGTTTGTGGGAGGTGGCTGTATTGCACAAATACTCTGAGGTGCAACACTACTTGACTGGTAATGAGGCAACCATCCCACCTAGGGCAGAGTTCAAGGACTGCCTTCAAGAGGGGCTGGCCTCAGTTTGCCTGTTACAGAAGCCAAGGGCTAACAGAGGCTCCCCTCTGCCTCACAAAGAAGGAGATAAATGGGTCCACTGGAGAGCAACAGTCACAATCAAGTCTTAATGATGAATTAATAATTCATAATTACCCCAGACTTGCAGATAAGCACAAGCCTACTGGAATTATTTCCCAGGGAGGAACACAGTCAGAAAGGGTGAGAAGGGGACTTCAGTACAGACATTACTTCCAGAGGCCGTTAAGTTCATTCCTCTGCTTCCCAACCAGAACCTGGAAGAGATTCATTAGCTTCCTTGGCTGATTCCTCCTAACAGCTACCACCCCCTGAGCTTCTAAACAGTGCCATATTGCCCCTCTGTTCTTCATAAGGCCAGAGGACCATTCCTGCCAAAGTGACCTCAGAGCCTGGACTCTGGATTTCTGGCGTCTCTCTGTTCTCTGCTCCCCATTCTGCTATTTACATACGAGGTCCCCTGTAGGAGGGCCTGGTGCTAGGTGTCCCGGCGAGATGTGGACATCTTTCTGGCTCTTCTCCTTCTCTTATCTAAGTCCTCACATGGTGGGAAAATACCTCTCTAACGCTATGTAGAAAGAGAAACAGGGAGTTCTCCTTCTAGCGTGGATGCCTTTGGTTCCCAGATCTGGATTTGAGGGGCTGGCTCTCTCTCTTAAGAAGACCTAGCATCGATAATGGAGATGGGGCCTAAATAGGGCTAGGGAGGCACAATCAACTCCAGACCCAGCTCTCTGCTCTTCCCCTTCCCAGTGCACACAGTCCCAATTCCCACTCCAGAAAATTTTTTAAAAACATATCTTAAAAGAAACCTCGAAGAGCCAAGCAGACCCTCAGCTTCAAGGTATCTCCTCATTCTCTCTCTCTCTCTCTCTCTCTCTCTCTCTCTCTGAATCTACAAAGAAGGAGTGAGTTTTGTCTCTCCAGGTACTCAGAGCCTTAGATCACAAAGGGGCCTTAGATCCTGGTCTTTAGGAGGTCTTTGACCACCATCTCTGCTGTGGCACGACCTTTGTCAAAACGTTAGAAAGAAGAGAGACTGGCTCTTAGACCAAGGGGATTTGGGATTCGAAAGGACTTCCAATTCCAGTTCTATAGATTTCCTTCCCATTAGCCTCTTCATGTGCATCAAATGTAAATGGCAGGCTAAACCTACAGGATGAAGAGAGTTGAAAGACTGCTGCCTAAAAATACCCTTGTCCAAATCTGTGGGTGTAGAAGCACATTGAAAAGCAGGTACCCAGCCTGGCGGTGTGGCACATGCCTGCAGTCTCACATACTTAAGAGGCTAAGGTGGGAGGACTACTTGAGCCCAGGAGTTTGAGGCTTCAGTAAACTATGATGGTGCCACAACACTCCAGCCTGGGAAACAGAGCTGGACCCCATTTCCAAAAAAAAAAAAAAAAAAAAAGGTAGTTACCCAGGTAAGGTGGATGATCAAGTACACCCAGTGAGAAGCACACAAACCTTACCCTTTACCCAAACTCTCTCCCTTACCTGGCCCATTTCCGGTTTCTAGAGGAGGATCAGTTAGGGGGTGTGACGCAAGTTACCCAGATAATTAACTGTGGAAGCACGAGTTTTTTTTTTTCACTCCTTTGACCTCTAAATATGAGAGATCTTTACATCTCTTGCCTAGCTCCCTCTTATTCTCTACCCTCTCCCCAACACGCACGCAAATCCTAGCAACAAAAAATCCTAAATATAGGAAGACAAACCTTCCTGACCTACCATTTTGGCCCACCTGCAACCCCTGTCCCCCGCCTCCCCCCGCCCCCCAATTTTTTTCTCTTCTGAGCCTCTGCTCTTCGCTTCTAAAATAAAATAAAATAAAAAAAAAGAAGAAGAAGGAATTTTCAATAGTCCCACTTGTCAAGCGAAGACCATCTGTTAACCTTCAACAGCAGCGAAAGCCGTGGAACTCTCGGTGAACCAAGATTGAAGTCATAAATCACGCGTACAAAGGCGGCTGCGGAGGCTGGCGTGGGCTGCTGCACCTCTAACGTTTTCTGGGGCTGACAGGCGGCGGCCCAGCTACAGTTCACAGCGCCCGGGGAGGGCCCACCTCTGCCTCCCCTCCCGCCCCCACCACTCCTCCCCCAGGCCGGCCCCCGGCCCCTGGCCCTGGCCCCCGCCTGAGCTGAGAGCTGAGGAGGCCACTTGGCTGTTCCCGCAAAGGGCAGGGGATGCATTTTCTCTCCTGCCAGCCCACTCCATCCTGGTCTTTATTCCCGGCCTTCCCTCACCCCCAACACCCACAGCCTGCTGTAGGTAAATAGGCAAATAGATCTACACGGACACAATAATTTAGCTTGTTTGGTCTTTGGCATTTTCCTCTCCCCTTCCTCCTTTTAGAAATGGCATCCTTCATCTCTGTCTATGCAGGCCCAATTATCCAGATCCTCAGGGCTCCAATAGGGTCTGAGTCATTGGAACCAGGAACACCTGGCTGAAACATGCCACATAATTAGATTTTCTTTTTCTTTACCTTTTCTTTCTCATTTTTATAAGAGGCCCGGAATTAGCCTCTTCGACTGGGGCGGAGTAGCTGGGGTGTGGGAAAGGAACACCTTCATACAACTTCCAGCTTTCAGCCCCTTGGAGAGATTTCCAAGTTCCCCGGAGCCTCCAGGACTTCCTTTCCTCGATCTCTCGGCCGCCTCCTCCTTCTCTGATCTTTTTTTTTCCCTCCCCCCACTGTCGTCTCTACGGTTTAATTAAAGTTCAGCGACTCCACTTGCCTCTCCTCTCATTTCTTTCGGAAAGCGGAAACCAGACGACCCAGCGGCCATGGGATGAGCCGCCCCAACTCAACCCCAGCAGGACGCTGGAGGGGCCTCCCTTGCCCACCTCTCTTCGCTGGCGCTGGCCTCCCGCACCCGGGTCTGCAGTCCCTCCGCCATCTCGCAGGTGTGCAGCTGCTAGGCCTGGGGGATCCGAATGACTGGGGCTGGATAGGAATGCCTTCGTGTTTCCCAAGACCCCTGGGCCTGCTCCACAAAGTTTGAAGGGTGGGTACACGCCGACCCAGGCAAGTTGCTCCCCCAAACCCATGACTGACTAATCTGATATGACAAAACCCCATGATGGATTTGGTATATGTTAATTCACAATACCCTTTCCTCCAGAATTTAAGTATAAGTTAATACACACCGGAAACCACGCGCATACACGCTCCTTAATGGGCTTAGGTATTAGCGAGTCCTAACGATGCATACAAAGGTGCTCTGCGCTCTGTAGACCCCTCAAGATTTATGGGCCTTGAGCTCTCTGAAGCTGTAAACAAGGAGAAAAAAAAAAGAGAAAGCGAAAGCGACTTGAGGGAAGAGACAGAGGCCTGACTCACCCCTCCAGGCTGTGGGAGAGAAGGAATTCTTTATGTATTTTCCTTTCCTTGCAAGCTCGGTGCGTGTGGGTTTTGGCATTGGTCTGGGGGTGGTGTTCTGCCTGAATGCTGGTGTGCGTGGGCAGTGTGTTGTTTGCGTGCTGGGGTAGGATGCCTGCCTCTTCGGATTGCTGTGCAGGGGCCTGAACACAGCAGGCATTTGTGAGCATATATGCGTGAGTGTGCACTGTGTTAGGGTATGGGTGTGTGTGTGTATGTGTGTGTGTGAGAGAGAGAGACAGAGAGGGAGAGGCAGGCTTCCCCCTGGGCCAGGCTGCTGTCCCCTGAACGGTGGTGAACAAATCTCTAACAACAATCATAATAACAATAATTAATGAATAATAAGAATAAAACAGTAGTTAACAGTCCCTCCATAACAGAATAACAGTAAAATGCAAGAGGAAATATTTTGAGGTGGAGACAGAAGAAGGAGTCAGGATCACAGCATCTGAGGGGGAGATAGGAAAGGAAGGGAGGAAGAAAGCTTCTTAATATGCTCTTGGCGGGGCTGGGGTTGAGAACCCCTTTCCCAGACAAGGGACAGAAGAGGGGAAGGAGAGCCAGGAGGCCACTCTTTATTGCTTTTTTTTCTCAGGCTTCTGCTTTGTGTGATCAGGGAAGGGATCCCACATATGGGGATGGTTAATGGCTTTTGGGACTCTCTAGGAGCCCTGTTTTAAGAAGGAGGCCAAATGTGCAGGCTCAGGCCAAGGGGCAGAGATGATGAGGTGATGACCACAGCCTTGATCCTACAGGAGCTCAGAGATGCCCGGGAAGACGGGGGGCCCGAACGGAAGCAGAAAAACACTTATGTCCGTTGGGGAGTTGGGAGAGCCAGGCTGGGGCTCCGGTAGGCCCAGGGAAAGTTCCCTTTCTAGGCTCTTTATTGAAAAATTTAAAAGGAGGATTTGAGGCGCCTTGAATTTTCCTTCGCGAGTATGGAGACTAGCCGATTTTTCATGAAGCAACCAAAGACTGCGGTCCTGGATCCTGCAACATCTACCGCATTCTCTCCAGGTACAGTTCTCTGGTCATTTAATTAGTTTGTTTTCTTGGGGGAGATGGGAATCACAGGCGTAGAGATAGTAAAAGTTTGCTAGAGAGGAAGTCACTCCACAGTTTCCGGTCTAACGAAATCCCTCCTTTAAAAACATTTGTACCCCCAATAAAAATAAAAGAGGAATATAGAAACACAAATTAGCCAACTTTTTTAAAAGAGAAAAAAGAAAAGAAAATCATTGTAACAAATGAGCATGAGAACTTCTAAAAAAATTGTCACAAACCCTTTCAGAGGTCTGGATTCTTTTTCAGTAGCCGGTGACCCATTTGGTCTGAAAAGAGAAATACACTATCCACTGAGTCACTTATTTAAAGCCAGCACACACACACACACACACACACACACACACGCATTCAGAAAGCCCTGGGTGCCCTCGCATTTGAAAACAACACCGGGTGGAGGACGCTGTGATACCTAATTGGACAAAACAGCAATAAAATAAGACCAGTGGAAGTGCTGAGCACAGGGCGCAGGGCTAGGGCGCAGGGCTAGGGCCCAGGTTTTGTGTTCCAGGCCTCCGGCGAGGCAGCGGCCCCGGGCGATGGGGGGCCGGGCGGTCAGGCACCGGCTGGCGACTCTCCTCGGCCTCCGCAGCCCGGACTGCAGCCCCTTTCCCCCAGCCTCTGTGCCTCGTGGGCTCTCTCCGCTCTGACGCCTGGTCGGGGTTTCCCTGTTGAGAGGGTTTTAGGCCGAAGGGCCAAACGACTCAAGCCAGACTCTGCTTTTTCATTTTTCTCCCGTAGGCCTCTCCACTTGCCCAAGCTCTCAGCCACCAGGAGACAGACGGAAGGGGCTTCTGGGGTGCGTTGGGAGCAGGCACTGTCCCCTAACCACTCCTGCTCAGTTTCCCAAAGTCCAGCGACCTCCGACCCTTCTTGGGGGAAAAAATACCAGTACCCAGACACCTCTGCACCCTGTTATATGACTGGGCTTGCTTCAGGAATATCTTACAAAGAAGAAGAAGAAGTAGAAGGAGGAACGGCTTGGAGTCATATTATTTACATCTAGTTCTACTGATCCGTTCACATCTGGAGAGTTTATTTATAACTCCCTCTATAACTCTCCGTTTGGAGGCACTGTGGCTCTACTGACAGACTGATGTCTAGGAAATATTGCTCCATGTCTAACCGTACCTAAATGTGCTGTGGTTGCATTTACACATTTATGTTTGAGGGAAATATAATTATTTCCATTGTATTTGTGCATATACAGTAGTTATAGGAGCAGATTTATATATGGGAAAATATACGACTCTCTTACAGCCATCCGGCTTTATGTGCATTTGATATCCTGACAGATTTGTATCTCTGAACAGCTATATAGATAAAAATGTATATTGTTAGAATTATGTATCAGGAGATATATACTTATTGATTGTGAAATAGAGTAGTTAGAGAATTCACTTAGAGCCATATATGGCTATGGAGATATTTCTATATTATTATCACTATATATAGGCATATCTGTTTATAACTACATAGTTATAAAAATAGACATAAGTAATTATAGTCCTATATGTGCATGCTGCAATCTCTCTCTAGAGTTATAGACACTTTCAAATTAACTCTATAGAGAGATCTGTATGTTTATAAGGTGTAATTATCTTGTGATGTGTTTACATTGGGACTTAGGCCCGTATGTCTAGAACAGACATATTTATATGTAGGGGCTGGGAGAGACTTATTCACAGATATCTGCAGAGGGCCAACTGGAAACACTGTATCTGCCCTCTAGGAAACCAGCTAGGAGAGTTGTGTACTTATGGAGGGATGGAGTTACAAAAGGGTAAATAGAGCTCAGGGAGCCTTAAGGAGGGGAGGTGAATGGAGGGTGGGTGGGCTTGGTTTGAACAGATAGTGGGAGGAAAGGGGTAAACACCGGCACCCACCAGAAGGCGAGAACTGGTTTTGTGAGGGGCTGGCACAGACGACTGTGGACAAGGAGCTTGTAAAATAAGAAGCGGCTAACAGTCCTGCCACCTCACCCTGAGACACTCTCCACTGAGGAAGCAGCCTTCAGTTTGGCTTTTAGTGCACTGTAGGATAGGGACTGTCGTGTCACTCCTGTAGTCCTAGAGCATTTCTGTTGAACCCTAATTTTTAGGTCTCAAAGAGTGGGCTTCAGAGATAAAGAGGTTTAGGCAAGGACAGGGCGAGGAGCGTGGGGTGTACTTTTGCTTTCCGATGAGTGAGGTAATCCAGGAAAGTGAGTTAATTTGGCCAAATAAAGCTTGTTTTTATGTGGGCCTCCTGTGCCCTGGTGGGGATGTAGGATGGGACCAGAATCTGGTGAACTGAGGAGAGAATTTGCAAGTATTGGGCCTGCTCTGATGGGGGCTTGGGGAGGTTGTCCTAACCACCTGCCCTCCTTCTCTGAGGCCTGAGTGGCCTAATTCCCTCTGGGCACAGCGGGACTCCTTCAGCTCCCTAACAGTGTTGCCCGGAGTCTTTTCAGGGAGAATTTGACTTTAGGAACAGGGAACATGGACTTACCCGACTAGATCTCACTTCTCCCACTCACAGCTTCACCACTCTTACGTCAGCCTCCTTCCAGGTGCCACTCGGCCAGGGGTCCACAGTTCTTCCCCTGCTACCAACCAGCCCAGTGGGGAAATACCTCCCACGACTGCCAGTTTTTGTGGGTTTGTGTGTGTGTGTGTGTGTGTGTGTGTGTGTGTGTTTTTAACCAGGGAGTTACAGATAACTTCGTTAACTGCGTGAAGGAATTGTCCTGAACTCAGTCTCTGTGGCCAACCTGGCCTCCAGGATCTCTAGGATGCTAGGAAGGGAGTGGAGACCCTTGGACCAGGCTAACCACCGTGTGCCATCCTCCACACACCCCTGCCCACAGGACTAGGAATTCCTGCAGTGCAGGGACTCTGTCTGCTGCCTGGCACAGAATGGTTGCCCAAACATACTTGTTGAGGTAAACGGAATGGCAGTCAATACAAAAACTCACCCTCACTCTGCACACCACCATAGCCACTGCTGGCTAGCAGGCACCCTAGCCAGGCTGGGAGATAACATGGCGGCTGGCAGCAGCTTGGGCTTTGGCCGGACCAGTGGTTAGTAGGGTGGGAGAGCATCCTGAGCCTAGGACGGGGCAGGGACTGGAGCAAGGCACCTGGAATCCGGAAATTTGGGGGTAAGCCATGGCAGACCCACCGCCCCAGTGCACTTCTGTTTTCTATCTCCAGTCTCCTGGCTCCCTGGACCCCCAAAAGTTATGAAAACTAAACCAGAGCTGAGACCTGGGCTAGGAAGGAATTGCCTGTCAACCCGAGGGGTGCAAAGAGGAACCACCATTGGATCCATTAAGAAATACACAAATAAAACAAAAATAAATCAGTGCGACACAGACAACCTGGCTGAAGGAAAGGTTTCTCTCTATGCCTCAGCCCTGCTCCAGGGCTACCAAACAGATCAGGCTTAATATTTAAAATGTTTAATAGTTAAAATTTTTTAACAATTTAACTTTAAAAAGGTCACACATTTTCTGATCCAGCAATGCCCCAATCAGATTGTTTCATTTTATTATTATTATCAACAGTGTCCCCTTTTTGGCACCGGTAAAATAGTTCCTTTTGGGAGTTTGCAGCCAGGCCAGGCACTGTCGGTGCATGCGATGAGATGGGCAGGTTTGGAGCTCCTCTGTCTAGTGAGGATCATGGTCTGCAGAGAAGAGTTGGCCTCCCCGTCTCCCATCAAGGCTTAAAGCAAGGAGTACCCTCCCGAATTTGGTTCCTTTTCCCCTAAGTATCCTTAGAGGCAATCCACCCTGTGACTAGGTGACTAGGTGAAGGACTGAGGTCCAGAAAGGAGCTATCTTAAACCTGGAATCCCATTTCCTAGTCTGCAGCCTTAAGCAGTTTCCCTCTCAGACAACTAGCCGCCTCCTTCCTCCCCATGAAAACCCATGGCTTACAGGGATGGTTGTTGCTTTCCCTAAAGAAATTCAGGAAGGGAGATCTGAGGGTCAATTCTCAGCATAGCGTTCTTTAAAGGGGACTCAGCCTGACTGCCAGGAGGGGAGAACGAGTCGGTCCAGCCAATGCGCATGCACGAGGCACGAGCAGTTTCTCCCTTCACAGTGGTTCCCACGGTTGTCTTAGAAACCAGTCCCCGAGGCTTGGCAAAGCGGGAGACTTCTGTGGCAGTGCTTGGGTGTCAAGGCTCTGAGGCTCCGGCCTGACCTCTCCACCGGGTCGAGGGGAAAGTCTCCGGATGCCAAGAGTCACAAACGGCTGAACAGGGTGAGGAAACCCGACGCAGAGTCGGGAGACGGCAGCACGGAATCCCTCCCTCAGGCCTGCCCGGACGGTGTTGGTTGGGGTGAGTCTCCCCAAAAGTCGTGACGCAGTGACCTCGAGGACAGGACGGCCTGCGTGACCCTAGGGTGCCTTCTCACCAAAGGGTCGTTCTCGTCGAAATCAGCACCCCGCAGCCTCAGGGGTTGCCTGGGGGTGTGTGTTTCAATGTCTCTGCTGTAAGACTCTCTGTGTGTGTCTGTGGGTGTGTGTGGGTGTGGGTGTGTGTGTGTGTCTGTGTGTGTCTGTCTGTCTCCCATTCTCTCTTCTCTCCCTGTCTCTCAGTCTCTGTGTGTTTCTTTCCCTCTCTCTGTTGGTTTGTGTGTGTGTGCCCGTGTGCGTGTGTGTCCTTGGCTGAATGTGCCCTGTGCGCCACAAAGCTGTTTCTCACATGGCGGCCTGTCTTTGGTGAGCCTGTTTCGGCCTCTCTGCCTGGGTCATGAGGCCGGTTGTCAATCATTTTCACCGCCGCGGTTCCGCTTTGGTGTGTGAAGGCCTGGCCCACATGAGGAGATGCTTCGGTCCCGGAGCAAATGAAATATCATCCCCATCCTGAGCGGCCTCTTTTCTAGGATCAAGATGAAAACACTGCAGACCAGGACAAGAGCCCCACAGGAGCTCTTTGTCCCGCAGGAGAGCAGCGGATCCATGTCAGAGAAGATGGTTGTATATTTTCATGGCTCTTCTCTGAGAAATGAAGCCACACCACAATCAGGTCTGGAAGAGGAAGCCGGGAATGGGAGACGGCAACAATCCCTGTCACTGGAACGCTGGCCTCTCTGGACAAGCCACCCTTTTGAAACCCCTCCCCTTATGACCCTGGCAGTGGAACAGTGACATATCCTGCCTGGCCGCCGGCCTCTGCTCTGTCCTCCCTCTTGCTCTGCCTCCCCTGTTTCTCAAGTGCCTTGATGCCTCTCGCTGAGGCCCAATGTCTTCAACAAAGATGACTTCTCAGTCCGTCAGGGAGACATTTCTTCGAGATCCGTGTCGTGATTGTTTCTCCGTCCAAATGTCTTTCTGCTGGAATGGGCAGGTCTCATGACCCGGGAGCTCCTGGCTTCCATTCGTGTCTCAGGCAGAGAAGCTTCCTTCTTCTCCACGTTTCCCCTCATGGGTGGGTGGATTGCCTAGAATGAGCGCTAGGCGACCGTGACTGGCCTTGTCTTCCAGGAAAGGTGGTGTCGCATTTCCTCTGCACTTCGTGTCTCATTCTTGAGGGACATCGTCTCCTCTGCTCCTGGGTGGACTGACTCCCTTGATCTTCTGGCCGAAACGAATGTCAGGGAACCAAAGGGACTGGGCTAGGGCTGGGGCTGGGGCTGTGGCTGGGTGCAGCCGAAGTTGCGTCAGGGCTACCAGAGCGGTGGAGGGTTGGGGGTGGGGCGAATTTTGCAGAAACCTCTTTGCTCCTCTGGTAGGCATGTGAAAATGTGGCTTGGATCAGGCACAGGCGGCCCCCCACCCCCCGGGTCCCAGGTGTTTTTCAATTTTCCTTGGCATTGATGGAAAGGTCACCCATTTCCCCCTTCCACCGGCACATGCCTGGACCCCACCCTTTGTTTCGCTGTCGCCCCGTATGTCTCGGGTGACACACATTAACACCAACTGCTGTGGGATAGGCCAGTGCCACACGTGGTCTCATGGTCTCCACCTCGGATTCGCCCCTGTTCCTCTATGCAGGTGGCCTGTAAAGCGCGATCGGCTTTCCGGAAACCTAGGGCTTTTAGAAGCCGGGCAGGCCACTGCTCTTTCAAAGGAGGAGGGAGGCAGAGGGCTGATGGATCAGTGAATTTGCAGCTGACACTAGGTCTTGAGACCTATGGGATCATTCTGTGCTGCAACGAGGCACTGCCTGCCTCACCAGATGTGGTGAGCCCATCCTATCTCACTGAAGGGGGCCAAAATCCGATCTCAATGGGAGTCCGGAGAACACAGCAGGCATCCTGAAGCTCCCCCTCCCTCGGAGGAAGTTGGCTCCAGGAGGTCCTGAGGTGAGGACTCCTCGGGGTTTGGCCCTGGGACAGGAGAAGACACCCGCGGCCCCCTCTCCCACAACACCCCAAACTGGACCCCGGATCTAGCCCCCGCTGTGGGGGCAGCAGGAGCCTCGCAGCCGCCGTGCTCAGAGGTGGCGTTATTTAAAGGGGACCCAGCCTGACTGCCAGGAGCAGAGTGCGAGTCGGCTCAGCCAATGCGCATGCGCGAGGCACGAGCGGCTTCTCCCATCACAGTGGTTCCCACGGTTGTCTTAGAAACCAGTCCCCGAGGCTAGGCGAAGAAGAAGCCCTTCGTGGCAGTGCTTGGGTTTCAGGGCTCTGAGGCTCCGGCCTAACCTCTTCACGGGGTCGACGGGAATGTCTCCAGAAGCCAACAGTCACAAAGGGCCGACCACCATGAGGAAAGCCCAGCGGAGACGGGGGAAGCAGCACGGGATCCCAGCCTCAGGCCTGCCCAGACGATGTTGGTTGGGGTTAGTCACCCAAAAGACGTGCCTCCGTCCATGATCTCTAGGACAGGTCGGCCTGCATGGCCCTGGGCTGCTCTCTTGCCCGAGGGTCGTTCTCGTCGAGAGCAGAACACCACAGCCACAGGGATTGCCTGGGGGTGTGTTTTTGGACCCAAGCCACGTTTTCAAAAGCCTACCAGAGGAGCAAAGAGGTTTCTGCAAAATTCGCCCAACCCCCAACCCTCCAAGGCCCTGGCAGCCCTGATGCAACTTCGTCTGCACACAGCCCTAGCACCAGCCCACAGCACTAGACCACTCCCTTGGGTTCCCTGACATTCTTCTCGGCCAGAAGATCAAGGGGTTCAGTCCGCCCAGGAGGAGAGGAGACGATGTCCCTCAAGAATGAGACACGAAGTGCAGAGGAAATGCGACACCACCTTTCCTGGAAGACAAGGCCAGTCACGGTCACCGAGCTGTCATTCTAGGCAATCCACCCACCCATGAGGGGAAACGTGGAGAAGAAGGAAGCTTCCCTGCCTGAGACACCTATGGAAGCCAAGAGTTCCCGGGTCATGAGACTTCCCCAAACAAGCAGAAACACGTTTGGAGAGAGAAAGAATCACGACACGGATCTCCAGGAAGTGTCCTGTTGAGATCCGATTTTGGCCCCCTCCGAGTGAGATAGGATGGGCTCACCACATCTGGTGAGGCTGGCAGGGCCTCGCTGCAGCACAGAATGATCCTGTAGGTCTCAAGGCCTAGTGTCAGCTGCAAATTCACTGATCCATCAGCCCCCTGCCTCCCTCCTCCTTGGAAAGAGCAGTGGCCTGCCCCGCTTCTAAAAGCCCTGGGGTTCCGGAAAGCCGATCGCGCTTTACAGGACACCTGCATAGAGGAACAGAGGCGAATCCGAGGTGGAGACCATGTGACCATGCGTGGCACTGACCCATCCCACAGCAGTTGGTGTTAATGTGTGTCACCGGAGGCATACGGGGTGATGGCGAAACAAAGGGTGGGGTCCAGGCATGTGCCGGTGGAAGGGGGAAACGGGTGACCTTTCCATCAATGCCAAGGAAAATCAAAGAACACCTGGGACCCGGGGGGTGGGGGGGCCACCTGTGCCTGACCCAAGCCACGTTTTCAAATGCCTACCAGAGGAGCAAAGAGGTTTCTGCAAAATTCGCAACACCCCCAATCCTCCACCGACCTGGTAGCCCTGACGCAACTTCGGCTGCACCCAGCCCCAGCCCCAGCCCCAGCCCCCAGGCCTAGCCCAGTCCCTTTGGTTCCCTGACATTCGTTTCGGCCAGAAGATCAAGGGAGTCAGTCCACCCAGGAGCAGAGGAGAGGATGTCCCTCAAGAATGGGACACGAAGTGCAGAGGAAATGCGACACCACCTGTCCTGGAAGACAAGGCCAGTCACAGTCGCCTAGCGCTCATTCTAGGCAATCCACCCACCCATGATGGGAAACGTCGAGAAGAAGGAAGCTTCTCTGCCTGAGACACCTATGAAAGCCAAGAGCTCCCGGGTCATGAGACCTGCCCATTCCAGCAGAAAGACGTTTGGACGGAGAAACAATCACGACATGGGTCTCCAGGAAGTGTCTCCCTGACGGAGTGGGAAGTCATCTTTGTTGAAGGCGTTTGGCCAGAGTGAGAGGCATCCAGGCCCCTGAGAAACAGGGGAGGCAGAGCAAGAGGGAGGACAGAGCAGAGGCTGGAGCCCAGGCAGGATACAGTACTGTGCCACCGCCACGGGCATAAGGGGTGGGGTCCCGAAAGGGTGGCTTGTCCAGGGAGGCCAGCGTTCCAGGGACAGGGAGTTTTGCCATCTCTCATTCCCGGCTTCCTCTTGCAGACTGTATCGTGCTGTGGCTACATTTCTCAGAGAAGAGTGATAAAAATATTTTGCAATGTGTGTTTTCATCTCACAGAGTTTAACCTTTATTTTGACTTAGCAGTTTGGAAACACTATTTTTCTAGAATCTGCAAGGGGACATTTCAAACCCAATGAGGCCTGTAGTAAAAAACTGAATATCCCATGATGAAAACTAGAAACTAGCTATCTGTGAAAATGCTTTGAGATGTGTGGATTCATCTAATGGATTTGAATGTTAGTTTTGATTCAGCAGGTTGGAAAGTTCGCAGTTTGGAAACATTCATTTTGTAGAATCAAAGAGGGGACTTTTCTTAGCCCCCTGAGGCCTTTAGTGAAAAATCAAATATCCTGTGTAAAAACTAGAAACAAGTTATCTGTAAAAATGCTTTGCAATTTGTGGATTTGTCTCACAATGTTAAACCTTTGTTTGATTCAGCAGGTTGGAAACTCTCTTTTTGTACAATTGATGAGGAGATATTTCAAAGCCCATTGATTGAGGCTTATAGTGAAAAACCTAAAATCCTAATAAACACTATAAAGAAGCTACTTCTTAAAATGCTTTGAAATGTGTGATTTCATCTTATAGAGTTAAGTCTTTCTTTTTTTTCAGCAGGTTGGAAACATTCTTATTGTAGAATATACGACAGGATATTTCAGAGCAAATTGAGGCCTGTAGTGAAAAACAGAATATACTGTGATAAAAGCTAGAAAAAGGTATCTGTAAAAATGCTTTGTGATGTGTAGTTTTATCATACAAAGTTAAACCTTTGTATTGCATCAGCAGGTTGGAAACTCTCTGCTTGTAGAATATATGAGAGGTCAATTTGGAGCCCATTTTTGCAGGTAGTGAAAAACCAATATCCTGTGATAAAAACTAGAAAAAAGCTATCTGTGAAAAAGCTTTCTGATGTCTGGATTCATCACACAGAGTTAAATCTTTGTTTTGATTCAGGAGGTTGAAAACACTGTTTCTGGAAAATCTATGGAAGGTGGGTTGGAAACACTTTTTTTTAGTAGAACCTACGAAGAGACACTTTGGAGCCTATTGAGGCCTGCAGTAAAAATACAAATGTCCCATGATGAAAACCAGAAAAAGTTTTACATGAAAATGCTTTGCAATGAGTGGATTCATTTCACAAGGTTAAAGCTTTGCTTTGATTTAGCAGATTGGAATCACTATTTATGGAGAATCTATGAAGGGACATTTTATAGCCCATTGAGGCCTCTTTTAAAAAATCGAATGTCCCACAATGAAAACTAGATATAAGCTATCTGTGAAAATGCTTTGTGATGTATGGATGCATCTCCCAGAGTTAAACCTTTGTTTTTATTCTGCAGGTTGCAGACAGTCTAATTCTGGAATGTGTTAAAAGACATTTCAAGGCCTATTGAGAACTATAATAAAAAAACAAATATTCCTTGATAAAAACTAGAAAAATCTATCAGTGAAAATCCTTTGTGTTGTGTGGATTCAACTGAGAGTTAAAATTATTTTGATTCAGCAGGTTGGAAAAACTCTTTTTTAGAATCTATGAAGCGACATTTCACAGCCCATAGAGGCCTATAGTTGTAAAACAGAATATTCTGCTATAAAAACAGGAAACAAGCTATCTGTGAAAATACTTTCCAATGTGTGGATTTATCTCACAAAGTTAAACCTTTGTTTTGTTACAGCAAGTCGAAAACAATCTTTTTGAAGAACATTCAAAGGAATATTTTGAAGCCAATTGAGGCCTGCAGTGGAAAACCAAATATCTTATCATAAAAACTTGAAAGAAATTATCTCTGAAAATGCTTTGTGATGTGTTCATTCATCGGACAGAGATAAACCTTTATTTTGATTCAGCAGGTTGGAAACCCTCTTTTTGTAGAATCTAGGAAGGAACATTTCTGAGCCCATTGAGGCCTATAGAGAAAAACCTAATATCCTGTGATAAAATCTAGAAACAAAATATCTGTGAAAATGTTTTATGATGTGTGAATTCATCTATCAGAGATAAAACTTTTTTTGATTCAGCAGGTTGGAAAAACTCTTTGTAGAATCTATAAAGGGATATTCAGAGCCCATTGAGGCCTACTGTGGAAAATTGAATATTCTGCAATAAAAACTAGAAACAAGCTATCTGTGTAAATGCTTTGCCATGTGTAGGTTCATCTTACAGAGTTAAACCTTTGTTTTGATTCAGCAGGTTGAAAACATTCTTTTAATAGAATCTACAAAGGGATGTTTCAAAGTACATTGAAGGCTATACTGAAAAACCTAATACCAGTGATTAAAACTAGCAGCAAGCTATCTGTGAAAATGCTTTCTGATAATGTGGATTTGTCTCACAAACTTAAACCTTTGTTTTGATTCAGCAGGTTGGCAACATTCTTTTTGTACAACCTATGAAGGGACATTTTGGAGCTCACTGAGGCCTATAGTGAAAAAATGAATATTTCAAAATAAAAACTAGAAACAAGCAATATTTGAAAATGCTTGGTGGTGTGTGGATTCATCTCACAGAGGTAAACCTTTATGTTGATTCAGCACATTGGAAACACTCTTTTTAAAGAATCTACAAAAGGACATTTTGGAGCCCATTGTCAAGTATATTGAAAAACTGAATATGCCACGATACATACTAGCAACAATCTATTAGTGAAAATGCTTTGTGATGTGTGGATTCATCTCACAAAGTTTAACCTTTATTATCATTCGGTAGGTTGAGAACACTCTTTATGTAGCATATACAAAAAAAAGATATTTTTGTGAACATTGAGTACTAAAGTAAAACACCAAATATTTCACAGTAAAAACTAAAAACTGTCTATCTGTGAAAATTCTTTGTGAAGTGTGGATTTATCTCACAGAGTTAAACCTTTGTTTTGATTCAATAGGATGAAAACACCTTTTTTGTAGAATCTATGAAGGGACATTTCAGAGCCTATTGTGGACTATACTGAAAAACTTAATATCCCGGCATAAAAACTAGAAAGAAGCTATCTTTGCAAATGATTTGTGATGTGTGGATTCATCTTACAGAGATAAACCTTTTTGTATCAGTTAAACCTTTTTTTTATTCCCCACAAGTTGGAGTCCTCCCACCTGACCACGGGGCCATGTTGTGGACAGCTTGTGCAATGAAGGGAATGCAAGGATGGAGTTGGAAGCACTTCCTGTGTCATCTGTCTGCACCTTTTTTTGCAGATGAAGGTGCAGGACCCCATCCACACCTCAGCAGACTGTATGCTCGCCCGTATCTGACCGTATTGTTGCTCACACTCCTAGTTCTGGAATGAAATCCCAAGATGTTGGAGGAGTGCTCCTTTCATGACGTGAAGCGCCTGCTCGGCTGCAAACCGAATTCGAATTGGATTCAAGCGGCCTGTGGACAGGACTGCTAGGGTCACGCCCTGGGTTGGCCACAGGACAATGAGGCCTGGACAGGTGTCTTCTCCTGAGAGTAGTGTGCTCCTCTTCTTTCTAGAAGAGTGGCTCCTTTTTATGAGGAGGTGATTTGTACACCTGTGAGTCTCCACCATCCCCCCAACTCACCGTGGACTCAGGAAGCACGGAAAAACAAAGAACATGCAGCCCCATAGGCCAAGCAGAGCCACACAGGCAGGTGCACCAGAAGGTGAAGGGACTCAAAAAAAAAAAAAAAAAAAAAAGCGCTGCAGTACATTAAACACTTTCCTTTTAGCAGATGCCCCTCACACACACACACACAGACACACACAAACACTCATACAGCCACACACACACACACACAGACATTCAAACACTCACAACACTCCCACAGAAACACACAGACTGGCAGCTCCTGAGGCTGCACGGTTCTACAGAAAGCCCCTTCTGAGAGAGAGCAGCCCTGGAAAACAGAGGCGGGCTGTACCTAGAAATCACAGGGAGGGAAGTTTCAAAAAGACTCACTCCCACACCGTCTAGGCAGGCCTGACTCACCGTGGGTATCCTTTTGGATCCTTAGGGATTTTGTGGTTTATTCCTGGGGCTCCACTTGATGTGTCTTCAGGCTGGCTCACCACTGCCCACTCCTAGGATTGTGGGAATATCCCATAGAGCCCTCAGAGTAGACAGGTGATAGTTCAATGCCGACACACGGCCACAGAGGACTCCTTATCCACCAAGATGAAGGGACTTGTCACCAGGCAATGGTGGCATTCACTTTGATGTGAGCCGCTGCTCACCACTGGTGCCTGGTGGCCTGACTGTCACATGCCCATTCACAAAGCAGGCTGAGGCACCTGGCTGTCAGGGCTGTAAGCCTGGCAAAGCTCAGGAAAATGGTACAGCCAGAGCTGGCCTAGTTTCCACAAAAAGGCTGCCTGCAGCATCCGAGTGCAGCATGCTAATAGTCTCGAACATAGGGCCTTCATGAGCCATCTCCGTGGTAGGGTCCCACAGGATAAGGAGGATTTTGAAAACTGTGAGGTGGGCTCTGGAGACTGCTCTTCTTACTCCATTCCCAAAAGAGGCTGTGTGCATGAATTCGGTCTCCTTGGGATGGGAATAATGTCTGGTGAGTTGTTAAGAGGTCTCTGGGTGATGGAATAATATCTGAGATCCAAGAGGCAGGTGTCAGTGGAAGATGGCCAGGCCCTTGAACCCCCTGCCTTTCTTCATCCCCGGCCTCACAGGGGCTCCTGTTTCTAAGCACGGCTGTCTGGTAAAGGCAGGAACCATGACAAAGGCAAGTCCAAGGTGGAGCGCTGTTCTCACACCTAAAACAGGCCTCTCGCAGGTGCACATGAGGTTAAGAGAGTGTCTCAGAGGATGTCTGGGGCAATTTGAAACCTGAAAATAACATCCAGGAGTGCTGTTGATGGACACTGTGGACCCCCCATGAAAACAAAGAAAAGTCAAAGTTCTCCTGGGAGAATGAACAGACTTGTGCAGGAGTCCAAGCCATGTTCAAGGATTCCTGCCAGAGAACTTAAAAGCCTCCTGCCAAGGGTAAACAATGCCAGCCACCATTATGAGACCACTACCCACAACCTGGTGTGTGGCCACCGTACCCAAAATACCTTTTGCTTTCTGATATACCTGGCAACCAAAATATCCACAATGAAAGTCAGTCCCACCCACCAACAGCCCAGTGAAATACCCCATCCACAATGAGAAAGGAAGTGCAGATGACATGAAACAGAGCCTAGATTGCCAGGTAAAAGCCAGACACAGCTGCCTGTTTCTCATCCTACAGGAGTCATGCAGCTGTCCTTTAGAAGTGGGAGAACAAGTTATCTTGATGGTGGATATAATCGAAATTTATGATTCCAAAAGTATCACAACTGCCCAGTAATTAAAATGTGACAGTGTTTATAAGAAAACACTCATGCAATGGATTCCCATGAGAATCGTCCTCCATGAACTGGGAAACTTTTAGTGTGGAAGACTTTGAGCCAGACCCAGAAAAATCCCAGGTTCATGAGGAACATGGAAGTCAGACTGAACCAGACTTAGGAAACTCTAGGCCCACAAGGAATATGGGAGTCAGGAAAAGAGGAGGCCAGTGTTGAGGCCACATCCAACCCACCATCAGTCCATCTCACTTCATTGTGGCTCCAGGAATGGAAGCTCAATTCTGGAGCTGGCCAGAAGGGCCCCAGTTTGCAATTCAACTTTTCCCTGCACGATTGAGTCATCCCACCTGGGCACCAGGCCATGCTGTTGACTGTGCAATGAAGGGAATGAGGGGATGCAGTTGGAAGCAACTTCTGTGTCATCTGTCTGCACCTTTTTTGCAGGTGAAGGTGCGAGATCCCATCCACACCTCAACAGACTGTATCCTCACCCCTATCTGACCTTATCGTTGCTCACACTCTGTGTCCCAGAATAAAATTCTGAGACAATGGAGGAGTGCCTCCC
This sequence comes from Pan troglodytes, assembly GCF_028858775.2. Lineage (NCBI taxonomy): Eukaryota > Metazoa > Chordata > Mammalia > Primates > Hominidae > Pan > Pan troglodytes. Next base: position 36,018,541 of record NC_072419.2, read on the forward strand.
TGATGACCTGAAGCACCTGCTCAGCTACAAACCAAAATCAAGGTAAATTCAAGAAACCCTGCGACTGGACTGCTGGGGTCTGGCCCTGGGTTGGCCACAGAACAATAAAGCACGGGGAGTTGTCTATTTTGGGGTGTGGTGTGTTTCTCTTCTTTGTAGAAATGTGGCTTTTTGGCAAGGGGAGGTGATTTTGAACCTGGCAGTTGTCAGCCATTCTTCCAATTCACTGTGGATTCAGGAGCCATGGAAAAACGAAGAACATGGAGACCTTCAGCCCAAGCAGAGCCACAGAGACAGGCCACCGGAAGATGGGGTGACAAAAACAGTGCTGCAGTGTATTAGCCACATTTCTTTCAGCAGACTCCACTTACCTCCACACACAGACACACACACACACACACACTCACATGACCACAGCCACACACAGATATCCACGACTTGAAACAGTCCCACAGAAACACACATCCCAGCAGCTTCAGAGGCTGTGTGTTTCTGCAGGAAGCTCCTCTTTGGAGAGAGCAGCCTGGGGAACACAGGTGGACTGTACCTAGATATCACGGAGAGGGGCACATTTCAAAAAACTCACCCCCACACCCTCCAGGCAGGCCCGTTTGGGCCATCTTCATGGTCAGGTCCCGCTGGAGGAGGAGGCACTTGGAGACTGTGATGTGGGGCGCTGGAAATTGTTCCTCTGATTCCATTCCCCAAAGAGGCTGTGTGCAAGAATTGGGTCCCATGGGGGAAGGGAATACAGTCTGCTGAGATGTTAAGGGGTGTCCAGGTGATGAAATCATACCGAAGACCCCAGAAGCAGATGTCAGCAGAAAATGGCAGGGCCCTTGAGCTCACTGCCTCCCTTCATCCTGGGCCTCACAGGGGCTCCTGCTACTCAACATGGCTCTCTGGGAAAGGCAGGAACTATGACAAAGGCAAGTTGAAGGTGAAGCAGAAGTCTCACACTTTGAACAGACCTCACGAGTGCAGATGCAGTTCAGAGAGTGTCTCAGTCGCCGTCTGAGGCAATTGTAAGCCAAAAAAAGTGTGTTTAGGAGCGCTGATGAAGAGTAGTATGGACTCCTCATGAAAGCAATGGAAAATCAATTCTTGCCTTGGAGAATGAGACCACTATTCACAACCTGGAGTGCAGCCAGCCTACCCGAAGTACTTTTTACTCCCTGAAATCCCTGGCAGCCAAAAGATCTGTAGAGAGAGGCAGTCCCCCGTAGCAACAGATCAATAAAAGATCCCCTCCACAGTGAAAAAGAACATGTAGATGACTGTAACAGAGCCTAGATGACCAGGCAAATCCTGACACCGCTGCCTGCTTCTCATCCTATAGGAATCATGCAGCCCTCTGATAAGAGTGGGAGAACAAGAGTTTCCTTGTTGGCAGATATGGTGAAAATGCTTTGCTATGTGTGGATTTTCTTTTCACAGTTAAAACTTTGTTTTGATTCAGAAGGATAAAGACACTTTTTTTGTGTCCCTATGAGGGAAAATTTCAAAATCCATTGAGGCCTATAGTGAAAACACCAAATATCCCACGATTAAAAGCTACAAAGAAGCTATGTCTGAAAATGCTTTCCAATGTGTGATTTTATCTCACAGAGTTAAACATTTCTTGTGATTCAGTAGGCTGGAAACTCTCCTTTTCTGGAATCTAAGAGGGGATATTACAGAGCAAATTGAGGCCTATAGTAAGAAACTGACTATCCTGTGATAAAAACTGGAAACAAACTATCAGTGAAATGCTTAGTGATGTCTGGATTTATCTCACAAAGCTAAATCTTTGTTTTAATTCAGCAGTTTAGAAACACTTTCACTGTAGGATCTGCAAAGGGACATTTTGGATCCCACTGATGCCTATAGAGAAAAATGGAATATCCCGTGATGAAAACTTAATGCAAGCTATCTGTCAAAAGGCTTTGTGAGGCATGGAATTATCTCACAGAGCCAACTTTTTGTTTTGATTCAGCACGTTGGAAACATGTTTTTTTGTAGAATCTAAGATGAGACATTTTGAAGCACATTGAGGCCTGGAGTTTAAAACCAAATATCCTGCAATAAGAACTAGAAACAAGCTATCTGTGAAAATGCTTTGTGATCTGTGAAATAATGTCACACAGTTAAACCTTTGTTTTAATTCAGCAATGTGGAAACACTCTTTCTGTAGAATCTACAAAGGGACATTTCGGAGCGCATGGAGGTCTATAGTGAAAAACAGAATATCTCATGATAAAAACTAGGAGTAAGCTATGTGCGAAAATGCTTTAGGATGTGTGGGCTCATCTCAAAGAGTTATACCTTTCTGTTGATTCATCAGGTTGAAAACAGTCTTTTTGTAGTATCTACCAATAAACTTTTCAAAGCCCATTGAGGCCTACAGTGAAAAACAGAATATCCTGCGGAAAAAAACTAGAAGTTTGCTATCTGTGAACATGCTTTGTGATGTGTGGATTCATCTTACAAATTTAAACCTTTCTTTTGATTCCATAGGTTGGAAACACTCTTTTTGTTGAATCTAAAAAGAAAAAATGTCAGAGCTCATTGGGGCCTATAGTAAAACAAACAAATAAATAAACACAAAAAACAAATATTACACGATGAAAACTAAAAAGAAGCTATCAGTGAAAATGTTTTGTGATGTGTGGATTCTTCTCACAGAGTTAAACTTTTTTTTATTTAGCATTTTGGAAACACTCTTTTTGTAGAATCTTTGGAGGGGCATTTCGGAGCCCTTTGAGGCATACAGTGAAAAACTGAATATCCCGTGATAGAAACTAGAAATAAGGTATCAGTGAAAATGGTTTGTGATGTGTTGATTCATCTCCTATAGTTAAATCTTTGATTCAACAGGTTGAAAACACTTTTATTGTAGAATCTATGAAGAGCATTCTCAAAGACCTTTGAGGCCCATAATGAAAAATCAATTATCCTGTGATAAAAACTAGAAGATATCTGTCCAAATGCTTTGCAATGTTTGGATTCATCTCACAGAGTTAAACCATTGTTTTAATCCAGCAATTTGGAAACACTCTTTTTGTTGAATCTACGAATGGGAATTTCTGAGACCTTTGAGGCATATTGTAAAAAAGCGAATATCCCTCACACACAAAACTAGAAAACAGCTATCTGTGAGAATGACTGGCAGTGTCTGGATTCATCTCACAGAGTTAAACATTTGTTATCATTCAGCAGGCTAGAAACACGTTTTTCATAAATCTAAGGAAAGACATTTTGAACCCCTGAGGCCTATAGTGAGAAACAGAATATCCCGTGATAAAAACTACGAACAAGTTATCTGTGAAAATGCTTTGTGATATGTGAAATAATGTCACATATTTAAAACTTTGTTTTAATTCAGCAGTTTGGAAACACTGTTTTTGTAGATTCTACATAAAAACATTCTAGAGCCCATTGAGGCCTATAGTGAAAGACCAAATATCCCATGAAAGAAACCAGAAGCAAGCTATCTGTGAAAAAGATTTGCAATGTGTGGATCCAACTCACAGAGTTAAAACTTTCTTCTGATTCAGCAGAATCTGAACACTCAGTTCAACCAGAATTGAAACACTCCTTTTCTAGAATGTACGAAGAAACATTTCAGAGACCATTGAAACCTATAGTGAAAACCCTAATATCTCATGATAAAAAATGGAAACAACCTATCTGTAAAAATGCTTTGGGATGTGTGGATTCATCTTCCAGAGTTAAATACTTGTTTTGATTCAGCAGGATGGAAACACTCTTTATGTAGAATCTATGAAGGGCCATTTCAGAGCCCATTGAGACCTGCAGTGAAAGACCAAATATCTCCCCCCACCCAAAAAAAAAAAAAAAAAAAAAACAAGAAAAAGCTATCTGTGAAAATGCTTTGCCATTGTGGATTCATGCCACAGAGTTAAACCAGTATTTTAAATATGCAGGTTGGAAACATTCTTTTTGCAGAATCTACAAAGAAATATTTCAAAGCCCATTGAAGCCTATAGTGAAAAACAAAACATGTGGAGAAAAAAACTACAAACAAGCTATCTGTGAAAATGCTTTCCAATGTGTGGATTCATATCATGGAGTTAAACGTTTCTTTTGATTAAGCAGGTTGAAAGCAGTCTGTTTTTAGAATCTATGAGAAGACATTTTAGTGCCCATTGAGGCCTATGGTGAAAAACTGAATATCCTGTGATAAAAATAAGAAACAGGCTATCTGTGAAAATGCTTTGCAATGCATAGATTTAACTCCACAGAGTTAAACCTTTGTTTTGATTTAGCTGGTTGGAAACACTCTTTTTGTGGAATCTATGAAGGGACAATATGGAGCCCCTGGAGAAGTATTTGGAAAAAGCGAGTATCCTACAATGAAAAGTCGAAAGAAGATATCTGTGAAAATGTTTTGCAATGTGTGGATCTATCTCACAGAGTTAAACCTTTGTTTTGATTCAGCAGGCTGGAAACCCTCTTTTTGCAGATTGTACAAAAGGACATTACAAAGCTCATTGAGACCTATAGTGAAAAGTTAAATATCCCACAGTGAAAACTAGAAACAAGCTATCTGTGAAAAGGTTTTGTGATTTGGGGAATCATCTCTCAGAGTTCAACATATGTTATTTTTTCAGCATGTAGAAAACACTATTTTTGTAGAATATATGAAGGGACATTTCGGAGCCCATGGACAAGTACATTAAAACACTGAATATCCTGCAATAAAAACTACAAACCAGCTATCTGTGAAAATGCTTTGCATTGTGTGGATTCCTTTCACAGAGTCAAACATTTGTTTTGATTCAGCAGGTTGGAAACACTCTTTTTGTAGAATCTACTAAGGGCCATTTCAGAGTCCATTGAGGACTACTACAGTGAAAGACCGAATATCCCATGATAAAAACTAGAAACAAGCTATCTGTGAAAATGCTTTGCAGTGTGCAGATTCATCTCCAAGAGTTAAACAACTGTTTTAATTTGGCAGACTTTAAAATCTCTTTTTGCACAATCTACGAAGAAACATTTCAAAACCCATTGAAACCTACAGTGAAAAACAAAATACGAGGAGATATAAACTACAAACAAGCTATTTGTGAAAATCCTTTGGGATGTGTGTATTCATATCAAAGAGTTAAACCTTTGTTTTGATTAAGCAAGTTGGAAACAGTCAGTTTGTAGAATCTAGGAGAAGACATTTTGGTGCCCATTGAGGCCTATAGTGAAAAATGAAATATCCCACAATAAAAACAAAACAAACAAACAAACAAATCCAAGCTATCTGTGAAAATATTTTGCTATGTGTGGATTCACCTCACTGAGTTAAATCTTTATTTTGATTCAGCACTTTGAAAACCCTCTTTTTGTACAATCTGTGAGAGTCATTTGGGAGCCTATTGAGGTCTATAGTGAAAAACCAAGTATCTCATGATAAAAGCTAGAAACTAGCAATTTGTGAAAGTGCTTTGCAATGTATGGATATATCTCACAGATTTAAACACTTATTTTGATTCAGTAGGTTGGAAACACTCTTTTTGTAAAATCTACATAGGGACATTTCAGAGTACATGAAAGACATTAGTGAAAAACTGAAAATCCCATGACAAAAACTAGTAAAAATCTATCTGTGAAAATACTTTGTGATGTGTCAATTCATATCACAGAGTTAAACCTTGTTTTAATTCAGCAGGTTGAAACACTGTTTTTGTAAAAACTAAAATGGCACATTTCAGAGAACATTAAGGCCTAAAGTTAAAAACGTTATATCTCAAGATAAAAACTAGAAACAAGCTATATATGAGAATGCTTTGTGATGTGTGGATTCAACTCACAGGGTTAAACCTTTGTTTTTATTCAGCAGGTTGTAAATGCTCTCTTTGTAGTCTATGAAGGGACATTTCAGAGCCCATCAAGAAGTATATGAAAAAACTGAACATCCTGCAATGAAAACTAGACACAAGCTATCTGTGAAAATTCCTTCCTATGTGTGGATTCCTCTCACAGTATAAAACCTTTGTTTTTATTCAGCAGACCAAAATCATTCTTTTTGTAGAATGTACAAAGGGACATTTTGGAGCCCATTGTGCCCTGTCATGAAAAACTGAGTATCACGTGATAAAAACTAGAAACAAGCCAACTGTGAAAATGTTTTATGATCTGTTATTTTATGTCACAGAGTTAAACCTTTGCTTTTATTCAGCAGGTTGAAAACGCTCTTTTTGTAGACTCTATGAGGGGACATTTCAGAGCCTATTGAGGTCTCCAGTGAAAAATCAAATATCCCGTGATAAAAACCAGAAACAAGCTATCTGTGAAAATGCTTTGAGATGTGTAGATTTATAGATTTATCTCACAGAATTAAAGGTTTGATTTATCAGGTTGCAGCACTCTATTTGTAGAATCTACGAGGGGACATTTCAAAGACTATCGAGGCCTACACTGAAAAAACTCAATATCCCATGATAAAAATCAGAAATAAGCTATTAGTAAAAATGCTTTGCAATGTGTGGACTTATCTCACAAAGTTAAACCATTGTTTTGATTTAGCAGGTGAGAAACACTCTTTGTAGAATCTAAGAAGACACATTTCAGAGCCCATTGAGGTCTAAAGTAAAACATCAAATATCCCACAATAAAAAATAGAAACAAGCTATATTGGAAAATGATTTGTGATGTGTAGATTCATTTCAGAGAATTAAACCTTTGCTTTGATTGAGCAGGATTGAAGCATTCTTTTTGTAGAATCTACGAAGGGACACTTTGAAGCCCATTGAGGCCTATAGTCAAAAACCAATTATCCCATGATAAAAACTAGAAAAAAGCCATCAGTGAAAATGCCTTGCGATGTGTGGATTTCTCCCACAGAGTTATACCTTCGTCTTGATTCAGTCAGTTGGATACAGTCTTTTCATGGAATCTATGAAGGGACATTTCAGAGCCCATGGAGGAATATATTGAAAAACTGAATATCTCGTGACCAAAAGTAAAAACAAGTTATTTGTGAAAATGTTTTGTGATGTGTCGATTCATCTCACAGTGTTAAGCCTTTATTTTTATACAGCATTTTGGAAACACTCTTTTAGTAGAATCTAAGAGGGGACATTTCTGAGCCCTTTGAGGCCTATTGTAAAATATCCAATATTCCGCGATCAAAAGTAGAAACAAGCTATCTGTGAAAATGCTTGCAATGTGTGGATTCACCTCAAAGAGTTAAAGTTTTATTTTGGTTCAGCAGGTTAGAAACATTCTTTTTGTAGAACCTACAAAGGGCATTTCTGAGCCCAGTGAAGACTATAGTGAAAAACCGAATATTCCACGATAAAAACTAGAAAAAAAATCTGTGAAAATGCTTTGTGATATTTGAATTTATCTCACAACATTAAATATTTGTTTTGATTCAACAGTTTGGAAACTGCTTTTTTTTTGTACAATTTATGAGGAGATATTTCAAAGCCCATTGAGGCTTATAGTGAAAAACCGAATATTCTGAGATAAAAACTATATGAAGCTGTCTCTGAAAATGATTTATGATGGGTGATTTCATCTCACAAAATTAAACCATTCTTTTGACTCAGCAGGATGGAAACACTCTTTTGGTAAAATCTTCAATAGGACATTTCAGAGCAAATTGATGCCTACAATGAAAAACCTAATATCCAGCAATAATGTTCAGATTCATCTTACAAAGTTAAACCTTTATTTTGCTTCAGATGCTTGAAAACTCACTGTTTGTAGAATCTATGAGGGTACCATTTGAAGCCAATATCAGCCTGTAGTGAAAAACCAATATCCCACAATAAAAGTAAAAAAAGCTATTGGCCAGGTGCGGTGGCTCACGCCTGTAATCCCAGGACTTTGGGAGGCTGAGGCAGGCAGATCACAAGGTCAGGAGATCGAGACCATCCTGGCTAACATGGTGAAACCCCGTCTCTACTGAAAACACAAAAAATTGGCCAGGCGTGGTGGCAGGCACCTGTAGTCCCAGCTACTTGGGAGGCTGAGGCAGGAGAATGGCGTGAACCCGGGAAGCCGAGATCACACCACTGCACTCCAGCCTGGGCGACTGAGTGAGACTCTATCCAAAAAAAAAAAAAAAAAAAAAAAAACTATCTGTGAAAATACTTTGTGATGTGTGGATTTATCTCAAAAAGGTAAACGTTGTTTTGATTCAGCAGGTTAAAACACTCTTTTTGTGAAATCTACAGAGGAATCTTTCAAAGCCCATTGAAGCCTATAGTGAAAAATCAATATCCCGAGATAAAAACTAGAAACAAGCTATCAGGGAAAATGCTTTGCAATGTGAAGATTTATCTCACAGAGATAAACCTTTATTTACATACAGCAGGTTGGGGGACACTCTTTTTGTAGAATTAAGAAGTTACAATTAAGACTCCATTGAAGCCTATAGTGAAAAACCCAATATCCAGTGATGAACCCTAGAAACAAGCTATTTGTGAAAATTCTTTGTGATGTGTGATTTCATATCAAAGAGTTAAACCTTTATTTTTGTTCAGAAAAATGAAAAACTTTTTTTGTGGAAACTGCAAAGAGACATTTCTGAGCCCATTGAGGCCAATAGTAAAGAATCAAATGTCTCATCATAAAAGCTAGGAACAAGCTATTTTTGTGATTTCCAATGTGTAGATTCATTTCACAGAGTTAAACCTTTGCTTTTATACAGGGAATTGGGAACACACTTTTATAGATCCTATGAATAGACATTTCAGAGTTCATTGAGGCCTATACTGAAAAACCAAATATCCTGTGATAAAAATTAGGAAAAAACTGTCTGTGAAAATGCTTTGTGAGGTTTGGAGTCATCTCACAGATTTAAACGGTTGTTTTGATTCAGCACGTAGGAAACACTATTTTTGTAAAATCTACTATGAGACATTTCTGAGCCCGATGAGGCATATAGTGAAAAACCAAATATCATGCTTTAAAAACTAGAAACAAGTGATCTGAAAATATGCTTTGTGATGTGTGGATTCCTCTCAAAGAGTTACACATTTACTTTGATTCAGCAGTTTTAAAACACTCGTTTTTTATTATTATTATACTTTAAGTTTTAGGGTACATGTGCACAATGTGCAGGTTAGTTACATATGTATACATGTGACATGCTGGTGCGCTGCACCCACTAACTCGTCATCTGGCATTAGGTATATCTCCCAATGCTACCTCTCCCTCCTCCCCCCACCCCACAACACTCCCCAGAGTGTGATGTTCCCCTTCCTGTGTCCAGGTGTTCTCATTGTTCAATTCCCACCTATGAGTGAGAATATGCGGTGTTTGTTTTTTTGTTCTTGAGATAGTTTACTGAGAATGATGATTTCCAATTTCATCCATGTCCCTACAAAGGACATGAACTGGGTATATACCCAAAGGACTATAAATCATGCTGCTATAAAGACACATGCACACGTATGTTTATTGCGGCACTATTCACAATAGAAAAGACATGGAACCAACCCAAATATCCAATAGTGATAGACTGGATTAAGAAAATGTGGCACATATACACCATGGAATACTATGCAGCCATAAAACACTCTTGTTATTAATCTACAAAGGGACATTTCAGAGTGCTTGAGGCCTTTTGTGAAAAACAGAATATCCCACAATAAAAATTAGAAACAAGCCATCTGTGAAGATCCTTTGTGATGCCTGGATTTATCTCACAGAGTTAAACCTTCCTTTTTATTCCATAGGTTGGAAACACTCATTTTGTACAATCTACAAAGGGACATTTCAGAGCTCGTTGAGGCTAATATTGGAAAATCTAATATCCTGTGATAAATACTATGAAGAAGCTATTTCTGAAAATACTTTGTGATGTGTGATTTCATGTCAAAAGTTGAACTTTTCTTTTGATTCATCAGTTTGGAAACTTTTTTTGTAGAATCTGCAAGGGGAGATTTCATAACCCATTGAAGCACACAGTGAAAAATCAAATGTCTCTTGATAAAAACTCAAAGCAACCTATCTGTAAAAATGCTTTGCAATGGGTAGATTCATCTTACAAAGTTAAACCTGTGTTTTGCTTCAGCAGGTTGGAAACTCTTTGGTTGTTCAATCTACAAGGCAACAATTCATAGTCCATTGAGGCATTTAGTGAAAAACCAATAATCCATGGTAAAAATTAGAAAAAAGCTATGGGTGAAAATGCTTTGAGATGTGTGGTTTCATCTCACAAAGTTAAAACTTTGTTTTGATTCAACAGGTTGGAAACACTCTTTTTGTAGAATCTACAAAGGGACATTTCAGAGCCCATTGATGCTTACAGTGAAAAACAAAATACCCCAGGATAAAAACTAGAAACAGGCTGTCTGTGAAAAAGCTTTGCATATCATCTCACAGAATTGAACATTTGTTTTGATTCAGCAGGTTGGAAATATTCTTTTTGTAGAATCTACAAGGGGAAATTTGGGAGCAAATTGAGGCCTATAGCATGAAATCGAATATTCTGCAATAAAAACTAGAGAAAATCTATCTATAAAAATGGTTTGTGATATGTGGGTTCATCTCACAAAGTTAAATCTTTGTTTTCAGTCAGCATGTTGGAAACACCTTTTTATAGAACCTATGAGGAGGTATTTCATGGCCCATGGAGGCCTATAGTGAAAAACTGAATATTATATGATAGAAACTATAGAAGCTATATGTGAAAATGCTTTGCAATTTACGGTTTCATCTCATACAGCTTAAACTTTCTTTTGATTCAGCTAAGTTGGAAACACTCTTTTTGTAGAATGTATGAAGGGACATTTTGGATCCCACTGAGGCCTATAGTGAAAAGCTGAATAATTCATGATAAAAACTAGAAGCAAGCTATCTGTGAAATTGCTTTGCAATGTGGGGATTTATTTCACAGAGTTAAACTTTTGTTTCTACACAGTAGGTTCAAAACTCTCTTTTAGTAGAAGCTAAGAGGGGACAATTTAGAGCCCTTTGAGGCTTATAGTGAAAAATTCAAAGTTTTGTGATTAAAAACTAGATAGAAACTATTTGTAAAAATGTTTGGTGATGTGAAAATTCATCTCACAGTGTTAAACATTTGTTTTGATTCAGTACATTGGCAAACATTTTTGTAGACTGTACAAAGGGACATTTTGGAGCCCACTGAGACCAATATTGAAAAAATGAACATCTTGCTATAAAACTAGAAAAGTTCTTGGTGAAAACGCTTTCTGATGTGTGAATCCATCTCACAGATGTAAACCTTTGTTTTCATTCAGCCAGTTGGAAACACGCTTTTTATAGAGTTCAGGAGGGGATATTTCAGAGCCCATTGAAGCCTCTATTTGAATACTGAATATTCCTAGTGACATATGGTGTTGAGCATCTTTTCAGAGGTCTAAGAAATGTGCCATGTATAGTGGCACATGCTTGTGGTCCCAGCTACTCAGGAAGCTGAGGTGGGAGGGTTACTTGAGCCCTGGAGGTTGGGGCTGCATTGAGCCATGATTGCACCACTGCACTCCAGCCTGAGTGACAGAGCTAAAACCTGTCTAAAAAGATAAATAAGACCTGGTGCGATGGCTTATGCCAGTAATCTAAGCACTTTGGGAGGGCAAGTTGGGTGGATCATGAGGTCAGCAGATTAAGACCATCCTGGCTAACACGGTGAAACCCCGTCTCTACTAAAAATACAAAAAATTAACCGGGTATGGTGGTAAGTGCCTGTAATTCCAGCTACTTGGGAGGCTGAGGCAGCAGAATCACTTGAACCTGGGAGGCAGAGGTTGCAGTAAGCCAAGATCGTGCTGTTGCACTCCAACCTGGGCAACAGAGTGAGACTCCATCTCGAAAAATAAATTAAAAAATAATAATTAACAAATAAATAATTGACTTAATTTTTAGAACAGTTGTAGGTGTACAGAAAAATAGACCAGAAAGGATATTGATCTCTAATATCTGCCTCATACCACAGTACATACACTTTCTCTATTATCATGTTGTTAGTGTGGTACATTTGTTAAGCTTGATGAGCCAACATTGATATTATTAAGTTCATGGCTTATATTAAGATTCACTCTTTGTGTTCTACCATCTATGGGCTTTGACAAATGCTTAAGCAATATATCCACCATTATAGGGTCACACAGAAAAGTTTCACTGCCCTAAAAATCTTCTGTGTTCGACCTAGTCATCCTTCCCTCTGCTCAAGCCTCTGGCAACCACTGAACTTTTTATAATGTCATCTGCCTAGTTTTGCCTTTTCTAGTATTCCATATAATTGGAACTCTACACTATGTGGCCTTTTTGCATTGGCTTCTTTCACTTAGAAATACGTGTTTAAGATTCCTCCATGTCTTGTCATGCCTTGGTAGTTCATTTCTTTTTATTCCTGGAGAATATTCCATTGTATGAATGTTTCACAGTTAGTTTATCCGTTTCCCTATTGTAGGATATCTTGGTTACTTCCAATCTTTGTTGGTTATGTATAAGCTGCTATAAACATTCATGTGCAGAATTTGAGTGGATATAAGTTTTCAAGTCATTTGAGTATATACCAAAGAATGCAATTGCCAGATCATATGGTAAGCGTATGTTTAGTTTTGCAGGAATTTGCAAAACTGCCTTCCACAGTGGCTTTACCATTTTGCATTCCCAGAAGTGATCAATGAGAGTTCCTGTTGTTCCATATCCTCAGCAGCATTTGGTGGTCTCAGTGTTTGGATTTGAGCCAGTCTAATAGATGTGTAGTGGTATCTCATCATTGTTTTAATTTGAATTCCCTAGTGACATATGGTGTTAAGCATCTTTTCAGATGCTTATTTTTGCTATCTATATAGCAAAGGGCAGATACAAATGGTGGACTGCAGGGAAAGAGCTTGCTATGATGATAGGAAGCTGCAGGCAGAGATGATCTCAGGGTTAACTGGGCATCAACTGTGCCTTCTCCTGTCACATAAAATGTGATCTACCTGAGTTTTGACTGGAAGCACAGAATATCTGGTTGTTCATAAATATTTCTTACTGAAGCTTGAGGTTTATGTATGTTATGATCAAAAGATGATATCACCCCAATATATAAGCAGGTTGGGGTACAACAGGGAATGATTGTCCCAGATGTTGAGAGTCTACATTGAATGGATGGTGTCACTGGCTTCCCATATGTTTCTCATTATGGACTTTAACTTTTCATTTGCCACATGAAAGGCCGCTGAGATAAGCTAAATCATATTTTTCTCTTGGGGATCTCTGTTACTGAGAAATTTTTGCATTCTGGGCTACACTGGGTTCATAATCTGACTATATATATATCGTGTGTATGTTTGTTCCTTCCCTAAAATGCTCAGTTCAGCTGCAGGACTAGAGACGAATACTACTAGGTTTCCATTTTAGAGAGTTGAAGATCTGAGGTCTGGAGAAGTTAGTGTGTAGAAAGTTATATTTAACAAGTGGCAAGACCATGTGGCCAGGTCAGATAAGCTGCCTTCAGATTTTACTCTTGAACTTCTACTGGATAATGTCTTTTTGTTATAGAAAAGAAAAGAGTGAACTTAGATTTTTTTTCAAAATCATGGACTGTAAGAGTTCTTTCAAGATATGATGGAAAGCAATAATTGTCCCATTTTACATTACCTATAATTATTGCTCACCAGAAATTGATTATCGATGCAGCAACCTTTTACATTCCTCACTGCTTTACTATGCATGAGGGGGCTTCACTGTAAATAAGAGGTCCAAGATTCAGAAATATCTTTAACTTGCAATGCTTGGTCACATGTATCCATCTGAAAAATATTTTGCTCATTAGCCATATGGACTCATATGGCAGACTACAGCCAGAGACAAAAAACATGGAAAGAAGAAAAGGCTATCAGAAGTCCTGTGTCTCCTTACATTGTGTATTTCTATTCATATGCATCTAGAATCATAAGGAATTTGAGCAAATGGGAAATGCAAGGTCCTAATCAAAGCATACCCACATTTCAGTTATCTGCATTATTGCACATTTACATTTATAATGCATACATAGGATACAATTCAATAGGTATAAAAATGTTAAGTAACCTTTTCTCTCATGCACCCCAGTCACTCAGTAGCTCACTTTACAGTCAACATTTCAATTTTTTTGTGCATACTTTCATAAATTTTCTATCTGTCTCTGTCTCTCTCTCTCTCTCTCTCTCTCTCTCTCTATATATATATATATATATACATTTTTTTTTGAGGTGGAGTCTCGGCCTGTCACCCAGGCTGGAGTGCAATGGTGAGATCTCATCTCACTGCAACATCTGCCTCCTATGTTCAAGCAATTCAACTGCCTGAGTAGCTAAGATTACAGTGTGTGCCACCACACCTGGCTAATTTTTGTGTGTGTGTGTTTTTAGTGGAGATGGGGTTTCACCGTGTTGGCCAAACTCCTGACCTCGTGATCCGCCCGCCTCGGCCTCCCAAAGTTTTGGGATTACCAGTATGAATTACCACACTTCGGCATTTTTTTCTCTTTAAAATAAATTTTATTGTATATATTTAAGCTACACATATGATGTTATAGAATACATATACATAGTAGAAATTCATTACTATAGTGAAGCAAATTACCATATCTATCACAGATACGCACATTTTTTCGTGTGGCAAGGGAAGGTAAAATCTTATTTAGCATGAATCCCATATACAGTACAATTTTATTACCTATAGTCCTCATGTTGTATATAGATGTATAGGATTGTTCATCTTACATATCTGCTACTGTGTATCTCTGACCCACATGTCCTTATTTCCTCCCTTCCTCTCTACCTGATAACTACTCTGTTGTTCTCTATTTTTTTTTTTTTTTTAGGCAGAGTCTCACTGTGTTACCTCCCAAAATTGCTGAGATTATAGGCGTGAGCCACCACACTTGGCTGCTTTCACCATTTCAGATAGAACTTGGAGAAGAACCTGAGGAAAAACATGACTTTAAAATTTGGATGAATGGAGAAATCTCTTTCCATTCACCTTCCTTTCCTCTATTTCATTCTTACTGTGAAATATGCAAACAAAGATAGGGATACATCAGTTATTAAATAAACATCTGTGTGATGCCTATCCAGGTGAAGAACTAGAGCACTATCACCAACAAGAAGTCCTCTGTATGCCCCTAACTGATCCTAAAGTCTTCCTTCCCTTGTTAGTAACAGATATAACAGATACCCACATTACCTGTGGATGTCTGCGTTTCTCTCCTTGGTTCTCTTTATAATTTTTTTTTTTTTTTTTTTTTTTTTTTTTGAGACGGAGTCTCGCTCTGTCGCCCAGGCTGGAGTGCAGTGGCGCGATCTCCGCTCACTGCAAGCTCCGCCTCCCGGGTTCACGCCATTCTCCTGCCTCAGCCTCCCGAGTAGCTGGGACTACAGGCGCCCGCTACCACGCCCGGCTAATTTTTTGTATTTTTATTAGAGACGGGGTTTCATTGTGTTAGCCACTCTTTATAATTTTATTATGTATTTTTTTCTTTCTTTTCTTTTCTTTTTAGAGATGGAGCCTTGCTCTGTCACCCAGGCTGGAGTGCAGTGGCATGATCTTAACTCATTGCAACCTCCAACTCCCGGATTCAAGTGATTCTCATGCCTAAACCTCCCGAATAGCTGGGATTACAGGCATGGGCTATATGCCACCACGCCTGGCTAATTTTTGTATTTTTAGTAGAGACAGGGTTTTACATGTTGGTCAGGCTGGTCTCGAACTCCTGACCTCAGTGCCTGGCCTTATGCATTTTTTAGAAGCCTAAAGTAAAGTCTGGTTTTGCCTGGTTTTTCTCTTACATAATTGGAGTAAAAGTCAGTATCCTGCTGCTTCTGGCTCCTTTTACCCAATATTAAGTATTTAATATTCACACTTAGCATTGTTTCTGCATTCTATTAAAACAGTACACCATCCAGACACGATGGCTCACGTCTATAATCCCAGCACTTTGGGAGGCCGAGGCAGGCAGGTCACTTGAGTTCAGGAGTTCCAGACCACCCTAGCCAACATGGTGAAACCCCATCTCTACTAAAAATTAGGTCATGCGGTGGCTAATGCCTGTCATCTCAGCACTTTGAGAGGCCGAGGCAGGCAGATCATGAGGTCAGGAGATCGAGACCATGCTGGCGAACATGGTGAAACCAAATCTCTACTAAAAATACAAAAAATTAGCTGGGCGTGGTGGCATGTGCCTGTAGTCCCAGCTACTCAGAAGGCTGAGGCTGAAGAATCACTTGAATCTGGGAGGTGGAGGTTGCAGTGAGGTGAGTTTGCACCACTGCACTCCAGCCTGGGTGACAGAACTAGACTCTGTTAAAAAAAAAAAAAAAAAGGCCAGGCGTGGTGGTGGGTGCCTGTAATCCCAATTACTCGGGAGGCCGAGGCAGCGGAATCAGTTGAACTTGGGAGGTGGTGGAGGTTGCAGTGAGCCAAGATTGCACCCTGTACTCCAACCTGGACAACAGAGTGAGACTCAGTATCAAAAAAAAAAAAAAATCCTGGGCGTGGTGGCTCCCACCTGTAATCCCAGCACTTTGGGAGGCTGAGACAGGTGGATTACCTCAGGTCAGGAGTTTGAGACCAGCCTTACCAACAAGGTGAAACCCTGTCTCTACCAATAATACAAAAATTTGCTGGGAGTGGCAGCACCCATCAGTAAGACCAGCTACTCGGGAGGCTGAGACAGGAGAATTACTTGAACCTGGGAGGCAGAGATTGCAGTGAGCTGAGATCGCGCCCTGCACTCCAACCTGGGGGCCTGAGCAAGACCCCATCTCAAAAATAAAAATAAAAATAAAAATACAGTACACCAGTGTGTAACCCTTCATTGTTGGTAGACATGTGGGTTGTGTTCATTTTTGTCAGTTACAAATGATGCTGTTGTGAACATTTGTGTATTTCTATTTGGTTACCATTAGTGTGTATAGTGTGTATAGTGAACAGTATAAAACAAGAGGTGAAACCATAGGTTACAGGGAAAACATATCTTCCATTTTACTAGCTATTATTGGTTTCATCCCAATGTTAACACACCAACTGACAGTCTTACAAAGTCTGATACTTCCCAAATCTTCGCATTCTTCTTGATACTTAATTTTGTCAAAATTTTAATTTGAGTCTTTTGGTGGGTATGTGGAAATGATTGTGATATTAGTTTACTAGGCCTTTTCTTCTCTGTAACTAGCCCTGTCAAGATATATGTGTGGTGTGGGAGGGGTAGGAGCCCCTAGAGGTAGCATGGGCTCTGGAAACCTTAATCATTCTATGTGAAAAACTTGGTGGGGCAGTGATATTTTTTTTTTTTTTTTTTTTTTTTTTTTTTTTGAGAGAGAGTTTTGCTCTTGTTGCCCAGGCTGGAGTGCAATGGCGCGATCGCGGCTCATTGCAACCTCCACCTCCCAGGTTCAAGTGATTCTCCTGCCTCAGCCTCCCAAGTAGTTGGGATTAGAGGTATGTGCCACCACAAGCTACTTTTTTGTGTTTAGTAGAGATAGGGTTTCACCATGTTTGTCAGGTTGGTCTTGAACTCCTGACGTCAAGTGATCCACCCGCCTCAGCCTCCCAAAGTGCTCAGATTACAGGCATGCACTACTGCCCCTGGCCTGTTTTCATTTTATTAATTGGCTGATTCATTCAGACACATAATTATCAAGTCAAATCTCACTGTTTCCTTAGCATTTATCTTCAGTTTAGCTTAGAAAATCTATTCCTATTTTAAAACATATACAATTATTTGAGTGTGGTGGCACATGTCTGTAATCCCAGCTACTTGGGAGGCTGAGGCAGGAGTATCACTTGAACCTTGGAAACTGAGGTTGCAGTCAGTCAAAATCGCCCCACTACACTCCAACCTGGATGACAGAGTGAGACTCCATCTCAAAAAACAAAACAAGAAGGTTTTCTCCAGATCATTTTTACATTTAATTATTCAGTCTGTTTTGACTATACCTTAAAGAATTCAGTAAATATAACTTCAATCCTACACACTATTAGTCATTGTACCTAACACAATTTATTGAATAAACCAGTCCATTCCCAACATCATTCTACTAAAAATACAAAAAACATTAGCCAGGCAGGTGGCAGGCACCTGTAGTCCAAGCTACTCGGGATGCTGAGGCAGGAGAATGGTGTGAACCCAGGAGGTGGAGCTTGCAGTGAACCTACATCACACCACTGCACTCCAGCCTGGGCAACAGAGCAAGACTCCGTCTCAAAAAAAAAAAAAGTAATTATATTTCCCAACGTAAATGAATAGAGCCATTAAGGAAAATAACATGGAGATTCATCAGAAATTAAAAATAGAATTACTGTATGTTCCAGCAATCCCACCTGTGTGTGTATAGCTAAAGGAATTGAAATCAGCATACTGAAGAGATAACTGCACTACCATATTCACTGCAGCATTATCCATAATAGCTAAGATATGAAAGCAACCTAGGAGGCCAGCATAGGATGAATGGATACAGAAAATATGATACACACACACACACACACACACACACACACACACACACATAAAGGAACACTATGCACTCTTCATTTTATTTATTTTATTTTATTTTGAGATGTAGTTTCGCTCTTGTTGCCCAGGCTGGAGTGCAATGGTGTGATCATGGCTCACTGCAACCTCCACCTCCTGGGTTCAAGTGATTCTCCTACCTCATCCTCCCCAGCAGTTGGGATTACAGGCATGCACCATGTAGCCTGGCTAATTTTCTACTTTTAGTAGAGATGGGGTTTCTCCATGTTGGTCAGGGTGGTCTCGAACTCCCGACCTCAGGTGATCTACCCGCCTCAGCCTCCCAAAGTGCTAGAATTACGGACATGAGCCACCATGCCCGATCTTACTATTTACTCTTTTTTTTTTTTTTCCTTTGAGATGGAGTTTCCGTCTTTTTGCCCAGGCTGCAGTGCAATGGTGCGATCTCAGCTCACTGCAATCTCCGCCTCCTGGGTTCAAACGATTCTCCTGTCTCAGCCTCCCAAGTAGATGGGATTACAGGTGCCCACCACCACACCCAACTAATTTTTGTATTTTTAGTAAAGAGGGGGTTTCACAATGTTGCTCAGGCTTGTCTCGAACTTCTGAGCTTGAGTGATCCACCCGTCTCAGCCTCCGAAAGTGCTGGAATTACAGGCATGAGCCACAGCACCCAGCCAAAAACACAGATTAATGTATTAATAGTCTGAAGTACTGTAAAATACTGCTGAGAATACAGATCACTAATATCATCATCATAGAGCACAAAACAAGTTCTGGTATTATTAAGAAAATCATAGCTCTGACTAAAATATACATGGAAAACACATTCTATTAGAAATTAAATTATACTAATACTATTGACAATCACTTTTAGAGCTGTCACTGTAAACTCAAAGACAAGAAATAAATTCATCACCAGAAAACGAAAAACAAGTGCTTAGCCTTACTGCTGAGAAGCCTGTAGTTGCCTTTTACTGAACGACACCTCAGTTCTTGGGATATACATTGAAACAGCAACTGGAAGGACAGCTTTAACTTTAAAATGGTTTTATTTTTAGGGTTGTCATGTTATAAAAGCTATTCTCACATAGGTAAGCTGTTGGAAAGAGACCAGGTTTTGTGAAGGTTTTTCATCAGGTGTTTCATGTTGTCCTCACTGCAACCTCAAACAATGGCAAATGATTCCTAAGCCACTGTAATGCTAACTCAGCTGATAAATTAATAAAATTCTGTTTCTTTAGGCCGGGTGCAGTGGCTCACACCTGTAATCCCAGCATTGTGGGAGGCTGAGGCGGGTGGATCACAAGGTCAGGAGATTGAGACCATCGTGGCTAACACGGTGAAAACTTGTCTCTACTAAAAATCCAAAATATTAGCTGGGCGTGGTGGCACGTGTCTGTAATCCCAGCTACTTGGGAGCTGAGGCAGGAGAATCGCTTGAGCCTGGGAGGCAGAGCTTGCAGTGAGCTGAGATTGTGCGACTGCACTCCAGCCTGTGTGACAGAGAGAGACTCCGTCTCAAAATAATAATAATAATAATAATGAATAAATAAATAAAATAAAAAATAAAAAGATGGAAGAAACTCAGACTTTCAAAAATTAAGGATCCCCTTTTTAACTAAGATATTGGCTTTACTCTTAGGTTCCGTTGATTGACTTAGAAAATAATTTTTTTTCTAACTAACTACACAAGAAAAATGAAATGAAGGGGTAGAACTCAAGAATCTCTGTGCATTTCTAAAAGCCAAATTTTGCAACCACTACAATATTACCATTTACTAACATTTTCTTTCATCTCAGCCAAAGGTAAGAGGCCTCTAACTGGGACAGGCATGGTGGCTCACATCTGTAATCCCAGTAATTCGGGAGGCCTAGGTGGGTAGATCACTTGAGGTCAGGAGTTCAAGATGAGCCTGGCCAACATGGTGAAATGGCGTCTCAACTAAAAATACAAAACTTAGCTGGGTATGGTGGTGGGCACCTGTAATCCCAGCTCCTTGGGAGGCTGAGGCAGGAGAATTTCTTGAACCCAGGAGGCAGAGGTTGCAGTGAGCCTAGATCATGCCCCTCTACTCCAGCCTGGGTGACAGAGCAAGATTCCATCTCAAAAAAAAAAAAAAAAAAAATAGAGAGAGAGAGAGGCCTCCAGCTGGATCCAAGTCAGTTAATTACTAGATCAAATCTGATCCTGGACCTAGTTCAGTTTCTGTCCTAACTTTCAAACTGTTTGGATCACAAATTTGTTCAGAGAAACTCAGAGAATTCCAAACACAAATCCATGGAGTTCTGAAATCTGAGAGAACTTACCCATGATCCCCAGCCACTTTGAGAGATCAAGGGACAAAAGTAGGTCCTTGCAGGTACCTTGCTTGTTCACTCAACAGTCCTGGGGATTGTTAAGGCTCTACTTCAGATCCCACTTCTGGCACCATCTGTTAAAAGAAGAACTTCAGCTGAATTAAATTTAAAGAAGTTCAATTCAGCAATCAACAATTCATGAATAGGGCAGTCCCTGAAATCACAGCAGATTCAGAGAGATTTCAGCACAGCCACGTGGTGAAAGATTTATAGACATAAAAAGGGAAATGAGGTACAGAAATTGGAGGTGAGGTACAGAAACAACTGAATTGGTTACAGCTTAGCATTTGCCTTAGTTGAATAGAGTTTGAACACTCAGTAGTGTAAGAGTGGTTGAAGTATGGCTGCTGGGATTGGCCAACACTCAGCTATTGTTACAGGTGCATACTCCTAATTTAGGTTTTTCAACCTTGTCTACCTATTAAGTTAGGTTGCAGTTTGTCCACAAAGATTCAAATATAGAAGTATGGAGTCCTTCTCAGGCCATATTTAGTGTGTTTTAACACTCTAAAATGTATAAAATCAACCTGAACCCCAACCACCTTGGGAACATTTTCTCAGGGTCTCCTGAGGAGGGCTGTGTCACAGGCCATGGTCACTCATATTTCACTCAGAATAAATCTCTTCAAATATTTTACAGAGTTTGACTCTTTTACTCAACACTGTTCAGTAACAAAAGAGAACAAACTATCAAGACACACAGCAACAGACAAATTTCAAAAACTTTACACTGAGTGAAAGAAGGTAGACCCAAAGATTACATGTGCTATGGTTTCATTTATATGAAGTTAAAGAACTGGCAGAACTAAATTATGGTGATAGAAACCAAATCACCAGTTGCCTTGTGTTGCAGCAATGCTGACTGGAAAGGGGCATGAGAGAAGTTTATGAGGTGAAAGAAGTGTTTTGTGTTCAGATTAAGATGTGTGTCACATGGGTTTATACCTTTAATATGTGTATATTTCACTCTATACATTTAATTCCTCATAAAATAAAATAAAATAAAATAAAACTGAAGAGAAGTAAATAAGAGTACAATGTCTTTATGCTACTCCAAAGAGAAGGTTTGCCTCCAAAAGAGAAGCCCGAGAGTTTTGCTTTGAGCTTTAACAAAAATAAGGTTTCTGAAGAAAGAAGAGATATCAGACAAAAAGTGGTTTCTCTAGGAATTAAAAAAGAAGCAGAAATAGATAAAGAAAAATTGTTCCTGTGAATTTAGTGCACAGCAAAGTATTATTGTTTTTAGTGCCGAGTCTCTTTTCCCCTAAAACCTGGATATGCTGTATTCTTTAAGCAAATTTCAAGAAACAAGTGAAAAATCTCATAGGAAGAGAGAAAGGAAAATCGCTCTTTGAATATACACTAAAACCTGAATGTACAAATGGTATGTATCAGTGTACTAGGGAAAATGCACAATACACTTAAGTTGTTTAATTTGAATAGAATATAATAGAAGAGCAATTTAAAAGCTATGGATAGTGTATAGATAAACCAAAAGGGATAATTCTGTATGTACCCTGCAACTGTTAACTTCTCTAGACCTGAAGGGATGAAGGGCAGTATTAGTCATCGAAACTTGGAGACAAAAAGGCCATGTGGAGATCACCACCTTCAAGACAGTGATCCAGGACATTGGTGAGAGATAAAAGCATATGGCTTAGAGAAGGAAGTTATAGAAAGAAGATTACTAGTGGAGACAAGACAAGGCAGTGGGGAAGGAAAATGGTGAAAACAAAGAGCAGGGAAGAGGACAATAGTATGTATGATGAGTCCAGTCAGGCACTGGGGACAGGGAAGTGGGTGTGATTTTGTTTTATTTAACAACAAAATAGATAGAGAAATGAAAGGCAATGAAGTGCACATGAATAAGCTGGTTTCTACTGTGGGCAGCTAGGGTTCAGTCATGCTGGAGACTGTGAAAGATGTAGAACACGCCTTTATAATTGGACACCTGAAGAATGAAGGAGCCGTGTACATAGTAATTTCCTGATTTTATCTATGGACTAAAGGTTGTATTAATAGCAAAACCCACAGTTAATTTTCCACCATCCTAATACCTTGAGCCCTTAACTTCCTGGCATTTCTTGTCTGCTAGGAAGAATACTCAGAGAATGGCCTCAGGCTGAGAGATG
The DNA here is from genome assembly GCF_028858775.2 of Pan troglodytes. Lineage (NCBI taxonomy): Eukaryota > Metazoa > Chordata > Mammalia > Primates > Hominidae > Pan > Pan troglodytes. Next base: position 36,041,455 of record NC_072419.2, read on the forward strand.
TTGAGATAGAAAGCTCTTTAGAATATAAGAGAATCATCAACTGAAGTTGCAGGTGATTTCCAGAGCAGCCTTTAGAGGTAGGATTGAAGAATGCATAGCTTCTGTTACAGATAGTAATCAAGATACACAGACTCTTCTGTGGACTTCTAAGGTGCGGGAGTTGATAACTTCTGAAAGCAAAGAAAAATGGCATAAAAATAAAACAGAATGTGACAAGGAATGACTAGAGGATAGGCTGTAGGAAAGAAGGAGAAAGAGGAAAGGTCAGTTTAGGTTCAGTTATTTAAGAAAATCTCTTTGAGGAGTAGGAATTTGAAACCTGTTCTGCAGAAACCTGGGGGTAGAACATTCCAAACAGAGTAAAATAGAAGAACAAAGACTCAGAGGCAGGCTCAATCTTGGCAATAGGCTCAACCATCAGACAAAAAAAAAAAAAAAGCGGAATAATGAGGAGATACAGAGTGATTGGAGATGAAATGGGAGAAGGGTTCAGATTACATGAATTTTATAGGACTTGGTGATTTAGATTTTATTCCAGTATGTTGAGAATCCACAGATCATTTTAAGCCAAAAAAAAAAAAAAGGCATGATCTCATTTATATTTTAGAAGTCAGTTGGGTTTCTCTGTATAATATGGATTTTTATGAGGCAAGAAGGAAGGGAGTTGTTACAGGTACTTGAGAAGAAAGATGATGTTTGCTTGACTAGGTCGGTAGCAATAGAGGTGGGAAAAAGCAAGCAGATCAGACTCACTTTTGGATCTTTAGTTCACTTAAAGTGTTGATACATTGGAGCATAAAAGATAAATACTTTACTTTTCATCCCTAAAAGGCAGAAAAATGTAGAGGCAAAAAATGGAAAGTTGGAAGTTTAGGAAATGTGGTTTCTGACTTGACCTTAAACTGTTCCAGCTGTATATGATCTCAGGGCGATCATGCAGCTGTTTTGGCTGTGGCTTCTTCATTTCTGAAATGGCATTAATAATAACATTCCTGTAGCTGAGGTGTTAAAGAATAAAAATATAGAGGTAAAGCAGTCTTGAAAATTTCAATGTAATACCTAAATTTAAGGTATTATAGGGATGCCCTAAGTTGCTTTTAAAAAATGCTGTTATTACATGCTACTCTTTGATAAAATTTTATTTGTGATAATTAATGTAATTAGTGTGCTAACTTTCTACAGTGGCACCCTGGGGCAATCGTGCAACAGTTGTAATTGTAAAAGTTGGGCAAGTAAGTAAATGTCAATCTGTAATAAAATCCAAATGAGTCTGTGATGAATTTTGATGGTGACTGGTAATTTACCTGATAAAATATTATGACTGCCCAGTTACCTTGGAATAGCTGATTTCTCAAAGTAATTACCATGTTCTGCATAGTGAAGTGTCATTAGAGAAAATCTTAACACACAGTGATCATTTTTAATTTGGTGATTTAAATATCATACTGATTAATGAAATAGTAGCATTTTAATTCAGACTGTTAAGTCAGAAGAGAGAGACACGTTTATCACATACTATAGAGTGCACTGTTGTGTAATAATCACTCATTTCTTACCTGTTTTTAACTACCGTTTAAAAAATATCATTCCTTCTAATAAAGATAAAGTCTTATTGGATTAAAAGTTAAAAAGCAACTGGACCCAGTCTCCTACCTAGAACCTTATTGCTGTTAAGTTTAGGACATCTTTGAGAAACCATCTTTACCTTGATGTTTTCTGAGAGTCATATGTTATGATTTCACTAGATCTGCAAACAAACAACAGAGGCATACTACTGGTATGGTATTCTAACATTTGACATGACATTGTTCATCAAATTATTAACTTTTGGTTAACTGTGTGTTTCTTTGTTTGCTTTGCTTTCCAAGAATATGTTTCACAAATACTATTAGTTCAAGAAAGCTGGGGAAAAGAAAAAATAATAAAGGTTAAGATCCTGACTAGGGAATGAATTAGAGAAAGCCAAAGTAATTGCCTGGAAAAGATATGTGGGAGGTTGGGTCAAGTTTAAAGGTTCAGAAGTAGACTTCGAGATAAGCATTTTTCTGGATATTTGGAATTATCTCCTAAAGATATTATTCTTTGAAATGCGACCAAAAACATATAGCCAAACATCAATTTTGTTTTGGCAAATCCAGTCCAAGAAAATAAGTTATCTAAAGGCTCAGAAGTGCTTTGTCCTAGTTCTTTCTCAGGCTTCTGAATCAATACTCACAACTCTGTACCAATTATTGGTAAGTAATATATATAGATTACCAGAGACTGCAGTTTCTGCCAGTGTGTCTGAATTAACCCTTTCAGTGTTTTGTGAACTTCAGTTGTAAAATATTAGCAGAATATAAAATAATTTTAATTTTTTAAAATTTTAAAGTAGGGAAACATTTGAGCAAACACTTCACCAAAGAAGATATGCAAATGGCCGGTAAGCATATGAAATTATCAACATTATTATTCACTAGAAAAATGTAAATTAAATCCACAATGAGATGCCCCTACACATATAAATAAATTGGCTAAAATTTAAAAATTATAGACAACTGAAAGCATCAAGTGATAGTGAGGATGTGGACCACAAAACTCGCAGTTTGCTAGCAGGGATGCAAAATGATACAGCAACTTTGGAAAACATTTTGGCAGTTTCTTATCATTTTGAACATTCTCTTACATACAACCCAGAATGTCCTCTATTAAGAATTTACCCCCAAAAAAGGGAGCAAGGGAAGTTCAAGTAAATCCCTATATGCAAATTATTCACAATACCTTAAACCTAGAAACAACTCAAATGTACATCAATCAGCTAGTGATAAACAAAGTTTTCTATATAGAGACAGTAGGTTAATATTAGCAATTTAAAAAGAAGAAACTTAAAATCCATGAAAGAACATAATTTTGCAAAAGACATGAAAGGCAATACACTGTTTCATTCCATTTATATGATATTCTGGTAAAGGCAAAAGTATAGAGACAAATCAGATCAGTGGTTGCCAGGGTATATAAGTAGGGATTGGAGACTTAATACAAAGGAAATTGAGGGAATTTATGGGGGTGATGGAAGTATTCTGTATATTGATTGCAGTGGTAGTTATATGATTATATACATTAATCAATAATCATCAAACTGTATATCTAAGAAGGGTAAATTCTAATGAATGTAATTTATCAATAATCATCAAACTGGATGTCTAAGAAGAGTAAATTCTAATGAATGTAAATTATACATCAATACATGTGATTTTTTATAATTTATTTAAGGATATTATGAACAAATTTTGGCAACAATTTGAAAATTTAGAAAAAAGTGGACAAATTCTAAGAAAAATACTACTTACTAAAGCAGACACTGGAAAAAAACAAAATATGAGTAATCTGATTTACATTAATGAAATTAAATATTTAACATATTCAATTTTGGAATAGTCCATGCCAGGATTTGCCTGCAAATTCTTCTAAAGATTTAATAAAGGAATAGTAATTCTTTTATAACACTTAGAGTTCTATAACACTTAGTTTCTGTAATTGCAGAAACCCTTTCCAACACACTTTATGATGGCCACATTATCTTGATAAGAAATCTTACAGGGCAGTACATGAAAGAAAAACACAATCCAGGCTTCATATACAAATTGAAGTAAAAATCTTATGCAAATTTTTTAAACAAATTCAGTAGCATATTTTAAAAGTTTAATGTAGACTAACAAACTTCCTTTAATTCCAGAAATGTAAGGATGTTTTAACGTTAAAAAATCAATGAGTAAACTTTTTTGATTTTGATAATTATACTTTGGTTATAGGGAGATGTCCTTTTTTTAGAAAGTCAAATTGATTCATTTGAGGGTATGTATTAGTCCGTTTTCATGCTGCTGATAAAGATAAACCCAAGACTGGGCAATTTACAAAAGAAAAGAGGTTTAATAGACTCACAGTTCCATGTGGCTAGGGAAGCCTCACAATCACGGCAGAAGGTGAAAGCTGTGTCTCGCATGGGGCAGACAAGAGAAGAGAGCTTGTGCAGGGAAATTCCCCTGTATAAAATCATCAGATCTTTTGAGACTTCGTTGCTATCATGAGAATAGCATGGGAAAGACGTGCCCCCATGTTTCAATTACCTCATATTGGGTCCCTCCCACACATGAGGGAATTCAAGATGAGATTTGGGTGGGGACACAGCAAAACCCTAACAGGGTAGAAGGGCAAATTTGACATATTAGTCTTAAATAATTAAAAAAAGAGAAGAATGAGAGAGGAGGAAAAATCTTAAATAAATGGAGCAAAACATAAACAACTGGTAAATCTGAAAATCTCAGTAAAATACTTTGTGGTTTCCTATACTTTTCTTGCAACTTTCGTATTTGAAAGGTTATCCTCCTTCTGCTCAAATTTGCCAAAAACATTTAAAAGTCTATTAGTGCAATGTACTACTGAATAAAAAGAAAAATCAGATGATTGTCTAAAATCTCTGATAATAGTATTTTTTAGAATTGAAAACCTCAGCAAACTGTAGCATTTTAATCGATAAACGTAATCTTAAAAAAAATCTGCAGCAAAATCCTTCATAATGTGAAATGTTAAACATTTTGTCTGCAAGATAAAATATGAGGCTAGATTACTTATTATCATTACTCCATCCCACTTTATTCTAATCCATTCATAGCCAGTGCAAGATGGCAAGGAGTAAAGAATAAAGACCAGAAAGGTAAAATGCCACTCCCATTTTCACACTATACATTTGTGTTTAAGAAATGTCCAAGATAATTTTCTACTTAATTATTAGAATTAATATCACAGTTTTGTGTGGTTTCTGATACAAGATCAATATTTTAAAAAGTGTATTTCTTTACACAATAAATAGAAGATTAAAATATAAAAAGATACCCCTTTGAACAGCATCAAAACATCAAATACTTGAGATAAATTTAATTAAATATATGCAAAATCTCTATGGAACTATATAACTTTATTGAGTAATATTGAATGAAACCTAAATAAATCAAGAGATAGAATGTGTTCATAAATTGAAAACTTAAATTTATAAAGATGTCCATTTTCCTAAATTCATCTGTTGATTACAATATCAATCATAGTTCCAAGAGGCTTCTTTATCTTCAAAAATTGACATGTGAATTCTAGAATTTAGATGACAATGCAAAAGGCTAAGAACAGCTAACATCTCAAAAAAGAACAAAGTACTTACAGTCCCAGATATCAAGGCTATAATATAAACCATAGTAATGAAGAAAGGTAAATATCACGAGCGTAGATAGACAAATAGTATAGAATCTTGTATCGGTATGGAAAAAGAAATCTAGATTTTTACCTCACCTCATTCACAAAACCATTTCATTCATGCAGATCTAAACAGGAATGGAAAAGCAATAATTGTATAAGATAATAAAGAATATCTTCAGGGCCTGGGAAGACAAAGGTTTCTTAAGCAGGATATGAAAAACATTAATGATTTCAACTGTATTAAAATTAAAAAGAGTTTTCTTCTCTAAAAAGGCACCAATAAGAGAGCAAAAGCAAGTGAAACTAGATTATTTGTGGTTTATATAATTGACAAATGGCTTATATGCAGAATACATAAAAATTCAAACAATAAGAAGAGAGACCACCCAATAGGAATATGGGCGATATTTTGAAAAAGCAGTTTACAAAAGACATTATACAAATATCTAATAAACGTTTTAAAAGACGTCCAACCTCACTTGTCCTTAAATAATAATTAAGTCAATCGGGAGAAATACTATACATTCACCAGAAAAGTTAAAAGATAGAAAATAATTTAAAGTGTTGATGTGGTTTTGAAGCAACTGGAAATCTCTTATGCTATCAGGATGAATTTCGAACAACCATTTTGGAAACAAGTTTCATATTATCTACAACATTTGAACACATGCATCCTGTATGATCCAAGAATTTCTTTTCTGGGTATGCATTCAACAGAACTGTAAGCACATATGCAGTAATAGAAACTTATAACAATGTTCACAAATGATTATTTAGCCACAGAAGGAAAGCAATGTCTAGCAAGACAGGAAAGAATAAATAGTGGTGTATGAATAGATTGTACTACTTTACATCTATCAAAATGAATATGATAAAGATACACACAATAACATCTGTGAATCTTGATCATAATTTTGAACAAGAGGAACAAATACAAAAACATTCTGTATTAGTCTATTTATAGGGGGTAAATTATTCTTTGCCATTTGACATCAGGAGAGTGGTTACATTTTGGGAGAAGGGAGAGGGAAATAATGTGGTTGGGGCATGAGGAGCCTCCTATGTGTCCTTTGAGTGTTTCTTGACCCAGGTTGATAGTTTCATGGGTGTGTTCACTCTGAACTAATTCCTTGAGCTATACAATTATGATTTGCACAATTCAATTATATTATATTTCAGTGGAAGCTTATGAAAGAGAAACATTGCTGCTAAAATTCATTAAGTGAAGGCTTATGGGGAAGTAGACCTTCATAGCATCCCATACTTGCAAAAAGGGCAATCTAACTGAAGGATGACATCAGTATCAGATATCAGATATCACACAAACCAATGATCACTTTTACTGTCTCAACTGTGGGTCAACCTGACATTACAAATTTTCTGATGTAGTACAACATGAGGTACAAAATTTCACCTGTGATTTATTCTAGTCAATCGTGTTTAACTGGCAGCCATTAAGGCATTAGGTGTAAATTTAGACACAGAAAGCAATCAAGCAAAGCCTCAAAGTATGCCATTTTGTAGGTCAATTGTCCTCTTTCCTTCAACAAGTCAGCACCATTTAAAAAGGGCGGTAATTCTAGATTTAAAAAAAAATTAAGGGGTGGACAATTAGATATAATGTGCAGGACTGCACTGAGACTGGTTTAAAGAAATCAGCCCTAAAGAAAAATGTTTAATTAATTAAAGACATCTAAATACAGCATGGACATTATATATAATGAAAATGCATGAAAATAAAAACGTGAAAATTATTGACTGAAAAAGAGGTTACAAAGTGTATATTTGATGAAAAATAATATATAAGGCTAGAGTAAAAGGTACTAACAATAGTGCTTTCTTGTTTATAGGACTATTTCAACACATTTTGCTCTACTGCATTTAAAAACTTTTCTCTGATGCACATATACTGTTTCTGTAATAATAAAATTATGTTTAAATGATTCAACATTTCTGAATAGCAAATTACTATATATGTATACTTTAAAATAGACAATTTATAGGGCTATACCCAACTTGTGGCTGTGCACTATCCAGTTAGTATACAGGTACTTCTTACCCTCTTTTTAATATCTAATTATAAAATTCTGAACTCATTGAGGGCTATTAGCACAGCTACAATTGTTTATGCTTCTTCTAAGTTTGATATTTGTATGGTATTTTTAAAATTATATATTATGAACTTTTTGTATATATTTGAGTATTTTGATATTTTACCTATAAAAAGTACAATGTTTACTGAACAAAATAATAGAATAATTATTTTTAAAAATGTAGAAATTAACAATTGCAGGCAATATCACTTCCCAGAAATAATTTCCAGTTTTATTACATTGTCATCATGGACTAAATTATACACTATTTTTACTTTTTGGAATATGCTAAGGTTTTCATTGAGGCCCGATACTTTGTCCATTTTGACTATTATTCCATGAGTATTTGAATAAATATACACATATTAGTTATCTTCCATTAATTGCTTATGTCCTCCTAAATCTCACTTATTTTTTTCACTTGATCTTCCATCAGCTGAAAAAATAGTATTATAAATTGTATTTTAAAAAATGCTTCTGAAGTTTTTGCTTTCTGAATTTTGCATACATATTTAATAAATATTTATGACAGTTACTTATTTATAGTGACCTTTTTATTGATACAAAGTGCCTTTGTCCTTCTTCATATTTTTTACCAACCATGAATAAAACCTATTTGTTCTAAATATTGTGATCTTTGCTTTTTGTTTTAATTTCCATTTGCCTGTAGTTCTTTTGCCCAAAGCTTCACTTTCAAGCTTTTGAGTTAATTTTTATTAGAGTTGCTGCTTGTATGCAATAAATCATTGGCTTTTTTATTGAATGTAATCCTGTAAGGAATCATGATTCCTCTCAGAGTTTTCACTGTCAAGAACTTAAGAGTCTGTTTACGGAGGTGTAGCTAGGGTTAAAAAAATAAGGGAGAAAGAGAGATGCAGAGGAACAAAGACACCAACCACAGGAAGCCATAAAGGGACAAGAGAAAAGATAACATTACCAGAGCTAAGTGAGTTCTGGAGCTGCAAAGAAAGGTCGCATAGCAGGAGTTCTAGTTATGGAGAGATTCAGCCCCTGGCAGAAGCACAGAACCAAAGCAGAGGGAATCGGGGAAGAAATAACCCATTCTCCTCTCCACCTAACTTGAACCCTAGAGAAGCCTCCCACTGAGTGCCTTCTGCTGAAATTCAGGTGACAAAGGAATCTGGATGATGTTGACTGCATGGCTCTGCATCCATGAGCACAGAGCAAGTTAGACAAGGGAAGAAAATAAATCCATGAAGTCAACAGAAACTTACCAGAACATTACTCCGACTTCGCATTCATTCTTGCCTCTTGCTTAGATTAAGAAAATTGGATCTCCAGTACAGGGAGACCACAGTCCTAGCATAATTTAAATTGTGGCAGGGTGTCAGCAATTCAGTCTTATTCCCAACTGGATTATAAATGTTAATGTCACCCACTATCAGTATTCTTTATATGAGATAGCAAGGAGAGTGAGGGGAAAGAAATATTCAGTTAACATAAATATGTAAATTAGCTACTACTGTTTTCACTTTTGGTCATGAGGCTAAATTTTATCATCATAATTTCCTTTTTCTATTGTCCATTCCATTTTCAAGCAAACTTTACTACTTCCGTAGTACAGGAATTATTGTCTCATGGGATGACACAAATCTTCATTTCATAGGATCAAAGTCCCTAGTGATACTGTCTTTATTTGGTGGCTCTCTATGGGACATATAAGTGCTAAAAGGCTCCACAGCAGATCTCCTGGATTCCAACTAGGCCTACTTGCCTAGTTTTCATTTGTTAATCAGAATTAATCAATCCATTCAGTATAGTTAAACTCTTTATTGCCAGTTAGGTCAATGGCATTAGGAGCTAAAAATAGCAAGGGTGCAATTTCAGGTCCAAATTTAATGGAAACATAGCTATATTTCTTGAAAGAAATGTTCCTTCCTTGGAAAAGAGAACCTCCAAAGCTACTAAATACAAGATTCCAGGAAGGGAAATAAAATTCTGTAAATCGAATATTAGGTAAAATAATTCTACTTCTTAGTTCCTGATCCTACATATTCTGGCTTTTGGAAATATGGCTTATGTATTGGCTAATAGTTTAATCTCTTAGGCCAGCACCACAATTCCAAACAATATTTTGTCACACCTGGCATTGAAACTGAGCCTTTAGGAAGCCATTCCATCATTCTATCAGGCCAGCTGCTTACTGGTGATGGGACATGTGGGGAAACATGAATTTCATGGGCATGGATCTTTTGTAACAATTGTTTTGCTATAAAATGAGTTTCCTTGTCAAAGGCAATGTAGTATGGGATGTTATGGCAATGAATAAGGCATTCTATAAGGTGACATACGGTGACACTGGTAGAAGAATTGAAAGCAGAGGAGAGAAACCCATTTCTAGAATGTGTATTTGGTTTTATGTGGACAAATGATTGCTTACTCCACAATATAAAGGATTCAATGTAATCACCCTGGCACCAGGTGCCTGGTCGGTGTCCTTATGAAATGGTGCCATATCAGGAACACATTGGCCCTTGGTATTGACAAGTTGGACACTCAGTGATAGTAGACAGATCAGGGTTGCTAAAGGGTAGTCCATTGTGTTGAGTTCATGCATATTTACTACCCATGCATCTATGATTACTTTTTGCATGGTTCCACTAGGTAAGCACCAGTATCACTGGGAGAAAGCTTGATAGACATCCACAGGAAAGATCAGACACCTAATTTACCTGATTGTTGAGCACCTTCTCTTTAGGGGATTCCCCTGTTGAATATGAATGAGAGTTGAGGAAAATTTGATAACTAAGCGGGAATAGCTAATAAAGGTCTGAACCACCTGCTCATTCAATATACTTGTGACTCCCCTTCCTGTTCAGCCTTAATGTCACCCATATCAATTCCATTTTATAATAACCTGCTAATTTTCAAGCACAGTTTTAAGATTTGATAACTTGGATAGCACCCAGTTGATAGTTAACACTTCAAATCACATAGTTACCTGGTGACAAGCCAGACTTCTTAAATAGATAAAAATATTTGGCAGAAGGGGACATAGTTTTGTTCCAAAATTATTAGTTAGGTGAACTATGATTGTCTTCTTGGGGTTACTTGGAAGCCTCAAACAGCATTACTCTAAGCCAGATACTTAGATCTACTGAGTCAAAATACACACGCAGCAGAGCAGCCTACAGCAGAGACTGAACCTACTGCAAAGAGCTATTTTTTCTAAATGTGTAGACTTGTGAGTTAGCCTGTAATAGGTTTGAATACACATAACTGTAGTCATGTTACTTCCAAAATCCAGAGAAGCCTCTCAGTCACTCTGTTCTTTCTGTGTGGTAGGCAGTACAAGGTATAGTTACCTGTTATTCCCTAAGAAACAGATATTCTTACATACCCCATTTTGTAATAGCTTCTACATTAATTAGGACCCTTGTATAAAACAGAAATCTGCTTCAGGCTTGGTATGGGGGCTCACACCTCTAATTCCAGCATTTTGGGAGGCCAAGGTGGGAGATCACGTGAGCCTAGGAGTTCAAGACCAGTCTGGGCAACATAGGGAGACCCCATCACTATTATTAAAAAAGAAAGAAAGAAAAGAAAAAGAAATCTGCTTCAATGGTCCACAATAGAGACTTTGGTGAATGGACTACTTACCTCAGTTAGAGCAGGATTTAAAACCCCAGGAAAGGTTGCTGTAGTACTCAGATACCAGGAACAATGAAACGCTGTTACCATCCCCAGACCTGAAGGGACAAGGTGTATAATTTTCATTATTGAAGCCTAGAAAGAGCTGGTGCTGTGGAGAAGAGTTATCTGGTAGAAACTACATTCATGCAGAATTAGGAAGAAAGCAGGGTATAGATATCAGGATTTCTCTCTCTCTCCTTCTGCCATCTGACCCACTGCCAGTGCCTTACATTAATCCAATTCAACTAGGAGCTAGCTGGCAGAGGAACCTGAATGATAAAGTCTTGGGAGTTCACCTCCTGGAGCACAAAACAGAGAACTGAAAGTCAGATAAAGGATTTGTGTGGAGCTAACAGAATTATCAACACATTTTTCTTGTCCAATATAAGTCTTTTGCTTTAATTATTAATTTTATTTCATTACATATAACAGTGAAGATATGTTTAGTTTGAGTTTTGTCATCTTATGTAATGATCTCTGCTTTGAATGTTTTCTTTTTTCACATTTTTCTATAATATGTTCTTTGTGTATATGTTTGCATTTGCCTTTCATAAGATTTTGTATGTTTGTGTATATGTATCAGTTATGATGATACACAGCAGAAAAAAAATTTTTAAATCTGCAAATATATATAAAGTAGAGATGCACCAAATAGATATTTGGCCGAACACTGAAAGGCTGAGTATCAACGTCACTATTCACCTGAAGCTGAATATTACTATTGTAGAATGAATCCAAAGTTTTATGAAATTCAATTTTGATTGCAATATTTGTTACTGAAATTTCAGTAATCAAAAATTTAAAGCTTGACGTTATTCAAGGACAGTAATTTCTTGGCATTGTCAGCTGCAAGATTGTTCCTGTGACCATCATAGCATGGGCAGATGCTAATTTATCTACCTTCCTATATCATACATAGGAGGAAGCTTCCACCAAATTATTACACTTTCTTCCTCTATAATATTAAAAAATAAAGTATATATATGAAGATTGTGGATCCTGAAAATATAGTTGATGGTGACTATGCAGCTTCATTGAAGCAATCCCCCAGCAACTGCAGCTTTGCACACTGACTATTTTTAGAAGCAGAATTAGAATTGATGCTTTGAAATACATATTTTTATGCTTCTATTTTCCTGCACTTGTTCCATAATCACTTGAGAATATTTCTCTATAAACCTTAACTTTTAAATGTGGCAATGGAAAAGTGAAAATCGCTTTTAAGATAAAGCAATTGTCTCTGAATTTTCAGCTGCATCTACACTTTCATGATGAAGCTAATTTCAGTACGTTCTCCAGTTTAGGATGACAGGAAGAGCTTTACCACAGGTATCTTATAAGAAATATGTGCACTCTAATGGCATATTGTATGGTGATTTCATCAACAAATTATAGCAAACAAACTAATTTCTCTCTAAGCAACCACTGGATCTTAATAAGTCCTGAGATGGAAGCTGTGCCATTAAGGTTTGTTCAAGCAGCTACTTTAATATTTAATCTGCCAATTTACCTTATGTAGGTTCATAACAAAGCAGTTCCAAAATTGTATGCCTCTCATGTAGTATATCTTTAGCTGAAGATTTTAAGATTTCACCAAGGTTAATTAACCCTTGAAAGTAAATACTCAGATATTAAAAATAAATCTAAAGGATCATGAGGTCATTGATACCATATAAGCTTAGAGATGCCAGAAATGTGGGTGGATTAGATCAGTTTTCTAATCTGAACTCCCAAAATATGAGGGAAAACTAAAGGTGAATGGAGAATTGGGCTAATCCGGAGGGTAAACATTCACACACGTGAGTGCGAATGTGTGCTTGCATGAGATATGTGCCCTCCGTGGCCCTGAGAAAGTAGCTGCAGAGATAGACTTCTCAGGGAAACCTGGGCACTGTCCCTGCCTTTACACATTTGTCAGGTATATTGGCTCATGGGCTCATTCTCTTTATCAGAGAAAGATTACAGATTTCTGATATAAACACCAAAAGATCAGGTGATATATTATTGAAAGTTCACTGCCTATTTTAATCTGAGTAATATAAAATAATAATGGCATATGGATGGTCTGATGACAATATTAGTTTCTTCTACTAGGTAGGGAAGGAGGTGTCTTTCTCTTTTTGTGAATTTGGGCCTTTGTTGTAAATCGGGAGTTGACATATTTCTGGAACATAAGGGAAAACCACATCCAACCAGAATCTAACCTTTTAATCCATCCAAGAGTTTACTTAATTCACCCAATTAAAATATGGATTCTCTACAATACCTATTCATAATCTCTTTAGTCCATATTTTCTCCATTATGTCCAACTCCCACCATTCAGCTGTTGATTTATTGTGAGAGCTATTTTTAAGATTGTAGAATTAATTACTTAAAATATGTACTCCCTAACTCTACAGACTCATAAAATTCATGTCCACCTCTGCATTCTAGTGATCAGAAAAAATATGGGGCATATTTCCAAATATAACTCCTTCACTGTCTCTTTTCAAAGGACATAACAGAGTGACAGAATTGAAGGAAGAGGGCAGATAATTTAAAAATATTATATAGGGGGCCACCTCTTGAAAAGGAAATCTAATATCCTACAGGAAGGCTCTGGCCCTAGGTTTTCATCTGTAAATCACAGTTACTCTAACTCTTATAGTTACTCTAACTCTTCTAGTTACTAGAGGGAAAATTTTCTTTATTCATGTTGCTGTGTTGTTCATCTTGGAAAGGGAAAGTAAAAGCTTTGTAATAACACTTAAGATAATAATAGCCTCACAGATTACTATGATCATACAGGACAGTATGTTTCATAGTTTTACATTTCTTAAAATCTTGTCCAAAAACAGAAAATATTTGATGTAAAGAGTAGAAACCAATCTAAGAAGAAGAGCAAAGAAAAGCAACTAAACATGCTTACCTTGAAAGAAAGAGGACTTAAGGCAACATTAGTTGTTTTCAAATATTTGAGGTGGTGGATACAAGTTTTAGGATGGCATATGTAAACTACTCTAAGGAATTAATAATTACTAGCATACATGGATTGCTTTAAGGGATGGGGGACACAAACAGCAGGGTCAAAACAAAGTCTTATGGTCAGGAATACTGTAGAGAAAATATGGCCATTGAATAGGGAGTTAGACTAATTAAGCTGTATAGACCTTTTCAATTGTGATTAAAATTGTGTGAGTTATATGAAATTGTATGAGATAGTACTGATATTTAAGGATTATTGTATTATTTTCCTATTTGTCAGGCTAACAAGAGTGAAGGCAATGCATGATAAATGTGGTATAGTGATGATTAGTAGATTTAGAGTTGCAAACATGGAGCTTGAACTCAGAATTCAGTTCTATCACTGACATTAGTAAACTAGAATAAATAATTAACTTATATGAGACTCAATTCATTTATTAAACATAATGATAATTATACTGTATACCTCACAAGATTATTATGTGAGTTAAATTAGGTAACATGTATTCAGTACAATGAACCCTTAGAAATGGCCTAATATGTGCACTTGTAATTGTGACAAGCTGAGTCACAAAGAGAGGAAAGTGGCAGTTGCTGCCTAAAATTTTGCTGGGTTTTTATGACACATACAGAGATAGCTATAATTCAACAGGGTAAATACTATAACAGAGGTGAATTTAAAAGTATCTTATGAACAAATGAAGTTGGGAAAGGTTGATTTTGGAGATGAATTAGAAAAACATGCAAAAAAGAAGTGCCATAAATCTTGCAAGACAAACAGTATTTAGGAAGTATGTAAAAATATACCAGAAATAGTCAGCATGCATAGATATTGAATAAAAATCTGCCTAAGCCCTCTCTCTGAAAAAAAATAAAATAAAATATAAGCACTTCATGGGGAACAACAAATAGTAAAAGCTGACTTGACTATGTATTTGAACACACTTAGTACGGTACATGGAAGGTAGCAGGTACACAATATGAGCTTTTTTAAAAAACAGAGTGCTTGACTTCTGGTTCTGGCCACAATAAAATAATGGATTTCCGACTGAATCTTCTGCTGTAAACAACTATAAAACTAGACGAAATGTACCATGTGCCCATTTTATAGCATTGTACAACACACAGCATAGAGTCGTGATCCTTGAAGTGAACTCCACATTTAAAGCTGGCCTTTTATATAGGGATACTTCCAAAACTGCAGGAAAGCAAAGAGGAGCCCAAATAGATCACAGCAATTTTTCTGAATGGAGAAACCAATTGTAGGATGCAGCTGAGGTGGCTGGAATTTACGAAGAACATTCCAGAGAAGAAAGAGTCGAACTGAGAAAGAAATCTAAAAATCTACAAATGAGTCTTCTTGAATTTTTTGAGTGAACAACATATTATGCACGTACATAGTAAGATTTCACAAGGCCACACAGAGAACTGTTTCTAAGGGGCCATGAGCGGAATGAGGATTTCACTGGTTCAACAATGTTGAAAGCCATTAGAGTTTCAACCAGTCAAAGTGAAAGGACTCACTGAGCATCTCCCAGGGTTTAAATAAGAACTCAGGAAAGTCAGCTTCCAAAGTAGGGCTCATCTACTCCTATCAGAAGAAATACTCTTAAATCAGCCTTAAAAACTTGAAAATAAGCACCAACTGGATCAAACTAATGTGCCAGTAAATTAACTGTCTGCTCAAAATAAAATTCAACACACTTCTACCAAAGACGGAAGTCTAGAATCTAAATAATATAGTATGAAAAATGTCAAATATAAAACAAAAACAATTATTAAACATGCAAAAATAGCAGAAACCTATGAGAAAATTAGGAGAAAAATAAGCAATAGAAACAGACCTAAGATAGCCAGGATGTTGTTAAGAATGAAAACAAGCATTATTAAGCTGGTATTAAAATATGTCCAAGGATTTAGAGGAAAAGAAGAAAAACAGTGGAGAGATGTAGAATATCAACACAGTCATACAATTCAAAATTCGTAATTGTAGGTGGGCGAAAAGGCATGTAATAGAAAAGGGAATAATGATAAAAATACTTCTGACTTCTCTTCAGAACAAATGTAAGCTAAATGAAAATCTAAAAATTATTTAAAGTATAGAGAAGAAATAATAAGTCGTTTCAGAATTATATATACAGTGAAAATAATCTTCAAAAGGCAAAATTAACACTTTAATAAGGTTAAAATAATAGGTGAAAGAATCTATTACCCCCAGAAAAGCACTACAAGAAATGTTAAAGCATGCTTTTCAAGCACAAGAGTAGTGATAAAAAATATAAATTCACATCTACCAAAGATGTGGAGTGCTACTGGGGCACAAGGACAGATAGGTTTTCCTTAAGGGACAATGACAAAACAAAGAATCTAAAGTTTCAACAGGAAAACACGTAATTTTTCTTATCCTGAGATGATAGTTTTAATATCCCGATTTAGTAATTGTCGTATCTGATTATCTTTGTCAGAAAAACTAACATATACAAGTTTTTTAATCCCAAAATATGAAGTCTTTTTATCACTTTATTGAGTCACGAGCTGCTATGGTTACCAAGAGAAAAGATTTTTGGAGCCCAAAGACTTCTCAGGCTTATTTTTCTCTCCATTTCTTACTTCTGTGCCTTTAAAGATATTACAAAGGAATTTAAGAGCACCCATTGTAGGGCAAAAGTGAAGAAAAAAATTAACTGTGGGTATGTTATGATCAATTGCTTGTATTAGTTATGAAGCCAGGTATCTAAGAATGCCCTTATCCAAACAACTGTATTTAGCATAAAAAATCCTGGAAAAGTGGCTTATCAATTTCAAAAACTTATCTCTGCAAATATTATATAATGGAATTTGTTTTCCAGTATCTTATATAGCAATGTCATCAAGTTTATAAACTGGATAATCTGCTAATTATTTTATGAGAATGGCAGAAGTCATTTAAAGTAGCCACATTGAACTCTGAGTGTATATGTGCATAAGCCTATCAAAATACAAGCAGGGCTCAATACGTAGTTTATGTTTGTGGGCAGGTAATCTTAAAAAAATATTTACCTAAAAATCAACAGCCCTCCATGCTAAAAACTCTCAATAAATTAGGTATTAATGGGACATATCTCAAAATAATAAGAGCTATTTATGACAAACCCACACCCAATATCATACTGAATGGGCAAAAACTGGGCACATTCCCTTTGAAAACTGGCAGAAGACAGGGATGCCCTCTCTCACCACTCCTTTTCAACATAGTCTTGGAAGTTCTGGCCAGGGCAATCAGACAGGAGAAGGAAATAAAGGGTATTCAATTAGGAAAAGAGGAAGTCAAATTGTCCCTGTTTGCAGATGACATGATTGTATATCTAGAAAACCCCATTGTCTCAGCCCAAAATCTCCTTAAGCTGCTAAGCAATTTCAGCAAAGTCTCAGCATACAAAATCAATGTGCAAAAATCACAAGCATTCTTATACACCAATAACAGTCAGAGAGCCAAATCATGAGTGAACTCCCATTCACAATTGCTTCAAAGAAAATAAAATACCTAGGAATCCAACTTACAAGGGACGTGAAGGACCCTTCAAGGAGAACTATAAACCACTTCTCAATGAAATAAAAGAGGATACAAACAAATGGAAGAACATGCCATGCTCATGGGTAGGAAGAATCAATATCATGAAAATGTCTATACTGCCCAAGGTAATTCATAGATTCAATGCCATCCCCATCAAGCTGACAATGACTTTCTTCACAGAATTGGAAAAAACTAATTTAAAGTTCATATGGAACCAAAAAAGAGCCCACATCACCAAGTCAATCCTAAGCCAAAACAACAAAGCTGGAGACATCACGCTACCTGACTTCAAACTATACTACAAGGCTACAGTAACCAAAACAGCATGGTACTGGTACAAAAACAGAGATATAGACCAATGGAACAGAACAGAGCCCTCAAAAATAATGACACACATCTACAACTATCTGATCTTTGACAAATCTGACAAAAACAAGCAATGGGGAAATGATTCCCTATTTAATAAATGCTGCTGGGAAAACTTGCTAGCCATATGTAGAAAGCTGAAACTGGATCCCTTCCTTACACCTTATACAAAAATTAATTCAAGATGGATTAAAGACTTAAATGTCAGACTAAAACCATAAAAACCCTAGAAGAAAACCTAGGCATTACAATTCAGGACATAGGCATGGGCAAGGACTTCATGTCTAAAACACCAAAAGCAATGGCAACAAAAGACAAAATTGACAAATGGGATCTAATTGAACAAAAGAGCTTCTGCACAGCAAAAGAAACTACCATCAGAATGAACAGGCAACATACAGAATGGGAAAAAAATTTGGAACCTACTCATCTGACAAAGGGCTTATATCCAGAATCTACAAAGAACTCAAACAAATTTACAAGGAAAAAAAACTAACAACCCTATCAACAAGTGGACAAAGGATATGAACTGACACTTCTCAAAAGAAGACATTTATGCAGCCAAAAGACACATGAAAAAATGCTCATCATCACTGGCCACCAGAGAAATGCAAATCAAAACCACAATCAGATACCATCTCACACCAGTTAGAATGGTGATCATTAAAAAGTCATGCAACAACAGGTGCTGGAGAGGATATGGAGAAATAGGAACACTTTTACACTCTTGGTGGAACTGTAAACTAGTTCAACCATTGTGGAAGTCAGTGTGGCGATTCCTCAGAGATCTAGAACAAGAAATACCATTTGACCCAGCCATCCCATTACTGGGTAGATACCCAAAGGATTATAAATCATGCTGCTATAAAGACACATGCACACGTATGTTTATTGCGGCACTATTCACAATAGCAAAGACTTGGAACTAAGCCAAATGTCCAACAATGATAGACTGGATTAAGAAAATGTGGCACATATACACCATGGAATACTATGCAGCCATAAAAAATGATAAGTTCATGTCCTTTCTAGGGACATGGATGAAGCTTTAAACCATCATTCTCAGCCAACTATCACAAGGACAAAAAACCAAACACCGTATGTTCTCACTTGTAGGTGGGAATTGAACAATGAGAACACTTGGACACAGGAATGGGAACATCCCACACCAGGGCTTATCGTGGGGTAGGGGGGAGGGGGGAGGGATAGCATTAGGAGGTATACCTAATGCAAATGATGAGTTAATGGGGGAAGCACACCAACAAGGCACATGTATACATATGTAACAAACCTGTACGTTGTGCACATGTACCCTAAAATTTAAATTAAAAATATATTTACCTAAAAATCAATATGACTGCTTAAATAAATAAATTGCAAATTATTCTAAGAATACATGATGATGAAATATTTTCAAGCTTAACAGAAATAAAGATAACAGTATAATTATTCTTGATAACCCCAAACTGAAGAGAACTCAAAGGCCCGCAAAATTGGAAAATGGGTTGTAAAAGCTGTGATATAGTCAAATAATTGGAAACTACTCAAAAGTACTACAAAAAAGACACCAAAAGTATGTATTGTATGATCACATCCATATAAAGTTTCAGAATGGGCAAGATCAATCTGTAGTGATAGAAACAAGAATAATGGCTGGAGGGTGACGGGAATTGATTATTAAGTGGCATGAGAAATTTCTGAAGTAATGCCAATGTTCTATAGGCTGTGAGTGGCTCAATCATGTATTTTTATCAAAAGTCATTGAATAATGATATAAAAATTGTGCATTTCATCTTATCTAAAGTATACCAACATTAAAAACAAGGAAAAAATGCTATCAAAAAGTATGGAAAAGTAAACTTTCGCACATTAGTCTCAAAAACCAATGATTTCTGATATTCTTTTTACTCTATCAATGTTTTTCATTTTGAATCATCTAGGTTTTTCTGTATTACTGTGCTTCAGCTCAGAGACTGAATACTTAACAAAATGCAGAGTATGAATTTCAGTGAAGTAATGGCCAGAAAAATTGGCCATAAACAGATTATTGTGAGATTAGTATTTGTGGTATGCACAGTAGCCTCCCAAAGATGTCCACGTCCTCATTCCTGGAATCTGTGAATATGGCAAAATGGACTTTGTAGCTGTAACTAAGGTTACAAACTTTAAGATAGGGCAAGCATCTTTAAGTATCCAGGTGAACCCAATCTAATCATATGACCCCTCAAAAGCAGAGAACATACTTCAGCTGGAGAAAGAGAGGCTTGGCAGAGGGAAGGTTCGGAGGCGTCATTGCTGGTTTTGCGACGTAGAGGCTCACATAGGAAGTCTGGAGACAGGTTACTAGGAGCTGACACCAGCAACCACCAGTTGACACAGGCAAGAAAACAATGACGTATAACTGTACAAGATACTGGGAATGGTGATACAACTGCAAACAACTAAATTCTGCCAACAACCTTAATAAATCTGGAAATGTACTCTTACCAGAGCTTCCCAATAAGATCCCTGTTGATTGTCACCTTTGTTTGGACCTTGCCGGATGTTGAACAGGGGAGCTGGTTGAGCCCACTGCGACTTCAGACCTACAGAAGTGTGAGATAATAATTTATGTTGCTGAAGCCATTAATTTACTTTAAATTGTCATGGTGCCAATATAAAACAAATACTTTATTTTATAATGAGACTGGATAACGAAGGGCTTGTGTTGATTTTCAAGGAGATTGAAAAATATATCTCATAAATCTAGTGAAAACATGAAAGTTCTGGGGAGGATGAAATTGATAATATCTTTTCTATTTGTATAAGTCCAGTTTTGCACTGCTGTCAAGAACTACGTGAGACTGGGTAGTTTATAACGAAAAGAGGTTTAATTGACTCACAGTTCTGCATGGCTGGGGAGGCCTCAGGAAGCTGACAATCATGGCGGAAGGTGAAGGGGAAGCAGGCACCTTCTTCACAAGGTGGCAGAAGAGAGGGAAGTAGGAGCACAGGAAAAAACTGCCTCTTTTAAAACCAAAAGATTTCGTGAGACTCACTATCAGGAGAACAGCATGGGAGAAGCCCCCCCGCCCCATAATCCTATCACTTCCCTCCCTCAACACGTGGGAATGGGTAGGGACACAGAACAAAAGCATAGCAGCATTTATGTTAATTCTGTTACATCATTCCTGTTAGACCATCTCTCTCCGTTTTGTTTTCCTAGAATAGCCCATTGCTTGTATTAAAATCATTTCTAGGTATAAACTTTATTCTCAGTAAAACCTTGAAATTGTGAATATACTTGGCATTTTTACTTCGTCAACACAGAAGAAAATTCTGTACAAAGCCAAAATTCTTCTTTTGATTGCCCTCGTAATATAGGAAAAAAAGATGGAAATATAAATATTTTATATGAAAACTAAAATCCTCTGATATGGCCTCAAGGCATGTTGGTCAGCCTCATCCCTTTCACAAACTGGCATCAGTGACTGTTACTCTCAGTTTCCTTCCTTGTTTCCTCACATATACTCTCCCTATTCCTCCCCCAAAATCATTACTTCTAGTTAAAATCGATCTTTCTTTCCATTTTTCATTCTTGTCACCATTTTCAGGAAAGAGCTATTGCCCCTTTCTTTGATCAAAGGCAACTCCCCAAGTACAATGTTTTTTTTCTTGCCTGAGGAAGGTTATTTTTTCATGTTTGAAAGAAATGAAAGATTACAAACCAAACCACACACAATCTTGCACACTGCAGTCACCAAGGAGGTAACTTTCCACCATTACTTGAGACAAATGCGTGCGTGCGTTTTTAATCTAGTCTGACCTCAGAGCCTCTAAATAGATGAAGATATACCTGTGTAATTGAAAAAAAAAACTGTTCTCTCAGCCATTATTCAAAGGACACTAACTCAAATAAGAAATCTTAAAGCTCTTTAAAATGCAAAAACATTTTCTTGGTGGAACATCAAATGATAGCTTATTCACATTAATTCCATAATTACAACAAGCCCCAGTGAACAGGTCTGGCTAATTTTCATTGAAAACAAAAAAGTATAACAATCATAGAACACCTGAATTTATTGGCTTTAATTAAGCGTGTTTGTTCTAAACTGATGTAATTTAGGCACAATCCATAGAAAAGAAAATATATTGTATATTCAGTACTGATTTGCCTGTCTATATAAGAATATTTACAGTCTAGTGAAAATTAGCCTGATGTTATATACAGAAAAGTATAAAACCTCTAATAACATTATTTTTTTCATTGAAAGACAAAGGTTTAAAATAAACTTTATATATTATAAAGTCAGCTAAAGTTATTTTTATTTCTCTTAACTAAATACACTGAGATTTTAGAAGCAAAAATATAAATTTCTGAAATTTTATACATTATCAAAACAATTTCACTGAAGAATGGGGTTTCGATCAGGAATCACAGTGTTTCTAAGAAGCCTATTGATTACTTTCCTCCAACTATTATAAGTAACTAATAAACTATTTTTGCTCTGTTTGAAATATTAAACGAATATTAAATATAACTGAACCAACTCAATGGATGAACTCTAGCATTGAGGTGGGTCTATGTAACATATTTGTGATTATAGCAATAAAAGAAATGCATTTCAATTTTTTTTCAGTTTCTACTATATACTAGCTAATGGATTAGCTTTGTAGTAGTAAGTTGAAGAATGGGAAGCAGAAATAGAGTTGAAAAGATAAATGAGATTTATTAAGTCCATGCTGTGGACTAGGTGTATGATGGACTTTCTGTACATATTTATTTATATAAGAATCTTATAAATTAAAAATTATACTCAATATATAAGAAAATTGAGACTCAGACAAGTAAAATAACCCATTCAAGGTTACATAAGTGGGTTTTCAATCCTTATTCATCTAGTTCCAGTGCCCATGACCTGGCTCTCTGGAAGGGAAACAAACTGAGGAAGAGAAAAAGTAAAATAAGCAGTGAAGGCAGAAATTGCTAAACTCTGTAGTGCTATCAGGGGCACATGGGCATCTTCCTGGAACTAGCACTATGAGAGTGTAGCCCTCTCCCTACATAAACACCATTTCTTCATAGGGAACTATAGAGAAACTTAGAAGGCAAGACCTCAACTGCCTAAGTGGACATAAATGTGAAATTTTTAGGTCTTGTGCAGGTCCTGACTCAGAGTGAAGAACGTGAAGCCCTTGCTGCCTCAGGTGAGGAACCTAAATGGATGTCAAATAAACTCAGTAATCAAGGTAAATGATAATGTAATATTTTATTAAATTGAAATTAATGCAGGAAATCCATGATGAACAACATATTAACATTTTAAATAAAGACAAAATCAATATTACTGAGGTTTTCTTTTGCTTCATGCTTCTATGTGGCTTGGCAATGGTGCTGTGTTGTTACTGATCCTATCAGACTGCTGAGCATCTGCTAGAGATGATAACAATAGAGTCAAAGGGTGAGTCAAAGAGTGCATGCATTTAAAATTCAGATAATAATCATATTTAATGACTACAGCTTGAGGTTTTAAAATTTCTTCATATCTGTAGGTGTAGTGTCTTTATCCATTTTAAAAATTTTCTTCTTTCTTTCTACTTTTCTTGGAAATTGTCAAAAGTGTATTGTATTAGCCTTTTCAGATATCATACTTTGAAAATATTTATCATGTACTCTATTTTTTGTTTTTATTTAATAATTTTATGCTCATCAATTCCACCTATATCTTTTCTGCTAGTTAGTCTACACATTAGTTTTCAACTTGAAGTTGTTTTTTAAATGTCCAAGTCCGCTCACATTTTGTATGCATATTATAGTTTTTCATATTCTATTTGTGTTGAAAACTCTTATTCCAAGAGCCTTTACTCAGTAATACTGGATGATGGATAAATTGTGTTGTGGGTGTTCCCATGGATTTTCTTTTGCATATGTGAGTTTCCTATTCCTCTGGGGGGAGTGTAGCTATGTATGTTAATAAATGAAAATGATTCAAGTCATTATAAACAAGATAACATGTGTAGAGTGCAGGCAATGATATCTTGAAAAAGAATAATTGGCACTGACATTGATAACTCAAATTGGAATAAAAGAGAATTAAACGTTCACTATCATGTAGTGATTCCTTAAATTAAGGAAGGATTTGAATGTAGATTTATAGAGGAAACATGTTACCAGGACATTCTTAAGAAAATAAAAGGATGGCTGAAAAAATTATGTAAAACCTGAAGGGTCATTCAAGCAACAAATAGACATAAGAGAACTCAGATAACATCACCCCAAAAATCTAGCCAAAGAATGAGCCAAAATAAGGAGAAAGTAAAAAGAGACATTTTATGAAATGACAGATGATCAATAAGTCCTATAAATACAGCACATAGATTAAGCAACTAAAGAAAACTTCTTGCAGACTACAGAAAAAAAGGCATAAATTTTAGTAAAACAAGAATAATGCAAGTTACAAAACTCCAGAGGTTGCAGAAGAGAATTAAAAAAAAACTGTCCTCACATGACCTCTTATAAAAAGATGTAGACTGGAGCAGTCTAAAAGTAAAATCTGAAGGTAAAATAGAAACCACAGGAAATTCTACCAGTAACTGCAGATTTGTAATTGATATCAACTCTCCCATGGAAGACAACAAAATTTTCTTTGAGACACTAAGTGTTAACAAAGCCATGGAAAATTGCAAAACCCAGATCCAAGAGATAAGATTGGCATTGAGCATCACTTTTCAGCTCAAGATTTTTACTGATTCTAGGAAGTTAAAAATTAGATTGCAAAACTAAGGAATACTTTTGGCAGCGAAATGCGTGTAACTGTGAGTGTGCAAGGGAATATGGTGGGGAGAATTGGAGCACAGTACCCTCCAGGCTTTGAGGTGGGGGCAAGGACTACACTCGATAAAGACCAGCCCACTCAGGGACATAAACCTAGTGTCTGATTATCTGTACACTTATGGATGCATTAAAGTAACCTGCTAGTGTCCTTAGCTTACTGCAAAGAGCAAATGTAATTCCTCTCCAGGGAATGTTAACATTTCCAGGGCCTCAAATTACTCTCAGTTTTTCATATATAATGCCTAGTACTCAATTTAAAAATACATGTAAATAAATACATGACGAGATATGATGAAGTAATTATTGAAAAAAATGAGGATGATGTGGTTTGGCACTCCGTCCCTGCCCAAATCTCATCTTTAATTGTAATCTCCAAGAGTTGAAGGAGGGACTTGGTGGGAGGTAATTGGATCATGGGGATGGTTTCCTCCATGCTATCCCGTGATAGTGAGGGAGTTGTCATGAGATCTGATGGTTTTAAAAGTGGCAGATTTGTCCAGTGCAATGGATCACACCTGTAATCCCAGCACTTAGGGAGGCTGAGGTTGGTGGATCACTTCAGATCAGGAGTTCAAAACCCGCTGGCCAGCATGTCAAAACCCCATCACTACTAAAAATACAAAAAAAATAGCTGGGTATAGTGGCACACGTCTGTAATCTCAGCTACTCAGGAGGTTGAGACAGGGGAATCACTTGAACCTGGGAGGTGGAGGTTGCAGTGAGCCAAGATCACACCACTGCACTCCAGTATGGGCTACACAGCAAGACTCTGTCTTAAAAAAAAAAAAAGTGGCAGTTTTTCCTGCTCTCTCTCCTGCTGCCATGTAAGATGTGCATTGCTTCTCCTTTACCTTTTGTCATGATTGTATGTTTCCTGAGGCCTCCCCAGCCATGCAGAACTGTGAATCAAGTAAATCATTTTTGTTTATAAATTACCCAGTCTCAGGTAGTATCTTTATAGTAATTTGAAAACTGACTAATACAACAGGCATATAAGAGAAAAATCAACAAAAAAAAAGTTTTGCCTGGAAAAAAATAATGAACCTCTTTATAATTGCATAATTATAGTACAGGTGTTCCTCAACTTATGATAGGGTTACATCCTGATAAACCCAATATAATTGAAAATATCATAAGTAGAAAATGCTTTTAGTATACCCAACCTGCCAAACATCATCGCTTGGCCTAACCTACCTTAAACATGCTCAGTGCACTAACATTAGCCTACAATTGGGCAAAATTATCTAACAGAAAGCCTACTTTATCAGAAAGTGTTGAATCTCTCATGTAGTGTATTGAATATGGTACATTATTTTGAAATTGTGATTGTTTTGCAGTATTGTAAAGTCAAAAAATTGTAAGTCAAACCATCATTAAGTCAAGGACTCTCCGTATATTTAAATTCTTTTATACAGACACACACACACACACACACACACACATACATACATACGGAGAAAGAGGGGAAGAGAGTGACAGAAAGATAAACAGTGAGACAGAAAGAAAGACCAGAAATTACCAGTGTGAGAAATTAATAAAGGAGAGGACATCACTACAGTTTCTGTAGACATCAAAACAAGTATAAAAGATTTATAGTGGCCCCAGCTAGTGGAATAAGGCAATTAAAAGAAGTTAAATTTGTAAATATTGAGAAGGAAAGTAAATGCTTTTTTGGAGATGGCATGGCTATGTACAAATGTCAACGATTATCTACAAACAATTAGAAATAAAAGCCAGTTGGGTAAGGTGACTGGATTTATAACAAATGCACAAAAAGCAAAAATCAATTGTATACCTATTACAATTTTGTTTGATAAAGTAGAAATAATTCATCACAAACAAGGACAGAAAAGAAAGGGAATAAACACGTCCTTAAATTGTGTACCCTGGATGCCTCTCTTGCTTCACGCAAGGCTCAGTCCTGATGAAAATGGCTCATTATTTGTTAGAGAAATTTAAATTAAAACTGTAATGACATACCATTCTACACATACTAGTTTGTCTAACATTAAAAGACTAACAATAACGATTACAAATGAAGATACAGAACAAGGGAAATTCTCATAGACTGTTGGAGAAAAAGTAAATGGATGCAGCTACCCACTTACATATTTATACCACAAGATACAAGCAAGGATGTACATAGTAGCATTATTTGTTTAAAAAAAGATGAATTTTTAAAATTGCATATTGAATATTATTCATCAATGAAAATGAACAAATTAGAACTACATGTAACAACATAGGTCAAACTCACAATGCATAATGTTAAGCAGTAAAATAAAATAAATGGATGTGTATTTGTTTCCTGGGGCTGTTGTAACAACTTATCACAAACTTAATGATTTTAAACAAGATAAATTTATTCTCTCTCAGTTAGAGAGACCAGAAGTACAACATTTGTTTCACTGACCTAAAGTCAAGATGGCAGAAGGGCTATATTCTCAATGGAGACTCCAAAAGATAATCCATTCATGGCCACTTCCATCCTGTGGGCCTTCCTCTATTTTCAAAGCCAGCGTCACAGCATCTTCAAACTTCTCCGTTTCTATTGTCCCATTGCCTTCTGCTCCCTCTGTCTCCTTTTTACAAGGACATTTGTGATGGCATTTAGGGCTCACTCAGATAACCCAGGATGATCTCCTCTCAAATTTCTTCTCTCTTTCTTCTTCTCTCTTTTTTTTTTTTTTTTTTTTTTGAGACAGAGTCTTGCTCTGCCACCCAGGCTGGAGTGCAATGGTGCGATCTTGGCTTACTGCAATCTCTGCCTCCTGTGTTCAAGTGATTCTCCCTGCGTCAGGCTCTCGAGTAGCTGGGATTACAGGTGCCACCACCACCACACCCAGCTAACTTTTGTATTTTTGGTAGATACGGACTTTTCACCATGTTGACCAGGCTGGTCTCGAACTCCTGACCTCAGGTGAATCCACCTGCCTCGGCCTTTCAAAGTGCTGGGATTACAGAATGAGCCACTGTGCCCGGCCTCAAATATCTTAAATACATCTGCAAATGGCCTACTTCAAATAAATTCAGGATCCATGGATTAAGACTTGGACATGCCTTTCAGAGGCATTATTGGCCTACCACAGAGTGGGTATATAAATATCAAAACATTAAGAAAAGTAAACTCCAAATTGTGGGTATCTTTGAAGACAAATCAAGGAGTAGTATCTATTTTGCAAAAAAAAAAGTTATTCTGAGTGGTAGTTGTGGAGGTGTTTGTTTTGTGATAATTCCGTAAGGTGTATACATTTTCTTAGGATTTGACATTACATATATATGTTTATGCATAAATTATTCATAGATATACATATAATTAAAATTTAAGAAATAAATTATAATGATGCAATCTTCTAATGTTTTTTAAATTTTTTTTAGAAAATGTGACCTTTTAGGAAATAATGCAGTCACATAGATAAATTTAATACTTCCAATTAAAAAAGTAGATATAGTATTCTTTTATTATAAAATTATTTTTTATCTATTCTGCTAGCTCGCTCTCTCACTATACATATAGTTATGTATCTTCCATCTATATCTAAACTTTTTGGAGTATGAAATTTGAAACACATATAACTATTTTACAGCTATTATAATAATTGTATGTGCTTATTCCTTTTAAACTTGAAAAATACCAAAAAGTGCAAAGAAGAAACAAACAAAAAAAATCACCCAAATGAATACCACCAACAGTTAACATTGGTTGTTTCTGAAAATTTGGGGTGATTTATTTTGTTTTCTTTGTACTCTTTGGCATGAAGTATTTTTATAAAATAAGCAAAGTCATTACTGTAAAAATCCCTGAAATGAAACCTATGTAGAAATTGTAATAATGAAGATAACAAAGAGAGGAATCACTGCTTACATAGCCATTTATTTAGTGCTTCCCATCTACTATGCATTATTCAGTGTGTATTACATTTCATTTTTCATCATCACAATAATTTTGCAAGATATATACATATATATAAAACAGAATATTGTGTCTGTATTTATTATAGATGATAAAACAGAGGTGTTTTGTGAGTTTAAGTGACAGCCAGCAAACAATATTGCTGCGTTATGGCACCCAAGAGTTCTGGCTTCAGTGTGAAAAAAATATTCAATGTTTTCCACCACCACTCAGGATGATTCTAATTCAATTATGACTGAATCAGATGGATGTATTGACAATTCAGAAGTGCAGATTATTCAATGAAACCATGTACGTGTGCATGTTTGTTTTCTCCTCAAATCTTGCTCCCCTTCCTCATTCTTTCAACCATCACCTAACACCTCCCTCAAAACACACAATACACACAAACACAACTAATGCCTTGAGAGCTGAGGCCATAGCTGACACATATTTCAACACCAGAGTCTAGCACAGAATCTAGCACTAAAAGTCTCCCCCAGAGCGTTTACTATAAATAAACTAGTGATGAGACTTTAGCTTAAATCCATGACCATCAACTCTGCTGCCACACTTCCAAGCAAGAGTTAGGTCCGTCATTGAAGCTATGTAGTTGTGATTTATGCAGAAACTTTGTAAAGAAAACCAGAGCTTGGGTAGTGGGTAGCAGTAATCTCTTCTGAATTTTCCCTATGAAGAGATAAACTCATTGCAGTCTATAGCTACCAAACACAGAGGTCACAAGACTTCTGTGACAAGAACTCCCACTGCTATGGTCTTCCAGAAATAATGCCAATGGAAACAGAGAGGAAAAACAATTATTAGACAATCAAATAAAGGTCTGACTGCATGCTCTTTTTCAAGATTTTGCATCTGAGGATATCAGAAAGGAAAGCAATTCAGAGGTGCAAATTGCCTAATGTGCAAATCAATAACATGCTGGTCTAATGCTCAATTTTATGAGATTGCTGTTATATAAATGTAGGGAAAAGCAAATAATCAGGAGCCAAAATTGTCTCTTATCAGAGAAAGTTCATAATTAGTTTGCATTTTCACAGAATTCCAAATAGTACTGATTAATTAAGCCAATATGTATTCCAAGCAGCAACAGCTACGAATAGTCAGCCCGTGTGGGGAGAAGCACAAATCCAATGAACTCAAATTTAATAGGCCTAATTGTACCAAAGTAAGTAACATCAATGACTGGGCATGCAGCCCTTTCCCTAGAAAATCTCTAAAATAGTTTTTAAATGAATTTTGTGAACAGTATGTAGAGAAAATCTATGGATAAAAACACAGTGAAGGCAAGAATTCCCAAAAGGCAAATCAGAAAACATTAAAATAATACTATGAAAGTTTGGTTTTCACAATTAGGGTATTTTTCAAGTTCAATTCAGTTTCTCATTGTTGTATTTTTCTTTTAATTTTTCAATTTCTAGATATATTTATGCAATTATTTGTAAATCTGTCTAAATTCTAGAAAATTTTTTGCCCATTTGAATGTCATAGAAACAGAAATATAAAAACAATTTTATGGCTGCATAGTATTCCATGGTGTATATGTGCCACATTTTCTTAATCCAGTCTATCATTGTTGGACATTTGGGTTGGTTCCAAGTCTTTGCTATTGTGAATAGTGCCGCAACAAACATACGTGTGCATGTGTCTTTATAGCAGCATGATTTATAGTCATTTGGGTATATACCCAGTAATGGGATGGCTGGGTCAAATGGTATTTCTAGTTCTAGATCCCTGAGGAATCGCCACACTGACTTCCACAATGGTTGAACTAGTTTACAGTCCCACCAACAGTGTAAAAGTGTTCCTATTTCTCCACATCCTCTCCAGCACCTGTTGTTTCCTGACTTTTTAATGATTGCCATTCTAACTGGTGTGAGATGATATCTCAGTGGTTTTGATTTGCATTTCTCTGATGGCCAGTGATGATGAGCATTTTTTCATGTGTTTTTTGGCTGCATAAATGTCTTCTTTTGAGAAGTGTCTGTTCATATCCTTTGCCCACTTTTTGATGGGGTTGTTTGTTTTTTTCTTGTAAATTTGTTTGAGTTCACTGTAGATTCTGGATATTAGCCCTTTGTCAGATGAATAGGTTGCGAAAATTTTCTCCCATGTTGTAGGTTGCCTATTCACTCTGATGGTAGTTTCTTTTGCTGTGCAGAAGCTCTTTAGTTTAATTAGATCCCATTTGTCAATTTTGGCTTTTGTTGCCATTGCTTTTGGTGTTTTGGACATGAAGTCCTTGCCCACGCCTATGTCCTGAATGGTAATGCCTAGGTTTTCTTCTAGGGTTTTTATGGTTTTAGGTCTAACGTTTAAATCTTTAATCCATCTTGAATTGATTTTTGTATAAGGTGTAAGGAAGGGATCCAGTTTCAGCTTTCTACATATGGCTAGCCAGTTTTCCCAGCACCATTTATTAAATAGGGAATCCTTTCCCCATTGCTTGTTTTTCTCAGGTTTGTCAAAGATCAGATATTTGTAGGTAAGCGGCGTCATTTCTGAGGGCTCTGTTCTGTTCCATTGATCTATATTTCTGTTTTGGTACCAGTACCATGCTGTTTTGGTTACTGTAGCCTTGTAGTATAGTTTGAAGTCAGGTAGTGTGATGCCTCCAGCTTTGTTCTTTTGGCTTAGGATTGACTTGGCGATGCGGGCTCTCTTTTGGTTCCATATGAACTTTAAAGTAGTTTTTTCCAATTCTGTGAAGAAAGTCATTGGTAGCTTGATGGGGATGGCATTGAATCTGTAAATTACCTTGGGCAGTATGGCCATTTTCACGATATTGATTCTTCCTACCCATGAGCAAGGAATGTTCTTCCATTTGTTTGTACCCTCTTTTATTTCCTTGAGCAGTGGTTTGTAGTTCTCCTTGAAGAGGTGCTTCACATCCCTTGTAAGTTGGATTCCTAGGTATTTTATTCTCTTTGAAGCAATTGTGAATGGGAGTTCACTCATGATTTGGCTCTCTGTTTGTCTGTTGTTGGTGTATAAGAATGCTTGTGATTTTTGTACATTGATTTTGTATCCTGAGACTTTGCTGAAGTTGCTTATCAGCTTAAGGAGATTTTGGGCTGAGACGATGGGGTTTTCTAGATAAACAATCACGTCGTCTGCAAACAGGGACAATTTGACTTCCTCTTTTCCTAATTGAATACCCTTTATTTCCTTCTCCTGCCTGATTGCCCTGGCCAGAATTTCCAACACTATGTTGAATAGGAGCGGTGAGAGAGGGCATCCCTGTCTTGTGCCAGTTTTCAAAGGGAATGCTTCCAGTTTTTGCCCATTCAGTATGATATTGGCTGTGGGTTTGTCATAGATAGCTCTTATTATTTTGAAATATGTCCCATCAATACCTAATTTATTGAGAGTTTTTAGCATGAAGGGTTGTTGAATTTTGTCAAAGGCTTTTTCTGCATCTATTGAGATAATCATTTGGTTTTTGTCTTTGGCTCTGTTTATATGCTGGATTACATTTATTGATTTGCGTATGTTGAACCAGCCTTGCATCCCAGGGATGAAGCCCACTTGATCATGGTGGATAAGCTTTTTGATGTGCTGCTGGATTCGGTTTGCCAGTATTTTATTGAGGATTTTTGCATCAATGTTCAAAAATGATGAGCTCATATCCTTTGTAGGGACATGGATGAAATTGGAAACCATCATTCTCAGTAACCTATCGCAAGAACAAAAAACCAAACACCGCATATTCTCACTCATAGGTGGGAATTGAACAATGAGATCACATGGAAACAGGAAGGGGAATATCATTCTCTGGGGACTGTGGTGGGGAGGGGGGAGGGGGGAGGGATAGCATTGGGAGATATACCTAATGCTAGATGACGAGTTAGTGGGTGCAGCGCACCAGCATGGCACATGTTTACATATGTAACTAACCTGCGCAATGTGCACATGTACCCTAAAACTTAAAGTATAATTAAAGAAAAAAAAAAAAAACAATTTTAAGGTATAAATATTCTTGAGGATTTATAACAAAATATTGTTATCCCTTATTCAACTAAAAATATTCCCTTATATCTGTGCCCCAATTAAAATAAAATTGAATAAAATGAATATTTTAAGATACTGGTTTTCAGCGTTTTCTTACCTTTTTTGGAAATCATACAAAACTAAGTAACCAGTTCTCCTTTGCATAAAGAACTGCTCACCAATCTCCAAAAACAGCTGTTTAATTAGGATAAATAAGAAAATAATACAGATACACCTTTCTCTCCTCCAGAACAAAGCAAAGAGAAAGATCAAATTGACAGAGAGTGGGAAGAGAGATGATTTGTTCTTGAAGACAGACATGAAAGGTCAAGATACGAATTTTAGATAGACAGTGTAAGAACTTGACAAGTGAAAAGATAATCAACTTTGTGATCGAGGTCAGGAGATCGCGACCATCCTGGCTAACACGGTGAAGCCCCGTCTCTACTGAAAAATAGAAAAAATTAGCCTGGCGTGGTGGTGGGCACCTGTAGTCCCAGCTACTCAGGAGGCTGAGGCAGGAGAATGGCGTGAAGCCGGGAGGCAGAGCTTGCAGTGACGATCGTGCCACTGCATTCCAGTCTGGGTGACAGAGAGAGACTTCCTCTAAAAAAAAAAGAAAAAGAAAAAGAAAAACCTAGAAGAAAACCTAGGCAATATCATTCAGGACATAGGCATGGGCAAGGACTTCATGTCTAAAACACTAAAAGCAATGGCAACAAAAGATAAAATTGACAAATGGGATTAAACTAAAGAGCTTCTGCACAGCAAAAGAAACTACCATCAGAGTGAATAGGCAACCTACAAAATGGGAGAAAATTTTTGCAACCTACTCATCTAACAAAGGGCTAATATCCAGAATCTACAATGAACTCAAACAAATTTACAAGAAAAAAACAAACAACCCCATCAAAAAGTGGGCAAAGGACATGAACCGACACTTCTCAAAAGAAGACATTTATGCAGTCAAAAAACACATGAAAAAATGCTCATGATCACTGGCCATCAGAGAAATGCAAATCAAAACTACAATGAGATACCATCTCACACCAGTTAGAATGGCAATCATTAAAAAGTCAGGAAACAACAGGTGCTGGAGAGGATGTGGAGAAATAGGAACACTTTTACACTGTTGGTGGGACAGTAAACAACTTCAACCATTGTGGAAGTCAGTGTGGCGATTCCTCAGGGATCTAGAACTAGAAATACCATTTGACCCAGCCATCCCATTACTGGGTATATACCGGAAGGACTATAAATCATGCTGCTATAAAGACACATGCACATGTATGTTTATTGCAGCACTATTCACAATAGCAAAGACTTGGAACCAACCCAAATGTCCAACAATGATAGACCGGATTAAGAAAACGTGGCACATATACACCATGGAATACTATGCAGCCATAAAAAAGGTTGAGTTCATGTCCTTTGTACGGACATGGATGAAATTGGAAATCATCATTCTCAGTAAACTATCACAAGAACAAAAAACCAAACACCGCATATTCTCACTCATAGGTGGGAATTGAACAATGAGATCACATGGATACAGGAAGGGGAACATCACACTCTGGGGACTGTTGTGGGGTGGGGGGAGGGGGGAGGGATAGCATTGGGAGATATACCTAATTCTAGATGACGAGTTAGTGGGTGCAGCGCACCAACGTGGCACATGTATACATATGTAACTAACCTACACAATGTGCGCATGTACCCTAAAACTTAAAGTATAATAATAAAAAAAAAGAAAAAGAAAAAAAAACTTTGTGATCTGTTATATACTTGCAATGTCAGAAAAAATAAGATATTATGCTTCAACTTCAAATCATCGACTATAGTACTGTAGTTGATGCAAGGGATGTAGCTTTTAGGAAAAACAAAGAGACCATGAGCCAGACTTGAGTGTCCTTCCTCCAGGTGTTTTTTTGTCATCTT
Source organism: Pan troglodytes (assembly GCF_028858775.2). Classification (NCBI taxonomy): domain Eukaryota; kingdom Metazoa; phylum Chordata; class Mammalia; order Primates; family Hominidae; genus Pan; species Pan troglodytes. The sequence continues at coordinate 36,075,964 of NC_072419.2, forward strand.
AATCAAACTAAGGCTCCTGTATATTTGGGATTCATTGCTAGAAGTTTAATCTGTCCCGTTGTTGCCTTTCATCTGCTTCTTTGTTGCCTGAGAAGTAGATTGATTTATTGATTTTGATTTTTAAGTTCAAGAAGGATATTTTAGTGCCAGGCAAAAGTACCTAATTTATAAGGTTCTGAAAATGTGTGAAGATGCCACCTTTCCACTCAGTTTCTAAAAAACTTAATTGGCCTACTAAAATAATAGGCTTGATTTTGAGGCCTGACTGCCAGGTTACAAAGTGCTGGCTGGCTCAGATCTGTCCCTTTCAAGCTTAATGAACAGTCTTTGTTCAACTTCCAAACATTCCATATGGTTAGTGCTTGATGGAACACAATATTTTCACCAAGAAAGAGAAGTTCAATACATTTACTCATAACTGCTAACTGAATAGCCTATATAGAGTCAAAATTTAGCCTATGTGTCTCTAATTTTTCTAATTAGTTATATATATAGATTATATATATATATATATATATATATATATGGAGAATTTCTATGTTCCTATATATATATTTTTTTTTTGGAGAATTTCTATGTTCACTAGCTACTCTACTCTGGGGAACTTATATAAAATGGGCTGCTAGAACATGCATGATTGATTTGGTTTTGTCGCTGATATCGACAACATCTTGATTTCCCTTGACTTTCTACTCAGCAAGCTAGTAAACAAATTTATTAGTGGCAATATCATAGCACTTTTCTCTGATGAGCTCAAAGTATTTTCCAAGCATCTCCTCATTAATCCTTACAATATTTCTATGAAGTTAAGTAGCAGAGATATATCTATTTTATGGTAGAGATCAAATTGTTTTATGGATAGGTGAGTTGTCCAGAATTGTATAGATTATTACTGGGGAAGAGGGAAGAAAATTAGGTTTCCCATATCTCAGATAACCATATAATTTATTCTGCAAACCAGGAAACTTGTGAAACTGATAGGGACACTATTAATAATGATGCCAGGAGAACACTGACAAACTGAGAATACAATCATGCCACCTGTATCCTACTGAATGGAATAGTAAGAAAATCACAATACCTAGTTGAAAGTTGTAAGCCAGAGGATTTGTTTCATTATTTTGAGTTGCTGTAAAATAAAATTCTACTATGAATAGTTTGTTGCATTTACTTCCATTATTTTTATATGTAATTTTTCAAACATACTTGGAATTATAATTTACATGTAATTGTGTATTCAGGATTTTTACTTTGACACTTCAAATTGTTTTGCTAATATACAAGAATGCTTTATAAACATGTACAAATTACCACATTATGTTAACATATATGGATTTACCATAATCAACATAACCATAGTTATTATTTACAATCATTTAGATTTATGAATAGTGCTCCAATGAGATTTTTAGCATACATTTTTCATATAGCTTTAACAATCTCCTTAGGATATATATATATTTTTGATTGCCTCCAGTTATATTTTTAATCTTTATTTACAATTTATTCTAATTTTTAAGCTTTAAGTTTACCTTTTGGGGGCATTTATTCTTTAATCTTGTTAGAACTTGTTTTGGTGACTGGTAGACGGGAACAATCATGAATGGTGTCATTATTTGTCTTAGTCTGCTTGAACTGCCATCACAAAATACCACAGACTGAGTGGTTTAAACAGAAATGTATTTCCTTACACATCTGGAGGCTGGAAAGTCCAAGATCAGGATCTGTGAATGTTTGCTATCTGGTGAGCATTCTCTTGCAGACAGTCCAGTTCTCTTACTCTGTCCTCACATTGCAGGGAAAGAGATCAAGCTCTCTGGTGTCTATGTTATAAGGGAACTAATTCCATCATGAGAACCCTGCCCTGATGACATCATCTAAACCTTGTTACTTCCCAAAGGCCCTGTACCCAAACACCATCACATAAATTCTGAATTTTGGATTAAATTACATCTATCTCATTATAATACTATTCTATTAATATTATTTAATTGGTAATATATGTTGAAGTTTCTGGAGATTATTGTTTTTCTATTAACATGATAAATTATAGTAAACTATTTCCTAATTGTCATCCATTCTTGCTTACTAACATGAACACTACTTGATTATGAAGTATGATTTTAATGGGATTGCAACTTTTAAGTGTAAATTACAGCTTTAGAATATTTGCAGTAATATTTATTAGTGGAATAGGCCTGTATTTTATTGTGTGTAGTGTATATGAGAGAGACGAAGGGAAAGGGATGGGAAGAGAACACATGTGTTCAGCTTTGGTCAAGTTTAGTATAAATACAATACTTATTAGTGTAAATACAATATTTATTCATAAATATATTTGGAAGTATTTTTATTTTCTGTATATGGAAACATTTAAAGCTATGGATTTCTCCTCTCCCTCTCACTGTCACTCTCGCTCTGTTTGTGTGTGCACGCACATGTGTGTGCATGCATCATTTAGCCCTGCTGACTGATATGCCTGGTTATTTATGATCAAAAGCCAGACATTGACCTAAGAGAAAAAGTCTTTAGATGGGATCTCGCTCCAAAGAAATTGTAGTTTTCTTCTCACTTAGAGGTAGATTCTCTTGGTCCAATCAGGCTGAAATGCCTTAAGGCTAGATTTCAGTCTTTGTGGCAGCTGCTGCATTTCTAGTTTGCTTTTTCAGCTAGGGATTAGCTTTTTAGGGGTCTCAATGCCTAGGGAGATTTCTAGGTCCTCTGTTCCTTGTTGAACTCCAATTTTGTCTATCCTTTTGCTGAGAGGTCTGCTTAACTTCCTTTTAGTCGGGTAGCTCCATTTTATGCTAAGCTTCTTAGTTGCTCACCTTCTGCAACTAAAGAATCAGAAAATGTTGTGAAGGAAAAACAAAACGAAATTGTTTTGTTTCTACTGGCCCTTTATCAAGCCCTGGCCACCATGATAGTCATGAATTCCAATTTTTGTCTATGCAGGCCTATCAGATTTTGAAAATCTCTGAGCTACCATTTTCTTCTTAGCTATCTGCTCAGCAAATGTATCCAAATGAAAGGTTGTAGAGAATGTTGAAACCAATTCAATGTGTTTCACCTCTTTCTGGGAACTTACACACTCAAATTCTGGATGCTTTGATTGCTATCAGAAGCCCTTAAATAGCTACTTATTTTTAATTAATTTTATCCAGCTTTCACAATTGTTCTTGCCAGGTGGGATGGCCTGATATAAATTAACTTGTCATAGCTAGAATTAGAAGAGGAAAACTTTAATAGCATTGAGTTATCAGTACTTTCATGTCTTGATACATTTCTTCTTGAAAATGTTCATGCCTGCTGATTTGTCTGTTTTTTTTTTTTCTGACAAACTCATCTTTTATTTTTGATGGGTGTGTGTGTGTTTTTTTTTTTAACAGGGATTTGGGGAATTATTTGAGAAAGCAAAACAAAACAATAAAAATAGAAAAACTTCTAATGGTGATGACAGCCTCTTCTTCAGTAATTTCTCACTTCTTGGTGCTCCTGTCCTGAAAAATATTAATTTCAAGATAGAAAGAGGACAGTTGTTGGCTGTTGCTGGATCCACTGGAGCAGGCAATGTAGTCACTTTTATTCTTCACTATTAAGAACTTAATTTGGTATCCATGTCTCTTTTTTCTTCTAGTTTGTAGTGCTGGAAGGTATTTTTGGAGAAATTCTTACATGAGCATTAGGAGAATGTATGGGTGTAGTGTCTTGTATAATAGAAATTATTCCACTGATAACTTCCTCTAGTTTTTTATTTCCTCATATTATTTTCAGTGGCTTTTTCCTCCACATCTTTATATTTTGCACCACATTCAACACTGTATCTTGCACATGGTGAGCATTCAATAACTTTATTGAATAAACAAATCATCCATTTTACCCAGTCTTAACCAGAACAGACATTTTTTCAGAGCTGGTCCAGGAAAATCATGACTTAAATTTTGCCTTAGTAACCACATAAGCAAAAGGTGCCCATTTTTTTTCTTTAAAAGTTTTTATTCATTATTTATTTATTATTATTATACTTTAAGTTTTAGGGTACATGTGCACAATGTGCAGGTTAGTTACATATGTATACATGTGCCATGCCGGTGAGCTTTCCGTTGTGGGGTCGGGGGAGGAGGGAGGGATAGCATAGGGAGATATACCTAATGCTGGTTGACGAGTTGGTGTCTGTTTGTTGAGAGGAGAATGTTCAGAATTTTATATCTTCAACATGTTTTTATGCGTTAATAAGATACTGAGATTTTATAACTCTTGTCATTTTGGTCACTTATATTTTCATATGGAAAAAGCATATAATCCAGGGTTTCCAATATATTTCTGTAAAATTAAGAAAATGATCTTATCTAATTACTTGATCAATATCTGTGATTATATTTTCATTGCCTTCCAATTTGAATATTTGTTCTCTATTCCTTCTTAATCTGGATTGAGGTTCTGATTAATTATTTTAATGTTGCAAATTGTTTTCACTTTTTCCATAAAATGAGTTCTTGAGTTTATTTCTTTACTGCATCATTCTATTTTCAAGTCATGAACTTCTGACTCAATTAAAAAAAACCTCACCATTTCTATGAAATTGTTGTGTTCATATTTTATTTTTTATTTACTGTATAATTCAGTATAGAATATATAATATTATAAAATATGTAATAATAGGATAAAAAATAAGATACAAAAAGTAAGGGGTGTGAGTTTGGAAAATTATACTTGCTGATATGGTGAAATAACTCTGACCAAATTAACCTTTCAGCAATAAAAACAAAATTGGAAAACTGGATAAAATATACATGGTAACATGTTAGGTCAGCTTTGTCTGTCTTCAAACAACTATAAATATTGTTCTACCCTTGTTACTTATTTATTCTTTTCCATTTTGTTTTGCTCAATTTTTTTCTTATACCCATTTATTTGAGTAAATTTTGAAAATATCTATTCTTCATTTTTGCTGTTTCTAGTGTGGTATATATTTCTCAGATAAAAGGTATTTTCCCTTTTATCTTTCCCTAAACTCACACTACATATATTGCATTTATCTTATATCTGCTTTAAAACCTATTTTTGTCTTTTTAGGTCACTTACATCAGAGGAGTTGTATTGGTGCGGTAAGGGGAATTTGATTTAATGAAACAATGCATTAAAAATTTGTATCCACTTTGTGATTCAATGATAGTCAATGTGGCATGTAATTTTTTTCTTTCTTTTAATATTATATTGTCTTTGTTGCTTTTCACTAACATGAAATATATGTTACACAGGCACAGTGCTGGTATCTTTTCTATTATTATCTTCGAATGGGACTCATTATTGTCTGAGCTGTTTATTAAAATGGTAAAGGAAAAGATCAGTAAAGTAAATTATGCCAATAGGCAGTATCAATGTAGGTCTATTTTCCATGAATATTTTCTCAGCAACTGTGTTGTTATGATGTATATTGGTTTCATCCACAGTTCCTAGCTTATAACTCCCCTAGCACTTGTTACAGTCTTTTGTTATAATATTGGGTGTGTCAGGCCTCAGGAGCAGGCCTCTCACCTTCTCATGGCCTTTTTTCATTTTTATGTTCCTGCCTTTCTGGTTGTGGGTCTTAAGACCATCTCAGGAGAGAGTCCCACCCTGTACCCTGGAGGGAGGGATGCTGATATCATGAAACTTCCATGAAAATCCAGGAAGACAGGGTTCAGTGAGCTTCTGGGCAGTTGAACACATGGATGTTCCTGGAGGGTGGCCCACCCAGGGATGACATGGAAGCTCTGCTCCCTTCCCCCACGCATTGCTCTAACTGTCTCTTCATCTATATCCTTTGCAATATCCTTTATAATACACCAGGAAATGTAAGTGTTTCCCTGAGTTCTGTGAGCCACTCCAACAAATTAATCAAACCCAAAGAGGGGGTCATGAGAACCCAACTTGAAGCCAGTAGGTCAGAAGTTCAGAGGCCTGGACTTGTGGCTGGTAGGGTTGAGGGTGGGCAGTCTTGGGGACTGACCTGTGAGACCTGACACTATCTCCAGGTAGACAGTGTAGTGTCAGAACTGAATTAGAGGACACTCAGCTGGTGTCTGCTCCTTGGTGTATGTATGGAGGAAAAAACCCACACATTTGGTCACAGAAGTCTTCTCTGTTGCTGATTGATCTTTGTGGTGTGAGACTGGAGGAAAAACAGAGAGAGTTTTCTGTACACAGCAACAATATAATTTGTGGGAATATCTCTTTTTACACCTAGCCCTACATCTGTCTGGCTACAGTCATTTATCTGGCCTTGGGAAATGTGACCACAGAATCAGATATACACATGAGATTAAATAATACATGTGTATGTCATTTAAATATCTAGAAAAGTTATGACTTCACCAGGTATAAAGAATATAAAAAGAACTCTGTCAAGAATCATACAGTAAATAGATTTTTGAATTTAATCTGGTACCTAAACAATCAGAGTAGGGAGGTTAGATATTAAAATCAGGCTAAAGATATAGGCAACATGGATCTAGAAAACATGGATTGCATGGCCATTTCACTTAGAGTTCATGGGCTTGGAATCTCTATTAACATAATTTTTACAACGTTAGAATTTGTTCCCATATTAATGAGGGAAAAAGAAACAATTACCCTGAGTATCTGAAGCTCCAGATCGCATTTTCCGGTCAAAATCTCTGATAGGTAAACAACCTGAAAAAGTAGCCACAACTCACTGAGGTGATAACCCCATTTGCTTAAGATAATATAATTGTTTTTATGATTTTTTTTATCCCAGGAAAACATTGAAAAAAGAGTTTAGAGATGATGAAGTATATGAAAACTATAATATTTATACTTTAGAGAGGTGGTATTTATTTATAATTGTATTAGTATTTAAATATAGATTAGCATTTTACATTCCAATTTTAAAAGTGTAACAGAGTATTTTAGATATTGGGTTTTTTTTTAGTTGAAATTATAAGCGGCTTTACCGAGTTGCCAGTAGTGGTTTAACATTGAAGATAATTTAAGATTCATGATTTTGTGAGTTTAATTTATTAGCTCTATAAGGGTTGTTTAAGTTCTCTGAAGGCTTTATTTGTTAGTCCGATAATTAAAATGTTCACAGATAATTGAACATATTAAATTTATAAATGTGGTTTAAAATCTTTAAGGGAGTTTAATTAACTAAGTTGTAAATGGACCAAACATTAATCAAAGTCCCCCTTAAAAATAATTTTTAATGTACTAGATTTATAAATAGAACAATAAGATTTCTAATTTAAACTCAAAAAATTTTTAAATTGGTTTACAATTTAACATAATATGCTGCACATTAATTCAGAATATGAAATCTTATAAGTAGTCCTTTTTACATTCAAGAATCACATTGATAAACATCACAAAATGCCCACTGGCAACCACTATGAAACTCTTTAAGCGATAGGTCCTGTATGAATTTTACTCCTCATGATTTGAAGATTATGCGTAAATTCCTTCTTCTTGTTATTTTGTTTCCAATTTAGTCTTTACATAGACAAAACTCCTATAACAGAAAAACTGAAAACAAAGAGAGTGCATTCCTTCGCTTGCTTTCTGAGGATGCCCTACTCTAAAAGGCAGTAGCTTTCAATAAACTATGTCTTCTTCTCATTGTACTCGGTGACTCACCTTGAATTCTTTCCTGTGTGAGGCCCAAGAACCCTCTCTTGAAGTGTGGATCAGGACCCCTTTTTCCAATAACACTAGTACTGTTATAATTAGGTAAATGTTACTCACACATGAAACATGGAGCATACATTATTGAATTTCATTTCTACACAACATTTTTCCCTTAAACTGACAATTTTTTAAAATTTTTGTTTTGTTCGTTTTTCTGTGTATGTATCAAAGTACCAACTCCAAATTCTACCGTAGTTTTCTAATGAGTCTCATAATGCATTCAGAAGCATTAGACATTTTATCAGATTTATCTATTTGAAATTTTTTTTCTAGATAGCTCTAATTTACACAGGTTGCTGTGTACACATACTGTACATCTAACAACAAGGAGATTCCCTGTACTTTATACCCTACCCTTTCTTCGTTTACTTCCTCATTTTAGTGAAACTCTTCTCCAGTAAATTCCGGAGATAGGATGTATTGGATGTAGAGTTTTAGAATCTTGCCATGCTGTAAATGCTTATTATTGTTTCCTCCTATCTGATTTACAGTTTGGTTGGAGATACTATTCTGCATTAGAAATAATTTGTTTTGCAATTTATAAGGCTTTTGCTTTTATTTCTCTTCTCTGGAATTTTGAAGTGTCTTCTTTTTTTTTTTTTTCCTGGAGTGTGCTGATTTGTGTGTGTGTGTGTTTGTGTGTGTGTCTGTGTGTGTGTGTTGGTCTAGGTCTATTTTCACCACTGGCTTGAATTCTGGTGGACACATTCTATCTGAAATTCATACACTTTAACTCTTATCCATTTCAAAAAATTATTTATATATATCACACTTCATTGTATTTTTTTCTTTTCCCAAATGCCTGTATTTTGTTGCTGGCCCTATATGACCAATTATTTAATTCATTAAACTTTCCCTTTCTTATTCCCAACTCTGTTTACACTAACTTTTCTGGAGATGCAGTCAGCTTTACTTTCCAAATCTCCCATTAAGTTATATATTTCTCTAATAAATTTCTTAATTTTTAAGAATTCTATTTTTTTGAATATCCATTTTATATCACATCTTGTTCTTGTTGTATTATCTTATCTTCCCTCTCTGAGGAAATTAATAATTACTTTTTTCCCACACTGTATAGACTCTGTGTACTTTCAGTTGTTTTGTTTATTTTTTGATTCTGTGTTTGTTATTGGCTGTACCTAGAATCTCGTGATTGTTGGTTATCTGTTTGTGTCCAAGAGCAATACAATAAACGTTTACGGTAAGCTTCAGGTTCTTAGGTAATAATTGTCAACTGTGGCTTCCAGACAGGGCAATCAGGTCAAGAAGTTTTCCCAGAAAAGCCCCTCATGACACATCCACTGGTCTATTCCTTTGGGCTGATCATGATCTTCCAACTAGAGTCTTCCAGTCTTCTCTGAGGGTATAAGACTAATAGACTGCTGTGTTTTGAATCTAGAAAGAGATGAAAATAGGGGAGATCTAGCTTTCAGTAGTTTCTGTTCATTTTGCCCCCCTAATTTATGTATGACCAATGAAGATGATATTGCCAGTACTAAGATTCCCTGTTACCTCTCTAGACAGCAAATGTCTACTTTTCCACCAGCAGAACCTAGAGGCATTCACGAGGCTTGATGAAGTGGGCATTGGAAACAGTCTTTCAACCAATGTTCCTGGGGTTTAGCCCTACCTTTACTTCTACTTTCAGAGGTATCCTGTGCAACCAATTTATGAACATTTTGTAGAATCAGATTTCCCCGCTACTTACAATTTTGCACTTTTTGGTAAGCTAAGTCAGTTACCAGCCATTTATGGACATCCTATTTTCAAAAATGTTGCTGTTTTCTTTTTATATCACTTGAATAAGCCATTTGCCATCATGTTATAGTTTCAGGTGGGAAAATAAGTCTCTCTATGTGTTTAACATGCCATATTTGCTCAGGTGTCTGCATCTACTCTCACCATTTTTTGAAGAAAGGCTAAATTGTTATGGCACTAACAACTAGTCTTCATAGTTTGGTTTATAATTTTTAATGGTGTTTATTTTTAACAAAATTGGTGGAGTTTTTTTCTTTGTACGTTGATTTTTATTTTGATTTTCAGTTGTTCTAAGGAATAAATGGAGAGAGAGATATGCTTCATTTGGCCCATTAACCAAAAGAATAGTTTGAACAACACAGGAATTAACTTTTCCATTAAGTTTAAGAGGACCTGCTTGAGACACAGCTGGGCCTTGAGCTTTTAAAGGTGCTATAACTTTATACCAGTTTCATTTTTTTCTATTGTTGGTATCTTCAAATGTTCTCATTTCTCTAGATTTATTTTTGTGGTTAAATTCTCCCTAAAAAATTAACCTCTTTATATATATTTTCAAATATAATAACCAAAAGGTACATATTACATTCTTTTGAAATTTTCAATTATCCAGTTTTCAATTTTTCTTGTTATATTTTAATAGGCTCTCTCTTTTTTGTCATCTAATTTATTTGTTTTTTCAAAGAAACAATTTTTTGGATTTATTGAAAAATTCCATTGTTGTTGGGATGGGAGAAGATTAAATCCTTCAAATAATAGGCCAGGCATGGTGGCTCCCACCTGTAATCCCAGCACTTTGGGAGGCCGAGGTGGGTGGATCACTTGAGGACAGGGTTTCAAGGCCAGCCTGGCTGATATGGTGAAACCCCTTCTCTACTAAAAACACAAAAATACAAAAATTAGCTGGGCATGGTGGCACATGCCTGCAGTCTTAGCTACTTGTGAAACTGAGGCACAAGAAATCACTCAAACCCGGGAGGTGGAGGTTGTATTGAGCCAAGATTGTGCCACTGCACTCCAGCCTGGGTGACAGAGCAAGACTCTGTCTCAAACAAACAAACAAACAAACAAAAAAACAAAAGAGAACTTTAAATAATAGTTTATTGTTTTGGAGATGATAAGATCAATAGATATTTATTGTAAAATGCACAAATAGTGCAACATTTCTTAAAGTAGACAGTGAAATACTTCATGTTGCCATGTTTCTCCAAGAGGTACTATTGGGCCTTCATATGAAGCAATTCTTCCTTGTACAGGACTGTTTGTCTCAAGGCACTGTTTGGCTCAATGCATGTTGCATGTGATCTCTACCCTTTACTTGTAAGTGCTCTTCATGTCTCTGTCACTGATACAACCAAAAATAACCTACATTTCCAAAATCACTCCAAAGGAATGGTCCTGAGAAAGAGTTGAAAATTCTCAACTCCTCAGATTAGATCTCTATTAAATAATTGAACAAGTGTGCTAACTAATATTTGCAAAGCTGTTCATTATACAAGTTTATAAAAAAATGCAAAGATGGTAATGACAAATTTTCAATAGATGTGTTTTATAAAAATATTGGTAAAAATTAACAATTTACAGTCGTTTTAAATGATGGCAAGATATCAAATGTATTTTTGAATGAAATATGAGGTCGCTACAAATCATAATTAGCATAATCCCATTTTTTAAAAAGTACACATATGCGTTTTTTGAGTGAGAGTATTTGAGTTCTAATTAAATTGTTGTTGGTGGATTTCTAAGGAATAGAGGAAATGATGAGGCATGTGGGATTGTAGAGAGAGGGAGATTTCAATTTACATTTAATTCACTCCTGGAGTGTTTGAGTTTTTGTAATAAAACATTATAAAATGTTATATCATTTACACTATGATCACTTATAAACTTTCATTTCAATTAAAAGGAAATTTTTAAAAAGAGGACTACCAAATAACTACTGCAGCCGTTGCAGTTTCATAAATGACTTTTTCCTTCCTTCATGTTGTGTTAATGTGTGCCTGCTAGGTCAAGACCCAGATTTGACACTGTGTACAGTCAGGATATAAGTATCAAAACAGAAGATTACCTATCTGGATACCCTAGCTTCCCCATTCCTGAGCAAGTTGGGAAGCCATAGGGTCCAACTCTCTCAATATGTACTAATGAAACAGAGATTCTTTTGCCAAAGGATATTCTTCTTGATGGTAAAAATATAAGCTAACATTTGTTAGCTGACAAAAATGAGGTATATTAAATATGCTAACGGAAACTGTGGTTCAAATGATAGAGATTTTTAATTCTTTTTGAGATCATGTTATTATACCCATGACAAGGTAAGTTTGATTCAGAATAATTTCTGCCAAAATAAAGGATGCTGTTGATGGCCTGCTCATTCCCTGCCTATTGACTATTATTCTCAAACTCAAGCAAAATTAATTTTTAAATAACAGGATAAGAAATATAAGTAAGCTCTGCCTTTTGTGGGGCAGGTTGAAAGTATGGAAGAAATTCAGAAAGGACATAGTCGGGAATAGATGAGAAAAGAAAAATATATATTGGCCATTGATATGGTTTGGCTCTGTGTCCCCACCCAAATCTCATCTCGAATTGTAATCCCCACATGTAAAGGAAGGAACCTGGTGGGAAGTGATTGGATCATGGTAGCAGCTTCCCCCATGCTGTTCTCATGATAATGAGTTAAGTTCTCAAGAGATCTGATGGGTTTATAAGTGTTTGACAGTTCCTCCTTCACATGCTTACTTTCTCCCTTGCCTGCCACCATAGAAGACATGTCTGCTTCTCCTCCCACCATCATGGTAAGTTTCCTGAAGCCTCTCCAGCATGCAGAACTGTGAGTCAATTGAATCTTTTTTCCTTTATAAATTACACAGTCTCAGGAAAGTCTTTTATGACAGTGTGAAAACGGACTAATACAGCCACGAAAAGTGAATATTGGTTAAATGGTAGGAATAAGAAAGAACATTCTTGGCCTAGAGAGTACAAAAGGAAAGCCATGGGGTTGGACCTAAAAAGAATATGAAGGAAGAGGAGAGAAGAGTACTCATTGTGCTCAGGAGCTGAATTGGGAAATTTTTTACAAAACCAAGAAATACCAAACTTAGTGAACAGCTGTGGGACCAGTAAATAAAGAAATATTAAAGCAATGAAAAATAATCTAAATATATATGAGAAGAAAAACTAAGAATATCTGTATATTTTTGATCAAAGGATGTAATGATTAAAGTTACATTATAAATTATTCTATCTATGGAATTAATTATGTATTAAAAAGAATAAAAGTCAGACAAACTATAAACTCTCATTCTTTATTTTCGAACTTAAAGAACTTATGTATCTAAGTTAATTGGATATTTTTATGTTATTTTTACAAAAATAATTTACAAAATTAATTTTACAAAATTAATTTAGAAATATTTTTATTGTCTGTTTTCTATAAAAATAAAGTGTAAGATTTTACCACTTCAGATAACATTTGCTCTAAGTCAATCTATGTCTTCCAAGAAAATCTCTCGGTCAGGGCTCATACTTCTCCACCATGTTTCAGATTTGATTTATTTTCAGAGAGGTAAGGTTTGTTACTGTGTCCCCTTAAATTGAAATAGATGTAATTAATATGGCTATAGTGAGAGTCATCTTCAATATAGTAATTGTGTTCTGAAACATTCATCTTAAAATTAAATATTTTCTCCTCTAACTGGAGTCTCTCATTTACAATTAACTTAAACTTTTAGTCTTTACACTGGAAACTCTTCTTTAAAGAAGATATGACTATTTTGTTCTCATAAAACCTAGACTCTTGCAGAAGACAGAAACTGCAACGGCAGGAAGATTAATGTGGATCCTGGAATCTAGAAAGTTGTCTACAGACTATTTAAAACGGTTACTGCAAGAAAGCTCAAAAAGAGAATAATCATTCAGAATAGGAAGAGATAGAAACCATTAAACAATTAAAATAACATTACCAGGTATGTATAGTCAGAGGGAGAGATTTTGCCTATATTATTCTGGGGAAAGAAATAAAATATTTCTGTATAACATCATAGAAATGTAAATGGAGATGTTAAACTTCTCTGATGGGTAGTTTGAGAAAAATTTTAAAAATTGTAAAGTGTTTTTATTATTATTTTTTTTTTGAGACGGAGTCTCGCTGTGTCATCCAGGCTGGAGTGCAGTGGCGCCACCTCGGCTCACTGCCAGCTCAGCCTCCCGGGTTCATGCCTTTCTCCTGCCTCAGCCTCTCGAGTGGCGGGACTACAAATGCCCGCCACCACGCCAGGCTAATTTTTTTTTTCGTATTTTTATTAGAGACGGGGTTTCACCGTGTTAGCCAGGATGGTCTCAATCTTCTGACCTTGTGATCCGCCTGCATCGACCTCCCAAAGTGCTGGGAATACAGGCACAAGCCACCGTGCAGGGCCAAGATTATTGTTTTAAAGTGTGAAAATTAATATTGAATTCTTGTGTTTATATAATATGGTGTCCTATAATTTCTGTTTGGAATATAAAATCAGCAACTAATATGTATTTTCAAAGCATTATAAATACAGAGTGCTAAGTTACTTCACTGTGAAATGTAGTCATATAAAGAATATTATAATTATACTGGATTCTTTTTAAATGGGCTGTCTAACATTATATTAAAAGGTTTCCCCAGTAATTCATTATATCCAAATGCTCCAGGCCGGGCGTTGTGGCTTACACCTGTAATCCCAGCACTTTGGGAGTTCGAGGTGGATGGATTCCTTGAAGTGGGGAGTTGGAGACCAGCCTAGCCAACATGGTGAAACCCCATCTCTAATAAAATAAAACAAAAAATTAGCTGGGTGTGTTGGTGGGCAACTGTAATCTCAGCTAATCAGGAGGCTGAGACAGGAGAATTGCTTGAACTTGGAAGGCAGAGGTTGCAGGGTGCCAAGATCACACCACCCCACTCCAGCCTGGGTGATAGAGCAAGACTCAGTCTCAAGGAAAAAAAAAAGCTCGAAAAATGTTTGCTTACTTTGGTAAAATTATTCACTGACTATGCTCAGAAATCAAGCAAACTGTCCATATTTCATTTTTAGAAATTACATATTAAAGATCTAAAACAAAGGATAAAATATATGCAAAAATATTTGTATTTCTGGATAAATTAATTTCCTGAGTTAACTCCTTGACTGTTGACATTGAATCTATTTTAAATTAAACAAGGTGCTGATAAAACAAAAGACAAAGAAAGAAATTCAAAATAAAATTGAAAGATGAAATCAGAGCTTACCAGAGGTAAAATTTCCTCTGACAGTGTAAAAGAGATCTTCATACAAAAAGCAGAATTTATATAGTTTCTTTCCAAAAGACCATAAAACCAATCAGTTAATAGTTGATTTTTATGTGAAAAAAGAGAGTGTAAAAGAAAAAATAATGACACCAAAATCCCTTTTAAATTCAGAGTCATAAAGTTTCAAAAATGTAATTCAGATAAGAAATTAATGTCAGCCACATTCCTCCACAGTAAAGGTTTGCATCAACTTTTCACCTAATAGTTTAAGCATTCATTAGAAAACTTGTTTCAACCATTATTTTACTAGGTGTTATAACAGGGTACTACATTCTTTCATTTTTTTCTTCATTTATTAGCTGGAATAATTTCTAAAAGAACATTTCTTCCCAAATGTGTGTTGATTACACCAAAACACAGTTTGGACAGGAAAACAAGATAAGTAGACAAATGCTTCATTTTTATTCCCCTCCCCACTTTTCACAGTAATGAATTAGTGCTTCAACAAACTTTAGTAGTGATTAAAAACTTATTTCCCATAATAAAAATTTTACATATTTGTAAGTAAATGATAAATAATAATTTATCCAGTATTTCATGAGTACCTATAATCAGCCAGGATCCATTCTCCCACACTGCGGGGAAAGGAGCCCAGTTTAAAATTCCTGTCAGGACACCAGCAAGATGATGAAATAGAAAGCCTCAAAGCCCCTCCACCCTCCTCTCCAAGGAGACACCAGCTCGATAATAATACACAGATAAATCCCCTTTGTGAAAAGTACAGAGGCAAATTTAAAGACTGGATTCCCTGGTAGGCTTCAAGCCAGGCACATCTAAACCAGCAGGTAAATTTGTTGCACTCACTCATCCTCACTCAGGAGTACAAAGCAATGGAGAGAAATCTCCAAACTCCCAGCTCATCTCTAGGGAGAGAAAGAAAAGTCTAGACCATATGTCCAACATTTTGACTTTTTGGGAAGGCACTAGAACCTAACTACCCTGAATCTAAGTGCTAACAGGAAAGGATGCCAGATTGCATGCCTGCTGATAAAGCCACAGTTTGGACTGTCACTCAATCACCATCATTCCTCCTGTGACTCAGTATAACAAGATTGGGAGAATACTCTACAGTTCCTGATTCCCCCACAGAAATGAAAGAGAATATTGAAACACACATTCAGTGTTCAGACTTCAGGGGAGTTGCCAAGTGATTGTTTTCTGTCTTGCCTGAATTTAAGCGTTAACAGGAAAGTTTTCCAGGTTGGGGATATTAAGAACAAATGAGTTGAGGCAGTTTGGGTTAGCATACATTCACTTATCATACTATCCTTCCCTGGATCAATATGCAATGAGTGGTAGAAAACCCTCAACTCCTGGCTTCCCCTTGGAGAAGCAAAAAGCTGGACTGTGCATCCAGAATTCCAACTTTTCCCAGTCAGCCTGACGGACTGTTTTCTGTCTGACCGGATACTCTTGATGTCTGAGGACTGCTGAGAACAAAAGAGAGCCAGGGGGTTATAGCGACTCCAGATAACCTACAGTACTATAGATAGATAACAAAGAGAGCAAGAGATTACACGCTCCTGAAGAAAGACCTGCAAATTTTTCTAAGAATTTACACACAATTCCAGAGACAATACATTCACGGAAAGATTTGACACAATTCAGAATCTCTATCTGGGCTGACTGGTGAAAGGATTTCCCAGTGCAAAAGCAGTCTGTAAAGACAGGGAGACGTGGTTATTTTTTTCAAATCCTAGAATCGCAGCACAAAATTAAAAGGCACACAAGGAAACAGGGAAACATGGCCCAATAAAAGAAACAAAATAAGTTTCAAATATGAACCCTTCAAAAATGGAGGTATATAAATTATCTGGCAAAGTGACATATCCTGACATATTCCCCAGGATAGGTCACAAAACAAGTCTTAACAAATTTAAGACAAAGGAAATCAAGAACCTGTTTTGACCAAAAGTAGGATGAAGCAAAAATTCAATAGTAGAAGGAAAACTGAAACATTTACAAATATATGGAAATTAAACAACATACAATTGAACAACCAATAAGTCAAAGAAGAAATCAGAAAGAATATTAGAAAACAAGCTGACAAAAAAATAAAAAAAAACACAACATAGCAAAACTTAGAAATGCAGCAAAGGCAGGACTAAAGAGGGAAATTTATAGCAATAAATGCCTACCTTAAAAAAGAAGAAAGATCTCAAAGAAACAACCTAACTTTACAACTCAAGGAACTAAAAAAGAATAACTAAGCTCAAACCCAGCAAAAGGAAGGAAATAAGAAAGATTAATGTAAATAAAGGATATTTTCGCACACATATTTTCATTATAACCAGAAAGTAGAACCAATGCAAGTGAATAGATTTTAAAAAACTGTGGTATTACTATACAATGGAATATGGCAATTAAAAAGAGAAAAGACTCAACCAAATAAAATAAAAAATGAAAAAGTAGACATTGCAATTGATGCCACAGAAATAAGAAAAGATTATAAGAGACTGCTGTGAATGATTGTGGTAGTAATTGGATAACCTAGAAAAAAAATCAAATTACTGGAAATATACAACCCCCAACACTGAATCAAGAAGAAATAAAAATATGAACAAATCTATAGCTAGTAAGATGTTTAAATTAATAATCAAAAATCTTCCAGCAAAGAAAATCTCAGGCACAGGTGACTTTACTAGAGAATTCTGCCAACATTTAAAGAAGAATTAATGCCAATATTTCTCAAACATTTCTAAAAAATTAAAGAAGAAAGAACAATTCTAAACTCCTTCTGTGAAGCTAGCATAACCCTAATATCAAAGCCAGACAATGGCGCTCCAAGAAAAAAATTAAATATTCGTAATGAATGTAGACGCAAAATCCTCAAAAAATACCAGCAAATTGAATTCAACAGCACTATAAAGTATCATCCACCATAATTATGATGGATTTGTTCCTGGAGTGCAAAAAGGGTTCAACATGTGCAAATCAATATAATATGCCACATTAACAAAACAATTAAAAAACATGTTCATCTCTGTAGATGGAGAAAGAGCATTTGACAAAATTCAACATTCTCTCATTAGAAAAACACTTGAAAAAATAGGAATAGAAGGAAATTATTCCAACAGAATAAAGGCCATATGTAAAAACCCACAGCTCACATCATATTAATGAAGAAAAACTGAAATCTCTTCTTCTAAGATCAGGATCAGGAAGAAGGCAAGGACGCCTTTATGAAGTACATAAAGTCCTAGCTAAAATAATTAAGCAATAAAAAGAAATAAAAGGCATCCAAATTGGAAAGGAAGAAGTAAAATTTTCTCTATTCACAGAAAACATCATCTTATATATAAGAAAACCCTGAAGATTCAACAAAAAGCTCTTAGAACTGATGAAATGAACTCAACAAAGTTGCAGGATTCAAAGTAAACATTCAAAAAAACACAAACAGCAAACATTCTGAAAAGGAAATTAAGAAAACAATCCATTTGCAATGCATCAAAATGAATAAAATACTTAGGAATAAACTTAGTCGGTGGGGGAAAGACTTGTACACTGAATACTGCAAAATATTGCTGAAACAAATTAAGGAAGACACAAGTAAATGGAAAGCCATCTCATTTTCATGAATTGAAAGAATATTTATAAATTCTAATACTAGCCAAAGCAATTTACAGAATTGACGTAATCCCTATAAAAATTCCAATGCTAATTTTAGAGAAATAGAAAGGACAATTCTAAAATCCATATGGAACCACAACGGACCCTGAATATCCAAAACAATCCTAAGAAAGAAAAACAAAGTTAGAGGCCTCACATTTTCTGACTTTGAAATATACTACAAAGCTACAGCAATCCCAATAGTGTGATATTAATGTAAAACTAATCATATAGATGAATGGAAGAGAATGGATTAGTGGAACAGAATAGAAAGCCCATTGGGAGGCCAAGGCAGGAGGATCATCTAAGGTCGGGAGTTCAAGACCAGCCTGGCTAACATGGTGAAACCCCATCTCTATGGAAAAATACAAAAATTAGCTAGGCATGGTAATGGGCACCTGTAATTCCAGCTACTCGGGAGGCTGAGGTAGAAGAATCACTTGAACCCAGGAGGAAGAGGTTGCAGTGAGCCAAGATCACAACACTGCACTCCCACCTGGGTTACAGAGTAAGACTCCATCTCAAAAAAGAAAGAAATAAAGAAAGCCCAGAAATAAACCCACATGCATATAGTCAAATGATCTCTGACGAGGGTGCCAAAACTATACAATGGAGAAAGGATAATTTCTTCAACAAATATTGTTGGGAAAACTGGATATCCATATGCAAAAGAATGAAAGTGAACCCTTATCTTACACTGTTCACAAATGTTAACTCCAAATGGATTGAAGACTTAAATGTAAGAACTAAAGTTGTAAAACTCCTACAAGAAAACATAAAGAAAGGCTTTATCACATTGGTCGTGGCAATAATTCCTTGGATTTGACACCAAAAGCACAGGCAACCAAAGCAAAAATAGGTTAGGGTGATTACATCAAGATAAAATGCTTCTGTGCAAAAAAGGAAACAACGGAGTGAACAGGCAGCCTACAGAATTGGAGAAAATATTTGAAAACTGTATATGTGCTAAGGGCTTAATATCCAAAATATATAAGAAACACCCATAACTCAAAAGCAAATAAACACATAACCCAATTTAAAAATGGCTAAATTCTTAAATAGATATTTTTCAGGAAGACATGCAAATGACCAACAGGGATATAAAAAGATACTCAACATCATTAATCATCAGGGAAATGCTAATTAAAATCACAACAGGATTTATCACCTCATAACCGTATGACCATTTTTTAAAAAAGGAAAATAGCAAGTGTTGATGAAGATGTGGAGAAATTGAATTAGAACCCTATGTATTGTCAGTAGGAATGTAAAATGGTAGAGCCACTATGGAAAACAGTGTGGAGTGTCCTCAAAACATTAAAAAATAGACCTACCATATGATACAGCAATCCCACTTGTGGGCATTTTTCCAAAATAATTGAATAATTCCAAAATAATTGAAAACAAGATCTTGAAGTGATATTTGCATTCCCATATTCATTACAGAATTATTCACAATAGCCAAAAAGTAGAAACAATCTAAAAGTCCATCATCAAATGAACAGATGAAGAAAATATGGTGTATATATATATACATATGTATGATATATATACATATGATATATACAGTATGGTATATATATGTATGGTGTATATATGTGATATATGTGTGTGTGTATATATATACACACACACAATGGAATATTATTCAGCCTTGAAAAGGGAAATTTTGTCATATTTCAACATGTATCAATCTTAAGGATATTGTGCTAAGTGAAATAAGCCAGACACAAAGACAAATATATCGTGATTCCATTTATATGAGGTATTGAAAGTAGCCAAACACATGGAAACAGAAGATAAAATGGTAGTTGTCAGGGCCTGGAGGAAACAGGAAATCTGGAGTTGCTGTTCACCAGGTGTGGAGTTTCAGTCAAGCAAGATAAAAACATTCTAGATTTCTGCTGTACAACAATGTGTATATCATTAACAAAATGTTCTGCAAACTTAAAATTTTGTTAAGATGGTAGATTTTTTTGTTATGTGTTTTTTAATTACAAAAATTTCTGTCTGTATTTAGTTTACATTTTAGTAAGGAAAGACAAATAAGCTAATAAATGGTAATGATGAATGCTGTAAGGATATCTAGAGCAATAAAAGAAGTTATGGATATGGGAGTATAATTTTAGATAGTGAAGATTTCTGTATTCAAATGCTACATGGAAAAATGACTAAGGGGAATGAGGAGATGAGTCATATGGAATGCCCAAGACACAGAAGAAGGCAAGCAGAGAAAATAACAAGGATAAAGACACTGAAGTAAAATCATGCTTTCCATATTTCAAAACAGCAGCAAGGACACTAGTGTGACAGAGAAGGAGTGATCAATGGGAGGCTGCAGATTTTGTCAGAGATATTGTCAAGGCTCAGGATCATACAGGGACTTGTAAGCCTGGAAAGCACTTTGAATTTTATTCAGGATGATATGAGAAGCCATTGAAAAGTTTTTAAGTAGATGAGTAAAATAATCCACCTTGTATTTTAAGAGGAGCATTCTACCTTCTCTGTGGAATAGAGAGGTGGAAGGGTAAAGCTTGAAGCAGAGAGAGCAGTGAAGAGTGTACTGTAATATTCTTATGTGAGAAATAGTGGAGGGAATGAGAGGTGGTCAGCCTTAAACTGCCATTTGCTCTCTGCATCAGGGCTCAGGGACTTTCAGACTCTCCAGGGATTCCTTACAGTTTTTACATTCGTTTCTCAGTTGCAAACATAATCTCTTCACTCTATGAGAACTCTAGATCTGAATCCTTGTTATGAGTCAGGAGTCCACTCTAGTTTACTCTCTTGTCAGTAACTAAACTTGAAATGTTTTGATATTAATTGATATAGTAATAAGATTGGTTAGAGAAATAACAAAGAGCGAGCATCCGCATCCTATGACCATATCAGCACCAGAAGAGAAAAACACATCTACACAGTTTTTCCCTTGGCTTAGGCCCTGGTATTCTGTTAGGGAACAGGTTATAAAGGAAATACAAAGGGACTTTGTACTTACTTTCAGAATGTATTTTCTTTTACATGAAAAGAATCCAAGGCCTTTTTGCTTCTAATTGCTTTTTGTGTATCTACTACCATCCCTTGCTAAATTATTGATACATTTCCTCAAATCTCGGCATGATGTCCTACATTACAAATTTTCAATAGCTGAAAATTTCACCTTTTCAGTGCCTTCATGTTTATCTTAGTAAAAAGTTGAGAAAGACTGTAATAGAGTTATTTAATCAGATTTTTTTCATCTACCATAATTTTTGAATACGGAAAAACATCAACACTTTTTCTCCTTACTTGGCAAATAATTTCCATAGAGAGGAAAAAAAAACCATCAAAACAAGTACAAAATATAACAAAACCAAAGGACCATGTGAGTTGAAATTTAAAATGAGAAAAATGTCCACATTACTTTGGGCAATGCAACTCCTGGGAAATAGTAACTCAGCACCTGAGAGCTAAATAATTCTACAGGACTAAATATACATTCTGGTACCCAAGGGGAAAATGATATCATAGAGAGGTTAGGTCTATTAAAACATATTTGTAGATGTGTAGATATAAAAATGCTTTTAGAGATGGGAAGAGAAAAAACTCATTTATTTAACAAGTTCTGCTGGGTGCTTTTCACTAAAAGAGAAACATCACATGTTTATAACACTAAGGATGTAAATTGCAGTACATTTCAAATTACACGAGAAAACAAAGAAAATATCTGTTTCAAGTCACTGAATAATTCATCCTTATTTAATGTTTGTCCCTAATTTCTGTGATTTTATGAATAATTCAGAGAAATGATTTTACCTTTCTCTACAGCTGTATTTGGCAAATGTCCACATTATTTTTGTTGCAAAGATGCAGCCAAGTTTCTTAGAATAGGAACAATGTTTAGAATGTATTTTTTCCATAATGAAAAATATTATGAAAGGGGCAACTAAGATATTGCTTACAGGGTTCTCTATTGTGATAACTAAAACGGACTTAGCCTCAAGTAAAACTGACATCTTGCTAACTGTTGGTGGTGAAGGAGAAAGAAGACAACATTGAACCAGACTGGGGAAAGATGAATTCAAATTAGTTAGAGATTTGTCACCCAAAGCAAAACAAATTCAAGCTTGAACTGAGTTGACATTGATAGTTATTATGAACTGCAAATCCCTCAAATTCATATGTTGAAATCCTAACTCTCAATGTATTGGTATTAGGAGGTAAACCTTTGGGAGGTAATTAGGTCATGAAGAGGAAAACCTCATCAAAGGAAAGTAGTGCCCTTCTAAGAAGATATACGAGAGAGATTTTTCTCTCCTCCATGTGAGGATAAAATAAGACAGCCATCTGTAAGTCTGGAAGACAGCCTTCACCAAGAACCCAACCATGCTGACTCCCTGACTTCAGATTTACAGCCTACAGATCTGTGAAAAACAAATGTTTGTTGTTTTAGCCACTCAATCTGTGTTTTGGTATCATATGAATAAAAACCTAAGATTTATGTGTGTTCATTTTACATTGGAGCAGCTACTGAAACTTGAGACCAAAACCACTAGCTAACATCAGTATGTCAACCCAAAACATTTGGGAGAGTAATGAAGATACAGCAAATGAATTGTTTAAATATATAATCAAGGCAAAGTTATCATCAGAAATATAGGGAAAAAATCCACTAAATTTGGTTTACGAGAAATTCATGATTCATTGTATACCTTGATACTGGGCTTAAAGCAGCAATCCTAATTCCAGATCTACCTTCAAGTCTGGGTCAGTATTCTCAAATGCTGCCAGTTTCATGTCAGGACCGGCTTAATATTGAAGTTAACTGAGCATTGCTAATGTCTGACTGGAGCTGAAAGAGGCCAAAAGCAGGGTTATAACTTTTGGAAAACTGACCTGGTGTTAACTTCCATCCCTTCCATTTCAAACGGGAAGGTATCGCAATTAGAAGCTATTAGCAGTTTTATCTAATAACTTGTGGATAATTCCTTTTTTTTTTTCTTTTTTTAAGAGTCAGGGTCTCACTCTGTCACCTAGGCTGGAGTGCAGTGGTGCAATTGTTACAGAATCTTTGG
Organism: Pan troglodytes; assembly: GCF_028858775.2. Lineage (NCBI taxonomy): Eukaryota > Metazoa > Chordata > Mammalia > Primates > Hominidae > Pan > Pan troglodytes. Next base: position 36,099,385 of record NC_072419.2, read on the forward strand.
GGTGTCGATTTTCTGTTGGAAAACTGTGGTTGGTGGCATCTTTGCCCGAGTTCTTGTCCTGCATCCAGGAAGAATGGTGTAGGTAGACAAGTGAAGGGTTAAAGGAGAGGAGCTTTACTAAGTGTTAGAACAGCTCAGAGGAGACCCATAGTGGGTAGCTCCTCTCTAGGTTGTTCTGTCAAGTGTTCAGCTCTCAGCAGAAAAGGAAGCCCCAGAGAGGGTTGCTCCTGTCTGCAGCTGTTAGTTCCCAGACATCTCTGCAGGTCTCTGAAGCATTCAGCAGAGAAAGTAGCTTGCCCTCCCATTGTCTCCAGCTATCAACAGAAATGATAACTCCTTCCTGCATCTAGTCTTCCCTCCTCTATCTTCTGCCCTGTTCTGGCTCAGTTCTGGGCTTTTATGGATGTCAGAGGGGAGGAAGTGTATGCCCATTGGTCCATAGGCAGACATGGGCGGGCCCAGGAAAAAGCACCGTGAGTTTTGCCTCCAATCTGCAGGACTGGCAGCCTAGACTGCAGGTAGGGCTTCACTGGGGACCCATTCCCTTCCACCCAGGAGCCTGTCTGCCTCCCACAGCCATCCATGGCACCCAGGCTGCTGGCATCAAAGGGCACTTGCAGGCCAGTGCCCAGCCACCCTCGGACCCCCTCAGCTTCCCCTCCCATGCTCCTGCTCCTCGGTGTCCAAAGTCCAGAGGGGGCTGAGGTGGCAGGGGACTGGAATGTCAGCACTGCTTCTAATGTGTGCACACCTGGCTGGGCTGTGACAGCACCCTGCTGGGTCCCAAACCCACTCTGAGATCAGAGCACAGAGCCAGGAGTTGGGAGAGACCAGGCAGCAGAAGAAGGTGACTCCAAGCCTGTAAAGGGCAAGGGGGGCGTTCCCAGCCTCCCCAAGAGTGCAGGTTTGCCTGAGTCTGCAGCATTGGTTTGGGTGCCTGGGTGGTGGGCTGGGGTGGGGACAGAGTAGGGGAGTTGGATAAACTCCTGTCTGCTCCATGGAGTGGGAGGTCCAGGTCTACAGCTACAGCTGCAGTTTGGGCAGCTGCAGCAGCACCCAGGGAGCTCCCATTCCAACTCAGAAGGGGCAGGGCTCCCACTTGTCCCCATCCTGCCAACTCCAGGGAGCATACAACCCCGGCCACACCTCTCCCCTGCAGCTGGCATGATGGCAACAGCCACTGCCATCACAATCATAGCTTATCATAGCCTCAAACTCCTGGGCCCAAGTGATCTTTTTACCACAGTCTCCCCAATAGGTGGGGCCACAGGCATGTGCCACAATGCCCGTCTAATTGTTTTTTATTTTTTGTAGAGAAGGTGGTCTGGCTATATTGCCCAGGTTAATCTCTAATTCCTGGACTTAAGCAGTCTTCCTGCCTCATCCTCCTACATGGCTGGGATTACAGGCATGAGCGACTGTGCCCAGCTCCTGATAAATCCCTTCTTAATCAAAGTCTTCATCAGCAGCCTTACCACAATTCTTCCCAGATGATCTCAAGTATCCAAAGAAATTAAAAGTAGCTACTGCTGGCAAAACTGTTGGGTTCCCTGATATTGTGCAAGAATGAAATTATGCTAGGTCTTCCGTTAGCTAGCTCTTCTTCTGTAACAGTCTCTTTCTATGTATTAATCAAAACTGATGCAACTTTTCAAAGAACTATTCCTAGAAACTTTCTCCCTTCCCAGTCAGAATTAATGTATTATTTATCCATTTAAAGGACTATATAAGTAGGACGTGGTTTGGGTATATAACAGCACTTACGGCCATTTACTTTGTGGTTCAGTGATTTCTGTGTGCTTCTGACTTGTATATAGTTTCAGCCCTTGTAGATGTAGTGGTGGTAGTTTTCCCAACTTAAATTATCTTTATCATCCACCTTTATCCATAGTCCTCCTCATGATTAGCACATTGTCAATAAATATTTACTAAGCTGAACTGAAAGTTTTTATTATGCATAAATACTAAGATGTACATATCCATGGTCAAGCAGGACAGCAGAAGTCCTATTTTTCTTTTACCAGTGTATCTATTGCTAACAATTGCTTCAAGGTCAGGAGCCAACTCATGTATTAGACATGTAAATCTTGAGAAAATATTCATATTGGAAACAGCATGTAGCAAGTGCAAACGGAACTAAATATATCCTTAAATTTATCACAATCCCTTCAAAGTATGAATTCTTCTTCTAGCATTACATCAAATTTGATAAAATCCAAAAATATTTTATCTCAATGTTTTAAAAGTGTTGATGCTCTATACATTGAGTTGTTGTACAATTGAATGGAACCCACATTCAAAGATTTTCCTGAATGTTAAAATTAAATGGTTCTCTCTGTGATTCTTTCTGTTTGCAGTTCTTCTCATTTCATTGTTAGAATTTGCCTCTACTAATGTAATTCATTTGGCATTGCAGACATTCTGATCTTTTCAAATGTGTATTTTGACAGGTGCCTCAAACATTCATCCTTGGTGTGTGCTGTGGGCTGAAAGTTTATATCTCTCCAAAATTCATATATACGTGTGAGGCCAGGCTGGACACAGTGGCTCACACCTGTAATCCCAGCACTTTGGGAGGCCGAAGAGGACAGATCACGAGGTCAGGAGTTCTAGACCAGCCTGGCCAACATGGTAAAACCCCATCTCTACTAAAAATACAAAAATTAGCCAGGTGTGGTGGCACACGACTGTAATCCCAGCTACTTGGGAGGCTGAGGCAGGAGAATTGCTTGAACCTGGGAAGCAAAGTTTGCAGTGAGCTGAGATTGTGCCACTGCACTCCAGCCTGGGCAACAGAGCAAGACTCCATCTCAAAATAAATAAATAAATAAATAAATAGGGGAGGTCTTTGGGATGTGAGTAGGTTAAGGGGGTTGGGGAGCCGTCATGAATGGGTTAGTCCCCTTATAAAAGAACCCATAGGGAGCTACTTTGCCCCTTTTGCCTTTATGCCATGTGAAGATGTAGCAGTAAGTTTGAGAAACAAACCTCACCAGGTAACAACTCTGCTGGCACCTAGATCTTGGACTTCCCAACCCCCAGAACTGAGAATAATAAATTTGGTTTTTAAGTTACCCAGTCAAAGGTAATTTGTTACAGCAGTCCAAATGGACTCAAACAGGTTGTAAACACTTGAAAAATGAGTATCTGTATTGAATCGCATATTTTAGCCAAAGTTTGCTTGTAGGAATACAGCCTATGGCCAAAGAATTAATAGCTGACTCTCATTTGAATGGCCAAGATTTGCTCTCTATTTCCAGTATTTTAATTTTGTGATTCTATGTTGGATATAGGCAAATTTTTACACAACAAACCAGAAAAGTTCAATAGTCTTTCATTCTCTGCTTTCACTAACTTCTTTTAAGTATATTTCAACAATTATCTTAATATTGTCACTAGTAGATTAAGCGTACCATTATAAACACCCTATTTCTATTTATTCAAAACTTGAATTGAGCTAGCTGCTAACAACATTTTTTAATTAGCATTGCAACCATATTCACCTACCATATTTTTCCCTCTCCTTTGATTTCTGGGTCATTACTCACTTTCACAATTTGTATGTGACTCACCATTCTATACCTACTTTTGCCTTACCTTAAAGTATTTTTTTATTTAATACATTTACATTTTTTCTCCTTTTGCTTTTAGAATTGTATTACTATCATGGGGGGGTTTATTTTCCTTTTTCAAGAGTTTCTCAAAATTCTTGACCAAAGCCCTATCCCCTGAAGTGAGTAATATTTTTCACTATATTACCGCATCACATGTGTACATCTGGCTAAAGTAAGAAACACTACTCATGTTCTGTAGCTAATTGACAATTGTTAAAATAAACTTAACAATTGATAACAAATTATAGAAAATGAAAATTTTAAGGTTTTTTATACTTGTAATATTGGTAAATAATATGAGTTATCACCTCTTTCTGTAGCTAATTGTATAGGGAGCACATGCAGTTAGTGGCATGTTTCTCAACACATTTCTCATATCAAGAATAACAAATACAATGCAATGGGGAGTGGAGAAAAGCAATTAAATGTGGCTACATCTGTAAGTAACAATTGCAGACACTTTGTCAAGGGTAAAACAATCATCCATGAGCTATACAGATTATTTGTCACCAGAATAACTGAATCAAGAGGTTCTAACTCATTAATTTGTTTCATTCCCATATACCTGAACATCTGGGACATGAAGAAATAGTGTGTATGTGTTAATAGGCAAAGGTGTAGTAATGATTTCTACCTACTAGAAGCAGTTATCTATTTTCCTGTTACTATCTAATTTTTAAACAAAAATACTTCAGATGAATATTGACAGAAACTCAGAAAGAAGTATGGCATAAATTTATATGAAGGCAATGTAGTAATGACAGAAAGTTACAGCTTAAATGTTTTTACAGTGGGAAGATTATTGTAATAGTGAGAGCCATGTATAAGTTTGTTTTGAAATGATAATGTAGAGCTAAAGAGTACAATGCTCAAATTTTTGTATATGTAGTTTTTGTAATTCAACAAGTAGGGTTAAGAGACAATAAGAATTATACAGAATGTTGGAACTTATTTCACACCTGTTCCTCTTGTCAGACATTGCCATCTTTCCCATGTTTCATCAGATGTTCAGTAAGTTAACAACATTCACTCTATGAAAAGTACCACATGATTTATTGTATAAATATAGTTGGAAATACACTGTGGTTCCTCATATCCTCAAGCTTATAATTCAGTTTGGAGACTACACTATATAAATGTAGAAATGCCATAATTATGCTTATAAATTGACTTTTTAAAACATGCAAATTAATATGGTAGAAACTGAATACGTAAGTATGGGGGTGCCATATAAAATAATGATCAATGCCAGTGGGATTAATCAAGGAAAGTTTCTTGGGGAAGTGAATTCTAAACAGAATTTGGTATATTTGTTTATTTAGCACTCATTTTATGTTTTCTAATTGTAAATATAATGTATTCTCATATTCTCAGGGTAATAAATTTGCAAATTTTAAATTAGTAGGAAGAGTAAAAGGAACTAAGATCCCACTGTCCAAAGGTAATCATTATTCAGGTTCTGCTTTTTTCCTTCCATATGGTTCTCTGATATTTTCTTCATGGTTGCCATTATATCACATATTCAATATTATAACCCACTTTGTGTTTCAGTCAGTGTCTATACATACAACTTTGAATGATACAAATGTCTCATAGAAACTAAGTTTAATCAAATCAAGAAACTAAGTTTAATGCAAGTCTATATCAACGTACCATTTCCTTCTAGCTAAATATTCAGGCTTTACCAAATTTTGTTAACATAAATAACTCCAAAGATATTTCTGTTAACATTTTCTCTCAGTGGTATTTTCCTAAGGTAGACTTTAACAATTTACTATAATAAATTATAGAAAATGATCATTTTAAGGTTCCTTATACTTGTAATATTTGTAAATAATATGTTATCACCTCTTTTGAATTAGTTATTTCTGCTTGATATTTTATTGCACTGATCAGTATTCCCAGAATTGTAATATACTGTTAATTATTAAATCTTACATTCCTTCTCATGCTAATAGTTATTATTTTGTAAATATGATGCTATTAGCAAATTTTAGATTGACACCCTTAATATATTAGTTAGATGTTACTAATTCCACTTTTCCCTATAACTGTGTTTTTCTTTTTAATCAGAATTCAATCTTGAGTTTTGCTCAATAATTTTATGATATTTATTCTGATTTTTATATTACTTTCTATTAACATATTGGTAAGTTTTTTATTTTTTATTTATTTTTTATTATACTTTAAGTTTTAGGGTACATGTGCACATTGTGCAGGTTAGTTACATATGTATACATATGCCATGCTGGTGCACTGCACCCCCTAACTCGTCATCTAGCATTAGGTATATCTGCCAATGCTATCCCTCCCCCCACCCCACAACAGTCCCTAGAGTGTGATATTCCCCTTCCTGTGTCCATGTGATCTCATTGTTCAATTCCCACCTATGAGAGAGAGTATGCGGTGTTTGGTTTTTGTTCTTGTGATAGTTTACTGATAATGATGTTTTCCAATTTCATCCATGTCCCTACAAAGGACATGAACTCATCCTTTTTTATGGCTGCATACTATTCCATGGTGTATATGTGCCACATTTTCTCAATCCAGTCTATCATTGTTGGACATTTGGGTTGGTTCCAAGTCTTTGCTATTGTGAATAATGGCACAATAAACATACGCATGCATGTGTCTTTATAGCAGCATGATTTATAGTCCTTTGGGTATATACCCAGTAATGGGATGGCTGGGTCAAATGGTATTACCAGTTCTAGATCCCTGAGGAATCACCACACTGACTTCCACAATGGTTGAACTAGTTTACAGTCCCACCAACTGTGTAAAAGTGTTCCTATTTCTCCATATCCTCTCCAGCACCTGTTGTTTCCTTACTCTTTAATGATTGCCATTCTAACTGGTGTGAGATGGTATCTCATTGTGGTTTTGATTTGCATTTCTCTGATGGCCAGTGATGATGAGCATTTTTTCATGTTTTTTGGCTGCATAAATGTCTTCTTTTGAGAAGTGTCTGTTCATGTCCTTCGCCCACTTTTTGATGGGGTTGTTTGTTTTTTTCTTGTAAATTTGTTTGAGTTCATTGTAGATTCTGGATATTAGCCTTTTGTCAGATGAGTAGGTTGTGAAAATTTTCTCCCATTTTATAAGTTGCCTGTTCACTCTGATGGTAGTTTCTTTTGCTGTGCAGAAGCCCTTTAGTTTAATTAGATCCCATTTGTCAATTTTGGCTTTTGTTGCCATTGCTTTTGGTGCATTAGTCATGAAGTCCTTGCCCATGCCTATGTCCTGAATGGTAATGCCTAGGTTTTCTTCTAGGGTTTTTATGGTTTTAGGTTTAACTTTTAAGTCTTTAATCCATCTTGAATTGATTTTTGTATAAGGTGTAAGGAAGGGATTCAGTTTCAGCTTTCTACATATGGCTAGCCAGTTTTCCCAGCACCATTTATTAAATAGGGAATCCTTTCCCCATTGCTTGTTTTTCTCAGGTTTGTCAAAGATCAGATAGTTGTAGATATGAGGCGTTATTTCTGAGGGCTCTGTTCTGTTCCATTGATCTATATTTCTGTTTTGGTACCAGTACCATGCTGTTTTGGTTACTGTAGCCTTGTAGTATAGTTTGAAGTCAGGTAGTGTGATGCCTCCAGCTTTGTTCTTTTGGCTTAGGATTGACTTGGTGATGTGGGCTCTTTTTTGGTTCCATATGAACTTTAAAGTAGTTTTTTTCCAATTCTGTGAAGAAACTCATTGGTAGCTTGATGGGGATGGCATTGAATCTGTAAATTACCTTGGGCAGTATGGCCATTTTCACGATATTGATTCTTCCTACCCATGAGAATGGAATGTTCTTCCATTTGTTTGTATCCTCTTTTATTTCCTTGAGCAGTGGTTTGTAGTTCTCCTTGAAGAGGTCCTTCACATCCCTTGTAAGTTGAATTCCTAGATATTTTATTCTCTTTGAAGCAATTGTGAATGGCAGTTCACTCATGATTTGGCTCTCTGTTTGTCTGTTGCTGGTGTATAAGAATGCTTGTGATTTTTGTACATTGATTTTTTATCCTGAGACTTTGCTGAAATTGCTTATCAGCTTAAGGAGATTTTGGGCTGAGACAATGGGGTTTTCTAGATATACAATCATGTCTTCTGCAAAGAGGGACAATTTGACTTCCTCTTTTCCTATTTGAATACTCTTTATTTCCTTCTCCTGCCTAATTGCCCTGGTCAGAACTTCCAACACTATGTTGAATGGGAGTAGTGAGAGAGGGCATCCCTGTCTTGTGCCAGTTTTCAAAGGGAATGCTTCCAGATTTTGCCCATTCAGTACGATATTGGCTGTGGGTTTGTCATAGATAGCTCTTATTATTTTGAAATACGTCCCATCAATACCTAATTTATTGAGAGTTTTGAGCATGAAGTGTTGTTGAATTTTGTCAAAGGCTTTTTCTGCATCTATTGAAATAATCATGTGGTTTTTGTCTTTGGCTCTGTTTATATGCTGGATTACATTTATTGATTTGCATATACTGAACTAGCCTTGCATCCCAGGGATGAAGCCCACTTGATAATGGTGGATAAGCTTTTGGATGTGCTGCTGGATTCGGTTTGCCAGTATTTTATTGAGGATTTTTGCATCAATGTTCATCAAGGATATTGGTCTAAAATTCTCTTTTTTTGTTGTGTCTCTGCCCGGCTTTGGTATCAGAATCATGCTGGCCTCATCAAATGAGTTAGGGAGCATTCCCTCTTTTTCTATTGATTGGAATAGTTTCAGAAGGAAGGGTACCAGTTCCTCCTTGTACCTCTGGTAGAATTCGGCTATGAATCCATCTGGTCCTGGACTCTTTTTGGTTGGTAAGCTATTGATTATGGCCACAATTTCAGATCCTGTTATTGGTCTATTCAGAGATTCAACTTCTTCCTTGTTTAGTCTTGGGAGAGTGTATGTGTCGAGGAATGTATCCATTTCTTCTAGATTTTCTAGTTTATTTGCATAGAGGTGTTTGTAGTATTCTCTGATGGTAGTTTGTATTTCTGTGGGATCAGTGGTGATATCCCCTTTATCATTTTTTATTGCGTCTATTAGATTCTTCTCTCTTTTTCTCTTTATTAGTCTTGCTAGCGGTCTATCAATTGTGTTGATCCTTTCAAAAAACCAGCTCCTGGATTCATTAATTTTTTGAAGGGTTTTTTGTGTCTCTATTTCCTTGAGTTCTGCTCTGATTTTAGTTATTTCTTGCCTTCTGCTAGCTTTTGAATGTGTTTGCTCTTGCTTTTCTAGTTCTTTTAATTGTGATGTTAGGATGTCAATTTTGGATCTTTCCTGCTTTCTCTTGTGGGCATTTAGTGCTATAAATTTCCCTCTACACACTGCTTTGAATGCATCCCAGAGATTCTGGTATGTTGTGTCTTTGTTCTTATTGGTTTCAAAGAACTTATTTATTTCTACCTTCATTTCGTTATGTACACAGTAGTCATTCAGGAGCATGGTGTTCAGTTTCCATGTAGTTGAGCAGTTTTGAGTGAGATTCTTAATCCTGAGTTCTAGTTTGATTGCACTGTGGTCTGAGAGATAGTTTGTTATAATTTCTCTTCTTTCACATTTGCTGAGGAGAGCTTTACTTCCAAGTATGTGGTCAATTTTGGAATAGGTGTGGTGTGGTGCTAAAAAAATGTATATTCTGTTGATTTGGAGTGGAGAGTTCTGTAGATGTCTATTAGGTCCGCTTGATGCAGAACTGAGTACAATACCTGGGTATCCTTGTTGATTTTCTGTCTCATTGATCTGTCTATTGTTGACAGTGGGGTGTTAAAATCTCCCATTATTAATGTGTGGGAGTCTAAGTCTCTTTGCAGGTCACTGAGGACTTGCTTTATGAATCTGGGTGCTCCTGTATTGGGTGCATATATATGTAGGATAGTTAGCTCTTCTTGTTGAATTGATCCCTTTACCATTATGTAATGGCCTTCTTTGTCTCTTTTGATCTTTGTTGGTTTAAAGTCTGTTTTATCAGGGACTAGGATTGCAACCCCTGCCTTTTTTTGTTTTCCATTTGCTTGGTAGATCTTCCTCCATCCTTTTATTTTGAGCCTATGTGTGTCTCTGCATGTGAGATGGGTTTCCTGAATACAGCACACTGATGGGTCTTGACTCTTTATCCAATTTGCCAGTCTGTGTGTTTTAATTGGAGCATTTAGTCCATTTACATTTAAAGTTAATATTGTTATGTGTGAATTTGATCCTGTCATTATGATGTTAGCTGGTGATTTTGCTCGTTAGTTGATACAGTTTCTTCCTAGTCTCGATGGTCTTTACACTTTGGCATGATTTTGCAGTGGGTGGTACCGGTTGTTCCTTTCCATGTTTAGCGCTTCCTTCAGGAGCTCTTTTAGGGCAGGCCTGGTGGTGACAAAATCTGTCAGCATTTGCTTGTCTGTAAAGTATTTTATTTCTCCTTTGCTTATGCAGCTTAGTTTGGCTGGATATGAAATTCTGGTTTGAAAATTCTTGTCTTTAAGAATGTTAAATATTGGCCCTCACTCTCTTCTGGCTTGTTGGGTTTCTGCCCAGAGATCCGCTGTTAGTCTGATGGGCTTCCCTTTCAGGGTAACCTGACCTTTCTTTCTGGCTGCCCTTAACATTTTTTCCTTCATTTCAACTTTGATGAATCTGACAATTATGTGTCTTGGAGTTGCTCTTCTCGAGCAGTATCTTTGTGGCGTTCTCTGTATTTCCTGAATCTGAACGTTGGCCTGCCTTTCTAGATTGGGGAAGTTCTCTTGGATAATATTCTGCAGAGTGTTTTCCAACTTGGTTCCATTCTCCCCATTGCTTTCAGTTACACCAATCAGACGTAGATTTGGTCTTTTCACATAGTTCCATATTTCTTGGAGGCTTTGCTCTTTTCTTTTTATTCTTTTTTCTCTAAACCGCCCTTCTCACTTCATTTCACTCATTTCTTCTTCCATCGCTGATACCCTTTCTTCCAGTTGATTGTATCAGCTCCTGAGGCTTCTGCATTCTTCACGTAATTCTTGAGCCTTGGTTTTCAGCTCCATCAGCTCCTTTAAGCACTTCTCTGTATTGGTAATTCTAATTATACATTCTTCTAATTTTTTTTCAAAGTTTTCAACTTCTTTGCCTTTGGTTTGAATGTCCTCCCATATCTCAGAGTAATTTGATCATCTGAAGCCTTCTTCTCTCAGCTCGTCAAAGTCATTCTCCATCCAGCTTTGTTCCGTTGCTGGTGAGGAACTGCGTTCCTTTGGAGGAGGAGAGGCGCTCTGCTTTTTAGAGTTTCCAGTTTTTCTGTTCTGTTTTATCCCCATCTTTGTGGTTTTATCTACTTTTGGTCTTTGATGATGGTGATGTACAGATGGGTTTTTGGTGTGGATGTCCTTTCTGTTTGTTAGTTTTCCTTCTAACAGACAGGACCCTCAGCTGCAGGTCTGTTGGAATACCCTGCCATGTGAGGTGTCAGTGTGCCCCTGCTGGGGGGTGCCTCCCAGTTAGGCTGCTCAGGGGTCAGGGACCCACTTGAGGAGGCAGTCTGCCCGTTCTCAGATCTCCAGCTGTGTGCTGGGATAACCACTGCTCTCTTCAAATCTGTCAGATGGGACATTTAAGTCTGCAGAGGTTACTGCTGTCTTTTTGTTTGTCTGTGCCCTGTCCCCAGAGGTGGAGCCTACAGAGGCAGGCAGGCCTCCTGGAGCTGCGGTGGGCTCCGCCCAGTTGGGGATTCCTGGCTGCTTTGTTTACCTAATCAAGCCTGGTCAATGGCGGGCGCCCCTCCCCCAGCCTCGCTGCCGCCTTGCAGTTTGATCTCAGACTGCTGTGCTAGCAATCAGCAAGACTCCGTGGGCGTAGGACCCTCCAAGCCAGGTGCGGGATATGATCTCGTGGTGCACCGTTTTTAAGCCCATCGGAAAAGCGCAGTATTCGGGAGGGAGTGACCCAATTTTCCAGGTGCCGTCCTTCACCCCTTTCTTTGACTTGGAAAGGGCACTCTCTGACCCCTTGCACTTCCCAAGTGAGGCAATACCTCGCCCTGCTTCGACTCGTGCATGGTGGGGGCACCCACTGACCTGTGCCCACTGTCTGGCACTCCCTAGTGAGATGAATCTGGTACCTCAGATGGAAATGCAGAAATCACCGTCTTCTGCGTCACTCACGCTGGGAGCTGTAGACCGGAGCTGCTCCTATTCAGCCATCTTGGCTCCTCCCCCCATATTGGTAAGTTTTTCTGAGATTTTCCATATGTTTATCTGAAAGAAGTTCTGTAATTTTCTTCACTGTTGCCATTATCAGATTATATATCGGATTTACAAAAGTTTTGTTAAAAATTTGGTTCCCCCCCAGTTTTCTATGTCATTGAACATTTTGTTGACATTTCACATTTCTTGATTATTGAAGGAAATCTATAAGTCCATCGCTTGTAAAGGTTTTTTTGGAGAAAAGTTACTCTTTTTTAGTATATACTACTTTGTTATTGCTATATTCACATATTAAAGTTATCTACTTTATTAAGACTTAAAATATTAATATATCACAGTATCAACTTTAAATATCTTCACATCTGTTGTTATATACTTTATTTCTAATTTTTAAATGTGTACTTTATCTTGATTAAATTTTATTGGAACTTATCTATTTTCTTATTGTTTCTTTTTTAAACAAGCCAGTCAGGATTTTGTAATTTTATTTTTTATGATTTATGATTTTATTGTTATTGTTATCCTCATATATCTTGCTTTTTTAAATAAATTTTTATAACTTCTTAAATTCGATGCTGTTTATTTTCTTTTTTTTAAGTAGACCTTTACCTATTCTTTCTTCACCCACTTTCATTTGACTTACCTGCAATGTGTCAGCTTCTACATTCCCTGATCTTCCTTGTTGCTTTCCCTTATTTCTTCCTATAATCCAGGTACAATGATCTTCCAATTGGCTCTGATGGCACCCTACACTTCTGTTATCACAGCACATGCTATTCCATTGTGCAAACGGATGGGCAACTAAGAGCACTTTCAGGACTTTATCATAATGTTTCAAAGTCATTTTTTTTTAAGAGACATGGTTGTGTTCTGTCACCTAGCCTGGGGGAGTACAGTGGTGTAATCATGGTTCCCTACAGCCTTGAGCTCCTGGGTTCAAACAATCCTCCCACCTCAGCCTCTAGAATAGCTTGGACTACAAGGGTGTGCAGCCACACCCAGCTAATTTTTACTTTTCATTTTTGTAGAGATGGAGTCTCACTCTGTTAACCAGGCTGGTCTTGACCTCCTGGCCTCAAGTGATCTTCCCACCTTAGTCTCCCAAAGTACTGAAATTACAGGCATGAGCCACCTCAATTGGTCTAAAAATTCTTAAATCCAATCATGGGCTATCTTCTAACTGTTCCCTTCCTCTATTTATGTCTCCAGTAAATTTCAACTTGTTCTTTAAATCTGGCTTCTGAGTGACCTTTTCAGAGATTCTCCAATGTATTCAAGTAAATAAAATAACTTACTTCTATGTTTTTTCATTTTATTTTATGATTAAATTTCAAAATATTGAAATAAACAATATGTCCTCAGTAGGTTTTCTTTCTATCTCAAGTTCTAGATTTTGAGGCCTTTAAAGATAGAAACAATGGAATCAGGTCCTTGAACACAGGAGTTAATCAGTAAGCATTTGTTGAATAAACAATAACAGGACATCTTTCCAGTTTCCTAAAACTCATCAAAGAATTCTTACTCATTCTGATCCATCTTCCCTTATGATGAGACCAAAGAACTCACTGTGGTCAATGGCATTCAAAAATAAAAAATAGGGGATTTCCAGAGGTTAAAAAATGTGGACAAAACTATTTGAAATATTCATGTATTTATGAACTGATTCATTAAAAAATTTTCACTATTAATATTTGTTAAATGCCTACACATCATTAGGGACCATAAGTATAGCAGAGAACAAAAAAGATAAATTTTCCGGCCACATGAAATCTATATTCTAGAGGACAGAAGAAATGGTCTGATAAGAATCAGGAAAGAACAAGATAGGTCCAGATTAAATCATAGCCTTTATGTAAAATAAGAGTGAAATCACTGTAAGCTATGTTGATATTTGACCAGGCTACTTGAACACTTTTAGATAAGTGCTTTAAAGGTATTGTGGCTTTTGAACAAGGAACTATTGAAACATAACAATGGAAATGATAGTGAAAGGATGAATGTTAAATACACTGCAGAGGAGTAAGAACTGGCAAGAATTGACAAATGATGAGTTAAGCAAGGTATGAAAAAATGAGGAGTCAGGTGAGTAAGAAGGGAGGGGGAATAAAATCATGCATCGCTTAATAACAGAGATACTTTCTGAAAAATGCGTTGTTAGGCAATTTCATTTTCCTGCAAACATCATAGAGTGTACTTACACTAACCTAAATTGCAGCCCACTACTGCACAACTAGGCAATATGGTATAGCCTATTGCTCCTAGGCTACAAAACTTTATAGCATGTTACTTTACTCAATACTGTAGGCAATTGTAACACAATGGTAGATATTTGTGTTTCTAAACAAACATCAACATAGAAAAGGTACAGTAAAATACAATAAGATAGTCTTATGGGTCTACCATCGTATATACAAGTCTGTCATTGACCAAACATTGTTATGTGGTGCATGACTGTAATATGGTATCATGTTGAGCAGAAACTCTCAACCTTCCCTGTTGAGGTACACTGATAAAAACTATAATAGGAAATGTATTTCTGATTGCAAAATCTCATAATTATGAGCAATTTGTTCTTTCATAAATTTAAGAGAATTTCTCCAGAATAACAACAAACACTCACTTTCATTCCTGTATGCTTGTCTTTAAAAGTAAAAGGAAAAGTTGATGAAAGTATGGCTAAAGTTGGAACTTCTCTCTCTTCTACCATGGCTGCAGCATTAGTGAATAAGTATAATTTTTATGACTGTAACAATTAAATATTTCTCTTTCTGGACTTTACTTTTCCAGAAAGAGAATCTTTGGAGGAAAAGCTGATCTGTGAGGCAGTAAAGGAAAAGTGTTAATGTTTATGCCATATGAACCTTTAGAAGAAAGTCATTTTTTGATGGAAGCTTGCTTGTATCAATACATGCATGCATGGAAACAAATACTCTCTTCTTCCCAATGTCTTTTGTATGCTATACTATTCCACCAGTCCTGAATTAGTGCTTTTGCTCTGCAGCTAACTCTCTCAAGTTCGTCTTTCTGAAGTCCGAGTCTCTCCCTTGAATGTTTCTGGCCTTAGTACCTACCCTGTAAACGCACTAAACCTGATTCATTTACAGACTAGATAGTTTTTTGGTCCAAAAGATAATTCATGGAATTTCCCTAATAAATGTATATTAATTTATATCATTTTAACAATTGATTTTCATTGATCCTGATGAGGATTGGCTATTAGTTGATTACTATGTGTATTTTGTAAAGATATACATGGCTGTCAGAAAAGAAGCTATTTTATGCCATAAAATATTATGAGACAATTTTTTAAAAATAAGACTATGTTTTTCCTGAAACAAGCTATTTCTACAAACATATGCTTTCATGAAATTTTATTTCTCATGTTACCTTTATGATTACTTGTTGTATGCTGACTATATTAATAAAGTTAGAGATTCTGTGAAGCTTTAAGAGATTTTCTCTCTCTCTTTTTTTTTTTTTCTTTAAGTTCTGGGACAGAACATGTACAGAACATGCAGGTTTGTTACATAGGTACCCATGTGCCATGGTGGTTTGTGCAACTATCAACCTATGATCTAGGTTTTAAGCTGCATATGCATTAGGTATTTATTCTAATGCTCTCCCTCCTCTTGCTCCACAACCCACAACAGGCCCTGGTGTGTGATCTTCCCCTCCATGTGTCTATGTGTTCTCATTGTTCAACTCCCATTTATGAATGAGAAAATGCAGTGTTTGGTTTTCTGTTCCTGTGTTAGTTTGCTGAGAATGGTGGCTTCCAATTTCATCCATGTCTCTGCAAAAGACATGAACTCATTCATTTTTATGGCTGCATAGTATTCCATGGTGTATACATGCCACATTTTCTTTATCCAGTCTATCATTGATGGGCATTTTTGGATTGGTTCCAAGTATTTGCTATTGTAAATAGTGCTGCACTAAACATATGTGTGCATGTGTCTTTATAGGAGAATGATTTATAATCTATTTGGTATATACCCTGTAATGAGATGGCTGGGTCAAATAGTATTTCTGGCTCTAGATCGTTGAGGAATTGCCACACTGTCTTCCACAATGGTGGAACTAATTTACACTCTCACCAAAAGTGTAAAAGCATTCTTATTTCTCCACAGCCTTGCCAGAATCTGTTGTTTCCTGACATTTTAATAATCGTCATTCTAACTGGCATGAGATGGTATCTCACTGTGGTTTTGATTTGTATTTCTCTAATGACCACTGATGATGAGCGTTTTTTCATATGTTTATGGCTGCATAAATGCCCTTTTTTTTTTTTTTTTTGAGTCAGATTTTCACTCTTGTTGCCCAAGCTGGAGTAGTTAACAGCACGATCTTGGCTCACTGCAACCTCTGCCTCCGGGGTTCAAGTGATTCTCCTGCCTCAGCCTCCCAAGTAGCTGGGATTACAGGCATGCATCACCATGACCAGCTAATTTTTCGTATTTTTAGTTGAAACGGGGTTTCACCATGTTAACCAGGTTGGTCTTGAACTCTTGACCTCGGGTGATCCACCCACCCCAGCCTCCCAAAGTGCTGGGATTACAGGCGTGAGTCACCATGCCCGGCCCTCAATGTCTTCTTTTGAGAAGTGTCTGCTTATATCCTTCACCCACTTTTTGATAGGGTTGTTTTTTTCTTGTAAATTTGTTTAAGTTCCTTGTGGATTCTGGATATTAGACCTTTGTCCAATGGGTAGATCACAAAAATGTTCTCCCACTCTTCAGGTTGCCAGTTCACACTGATGATAGTTTCTTTTGCTGTGCAGAAGCTTTTTAGTTTAATTAGATTCCATTTGTCAATTTTGGCTTTTGTTGCAATTGCTTTTGGTGTTTTAGTCATGAAGTCTGCTCATCCCTATGTCCTGAATGGTATTGGCTAGGCTTTCTTCTAGGGTTTTTGTGGTTTTACATTTTTAATCTGTCTCGAGTTAATTTTTGTATAAGGTGTAAGGAAGGGGCCCAGTTTCTGTTTTCTGCATATGGCTAGCCAGTTTTCTCAGCACCATTTATGAAATAGGGAATCCTTTCCCTGTTGCTTGTTTTTATCAGGTTTGTTGAAGACCAGATGGTTGTAGATGTGAGGTATTATTTTTGAGGTCTCTGTTCTTTTCCATTGGTCTATATATTTGTTAGGTACAAAAACCATGCTGTTTTGGTTACCATAGCTTTGTAGTATGGTTTGAAGTCAGGTAGCATGATGCCTCCAACTTTGTTCTTTTTGCTTAGGATTATCTTGGCTATATGGACCCTTTTTTGGTTCCATATGGAATTTAAAGTGTTTTTTTCTAATTCTGTGAAGAAAGTCAATAGTAGCTTGATAGGAATAGCATTGAATCTATAAATTACATTGAGCAGTATGGACATTTTCATTATATTGATTCTTCCTATCCATGAGTATGGACTTTTTTTTTTCCATTTGTTTGTGTCCTGTGTTATTTTCTTGAGCAGTGGTTTGTAGTTCTCCTTGAAGAGGTCCTTCATGTCCCTTGTAAG
This sequence comes from Pan troglodytes, assembly GCF_028858775.2. Classification (NCBI taxonomy): domain Eukaryota; kingdom Metazoa; phylum Chordata; class Mammalia; order Primates; family Hominidae; genus Pan; species Pan troglodytes. The sequence continues at coordinate 36,116,672 of NC_072419.2, forward strand.
TTCTATTCCTTGGTAGTTTATTCTTTGTAGCAATTGTGAATGGGAATTGACTCATTATTTGGCTCTCTGCTTGTCTATTATTGGTGTATATGAATACTTGTGATTTTTTCACATTGATTTTGCATCCTGATACTTTGCTGAAGTTGCAGCTTAAAGAGTTTTGGGGCTGAGACGATGGGGTTTTCTACATATACAGTCATGTCATCTGCAAACAGAGGCAGTTTGACTTCCCCTCTTCCTATTGGATAGCTTTTATTTCTTTCTCTTGCATGATTGCCCTGGCCAGAACTTCCAATCCTATGCTGAATAGGAGTCGTCAGAGAGGGCATCCTTGTCTTGTGCCAGTTTTCAAAGGGAATGCTTCCGCTTTTGCATAAGCGTTTATTGTGTTGAAGTTTTGTGAAAATAGTAGATTAGGTTTTTCTACCAGTTGGGTATCTGAAAACATCTTTAGTACTCAGTTTTTAAGTTTTAAGTAAAAAAGATAACAAGTGACTAATTAAAATTATAATGAGAGTACTGTAAGTATTCCAAAATAGTTGTTTCTAGTGGTGATATTTAGGGTGTATATTTGGTTTGGATTTTGTGCATATGTATTTCTAAGTTACCTGCAGTGAATACATTTGTGGACATCAAACACTCTAAGTTTCTTTTTTTGTAATAGCTTGTGCCAGACCTAATTCTACATTAGTGAACAGATTGAAGAAGTGAGGAGACATCAGATAGATGTAGACACTTCACCAAGGAGTCCCCCTGCAGTGCCACAGGGGCAGTAGGCTCACTTATTCCATATCCTTGGCATTTGCAGGGATAGACATACACAGGGAGGCACGGGGAGCTCCTGAGGAGCAAGAGCAGATGGTCAATGATGGGAAAAAGTTGCAGTGCCATAGACCCTCTTTCTTTTAATGGAAACTCAGGGATGGATGGCCTGGCCATAAACTATTAATAGTACCTCTGGGAAATAATAATATTCAATGCAGGGCCCATCAAAACTGTTTCTCAAATTTAAAAGATCCACAGGGTTGCAGAACAGGGACTTAGAAATAGTAGAGGCAATTATATTTAAAATGGATGGTCACAAAACCATGATTCTGGGTTAGTATGGTTTGCCTCCTCAGTAAATAAGACATGGAATCATAGCAGTAAAAGTATTTTGAGTCTGGCATTTTACACATAGAAATGTGAGTCCATTTTTACATTTAAAAAATGCAAATCAATAGAAAATATGTGGTTTTATACATAGGATTTTGGTTTAAGGACTATATTTTAGTGCACAGTCTTCTACTTAACAAAATATATCTGCATTCAAAACAAATTATTTACTATGAAGCAGAGAGTGAAATTTATCAGGGTCTTAATATTGTAAGTTAAATTTTATATTTTGAGGTTATTAACCTGGTTTGGATTTTGTACATTTACACAACACGTTACAGAAGAGGTTTTCAAACCACATTCCACAGAATGTCCCTTTTTAAGGCTAAGTAATATTCCACTGTATATCTGTACCACATTTTGTTTATCCATTCTTCTGTCAATGAATGCTTCCACCTTTTGGCTATCATGAATAAAATTGCCATGCACATGAATTTGCAAATATCTGTTGAAGTCCCTGCTTTCAATTTTTGTGGGTTTAAACCCAGAAGTAGACTTGGTAACTGATATAGTAATTCTATGTTTCATTTTTACTTATTTATCTATTTATTTATTTATTTATTCATTTATTTATTTTTGAGATGGAGTCTGACTCTCTTGACTCACTGCAACCTCCACCTCCCAGATTCAAGTGATTCTGCTGTCTCAGCCTCCTGAGTTGCTGGGATTACAGGCACGCAGCACAACACCCAGTTAATTTTTGTATTTTTAGTTGAGACAGGTTTTCACCATGTTGGTCAGGCTGGTCTTGAACTCCTGACTTCGTGATCTGGCCACCTCGGTGTCCTAAAGTGCTGGGATAACAGGCATGAGCCACTGAGCCCAGCCTATGTTCCATTTATTATTAATTTTGGAAGCACTGTACTCTTTTCCACCATGACTATATCACTGTAGAGTCCACTGGCAATGTACAAGAGTTTCGATTTGGCTACATCCTCACCAACACTTGTTATTCCCTGCTTTTTTGATGATTGCCATCTTAATGTGTATGAAGTGGTATCTTACTATGGTTTTGATTTGCATTTCCTTAGTAATCAGTGATGTTGAGCATCTTTCATGTGCTTGATGGCCACTTGTATATCTTTTTTGGGAAATTTTCTATGTAAGTCCTTTGACTATTTTTTAATAGGGTTGTTTATTTATTGTTAAGTTGTAGGAATTCTTTATATATTCTGCATATTGATTCCTTATCAAAGATATTATTTGAAATATTTTCTTCCATTCTGCCAGTTGTCCTCTGATTGTACAAAAGTTTTAAATTTTGGTGAAGTCCAATTTACTTTTTTTTTTCCTTTGTTACTTAAGCTTTTGGTGTCAGAAATCTTTTAGTTTATAATTTTAACTATATCATGTCTCCTGCCTCATATGTACCACTGGACAAGATCTCTTTTATGTGCTCTGCTTCTGTCAGAGGTAAATGTATTTTGAAGTGGAGAACAAAGATAATTGCAAAATTGGCCTGGAGAACTAAGATAATTATGAAAGTTCCAGATACAGGGAGAGAGGCCTCAATATGCCAGCAGTTCTCTACCAATCCATCCTAGCGTTCTTCTTTTAGGATTGCCTAAATAATGCAGGGGATGGGTGCAAGACACACAAGTGTTCCAGAAGCATGTAAACAAGGTACAGAGAAAAGGATAAGATAAAATAAGATGAGCTAAGAATATTAGGAAAGCCCTGTTCAGAAGACTGCCTACAGAGGCAAAAGGGACAGTTTCATTTTGCTGAGGGAAACAGGGTGGTAAGAAGCCTCGTGGGGAAGATCCGAGCTTACCCTGTTACAGAGAGCTGTAAAATAACGTAATGGGAGAGCATTAGGCTGAGAAAACTCCCATGGCCAGGGTTCCTACGTAGACAAAATGAAACAAGCTTAGCCCACCAAAAAGTGGCCCGCTGAGTATTAGATGTGTAATGAGAGACATACCACCAGGATAGTTCCAATAATGCAACTGCCCAAATTTTTGCCAAACAAATAATTTCTCTACTCTACTTCTACATTCACCCTATAAAAGCCTTCCCTACAAATGCCTCCAGTAGATCCTCCAACCACTTTCAGTTTGGAGCTGGCTGATCCATGAATCTCTGTTTGCTTAAACTCTTTAAAATGTTAATATGCTTACGTTTATCTATTTTTTTCTCATTTTTAAAAATTGAGATGGGATCTTCTTATGTTGTCCAGGCTGGTCTTAAACTCCTGAACTCAAGGGATACTCCTGCGTCAGCCTCCTGAGTAGCTGGAATTATAGACGTGTGCCTCCACACCCAGCTGACATTTATCTTTAAACAAGGGTTTGACCCTTTTCTGAAATGTATTTGTGTTAAGACCTGTACCCTAAGTGATATGGCAGGCTCATTTTAGACCATTGGACACTTTTGTCTCTGGACCACAATTTGCCCTTTGTGACCTGCTCTCCTAAGAAAATCAAGTGTAATTCAAGTTAGTTTACCCTCTGCTGATCAGGGGAGATTGCTCTGGGTACAAACTCAAGACAGGCACTCACACCTTCATTCATACCCCAAATCTCAACATCACACAATACACCCATGTAATAAACCTGCACAGGTACTCTCCGGAATCTAAAATGAAAATTGAAATTCCCTAAAATTTTAATTTCATCTTACTAAAAAACAAAGATAAATTTACTTCTTTCCAATTTTGATATACATTATACTGACATAGACACTATATTCTATGGTGAATTATGTTGATTGAATTTCACATTTTAAACTAACACTGGGTTACTGTGAACAACTCTATTGGGTGATAATGTATTATGTTTTTAATATATTTGAATACAATTTGCAAATATTCTGTTTTAAAATTACATCTATGTTCCATAAATAAATAAATATGTAAAAATAATAAATGTTTATATTATTCAAGTGAAGATTACAGCGATCTTTTTGAATATCTACTTAACCTCAGCTAGCTTTAAATTCAGAAGTAGCAACTCCATAGAAATTCAACTTATTTCTACCTTATTACTCATATTTGTCTCCTTGAAGAAGCTTCATTGCTATCATCCAGTTTAGACTGGGATGTCACAAATCTCTAGACTGAGTAGTGTAATACTCACTATTCAAATAAAATCAAATTATTATAATGTTATGACACCTCCAAATACAAAAATGAAGCCCATGGATGTTAGGTTAAGGTATAGAGACAAGTATTCCTACTTACTATCTTTTAGGGCAGATATATCCCAGCTAAGGTGATTGCAAAATGAAATGGAAACCATATTGTGGAAGGGGACTTGAGACTCAGATTGGATTTTCATTCCAACTCTTACATACACAAGCTGCATGACTCTGGGTAAATTGCATATTCTCTTAGAGTTTCAATTTCTTCATCTGTACAATGGAGGTTAATGCCTATGGACTACGGCTGATGTGGGGATAAAAGAACCAACAGGGATGCACGGGCAGGACCTTGTCCATAAAGCAGCTGGCATCAACAAATGGAAGCCCCCTTCCCATCTTGTCTTTTCGTGCACTACAAAATCTGGAATATGTGGGTATAAAAAATACTCTTATAAGAGACAGAATTGGAAACTTTTGCAAAAAAAGATTGGAAAGGTGTCACATCTTGTGGCATGAGGAGTTGTGGGCATACACTTGAATTTTGTGCTGTGAGATATCCACAGAACTTCAGTAGCTTAAGAGAACAGTTTAGATGTCATCTTATTCATCTACCATAGAACTTCCTCTTCTTTTCTGAGATTTCTAGACAGTAACTTTTACAGCTCTAATAATGCAGTTCTCTCCCAATTGTTTGGACTATTCTAATAGATACAAAGCAGTATTTCACCAGCAGATGCTACTGCAGTTCATATGATGATTTCAAACTGAGAATCCATTTACAGTTATGCAATACATATTTTTTGGAAATAGGGTGAAAGTACTTTAAGATTAAAATCCTATGAAATAGGTTTACAGTAAATAATTATTTGTTGCAATGTCTATCTTACTATCTTATATTCACACATGTATCGGTGTCCTAATAAATATATGTGGTGAGTGAAAGTTACTTGAGGGCAGAGACTGTGCCATATGTTCCCTGCACCGCTGATGCCTATATCAGCACGCGATATACAGTAGATGCTCAGTAAATACTTTAACTTAAAAAACGCACTAAGAATAAATCTTAGAAGACATCAAAATACATATGAGTACAATCTAGGGACATGGTCAGGAGCTCAAAATTCAATCTTATTTATTTATTTATTTATTTAGAGACAGAATCTCACTCTGTCACCCAGGCTGGAGTGCAGTGGCACGATCTCGGCTTACTGCAACCTTCCTCTCCCGGGTTCAAGCGATTCTCCTGCCTCAGCCTCCAGAGTAGCTGGGTTTACAGGTGCACACTAACACGCCCGGCTAATTTTTTTTATTTTTAACAGACACAGGGTTTCACAAAGTTGGCCAGGCTGGTCTCAAACTCCTGAGCTCAGGTGATCTGCCCACTTTGGTCTCCCAAAATGCTGGGATTATAGGCATCAGCCACCGTGCACGACCACAAAATGTTTTAATGTAGCTTGAAAACCCCTTTGCAAATAGGCGTATTCATAACAAGATGAAAACAAGAAAACATTGAGCTTCATATAACAGAAGGGTTCTGCCTGGATTTGCATGTGGCCCCATTATTTGTTTGCTGTTGGGCCATGGTCAGGTTACGTAGCTGCTCTCTGCCTCCACATAGGCTTTATGCCTGTGCATCCCTCATCTACAAAATGGGAATAATAAGAATATCTAACAGTTAGAAGTGGAGAAAACATATATAAAGGCCTTTGGAAAGACCTTGTCAAAGCTCAATAATTGTCCTCAATAATTGCTCTCAATAATTGTCAGCTATTATTCAATAATAATCATAATCATGAAAATGTATGACTCAAAGAAAGATTCCTACTTCATATCCAGCTTGCCAAAAGAATATCAGACATTGGACCTGTGAAAGGAATGACATTGAGATTTATTTTCACATCGCTAAGTTGGTTTTTTCTTTGCCATTCAATTTCTGCAGTCCCCACTCTAAGTCCATGGTCCACCTTTTTATTTTTCCTTCTAAGATGTCTTCCCTTCTTGTAAGATTTTCTTTGCCTTAAGAAGGGCCCTTTTCATCCACCCACTCTTTTACCCTTCCCAGAAGTTGGTTAATGGGCACAAAAATACAGTTAGATGGAAGGAACAGAAGAAGTTCTAGTGTTCAATAGCACAATAGGGTGATGACCGTTAACAATAACTTATTATACATTTCAAAATGGCTAGAGGAAAGATGTGGTATTTTCCTAACACAAATAAATGATAAATATTTGAAGTGATGGATATGCAAATTATCTTGATTTGATCAGTGCACATTGTATGCATGTATCAAAATATCACATGTACCCTAGAAATAATTATAATTGTCATGTATCAATAAAAACAAAAAGGGCTTATTTCTCTTTCCTTCCTCCCAGCATTCCCTCCTATCCCAGATATGTGTTGCTCCTGGGGCTCTCCTGCCCCACGTTCAGTAAGCACTGAGCCAGCAGGAAGGATTTCACAGGTCATATCCTGACATCAACCCTCCACCCCTTCAGGTAATGATCCTCCTGCTCTTAGTCATTTATATCCTTTGGTTCATAGATATTTTGAGTCTAGTGCCTTCTAACCGCTGAGCTACATAATATCCCTTGGTTTTTAAAGAAAATACAAAGTGGATTTTAGCAACAATCTTGAGTCATCACAGAAACTAATGAAGTTGGGGATTCCATGAAGCCATCCAAGCACATAAAGCCCATTTCCTGGGTCCCTTTTCCTTAGCTCAAGGCCACAAAAATCAGAACATGAATTCCAGCCCATATTAGCATTATGTCTAAATAATTATGAATTATAAATGAAGCTAAAAATAGCTAAATATGTTCTATTCTTCTACTTCAATAACTATACCGCCATAATAACCCACAAGATCAAAGCCCAGTGTAGAATTCTCTGAGTTCTTGGTGCTCTGCACGGGAATGTGGTAGTAAAGGGAGAGCTGATCCTCAGCCCCAGGTTACATTTTTTTCTTTCATCATAGCTAGCCCTGTCCTTACTTGAGAAGCCTTGCTTTCTCCTGTGTGGGGACTCCCTAGGCCCCATGCAAGCTCCATCCACAATTGTCACCCCTTCAGACAGCAGAGCCTTGGGCACCATTTGGACAAGCACAGTTTTCACTTTGAAATGGACCCAGGGAAGAGGCCATGCAGGCTCAGGTACATTTGGCCAGGGGCCTGAGTGCCCAGCATGTGCCCTAGAAGAGAGGGTGAGAGCTCTGGGTGGGCCGGGGTACAGTCAGTGGAGGGCCAGAGAGGCACCTTCGCAAGCGCAGGATTCAGGGCGGGGGTCCTCTTGCCAAGATCGATGGCTATGATTCCTCCGTGCAATGACGACTGCGTCACGTCTTCTCAGCGCACCTTTCTTTCAGTCTCAGCCACCGTGGGGAGTTCCATGGAAGCACAGGCTTCCCTTGTGCTGCCAGCAAACTCAAGCTACACTTTCCGCCCTGGGACATCTCCACAAATACAGCCCAGAAACACTTGCAGGTTAAGAGCCTCAGGGGAAGACCTCAACCAGTGTGGGACAGGTGGGCAAATGCTCGAGGCTCATGTTTCAGGTGGACAGTCCTGGATAACTTTCCAGAGCCTCTCGGAAGTTCCCGCATAAAAAAAGTCCATGGGAGCAGCCTCAATGGCATTTTGTTATTTTGGCTTTTTTTTCTTGCCTGGCTCACTCTTCCCACATCTCACTCTTGCTTCTTGGAATCACTTCCCAAATAAATCATCCACACCCAAGTCTTTACTCCAGCTCTACTTTCAGGGGTACAGGCACACCTTGGAGATATTGCAGGTTTGGCTCTAGGTCACCACAATAACGCGAATATCACAATAGAGCAAGTCACATGAAATTTTTTGCGAGTCACAAGAAATTTTCTGCTTTCTGGTGCATATGAAAGTTATGTTGCCGGGTATGGTGGCTCACGCATGTAATTCCAGCACATTGGGAGGCTGAGGCGGGTGGATCACCAGAGGTCAGAAGTTCGAGACCAGCCTGGCCAACATGGGGAAACCCTGTGAAAATACAAAAATGGTGGTGAGCGCCTGTATTCCTAGCTAATCAAGAGGCTGAGGCAGGAGAATTGTTTCAACCTGGGAAGCAGAGTTTGCGGTGAGACAAGATCACACCACTGCACTCCAACCTGGGCAACAGAGTGAGACTCCAACTCAAAAAAGAAAGTTGTGTTTAAACTACTGTAGTCAATTAAGTGTGCAATAGCATTATGTCTAAAATATAATGTATATACCTTACTTTGAAAATACTTGATTGCCAAAAAATGCTAACCATCATCTGGGCCTTCAGCAAGTCATAATCATTTTGCTGGTGGATGGTCTCGTCTCAGTGTTGATAGCTACTGACTGATCAGGGTGATGGTTGCTGAGGGCTGGAGAGGGTGTGGCAATTTCTTAAAATAACATGACAGGGAATTTTGCCGCGTTGACCGACTCTTGCTTTCACAAAAGATTTCACTGTAGCATGCTACGCAGTTTGGTAGCATTTTACCCACAGTAGAATTTATATCAAAACTGGAACCAATCCTCTCAAACTCTGCCATTCCTCTGTCAACTAAGTTTATGGAATATTCTAAGTCCTTTGTCGTTCTTTCCACAGTGTTCACGGCATCTTCACCAGGAGTAGATTCCATCCCAAGAAACCACTTTATTTGCTTATTCATAATAAGAAATTCCTCATCCATTAAGATTGCAGCAATCTGGCCAGGTGCGGTGGCTCATGCCTGTAATCCCAGCACTTTTGTAGGCTGAAACGGGTGGATCATCTGACTTTGGGAGTTCGAGACCAGCCTGAACAATATGGTGAAACTCCGTCTGTACAAAAAATGCAAAATTAGCCGGGTGTTGTGGCACATGCCTACAATACCAGCTACTTGGGAGGCTGAGGCAGGAGAATCGCTTGAACCCAGGAGGTGGAGGTTGCAGTGAGCTGAGATCACACCATTTCACTCCAGCCTGGGCAACAAGAGCAAAACTCCATCTCAAAAAAAAAAAAAAAAAAAAAAAAGATTGCAACAATTCACTCACATCTTCACGCTCTACTTTTCATACTAGTCCTCTTGCTATCTTCACCACATCTGTGGTTACTTCCTCTGCTAATGTATTGAACCCCTCAAAGTCATTTATGGGGGTTAGAATCAACTTCTTCCAAACTCCCATTAATGCTGCTATTTTTACCTCCTCTGGTGAATCATGAATGTTCTTAGTGGCATCTACAATAGTGAATCCATTTACAGAGCACGGGTAGAGTAGATTTAGCATAATTCTTAAGAGGTGCCCTAGGATTTATGGAATGGTAAGTGAGCATTGGCTTGTAATAAGAGAGTCAGTCTGTCCTTTAAATCTTTTTTTTTTTTTTCTTGAGATAAGATCTCACTCTGTTGTCCAGGCTGGATTGCAGTGGCATGATCTTGGCCCACTTCAGACTTGACCTCCTTGATTCAAGCAATCCTCCCACCTCAGCCTCCTGAGTAGCTGGACTAGTAGCATGCACCACCATACATGGCTTTTTTTTTTATTCATTTATTTTTGGTTAGAGACAGGGTTTCACCATGTTGCCCAGGCTGGTCTCAGACTCCTAAGCTCAAGCTATTCTCCCACTTCAGCCTCCCAGAGACATGAGCCACCCTGCCTGGCCTCTAAATTCGTGTTATGTAGACTGACTTTCATGGTTAAAATGTCCTGAATTGACTGTGGCCTGTTGGGATGTGGGATGGAGGAAACTACTTATGGAAATTGAAGAAGAAAGGGAAGCACACCAGGAACAAGAAAGTGGCATTCGATTTTTACATCAAGGACTCCATGGTAAAGAGAAAGAACAGGTAGCCTGTTTTTGTGGCTGACCATTGGACTGCAGACTGCACCTGCATCTACCAGGTACTTCTGGATAGTCCCAGTTTTAAATTTTTGACCTGGCATTCATGAACACAGTGCTACTGGTCAGACCTTTGTCCAGGTTTAAGCTTCAGAAAATAAAGTCTTCATACAGTGGGAGGCCTGGTTAGGGTTATGATTCTGCCCTGGGGCATCTGACCCTTCTGACCTGGAGGTAAACTTGGCATCTACAATTTACCTCCACATTTGAACAGCCAACGATGGGCTGAGCACAAAGGCTCACATCTGTAACTCCAACACTTTGGGAGGCCAAGGCGGGAGGATCACTTGAGGCCAGGAGTTGTAGACCAGCCTGGGCAATATAGTGAGACCTTGTCTCTATAAAAACAAACAAACAAACAAAACCAAGGATGCGTGTGTGGCAGGGAGCAGTTCAACACGGGAAACCATTAATCTGAGAGCTGGAAGGACACTTAGACCAGCCCCCTATTAACAGATGAGACTGTCCTGGGATTATAGCCTAAGGTAATTCATTGAACTTTTCTAGAGTTTTGAAAACCAACAATCCTAAAACCCCCAAGCATACTGCTACTGTTTGCTATTGAATAGTGTTTTCTAGTCCAGGTATGGTGGGTCATGCCTGTAATCCCAACACTTTGGAAGGTTGAGGCAAGTGGATCACCTGAGGTCAGGAGTTCGACACCAGCCTGGCCAACATGGTGAAACCCTGTTTCTACTAAAAATACAAAAAATTAGCACGCCATGGTGGTGCATGCCTGTAATCCCAGCTGCTTGGGAGCCTGAGGCAGGAGAATACTTTGATCTTGGGAGGCAGAAGTTGCAGTGAGCTGAGATTGGACCATTGCACTCCAGCCTGGGCTACAAGACTCAAATTCCGTCTCGAAAATACTAATGATAATAATAATGTTTTCTACAAGCAAGGGGTTACTTTGTACTGGGAACTGGTGTGAAGGGATCCACCATGTGTCAGCTTTTGGATTGATGACAGTTATTTCCAGATCATGGAGGTGGGAATGCTTGTTGATCATCTTCTATGTTCTTTGTTATATTGATTGATTTTTTTAAAAAGCTAGCATTTTTATAACAATAAAGTCATAAAAATAAGTAACTAAAATAAAGTAAAATAATCTAAAAAGGCCAAGCGCGGTGGCTCACACCTGTAATCCCAACACTTTGGGAGGCCAAGGTGGGTGGATCACGTGAGGTCAGGAGTTCAAGACCAGCCTGGCCAACATGGTGAAACCCCATCTCTACTGAAAATACAAAAATTAGCCAGGCATGGTGGCAGGCACCTGTAATCCCAGCTACTCAGGAGGTTGAGGCAAGAGAATTGCTTGAACCTGGGAGAAGGTGCTTGCAGTGATCTGAGATTGCACCATTGCATTCCAGCCTGGGTGACAAGAGCTAAATTCCATCTCAAAACAAAACAAAACAAAAATCTAAATGTAATTGAGTTGAATATTTAAACTTTTATTTGACATTTCAAATTAGATTCTAATTCCATTTAAAAGAACATCTCATAGAAGCAAATGTACTCATTTATGTTAACTCTGTGGTTTCATTTAAGCAATTTGTTTTGTGAAGGGACACAAAGCCAACCAGATTTTAACAGTGTATAAATATGTATTTATTAATTTAATTACAATGACAATACTCTCAACTCCCCATTTGAATAAAGGAGGGCATCTGATCTGTGTTCTGGGACAGTGTGCACTATAGGTGTGTGGAAATACCGATGCCCTCAGCTGTGTGGCAGGCTCAGTGGGACCTGGAGTGCAGGAGGCCCTGGGTCATTCACCTCTGGCCACAAAAGTCATTGTCCATTTACCCCCAACTGCTATAGAAATATTATTTTCAGTGGTTGTTATGAAGCAAAAGAAAAGATGCAGGGAGATTTATTAAACCTTTACATATAAGGTATGTAAGTAAATAAAGTCTACTTTCTTCTGGCTTAACTAAAAATCTTTACTAGTATTTATGCATTTTGGAAAATAAAGATGCCAATTTAAATATTATGAAGCAAAGCAATTGATTATTGGTTAAGACAGCCAAGTACAACTGCAGAGTTGTAGAGGTTATGTGTTACATGTATAAGAATATTTCATAGCAATAATATTTTAAGACTCTGTGAAGACACTCCACAGTGAAGCAGAAATTAGAACAGAATTAATAATACTGTGTATGCTCTCAGTTCACCAATTTATCAAAACTAGCTTTGTAACTCAGGAGGCTGTCTGCTCTTTTGCAATTGGAAGAAAAGAAATAACATTTTATTTTTCAACTCTTTAGATTTTCTTCATTAAGAGTATTTCCAAAGCTAAGTAAGGGAATTGCCTGTAGCACCAAGAGAAAAAAGCAGTCTTGAGCAGCTTTTAAAAAATGGTCTTAAAATATGGAAAATAGAGCCAGGTGTGGTGGCTCACTCTTGTGATCCAGCACTTTGGGAGCTTGAGGTGGGAGGATTGCTTGAGGCCAAAAGTTTGAGACCAGCCTGGACAGCATAGCAAGATCCCCATCGTTACAAAAATAATATATTTTTAAAAATTAGCTGGATGAGGTGGTGTGTGCATTAGAGTCCCAGTTACTTGGGAGGCTGAGGTAGGAGGAGTTCTTGAGCCCAGCAGTTCAAGTCTGCAGTGAGCTACGATTGCACCAGTCCTCAAGCCTGGGCAACAAAGTGAGACCCTGCCTCTCTCTATATATAAATATATGTATATATAAAATATATATCCATATTTTATATATATATATCCATATATATAATATATATATATATTATATATATCCATATATATAATATATATATATTATATATATCCATATATATAATATATATATTATATATATATATATAATATATATATATTATATATATATATATAATATATATATATATATATGGAAAAGGGAAGGGGCCAAGAATATCAAAGACATTATTGAAGAAGAGGAAAGATTTGTGCTGGCAAATATCAGAACTTTTATAAAGCTACAGCAATTAAGACAGTGTGGTCCTCACTGATAAACTGACTAATGAAACAGAATAGAGAGTTCCCAAACAAATCTCCACAAATTTAATCTTTGATATGTGATGTAGGTGACATGGCAGATCAGCAAGGAAAGAAAGGACTTTTCAATAAATAGAATGGAAAAATAATGGTTATTGATATAAGAAACAAAATGAAATTATATTCCTGCCTCACTCTATATACAAACATTAAATTCCTGAGGACCAAAGACTTACATGTCAGAAACAAAACTTCAAAACTTTTAGTAGAAAATGTAAGTGAATGAGACACAAAAAGCCATTTAACCATTAAAAAAGATTAGACATTTTGACTATCACAAAATTAAGAACTTTTTACATCAAAAACTGGAAAGATAGGCTGGGCACAGTGTCTCAATCCTGTAATCCCAACAGTACATCACCTGAGGTCAGGAGTTTGAGACCAGGCTGGCCAACATGGTGAAATGCCATGTCTCCTAAAAATACAAGAAATTAGCTTGGCATTAGTGGCAGACACCTGTAATCCCAGCTACTTGGGAACCTGAGGCATGAGAATCATCTGAACCCGGGAGGTGGAGGTTGCAGTGAGCCACTGCACTCCAGCCTGAATAACAGAGCTAGACTCTGTCTCAAAAAAAAAAGGAAATTAAAAAATAAAAGTAAAAAAGTGAAAAGATAAACTATAAATTAGAAGATATTTGCAGTACCTAAAACCTATGAAAGATTACAATCAGATCAAGTAAGTATAAGGAGCTCCTATGAATTAATTTTTAAAATAGCAACCCAACAGAAAATTCGAAAAGACATCAATAGGGATTTCTCAAAAGAGAAAGCACGCAAAATGTAAAAAAATTTCTCAACCTCATTAGTAATCAGGAAAATGCACAAGATACTACACATCTATTCTCCCCACAATTATTAAGAAGTTTAACAACACCAAATGTATTAGTCCACATTCGCACTGCTGATGAAGACATACCTGAGACAGGGAAGAAAAAGAGGCTTAATTGGATTTAGGGTTTCACATGGTTGAGGAGGCCTCAGAGTTATGGCAGCGGGTGAACAGCATTTCTTACATGGCAGTGGCAAGAGAATATGAGAAGGAGGCAAAAGAAGCAAAAGACGAAACCCCTAATAATCCCATCAGATCTTGTGAGATTTATCCACTATCACAAGAATAGCATGGGAAAGACTGGCCCCAAAGATTCAACTACCTCCCCCTGGTTCCCTCCCCGAACACGTAGGAATTCTGAGCAATACAATTCAAGTTGAGATGTGGGTAGTTACATAGTCAAACCATATTTTTCCACTCCTGGACCCTCCAAATCTCATGTCCTCTCCAAATCTCATGTCCTCACATTTCAAAACTTATTACGCCTTCCCAACCATCCCCCAAAGTCTTAACTCATTTCAGCATTAACCCAAATGTGCACTGTCCACCGGGCACAAGCATGAACACAACCGTTTGTTTCGCCGTCGCCCCATATGCCTCCGGTGACACACAATCACACCATCTGCTCTGGGATGCGCCAGTACTACGCCTGGCCGCATGGTCTCCACCTCGGATTCACCCCTGTTCCTGTTTGCTCATGTCCTGTAAAGCACTCTCGGCTTTCCGGAGGCCCAGAGCTCTTAAAAGCAGGGCAGGCCACTGCTCTTTCAAAGGAGGAGAGAGGCAGAGGGCTGATGGATCAGTGAATTTTCAGCTGACAACACGCATTGAGACTCATGGGATTGATTTGTGCTGCAGCGAGGCCCTGCCGGCCTCATCAGGAGTGGTGAGCCCATCCTATCTCAGTCGGAAGGGGCCAAAATCGGATCTGAAGGGGAGTCAGGAGAACACAGCAGGCGTCCTGAAGCTCCCCATCCCTTGGTGGAAGTCCGCCCAAGGAGGTCCTGAGGACAGGACTCCTGGGAGTTTCTTGCTGGGACAGGACCCCCGCGACCCCATCTCAAACGCCACCCCCAACTGGACCCCGGATCCAGCCACCACCGTGGTTGCAGGAGGAGACTCGCTGCTGCCGCGCAGCAGTGGACTTATTTAAAGGGGATGCAGCCTGAATCGCGCAGCCAATGCGCATGCGCGAGGCACGAAAGGCTTCTCCCGTCGCAGTGCTTCCCGCGGTTGTCTTAGAAACCAGTCCCTGAGGCTTGGCAGAGCAGAAGCCCTCCGTGGCAGTGCTTGGGTGTCGGGGCTCTGAGGCTCCCCCTCACCTCTCCATGGGGTCGACGGGAACGTCTCCAGATGCCAGGGGTCGCAAAGGGCCGACCAGGATGCGGAAACCCCAAGCGGAGTTCGCGGGAAGCAGCATGGCATCCCAGCCTCAGGCCTGCCCTGACGGTTTTGGGGTCAGTCTCCCCAAAAGTCGTGCTGCCGTGGTATTGAGGACAGGTCGGCCTGCGTGCCCCTGGGCTGCCCTCTCACCCGAGGGTCGTTCTCGTGGAGAGCAGAACCCCGCAGTCTCAGGGGTTGCCTGGGGTTGTGTGTTTCAATTCCTCTGCTGTATGATTCTGTGTGTGTGTGTGTGTGTGTATATGTGTGTGTGTGTGTGTGTCTCCCATTCTCTTTTCTCTCTTTGTCTCTCCGTCTCTGTGTGTTTCTTTCCCTCTCTCTGTCTGTCTGTGTGTATGTGCCCGTGTGCGTGTGTGTCTTTTACCGAATGCGCCCTGTGCACCACAGAGTGATTTCTCGCATGTCGTCCTGTCTTTGGTGAGCCTCCTCCTGCGTCTCTGCCTGGGTCGTGAGGCCGGTTGTCAATCGTCTTCCCCGCCGCGGACCCGCTTTGGGTGTGTGAAGGCCTGGACCACGTGAGGAGATGCGTCGGTCCCGGAGCAATTGTAATCTCATCCCCATCCTGAGCGGCCTCTTTTCTAGGATCAAGATGAACACACTGCAGCCGAGGACAAGAGCCCCAAAGGAGCTCTTTGTCCTGCAGGAGAGGAGCGGACCCACCTCAGAGAAGATGGTTGTATCTTTTCACCGCTCTTCTCTGAGAAATGAAGCCACACCATGATACAGTCTGGAAGAGGAAGCCGGGAATGGGAGATGGCAACAATCCCTGTCACTGGAACGCTGGCCTCTCTGGACAAGCCACCCTTTTGGAACTCCTCCCATTATGCCCGTGGTGGTGGCACTGTGGTGGATCCTGCCTTGGCTCCGGACTCTGGCCTCTGCTCTGTCCTCCCTCATGCTGTGCCTCCCCTGTTTCTCAGGGGCCTGGATGCCTCTCGCTCTGGCCAAATGTCTTCAACGAAGATGACTTCCCACTCGGTCAGGGAGACACTTCCTGCAGATCCGTGTCATGATTCCTTCTCTCTCCAAACGTGTTTCTGCTTGATTGGGGAGTTCTCATGACTCTGGAACTCTTGGCTTATACGTGTCTCAGACAGAGAAGTTCTCTTCTTCTCCACATTTCCACTCATGGGTGGGTGGATTGCTTAGAAGGAGTGCTAGGCGACCCGACCGTGACTGGCCTTGTCTCCTAGCACAGGTGGTGTCGCGTTTCCTCTGCACTTCCTGTCTCATTCTTGAGGACATCCTCTCCTTTGCTCCTGGGTGGACTGACTCCCTTGATCTTCTCTCCCAAACGAATGTCAGGGAACCAAAGGGACTGGGCTGGGACTGGGGCTGGGGCTGGGGCTGGGGCTGGGGCTGGGTGCAGGGGAAGATGCGTCAGGGCTACCAGGGTGGTGGAGGGTTGGGAGTGGGGCGAATTTTGCAGAAACCTCTTTGCTCCTTTGGTAGGCATTTGAAAACATGGCTTGGGTCAGGCCCAGGACCCCCAACCCCCGGGTCCGAGGTGTTCTTTGATTTTCCTTGGCATTGAAGGAAAAGTCACTTGTTCCCCCCTTCCACCGGCACATGCCTGGACACCACCGTTTGTTTCGCCGTCGCCCCATATGCCTCCAGTGACACACATTCACACCATGTGCTGTGGGATATGCCAGTGTCACCCGTGGTCTCATGGTCTCCACCTCTGATTCGCCCCTCTTCCTCTTTGTAGGTGTCCTGTAAAGCGTGGTGGGCTTTCCAGAGCCCCAAGGCTTTGAGAAGTGGGGGCAGGCCACTGCTCTTTCAAAGGAGGAGGGAGGCAGAGGGCTGATGGATCTGTGAATTTTCAGCTGACACTACGCCTTGAGATCTATGAGATCATTCTGTGCTGCAGCGAGACACTGCCTGCCTCAGCAGATATGGTGAGCCCCTCCTATCTCACACGGAGGGTCCCAAATCGCATCTGAAGGGGAGTCCCAAGAACACAGCAGGCATCCTGAAGCTCCACCTCCCTCGTTGGAAGTCGGCACAAGGAGGTCCTGAGGACAGGACTCCTGGGGGTTTGGCCCTGGGACAGGACACCCGCAGTCCCCTCTCCCACGCTGCCCCAATCTGGACCCCGGATCCAGCCGCCGTCAGGGCTGCAGCAGGAGCCTCGCTGTTGCCGCCACCGCTGTGCAGCGGCGTTACTTAAAGGGGACGCAGCCTGACTTCCAGGAGCGGAGGGGGAGTCGGCGCAGCCAATGCGCATGCGTGAGGGGCGAGCGGCTTCTCCCGTCACAGTGCTTCCCGCGGTTGTCTTAGAAACCAGTCCCTGAGGCTTGACAGAGCAGAAGCCCTCCGTGGCAGTGCTTGGGTGTCGGGGCTCTGAGGCTCCAGCCTGACCTCTCCACGGGGTCGACGGGAACGTCTCCGGATGCCAGGGGTCGCAAAGGGCCGACCAGGATGAGGAAACCCCAGGCGGAGTCCGCGGGAGGCAGCATGGCATCCCAGCCTCAGGCCTGCCCGGACGGTGTTGGAGTGAGTCTCCCCAAAAGTCGTGCCGCCGTGTCTCGAGGACAGGTCAGCTTGCGTGCCCCTGGGCTGCTCTCTCCGGCGAGGGTCTGAGGGTCTTTCTCGTGGAAAGCAGAACCCCACAGCCTCAGGGGTTGCCTGGGGGGGGTGTGTTTCAATTCCTCTGCTGTATAACTCTGTGTGCGTCTGTGTGTGTCTGTGTGAGTGTGTGTGTATGTGTGTGTGTGTCTCCCATTGTGTCTTCTCTCTTTGTCTCTCGGTCTCTGTGTGTTTCTTTCCCTCTCTCTGTCGGTCTGTGTGTGTGTGTCCGTGTGCCTGTGTGTCTTTGGCAGAATGCGCCCTGTGCGACACAGAGTGATTTCTCGCATGTCGTCCTGTCTTTGATGAGCCTCTTTCTGCGTCTCTGCCTGGGTCGCGCGGCCGGTTGTCAATCATCTTCGCCGCCGCGGACCCGATTTGGGTGTGTGAAGGTCTGGCCCACGTGAGGAGATGCGTCGGTCCCGGAGCAATTGTAATCTCATCCCCATCCTGAGCGGCCTCTTTCCTAGGATCAAGATGAACACACTACAGCCGAGGACAAGTGCCCCACAGGAGCTCTTTGTCCTGCAGGAGAGGAGCGGACCCACCTCAGAGAAGATGGTTGTATCTTTTCACCGCTCTTCTCTGAGAAATGAAGCCACACCATGATACAGTCTGGAAGAGGAAGCCGGGAATGGGAGATGGCAACAATCCCTGTCACTGGAACGCTGGCCTCTCTGGACAAGCCACCCTTTTGGAGCCCTTCCCCTTATGCCCGTGGCGGTGGCACGGTTCTGTATCCTGCCTTGGCTCTGGGCCCTGGCCTCTGCTCTGTCTTCTCTCTTGCTGTGCCTCCCCTGTTTCTCAGGGGCCTGGATGCCTCTCGCTCTGGCCAAATGTCTTCAACGAAGATGACTTACCAGTCCTTCAGGGAGACACTTCCCGGAGATCAGTGTCATGATTCTTTCTCTCTCCAAACGTGTTTCTGCCTGAATGGGGAAGTTTTGAAACACTCCTTTTGTAGAATCTGCTATTGGATATTTGGAGCTCTTTGAGACATTCGAAGGAATCAGGAATATCTTCAGATAAAAACTAGACAGAAGCATTCTTAGAAACTGCAGTGTGACGTGTGCATTCAACTCACAGAGTTGAACCTTTCTTTTGATAGAGCAGTTTTGAAACAGTCTTTTTGTAGAATCTGCAAGTGAGTATTTGGAGCGATTTGAGGCCTATGGTGGAAAAAGAAATATCTTCACATAAAAACTAGACAGACGCATTCTCACAAACTTCTTTGTGATGTGTGCATTCAGCTAACAGAGTTGAACCTTTCTTTCGATAGAGCAGTTTTGGTACACTCCGTTTGTAGAATCTGATAGTGGATATTTGGAGATTTTTGAAGCCTACGTTGGAAACGGCAATATCTTCCCAGAAAAAGTAGACAGAAGCATTCTCAGAAAGTTCTTTGTGATGTGTGCATTCAACTCACGGAGTTGAAACTTTCTTTGGATAGAGCAGTTTCAAAACACTCTTTTTGTAGAATCTGCAATTGTTTATTTGGAACGCTTTGAGGCCTATGGTGGAAAAGAAAATATGTTCACATAAAAACTAGATGGAAGGATTCTCAGAAACTTCTTTGTGATGTTTGCATTCAACTCACAGAGTTGAACATACCTTTTGATAAAGCAGTTTTGAATCAGTCTTTTGTAGAATCTGCAAGTGGATATTTGGAGTGATTTGGGACCTAGGGTGGCAAAGGAAATATCTTCACACAAAAACTAGAGAGAAGAATTCTTAGAAACTTCTTTGTGATGTGTGCATTCAACTCACAGAGTTGAAACTTTCTTTTGATAGAGCTGTTTTAAAACACTCTTTTTGTAGAATCTGCAAGTGGATATTTGGAGCGATTTGAGGCCTATGGTAAAAAAGGAAATATCTCCACATAATACCTAGAGAGAAGCATTCTCATAAACTTCTTTGGGATGCGTGCATTCAACTCACAGAGTTGAACCTTTCTTTAGATAGAGCAGTTTTGAAACACTCCTTTTGCAAAATCTGCATGTGGATATTTGGAACTCTTTGAGGCCTTTGTTGGAAACGGGATATCATCTCGTAAAAACTAGACAGAAGCATTCTCAGAAACTGCTTTCATGTATGCATTCAACTCACAGGGTTGAACCTTCCTTTTGATAGAGCAGTTTTGAAACACTCCTTTTGTAGAATCTGCATTTGTTCATTTGGAGCACTTTGAGGCCTATGGTGGAAAAGGAAATATCTTCAAATAAAAACAAGACAGTAGCATTATCAGAAACTTCTTTGTGATGTGTGCATTCAACTCACAGAGTTTTACCTTCTTTTTAGGAGAGAAGTTTTGAAACAGTCTTTTTGTAGAATCTGCAAGTGGATATTTTGAGAGATTTGAGGCCTATGGTGGGAAAGGAAACATCTTCACATAAAAACTAGACAGAAGCATTTCAGAAACTTCTTTGTGATGTGCGCATTCAGCTCACAGAATTGAACGTTTCTTTTGATAGAGCAGTCTTGAAACACTCCTTTTGTAGAATCTGCTAGTGGCTATTTGGAGCTTTTAGGCCTTCAGTGGAAACGGGAATATCTTCACATAAAAACTGGACAGACTCATTCTCACAAATGGCTTTGTGAAGTGGGCTTTCAACTCACAGAGTTTAACCTTTCTTTTGGTAAAGCAGTTTTGAAACATTCTTTTTGCAGAATCTGAATGTGTTCATTTGGAGCGCTTTGAGGCCTATGGTGGAAAAGGAAATATCTGCACATAAAAAGTAGACAGAAACATTCTCAGAAACTTCTTTGTGATGTCTGCATTCAAACCACAGAGTTGAATTTTCCTTTTGTGAGAGCAGTTTTGAAATAGTCTTTTTGTAGAATCTGCAAATGGATATTTGGAGCGATTTGTGGCCTATGGTAGAAAAGGAAATATCTACACATAAAAACTAGATAGAAGCATTCTCAGAAACTTACTTGTGATGTGTGCATTCAACTCACTGAGTTGAACCTTCCTTTTGATAGAGAAGTTTTGAAAGTCTTTTTGTAGAATCTCCAAGTGGATAATTGGAGAGATTAGAGGCTTATGGTGGAAAAGAAAATATCTTCACATAAAAACTAGACAGAAGAATTCTCAGAAACTTCTTTGTGATGTGTACATTCAACTCACAGAGTTAAACTTTGCTTTTCATAGAGTAGTTTTGAAACTCTCCTTTTGTAGAATCTGCTAGTGGATATTTGGAGCTCTTTTAGGCCTTTGTTGCAAACAGCAATATCTTCACATAAAAAGTAGACAGAAGCATTCTCAGAAACTTCTTTGTGATGTGTGCATTCAAGTCACAGAGTTGAACGTTTCTTTTGAGAGAGCCGTTTTGAACCACTCTTTTTGTAGAATCTGCAAGTGTTCATTTGGAGTGCTTTGAGGCCTATGGTGGAAAAGGAAATATCTTCACATAAAAACTAGACAGAAGAATTCTCAGAAACATTTTTGAGATGTGTGCATTCAACTCTCCAAGTTTAACCTTTCTTTTGATTGAGCGGTTTTGAAACAGTTTTTTTGTAGAATCTGCTAGTGGATATTTGGAGATTTTTCAGGCCTTCATTGGAGACGGGAATATCTTCACATAAAAACTATACAGAAGCATTCTCAGAAAGTTCTTTTTGATGTGTGCATTCAACTCACACAGTTGAACCTTCCTTTTAATAGAGCAGTTTTGAAACACTCTTTCTGTAGAATCTGCAAGTGTTCATTTGGACCCCTTTGAGGCCTATGGTGAAAAAGGTAATATCTTCACATAAAAACTACAGAGAGGCATTCTCAGAAAGTTCTTTGTGATGTGTGCATTGAACTCTTTCTTTTGACACAGCAGTTTTGAAGCACTCTTTTGGTAGAATCTGCAACAGGACATTTGGAGGGCTTTGAGGCCTATCGTGAAAAAGGAAATATCTTCACATAGAAACTACGCATAAGCATTCGCAGAAACTTCTTAGTGTTGTTTGCTTTCAACTCACAGAGTTGAACATTCCTTTTCATAGAGCAGTTTTGAAACACTCTTTTTGTAGCATCTGCAAGTGGATATTTGTAGCGCTTTGAGGCCTATGGTGAAAAGAAAAATATCTTCAAATAAAAACAAGACAGAAGCATTCAGAAAAACTTCTTTGTGATGTGTGCATTGAACTCACAGTGTTGAAGCTTTCTTTTGATACAGCAGTTTCAAAACACTCTTTTTGTAGAATCTGCAAATGGATATTTGGAGAGCTTTGAGGCCAATGGTGAAAAAGGAAATATCTTCAAATAAAAACTACACAGAAGCTTTCTCAGAAACTTCTTTGTGTTGTTTGCTTTCAACTCACAGAATTGAACGTTCCTTTTCATAGAGCAGTTTTGAAGCACTCTTTTTGTAGAATTTGCAAGTGGATATTCGGACGACTTTGAGGCCTTCGTTGGAAAAGGGATATCATCACAAAAACTAGACAGAAGTATTCTCAGAAACTTCTTGGGTTGTGTGCATTCAACTCACAGAGTTGAAATTTTGTTTTGATAGAGCAGTTTTGAAACACTCTTTTTGTAGAATCAGCAAGTGGACATTTGGAGCGATTTGAGGCCTACGGTGAAAAAGGAAATATCTTCATATAAAAACTAGACAGAAGCATTCTCAGAAACTTCTTTGTGATGTATGCATTCAACTCACAGAGTTGAACCTTTCTTTTGATAGAGCTCTTTTGAACCACTCTTTTTGAAGTATCTGGAAGTGGACATTTGTAGCGCCTTGAGGCCTATGGTGAAAAAGGAAATATCTTCAAATAAAAACTACACAGAAGCATTCTCAGAAACTTCTTTGTGATGTGTGCATTCAACTCGTTCTTTTGATAGAGCAGTATTGAAACACTCTTTTTGTAGAATCTGCAACTGGACGTTTGGGACGCTTTGTGGCCTGTGGTGAAAAGGGAAATATCTTCACATAAAAACTACACAGAAACATTCTCAGAAACTTCTTTGTGTTGTTTGCTTTCAACTCAAAGAGTTGAACATTCCTTTTCATAGAGCAGTTTTGAAACACACTTTATGTAGAATTTGCAAGTGGATATTTGGACCGCTTTGAGGTCTTCGTTGGAAACGGGATATCTTTACAAAAACTAGACAGAAGCATTCCCAGAAAATTCGTTGTGATGTGTGCATTCATCTCAAAGAGTTGAACCTTTCTTTTGATAGAGCAGTTTTGAAACTTTCTTTTTGTAGCATGTGCAAGTGGTCATTTGGAGGGATTTGAGGGCTGGGGCGAAAATGGAAACATATTCACAAAACAACTACACAGAAGCATTCTCAGAAACTTCTTTGTGATGTGTGCATTCAACTCACAGAATTGAACCGTTCTTTTGATAGAGCAGTTTTGAAACACTCTTTTTCTACAATCTGCAAGTGGACATTTGGAGCGCTTTGAGGCCTATGGTGAAAAAGGAAATATTTTAACATAAAAACTAGACAGAAGCATTCTCAGAATCTTATTTGTGATGTGTGCATTCCACTCCCAGAGTTGAACGCTTCTTTTGATAGAGCAGTTTTGAAACACTCTATTTGTAGAATCTGCAAGGGGATATTTGGAGTGCTTAGAGGCCTATGGTGAAAAAAGAAATATCTTCACATAAAAACTACACAGAAGAATTCTCAGAAACTTCTTTGTGTTGTTTGCTTTCAACTCACATAGTTGAACCTTTCTTTTGATAGAGCAGTTTTGAAACTCTCTTTTTGTAGAATTCACGAGTGGATATTTGGACGACATTGAGGCCTTCGTTGGAAAAGGGATATCTTCACAAAAACTAGACAGGAGCATTCTCAGAAACTACTTTGTGATGTGTGCATGGAACTCACAGAGCTGAACCTTTCTTTTGAGAGAGCAGTTTTGAAAAACTCTTTTGTGGAATCTGCAAGTGGACATTTGGAGCAATTTGAGGCCTGTGTTGAAAAAGTAAATATCTTCACATAAAAACTACTCAGAAGCATTCTCAGAAACTTCTTTGTGATGCTTGCTTTCAACTCAAAGAGTTGAACACTCCTTTTCATAGAGCAGGTTTGAAACACTCTTTTTGTAGAATTTGCAAGTGGATAATTGGACTGCTTTGAGGCCTTCTTTAGAAACGGGGTATCTTCACAAAAACTAGACAGAAGCCTTCACAGAAACTTCTTTATGATGTGTGCATTCAACTCGCAGAGTTGAACCTTTCTTTACATAGAGCAGTTTTGAAATACTCTTTTTGTAAAATCTGTAAGTGGACATTTGGAGCGCTTTGAGGCCTGTGGTGAAATAGGAAATATCTTCACATAAAAACTACACAGAAGTATTCTCAGAAATTTCTTTGTGATATTTGCTTTCAACTCACGGAGTTGAATGTGTCTTTTCATAGAGCAGTTTTGAAACACTGTTTGTGTACAATTTGCAAGTGGATGTTTGGACCGCTTTGAGGCATTTGTTTGAAAAGGGATATATTTACAAAAACTAGACAGAAGCATTCCCAGAGACTTCTTTGTGATGTGTGCATTCAACCCACAGAGCTGAACCTTTGTTTTCATAGAGCAGTTTTGAAACTCTCTTTTTGTAGAATCTGCAAGTGGATATTTGGAGATTGGAGGCCTATGGTGAAGAAGTAAATATCTTCTCATAAAAACTACACAGAAGCATTCTCAGAAACTTCTTTGTGATGTGTGCATTCGACACTTTCTTTTGATAGAGCAGTTTTGAAACACTGTTTTTGTAGAATCTGCAACTGGGCATTTGGAGCACTTTGAGGCCCATGGTGAAAAAGAAAATGTCTTCACATAAAAACTACACAGAAGAATGCTCAGAAACTTCTTTGTGTTGTTTGCTTTCAACTCACAAAGTTGAACATTCCCTTTCATAGAGCAGTTTTGAAACACTCTATATGTAGAATTTGCAAGTGGATATTTGTACTGCTTAGAGGCCTTCGTTGGAAATGGGATATCTTCACAAAAACTAGACAGAGACATTCTCAGAAACTTCTTTGTGTTGTGTGCATTCAGCTCACAGAGTTGAACCTTTCTTTTAATGACACAGTTTTGAAACCTCCTTTGTAGAATCTGCAAGTGGACATTTGGAGCGCTTAGAAGCCTATGGTGAAAAGGGAAATATCTTCACATAAAAACTACACAGAAGCATTCTGAAAAACTTCTTTCTGATGTGGGCCTGCAACTCACAGACTTGAACGTTTCTTTTGATAGATCAGTTTCGAAACACTTTTTTTGTGGGATCTGCAGCGGACTCTTGGAGTGCTTTCAGGCCTTTGGTGAAAAAGGAAATATCTTCACATAAAAAGTACAAGGAAGCATTCTCAGGAACTTCTTTGTGATGTTTGCTTTCAATTCACAGAGTTGAACATTCCGTTTTAAAGAGCAGTTTTGAAACACTCTTTTTCTAGAATCTGCAAGAGGATATATGGAACGCTTTGAGGCCTTCATTGGAAATGGCATATCTTCACATAAAAACTAGACAGAAGCATTCTCAGAAACTTCTTTGTGATGTGTGCATTCAACTCACAGAGTTGAACCTTTCTTTTTATAGAGTGGTTTTGAAACACTCTTTTTGTAGAATCTATAAGTGGACATTAGGAGCGCTTTGAGGCCTATGGTGAAAAAGGAAATATCTTCACATAAAAACTAGACAGAAGCATTCTCTAGAAACTTCTTTGTGATGTGTACATTGAACTCACAGAGTTGAACCTCTCTTTTTATAGAGCAGTTTTGAAACACTCTTTTTGTAGAATCTGCAATTGGACATTTGGAACGCTTTGATTCCTGTGGTGAAAAAGGAAATATCTTCACATAAAAAATACACAGAAGACTTCTGAGAAACTTCTTTGTGATTTGTGCTTTCAACTCACAGTGCTTAACCTTTCCTTTGAGAGAGCAGTTTTGAAACACTCTTTTTGTAGAATCTGCAAGTGGACATTTGGAGCACTCTGAGGCCTATGGTTAAGAAGGAAATATCTTCACATAAGAACTACACAGAATTCTCAGAAACTTCTTTGTGTTGTTTGCTTTCAACTCACATAGTTGAACCTTTCTTTTGATAGAGCAGTTTTGGAACTCTCTTTTTGTGGAATTTGCAAGTGGATATTTGGACCGCTTTGAGGCCTTCGTTGGAAATGGGATATCATCACAAAAACTAGACAGGAGCATTCTCAGAAACTACATTGTGATGTGTGCATTGAACTCACAGAGTTGAACCTTTCTTTTCAGAGAGCAGTTTTGAAAAACTCTTTTGTAGAATCTGCCAGTGGACATTTGGAGCGCTTTGAGGCCTGTGTTGAAAAAGGAACTATCTTCTCATAAAAACTACCCGGAAGCCTTCTCAGAAACTTCTTTGTGATGTTTGCTTTCAACACACAGAGTTGAACATTCCTTTTCATAGAGCAGTTTTGAAACACTCTTTTTGTAGAATCTGCAAGTGGACATTTGGAGCGCTTTGAGGCCTGTGGTGAAAAAGGAAATATCTTCACATAAAAACTACTCAGAAGCATTCTCAGAAACTTCTTTGTGATGCTTGCTTTCAACTCACAGAGTTGAACACTCCTTTTCATAGAGCAGGTTTGAAACACTCTTTTTGTAGAATTTGCAAGTGGATATTTGGACTGCTTTGAGGTCTTCTTTGGAAAGGGGATAGCTTCACAAAAACTAGACAGAAGTCTTCACAGAAACTTCTTTGTGATGGGTGCATTCAACTCACAGAGTTGAACTGTTCTTTTGATAGAGCAGTTTAGAAACACTCTTTTTGTAGAAACTGGAAGTAGACATTTGGAGCGCTTTGGGGCCTATGGTGAAAAGGGACATATCTTCAAATAAAAACTATATGGAAGTACGCTCAGAAACTTCTTTGTGATGTGTGCATTCAACTCCCAGAGTTGAACCTTTCTTTTGACAGAGCAGTTTTGAAACATTCCATTTGTAGAATATGCAAGGGGACATTTGGAGCGCTAAGAGGCCTGTGGTGAATAAGGAAATATCTTCACATAAAAATGACACAGAAGCATTCACAGAAACTTCTTTGTGTTGTTTGCTTTCAACTCACAGAGTTGAACATTCCTTTTCATAGAACAGTTGTGAAACACTCTTTTTGTAGAATTTGCAAGTGGATATTTGGAGCACTTTGGGGCCTTCATTGGAAAAGGATATCGTCAGAAAAACTAAACAAAAGCATTATCAGAAACTACTTTGTGATGTGTTCAATCAACTCAAGGAGTTGACCCTTTCTTTTGATAGAGTAGTTATGAAACACTCTTTTTGTAGAATCTGCAAGTGGACATTTGTAGCGCTTTGAGGCCTATGGTGAAAAAGGAAACAACTTCGAATAAAAACTAGACAGAAGCATTCTCAGAAACTTCTTTTTGATATGTGTATTCCACTCACAGAGTTGAACCCTTCTTTTGATAGAGCTGTTTTTAAAAAATATTTTTGTAGAATCTGCAACTGGACATTTGGAGGGCTTTGAGGCTTATCATGAAAATGAAATATCTTCACATAAAAACTACTCAAAAGCATTCTCAGAAACTTCTTTATGTTGTTTGCTTTCAACTCACCGATTTGAACATTCCTTTTCATAGAGCATTTTTGAAACACTCTTTTTATAGTATCTGCAATTGGATATTTTGACTGCTTTGAGGCCTTCGTTGGAAACGGGAATATCTTCACAAAACAACTAGACAGAAGCATTCTCAGAACCTTCTTTGTGATGTGTATATTCAACTTACTGATTTGAATCTTTCTTTTGATAGAGCAGTTTTGAAACACTGATTTTGTAGAATCTGCAACTGGGCATTTGGAGCGCTTTGAGGCCCATGGTGAAAAAGGAAATATCTTCACATAAAAACTACAGAGAATAATGCTGAGAAACTTCATTGTGTTGTTTGCTTTCAACTCACAGAGTTGAACATTCCCTTTCATGGAGCAGTTTTGAAACACTCTATATGTAGAATTTGCAAGTGGATATTTGTACTGCCTAGAGGACTTCGTTGGAAACCGGATATCTTCAAAAAACTAGAAAGAAGCATTCTCAGAAACTTCTTTGTGATGTGTGCATTCAACTCACAGAGTTGAACCTTTCTTTTGATAGAGCAGTTTTGAAACACTCTTTTATAGAATCTGCAAGTGGACATTTGTGGTGCTTTGAGGCATACTGTGAAATAGGAAATATCTTCACATTAAAATTAGACAGAAACATTCTCAGAAACTGCTTTATGATGTATGCATTCAACTCACAGAGTGGAACATTTCTCTATATAGAGCAGTTTTGAAACACTCTTTTTGTAAAATCTGCAAGGGGACATTTGGAGCGCTTTGAGGCCTGTGGTAAATATCTTCACATAAAAAATACACAGAAGTATTCTCAGAAATTTCTTTGTGATATTTGCTTTTGATTCACAGAATTGAAAGTGCCTTTTCATAGAGCAGTTTTGAAAAACTGTGTACTATTTGCTAGTGGATATTTGCATCCCATTGTGGCCTTTGTTTGAAACGGGATTTCTTCACAAAAACTAGACAGAAGCATTCCCAGAGACTTCTTTGTGATGTGTGCATTCAACCCACAGAGCTGAACCTTTGTTTTGAGAGAGCAGTTTTGAAAATCTTTTTTTGTAAAATCTGCAGGTGGACATTTGGAGCTTTTCAGGCCTATGGTGGAAAAGTAAATATCTTCACATAAAAACTACACAGAAGCATTCTCAGAAACTTCTTTGTGAAGTGTGCATTCCACTCTTTCTTTTGAAAGAGCAGTTTTGAAACACTCTTTTTGTATAATTTCAACTGGACATTCGGAGCGCTTTGAGGCCTATGGTGAAAAAGGAAATATCTTCACACAAAAACTTCACAGAAGAACTCTCAGAAATATCTTTGTGATGTGTGCATTCAACTCATGGAGTTGAACTTTCTTTTGATAGAGCAGTTTTGAAACACTCCTTTGTAGAATCTGCAAGTGGACATTTGGAGCGCTTTGAGTCCTGTGGTTGAAAAGGAAATATCTTCCCAAAAAAACTACAAAGAAGCATTCTCAGAAAATTCTTTGTGATGTTTGCTTTCAACTCACAGGGTTGAACATTCCATTTCATAGAGAAGTTTTGAAAAACTCCTTTTGTAGAATTTGCAAGTGGACATTTTGAGAGCTTTGAGGCTTATGGTGTGAAATGAAATATCTTCACTTAAAAATTACACAGAAGCATTCTCAGAAACTTCTTTGTGATGTGTGCTTTCAACTCAAAGAGTTGAATCTTTCTTTTGTTAGAGCAGTTTTGAAACACTCTTTTTGTAGTATCCACAAGTGGACATTTGTAGCGCTTTGATGCCTATGGCGAAAAAGGAAATATCTTCACAAAAAATACACAGAAGCATTCTCAGAAACCCCTTTGTGATGTGTGTCTTCAAGTCACAGAGTTGAACATTTCTTTTGATAGAGCATTTTTGAAACGCTCTTTTTGTAGAATCTACAGGTGGACATTTGAAGCGCTTTGAGGCCTACGGTGAAGAGGGAAATATGTTTACATAAAAACTAGACAGAAACATTCTCAGAAATTCTTTTTTATGTGCATTCAACTCACAGAGATGAAACTTTCTGTTGATAGAGCAGTTTTGACACACTCTATTTGTAGAATCTGCAAGTGGATATTTGGGGCGCTTTGAGGCCTGTGGTGAAAAAGGAAATATCTTCATATGAAAACTACACAGAAGCATTATCAGAAACTTCTTTGTGTTGCTTGCTTTCAAATCACTGAGTGGAACATTCCTTTTCATAGAGCAATTTTGAAACACTCTTTTTGTAGAATTTGCAAGTGGGTATTTGGACTGCTTTGAGGCCTTCATTCGAAACGGGATAACTTCACATAAAAAGTAGACGGAAGCATTCTCAGAAACTTCTTTGTGATGTGTACATTCAACACACAGAGTTGAACCTTTCTTTTGATAGAGCAGTTTTGAAACACTCTTTTTGTAGAATCTGCAATTGGACACTTGGAGCTCTTTGAGGCCTACGTTGAAAAAGGAAATATCTTCACATAAAAACTTCACAGAAGAACTCTCAGAAATTTCTTTGTGGTGTGTGCATTCAACTCACCGAGTTGAACTTTCTTTTGATAGAGCAGTTTTGAAACACTCTTTTTGTAGAATCTGCAAGTGGACATTTGGAGCGCTTTGAGTCCTGTGGTTGAAAAGGAAATATGTTCACAAAAAAACTACAAAGAAGCATTCTCAGAAAATCCTTTGTGATGTTTGCTTTCAACTCACAGGGTTGAACATTCCATTTCATAGAGAAGTTTTGAAAAACACTTTTTGTAGAATTTGCAAGTGGACATTTTGAGAGCTTTGAGGCTTACGGTGTGAAATGAAATACCTTCACTTAAAAATTACACAGAAGCATTCTCAGAAACTTCTTTGTGATGTGTGCTTTCAACTCCAGGACTTGAATCTTTCTTTTGTTAGAGCAGTTTTGAAACTCTCTTTTTGTAGTATCCACAAATGGACATTTGTAGCGCTTTGATGCCTATGGTGAAAAGGAAATATCTTCACATAAAAACTACACAGAAGCATTCTCAGAAACCCCTTTGTGATGTGTGTCTTCAAGTCACAGAGTTGAACATTTCTTTTGATAGAGCATTTTTGAAACGCTCTTTTTGTAGAATATGCAGGTAGACATTTGTAGCGCTTTGAGGCATACGGTGAAAAGGGAAATATGTTTACACAAAAACTAGACAGAAAGTTTCTCAGAAATTCTTTTTTACGGGCATTCAAATCACAGAGATGAAACTTTCTGTTGATAGAGCAGTTTTGAAACACTCTATTTGTAGAATCTACAAGTGGTTATTTGGGGCACTTTGAGGCCTGTGGTGAAAAAGGAAATATCTTCATATGAAAACTACACAGAAGCATTATCAGAAACTTCTTTGTGGTGCTTGCTTTCAAATCACTGAGTGGAACATTCCTTTTCATAGAGCAATTTTGAAACACTCTTTTTGTAGAATTTGCAAGTGGGTATTTGGACTGCTTTGAGGCCTTCATTGGAAACGGGATATCTTCACATAAAAGGTAGACGGAAGCATTCTCAGAAACTTCTTTGTGATGTGTACATTCAACACACAGAGTTGAACCTTTCTTTTGATAGAGCAGTTTTGAAACACTCCTTTTGTAGAATCTGCAATTGGACACTTGGAGCTCTTTGAGTCCTACGTTGAAAAAGGAAATATCTTAACATAAAAACTTCACAGAAGAACTCTCAGAAATTTCCTTGTGATGTGTGCATTCAACTCACCGAGTTGAACTTTCTTTTGATAGAGCAGTTTTGAAACACTCTTTTTAGAGAATCTGCAAGTGGACATTTGTAGCGCTTTGAGTCCTGTGGTTGAAAAGGAAATATCTTCACAAAAAAACTACAAAGAAGTATTCTCAGAAAATTCTTTGTGATGTTTGCTTTCAACTCACAGGATTGAACATTCCATTTCATAGAGAAGATTTGAAAAACTCTTTTTATAGAATTTGCAAGTGGACATTTTGTGAGCTTTGAGGCTTATGGTGTAAAATGAAATATCTTCACTTAAAAATTACACAGAAGCATTCTCAGAAACTTCTTTGTGATGTGTGCTTTCAACTCAAAGAGTTGAATCTTTCTTTTGTTAGAGCAGTTTTTAAACACCCTTTTTGTAGTATCCACAAGTGGACATTTGTAACGCTTTGATGCCTATGGTGAAAAAGGAAATATCTTCACATAAAAACTACACAGAAGCATTCTCAGAAACCACTTTGTGATGTGTGTCTTCAAGTCACAGAGTTGAACATTTCTTTTGATAGAGCATTTTTGAAAAGCTCTTTTTGTAGAATCTGCAGGTGGACATTTGTAGCGCTTTGAGGCCTACGGTGAACAGGGAAATATGTTTACATAAAAACTAGACAGAAACATTGTCAGAAATTCTTTTTTACGTGCATTCAACTCACAGAGATGAAACTTTCTGTTGATAGAGCAGTTTTGAAAGACTCTATTTGTAGAATCTGCAAGTGGATATTTGGGGCGCTTTGAGGCCTGTGGTGAAAAAGGAAATATCTTCATATGAAAAGTACACAGAAGCATTTTCAGAAACTTCTTTGTGTTGCTTGCTTTCAAATCACTGAGTGGAACATTCCTTTTCATAGAGCAATTTTGAAACACTCTTTTTGTAGAATTTGCAAGTGGGTATTTGGAGTGCTTTGAGGCCTTCATTGGAAACGGATATCTTGACATAAAAAGTAGACGGAAGCATTCTCAGAAACTTCTTTGTGATGTGTACATTCAACACACAGAGTTGAACCTTTCTTTTGATAGAGCAGTTTTGAAACACTCTTTTTGTAGAATCTGCAATTGGACACTTGGAGGTATTAGAGGCCTACGTTGTAAAAGGAAATATCTTCACATAAAAACTTCACAGAAGAACTCTCAGAAATTTCCTTGTGATGTGTGCATTCAACTCACCGAGTTGAACTTTCTTTTGATAGAGCAGTTTTGAAACACTCTTTTTGTAGAATCTGCAAGTGCACATTTGGAGCGCTTTGAGTCCTATGGTTGAAAAGGAAATATCTTCCCAAAAAAACCACAAAGAAGCATTCTCAGAAAATTCTTTGGATGTTTGCTTTCAACTCACAGGGTT
Source organism: Pan troglodytes (assembly GCF_028858775.2). Taxonomy (NCBI): domain Eukaryota; kingdom Metazoa; phylum Chordata; class Mammalia; order Primates; family Hominidae; genus Pan; species Pan troglodytes. The sequence goes on from NC_072419.2 coordinate 36,149,262, forward strand.
GAACATTCCATTTCATAGAGAAGTTTTGAAAAACTCTTTTTGTAGAGTTTGCAAGTGGACATTTTGTGAGCTTTGAGGTTTATGGTGTAAAATGAAATATCTTCACTTAAAAATTACACAGAAGCCTTCTCAGAAACTTCTTTGTGATGTGTGCTTTCAACTCAAAGAGTTGAATCTTTCTTTTGTTAGAGCAGTTTTGAAGCACTCTTTTTGTAGTATCCACAAGTGGACATTTGTAGCGCTTTGATGCCTATGGTGAAAAAGGAAATATCTTCATATAAAAACTACACAGAAGCATTCTCAGAAACACCTTTGTGATGTGTGTCTTGAAGTCACAGAGTTGAACATTTCTTTTGATAGAGCATTTTTGAAATGTTCTTTTTGTAGAATCTGCAGGTGGACATTTGTAGCGCTTTGAGGCATACGGTGAAAAGGGAAATATGTTTACACAAAAACTAGACAGAAAGTTTCTCAGAAATTCTTTTTTACGGGCATTCAAATCACAGAGATGAAACTTTCTGTTGATAGAGCAGTTTTGAAACACTCTATTTGTAGAATCTACAAGTGGTTATTTGGGGCACTTTGAGGCCTGTGGTGAAAAAGGAAATATCTTCATATGAAAACTACACAGAAGCATTATCAGAAACTTCTTTGTGGTGCTTGCTTTCAAATCACTGAGTGGAACATTCCTTTTCATAGAGCAATTTTGAAACACTCTTTTTGTAGAATTTGCAAGTGGGTATTTGGACTGCTTTGAGGCCTTCATTGGAAACGGGATATCTTCACATAAAAGGTAGACGGAAGCATTCTCAGAAACCTCTTTGTGATGTGTACATTCAACACACAGAGTTGAACCTTTCTTTTGATAGAGCAGTTTTGAAACACTCCTTTTGTAGAATCTGCAATTGGACACTTGGAGCTCTTTGAGTCCTACGTTGAAAAAGGAAATATCTTAACATAAAAACTTCACAGAAGAACTCTCAGAAATTTCCTTGTGATGTGTGCATTCAACTCACCGAGTTGAACTTTCTTTTGATAGAGCAGTTTTGAAACACTCTTTTTAGAGAATCTGCAAGTGGACATTTGTAGCGCTTTGAGTCCTGTGGTTGAAAAGGAAATATCTTCACAAAAAAACTACAAAGAAGTATTCTCAGAAAATTCTTTGTGATGTTTGCTTTCAACTCACAGGATTGAACATTCCATTTCATAGAGAAGATTTGAAAAACTCTTTTTATAGAATTTGCAAGTGGACATTTTGTGAGCTTTGAGGCTTATGGTGTAAAATGAAATATCTTCACTTAAAAATTACACAGAAGCATTCTCAGAAACTTCTTTGTGATGTGTGCTTTCAACTCAAAGAGTTGAATCTTTCTTTTGTTAGAGCAGTTTTTAAACACCCTTTTTGTAGTATCCACAAGTGGACATTTGTAACGCTTTGATGCCTATGGTGAAAAAGGAAATATCTTCACATAAAAACTACACAGAAGCATTCTCAGAAACCACTTTGTGATGTGTGTCTTCAAGTCACAGAGTTGAACATTTCTTTTGATAGAGCATTTTTGAAAAGCTCTTTTTGTAGAATCTGCAGGTGGACATTTGTAGCGCTTTGAGGCCTACGGTGAACAGGGAAATATGTTTACATAAAAACTAGACAGAAACATTGTCAGAAATTCTTTTTTACGTGCATTCAACTCACAGAGATGAAACTTTCTGTTGATAGAGCAGTTTTGAAAGACTCTATTTGTAGAATCTGCAAGTGGATATTTGGGGCGCTTTGAGGCCTGTGGTGAAAAAGGAAATATCTTCATATGAAAAGTACACAGAAGCATTTTCAGAAACTTCTTTGTGTTGCTTGCTTTCAAATCACTGAGTGGAACATTCCTTTTCATAGAGCAATTTTGAAACACTCTTTTTGTAGAATTTGCAAGTGGGTATTTGGAGTGCTTTGAGGCCTTCATTGGAAACGGATATCTTGACATAAAAAGTAGACGGAAGCATTCTCAGAAACTTCTTTGTGATGTGTACATTCAACACACAGAGTTGAACCTTTCTTTTGATAGAGCAGTTTTGAAACACTCTTTTTGTAGAATCTGCAATTGGACACTTGGAGGTATTAGAGGCCTACGTTGTAAAAGGAAATATCTTCACATAAAAACTTCACAGAAGAACTCTCAGAAATTTCCTTGTGATGTGTGCATTCAACTCACCGAGTTGAACTTTCTTTTGATAGAGCAGTTTTGAAACACTCTTTTTGTAGAATCTGCAAGTGCACATTTGGAGCGCTTTGAGTCCTATGGTTGAAAAGGAAATATCTTCCCAAAAAAACCACAAAGAAGCATTCTCAGAAAATTCTTTGGATGTTTGCTTTCAACTCACAGGGTTGAACATTCCATTTCATAGAGAAGTTTTGAAAAACTCTTTTTGTAGAGTTTGCAAGTGGACATTTTGTGAGCTTTGAGGTTTATGGTGTAAAATGAAATATCTTCACTTAAAAATTACACAGAAGCCTTCTCAGAAACTTCTTTGTGATGTGTGCTTTCAACTCAAAGAGTTGAATCTTTCTTTTGTTAGAGCAGTTTTGAAGCACTCTTTTTGTAGTATCCACAAGTGGACATTTGTAGCGCTTTGATGCCTATGGTGAAAAAGGAAATATCTTCATATAAAAACTACACAGAAGCATTCTCAGAAACACCTTTGTGATGTGTGTCTTGAAGTCACAGAGTTGAACATTTCTTTTGATAGAGCATTTTTGAAATGTTCTTTTTGTAGAATCTGCAGGTGGACATTTGTAGCGCTTTCAGGCCTACGGTGAACAGGGAAATATGTTTACACAAAAACTAGACAGAAACATTCTCAGAAATTCTTTTTTATGTGCATTCAACTCACAGAGATGAAACTTTCTGTTGATAGAGCAGTTTTGACACACTCTATTTGTAGAATATGCAAGTGGATACTTGGGGCGCTTTGAGGCATGTGGTGAAAAAGGAAATATCTTCATATGAAAACTACACAGAAGCATTATCAGAAACTTCTTTGTGTTGCTTGCTTTCAAATCACTGAGTGGAACATTCCTTTTCATAGAGCAGTTTTGAAACACTCTTTTTGTAGAATTTGCAAGTGGGTATTTGGACTGCTTTGACGCCTTCATTGGAAACGGGATATCTTCACATAAAAGGTAGACGGAAGCATTCTCAGAAACTTCTTTGTGATGTGTACATTCAACACACAGAGTTGAACCTTTCTTTAGATAGAGCAGTTTTGAAACACTCCTTTTGTAGAATCTGCAATTGGACACTTGGAGCTCTTTGAGGCCTACATTGAAAAAGGAAATATCTTCACATAAAAACTTCATAGAAGAACTCTCAAAAATTTCTTTGTGATGTGTGCATTCAAGTCACCGAGTTGAACTTTCTTTTGATAGAGCAGTTTTGAAACACTCTTTTTGTAGAATCTGCAAGTGCATATTTGGAGCGCTTTGAGTCCTGTGGTTGAAAAGGAAATATCTTCACAAAGAAACTACAAAGAAGCACTGTCAGAAAATTCTTTGTGATGTTTGCTTTCAACTCACAGGGTTGAACATTCCATTTCATAGAGAAGTTTTGAAAAACTCTTTTTCTAGAATTTGCAAGTGGACATTTGGTGAGCTTTGAGGAGTATGGTGTAAAATGAAATATCTTCACTTAAAAATTACACAGAAGCATTCTCAGAAACTTCTTTGTGATGTGTGCTTTCAACTCAAAGAGTTGAATCTTTCTTTTGTTAGAGCAGTTTTGAAACACTCTTTTTGTAGTATCCACAAGTGGACATTTGTAACGCTTTGATGCCTATGGTGGAAAAGGAAATATCTTCACATAAAAACTACACGGAAGCATTCTCAGAAACCCCTTTTTGATGTGTGTCTTCAAGTCACAGAGTTGAACATTTCTTTTGATAGAGCATTTTTGAAACGCTCTTTTTGTAGAATCTGCAGGTGGACATTTGTACTACTTTGAGGCCTACAGTGAACAGGGAAATATGTTTACATAATAACTAGACAGAAACATTCTCAGAAATTCTTTTTTACGTGCATTCAACTCACAGAGATGAAACTTTCTGTTGATAGAGCAGTTTTGACACACTCTATTTGTAGAATCTGCAAGTGGATATTTGGGGCGCTTTGAGGCCTGTGGTGAAAAAGGAAATATCTTCATATGAAAACTACACAGAAGCATTATCAGAAACTTCTTTGTGTTGCTTGCTTTCAAATCACTGAGTGGAACATTCCTTTTCATAGAGCAATTTTGAAACACTCTTTTTGTAGAATTTGCAAGTGGGTATTTGGACTGCTTTGAGGCCTTCATTGGAAACGGGATAACTTCACATAAAAAGTAGACGGAAGCATTCTCAGAAACTTCTTTGTGATGTGTGCATTCAACACACAGAGTTGAACCTTTCTTTTGATAGAGCAGTTTTGAAACACTCTTTTTGTAGCATCTGCAATTGGACACTTGGAGCTCTTTGAGGCCTACGTTGAAAAAGGAAATATCTTCACATAAAAACTTCACAGAAGAACTCTCAGAAATTTCTTTGTGGTGTGTGCATTCAACTCACCGAGTTGAACTTTCTTTTGATAGAGCAGTTTTGAAACACTCTTTTTGTAGAATCTGCAAGTGGACATTTGGAGCGCTTTGAGTCCTGTGGTTGAAAAGGAAATATGTTCACAAAAAAACTACAAAGAAGCATTCTCAGAAAATCCTTTGTGATGTTTGCTTTCAACTCACAGGGTTGAACATTCCATTTCATAGAGAAGTTTTGAAAAACACTTTTTGTAGAATTTGCAAGTGGACATTTTGAGAGCTTTGAGGCTTATGGTGTGAAATGAAATACCTTCACTTAAAAATTACACAGAAGCATTCTCAGAAACTTCTTTGTGATGTGTGCTTTCAACTCCAGGACTTGAATCTTTCTTTTGTTAGAGCAGTTTTGAAACTCTCTTTTTGTAGTATCCACAAATGGACATTTGTAGCGCTTTGATGCCTATGGTGAAAAGGAAATATCTTCACATAAAAACTACACAGAAGCATTCTCAGAAACCCCTTTGTGATGTGTGTCTTCAAGTCACAGAGTTGAACATTTCTTTTGATAGAGCATTTTTGAAACGCTCTTTTTGTAGAATATGCAGGTAGACATTTGTAGCGCTTTGAGGCATACGGTGAAAAGGGAAATATGTTTACACAAAAACTAGACAGAAAGTTTCTCAGAAATTCTTTTTTACGGGCATTCAAATCACAGAGATGAAACTTTCTGTTGATAGAGCAGTTTTGAAACACTCTATTTTTAGAATCTACAAGTGGTTATTTGGGGCACTTTGAGGCCTGTGGTGAAAAAGGAAATATCTTCATATGAAAACTACACAGAAGCATAATCAGAAACTTCTTTGTGGTGCTTGCTTTCAAATCACTGAGTGGAACATTCCTTTTCATAGAGCAATTTTGAAACACTCTTTTTGTAGAATTTGCAAGTGGGTATTTGGACTGCTTTGAGGCCTTCATTGGAAACGGGATATCTTCACATAAAAGGTAGACGGAAGCATTCTCAGAAACCTCTTTGTGATGTGTACATTCAACACACAGAGTTGAACCTTTCTTTTGATAGAGCAGTTTTGAAACACTCCTTTTGTAGAATCTGCAATTGGACACTTGGAGCTCTTTGAGTCCTACGTTGAAAAAGGAAATATCTTAACATAAAAACTTCACAGAAGAACTCTCAGAAATTTCCTTGTGATGTGTGCATTCAACTCACCGAGTTGAACTTTCTTTTGATAGAGCAGTTTTGAAACACTCTTTTTAGAGAATCTGCAAGTGGACATTTGTAGCGCTTTGAGTCCTGTGGTTGAAAAGGAAATATCTTCACAAAAAAACTACAAAGAAGTATTCTCAGAAAATTCTTTGTGATGTTTGCTTTCAACTCACAGGATTGAACATTCCATTTCATAGAGAAGATTTGAAAAACTCTTTTTATAGAATTTGCAAGTGGACATTTTGTGAGCTTTGAGGCTTATGGTGTAAAATGAAATATCTTCACTTAAAAATTACACAGAAGCATTCTCAGAAACTTCTTTGTGATGTGTGCTTTCAACTCAAAGAGTTGAATCTTTCTTTTGTTAGAGCAGTTTTTAAACACCCTTTTTGTAGTATCCACAAGTGGACATTTGTAACGCTTTGATGCCTATGGTGAAAAAGGAAATATCTTCACATAAAAACTACACAGAAGCATTCTCAGAAACCACTTTGTGATGTGTGTCTTCAAGTCACAGAGTTGAACATTTCTTTTGATAGAGCATTTTTGAAAAGCTCTTTTTGTAGAATCTGCAGGTGGACATTTGTAGCGCTTAGAGGCCTACGGTGAACAGGGAAATATGTTTACATAAAAACTAGACAGAAACATTGTCAGAAATTCTTTTTTACGTGCATTCAACTCACAGAGATGAAACTTTCTGTTGATAGAGCAGTTTTGAAAGACTCTATTTGTAGAATCTGCAAGTGGATATTTGGGGCGCTTTGAGGCCTGTGGTGAAAAAGGAAATATCTTCATATGAAAAGTACACAGAAGCATTTTCAGAAACTTCTTTGTGTTGCTTGCTTTCAAATCACTGAGTGGAACATTCCTTTTCATAGAGCAATTTTGAAACACTCTTTTTGTAGAATTTGCAAGTGGGTATTTGGAGTGCTTTGAGGCCTTCATTGGAAACGGATATCTTGACATAAAAAGTAGACGGAAGCATTCTCAGAAACTTCTTTGTGATGTGTACATTCAACACACAGAGTTGAACCTTTCTTTTGATAGAGCAGTTTTGAAACACTCTTTTTGTAGAATCTGCAATTGGACACTTGGAGGTATTAGAGGCCTACGTTGTAAAAGGAAATATCTTCACATAAAAACTTCACAGAAGAACTCTCAGAAATTTCCTTGTGATGTGTGCATTCAACTCACCGAGTTGAACTTTCTTTTGATAGAGCAGTTTTGAAACACTCTTTTTGTAGAATCTGCAAGTGCACATTTGGAGCGCTTTGAGTCCTATGGTTGAAAAGGAAATATCTTCCCAAAAAAACCACAAAGAAGCATTCTCAGAAAATTCTTTGGATGTTTGCTTTCAACTCACAGGGTTGAACATTCCATTTCATAGAGAAGTTTTGAAAAACTCTTTTTGTAGAGTTTGCAAGTGGACATTTTGTGAGCTTTGAGGTTTATGGTGTAAAATGAAATATCTTCACTTAAAAATTACACAGAAGCCTTCTCAGAAACTTCTTTGTGATGTGTGCTTTCAACTCAAAGAGTTGAATCTTTCTTTTGTTAGAGCAGTTTTGAAGCACTCTTTTTGTAGTATCCACAAGTGGACATTTGTAGCGCTTTGATGCCTATGGTGAAAAAGGAAATATCTTCATATAAAAACTACACAGAAGCATTCTCAGAAACACCTTTGTGATGTGTGTCTTGAAGTCACAGAGTTGAACATTTCTTTTGATAGAGCATTTTTGAAATGTTCTTTTTGTAGAATCTGCAGGTGGACATTTGTAGCGCTTTCAGGCCTACGGTGAACAGGGAAATATGTTTACACAAAAACTAGACAGAAACATTCTCAGAAATTCTTTTTTATGTGCATTCAACTCACAGAGATGAAACTTTCTGTTGATAGAGCAGTTTTGACACACTCTATTTGTAGAATATGCAAGTGGATACTTGGGGCGCTTTGAGGCATGTGGTGAAAAAGGAAATATCTTCATATGAAAACTACACAGAAGCATTATCAGAAACTTCTTTGTGTTGCTTGCTTTCAAATCACTGAGTGGAACATTCCTTTTCATAGAGCAGTTTTTAAACACTCTTTTTGTAGAATTTGCAAGTGGGTATTTGGACTGCTTTGACGCCTTCATTGGAAACGGGATATCTTCACATAAAAGGTAGACGGAAGCATTCTCAGAAACTTCTTTGTGATGTGTACATTCAACACACAGAGTTGAACCTTTCTTTAGATAGAGCAGTTTTGAAACACTCCTTTTGTAGAATCTGCAATTGGACACTTGGAGCTCTTTGAGGCCTACATTGAAAAAGGAAATATCTTCACATAAAAACTTCATAGAAGAACTCTCAAAAATTTCTTTGTGATGTGTGCATTCAAGTCACCGAGTTGAACTTTCTTTTGATAGAGCAGTTTTGAAACACTCTTTTTGTAGAATCTGCAAGTGCATATTTGGAGCGCTTTGAGTCCTGTGGTTGAAAAGGAAATATCTTCACAAAGAAACTACAAAGAAGCACTGTCAGAAAATTCTTTGTGATGTTTGCTTTCAACTCACAGGGTTGAACATTCCATTTCATAGAGAAGTTTTGAAAAACTCTTTTTCTAGAATTTGCAAGTGGACATTTGGTGAGCTTTGAGGAGTATGGTGTAAAATGAAATATCTTCACTTAAAAATTACACAGAAGCATTCTCAGAAACTTCTTTGTGATGTGTGCTTTCAACTCAAAGAGTTGAATCTTTCTTTTGTTAGAGCAGTTTTGAAACACTCTTTTTGTAGTATCCACAAGTGGACATTTGTAACGCTTTGATGCCTATGGTGGAAAAGGAAATATCTTCACATAAAAACTACACGGAAGCATTCTCAGAAACCCCTTTTTGATGTGTGTATTCAAGTCACAGAGTTGAACATTTCTTTTGATAGAGCATTTTTGAAACGCTCTTTTTGTAGAATCTGCAGGTGGACATTTGTAGCGCTTTGAGGCCTATGGTGAACAGGGAAATTTGTTTACACAAAAACTAGACAGAAACGTTCTCAGAAATTCTTTTTTATGTGCATTCAACTCAGAGATGAAACTTTCTGTTGATAGAGCAGTTTTGACACACTCTTTGTAGAATCTGCAAGTGGATATTTGGGGCGCTTTGAGGCCTGTGGTGAAAAAGGAAATATCTTCATATGAAAAGTACACAGAAGCATTTCCAGAAACTTCTTTGTGTTGCTTGCTTTCAAATCACTGAGTGGAACATTCCTTTTCATAGAGCAATTTTGAAACACTCTTTTTGTAGAATTTGCAAGTGGGTATTTGGAGTGCTTTGAGGCCTTCATTGGAAACGGATATCTTGACATAAAAAGTAGACGGAAGCATTCTCAGAAACTTCTTTGTGATGTGTACATTCAACACACAGAGTTGAACCTTTCTTTTGATAGAGCAGTTTTGAAACACTCTTTTTGTAGAATCTGCAATTGGACACTTGGAGGTATTAGAGGCCTACGTTGAAAAAGGAAATATCTTCACATAAAAACTTCACAGAAGAACTCTCAGAAATTTCCTTGTGATGTGTGCATTCAACCCACCGAGTTGAACTTTCTTTTGATAGAGCAGTTTTGAAACACTCTTTTTGTAGAATCTGCAAGTGGACATTTGGAGCGCTTTGAGTCCTGTGGTTGAAAAGGAAGTATCTTCACAAAAAAACTACAAAGAAGCATTCTCAGAAAATTCTTTGTGATGTTTGCTTTCAACTCACAGGATTGAACATTCCATTTCATAGAGAAGATTTGAAAAACTCTTTTTATAGAATTTGCAAGTGGACATTTTGTGAGCTTTGAGGCTTATGGTGTAAAATGAAATATCTTCACTTAAAAATTACACAGAAGCATTCTCAGAAACTTCTTTGTGATGTGTGCTTTCAACTCAAAGAGTTGAATCTTTCTTTTGTTAGAGCAGTTTTGAAACACCCTTTTTGTAGTATCCACAAGTGGACATTTGTAACGCTTTGATGCCTATGGTGAAAAAGGAAATATCTTCACATAAAAACTACACAGAAGCATTCTCAGAAACCACTTTGTGATGTGTGTCTTCAAGTCACAGAGTTGAACATTTCTTTTGATAGAGCATTTTTGAAAAGCTCTTTTTGTAGAATCTGCAGGTGGACATTTGTAGCGCTTAGAGGCCTACGGTGAACAGGGAAATATGTTTACATAAAAACTAGACAGAAACATTGTCAGAAATTCTTTTTTACGTGCATTCAACTCACAGAGATGAAACTTTCTGTTGATAGAGCAGTTTTGAAAGACTCTATTTGTAGAATCTGCAAGTGGATATTTGGGGCGCTTTGAGGCCTGTGGTGAAAAAGGAAATATCTTCATATGAAAAGTACACAGAAGCATTTTCAGAAACTTCTTTGTGTTGCTTGCTTTCAAATCACTGAGTGGAACATTCCTTTTCATAGAGCAATTTTGAAACACTCTTTTTGTAGAATTTGCAAGTGGGTATTTGGAGTGCTTTGAGGCCTTCATTGGAAACGGATATCTTGACATAAAAAGTAGACGGAAGCATTCTCAGAAACTTCTTTGTGATGTGTACATTCAACACACAGAGTTGAACCTTTCTTTTGATAGAGCGGTTTTGAAACACTCTTTTTGTAGAATCTGCAATTGGACACTTGGAGGTATTAGAGGCCTACGTTGTAAAAGGAAATATCTTCACATAAAAACTTCACAGAAGAACTCTCAGAAATTTCCTTGTGATGTGTGCATTCAACTCACCGAGTTGAACTTTCTTTTGATAGAGCAGTTTTGAAACACTCTTTTTGTAGAATCTGCAAGTGCACATTTGGAGCGCTTTGAGTCCTATGGTTGAAAAGGAAATATCTTCCCAAAAAAACCACAAAGAAGCATTCTCAGAAAATTCTTTGGATGTTTGCTTTCAACTCACAGGGTTGAACATTCCATTTCATAGAGAAGTTTTGAAAAACTCTTTTTGTAGAGTTTGCAAGTGGACATTTTGTGAGCTTTGAGGTTTATGGTGTAAAATGAAATATCTTCACTTAAAAATTACACAGAAGCCTTCTCAGAAACTTCTTTGTGATGTGTGCTTTCAACTCAAAGAGTTGAATCTTTCTTTTGTTAGAGCAGTTTTGAAGCACTCTTTTTGTAGTATCCACAAGTGGACATTTGTAGCGCTTTGATGCCTATGGTGAAAAAGGAAATATCTTCATATAAAAACTACACAGAAGCATTCTCACAAACACCTTTGTGATGTGTGTCTTGAAGTCACAGAGTTGAACATTTCTTTTGATAGAGCATTTTTGAAATGTTCTTTTTGTAGAATCTGCAGGTGGACATTTGTAGCGCTTTCAGGCCTACGGTGAACAGGGAAATATGTTTACACAAAAACTAGACAGAAACATTCTCAGAAATTCTTTTTTATGTGCATTCAACTCACAGAGATGAAACTTTCTGTTGATAGAGCAGTTTTGACACACTCTATTTGTAGAATATGCAAGTGGATACTTGGGGCGCTTTGAGGCATGTGGTGAAAAAGGAAATATCTTCATATGAAAACTACACAGAAGCATTATCAGAAACTTCTTTGTGGTGCTTGCTTTCAAATCACTGAGTGGAACATTCCTTTTCATAGAGCAGTTTTGAAACACTCTTCTTGTAGAATTTGCAAGTGGGTATTTGGACTGCTTTGAGGCCTTCATTGGAAACGGGATATCTTCACATAAAAGGTAGACGGAAGCATTCTCAGAAACTTCTTTGTGATGTGTACATTCAACACACAGAGTTGAACCTTTCTTTAGATAGAGCAGTTTTGAAACACTCCTTTTGTAGAATCTGCAATTGGACACTTGGACCTCTTTGAGGCCTACGTTGAAAAAGGAAATATCTTCACATAAAAACTTCATAGAAGAACTCTCAAAAATTTCTTTGTGATGTGTGCATTCAAGTCACCGAGTTGAACTTTCTTTTGATAGAGCAGTTTTGAAACACTCTTTTTGTAGAATCTGCAAGTGCATATTTGGAGCGCTTTGAGTCCTGTGGTTGAAAAGGAAATATCTTCACAAAGAAACTACAAAGAAGCACTGTCAGAAAATTCTTTGTGATGTTCGCTTTCAACTCACAGGGTTGAACATTCCATTTCATAGAGAAGTTTTGAAAAACTCTTTTTCTAGAATTTGCAAGTGGACATTTGGTGAGCTTTGAGGAGTATGGTGTAAAATGAAATATCTTCACTTAAAAATTACACAGAAGCATTCTCAGAAACTTCTTTGTGATGTGTGCTTTCAACTCAAAGAGTTGAATCTTTCTTTTGTTAGAGCAGTTTTGAAACACTCTTTTTGTAGTATCCACAAGTGGACATTTGTAACGCTTTGATGCCTATGGTGGAAAAGGAAATATCTTCACAAAAAATACACAGAAGCATTATCAGAAACCCCTTTGTGATGTGTGTCTTCAAGTCACAGAGTTGAACATTTCTTTTGATAGAGCATTTTTGAAACGCTCTTTTTGTAGAATCTGCAGGTGGACATTTGTAGTGCTTTGAGGCCTACAGTGAACAGGGAAATATGTTTACATAATAACTAGACAGAAAAATTCTCAGAAATTCTTTTTTACGTGCATTCAACTCACAGAGATGAAACTTTCTGTTGATAGAGCAGTTTTGACACACTCTATTTGTAGAATCTGCAAGTGGATATTTGGGGCGCTTTGAGGCCTGTGGTGAAAAAGGAAATATCTTCATATGAAAACTACACAGAAGCATTATCAGAAACTTCTTTGTGTTGCTTGCTTTCAAATCACTGAGTGGAACATTCCTTTTCATAGAGCAATTTTGAAACACTCTTTTTGTAGAATTTGCAAGTGGGTATTTGGACTGCTTTGAGGCCTTCATTGGAAACGGGATAACTTCACATAAAAAGTAGACGGAAGCATTCTCAGAAACTTCTTTGTGATGTGTACATTCAACACACAGAGTTGAACCTTTCTTTTGATAGAGCAGTTTTGAAACACTCTTTTTGTAGCATCTGCAATTGGACACTTGGAGCTCTTTGAGGCCTACGTTGAAAAAGGAAATATCTTCACATAAAAACTTCACAGGAGAACTCTCAGAAATTTCTTTGTGGTGTGTGCATTCAACTCACCGAGTTGAACTTTCTTTTGATAGAGCAGTTTTGAAACACTCTTTTTGTAGAATCTGCAAGTGGACATTTGGAGCGCTTTGAGTCCTGTGGTTGAAAAGGAAATATGTTCACAAAAAAACTACAAAGAAGCATTCTCAGAAAATCCTTTGTGATGTTTGCTTTCAACTCACAGGGTTGAACATTCCATTTCATAGACAAGTTTTGAAAAACACTTTTTGTAGAATTTGCAAGTGGACATTTTGAGAGCTTTGAGGCTTATGGTGTGAAATGAAATACCTTCACTTAAAAATTACACAGAAGCATTCTCAGAAACTTCTTTGTGATGTGTGCTTTCAACTCCAGGACTTGAATCTTTCTTTTGTTAGAGCAGTTTTGAAACTCTCTTTTTGTAGTATCCACAAATGGACATTTGTAGCGCTTTGATGCCTATGGTGAAAAGGAAATATCTTCACATAAAAACTACACAGAAGCATTCTCAGAAACCCCTTTGTGATGTGTGTCTTCAAGTCACAGAGTTGAACATTTCTTTTGATAGAGCATTTTTGAAACGCTCTTTTTGTAGAATATGCAGGTAGACATTTGTAGCGCTTTGAGGCATACGGTGAAAAGGGAAATATGTTTACACAAAAACTAGACAGAAAGTTTCTCAGAAATTCTTTTTTACGGGCATTCAAATCACAGAGATGAAACTTTCTGTTGATAGAGCAGTTTTGAAACACTCTATTTGTAGAATCTACAAGTGGTTATTTGGGGCACTTTGAGGCCTGTGGTGAAAAAGGAAATATCTTCATATGAAAACTACACAGAAGCATTATCAGAAACTTCTTTGTGGTGCTTGCTTTCAAATCACTGAGTGGAACATTCCTTTTCATAGAGCAATTTTGAAACACTCTTTTTGTAGAATTTGCAAGTGGGTATTTGGACTGCTTTGAGGCCTTCATTGGAAACGGGATATCTTCACATAAAAGGTAGACGGAAGCATTCTCAGAAACCTCTTTGTGATGTGTACATTCAACACACAGAGTTGAACCTTTCTTTTGATAGAGCAGTTTTGAAACACTCCTTTTGTAGAATCTGCAATTGGACACTTGGAGCTCTTTGAGTCCTACGTTGAAAAAGGAAATATCTTAACATAAAAACTTCACAGAAGAACTCTCAGAAATTTCCTTGTGATGTGTGCATTCAACTCACCGAGTTGAACTTTCTTTTGATAGAGCAGTTTTGAAACACTCTTTTTAGAGAATCTGCAAGTGGACATTTGTAGCGCTTTGAGTCCTGTGGTTGAAAAGGAAATATCTTCACAAAAAAACTACAAAGAAGTATTCTCAGAAAATTCTTTGTGATGTTTGCTTTCAACTCACAGGATTAAACATTCCATTTCATAGAGAAGATTTGAAAAACTCTTTTTATAGAATTTGCAAGTGGACATTTTGTGAGCTTTGAGGCTTATGGTGTAAAATGAAATATCTTCACTTAAAAATTACACAGAAGCATTCTCAGAAACTTCTTTGTGATGTGTGCTTTCAACTCAAAGAGTTGAATCTTTCTTTTGTTAGAGCAGTTTTTAAACACCCTTTTTGTAGTATCCACAAGTGGACATTTGTAACGCTTTGATGCCTATGGTGAAAAAGGAAATATCTTCACATAAAAACTACACAGAAGCATTCTCAGAAACCACTTTGTGATGTGTGTCTTCAAGTCACAGAGTTGAACATTTCTTTTGATAGAGCATTTTTGAAAAGCTCTTTTTGTAGAATCTGCAGGTGGACATTTGTAGCGCTTAGAGGCCTACGGTGAACAGGGAAATATGTTTACATAAAAACTAGACAGAAACATTGTCAGAAATTCTTTTTTACGTGCATTCAACTCACAGAGATGAAACTTTCTGTTGATAGAGCAGTTTTGAAAGACTCTATTTGTAGAATCTGCAAGTGGATATTTGGGGCGCTTTGAGGCCTGTGGTGAAAAAGGAAATATCTTCATATGAAAAGTACACAGAAGCATTTTCAGAAACTTCTTTGTGTTGCTTGCTTTCAAATCACTGAGTGGAACATTCCTTTTCATAGAGCAATTTTGAAACACTCTTTTTGTAGAATTTGCAAGTGGGTATTTGGAGTGCTTTGAGGCCTTCATTGGAAACGGATATCTTGACATAAAAAGTAGACGGAAGCATTCTCAGAAACTTCTTTGTGATGTGTACATTCAACACACAGAGTTGAACCTTTCTTTTGATAGAGCGGTTTTGAAACACTCTTTTTGTAGAATCTGCAATTGGACACTTGGAGGTATTAGAGGCCTACGTTGTAAAAGGAAATATCTTCACATAAAAACTTCACAGAAGAACTCTCAGAAATTTCCTTGTGATGTGTGCATTCAACTCACCGAGTTGAACTTTCTTTTGATAGAGCAGTTTTGAAACACTCTTTTTGTAGAATCTGCAAGTGCACATTTGGAGCGCTTTGAGTCCTATGGTTGAAAAGGAAATATCTTCCCAAAAAAACCACAAAGAAGCATTCTCAGAAAATTCTTTGGATGTTTGCTTTCAACTCACAGGGTTGAACATTCCATTTCATAGAGAAGTTTTGAAAAACTCTTTTTGTAGAGTTTGCAAGTGGACATTTTGTGAGCTTTGAGGTTTATGGTGTAAAATGAAATATCTTCACTTAAAAATTACACAGAAGCCTTCTCAGAAACTTCTTTGTGATGTGTGCTTTCAACTCAAAGAGTTGAATCTTTCTTTTGTTAGAGCAGTTTTGAAGCACTCTTTTTGTAGTATCCACAAGTGGACATTTGTAGCGCTTTGATGCCTATGGTGAAAAAGGAAATATCTTCATATAAAAACTACACAGAAGCATTCTCAGAAACACCTTTGTGATGTGTGTCTTGAAGTCACAGAGTTGAACATTTCTTTTGATAGAGCATTTTTGAAATGTTCTTTTTGTAGAATCTGCAGGTGGACATTTGTAGCGCTTTCAGGCCTACGGTGAACAGGGAAATATGTTTACACAAAAACTAGACAGAAACATTCTCAGAAATTCTTTTTTATGTGCATTCAACTCACAGAGATGAAACTTTCTGTTGATAGAGCAGTTTTGACACACTCTATTTGTAGAATATGCAAGTGGATACTTGGGGCGCTTTGAGGCATGTGGTGAAAAAGGAAATATCTTCATATGAAAACTACACAGAAGCATTATCAGAAACTTCTTTGTGTTGCTTGCTTTCAAATCACTGAGTGGAACATTCCTTTTCATAGAGCAGTTTTGAAACACTCTTTTTGTAGAATTTGCAAGTGGGTATTTGGACTGCTTTGACGCCTTCATTGGAAACGGGATATCTTCACATAAAAGGTAGACGGAAGCATTCTCAGAAACTTCTTTGTGATGTGTACATTCAACACACAGAGTTGAACCTTTCTTTAGATAGAGCAGTTTTGAAACACTCCTTTTGTAGAATCTGCAATTGGACACTTGGAGCTCTTTGAGGCCTACATTGAAAAAGGAAATATCTTCACATAAAAACTTCATAGAAGAACTCTCAAAAATTTCTTTGTGATGTGTGCATTCAAGTCACCGAGTTGAACTTTCTTTTGATAGAGCAGTTTTGAAACACTCTTTTTGTAGAATCTGCAAGTGCATATTTGGAGCGCTTTGAGTCCTGTGGTTGAAAAGGAAATATCTTCACAAAGAAACTACAAAGAAGCACTGTCAGAAAATTCTTTGTGATGTTTGCTTTCAACTCACAGGGTTGAACATTCCATTTCATAGAGAAGTTTTGAAAAACTCTTTTTCTAGAATTTGCAAGTGGACATTTGGTGAGCTTTGAGGAGTATGGTGTAAAATGAAATATCTTCACTTAAAAATTACACAGAAGCATTCTCAGAAACTTCTTTGTGATGTGTGCTTTCAACTCAAAGAGTTGAATCTTTCTTTTGTTAGAGCAGTTTTGAAACACTCTTTTTGTAGTATCCACAAGTGGACATTTGTAACGCTTTGATGCCTATGGTGGAAAAGGAAATATCTTCACATAAAAACTACACGGAAGCATTCTCAGAAACCCCTTTTTGATGTGTGTATTCAAGTCACAGAGTTGAACATTTCTTTTGATAGAGCATTTTTGAAACGCTCTTTTTGTAGAATCTGCAGGTGGACATTTGTAGCGCTTTGAGGCCTATGGTGAACAGGGAAATTTGTTTACACAAAAACTAGACAGAAACGTTCTCAGAAATTCTTTTTTATGTGCATTCAACTCAGAGATGAAACTTTCTGTTGATAGAGCAGTTTTGACACACTCTTTGTAGAATCTGCAAGTGGATATTTGGGGCGCTTTGAGGCCTGTGGTGAAAAAGGAAATATCTTCATATGAAAAGTACACAGAAGCATTATCAGAAACTTCTTTGTGTTGGTTGCTTTCAAATCACTGAGTGGAACATTCCTTTTCATAGAGCAATTTTGAAACACTCTTTTTGTAGAATTTGCAAGTGGGTATTTGGAGTGCTTTGAGGCCTTCATTGGAAACGGATATCTTGACATAAAAAGTAGACGGAAGCATTCTCAGAAACTTCTTTGTGATGTGTACATTCAACACACAGAGTTGAACCTTTCTTTTGATAGAGCAGTTTTGAAACACTCTTTTTGTAGAATCTGCAATTGGACACTTGGAGGTATTAGAGGCCTACGTTGAAAAAGGAAATATCTTCACATAAAAACTTCACAGAAGAACTCTCAGAAATTTCCTTGTGATGTGTGCATTCAACCCACCGAGTTGAACTTTCTTTTGATAGAGCAGTTTTGAAACACTCTTTTTGTAGAATCTGCAAGTGGACATTTGGAGCGCTTTGAGTCCTGTGGTTGAAAAGGAAGTATCTTCACAAAAAAACTACAAAGAAGCATTCTCAGAAAATTCTTTGTGATGTTTGCTTTCAACTCACAGGATTGAACATTCCATTTCATAGAGAAGATTTGAAAAACTCTTTTTATAGAATTTGCAAGTGGACATTTTGTGAGCTTTGAGGCTTATGGTGTAAAATGAAATATCTTCACTTAAAAATTACACAGAAGCATTCTCAGAAACTTCTTTGTGATGTGTGCTTTCAACTCAAAGAGTTGAATCTTTCTTTTGTTAGAGCAGTTTTGAAACACCCTTTTTGTAGTATCCACAAGTGGACATTTGTAACGCTTTGATGCCTATGGTGAAAAAGGAAATATCTTCACATAAAAACTACACAGAAGCATTCTCAGAAACCACTTTGTGATGTGTGTCTTCAAGTCACAGAGTTGAACATTTCTTTTGATAGAGCATTTTTGAAAAGCTCTTTTTGTAGAATCTGCAGGTGGACATTTGTAGCGCTTAGAGGCCTACGGTGAACAGGGAAATATGTTTACATAAAAACTAGACAGAAACATTGTCAGAAATTCTTTTTTACGTGCATTCAACTCACAGAGATGAAACTTTCTGTTGATAGAGCAGTTTTGAAAGACTCTATTTGTAGAATCTGCAAGTGGATATTTGGGGCGCTTTGAGGCCTGTGGTGAAAAAGGAAATATCTTCATATGAAAAGTACACAGAAGCATTTTCAGAAACTTCTTTGTGTTGCTTGCTTTCAAATCACTGAGTGGAACATTCCTTTTCATAGAGCAATTTTGAAACACTCTTTTTGTAGAATTTGCAAGTGGGTATTTGGAGTGCTTTGAGGCCTTCATTGGAAACGGATATCTTGACATAAAAAGTAGACGGAAGCATTCTCAGAAACTTCTTTGTGATGTGTACATTCAACACACAGAGTTGAACCTTTCTTTTGATAGAGCGGTTTTGAAACACTCTTTTTGTAGAATCTGCAATTGGACACTTGGAGGTATTAGAGGCCTACGTTGTAAAAGGAAATATCTTCACATAAAAACTTCACAGAAGAACTCTCAGAAATTTCCTTGTGATGTGTGCATTCAACTCACCGAGTTGAACTTTCTTTTGATAGAGCAGTTTTGAAACACTCTTTTTGTAGAATCTGCAAGTGCACATTTGGAGCGCTTTGAGTCCTATGGTTGAAAAGGAAATATCTTCCCAAAAAAACCACAAAGAAGCATTCTCAGAAAATTCTTTGGATGTTTGCTTTCAACTCACAGGGTTGAACATTCCATTTCATAGAGAAGTTTTGAAAAACTCTTTTTGTAGAGTTTGCAAGTGGACATTTTGTGAGCTTTGAGGTTTATGGTGTAAAATGAAATATCTTCACTTAAAAATTACACAGAAGCCTTCTCAGAAACTTCTTTGTGATGTGTGCTTTCAACTCAAAGAGTTGAATCTTTCTTTTGTTAGAGCAGTTTTGAAGCACTCTTTTTGTAGTATCCACAAGTGGACATTTGTAGCGCTTTGATGCCTATGGTGAAAAAGGAAATATCTTCATATAAAAACTACACAGAAGCATTCTCAGAAACACCTTTGTGATGTGTGTCTTGAAGTCACAGAGTTGAACATTTCTTTTGATAGAGCATTTTTGAAATGTTCTTTTTGTAGAATCTGCAGGTGGACATTTGTAGCGCTTTCAGGCCTACGGTGAACAGGGAAATATGTTTACACAAAAACTAGACAGAAACATTCTCAGAAATTCTTTTTTATGTGCATTCAACTCACAGAGATGAAACTTTCTGTTGATAGAGCAGTTTTGACACACTCTATTTGTAGAATATGCAAGTGGATACTTGGGGCGCTTTGAGGCATGTGGTGAAAAAGGAAATATCTTCATATGAAAACTACACAGAAGCATTATCAGAAACTTCTTTGTGTTGCTTGCTTTCAAATCACTGAGTGGAACATTCCTTTTCATAGAGCAGTTTTGAAACACTCTTCTTGTAGAATTTGCAAGTGGGTATTTGGACTGCTTTGAGGCCTTCATTGGAAACGGGATATCTTCACATAAAAGGTAGACGGAAGCATTCTCAGAAACTTCTTTGTGATGTGTACATTCAACACACAGAGTTGAACCTTTCTTTAGATAGAGCAGTTTTGAAACACTCCTTTTGTAGAATCTGCAATTGGACACTTGGAGCTCTTTGAGGCCTACGTTGAAAAAGGAAATATCTTCACATAAAAACTTCATAGAAGAACTCTCAAAAATTTCTTTGTGATGTGTGCATTCAAGTCACCGAGTTGAACTTTCTTTTGATAGAGCAGTTTTGAAACACTCTTTTTGTAGAATCTGCAAGTGCATATTTGGAGCGCTTTGAGTCCTGTGGTTGAAAAGGAAATATCTTCACAAAGAAACTACAAAGAAGCACTGTCAGAAAATTCTTTGTGATGTTCGCTTTCAACTCACAGGGTTGAACATTCCATTTCATAGAGAAGTTTTGAAAAACTCTTTTTCTAGAATTTGCAAGTGGACATTTGGTGAGCTTTGAGGAGTATGGTGTAAAATGAAATATCTTCACTTAAAAATTACACAGAAGCATTCTCAGAAACTTCTTTGTGATGTGTGCTTTCAACTCAAAGAGTTGAATCTTTCTTTTGTTAGAGCAGTTTTGAAACACTCTTTTTGTAGTATCCACAAGTGGACATTTGTAACGCTTTGATGCCTATGGTGGAAAAGGAAATATCTTCACATAAAAACTACACAGAAGCATTATCAGAAACCCCTTTGTGATGTGTGTCTTCAAGTCACAGAGTTGAACATTTCTTTTGATAGAGCATTTTTGAAACGCTCTTTTTGTAGAATCTGCAGGTGGACATTTGTAGTGCTTTGAGGCCTACAGTGAACAGGGAAATATGTTTACATAATAACTAGACAGAAACATTCTCAGAAATTCTTTTTTACGTGCATTCAACTCACAGAGATGAAACTTTCTGTTGATAGAGCAGTTTTGAAAGACTCTATTTGTAGAATCTGCAAGTGGATATTTGGGGCGTTTTGAGGCCTGTGGTGAAAAAGGAAATATCTTCATATGAAAAGTACACAGAAGCATTTTCAGAAACTTCTTTGTGTTGCTTGCTTTCAAATCACTGAGTGGAACATTCCTTTTCATAGAGCAATTTAGAAACACTCTTTTGTAGAATTTGCAAGTGGGTATATGGAGTGCTTTGAGGCCTTCATTGGAAACGGATATCTTGACATAAAAAGTAGACGGAAGCATTCTCAGAAACTTCTTTGTGATGTGTACATTCAACACACAGAGTTGAAACTTTCTTTTGATAGAGCAGTTTTGAAACACTCCTTTTGTAGAATGTGCAATTGGACACTTGGAGCTCTTTGAGTCCTACGTTGGAAAAGGAAATATCTTCACATAAAACCTTCACAGAAGAACTCTCAGAAATTTCCTTGTGATGTGTGCATTCAACTCACCGAGTTGAACTTTCTTTTGATAGAGCAGTTTTGAAACACTCTTTTTATAGAATCTGCAAGTGGACATTTGTAGCGCTTTGAGTTCTGTGGTTGAAAAGGAAATATCTTCACAAAAAAACTACAAAGAAGCATTCTCAGAAAATTCTTTGTGATGTTTGCTTTCAACTCAAAGAGTTGAATCTTTCTTTTGTTAGAGCAGTTTTGAAACACTCTTTTTGTAGTATCCACAAGTGGACATTTGTAACGCTTTGATGCCTATGGTGAAAAAGGAAATATCTTCACATAAAAACTACACGGAAGCATTCTCAGAAACCCCTTTGTGATGTGTGTCTTCAAGTCACAGAGTTGAACATTTCTTTTGATAGAGCATTTTTGAAACGCTCTTTTTGTAGAATCTGCAGGTGGACATTTGTAGTGCTTTGAGGCCTACAGTGAACAGGGAAATATGTTTACATAATAACTAGACAGAAACATTCTCAGAAATTCTTTTTTACGTGCATTCAACTCACAGAGATGAAACTTTCTGTTGATAGAGCAGTTTTGAGAGACTCTATTTGTAGAATCTGCAAGTGGATATTTGGGGCGTTTTGAGGCCTGTGGTGAAAAAGGAAATATCTTCATATGAAAAGTACACAGAAGCATTTTCAGAAACTTCTTTGTGTTGCTTGCTTTCAAATCACTGAGTGGAACATTCCTTTTCATAGAGCAATTTAGAAACACTCTTTTGTAGAATTTGCAAGTGGGTATATGGAGTGCTTTGAGGCCTTCATTGGAAACGGATATCTTGACATAAAAAGTAGACGGAAGCATTCTCAGAAACTTCTTTGTGATGTGTACATTCAACACACAGAGTTGAAACTTTCTTTTGATAGAGCAGTTTTGAAACACTCCTTTTGTAGAATCTGCAATTGGACACTTGGAGCTCTTTGAGTCCTACGTTGGAAAAGGAAATATCTTCACATAAAACCTTCACAGAAGAACTCTCAGAAATTTCCTTGTGATGTGTGCATTCAACTCACCGAGTTGAACTTTCTTTTGATAGAGCAGTTTTGAAACACTCTTTTTATAGAATCTGCAAGTGGACATTTGTAGCGCTTTGAGTTCTGTGGTTGAAAAGGAAATATCTTCACAAAAAAACTACAAAGAAGCATTCTCAGAAAATTCTTTGTGATGTTTGCTTTCAACTCAAAGAGTTGAATCTTTCTTTTGTTAGAGCAGTTTTGAAACACTCTTTTTGTAGTATCCACAAGTGGACATTTGTAACGCTTTGATGCCTATGGTGAAAAAGGAAATATCTTCACATAAAAACTACACGGAAGCATTCTCAGAAACCCCTTTGTGATGTGTGTCTTCAAGTCACAGAGTTGAACATTTCTTTCGATAGAGCATTTTTGAAACGCTCTTTTTGTAGAATCTGCAGGTGGACATTTGTAGCGCTTTGAGGCCTACGGTGAACAGGGAAATATGTTTGCATAAAAACTAGACAGAAACATTCTCAGAAATTCTTTTTTACGTGCATTCAACTCACAGAGATGAAACTTTCTGTTGATAGAGCAGTTTTGAAACACTCTATTTGTAGAATCTGCAAGTGGATATTTGGGGCGCTTTGAGGCCTGTGGTGAAAAAGGAAATATCTTCATATGAAAAGTACACAGAAGCATTTTCAGAAACTTCTTTGTGTTGCTTGCTTTCAAAACACTGAGTGGAACATTCCTTTTCATAGAGCAATTTTGAAACACTCTTTTTGTAGAATTTGCAAGTGGGTATTTGGAGTGCTTTGAGGCCTTCATTGGAAACGGATATCTTGACATAAAAAGTAGACGGAAGCATTCTCAGAAACTTCTTTGTGATGTGTACATTCAACACACAGAGTTGAAGCTTTCTTTTGTTAGAGCAGTTTTGAAACACTCTTTTTGTAGAATCTGCAGTTGGACACTTGGAGGTATTAGAGGCCAACGTTGAAAAAGGAAATATCTTCACATAAAAACTTCACAGAAGAACTCTCAGAAATTTCCTTGTGATGTGTGCATTCAACTCACCGAGTTGAACTTTCTTTTGATAGAGCAGTTTTGAAACACTCTTTTTACAGAATCTGCAAGTGGACATTTGGAGCGCTTTGAGTCCTGTGGTTGAAAAGGAAGTATCTTCACAAAAAAACTACAAAGAAGCATTCTCAGAAAATTCTTTGTGATGTTTGCTTTCAACTCACAGCATTGAACATTCCATTTCATAGAGAAGATTTGAAAAACTCTTTTTGTAGAATATGCAAGTGGACATTTTGTGAGCTTTGAGGCTTATGGTGTAAAACGAAATATCTTCACTTAAAAATTACACAGAAGCATTCTCAGAAACTTCTTTGTGATGTGTGCTTTCAACTCAAAGAGTTGAATCTTTCTTTTGTTAGAGCAGTGTTGAAACACTCTTTTTGTAGTATCCACAAATGGACATTGGTAGCGCTTTGATGTCTATGGTGAAAAAAGAAATATCTTCACATAAAAACTACACAGAAGCATTCTCAGAAACCCCTTTTTGATGTGTGTATTCAAGTCACAGAGTTGAACATTTCTTTTGATAGAGCATTTTTGAAACGCTCTTTTTGTAGAATCTGCAGGTGGACATTTGTAGCGCTTTGAGGCCTATGGTGAACAGGGAAATTTGTTTACACAAAAACTAGACAGAAACGTTCTCAGAAATTCTTTTTTATGTGCATTCAACTCAGAGATGAAACTTCTCTGTTGATAGATCAGTTTTGACACACTCTTTGTAGAATCTGCAAGTGGATATTTGGGGCGCTTTGAGGCCTGTGGTGAAAAAGGAAATATCTTCATATGAAAAGTACACAGAAGCATTTCCAGAAACTTCTTTGTGTTGGTTGCTTTCAAATCACGGAGTGGAACATTCCTTTTCATAGAGCAATTTTGAAACACTCTTTTTGTAGAATTTGCAAGTGGGTATTTGGAGTGCTTTCAGGCCTTCATTGGAAACGGATATCTTGACATAAAAAGTAGACGGAAGCATTCTCAGAAACTTCTTTGTGATGTGTACATTCAACACACAGAGTTGAACCTTTCTTTTGATAGAGCAGTTTTGAAACACTCTTTTTGTAGAATCTGCAATTGGACACTTGGAGGTATTAGAGGCCTACGTTGAAAAAGGAAATATCTTCACATAAAAACTTCACAGAAGAACTCTCAGAAATTTCCTTGTGATGTGTGCATTCAACCCACCGAGTTGAACTTTCTTTTGATAGAGCAGTTTTGAAACACTCTTTTTGTAGAATCTGCAAGTGGACATTTGGAGCGCTTTGAGTCCTGTGGTTGAAAAGGAAGTATCTTCACAAAAAAACTACAAAGAAGCATTCTCAGAAAATTCTTTGTGATGTTTGCTTTCAACTCACAGGGTTGAATATTCCATTTCATAGAGAAGATTTGAAAAACTCTTTTTGTAGAATATGCAAGTGGACATTTTGTGAGCTTTGAGGCTTATGGTGTAAAATGAAATATCTTCACTTAAAAATTACACAGAAGCATTCTCAGAAACTTCTTTGTGATGTGTGCTTTCAACTCAAAGAGTTGAATCTTTCTTTTGTTAGAGCAGTGTTGAAACACTCTTTTTGTAGTATCCACAAGTGGACATTTGTAGCGCTTTGATGCCTATGGTGAAAAAGGAGATATCTTCACATCAAAATTACACAGAATCATTCTCAGAAACCCCTTTGTGATGTGTGTCTTCAAGTCACAGAGTTGAACATTTCTTTTGATAGAGGATTTCTGAAACGCTCTTTTTGTAGAATCTGCAGGTGGACATTTGTAGCGCTTTGAGGCCTACGGTGAACAGGGAAATATGTTTACATAAAAACTAGACAGAAACATTGTCAGAAATTCTTTTTTACGTGCATTCAACTCACAGAGATGAAACTTTCTGTTGATAGAGCAGTTTTGAAAGACTCTATTTGTAGAATCTGCAAGTGGATATTTGGGGCGCTTTGAGGCCTGTGGTGAAAAAGGAAATATCTTCATATGAAAAGTACACAGAAGCATTTTCAGAAACTTCTTTGTGTTGCTTGCTTTCAAATCACTGAGTGGAACATTCCTTTTCATAGAGCAATTTTGAAACACTCTTTTTGTAGAATTTGCAAGTGGGTATCTGGACTGCTTTGAGGCCTTCATTGGAAACGGATACCTTGACATAAAAAGTAGACGGAAGCATTCTCAGAAACTTCTTTGTGATGTGTACATTCAACACACAGAGTTGAAGCTTTCTTTTGATAGAGCAGTTTTGAAACACTCTTTTTGTAGAATCTGCAGTTGGACACTTGGAGGTATTAGAGGCCAACGTTGAAAAAGGAAATATCTTCACATAAAAACTTCACAGAAGAACTCTCAGAAATTTCCTTGTGATGTGTGCATTCAACTCACCGAGTTGAACTTTCTTTTGATAGAGCAGTTTTGAAACACTCTTTTTATAGAATCTGCAAGTGGACATTTGTAGCGCTTTGAGTCCTGTGGTTGAAAAGGAAGTATCTTCACAAAAAAACTACAAAGAAGCATTCTCAGAAAATTCTTTGTGATGTTTGCTTTCAACTCACAGCGTTGAACATTCCATTTCATAGAGAAGATTTGAAAAACTCTTTTTGTAGAATATGCAAGTGGACATTTTGTGAGCTTTGAGGCTTATGGTGTAAAACGAAATATCTTCACTTAAAAATTACACAGAAGCATTCTCAGAAACTTCTTTGTGATGTGTGCTTTCAACTCAAAGAGTTGAATCTTTCTTTTGTTAGAGCAGTGTTGAAACACTCTTTTTGTAGTATCCACAAATGGACATTTGTAGCGCTTTGATGTCTATGGTGAAAAAAGAAATATCTTCACATAAAAACTACACAGAAGCATTCTCAGAAACCCCTTTTTGATGTGTGTATTCAAGTCACAGAGTTGAACATTTCTTTTGATAGAGCATTTTTGAAACGCTCTTTTTGTAGAATCTGCAGGTGGACATTTGTAGCGCTTTGAGGCCTATGGTGAACAGGGAAATTTGTTTACACAAAAACTAGACAGAAACGTTCTCAGAAATTCTTTTTTATGTGCATTCAACTCAGAGATGAAACTTTCTGTTGATAGAGCAGTTTTGACACACTCTTTGTAGAATCTGCAAGTGGATATTTGGGGCGCTTTGAGGCCTGTGGTGAAAAAGGAAATATCTTCATATGAAAAGTACACAGAAGCATTTCCAGAAACTTCTTTGTGTTGGTTGCTTTCAAATCACTGAGTGGAACATTCCTTTTCATAGAGCAATTTTGAAACACTCTTTTTGTAGAATTTGCAAGTGGGTATTTGGAGTGCTTTGAGGCCTTCATTGGAAACGGATATCTTGACATAAAAAGTAGACGGAAGCATTCTCAGAAACTTCTTTGTGATGTGTACATTCAACACACAGAGTTGAACCTTTCTTTTGATAGAGCAGTTTTGAAACACTCTTTTTGTAGAATCTGCAATTGGACACTTGGAGGTATTAGAGGCCTACGTTGAAAAAGGAAATATCTTCACATAAAAACTTCACAGAAGAACTCTCAGAAATTTCCTTGTGATGTGTGCATTCAACCCACCGAGTTGAACTTTCTTTTGATAGAGCAGTTTTGAAACACTCTTTTTGTAGAATCTGCAAGTGGACATTTGGAGCGCTTTGAGTCCTGTGGTTGAAAAGGAAGTATCTTCACAAAAAAACTACAAAGAAGCATTCTCAGAAAATTCTTTGTGATGTTTGCTTTCAACTCACAGGGTTGAATATTCCATTTCATAGAGAAGATTTGAAAAATTCTTTTTGTAGAATATGCAAGTGGACATTTTGTGAGCTTTGAGGCTTATGGTGTAAAATGAAATATCTTCACTTAAAAATTACACAGAAGCATTCTCAGAAACTTCTTGGTGATGTGTGCTTTCAACTCAAAGAGTTGAATCTTTCTTTTGTTAGAGCAGTGTTGAAACACTCTTTTTGTAGTATCCACAAGTGGACATTTGTAGCGCTTTGATGCCTATGGTGAAAAAGGAGATATCTTCACATCAAAATTACACAGAAGCATTCTCAGAAACCCCTTTGTGATGTGTGTCTTCAAGTCACAGAGTTGAACATTTCTTTTGATAGAGCATTTTTGAAACGCTCTTTTTGTAGAATCTGCAGGTGGACATTTGTAGCGCTTTGAGGCCTACGGTGAACAGGGAAATATGTTTACATAAAAACTAGACAGAAACATTCTCAGAAATTCTTTTTTACGTGCATTCAACTCACAGAGATGAAACTTTCTGTTGATAGAGCAGTTTTGAAAGACTCTATTTGTAGAATCTGCAAGTGGATATTTGGGGCGCTTTGAGGCCTGTGGTGAAAAAGGAAATATCTTCATATGAAAAGTACACAGAAGCATTTTCAGAAACTTCTTTGTGTTGCTTGCTTTCAAATCACTGAGTGGAACATTCCTTTTCATAGAGCAATTTTGAAACACTCTTTTTGTAGAATTTGCAAGTGGGTATCTGGACTGCTTTGAGGCCTTCATTGGAAACGGGATATCTTCACATAAAAGGTAGACGGAAGCATTCTCAGAAACTTCTTTGAGATGTGTACATTCAACACACAGAGTTGAACCTTTCTTTTGATAGAGCAGTTTTGAAACACTCCTTTTGTAGAATCTGCAATTGGACACTTGGAGTTCTTTGAGGCCTACGTTGAAAAAGGAAATATCTTCACATAAAAACTTCACAGAAGAACTCTCCGAAATTTCCTTGTGATGTGTGCATTCAACTCACCGAGTTGAACTTTCTTTTGATAGAGCAGTTTTGAAACACTCTTTTTATAGAATCTGCAAGTGGACATTTGTAGCGCTTTGAGTCCTGTGGTTGAAAAGGAAATATATTCACAAAAAAACTACTAAGAAGCATTCTCAGAAAATTCTTTGTGATGTTTGATTTCAACTCACAGGGTTGAACATTCCATTTCATAGAGAAGTTTTGAAAAACTCTTTTTGTAGAGTTTGCAAGTGGACATTGTGTGAGCTTTGAGGCTTATGGTGTAAAATGAAATATCTTCACTTAAAAATTACACGGAAGCATTCTCAGAAACTTCTTTGTGATGTGTGCTTTCAACTCAAAGAGTTGAATCTTTCTTTTGTTAGAGCAGTGTTGAAACACTCTTTTTGTAGTATCCACAAATGGACATTTGTAGCGCTTTGATGTCTATGGTGAAAAAAGAAATATCTTCACATAAAAACTACACAGAAGCATTCTCAGAAACCCCTTTGTGATGTGTGTCTTCAAGTCACAGAGTTGAACATTTCTTTTGATAGAGCATTTTTGAAACGCTCTTTTTGTAGAATCTGCAGGTGGACATTTGTAGCCCTTTGAGGCCTATGGTGAACAGGGAAATTTGTTTACACAAAAACTAGACAGAAACGTTCTCAGAAATTCTTTTTTATGTGCATTCAACTCACAGAGATGAAACTTTCTGTTGATAGAGCAGTTTTGACACACTCTATTTGTAGAATCTGCAAGTGGATACTTGGGGCGCTTTGAGACCTGTGGTGAAAAAGGAAATATCTTCATATGAAAAGTACACAGAAGCATTATCAGAAACTGCTTTGTGTTGCTTGCTTTCAAATCACTGAGTGGAACATTCCTTTTCATAGAGCAATTTTGAAACATTCTTTTTGTAGAATTTGCAAGTGGGTATTTGGACTGCTTTGAGTACTTCATTGGAAACGGGATATCTTCACATAAAAGGTAGACGGAAGCATTCTCAGAAACTTCTTTGTGATGTGTACATTCAACACACAGAGTTGAACCTTTCTTTTGATAGAGCAGTTTTGAAACACTCTTTTTGTAGAATCTGCAATTGGACACTTGGAGGTATTAGAGGCCTACGTTGAAAAAGGAAATATCTTCACATAAAAACTTCACAGAAGAACTCTCAGAAATTTCTTTGTGATGTGTGCATTCAACCCACCGAGTTGAACTTTGTTTTGATAGAGCAGTTTTGAAACACTCTTTTTGTAGAATCTGCAAGTGGACATTTGGAGCGCTTTGAGTCCTGTGGTTGAAAAGGAAGTATCTTCACAAAAAACCTACAAAGAAGCATTCTCAGAAAATTCTTTGTGATGTTTGCTTTCAACTCACAGGGTTGAAAATTCCATTTCATAGAGAAGATTTGAAAAACTCTTTTTGTAGAATATGCAAGTGGACATTTTGTGAGCTTTGAGGCTTATGGTGTAAAATAAAATATCTTCACTTAAAAATTACACAGAAGCATTCTCAGAAACTTCTTTGTGATGTGTGCTTTCAACTCAAAGAGTTGAATCTTTCTTTTGTTAGAGCAGTGTTGAAACACTCTTTTTGTAGTATCCACAAGTGGACATTTGTAGCGCTTTGATGCCTATGGTGAAAAAGGAGATATCTTCACATCAAAATTACACAGAATCATTCTCAGAAACCCCTTTGTGATGTGTGTCTTCAAGTCACAGAGTTGAACATTTCTTTTGATAGAGCATTTTTGAAACGCTCTTTTTGTAGAATCTGCAGGTGGACATTTGTAGCGCTTTGAGGCCTACGGTGAACAGGGAAATATGTTTACATAAAAACTAGACAGAAACATTCTCAGAAATTCTTTTTTACGTGCATTCAACTCACAGAGATGAAACTTTCTGTTGATAGAGCAATTTTGAAACACTCTATTTGTAGAATCTGCAAGTGGATATTTGGGGCGCTTTGAGGCCTGTGGTGGAAAAGGAAATATCTTCATATGAAAAGTACACAGAAGCATTTTCAGAAACTTCTTTGTGTTGCTTGCTTTCAAATCACTGAGTGGAACATTCCTTTTCATAGAGCAATTTTGAAACACTCTTTTTGTAGAATTTGCAAGTGGGTATCTGGACTGCTTTGAGGCCTTCATTGGAAACGGATATCTTGACATAAAAGGTAGACGGAAGCATTCTCAGAAACTTCTTTGTGATGTGTACATTCAACACACAGAGTTGAAGCTTTCTTTTGATAGAGCAGTTTTGAAACACTCTTTTTGTAGAATCTGCAGTTGGACACTTGGAGGTATTAGAGGCCAACGTTGAAAAAGGAAATATCTTCACATAAAAACTTCACAGAAGAACTCTCAGAAATTTCCTTGTGATGTGTGCATTCAACTCACCGAGTTGAACTTTCTTTTGATAGAGCAGTTTTGAAACACTCTTTTTATAGAATCTGCAAGTGGACATTTGTAGCGCTTTGAGTCCTGTGGTTGAAAAGGAAGTATCTTCACAAAAAAACTACAAAGAAGCATTCTCAGAAAATTCTTTGTGATGTTTGCTTTCAACTCACAGCGTTGAACATTCCATTTCATAGAGAAGATTTGAAAAACTCTTTTTGTAGAATATGCAAGTGGACATTTTGTGAGCTTTGAGGCTTATGGTGTAAAACGAAATATCTTCACTTAAAAATTACACAGAAGCATTCTCAGAAACTTCTTTGTGATGTGTGCTTTCAACTCAAAGAGTTGAATCTTTCTTTTGTTAGAGCAGTGTTGAAACACTCTTTTTGTAGTATCCACAAATGGACATTTGTAGCGCTTTGATGTCTATGGTGAAAAAAGAAATATCTTCACATAAAAACTACACAGAAGCATTCTCAGAAACCCCTTTGTGATGTGTGTCTTCAAGTCACAGAGTTGAACATTTCTTTTGATAGAGCATTTTTGAAACGCTCTTTTTGTAGAATCTGCAGGTGGACATTTGTAGCGCTTTGAGGCCTATGGTGAACAGGGAAATTTGTTTACACAAAAACTAGACAGAAACGTTCTCAGAAATTCTTTTTTATGTGCATTCAACTCAGAGATGAAACTTTCTGTTGATACAGCAGTTTTGACACACTCTATTTGTAGAATCTGCAAGTGGATATTTGGGGCGCTTTGAGGCCTGTGGTGAAAAAGGAAATATCTTCATATGAAAAGTACACAGAAGCATTTTCAGAAACTTCTTTGTGTTGCTTGCTTTCAAATCACTGAGTGGAACATTCCTTTTCATAGAGCAATTTTGAAACACTCTTTTTGTAGAATTTGCAAGTGGGTATTTGGAGTGCTTTGAGGCCTTCATTGGAAACGGATATATTGACATAAAAAGTAGACGGAAGCATTCTCAGAAACTTCTTTGTGATGTGTGCATTCAACACACAGAGTTGAACCTTTCTTTTGATAGAGCAGTTTTGAAACACTCTTTTTGTAGAATCTGCAATTGGACACTTGGAGGTATTAGAGGCCTACGTTGAAAAAGGAAATATCTTCACATAAAAACATCACAGAAGAACTCTCAGAAATTCCCTTGTGATGTGTGCATTCAACCCACCGAGTTGAACTTTCTTTTGATAGAGCAGTTTTGAAACACTCTTTTTGTAGAATCTGCAAGTGGACATTTGGAGCGCTTTGAGTCCTGTGGTTGAAAAGGAAGTATCTTCACAAAAAAACTACAAAGAAGCATTCTCAGAAAATTCTTTGTGATGTTTGCTTTCAACTCACAGGGTTGAATATTCCATTTCATAGAGAAGATTTGAAAAACTCTTTTTGTAGAATTTGCAAGTGGACATTTTGTGAGCTTTGAGGCTTATGGTGTAAAATGAAATATCTTCACTTAAAAATTACACAGAAGCATTCTCAGAAACTTCTTGGTGATGTGTGCTTTCAACTCAAAGAGTTGAATCTTTCTTTTGTTAGAGCAGTGTTGAAACACTCTTTTTGTAGTATCCACAAGTGGACATTTGTAGCGCTTTGATGCCTATGGTGAAAAAGGAGATATCTTCACATAAAAATTACACAGAAGCATTCTCAGAAACCCCTTTGTGATGTGTGTCTTCAAGTCACAGAGTTGAACATTTCTTTTGATAGAGCATTTCTGAAACGCTCTTTTTGTAGAATCTGCAGGTGGACATTTGTAGCGCTTAGAGGCCTACGGTGAACATGGAAATATGTTTACATAAAAACTAGACAGAAACATTCTCAGAAATTCTTTTTTACGTGCATTCAACTCACAGAGATGAAACTTTCTGTTGATAGAGCAGTTTTGAAAGACTCTATTTGTAGAATCTGCAAGTGGATATTTGGGGCGCTTTGAGGCCTGTGGTGAAAAAGGAAATATCTTCATATGAAAAGTACACAGAAGCATTTTCAGAAACTTCTTTGTGTTGCTTGCTTTCAAATCACTGAGTGGAACATTCCTTTTCATAGAGCAATTTTGAAACACTCTTTTTGTAGAATTTGCAAGTGGGTATCTGGACTGCTTTGAGGCCTTCATTGGAAAAGGATATCTTGACATAAAAAGTAGACGGAAGCATTCTCAGAAACTTCTTTGTGATGTGTACATTCAACACACAGAGTTGAAGCTTTCTTTTGATAGAGCAGTTTTGAAACACTCTTTTTGTAGAATCTGCAGTTGGACACTTGGAGGTATTAGAGGCCAACGTTGAAAAAGGAAATATCTTCACATAAAAACTTCACAGAAGAACTCTCAGAAATTTCCTTGTGATGTGTGCATTCAACTCACCGAGTTGAACTTTCTTTTGATAGAGCAGTTTTGAAACACTCTTTTTATAGAATCTGCAAGTGGACATTTGGAGCGCTTTGAGTCCTGTGGTTGAAAAGGAAGTATCTTCACAAAAAAACTACAAAGAAGCATTCTCAGAAAATTCTTTGTGATGTTTGCTTTCAACTCACAGCGTTGAACATTCCATTTCATAGAGAAGATTTGAAAAACTCTTTTTGTAGAATATGCAAGTGGACATTTTGTGAGCTTTGAGGCTTATGGTGTAAAACGAAATATCTTCACTTAAAAATTACACAGAAGCATTCTCAGAAACTTCTTTGTGATGTGTGCTTTCAACTCAAAGAGTTGAATCTTTCTTTTGTTAGAGCAGTGTTGAAACACTCTTTTTGTAGTATCCACAAATGGACATTTGTAGCGCTTTGATGTCTATGGTGAAAAAAGAAATATCTTCACATAAAAACTACACAGAAGCATTCTCAGAAACCCCTTTGTGATGTGTGTCTTCAAGTCACAGAGTTGAACATTTCTTTTGATAGAGCATTTTTGAAACGCTCTTTTTGTAGAATCTGCAGGTGGACATTTGTAGCGCTTTGAGGCCTATGGTGAACAGGGAAATTTGTTTACACAAAAACTAGACAGAAACGTTCTCAGAAATTCTTTTTTATGTGCATTCAACTCAGAGATGAAACTTTCTGTTGATACAGCAGTTTTGACACACTCTATTTGTAGAATCTGCAAGTGGATATTTGGGGCGCTTTGAGGCCTGTGGTGAAAAAGGAAATATCTTCATATGAAAAGTACACAGAAGCATTTTCAGAAACTTCTTTGTGTTGCTTGCTTTCAAATCACTGAGTGGAACATTCCTTTTCATAGAGCAATTTTGAAACACTCTTTTTGTAGAATTTGCAAGTGGGTATTTGGAGTGCTTTGAGGCCTTCATTGGAAACGGATATATTGACATAAAAAGTAGACGGAAGCATTCTCAGAAACTTCTTTGTGATGTGTACATTCAACACACAGAGTTGAACCTTTCTTTTGATAGAGCAGTTTTGAAACACTCTTTTTGTAGAATCTGCAATTGGACACTTGGAGGTATTAGAGGCCTACGTTGAAAAAGGAAATATCTTCACATAAAAACGTCACAGAAGAACTCTCAGAAATTTCCTTGTGATGTGTGCATTCAACCCACCGAGTTGAACTTTCTTTTGATAGAGCAGTTTTGAAACACTCTTTTTGTAGAATCTGCAAGTGGACATTTGGAGCGCTTTGAGTCCTGTGGTTGAAAAGGAAGTATCTTCACAAAAAAACTACAAAGAAGCATTCTCAGAAAATTCTTTGTGATGTTTGCTTTCAACTCACAGGGTTGAATATTCCATTTCATAGAGAAGATTTGAAAAACTCTTTTTGTAGAATTTGCAAGTGGACATTTTGTGAGCTTTGAGGCTTATGGTGTAAAATGAAATATCTTCACTTAAAAATTACACAGAAGCATTCTCAGAAACTTCTTGGTGATGTGTGCTTTCAACTCAAAGAGTTGAATCTTTCTTTTGTTAGAGCAGTGTTGAAACACTCTTTTTGTAGTATCCACAAGTGGACATTTGTAGCGCTTTGATGCCTATGGTGAAAAAGGAGATATCTTCACATAAAAATTACACAGAAGCATTCTCAGAAACCCCTTTGTGATGTGTGTCTTCAAGTCACAGAGTTGAACATTTCTTTTGATAGAGCATTTTTGAAACGCTCTTTTTGTAGAATCTGCAGGTGGATATTTGTAGCGCTTTGAGGTCTACGGTGAAAAGGGAAATATGTTTACACTAAAACTAGACGGAAACGTTCTCAGAAATTCTTTTTTATGTGCATTCAACTCAGAGATGAAACTTTCTGTTGATACAGCAGTTTTGACACACTCTATTTGTAGAATCTGCAAGTGGATATTTGGGGCGCTTTGAGGCCTGTGGTGAAAAAGGAAATATCTTCATATGAAAAGTACACAGAAGCATTTTCAGAAACTTCTTTGTGTTGCTTGCTTTCACATCACTGAGTGGAACATTCCTTTTCATAGAGCAATTTTGAAACACTCTTTTTGTAGAATTTGCAAGTGGGTATTTGGAGTGCTTTGAGGCCTTCATTGGAAACGGATATATTGACATAAAAAGTAGACGGAAGCATTCTCAGAAACTTCTTTGTGATGTGTACATTCAACACACAGAGTTGAACCTTTCTTTTGATAGAGCAGTTTTGAAACACTCTTTTTGTAGAATCTGCAATTGGACACTTGGAGGTATTAGAGGCCTACGTTGAAAAAGGAAATATCTTCACATAAAAACTTCACAGAAGAACTCTCAGAAATTTCCTTGTGATGTGTGCATTCAACCCACCGAGTTGAACTTTCTTTTGATAGAGCAGTTTTGAAACACTCTTTTTGTAGAATCTGCAAGTGGACATTTGGAGCGCTTTGAGTCCTGTGGTTGAAAAGGAAGTATCTTCACAAAAAAACTACAAAGAAGCATTCTCAGAAAATTCTTTGTGATGTTTGCTTTCAACTCACAGGGTTGAATATTCCATTTCATAGAGAAGATTTGAAAAACTCTTTTTGTAGAATTTGCAAGTGGACATTTTGTGAGCTTTGAGGCTTATGGTGTAAAATGAAATATCTTCACTTAAAAATTACACAGAAGCATTCTCAGAAACTTCTTGGTGATGTGTGCTTTCAACTCAAAGAGTTGAATCTTTCTTTTGTTAGAGCAGTGTTGAAACACTCTTTTTGTAGTATCCACAAGTGGACATTTGTAGCGCTTTGATGCCTATGGTGAAAAAGGAGATATCTTCACATAAAAATTACACAGAAGCATTCTCAGAAACCCCTTTGTGATGTGTGTCTTCAAGTCACAGAGTTGAACATTTCTTTTGATAGAGCATTTTTGAAACGCTCTTTTTGTAGAATCTGCAGGTGGATATTTGTAGCGCTTTGAGGTCTACGGTGAAAAGGGAAATATGTTTACACTAAAACTAGACGGAAACATTCTCAGAAATTCTTTTTTATGTGCATTCAACTCACAGAGATGAAACTTTCTGTTGATAGAGCAGTTTTGAAAGACTCTATTTGTAGAATCTGCAAGTGGATATTTGGGGCGTTTTGAGGCCTGTGGTGAAAAAGGAAATATCTTCATATGAAAACTGCACAGAAGCATTATCAGAAACTTCTTTGTGTTGCTTGCTTTCAAATCACTGAGTGGAACATGCCTTTTCATAGAGCAATTTTGAAACACTCTTTTTCTAGAATTTGCAAGTGGGTAATTGGACTGCTTTGAAGCCTTCATTGGAAACAGGATATCTTCACATAAAAGGTAGACGGAAGCATTCTCAGAAACTTCTTTGTGATGTGTACATTCAACACACAGAGTTGAACCTTTCTTTTGATAGAGCAGTTTTGAAACACTCCTTTTGTAGAATCTGCAATTGGACACTTGGAGCTCTTTGAGGCCTACGTTGAAAAAGGAAATATCTTCACATAAAAACTTCACAGAAGAACTCTCAGAAATTTCCTTGTGATGTGTGCATTCAACTCACCGAGTTGAACTTTCTTTTGATAGAGCAGTTTTGAAACACTCTTTTTATAGAATCTGCAAGTGGACATTTGGAGCGCTTTGAGTCCTGTGGTTGAAAAGGAAGTATCTTCACAAAAAAACTACAAAGAAGCATTCTCAGAAAATTCTTTGTGATGTTTGCTTTCAACTCACAGCGTTGAACATTCCATTTCATAGAGAAGATTTGAAAAACTCTTTTTGTAGAATATGCAAGTGGACATTTTGTGAGCTTTGAGGCTTATGGTGTAAAACGAAATATCTTCACTTAAAAATTACACAGAAGCATTCTCAGAAACTTCTTTGTGATGTGTGCTTTCAACTCAAAGAGTTGAATCTTTCTTTTGTTAGAGCAGTGTTGAAACACTCTTTTTGTAGTATCCACAAATGGACATTTGTAGCGCTTTGATGTCTATGGTGAAAAAAGAAATATCTTCACATAAAAACTACACAGAAGCATTCTCAGAAACCCCTTTGTGATGTGTGTCTTCAAGTCACAGAGTTGAACATTTCTTTTGATAGAGCATTTTTGAAACGCTCTTTTTGTAGAATCTGCA
Organism: Pan troglodytes; assembly: GCF_028858775.2. NCBI lineage: Eukaryota > Metazoa > Chordata > Mammalia > Primates > Hominidae > Pan > Pan troglodytes. The sequence continues at coordinate 36,186,217 of NC_072419.2, forward strand.
GGTGGACATTTGTAGCGCTTTGAGGCCTATGGTGAACAGGGAAATTTGTTTACACAAAAACTAGACAGAAACGTTCTCAGAAATTCTTTTTTATGTGCATTCAACTCAGAGATGAAACTTTCTGTTGATACAGCAGTTTTGACACACTCTATTTGTAGAATCTGCAAGTGGATATTTGGGGCGCTTTGAGGCCTGTGGTGAAAAAGGAAATATCTTCATATGAAAAGTACACAGAAGCATTTTCAGAAACTTCTTTGTGTTGCTTGCTTTCAAATCACTGAGTGGAACATTCCTTTTCATAGAGCAATTTTGAAACACTCTTTTTGTAGAATTTGCAAGTGGGTATTTGGAGTGCTTTGAGGCCTTCATTGGAAACGGATATATTGACATAAAAAGTAGACGGAAGCATTCTCAGAAACTTCTTTGTGATGTGTACATTCAACACACAGAGTTGAACCTTTCTTTTGATAGAGCAGTTTTGAAACACTCTTTTTGTAGAATCTGCAATTGGACACTTGGAGGTATTAGAGGCCTACGTTGAAAAAGGAAATATCTTCACATAAAAACATCACAGAAGAACTCTCAGAAATTCCCTTGTGATGTGTGCATTCAACCCACCGAGTTGAACTTTCTTTTGATAGAGCAGTTTTGAAACACTCTTTTTGTAGAATCTGCAAGTGGACATTTGGAGCGCTTTGAGTCCTGTGGTTGAAAAGGAAGTATCTTCACAAAAAAACTACAAAGAAGCATTCTCAGAAAATTCTTTGTGATGTTTGCTTTCAACTCACAGGGTTGAATATTCCATTTCATAGAGAAGATTTGAAAAACTCTTTTTGTAGAATATACAAGTGGACATTTTGTGAGCTTTGAGGCTTATGGTGTAAAATGAAATATCTTCACTTAAAAATTACACAGAAGCATTCTCAGAAACTTCTTGGTGATGTGTGCTTTCAACTCAAAGAGTTGAATCTTTCTTTTGTTAGAGCAGTGTTGAAACACTCTTTTTGTAGTATCCACAAGTGGACATTTGTAGCGCTTTGATGCCTATGGTGAAAAAGGAGATATCTTCACATAAAAATTACACAGAAGCATTCTCAGAAACCCCTTTGTGATGTGTGTCTTCAAGTCACAGAGTTGAACATTTCTTTTGATAGAGCATTTTTGAAACGCTCTTTTTGTAGAATCTGCAGGTGGATATTTGTAGCGCTTTGAGGTCTACGGTGAAAAGGGAAATATGTTTACACTAAAAGTAGACGGAAACATTCTCAGAAATTCTTTTTTATGTGCATTCAACTCACAGAGATGAAACTTTCTGTTGATAGAGCAGTTTTGAAAGACTCTATTTGTAGAATCTGCAAGTGGATATTTGGGGCGTTTTGAGGCCTGTGGTGAAAAAGGAAATATCTTCATATGAAAACTGCACAGAAGCATTATCAGAAACTTCTTTGTGTTGCTTGCTTTCAAATCACTGAGTGGAACATGCCTTTTCATAGAGCAATTTTGAAACACTCTTTTTCTAGAATTTGCAAGTGGGTAATTGGACTGCTTTGAAGCCTTCATTGGAAACAGGATATCTTCACATAAAAGGTAGACGGAAGCATTCTCAGAAACTTCTTTGTGATGTGTACATTCAACACACAGAGTTGAACCTTTCTTTTGATAGAGCAGTTTTGAAACACTCTTTTTGTAGAATCTGCAATTGGACACTTGGAGGTATTAGAGGCCTACGTTGAAAAAGGAAATATCTTCACATAAAAACATCACAGAAGAACTCTCAGAAATTCCCTTGTGATGTGTGCATTCAACCCACCGAGTTGAACTTTCTTTTGATAGAGCAGTTTTGAAACACTCTTTTTGTAGAATCTGCAAGTGGACATTTGGAGCGCTTTGAGTCCTGTGGTTGAAAAGGAAGTATCTTCACAAAAAAACTACAAAGAAGCATTCTCAGAAAATTCTTTGTGATGTTTGCTTTCAACTCACAGGGTTGAATATTCCATTTCATAGAGAAGATTTGAAAAACTCTTTTTGTAGAATATACAAGTGGACATTTTGTGAGCTTTGAGGCTTATGGTGTAAAATGAAATATCTTCACTTAAAAATTACACAGAAGCATTCTCAGAAACTTCTTGGTGATGTGTGCTTTCAACTCAAAGAGTTGAATCTTTCTTTTGTTAGAGCAGTGTTGAAACACTCTTTTTGTAGTATCCACAAGTGGACATTTGTAGCGCTTTGATGCCTATGGTGAAAAAGGAGATATCTTCACATAAAAATTACACAGAAGCATTCTCAGAAACCCCTTTGTGATGTGTGTCTTCAAGTCACAGAGTTGAACATTTCTTTTGATAGAGCATTTTTGAAACGCTCTTTTTGTAGAATCTGCAGGTGGATATTTGTAGCGCTTTGAGGTCTACGGTGAAAAGGGAAATATGTTTACACTAAAAGTAGACGGAAACATTCTCAGAAATTCTTTTTTATGTGCATTCAACTCACAGAGATGAAACTTTCTGTTGATAGAGCAGTTTTGAAAGACTCTATTTGTAGAATCTGCAAGTGGATATTTGGGGCGTTTTGAGGCCTGTGGTGAAAAAGGAAATATCTTCATATGAAAACTGCACAGAAGCATTATCAGAAACTTCTTTGTGTTGCTTGCTTTCAAATCACTGAGTGGAACATGCCTTTTCATAGAGCAATTTTGAAACACTCTTTTTCTAGAATTTGCAAGTGGGTAATTGGACTGCTTTGAAGCCTTCATTGGAAACAGGATATCTTCACATAAAAGGTAGACGGAAGCATTCTCAGAAACTTCTTTGTGATGTGTACATTCAACACACAGAGTTGAACCTTTCTTTTGATAGAGCAGTTTTGAAACACTCCTTTTGTAGAATCTGCAATTGGACACTTGGAGCTCTTTGAGGCCTACGTTGAAAAAGGAAATATCTTCACATAAAAACTTCACAGAAGAACTCTCAGAAATTTCCTTGTGATGTGTGCATTCAACTCACCGAGTTGAACTTTCTTTTGATAGAGCAGTTTTGAAACACTCTTTTTATAGAATCTGCAAGTGGACATTTGGAGCGCTTTGAGTCCTGTGGTTGAAAAGGAAGTATCTTCACAAAAAAACTACAAAGAAGCATTCTCAGAAAATTCTTTGTGATGTTTGCTTTCAACTCACAGCGTTGAACATTCCATTTCATAGAGAAGATTTGAAAAACTCTTTTTGTAGAATATGCAAGTGGACATTTTGTGAGCTTTGAGGCTTATGGTGTAAAACGAAATATCTTCACTTAAAAATTACACAGAAGCATTCTCAGAAACTTCTTTGTGATGTGTGCTTTCAACTCAAAGAGTTGAATCTTTCTTTTGTTAGAGCAGTGTTGAAACACTCTTTTTGTAGTATCCACAAATGGACATTTGTAGCGCTTTGATGTCTATGGTGAAAAAAGAAATATCTTCACATAAAAACTACACAGAAGCATTCTCAGAAACCCCTTTGTGATGTGTGTCTTCAAGTCACAGAGTTGAACATTTCTTTTGATAGAGCATTTTTGAAACGCTCTTTTTGTAGAATCTGCAGGTGGACATTTGTAGCGCTTTGAGGCCTATGGTGAACAGGGAAATTTGTTTACACAAAAACTAGACAGAAACGTTCTCAGAAATTCTTTTTTATGTGCATTCAACTCAGAGATGAAACTTTCTGTTGATACAGCAGTTTTGACACACTCTATTTGTAGAATCTGCAAGTGGATATTTGGGGCGCTTTGAGGCCTGTGGTGAAAAAGGAAAT